>NW_025814829.1:27804375-29081250 GCF_022079265.1 Lynx rufus | reverse complement strand
GGCTGGGAGGGATCCTCAAAATGTCCTCCTTGTTGCCCTCCCCTCACCACTGTCCTTTTGCTCTGCTCCTAGTGCTTCTCACGACAGAGGAGTTTTTAGAATGGATACTCATTCATTGAAAGCCTACTATGCAACAGACCCTTCGCCCCCGCCGCCCCCCAACATAGCCCACCCTCCCATCCTGGGCACACTGCACGCAACCCATCTGGGGCAGGAGGCCTTGTGCATTGCTCTAAGGAGCCTCGGAGGAGGGACTTCCTTATTTCTCTGCTGTCTTGCCCGTGTGACCTCCTGAGCCTCAAGGTCAGGAAGATCCAACTTAATGCCCCACCGTGTGCAGTCTACTTTTGTATTTCTCGTCTCAGTCAGTTCTGACGGCAATTCTAGAGGCGGGCATTCTGATCTCCATTTTGAAGATGGGGCAGACAACATTCCCAATAGATTATCTCGTTGGTAAATCTTTTTTTTTTTTTTTTTTTTAATTTTTTTTTTTTAATTTTTTTTTCAACGTTTATTTATTTTTGGGACAGAGAGAGACAGAGCATGAACGAGGGAGGGGCAGAGAGAGAGGGAGACACAGAATCGGAAACAGGCTCCAGGCTCTGAGCCATCAGCCCAGAGCCCGACGCGGGGCTCGAACTCACGGAGCGCGAGATCGTGACCTGGCTGAAGTCGGACGCTTAACCGACTGCGCCACCCAGGCGCCCCATCTCGTTGGTAAATCTTGAAGCCTAGACGTAAACCCTAGTTTTGTGACACAAAGTTCTCACCACCACCGCCCCATCCCCCCCCATGATGTCTTGGTCCCTTGTTGTGCCTTTCCTTACATCCTAACCTAAAGTGGCCATTCAAACAATCTATTTGGAAGACTGTGGGTTATGGGCCATGGGAGACGTAAAGGCCCATAGGACAAGGGCCCTTTCCTCAGGTACCTACTACAATCTATTGGAAGGCATGGGACGTGTTTGCCCCCCTTCCCGCTTCCCCTAAAGACAGGACATTGCACATTCTTCTCTCAAAGATTCTGGCTATGCAGCAGCAGCCATGAAGCAATGTGGAGCTGGGGAAAAGGAGTCCAGAAATCAAGTGGCCTGGTCTCTAGCCCTGGCCGTACAGCCGTTGACCTTGGAGAAGTCACCCTGGTCCCTTACCTATAAAAGAGACATTGATAATTCTGGTTTCTGCCTCACAGGGTTAAGGGGCAGATTTAGTGAGACATAGTAGGGGTGAAAGCGTCTGGAAAACTGTAGCCCGCTGTCCAGATATAAGGGGTCGGTGCTCTCCCCACTTCCCTCCCCATGTGATTAGTTGCCCCAGACCCTCAAGACACATTTCTGCTGCTGATCACCGCCGTACCCTGACCATATGTCCTGGAAGCAGGGCAATTATAGTGACATGCTTGAACTGCTGTCCCAAAGCCTACCCCCTTCTCCCCATCGATTCCATAGGTTACCCGTGTGACGGCAGGTTAAAATGCCACCCCCCATTAAAAACAAAAACAAAAACGTAGAATGAGCAAGTCCCTAGAGAGAGAACCTGACAGCCCCAGGTTATATACCAAAAGTATGTGACCTGGTAATGCCCTGCGGGGGGGGCGGGGGAGGGGTGGGGGGACACAAGGCCCTTTTACAAAATGTTGGTCATTGTCCCAACAGGAAGGGTAGCAACAGTCCGGGGAGGGGAGGGTACCCCGAAGACCTCTTCCCACGGTTCCAGCTGTGGTGGTCTCTTCCAGGGAAGGTGTTTGATTGGCGAGGCTTTCAGGTTTGCCTGCATAAAGTCAGCTAGAGGGAACTCAGCCGTAGGTGCAGAGCAGAAAAGGATGTCCGACCTCGGGTGTTTCTGAGGAATGCGATCGTTGTTAAGGCTCTGTGGCTGCTGCCCGACTGCCTTCCAAATCCAGCCTCTTACACACCACGGAGCAGAGATCAACTAGGTAACGGAAAACATCTTCCTGTGGCTGGCCTCCGACACGCCCCTGCCAGTCTGGGAGCTATTACCTTTTCCAGATGTGGAATAATTGCAGGGCTAATCATGCCTGGGGTCTGCTGGGATCCGTCTCCGAGGGACTCCGGGCCCTTTTATTTAATCCTCATGACGGTCACTAACAATAAAGGAGAAAGTGGCAGATGCTGAGTAGAGGAGCTAAGATAGCTGCCCAGAGACACAGCGAGCTGCCATGACTTCCAGCCGAAAATTCTTAGGTCCGCAAAACACCAGAAAAATATGTCTCTTGTCCCTCCCCCTTACTTCCTACAGGAAGAATTTTGCAGGAAATCACGTTGCAATTCTCAGAGCAGCTACCTCTCTGCAGATGTGGGGCCACCTACTCCCACCCTATTTTCTCCATCACCGCCCCCTGCCTCCAAAGCCTACCTTCCCGAAAGACGTTCTTGACATTGTCATTAAACAGCTGCCAGCAACACCTGCCGGCATTCTCCCTTGCAAAGATAACAACCCAACTTAAAAAAAAAAAAAAAATACCAAACAAGAAAGGCTACAGGAGGTATAACTGTGGGTTCAAAGGTTTTTTTTTTTTCAGTTTTTGCCAAATTGCCTTTATCCTGCATTTCTCTGCCGATTCTCCTTTGCACTTTCCGCATTCTACTTACGAATCCCCTCTTCCAAACCCTACTTTGAAAATCAAGAAAAGAAAACCCATCTCAGGACTAAATACTGTGTCAACATGTGGCTGGCATCTTCCTACCTCAAAGAGAAGCCGCAGGCAGGGGCTGTCTCCACCCACCGAAGGTATAATAGTGGAGGGGGAAAAGAAATGGAAGAGCCAGTCTTTCTCTCCTCCCTTCCTGGGCCTCCTTCCAACAAATGCTGATGCAGGCTGATTTAGAGAAGGTTCTCAGAACCTGTGCCTAATGATAACCGCCTTAGAAAGTCATTACTTGAGTGGCTTTGCCAGCTCTGTTCTCATACCCTGGAGTTCCTCCTGTTCATTCAAGAAGCCATCACAGGGAGACCCATCACGTCTCTGCTCACTGCCCCAGGGCTTGCTAAGCCTTGATAGAGGCCTTCAGTGGGCCCCGCCATCCTGCCCACGGGGGACTAGCCCACTTGGAAACCGCCAGCACCCCATCCTTACCCACAGCTTCCCTCAGTGCCATGGGATCCTGCCTCCCGACTAATTCCCTCCTTCTGCCAGCTGGAGCTCAGATACTAAGCCTATTATTTTTTTTTTTTTAAGATGATAGGTCAAAAGCAATGGATTTTTTTTTTTTTTTTTTTTTTGCTTTTAGACAGAGGGCCAATGAGGAATAAAGTGGCAGCTTCAGGAAACTGAGCTGTATTTTGTGGTTGCCAGGGGCTTGGAGCCTGGTGAGGGCTGGAGGGGTTCGGTTTCTGGAAGCAGAGTTCAAAGGAGCTTTGCAAAGGTCAACCCGAAGCTGTATTTGTGGGAACCATCAAACCGATGACTCGGCTGGTTTTCTATTGTGTCATGGAAAAGGCTTCTAGGGAATTCTTGCCAAGTCTTTAGAAGAAAAGATATATATAGCTAAAGATGTGTATATTTATAGAGGGATGTATGGATATATTTATGCCAGTCATGCCCATTAGCTCTGCACGGAGGAGGAAGGGGCCTCTGGAAGGGAGACTACGGCATCAGGATCTCCCTGCAGCTTTTCCAAGCCCTTGGAAGAAGGAAACGGGAGCATATCATTGGAAGTTCAGGGATCTTTGGCTTTTGTCCCCAGGAGCCCCCTCCAGGACAGAGAGAAGCTTCCCAGTAGGAGCCAAGCCTGTGAGCCCCGAGTTTTCCTTTGAACGATTCAGGCAGGTCCCTGCGGTCCAGAGGACATCTTGGAAGGAAATCTTTCTAGGGGTCTGTGATCCCTGAGTAACCTAATCTTCAGAGCGGAGTGTGGGAGGCAAGGAGTCCATATGGGAAATTGCAGGGATGCCGGGGGGGAGGGGGTGAGGCCTGAAGGTTTGATGCCCGAAAGAAGGGAAGGAATGGCTCCGAAGTCATTTGCTTTCCACCTGTGGGAGCAAAGCTTAATTGGACTGTTGGCCTTGGAGGGGCCCAGACCCTGATTTTAGAGGCATTGGGAGACTTGCCTGCTTAGCTGGAACCATCTGCTGTCCCCCCCCACCTCCCCCCGGAGCTTGGAGGAACAGCTGAGGCTTACTGAGAATGGGCCAAAGATCCTTTCCAGAATCTCCCTGGAGCTATGTGGTGTGTGTGTGTGTGTGTGTGTGTGTGTGTGTGTGAGAGAGAGAGACACGTGTGTGCCCACGCATGCATATGCGGCTCAGGGACCTGTGTGTGCTGTGTACGTGTGTGTGCGTGCAGGTGCTCTCCCTGACTTCTCTGCCCGCCAGGGGACCTCTCGAAGTAGGGAGAGCAGCTGGACCCATGAGTGAGCTGGTGGCAGGTCTAGCTGGGCGTGCCCGGGATCTGGCTCTGCATCTCTCATTCCATCTCTAGCATGTCAACAGCTTTCAAAATTGACTGAAGCGTAACCACTTGCCTCATCCCCAGTCTGTGCCCCTCCGTCCCCGTCCCTACCCACACCCACCCCAGTGGAGGCCCGGGGTGCGATGAGTAAGTCAGGCAGGCTAATGACGCTACACCCACCTTATCGCGGAGTGCCCTGGGTGGACCGTGCTTGTGTCTGCAGCAGGAGGTGGGGATGGGAGGCAGGATATGATTGCAAAACCCATTTGGCTGTAGCTCCCCAGGCAAATTGACAGGCAGCCTACTAGCAAAGAGACTCAAGGTCTAAAGAAAGCATACAGGTTGGCAAACGAACAGAAGAGTTGTGACATGCTTACACCTCCGCCCACCCCACCTGGCCCGGCTGCCCCCACCGGCGGCCTGGGACCAGGGGGCGGCGCATGATGCAACTGCGGACATCTGCCCTCCCTCCGTCTCTGCCATTTCATTTCTCATCTGTCAGCAGCAGCTCATGGCCGCTGATGGTCAGCAGAGTCAAAGAGGCCCTGCAGACCTCTTATTCCGGCTCCCTCTGCTCCCTGTCCCCTGCCGCGGAAGGTTAAGGGGGACAGAGGAAGAAAGAGACAGGAAGGCAGAAGGAGGGTGAAAGGAAGTGTTAGTGACATTCAAGAAAGTGACTTCATAGGGCTTCACTGCCCTGCCTCCAGATTCGGGATGAACCTTGTCTGCTTTATAAGCCATCAGTGGCTTCTCCCCTGTCTGAGTCATCAGACCCTGGTGCCCACCCCGCTTCTCCCCCTGCACACAGGAACACATGTGCCTCTCTCGTCCAATGGCAGGTCCATCTGTGACCTTTATTCTTCTGACCTCACCCCTGGAGGGGAAGGGAGCCCCAGAAGAGCTTTCACTCCCTGTGCTAGACCGAGGAAATTCTTCCCTCCTCCCCGACCTCAGCCTTCCCGTTTCCTCCAGGTACAGAGGAGGAAGCTAGGAAAGGCTCTCTTTCTGGGCCGGGATGTTGGCAGCCCCAGCTGGATTCCACATGTGGTGAAAGCCTGGTAGGAGGGAAGTGTCGCTTCTGATCCCAGCCCCTCGGCCTCCGTGGGCTCCCCTGGCCAGGGAGGTGACCGCCCTGTGAAGTTCTATGAATTCACAAGGTGGCCCAGCAGCAGGTCCCCCCCCCACTCCGAGAGACAGCTGAGCTGCCCCTCCCGGGGTGGGCAAGAACCCCGCCCCACTGGATGCAAGCCCCCTGCGCAGCTGTGCTTAGCCTGAGCCAGGGCTTCGAGCCCCTTTCTTGTCTCACAACTGCAGGCGACAGCAGAAAAGCTCTCGTTTCTGCTACCAACCAGCAGAGGACGGTGGGTTTCCCTCCCCCTCTGCAAAATGAGAAGGCCGCACTACAAGACCCTTCTAGAGCTAACCTTCCCTGAATGGAATTTCCCAAACTGCCCACTCCTGTGGGCTGAGCAAAGCACTTTTAGTAGCCATGGAAATGCAGTAGAACCCTCTCGTGGTTTTCTGCTGGTCCCGATCACTCAAGGAAGAGACCTGAGCGAGCATCTCCTCTCCCTGAAGGGGTCAGGCCGTTCACAGCATTTGGAGCTGAGTTCAGTGCTGAGCTGGACTGAACAGGCCCTGGAAAGAAGGACAGAGACCAGGTAAACGGGCTTCTGTTTGCGTAGCAGTGAGAACACAAGGGGCTCAAGTGAGATCACGGAAGGAACTTCCTACATCAGCTGGCTTCTCAGGGGCATCTAGCCTTTCCTTTCCCAGCAAAGTTTCCGAAGAAGAAAATGGGAGGTGTACGTTTGCATCTTGAGTTATTTTTCGGGGCGTGATTAAAAAACACATGTTCTCCTCGTATCTACACCAGCGCTGCCCGGCCCCAGCACCAGCCCTGGTCCCTACCTTCCCAGCCCTGCGGGGGCCTGGTCTGCAGATGGTGGCAAAAGATGGGCTCTGGGGGGGGGGGGAGGGCTCACCAGAGAGCGGGGGTGACTCCCCCCCCCCAGCCCCTCACTGACTTCTGACCTCTGCACCTCTCTTGCTAGTGATTCCTAAATTACTGAGCTGTCTAACCCCCTCTGGGGACGAGAGGAGCAAGCAGGGCTGCCGAGAGGTGGAGCAGAGAAAGTATGAGGTGGAGGTCAGGGGTCGTTTCACAGTATGTTTTGGCAAAGGAGGCCTGTCGAGCAGCCAGGGGGATCAGGCTTTCATCCTTCCAGAACTTCCCCAACAAGGAAAGCAAAAGCCGTCACTTGAGCGGTCATTTGGAGCGTGTGCTCTGGGCAACAGGGACTCCCTGCCTCAGGGTCCAGCGACCTGGGTGGGTGCGGTGACAGCCACAGCCTTACCTGGTGCCCCTCCCGCTACGCCTCTTCTCAGCTGGGGAGGTGACCAAAGTGCCTGGGAAGGCCACAGCCTCTCTTTGAAGGGGCTGCTCTGCCCTCGGAACAGAAGGGCTCCCCAGCGCCCCAGGCAGGAGGGAGCTTCTGTGATGCCGCCTCATTGCCTTCCGGGGTGCCATCTTGTTCCAGAGCACCACACACGCGTATTTCCGCCTCCTGCACAGGTCCATTAAGGTCTAAAAGAAAAGAGGAGGTCGTAGGCTCGGGTCTGGAGGATAGAGTCTCCCTGCGGAGTGAGTGCTGAGCTTGGGGATGGGGGTGGAAGGCTGGGAGTTTGGCGTTCCAGAGGAGCGAGCCCCCCCCCCCCCGTCGTCCCTTCTCAAACCTGGGCAGGAGGGAGACACCAAGAGCGTCACCCAACCAGGGCCACAGCAGCTGCATTCTTTCCCCTGCTGCCTCCGCTCTCCTGTCCACATCCGAGCTGAGGTGTCTTCTGCCCCAGCCGCCCGTGGCCACTTTGGGGTGAGGGGCAGTGGCCGCAAATAGGGGCGGGAGCAACCCCAGACAATGAGCGGGTCTTCCCTGGAGCAAGTCTCCAAAGATTTGGGCCACGGTGCTGCGCGGCGTGTTTCCGTGTTCTGTCCGCCACTTGCTAACCGTGTAACTTCGGGCAGGGCA
This sequence comes from Lynx rufus, assembly GCF_022079265.1. Taxonomy (NCBI): domain Eukaryota; kingdom Metazoa; phylum Chordata; class Mammalia; order Carnivora; family Felidae; genus Lynx; species Lynx rufus. The sequence goes on along the minus strand of NW_025814829.1, from coordinate 29,073,810 downwards.
CTTAGCCACCGGGACTCTCCGTGGCCTCCTCTGCAAAATGGGGATTCACTGGAAGGTAGAGGCCTGTGCAGGGCCCGACACATAGGAAATGCACGATCCGTGATTAGCTCTTTTTTTGTTCTGTGCTGTCTCCCAGCTCTCTTCCATGTTGGTGTCTCCACTCCCAGGCCGCTATGGCCAAGGCACGGACTGAGCAATGAGCCCTTTCCTCTCACCCTGCTCCCAGCCGTCCAGGCACAGAGGTGCCCGCTCAGGCCCCCCGACCCCAGCCCCTGGTGCGGAGGCGTTTCCTCTGTTGACAGCCTGAAGACAGGTCATTTTTCTTCTCTTCCCATATAATGGCCTTTACTCCCCTCCCCTCCACCCCCTTTTCAAACCTTAATGACTTTAACATACACCCGGTTCTTTAAAAAAAAAAAAAAAAAAAAAAAAAAACAAGCCCCCAGTGAGCTGCCCCAAACCTCTTGTAGTGCAGGAGAAACAACCCAAGCACATGTTCACAAGTCACTGCTTGCGATGACAGGGGGCCTTGTGCTAATTTCCTCCTGTGTTTGAAGCCCAGCGTGGGGGTGGGGCGGCAGGCAGCAAGAGGGAAGAGACGGAGGGCTTGGGTATTTGGTTGTTCCCTTTGATCCTCCTAGAAACGCTGTAGCATTTGGGGAAATATTTCATCCTGGGAAATCTTGAAGAATAAGAAAGATGGGTTGCGCGGGTGGCGGGGGCCGATGTGGAAGGAGAATGCTACCAGATGACCTTTTCTCTCCTTGAGATTCTGAATCTCCACTCTGCCTTGTTTCTCTGAGCAAGGGAGGGAGGAGATGATCTCGAAGGGGAGACTCCAGCTCAAAAGCACTCACGGATTTGCTGAAGCCTCCTACCCCAACACACGTGGTTTCTGCATCTGGTTTCTCTGTGTGGCTTCCCCGAGAGGCATGGAGGCCAGCCGGGCCCCAGCGCCCTCACCTTCTCAGTGTGGGCGGCATCCAGGGTGAGCCTCGTGGTAGATAGCCTACCTCTGGCTATCTCCTGGCCTCCTGGGCTGGCACCTGGTCTGCAAACTGAATAGCCCCGGGATGATCTTTCAGGCGTAGAAGGCGGGCACTGCCTACCCCTTGGCTGCCTGCCCAGCCCTGCACCTGCCCCGACTCAGGGCTGACCCCCATTCCAGGAGGGGCAAGTTGACTGACCACAGGGAGGGGCCGGCGGAAGGGAGGGAGGGCCCCGGGCTAGGAGCCCCTGGCTGCACCCCCACCCATGGAGACAGAGCTGGCTGGGATCCAGGTTTCCCTCTAAAGCAGCAGCAAATGCACCAAAGCCACAACTCTACCCCTTGACCGAAGCCGGGAAAGTGCCTGTCTGACCTCACGTTATTGGTGCTATTATGATCATTATTGGTAATATCGCCATCATCATCCTGTAATTTACCAGTTTCAATGGCGGGGAGGCTTAGGCCCCCTCTGAGTGTTCATGTTAAGAGAAAATGAGCTGTGGCAGCCTCCCCGCCTCTCTCCTTCTCCCCCTTACCACCCACAGGGCCTCGCCTCCTGTCCTGTCACCATGGACGCTGTCTGGCCCCTGCCCAACACGTCTTCACCCTTGAGGGGGCACGGTGTGGCAGGGTTAGATGCCAGGGCATGGGGGTGGCACCTGTCCCTCTTCTTAGAGACAAGGACAAGACTTCAACCCTTGCCCTAAAACCGGTGGTTTTCAAGCTTGGGCCTGCATCCAAATCCCCTGGAGACCTTGTGATGGTCCAGATTGCTGGGCCCTGCCCCCAGAGTTTCAGATTTAATGGACATGGGACCAGCCTAAAAATGTGTTCTTCTCAGATGCTGATTTTGCAAGTTCCCAGATGACGCTGATGCTCTCGTTCTGGGGACCACACCTTGAAAACCACTGCCCTAAATCTTCCTAAATTGGGTATGCTGAAGGGGTGAGCCACCTGAACGCCCCCTCTCCTCCCATCCTCATGGATGCAGGTGTCTGCCTTGTGCCTCATTCACTACCCTCCAAGCTGGGTTCCCAGCCAGGGGGCGGAGGGCCCAGGTGCAGCGTGAGGTAAGACAGCGCTGCTCGCTCTCGAGCATAAGGACCCCTTGGAGAGAAGGCAGAGGCAGGCGACACCCCCGTGCCCACCCCCTGAAGATTTGTTCCTTCACTTGGTATTTTAGGCCTTCCTCAGGGGGAGGCTGAGGCCAGCCTGACTCACTGAGTAAACCTTTGTCAGGAACACTGGGTCCCCGCCAAGCTCTCCTCCCTCTTTCTTCCCCACCTGTTCCTCTAGCTGAGCCTCAGGCTCATTAGAGAGTGGCAGTGTCCCCGTGTGCACTGTCCCCACGCCCATGAGAGGACAGGTACCCAGAGTGCTCAACGCGTGCGCTGATTCTCAAAGCAAGCCTCCCACAATTCCGTGCTGTCGCCTCTGCCCTCCCCTCTACTACAAAGAGCTCGGGGCTTCTCCTCCAGAAGCGGTGCCCTGGGAGCAGAGATCTTCTCTTTCATCCCTCTGGTAGGAAGAGGAGGAAAGAAGATATGGGGTGACACTTGGTGAGCTCCTACTACACGGCGGAGACCGTGCTAGATTCAGTGCACACAGTCAGCACGACTGTTTTCCCCCTGATACCGGCTCCGGTCCTCCCTGATACTTGCTAAAACCCCAAGCTTGTTTTAAATAGCAGGTTCAAAAGCTCAGGACACACACTACGCCCAGGTAACAAATAAGGGATGGACAAGTGTGGCCCAGTGGGTCTCAAAGTGGAGTGAGAGCTCATCAGAATTACTGAGAGCTCGTTAGGATACACACTGCGTAGCCCGGGGCTGGGGTGGGGCCCGAGGATGTGCATTTCTACTAAGTTCCAGGTGGGGCTGAGGCGGCTGGTCTGGAGACCACACTTAGGAGAACCGATGGCCTAGCTCTGTGGCCCACTGAGTAGGCTCTTGCTGGCTGTCATGCTCTGTTTCACTTCATCAGAATGTTACTTTCACCCCCACATCAAATCATACTCTTTCTGAGTTCTCCTGAGTTCACTGAGGAAAAATGTGACCAGCTTGCTAATTCCATGTTGTTGCTTCATTCATTCAAAAGATAATCATTATTATCGTAAACACTTACGTAGCGCTTACTAAATGCCAGTGTCCTGGAGCTTTGCATATATTAGCTCTTTTAATCCTCATAATGATGCTATGAGGTATCCGTAATTATTAGCCCCGTCTTACCGATGAAGCAACGACGGCTCGGAGAAGCAAAGGTTATGCAGTTAATCAGGGGCTGAGCGGGGATTCACATCAGGCAGGTTGGTTCTGGAATCTGTCCCCCTAAGCCGTCCTCGACTCCCTGCACATCAGTTATGAGTTAGGCACTGTGCTGGACCCTGAGTGGGTTAGGTGGGAAAAATACAAAAATGCCAGTCACGTTTTGCCGCGTTGTAACAAATGGAATGTCCTAGGAGAGCACGTGCTGAGGGCCGAAAGCAGAAGGAACAACTGACTGGGTCTGGAAAAGTTGGAGAAGGCATCAAAAAAAGAGCAGGCATTCAAGCTCAGGTTATAAATACAAGAAGGAGTTTTCTTAAAGGCTGCTCTCCAGCAGCAGCCAAAACAGTCTCGCAGACACCGCGTGCACGACTACAGCAGGCGCGGGGCCTGTGAGTGGGGTGACGCCCCAGGAACCCAGGGCTCCAGGAGGAAGGGAGGAGGTGGAGAGGACCAGCCGCTGCAGTGGCACGCAAGGGCCAGGTGGTAAGCGATCTGGAATGGCAGGCATGAGGGTTGGACTTCGGGAACCGACGGGGAGCTCTTTAAGGTCTTTGAGCAAGTCAGGGACATAATCGGATGTGTAACTGAGAAAGATAACTCCAACTCCGAAGTTTAGCCTTTGATCCAGCATGGGCTACACTCCAGACACACCAATAGCTAATCCCCACCCCACCCCACCCCCGCTTCTTCAGTCACTTACTTCCCCTGAAAAAGATCACTCTTTCCTTGGCTCCTTCTGTCTAGACAGCACCCCTTGACTCTGTTTCTCCCTTTGGGGTTTTTTTCTAGTTCTATTTCCCATTTTTCTCAAGGCTTTTACGACTGGTAACAACCTAATTCTGTCCTTCTCGCTCATTATCTCTGGTTCTTATCCTCTGTGACCCCAAGTCATGTTGTTATATAGCCTCAAAGCCCATGTTCGGGTTGACCAAACCTCTTGTTCTGTCAAGTAAGGGAATGCTTGGATACATGGGGACTACAAGAACTACAGTGGTCATAGCCCTACCCACACCCATGGAACTGGATGGGTCCCAGAGTTAATTACAGGCCGTTTGGACCCCCTCGGCAGTGCTCACCCCCACCGTATTTCTTTTTCTTTTTTATTGTTTATTTTATTTTGAGAGACAGAGAGAGAGAGAGAGAGAGAGAGACAGCAAGGGAGGGGCAGAGAGAGGATCCCAAGCAGGCTTTGCACTGTCAGTGTAGAGCCCAACGTGGGGCTCCGTTCCGTCTCTCGTCACGTCACGTGAGATCATGACCTGAGCTGAGGTCAAGGGTTGGATGCTTAACCAACCGAGCCACCCACGTGCCCCGCCTTCACTGCATTTGAAAGGCTTTTCCAGGTCCCTCTAACCTGACTCATCATCGGATTGTAAACGCGAATGGAAACTACTGCCAGGAGCAACACCCTTCCACCTTCATTTCCTCACCTGTTAAATGGCAATGAGTCTTTCCCCATTTATTCAGCAGATATTTTGTGCTTTAGGTCAACCTGACTTTGAAAGCATTTTGTAAGCTGTGAAGCACCAGAGGTGGAAGGAAGGTACGTCAGGCTGGTTGCTTGAGACAGAAATGGAATTGAGCCATCCATCAATTCACTTCAGACAAAACCCCAAGATACCACTCCATGGGAGGCCGACCCACGTCCAACCCTATACCCATCCTGATGAGTCCCTACGTATCTTTTAACTATCTTTTGAACTCTAGGGTCTTCCGTCTTGGGCTGTCAGGTCTTTTCTGGCGCTTTCTTAAGAAGCCTGCCTTTCTTATATCCTTTCTCCAGCCTGACCCTTGCCCCTGGGGCCTCAGGTTGTAGCTCGCACCCCTCCACTCGGACTGTGGCCAACCTTTCCAGATTTCCAGTCCTTTCCCCAGGAGAACAGTTGACTACTGGTGTGGCGGCAGCTGGTCCGGGACCTTCCAGCAGAGGACAGGACCAAGCAGGATACAGAGCTTGCGAGGTTGCCTAGAATTTGAAGGGCTACGAACAAAGTTAGGCCTCGTCCACCCTAGTAGGACCCTTCAGAGGTCATTTTACCTCTGTGTCTTCCCGCAGGCCGGGAAGCTTCTATCCTTTCCTGCTTGCATGCTGGAGCTTTTGTCTCCCCTTCAGAGCACGGCAGCCCTAGAGGAATCGAGTGGGGCAGGAAGGACGGACCTCCTCCCAAAATGAATGGCTCCACTTGCCCAGCAGCTGGTTATAGCCCATACGTGAGTCCACATTTCACTGTCAGGTGCTGAGCTGGGCTGAGTGGAACACCACCCCCACTGTTCCTGACCTAGCGTGTCCCTCCCCGTCCATCCCCCACCCGTGCTCCCCCGCTTAGCCTTCCTTTGCATTCTCCCCCAGTCTAGCTTCTGAGGCCTCTTCAGGTGAAGGGTCTCCAGATGTTCCGCATCACTCGTCATATGCCTCCGCCCGACGATTTCTGCTGGGTCAGCCAGTTTGCTCACCGCTGCAGGGCCAGTCGATGTGCTATCGAGTTCTGTTTCCTGCAGGGTCTGGGAGCTCCCACAGACCTGCCAGCGTGCAGGGTTCCAACCACAGCTGGCTCCCAGCTGACCCAGCTCCCCCCAGTGAGAGCCATTGGCCGGGCCTGGCCAGAGAGCTCCCGGCACCAGGGAGGTGTCAGATCAGCAGGGGCCAGATCCAATTGTCCTTACATCCCAGAGACATCGAAGGAGACCAGGAGATACCCGCTGATTTCCTTGGGGAGATTTCTCCCGAGTCCGCCGTTGCGGTCCTGGGAATGTTGTCACTTGGCAGCAGCAAACTTGAGGGTCTATAGGAGGAGAGGAGGCAGGAGGGCTGGTGCACAGTGGGGGTCGTACTGTGGGGCGCGAGTCACGGGGGAAACTTCCAGCACCGGAAGTGGGCAGAGCGTTCAGCAGAGCGCCAGGCCAGCCCTGTGGTCCTGGCGTGCTAACCGCTTCTCACTCTGATGGTGTCTCGGGGCCAGTTCAGGTGAGCTCTTCCTCGATGTGCCTCTGATGCCCTTCTTAGCCCTCCCCCTCCTATTTTGTCCTCTTCTCCCCCCACGCCCACCGCCGGCCCTTCTCCTCCATACGGCCTCCACATCTGGCTGATGACCCTCCAGAGATTTTGACAGTGTCCTCTCCCTTCCCTCAGCACCTGTGACGTCCTCCCACCCTCACCCGCTGTGTCTCCTTATGACTCTGCCTTCCGTGCTCCTCCCTGCTTCCCCCAGCTGCCCTGTAAGAATAGAACAAGACCACGGGCTCTCCGAAGAGTTGTCCCTTCTCGCCCCATTCCCACAGCCCCCTCTCCCACAACCATAGGCTGTGAGGCCCTCCTTCCTGCATTTGGAAGCCCCTCTCACTGACAGAAGCCAGACCAGACTGTGGGCTGGGCCCCTCCGTTTCCATGCAAGCCCCAGACAGATTTGCAGACACCAGTCTCGGCAGGACTGGAGACTCTGGCCTCTGACCCCAGTAGCCTCGTTGGAGGGGGCTCAGCATGGGGAAGAAGATCCACATATTTCGCTAACTTCTCTTCTTTCCAACCGTCTGTGTCCTTGGGCCCCTAATTCTGTCCCTGGTGGGGCTATGTGCCTGCGTCTAGGTGTCCCTACACGCATCACATTTGGCACCCCGGGGCCCGTGTAGCATTCCCAGGCGGGACGGAGGAAACGTAAGTCCAGCAGACTGGGGCAGCAGATGTGGGTGGGAGCAATTCTGGCTGGCTCAGAGCTGCCCACCCCCCTGCAGGTCAGGCCTGTAATGACAGGGTTAATTTGACTTCCCCTCCACCTCAGCCCAAATATGGCTGGCTCATGCTAGTTCAGCTGGTAACATTTTCATTGGCAAATCCCCTGCCCGCCCTTGAGACGGGTTCCGCATACACACAGGGTCCAGAGCTGGGTCTGCCCGGAGCCAGAGCCTTGGCCCGAAATCTTGGCCAGACTTGGCGGCTTAGTACCAAAGCACTGGTCCTTTTTTCCCACGGCAGACGGACCGACTAGAGTGGCAAGAGGGCCGGGCAGGGCTGTGCGTGGATCCTGGCTTTGCCACGTGCTAGCTGCGTGACCTTGAGAACTTCGCTTACACACTCTGAGCTTTGCTCTTCTCATTTTCTAACGGGCGTCATAACATCGGACTCGTAGGACTTGCCGGAAGATTAAATACGATAAGACAGTCACAGGTAGTAAGCACTCAGCAAATGCTAGCTAAGTCTGAACCCGAAAGGTGCCCACAGTGCGGGGAAATAGCAGCACAGGCTTGGTAAAACCCTTAGAAGGGCTCGCTGGCCCGACACGCTTGTTTGGTGACAGTGGGACGGCAGTGCTGGGAAACACATCGAACGCTTCCTGTGGCAGGCCAGGCTCTAAGAGTCGGGCACGGATTCGTAATCCTGCACCAGCCCATTTTACGAACGAGGAAATTCAGCTCGTGGAGGTTAACTGCTTGGCCCCAAGGGGCACAGCAACATCACGCTACAGCCAGGAGTCAAACTGAGTGAGCGGGCCTCCGGGCTTCGCTCTCGGCCACTGCCCTCCTCTGCCTTCAGATGTGCCATGGAGGCAGCTCCGGCCCAGAGAGGGCAGGGACCTACTCAGGGTCACCCGGCTCCCGATCTCCTCTCTCCCAGGCCTGGGCCTCTTTCCATGGCATCGGGCTGATTGGCCACATTCTTCAGGAGGTGTTAGAGGGACCCCTCTTCTGTCAGCCAGCCAGCCCCAGAGCAACTCAGTTACCCCTTTCTCCTCCCCTGCTTGAGAAAGTGTCCCCTGAACACAAAGAACAGCTTTGTTCAGGTTCAAGGTGATCGCCAGGTGAGGCCAGAGTCCAGCCAGCCCTCCCTTCTGTACAGAGAAGCAGTGGACCTGGTACTTTCTGGGGGGTACTCTGCGGTCAGCCCTCTCTGCCTCCAGAATCTTTTAGAAAGAGAAGACAGCTTCTTTGGGACGGTTACCACCCCAAACCTCAGAGGCCTAGCTCTCCAGCAGTGAGATCAGGGTCAGGGCACGTGCTCTGCTCAGCCTGCCCTTGCTGAGATCAGGCTCCTATGAGCCCTGCAGACGTGGGCAGTGCTGTAGGCATATCTAGCAGGTGGAAGCATCAGAAATGGAAGAAGATGGGACAGCAGTAAATCGCAGGTACTTAGGAGTTGTTTTTAAGGCAGTGGCAAAATAAAGAGCTAGAAGTAGAACAGAGCAGTCCCTTTCCCAAGGCAAAATGCGAGCATCCCAGGCGTTTACTAATGTGATCCCACCTACCTTTCCCATTATACTTCCCCCAGCTCAGAAATGTTACTCTGTGAGTTAAGAGACCCGAAACAGGGGCTTTCACATAGGTCCGGAAGCCTAATGCGAATCTCTTTCTCAGAGCCACGCTTCCTGATGCTAATGTTAACTGAGCACCTACTATGTGCCAGGCACTATGCTAAATGCTTCCCATGCCGCTTCTTAATTACGTATTTGTTTTTAAATGTGTATTTATTTATGTTTGAGAGAGAAAGAGAGAGAGAGAGCACAAACTGAGGAGGGGCACACACACACACACACACACACACACACACACACAGAATCCGAAGCAGGCTCCAGGCTCCGAGCTGTTAGTGCAGAGCCCGACGTGGGGCTCGAACCCACTGACTGAGCCACCCAGGCACCCTGCAGTTTCTTATTTGATCCCCACACACAATCCTATAGGTAGAAACGATTATCCTCATTTAATAAAGAAATTAATGTTTAGAGAGTCGATTAGGTAATTTAAGCAAGTTTCTTAAACTCTCGGTGCTTCAGTTCCCTTACCTCTAAAGCAGGGACTAGCCTTCATAATTTTATTTTGAAGACTAAATGAGATGGTGCATGTAGAATATGTACAATAGCATTTGGCCATGATAAGCATTCAGTTGGAGTTAACTATGATTATGAGTACGATTGCCATTATGTCTGAAAGCCCCCCACCCCGTTCCCCAGATACTGAAGTCTTACTAGTGCTTTAGGCTGCAGCAGCGAATGCTGTTCTCTGATAGGGACAGTTTGCCTTTGCCTCTTTCCGAGTTTGTCAAGTGCGAAGCAAACCGACCCACTTACCTTTGATCTGTGTCCCCTTGTCCCATCTTGCAGTCACATTGCAACCCTTGATGAGACGGTACCACTCAGCTCAGCAGCACTGAGAGTGACGCTCCCTCCAGGAAGTCCTCCCTCCCCAGCCCCAGCCGAGCCCTGAATTCCCGGCAGGCACGACCACCATCTGTATCAGGCCCTTGCTCACTAGCGTTGCTCCCTGTTATTTTTCTTTCCCTGTCTTGCCCTCTTTATTAGATCCTGGGATTCCCTAGAACAAGGACTGCATTTTATTTATCTTCATCCTGAGAGGATGTGTATCGTAGCTTAAAGGACTTGTTGGTTGGTGGATCGCCCAATCACGGTTAATGGTTCATCAAAAGCAGTACGGGTTAGAGGGTAGAAGGCAATTTTCGCCAGCGTGAGGTCTCTTCCAAAGGCCCAAACAATTGTGGGATCACGGAATCCTGTTGCGAAGGCTATTTGAATTTGTCCACCAGATTCATCCCGTCTTCTTGTGCTTGGCTGAACTGGCCCCTTTATGAGCACCCCCACAGATAACTCTGGCCTGCTAGCCAGCCTCTTACCCCCCATCTGGCAGGCATCCAGCCCCACAGGGCCTCCTGTTCCCCTGCCTCTGTGGGTGGCTGGGCCTCTCCCCCTGGCTGTGGTTCAGATCCCACCCGCCCCCGCTTCCCCTCAGCCTGTCAATCACCAGTCTCTGGAGATGGTCCCCAAGGCCCATCCCATTCTCCCCAGCCTCCAGTCACAAATGACTGCTCCAAGGCAGGCTGGTCTTTGTTTAACGTTCCTTTCATTTGACTTTGGGCTAAAGAGGAAGATAAATGACACTCTGTCTCTTTAAGGTAAAAAAGAGGCATTTTTAAAAAAAAGACCTCTATTTTTTTTTTTTTTCCTTTTAAGAGGAAAAAAAAATCCTCCAAGTTATTAGGGGAAAGAAAATCATTTGACTTAAGCAGCCTCTGGCAGTCTGGTGATGCTGAGACAATATACCTGTCAGCATCTATCAGGTTTGGAAAACAAAGCCATCTGCATATGGGGAAGTGAAGGGGGGCTGGGGAGTGAGAGGAGATGGTGAATCTCTAATGAGGGATGCACAGGGCACCCCATACCTCAGTGCCAAAGTCCTTGGAGATCCTGGTTTCCGCGGTTGGCGGGGACCAGAAAAGTCCAGACATTTGGGGAGGGAGTAATAAGCCTGGAATTTAAATTTTTTTTTTTTTCAAATAGTAAAGGTTTTTAAAGTGTATCCAACCTAAGCCCTTTATTTGGTGGGTGGGGGACAGGTAAAGAAAGTCAAGACCATAAAACTGAAGTGACTTGCTCAAAGCCACAACTGATTTGTGCCCGAGACCGGGACTAGAGTCCGCTATTCTTAGACCTGTGGGGTTTGTTCTCCTCTGCTGACTGAAGTCCCCTTTCTCACCTGTTGAGCATGCTGTCTGTTCTTCCCCCACCCCCATCCCCCCAAGCACTGCCCCGAATCTGTCTTCCGTCCCCCACCCCGGGGGGCTTCTCCAGATTCCGCACCTGTGATCCCCAGTGTCACCTCCAAGTTCAGGTCTGAGTCTCTCTGACTCCTTGGTACTCCCAGCTCCCCAAGGCTGGGGTCACTCTGGAGCGTACAGGAGAGAGGCACCACTCTAGGAGAGGCGGCACGGCCTATTTCCAGATAGGGCCACGTGCACCCAAAATAGACTTTTGAATGGGGCACAGTCTGCCCTGGGGCTGGGCCCCTGCAACATCTAGTCCACTGTGGGAGACAGAGAAATATTCACGATGAGTCCAAGTTCCAGCAGCCTCAAGGCTGATGGTCCACGGCTCGGCCAATCATGTGTAACCCATCTGAACTTTCCCTGGGTCTTGTCGTCACTCCATTAATCTGCACTCGTTTATCAGCTTTTTAGTATGTGTCATGTCTGGGTCTGGAGCGTGTGGCCTGTCACTCCGTCTGCTGTGACTCCCAAAGGTCAGCGTCTTCTTTCCTCTGGCTCTCTGCAGCAATGGGGCACGCAGTACAGGGAGGGGTGGGTCTTCACCCCAGCACTGGCGTTCCAAGTCCAATAACTTGGTCTGGAAGCATCGACAGACCTGAGTGAGGACAATCAGAACTCTCTTTCTCTCTCTCTGTCTCTCTCTCGGGAATTCACCCTGAAGAGTGCAAAAGATGGGCTCACGGTCAGCTCTGCCCAGTAGAAAACTGCCCAAGGACCCCAGGGTCTTTTGAAGTGAATATGAGGGTACAGTCTAGGGTCCTGGAACCCGAGGAGCCCAGCCTTCTGCCTCACCGAGGTCCCACTTCTCGCACCTGCTGCAAAGTCCTCTTTCCATGGCCTCATGTCCTGGTTGAAACTGGGACTTACCGGGATGATATAACCTGGCCACAGACGGCCAATTGAGACTGTGTTGGGCCCGTTAGCCCTCAGGAGCAGTGTCTGTCATTCTTAGAAAACTCACACTCACTTCATCTTCTTTCGGCCTTTAGTTTCCTTTTATCATAAGATGAGAGGTGCCCCAAGCATGTAGAGCCTACTGAAGGCACCAGAAAGAGCCCTTGAATCAGACACCTGAGTGTTTAACCCCAGGCTAGCTGTTGGGCTTTGAGGAAGGCGTTCAACCTCTCTGAGCCTGTTTATTCTTCTGCAAGATGTGGCATTTACACCCATTGCACGGGATTGGTATGAATATTAAATAAGAGAAGTTATATCTTTCAAGTATTTCCTGAACATCTGCTACATGTCGGTCACTCTTCTAAGGGTTGGGGATACATCAGTGAGCAAAGCAGAGAAGATTCTGTTGCCTTCTAGGGACCTGTTTAAAATTCCAGTGAGTATGCCCCGAACTGAAATCTGAGCGGAAGGCATCGTCCCATCCCTGTAGGTCATCCCCCTCCTCCGGCCAGGTGCCCCACTCCCCATCCAGATGTAGGTGTCACTGTGCCCGCTTTCCGTATAACAAAACCAAAGGCCCAGAGGTTTAGGTCACTTGCCCAGTGTTGCACAGCCAGGAAGTAGCCCCAGCAGGATTTGAACCCAAGCCTTCAGACTCTAACGCCCTGCCCTTCCGGGTCCACGGGGCTGTGTCCTATTGCAGGTCCGCTTTGTCACCCATCTCAGTGGTAACAACGCCGGGTCCCCAAAGCCAGAGGGTGATCGTCTGGATGGATTCAGGGGGGCAGAGTGGAGGCAGGGGCAGCACGCAGGCGCTGGCGTTTGTGTCTGTGTGTGTGTGGGGGGGGGGTTTCGACGACGGGGAGCTCAGTAGGGAATTGGTATTTGGGCTGCTAAATAACCACAATTTGTATTAAGCAGAAACATAGTCATTATGCACCCTGGGCAGGCTGCTGTGGCCGACTCTGTTACAAGGCGGGAGGCTGACGGTGCTTTGGCCAAGAGCTTCCACCAGGGCTCCTGAGATGCCCTTCCAGGGGCAGGATGTGAGGAGCAGGTGGTGGGGAAGCAGGAAGAGAGGGGGACTGGACTTAAGCACCTCATCTTCAGCTGACGTGTGCCTCACCCCTCCTACCTCGATGGGCCTCTCGTCCGTCAGGCCGTTCACGTTCTCATTAACACAAGCAAATACGCATCCCAGCACTGGGCGGGGGACACATGTGTTGATATTTAATTACGTAGCGTGTGCTGGGTATATTACGGCCCCTCCAGGGAATGGCGGCTGCAGACAATGAGTTGCAATGGAGTCCATTCAAAACTACTTAGTTAATTAATGCGTTAGCTGCTCCCGTTGCCGTGAGAAGGCTGCGGGAGACAGGACACCAGGTATTTTCCTGGGGTCTCCTCTCCCTTCCCGTTCCTCTCTCCCTCAGAGCCCTTTTCTTCCAGATGCTGTATGAAATTCTCAGCAGTCAGGGCAGCCCCCGTTAGGAGCTGTGGTCCAAGATTTAGTGGGCGAAGGGGGTAGTAACTTGGCACCGACATAGGCAGGTGGAGCTTGGAAGTTACAAGTGGATTCCCTTTGTCTGTTGGTGCCGGTCTCCAGGACCTAGAGACTCTGCAAGTCAACTTGCTGACATGCCAGCATAGCCCCGAGCCCCGCGCTCTATTTCGGGAACACTCTCTCCCGCTGTAGCCGCAGGTGCAGAATCAGGTGCTGAGTTGCACAGAATCCTCTCGCCTGGGATTGAGAGTGGCTTGGGGCCTGGGAGGAAGGGGTGCTGTGAGGGTGCCTGGTGAGGTGTGAGGGACGGAAGCCAGAGGTTAGGAGCCCATCCATGAGAACTGCCAGGAGAGAGACCCTTTCCCCCTCAGTTCCTGCCCACATGTGTGTCCCCCACCCTCCTCCCTGTTCCCGGCCTCCTTCCTGCCTGTGGTTAATTATCATGTCAATGCATGACGCCCTCATTTTGTGTTCTTTGCAAATCTCATTACGGCACCGCTTTGCACATTTGTTGATTTTCCTTTCCTCGCCCCCTGCCCCATGGACTTTATCTCTCATTCTTTTGAACTCTCCGGAACAATTTCCAAATCAGTCTACAGGCACTTGTCATTAAGCCTCGAAATTTTCTGTATGGCTTCCTCAGGGCCGAGGCCCTGATCACAGCCAACTCCCCGTGCCTAGCACCAGGCTCAGCACCGTGGGCATTCGACAGCATCTGAACTCATGCATTCCATCCTCCTCAGCTCTTCAGGACCTCCCTGAGGTCGGTGATCATGTCCTTTTGTCTTCTGGAATCCCTGCTCCCACATCAGTGGGCAGATCCTGTTGAGGGTTCAGGCCACTCTGAATGCCTGTCTGTGTTACTTCCAATCAGCCTCGTATCAACTCCTCGGCCAGCTACCTGAGGCTGAGAACTCACCTTAGGAGGTGGGGCTGGGGGTGGAACCAGGTGACTCCTGTGTCTCTGGGGGAGTTCCCAGTCAGTTGAGATTTCTTTTTCCTCTTCTCCAAAATCTTCCTATTTTTGGTTGATTTCTTGCCCTACTCTTGTCACACCATGATTTCTTGCCGTACTACGAGAAAGGTAATGTGCTCTATCCTGGGGTGGAGGGATGGGGGTCCCTTCTCAGCGTCCTCTCTCTTTGGGCCATTGGAGACTGGTCCTGCCTCGTGTGGGAAGTAACCCTCTGTTTATCTGCACAGAATAAATAGTCCTCAGCTGTAGCAGGAAATTAAGCCTTAGGGGAGGCTTTCTGAACAGGAAGGAAGAATATAGTAAGCACTGAATCAGCTTGCTGATGAATGTTGTAGGAAATTTGTTCTCTTTAGTCCAAAAATGAGACCCAGATCCCCTGGCCCACATAGAAGATGAAGTTTCACCCGGAAGCTCGAGGCTCCTGTCGATTTTGGGGTGCTACAGCCACAAGCTTCCGTGTGGGTCCTGAGGGAGTGAGGTCGTGTGGCCCCAAGGCCAGCCTAGTGCTAGACCAGCCTGGACCCCGTAGAGGCAGCTGGGCCCGTGGGCTTTAAAGACAAGTATAATTGAGTGAGGATTTGCCCTAGGTTGTTGGGGATAGCCCCAGGGGGTTCTCCCTTGTAGGAAGATGAGGGGGAGCAAAACGTTGAGAGAATAAAGAATGCAAGACGAGCCCTGGACAGGGGATCAGAAAACCCTCACTGGAGTACACACTCTCCCACTTCCTAAATACGTGACCTTGGGCAAGTCTCATAAACACTCAGAGCCTTGTTTCCCCATATATCGAATTAGGATAATAATTCTCACCTCGCAGGCATGTTACATGGCGGCAGTGAGGTACTGCATGTAGAAACACTTCAGAAGCAATAAAAACCTTCTATAAATGTAGGGTATTATTATTCCCATCCATCCAGAACTTGGTTCCTTTTCTTGGGTAAGAGAATGTACGCTATAAAATGAATCAGAACCTGGGTATCCACCTCCCCGGGTAGAGAGGCCCAGGCAAGTTGTGCCACCTGATACGCGGCTACCCAGGCCCTTATAAAACAGGCAAAAGGAATCCCTCCCTCTCCACACTCCTTTGCAAGTTCAAATGCAAAGTGATGGCAAATTCAAGTTGGAGGCAAGAGAGAAGCCAAGGGTCTAGCACCTTTGGTTCCATTCCTGACTTCCTGTCCCAGAGGCGTCCCATCACTGTAATGGTCATGGCAGGGCCCCCACCTAAGCCTCTTTGCTAACAGAGTATTTTTAACCTGCCACCTCCTCCCGCTTTGCCCATCTGCAGACAAGGGTCCTGGCGAGATAACAGAATCCATTAGTGCCGCTAGCGTTAGGCAGTGCCTGCCAACTACGTCCGGAGGAGCTCCCCCCCAACCCGGACACTCGATCGGAGGGTGAGGCCGCCTGGCTCTGGGGCCAGGGTGAAGGAGGCTCCAGCTGGACCCTGAAAGGCGTTCGCCGTGCCCCTGCCCAGGAGTCTGCAGAGGACGGTTCCTGCCCTGGCTTGGTGAGGACACTAGTGGATTATCTCACCCCTGAGCGCAAAGATCAGATGCTCTCCTCTTCCCTTTTTTCTCAGAATCCCACAAGGATTTGGAAAGAAAGCATTTCTTAGAAAATGTGTGCAAGTGGACCTCAAAGAAAGACACCACCAGGAGGAAACTGGTGGCAAACTTGTGGGAGGGAGGGAAAGAAAGACCTACTCGCCCTCTTACCTTCCGAGCCGGAGGCAGAGGGAACGGGGACTCAGGGAGCGATGAGGCCGTAGAGTTTGGGGGAGCACAGAAGAGGCACGTGTGGACTGGCTGGAGGGGCTGACCGGGGCACGAAAGCCCTAAAGATCTCTTCAACTAGAGCTCTGCGGGTCTGAAGGTGTCCCCTAGCCAAATGCTCTGTCGCACACGCGCACGCCAGCCCCCTCCTGCTAAGGCCAATTTCCATGCTAAACTGTTCATTATTGCCACCCAGCAGCACTGCACAGAGGTGTCAGAACCCATCAGCGTGGGGAGAGTGGACAGGTGAACACATGAATACATCCCCGCCCTGCGCTCCACAGGGAGGCACAGACCCTGGGGAAATGACGATGAGAAGCCTCGGTGCTGATGTCCAAGGGTGGGAGAAGGGCATCCGGCCCAGAGGCAGAGCTCCGTTCACGGAGCAGGTACTTACTGAGCGTAAGTACCGGCACGGGGGCGCAGGACTGCCCACAGCGTGGGCTGATGGAGAAAGGGACGCCAGCAGTAACTGCTTGTTACAGTGGTGACCAGTTTAAAGAGATGTACAAGGTCCCGTAAGCAGGTGAGACCCTGTCACCAGGGAACCAGGGCCATTGGGGGTGGGGAAGGGTGCCTGCTTCTGCTCCCTCCCCGCTCCCCGAGTTAGTGATCACATTCTTTCCCCTCCTGAAAGGCTCCCCCCGGGCTTTTAGGATATAGCCCAGGCTGCTGAGCAAGGTCCTGTCACCCCGCCACCAGGGACGCTTCCGCTCTTCCCACGTCCCTTCCCCATTCCACCTCGGCTACACTCACACCCTTGGTTCTAGCTTTGCCTGTTCCCTTCTCTTCCCTAGGTGCCCCTTCTCAGTCCATGCCTGTGCCTTGGCTCAAGCTATTCATGAGGCCCCACTCAGATCCCACCTCCTCAGTGAACCTTCCTGGATTTGCCCAGTCAGCTGAATCCTTATCATTGGTGACATCGCTTAGCAGAACCAGCTTTATATGTAAACCACTTAAGGTCCTTTCCCCGAGGCAGTGTGCAGAGGGGTGAGTGTCACAGACTTTGGATTGGAGCTAGCTGGCTTCAAAATCGGGTCTGTGCTTTGCTGGCAGTGTGACCTCAGAGAAGTAACCGAACCTCTCCGTGCCTTACTTTTCTCATCAGCAATACAGGGCTCAGAGTATAGAACCTAGACCCTGTGTCACAGGGCCGCTGTGGGCATTTAATTGTTCTTAGGTGTAAAACGTATTCCCCCCAGAGATTCTGCTTCTCCCCGTAATCTCTCATAACGTCTCCCCAGAGAGAAAATCTAGAAAGGACCCCGGAGGTCATCTTGAGCAAACGCTAGTTTTACAAGCAAACTGAGGCCCAGATGAGCTGGAGGAGGTGGGCGAATCAGGTAGCTGGTCAACAAGAGTGCTAGAAACCCAGGGGTCAGGAATGCCACCGCCTGGGTCTAACTCCGCTCTTTCTTGCTCCAATACAAATGCTATTTCTGTCTTCTCTCGAGAGAAGAACAGATGGTCAATGTCGTCTCCAGCCTTGGCTGGGCAGATCACTGAGCCACACGTTCAGATGGCCCCTGCCAGCCCTCCGTCCACCCTGCAAATGGATCTCAGTTGTCCTCAGCCCTGGCCCCTCCTAACGAGGCCGGTTTTCCCAACGTCCTCTCAGGGTGCTGTGTGCTCTTCAGATAGAGAGCCCTGAGTCGGACTGGTCCTAACAGAGACTCCAAGGGCAAAGAGGAGGGGCGGCCAAGTCCAGCAGACCCAGGCTGGCCAGCCCCTGGTCCCCGCCCCCTCCCGGAGCCCACCCTGCCAGGCACCCAGGCCTCTTGCAGATTCCTCCCTTCACTGTGGATCCGATACAATCTGGAAAACGCATTAAACATTACACAGAGTAGTTGACGCGTAATTAATAAAGTACAGATTTTGGCTGGGAGCCTCAACTTAAAATAGCACCAGGACTGGGGAGAGGAAGGGCAGGCGAGGGGGGCTGGGAAGATGGCATGGCGTGCGATGAGAACCAAGACTGTTATCTCTGAGAATAACAGGGCCGCTCCCCCCACCCCGAAATTGGGGAGGGGGGGGAGAAAGAGAACGGTTTTATTTATTTATTTATTTATTTATTTATTTATTCATGGTTAGAAAGGGCGAGCCCGGAACTCAGACAGGCTGTCTTGCCCAAGGACGCCTCATGTCCCAGGACAGAGCCAGGGACCCGAGCGGAGGCCAGCGCCTCTGACACCTGTCCACACTGTCAGGGCGTGGGAGACCACCATTCGTGTTTCACCGAGCCACTCTCTCGTGAAGTTTTCACATCCCGGGCCTGTTTTTAACGTGAGAGATGTTTTAATGGCATTTTGAGGCAGCCTGTTCCCTCCCCGATTCTCCAGAGAGGCTGGAGGGAGCTTCGCAGCTTCTTTGAAGCGGCAAAAAAAAAAAGGCCTTTCTTCTGCAAGGATGTTCAGAGAGCCCTTTGCCGCAGTTAACCAGCCTTCTGGTGTGAGGGGAGAGGTGAGGAAGGGGCTTGAGGAAGTGGAGGGAGAGGGGAGAAAAGGCTTCTGTGGTTAATTCAAATGCCTGGCCTCAGGGGCATTCTCTATTGAAGCCGGAGCCCCTGCTGCTTTCTGCCAACCCGATCCCAAACTGGTTTTCGGAAGCAAAATGCAAATTTCAGCCCAACTAATCAACCCTGACAGGGCAGATCACCTCCAGCCTGCCAGTCATTAACAAACGACCCAAGGCAGACCTGAGAGAAGAGGAGTGCCAGCCCCGGGTGGAGGAGGCTAACGTGGAAGGTTCTAGAAACTTCAAAGTCAAATCACCGCGGAGCGGACCCTTGACCCCAAAAGGGAAACTGAGGTGCATTTCATCAGACGGGAAATCCTGATGTAATCCCCTCATTCGATTTGCAGTATTTCCTTCTTCTCTCTGCAAGGCAGACATGAACCTGATCTTCTTGTTTAAACCACAGTGAATGGGTGAGGACGTGTGAAAGTCTATTACATTATGAGACCCTGAGGGCCCTCTATGAGAATAATTAATCTATTAATTACGTGACATAAGGAAAACAGCACTGGCTTCTAAGGCAGGATCTCTATGTTATATTTGTTCCTGAATCCCCAAAGCATAAGCACCCTCGTCAAAAATACTTCTTTGTGGCCAGATTCAAGAGACCAAAAATACGTTTTTGCTCCAAACCTCCCAGAGCTTCGGTATATTCATCTGTAGGACGGGGATAAAGACAGCTTCCCTGTCCTCCAGCCCGTTGGGTTGAAGGAGATGCTATTCTGGAAGCCAGGCCATGGTGTGCTGCCGTGGTGATATCCTGTATCTGGCTGTCTCGTTCTGAGTTTTCCTTTCTCCCCTCCCATGGCTGGATCAGAGCCAACTAGACCGATCTGACAATCAGAGGGACCCAAGGGGTCCCTGCCCTCTACCTCCCGGGCTCCCCGTGTAGGCACCTTGTTCTCAAATATCCAGAACTTGAACCCAGAGCCTTATAGGCCGTCTCCTTCTCGGGGGAGAATCGGTGAAAGATCTCAAACTGGGGGCCCAGCCGTCAGCCACATCCCCAGCTCTCACCCTCTCTACTTCCGGGCGCGGGGGAGTGTACTAAGGAAGGGGAGAAGGGACCTGGAAGAAACCGGCGCTATCTCTGGGGCAGAGGGAGTGAGGGGGCAGCCAGGGGGAGAGGCCGGTTGGGTTTCACCGACATTCCACAGCAGGCTTTTGCCATGCGGCCGAATCAGAGCTGAAGGGGCTGCTGAGACCAGAGGAGCCTCAGTGTCGACTCCGGGCAAACCTGATATAGCCCATCTGGAATCCATCCATGGCTTGCCTCCCTCCCCCACACCCGGAGCTCCTCGGAGGGGCCACAGTGGGGAAGCAGGGCCAGGCGCCTCCACCAGCAGGCTGGGCAGATCCCCCAGGTGCCAGCCCACGGGCCCCTGCTGCTTCCTTCGGGCTCTGAAAGCACGGGTCCCCCACACTCCAGACCCGGCTTCCACTCCTGCCCTTTGCTCTTGGAACCAGAGTGAGCTAGTCTTACGGCTCGGAGTGGTGCAGAAGAAAAGGGAAGGAGCCTCAGAGTTCTGGCCACACGAGGGTTATGCAGGGGGCCTGAGAATGCCAGCCCCCTTCCACGGCAGGAGAAAGTCTGAATGAACGTTTAGGTAGCGCCCGCCTTTCAGAATCTTGCTGGAGGAGTCGACCCGCCCTCGGCTGTCAGAGCCCTGACTCTCCCTGGATATTGGCGTCCCAAATCCTCCATCATCCCAGTAGCCTAAATGCCCAAACTCACAACAGAAGGATCTCAGAGCTGGAGGACGTGGGGTCGTGCAAAGGCCAGGGAGACGACCGGCCGCGTCCTTGGACCTTACCCTCGGCAGTGCCACGGTGGTTTGCTTGGTGATCTTGAGGGAGTCATTTGCTTTCTCAGGGACTCAGGTTTTTCTTCTGTCATAGGATACCCACCCCCCTGCTGGCTGGTCATGAGGGTCGCAGAAGGAAAATGTAGGTGACGGACACAAACATGAAATGTCCTTACCAGGGCACATTCTCCGCAGAGCGATGATAACGCAGTGCTGGCTGCCGCCTGCATCAGGTGCCAGCCTCAGCTGGGAGAATCGGACCCCAGGGCCCCCATCCCCTGCCTCAGGAGTCCTCCCCAAAACCTGGAAGAGAGGGAAGGGACTTACTTCTCCATTTGCCTGGCATCTCTCCTACTCCTTGGGTCAGGGAGTCCCGGCGGTCTCGTCACCCATCCAGCGTGTGAGGGTGGACACCTTTGGGGCTGCCCCTCCCTCCCTCACACAGAGACATGCACTCCCCTCCAGGAGCAGGAGGGATACCTTCCCTGGGAATCCCCTCGATCTGATGACCTGCTGTAGGGAGGAGCCTGCAGGCTGAGGAAAGGTGCCCGTCTGTCGGAGGACCTGATAGGGTCAGAGGCAGCTCCGATGGCCAGGCGGGAGACAGGCCCCATCCCCACCACAGATCTCTTTCGACAACAAATTTTGCGAACAGCCTGTCTCCCGCTGCAGCTTCCTGCATGGTGTTTGCCTAATCTGTCTGTCCAAACTCCCTCTCCAAACACGAGGTTTCCTGCCCCGCACTGGCAATCAGACAGCTAATTATCTGGGATTAGAGATGGAGTTGGGGGGGGGGGTTCCCTTCTAATTACAGGAAAAATTAGCCCAACTGATGTTGGCAAGGCCACCGGGATTAGCACTGGAATCTAAGTTTGGACGCAGGTCAGCTAGGGAGGTGGGAGTGTCCTGTGCTCCGGGCTGGCGTCTTCTGTTCCTGACTGTCTCCAGAGTCTGTGAGATGAGGGGTGGAAGGAGGACTGCAAGGGCTTCTTTCCTGGGGATCCGGGAGAGGGATGTGTATGTGTTCACGTGCGCACACATATACCAAAGAGAACTGGAAAGGCAGGGAGACAGCACAGAGAAAGACAGAGATAACAGATGAGCAGAAACTGGAGAGACCCAAGGAAGAGCAGGAGAAGGAGACTAGAGACTAGGAGACTAGAAGGAGATTAGAGGTGCAAGGAGATTGCCAGGGCAGACAGACAGACAGGCAGATGCGTTTAGAGACCACCGTTTCTCTCTCCACCGTCGCTGTGGGCCGCTTTCCCGTTCACGGCGGAAAAACAGAAAACCGCAGAAAGAGGTTTCCCTCTTACCTCCCTCCTTGCCTTCTTCCCACTCGCCTTCTCCTGATGTCCAGCACTGACCCAGCTTTGCCACACGCAGTGCAGGTGACGAATGCTCTTGGCCTGGCCAGGGGCAAGAATGGGATGGGGAGCCCGGACTCCACTGGGCTCCTAGTGGTCTTGAGTTTCTTCTGTGGCCCGAAGATGGGGCCTTCGGCCACACAGTCCTTGCCTTCTCTCCTACGCGAGAGAATCTCCTGGCTCAGAAACATTCACTCGCTCATTTATTTCCTCATTCTTCCATTTTGCAAATAGAGGACGTTGCTGTGGGCAAGACCCATTGTAAGTAGCATGGCATCATGCAGCTTCAAATCAGTCTCTGGGTTTTTAGTGGTATCTCCCTACTTCTTCCCTCTCCTCCCATGTGACGTCACCTGTCCTTAAACCATCGTAGGAGTGGTCCAGGCCCTCGCTCAGAGGGCACAACTCCTACCCGCAGAGAAAGGAGATGAGCACACAGTGCAGAGACTGAGAACGTATCGCGGCAACGAACAACAGAGTGCAAACGTATATGGTGTAAACAGAGCGTGTGAGTGTGTGAGTACAACTATTTGTATGTATTCCCGTCCCTCTTCTTTCCAAATGAGGAATTAGGTAACTTACAATAAAAAACTTGGCAAACATGTGTAATGAAAACTAGCATGGAACCAGAAAACTCCACATCATGTGAGGGGAGTGGAAATAAGTGGGCTAACCATAAAGCAAATGTAAGCAGCAGGACCCAGCACCAGATTTGGCCCGAGGATCCTGGTAGCCAAATCAAAAAGGGAAACGGGATGAACTAGAAATCCTTCCCCTCAGACAGAAAGAAGTAAACCTATTTTTCGGGAGAGACGATTCCCAGGCATTACCTTCTATAAATGATTTATCATGTGAGACCAGGTACATAAACCAGGACAGAAGTTTGACATCAAAATCAGAAGTGTCTTTTATATGACAATTTCGGGCATTAACTCCCCTTGTGCTAAGGCTGCAACATGCATGTAACAATCAATATCCCATGAATTCCTCTCATGGAGGAACCAACAAGAAAAAGCAAGTAGATAAGGCCATTTGGGAAAGTGAAGCTTGCTGGTTAAGCTTTTGTAGTCCAAGGTGGTGGCTCTCTAATGCTGCAACTTGATTCAAGGACAGAGTGCGATTTTTTAAGCACCCCACTGTGCTTGGCACTCTGCTAAAAGTTGAATAAAATGAACTGTAGAGATTCAGCTTCTACATCTGGGAATTTATAATTTTTGTTGGCACTTGTACAAGGGCTCAGACAGCAGAATAAGGCATTAAAATGATAGACAGGAAGATGGTAACATCACACACAAGACAAAGGTGAGTGCATTTTCAGGAAGCATGTAGCTTAATAACAGATTGTGTAATCAAAGTGACCCAGGCTCAGATCTCTCTCTACCACTTATTGTGATCTAAGGCAAGCTACCTAACCTCTCTGAGCCCCAGTTTCCTCATCGGTGAGATGGGTTGTGGAGATGAAATTAGATATTTTCTGTAAGGCGCCTGGTGCCCTGCTCAACACGGAGTATGTGCTCAGTACGTGGTAACTCTACTCCATTCTAGAATTACTAAAGAAGGCTAGATTCCTGGTGTGGGGAGAGGAGCCATGAGCAAGACCAGGAGAAGACAAGGAGTTCTCTGATCCCTGCCAGGGTGCCTGGGGACCCACGGGCCCTTCTGAGAAACGCCCTCGGAACCATGGGCTTCCTAATGGGTGGGACTGTCGGAAGCCAATTCTGCCTATGCTCCAACCCGGGTTCCTTCTCAGGAGGCCCCAGAATTCTCCCTCTCTTTGCCCTGCTTCGGCTACAGCTTGACTGGGAAATCCGTGACCCTCTTTTCTCTCTTCCTTTATCCTCTTTGGAAATGCCCAGGGTTGGGTTTTGGGACCTTGTAGGGTCACTGTTTAGGTGCGTCCTTCCTTCCTTGCCCGGCCCTCCAGTCAACTCAAACCTCAGCCCTCAGGTGCCCCTCCTCTGCTTGTCATGGGGAACCTCAGGGCCCAAGTAGAATGAGGAGCATTAACTCCTTCCGCTCCTTAAGTCCTCCCTGGTCCCGACTGGATGTCAGCTCACCCCCAGCAGCCTCTAGGTGACGGCCAAAGCCGTGGGAGGCTCCCCACTCGCCCCACCACACCTCCCTGGCAGCTGGGGACCCAGAACTCCCCTGAGCCACGGAGCAGGGGCGGGGAAGAGAGGCAGGTAAAGGGCATCCAGGTATCAATCCAGGGTCCAGGACCACACCAGGCCGGGCCTTCGGACACACCCCTCTCGCCCACCCTCTCTCCTGCCCGCTGCTTTGCAGTTTCTCTGTGCTTTCCAGCTCACTGCCAAATTGTCAAAAGCTATGAGAGGCGAAGTGCTGTTCAGTTAATGACTCCAGTCCCTAGAGAGGTGGAGCGCTCTTTTAAGAGAAAAAAATAGAGAGGAGTGGGGGTGTGGGAGGGGCAGAAGAGGGGGATGCTTTAGTACTCTGTACAAAAGCTAAGCTGTAGCTCCTTCCAGCTCTTTGTAAGGAGCAGATTAGAAGTGGGTAGTTCTGCCCCAGCGGCCTTCTCTCCGTGGGGAAAAGCCTGGAGCCTCCCCCTCGCTTTTCTCCTTCGCACCGAGTAAAAAGGGTCCGCATCAGAAACTACCATCCCTTTGGCCCCAGTGGCCTCAGCCCTCTGTCCCCAGCGCAGGTCCTGTGGAGACCCTAGCAAAACCATCCTTCCTTCCTGGCTCACAGGCTGCCTTCAAAGCCGGCCACAGGCTCCCATGATGCACAGGGCTCCTGCTGCTCCCTCCTCTCCTCCTCCCTCTCCTCCTCCTCCCCTCCTCTCTCCTCCCCCACCGCCTCCTCCTCATCCTCCTTCTCCTCCCTTCCTCCCCTCCCCCTCCTCCCCTTGTCTTCCTCTTCCTCCTCCTCCCCCTTCTCCTCTCCTTTTCCCCTCCTCCCTCCCCTCCTCCCCCTCCCCCTCCTCCTTCCCTTCCCCCTCCTCTTCCCTGTCCTCTTCCTTCCTCTCCTCCTCCCTCTCCTCCTCCTCCCCTCCTCTCTTCCTCCCCTCCCCCTCTTCCTCCTCTTTCCCTTCCTCCTCCCCCACCCCTCCTCCCCCTCCTCCTTCCCCTCCCCCTCCTTTTCCCTGTCCTCTTCCTTCCTCTCCTCCTCCCTCTCCTCCTCCTCCCCTCCTCCCTTCCTCCCCTCCCCCTCTTCCTCCTCTTTCCCTTCCTCCTCCCCCACTTCCTTCTGCTCCTCCTCCCCCTCATCCCTCTCCTCCTCCCTTTCTTCCTCCCCCCTTCCTCTTTCCTCCTCTCCTCTTCTCCTCCCTTTCTTCCTCCCCCCTTCCTCTTTCCTCCTCTCCTCTTCTCCTCCCCCTCCCCCTCTTCCTTCCCCTCCCCCTCCTCTTCCCTCTCCTTCTCCTCCCTTCTTCCCCTCCCCCTCTTCCTCCTCCGCCTCCCTTCCTTCCTCCCCCCTTCCTCCCTTCCTCCTTCCTCCTTTCCTCTTCTCCTCCTCCTTCCCCTCCTCCTCCTCTTCCCTGTCCTCCTCCTTTCTCTTCTCCCTTTCCTCCTCCTAACCCTCCTCCCTCCCCCACCCCCTCCTCCCCCTCCTCCTTCCCCTCCCCCTCCTTTTCCCTGTCCTCTTCCTTCCTCTCCTCCTCCTCCCTCTCCTCTTCTACCCCTCCTCCCTCCCCCCACCCCCTCCTCATCCTCCTTCTCCTCCCTTCCTCCGCTCCCCCTCTTCCTCCTCTTTCCCTTCCTCTTCCCCCACTTCCTTCTGCTCCTCCTCCCCCTCGTCCCCCTCCTCCTCCTTTCTTCCTCCCCCTTCCTCCTTCCTCCTCTCCTCTTCTCCTCCTCCTCCCCCTCTTCCTTCCCCTCCCCCTCCTCTTCCCTGCCCTCTTCCTTTCTCTTCTCCTCCCTCTCCTCCTCCTGCCCCACCTCCGTCCTCCCCACCCCCTCCTCCTCCTCCCCCCCTAGCCTGCTCCCTTGGAAAGGACAGAAGGGGGGTGGTGAGCCCTTAGCCCAGTGGGCGCTTGAAGAATTTCCTCCCTGCCCAATTTTCCTCCTCAGCCTGGTCCCACCCAAGTCTACGGATCAAAAGAAAATCCATCAAAAAGTCCTCACCTCCCTGCAGCCCTTTTCAGTGTCCCAGATGCTCTCACATCCCTTATCTAATCTGTCCCCACGGCAGCCTCCAGCCTCGTCACGTAGGCAGTACTGTTCCTACCAGTTTTGCAGATGAGGAAAGTGCGAATTAACTCCCTTGGCTGAGTGCCCCCCCCCGTGACCTCCCCCCCCAGCGAGTTAGGACGCCAGCCCTGACCGGACAGTCAACACCTATCAGCAGGGAAGGTCCAAGTGTGGGGCTTGAAAGACTGAGAAAGGGAAACCGCGAAACCTAAGAGGCTGCTGGAGACCAGACCCATGTGCTCTCTCATTTCCATCATCTCCACGTGTGATCTGGCTTTATGGTGGGGGCGGGGAGTAAGGTTGTTTTGTTCCCAAATGTCCCCAGAGTAGCTGCCGTCGGTCTTGGTTGCAGTCGTCAGCCCACAGCCTCCTGCAGAGAATTCCATCGGCTGCTGAAATGCCGCCGCTCCCCGGAGGAGGTGATGTCGGCTGTCCCCAGTCCGGCAGCACACAGGGCACCCTGGGCCGCGGAGGAGGCGGGGAGGGCGGAGAAGGACAGAAGGCGGAGAAGGACTCTGCTGACCCCGGGTCCACTGGGTACTCTGCCGATGCTCAGAGCAAGGCAGTACAAAGTTCGCTCCTCCCAAGACCGGGCGCCTCTTCCCTCCTTCCCCCTCCCCAGTGAGACCCTGGCACCAGCTGTGCCCTCTTAGCCGGCCCCCAGCGGGGTCTGCGCGCTGGCACGGTGCCCGGCAGCTGCGGGGCGTCCGCGCGAGGAGGGGCCGGGCATCGAGGAGAAGCAGGTGTCCGGTTAAAGGGAACAAGGTGACCGGGAAGGACCTCGGGGCAGCGATGTCAGGGAGCGGAGCTGGAGTCGGAGGCAGCCCCCACCCCTCCCCACCTTGATTAGAATGATCTGGCCCCAGAAGAATGGCAATGAATTAATTAGGGGTCTGTTGTCATGAAGCAGCTCGTTATTAAAGTCCCTCTCCTGGGGGGGGGGGATGGGGAAAGGTGTGAAGAAGACAGCCAGTCAAACAGAATCTTTTAAAAGAGCCAGACCTTCCCCCAGCTGTCTGTCCTGCCCTTGGGCTCTGCGGGGAACTCAGACATGCCTAGCACAGGGGTACCTGCTCTGCTGTCTCAGGATTCCGGGGGGTGGAGGCCTTCTGGCCTCACTTCCCTCCTCCTCCTCCGCTATTTCTGGGCCCCCCACTCTGAGCCCACCTCTGCAACTTTAACCCTTGCTTTCTACCTGCCCTTGAGCCAGCGCTGAGCCAACTGAGCTCCAGAGTAGCCACCCTGCGTCCTTTCCGTAGCAGCACCTTGAACGGTTGTAGCGCTTTCCTCCCAAGAGCTCTTAGCAGCCCAATGGGGAGCCAGAAAGATCGTGTCAACACAAGCAGATGTGTCCAACGTGTTTATGCGTCAGGTTCCAGAAGATGGGGCGGAGGGCGGAGGGAGGACGTGTAAAGCAAGAGTCTCTCTTCGTCTCCTCGTTATTTTCCAGAGATGGGAAAACGGGGGCCTAGAAACGTGAAGGCCTCTCAGAGGTGAGATCGTGGCTCTTCTGCCCACCAGCTACGTGACACTGAGATTACCTCCCGCCTCTGTGCCTCTGTTTCTTCCTCGATACCGGAGGAATAATAGGATTGTTGTGAAGAATTAATGAGAGAGTGTGGAGAGAGCCCCCTGAGCACAACGTCGAACAATAACGGGGGTTACATCCACGTGAGCTGTGCCTATGCCTAGTGTTCTGTTCCTACCCAGTTTCAGTAACAGGGATTCATTCATCCCATCGCGGGGTGTGATTGAAGCCCTACTATGTGTCAGTAGTACTGCATGCAGGAAGGCGTAGGAAGCTGTACCAGTGCCTGTTTTCTAGAAACTTACAACCTTAGGAACCATAACCACGTGCGTTCACAAGTAACTGCCAAGCGACGCGCCGGGGACCATGGGAGTTCAAAGGGGAGCTCAGGATGGGCTTCTTAGAGGAGGTGGCATTTGGATTGGGCCCTGAAGGATGGTCAGGATCTGGGAAGGACAATAAATTGCCAAGCAAAGGCACGAAGACCAAAAACCCGGAGACATAATTGGAAAATGGGGATAAGGCCATGTGAGCTAAACCCCTGAATGATAGTTAAGGGCTGTGAACTTTTCTAAACTTTCAGTGGGGGGCAATCAAAGGTGCCTTGTGCGTACGTGCATGGGTGCAGGCGATGATTTGCGCTTTTTTCATATTCCAAAAGTAGTCTGTGTTCATCGTAAAAAAAAAAAAAAAAAATTAGGAGTGAGATAAGCAAGAGAAAGAAAATTACAAACACCTGAAACTTAAGGATTTTGCATACAGAAAAGGCAGGATCAAATAAGTGTTTTAAGAAGATTAATCTGGCGGTATTGGTAGAACAGATTAGAGCGGGAATATGCTGGAGGCAGGGAGATTTCTCAGGTTATTGCAGTAGCACAGATAAGAGGCAATAAAGACTCAGACCTTGCCCGTTGGCAAAGGGAAGAGAAATAGAGTGACACGCGTGGCCTCCTCATTCCTCCCCGTTACCGCACACTTTCTGCACCAGCGTGTACGCGGGCCACATGCATTTTCTAAATGACTCTTCCTTTTAAAAGCTCAGGAAGCCTTCTGCGTTTAGGCGCAAGCCCAGTGTCAGATAGCCGCACTCACAAGTCTAGACCTCCCTTCCCATCCTTGCAGCTTGAAATGTCACCCTCGGTGTTAATGAAAGCAAGAGATTACTGTTCCAGATTATAAAATGCAGGGCAATTTTAGGCCATTGAAAAGAATGAGTTAATTAAAGAGGGTAATAACCCTCTTAAGCGCCCCACCCTTTGCTCTTTTTCCAGACTGCAGGTGGCCTTCTTTGTCACCCTGGAGGAGACAGCTATATGATCTATTTTGTTCCCCAGGACTTATCTCCAGGGGCAGCGAGCACTTTTGGGATGTAATTTTTAGTACCAGGGCAGGCATTGTCCTCTTGTTTGACTTAGGGAAGAGCGAGGCCCCAGAGGGAACTGAATGAAAGAGACAGAGTACAGGCTTTGGAGTCAGGCAGACTCAGCTTTGAGCTCGGCTCTGCCACTAACTTGTTCTAGACTCGTAACGTTTCTGATTCTGTGAAATGGGGAGGCCAGCCTCATAGTTTTCAAGATCGTTCGTGTTTACGTCTCCAACCTTTTGCACGCAGGCTGGCACGTTCCATGGACGCTGGATAAATACATTGAACTACATTGGTAGAGGGAGATGTGGGATTCCGGAGCCTGGTGTGTCCAGTCCCAGTGGGGTGGGGCTGAGCATTTCCCAAGTACTTAACCTGGGTGTCCCTGTGCCTGATTGTCACCGAACCCGGTTCCAGAGCTTGGTGAGGAAGCCCGCACCACCCTCCACGTGGGCCCTCAGGGGTGCTTCTAAGCCATTCCAGTCCAGACAGCCTAAGAGGTTAGTTGCTATCCTGAAACAGGCTGGGGTCCCAGGCAAGGAACCTGTGTACGGTGACTTGAATGGAGATCCTGAGAACCCCAAGTCGCTAGAGCTTTGGGTAAATAGAGATTTCTCTTTGACAGAGGTTGCTCATTATTCCTTATTCATTCTTCCCCCCCACCCCTCAATGCTACACCCCCCCAACTCCGTGTGCTCCCTGTGAATTACTGCTTTGCTGCTGTGTGATGTCATTTCATCTGAGGCCACTTAATGCTGCTGTTGGCCCTCGCCAGTGTTTATCTTATTGTTTCCCAGAACAATCTGATGCTTCCACTGCCCCCAACAACTTCATCTGGTTCCTGGGTCCTCCTGCCTGGCCCAAGTTTCAGAGCTGAAGCAGGGTTGAAAGGTGGGGCTGGTCCAAGGCCAGAGCCCCGCGCCCTGAACTGCCCAGTGTATTCACCTCTATGAGCTCTTGCTCCATCCTGGGCCTGGCAGCTCAGAACTCCCCCTGACAAAGTTAGAACCAAGAGACTGGATTCTTTGGCTTCTAGATCTCCATGTCACTCTCTGCTGAGTCATAAAGGGAGAGGCCCCTGGAATAGGGAAGCCAGTGCCCTTGTGAAATGCAGTTGGTTATGAACCACAGGAAGGTCTGGAACAGAGGCAGCTCCTTTCAGTTCTGCGGGCCGCATGGATCACTGGTCACCTGGCCATCTACCCCTGGCTGATGAGGCACAAGGAAGCCACAATTTGGGGGAAGAAAGGCCCTCACTCCAGCCAACCTCCTCAACCTCATCTTTGAACACTTTACTTACAGCAAGTGCTCAAGAAATATTCACTCCATCATTTATCATAAGCCAAGCTCTTAATTCTCACTGTTCGAAGATGCAGAAGTCCAGAGAACCAATGGTTTCTCCTGGGACCCCCTCCTCACATTCCAGGAGAAAGCCCTCCATGGCTTAGCCTTCCATGAGGAAGAAATGCAGGAGCCTCAAGCCGCGTGAACCCATGTGCTAGCTCATCCACCCCCCAGTTTAATATCTAGGGCAGATTCCTAACATGCACAGAAATAGAAATAATTGTACATGGAAATGTCAATCTCCAGTGTCAAAGCCCCAGTGATTGACCGACAACTCACTGGGGACCGATGCTGGAAACATCTGCATATGTGTGGGAGGCTGTGTGAGTGTGTGTGTGTGTGTGTGTGTGCGCGCGCGCGTGCGTGTGTGTGGGCGTGTGTCTATGCACATGCACTGATGGGGGCAAAATTCTCAAAGGTTAGCATATCTCAGTGACCTCCTTCCTTTTCAGGGACAGGAGGAATCCTTGGCCTTGTCTCCCCTCTTCCTCTGCTCTCCTGCTTTATTGCAGCCCACAGCCGGAGTTTTCCCGGCTCCTGTGTCCCTCTCCAATTGTCCAAGCATTTAGGGCCAGGCTCCCGTCTGTCCTCCGGGGATCCTCGGCCTGCTGGGCTGTGACTCTGGATGGTTAGTTAACACTTGCACAGCTCTGGCAGAGAGGGAGACAGAAGCGCCCTGGAAGGCGCGTGTGCGTGTGCGTGTGCGTGTGCGTGTGCGTGTGCGTGCACGCGCGTGTGCGTGTGCATGTGTATAAGCAGGAAAGAGGGAAGAAGAATCTCAGAGACTGAATTTACCAAAGACTTCAATCTATAAATAATTTGGGTCATGAAGCTCTACAAAACTAAACTCCAGCTTGAATCCTCTCCCGCGCAGCACTAAGTGCACTCTGAGCAGCACCAGCCCCGCCTCACTTCTCCCCCCTGTAAAAGTCTACGCGTGTGTGCGCGCACGCACGGGCACACGCACGTGCAAACACACACGCACACACGTTTATATAGCACGGGAGCCCTGAGTCCCGGGGCACAGATAAAATCAGGTAATAAAGGCCTCTTCCAAAGTGAACTTTAGGACATAAAGTGACCAGGCCTGCTGAAATTCTTGTCGAGCCCTCCATAAAGGCACATCAGAAGTCTTAGCCTCTCCAAGCGCTCAGGTCTGAGAGAGCAAGAAATCCAGGCTCAGACATAACCATCACACTCGTCTACTGACGTCACACTCTGAGTTAGCCAGAGAACTCACATTTCCACGCCTGTCTGTCCATTTAGGCGTCACCTTCCCCGGGAAGCCTCCCTCTCTGGGCCTCCCTCGGGCCCCACCTCCGTGTTGGCCTCCCTGGGATCTCCATGCAAGCTCTGCCACCAGGGGCAGCCCGCGTGTTTGTGGAGACCGGATGGCTTGTCAGTTCCCAGCTCCTCCTCGGGCTTCCTCGGGGGACCCTTTCCCTCGGTGTCCCCGACGCGAAGCGTGGGCCTGGCTCATGGCAGGCATGTAATAAACGGATATTGGACGGGACTGAAATTCATATAGCTAATA
Organism: Lynx rufus; assembly: GCF_022079265.1. NCBI lineage: Eukaryota > Metazoa > Chordata > Mammalia > Carnivora > Felidae > Lynx > Lynx rufus. The sequence goes on along the minus strand of NW_025814829.1, from coordinate 29,042,260 downwards.
ACTCATTGTATTCTCCATCCCTTCTGTGCTCATAAGGACAGGAGTTCCCACCTTATTTGGCAGCTACAGAAACCAGTGCACAAACAAGGGAAGTGACTTGCCTGCAGTCACAGAGCCAATTAATGAGAACGTTGGGATTAGGTCCCAACCCTCCAGACATGAACTCCCCCTGCATGGCGATGGCTCTCAAAACCAATCTGTTTCCCAGTGCGAGGCCCCAGAAAAAGAAGATTCCCGATTCCAGTGGCTCTTGCCAGAATACATACATGTATACAATCTATTACCACTTATATTACTACGACTATGAATAAAGTGCTCTTAAGAGTGACAGATCCCAAGCTAGGGCTCCATGATTTAGGACTAACGATAGAAATTGATGCACGAGAAAAAGGGTTTGGAGGGGCCTACAGGTAAAAGCTAGTTAATTGGAACTGGATATGCTGATTTGAATTGGATGTTCAAGTAAAGAGGCGGTCATTAATTTCTGCACAGGCCTCGCTGTGGTTTAAAGGAAGGTGCTAATAGGATTACTATTTCCCTCTCCTCTCACAGCGGCCCCTCCCACCTAGAGGACCAGGCAGTCACTCTCCCCTGATTCCATCTCACATCCTCCTGTCCCAGAGCCCACCCTGATAAACGGACTGTCCCCCCCCCCAACCAAGGTCCCTCAAAATTAAGTTCTGTTGATTGTTGACTCCCGGAAGTGGGTGACTGCCCCACTTGGGCCTTGGGGTCCGGAAGAGGAAGAGCGGGTGAGGACAGAACTTGGACTTTCCGTCTTCCCACCTGTTCGGGTCTTGGCAGCCGTGAACAGCTCTGTGTGCCTGTCATTAGCCTCTCTTCAGGGGGTCACGGAGCGTCCGAGAAGTCGGGCTCTGTGTGGGAATCCCAGCTCTGCCACCCTTCAGCTGTGTGATCTCGGGCGAGCCGCCCAGCTCTCCCAGGCCTCAAATTTCCTATCTGTAAAATGGAATAACAATAACATTTACCTCAGGGGGTTCCTGTAAGGAGAAGAGAGTTGATTTTTGTTAAGTACTTTCAACAGCACTGAGCACATGGGGCAAGTGATGGCAGGGTAGATACTAACTATTCAGTTCTCGAGGCCAACGGGGCCTTCTGAAAATTCACCACGTCTATGCTACTGCCTTCAAGCAGGGCCATACTGAACCATGAAGCAAAATCGTCCTGAGAAGGAGGTTGGAGTGTCCTGTGGCTACTCTTTCTACAGTCGGGGCTCTGCATGGCAGGAGTTCTTACTAGAACTACCTAAATCCCCTTCTGCGACAGTATGGGCACATTTTGTCTTTGGTCGGTCTCAGTAAAGACAGTCATCCTCCTCTGAAGCAGACTGGCTTTCTTTTTTTTTTTTTTTTAGTGTTTATTTTTTGAGAGAGAGAGAGAGAGTGAATGCGTGCAAGTGGGGGAGGGGCAGAGAGAGAGGGAGACCCAGAATCCGAAGCAGACTCCAGGCTCTGAGCTGTGAGCACGGAGCCCGACGCGGGGCTCGAACTCACAGACTGTGAGATCATGACCTGAGCCGAAGTCAGATGCTTAACTGACAGAGCCACCCCGGCGCCCCTGGTCCACTGAGGCCTAGCCCTCTCAGGAGAGGGGGAGCCCAACTAGAAGGACAGAGTCGAGTGACTCGCTTGTCCCCGCACGTGGTACCTCCCTCCTCTGCCCCACCTCCTCACCCACCTGAATGGGTGTCCCGGGCCCTGTGCAGCTTGGGCTGGCAACGCCCTTCCCTTGGGCTGGTTTGTGACCTGTTTCGGTCTGTTGTTGTCCTTGTGGTCACTGAAACCTGACCCCGGGGACACAAGCTTCAAAGTTGAAAACGGTGTCACAGCAGTGGAGTTAGTCTGGGACACCACAGGCTAGACTCGCGTAGCCAGATTTGAAAATCCCACCTTTGTTCGGGACTCCCTGACGGTCGCCTCACCACTACCATCCTGTGTGTGGCGAGGACAGAGACAACCTTGAACTCAGAACTTCCGATCCAAAGCAGAGCAGTCCGGGAAATCGTGTGCCTGAACTGCAGCAGGGACCTCGTCCCCCCATCAGTAGTCGTGGGGCGTTGTCTGCATCGGCCTGGTGCTCTCCTCTGGCTCACCCCAGCTGCAGCCAGTTGGAGCCCCGGTTCTGCCGCTGGCTAGCTGTGTGCCTGGAACCCAAGAGCTTAGGGGGGGGGGCTCCAACGTCCTTACAGCTCCAGCGCTTTCTTCCGTGATTGTCCTGTGGCAGGCACTGAGCAGACCGCCTCTGCCTGTTACCCAGAAAGGAAACCCGAGGCTCAGGTGAGGTACCTAGACTCAAATTGTACCATTAGGCAGAAGTCAAGCCCAGGCCTGAGCAGAGTCACAAGAGAAACCCAGGAACCCTGCATCCCAGGCCTATACTCTGTCCGCTTCGGTGCGTTGCCCAGAAGGGAGCACGGGGCGCTAGGGAGGGGAAAGTTCTCTCCTCTGCCACCCGCCTGCCGGCCCCTATCCTCACCCCGAGCCCTGTGACCCCCTGGCCTCCTGGCCCCATTCTCCACCTTCTCCGCCCTCCTGTAGGTATTTCGGCGGGTAGCAAGCCTGAGGCAGATAGCATGGGGTGAGGGAGTAAGTGGGGAGGCACCGACTTCTTGGGCAATAATGCTCTTCCCTCCAGGGATCTCGACTGAATGAAATAGGATAGCTTAGTTCAGGTTCAGCACCAAGAACATTTTCTGTTCTGGTTTGCTTTCGGCTTTGACGTTTCAGAGTTATGTAGGTTTGATTCTGGCTGCAGCTGCTTTACGAAAAGATTGGGGTTGCAGATGGAAAAAAGAAAAAAAAAAAAAAACCTGCTTAGATCTCTGATTCAGGAGACGGTTAACGGCTGGGATTGGTCCTAACTGGGATGCAGCGGAGTGTGTGATGATAAGTTGTCTTTGGCTCAGTTCCAGCTCCCACCCGGCCATGGGTACCATCTAGTCCCAGGGACCACAGGGGGGAAGGCCAGACGTGTGGCGTTCCTCCTTCTGACTTTGTGTGCAGGCCCTGCCGGGATGGCAGGCAGGTGCCCAGGCTCACGGGAAGGAGGCCGCCCCAGCTGGCGGAAGGTTAACTAGCCTCCCCAGGCAGGGAGAGATCCTGGACCAGGCCTGAGGGAGGAGGGTACTGGTTCCACAGCTCCCGGGAATGGGCCGGCACCTTGAGGAGACTTACATCTCCCTGGAGAGGAGCAGCTATCATAGGGAGGGTGGTGACAACCCCTGGGCCATTGGCCCTTCAAACAAACAGGGCCTGAGCTCCCTGTGTGATGGAGACAGAAAACTGAGGTCAAGCCAGCCAGAAGTCACAACTATCCCATCTTCTCTTTACTTTCTGAAATAGCCTGAGTACTGTTGTGACTAAAAGCTACTACATTCCTGGAAGGATCTCGAGGAAATTTCAGATCTGTCCATTTAACAGAGAATGCTGCTTCAGATACCAAGGGGAACCTTTTTCACTGTGGGCCATTTGCCCAGAAAGAGACCCTTCCCTCTGACTGAATCCACTATGAGATTTGCACTGGGGTAGAGGGTGGTCACCTCAGCCTCGTGACCTCATTGCTGACCCCAGAGTCCTCCTCCAGTCTATGAGAATGAATTCAATGACCCCCAAGCCCCTCTCGTGGAAGGAGGGGCTTTAGTGACAGTTGCACATGCCCCAGCTCTGGACGCAGGAAGCCACGAGCAAGGCAGAAAAAGGGCAAAGGAGAGTTTATTGTGGCGTCAGGCACCAAACTTGGCCCTTGGGATGAAAAAGTCGTGGTCCTTGTCCTCAGGAGCTCCTGGTGCGGTGGGAGAGATGGGCAGAAGGAAGGGCATGGTTACGAGTACAAGAGAAAAACCAGACGGAATGCGGAGGGGAAGCCTGAATCTTAAAACCTTACAGAGAAAATGCCTTTTGACCTCACTTTGATTTGGTGCTAGAGGCCACAGTCCTTTATCACCTGCTTCACATCCTTTCAAAAGTATTTCTCAAGCATCCCCTTTTATCCATCACCAGCTATGTTCCCAGCCCCAATCTAGTGCTCAGAGGGTTCTTAGAGAAAGAGAGGACACATCCCTGCCTTCAAAATGTTGACAGGCTTAGGCACATGTGAAGCAATGAGAGAACGATTTGAGTAGGTAGTCAATACATGTTAGCCAGTCCATGTGCAGTGAACAAATCAATTGATTATAATCCTACGACAAAATGTCTAGTGGCAAAAAAAAAAAAAAAAAGGCATCAGGGTGATGAGTAATTAGTGTGGAGGGGAGATCAAGGAAGGCTTCACGAAGGAGGCAGTGCTCGAGCTAGTCGGGGTTTCGATGGGCAGAGAGACAGAGGAAACAAGCCAAGGTTGTTGGTCAACAGTCAGCTGCTGGGGCGCCTGGGTGGCTCAGTCAGTTAAACATCTGCCTCTTGATTTCGGCTCAGTTCATGATCTCATGGTTCGTGAGCAGCTCGGAGCCTGCTTGGGATTCTCCCTCTTCCCCTCTCTCTACCCCTCTCCCACTCATGCGCTCACACAAGTGCTCGCACTCTCTCTCTCTCTCAAAATAAATAAACATTTTTTAAAAAATAGGCAGCTGCTGTGTTGAGAACAAGAAATCTGAAATGCAGGAACATATTCACACTGAGGACTCCTGGACACGAGCTTTTTTATATGACCTCAGAGACCATCTTCTACCGAGCTCAGAATTCTGCACGGAACTTAGACTATCCCTCGCGAACCCCCAGGCCAGCCGCACCCACATCACCTGGGAATTTGTGAGAAGTGAAAAAAACCTCAGGCCTCATTTCCACTGAATCCGAAACTCTGGGGGCGGCTCAGCCATGCAGCCCCCCAGGTGATTCTCAAAGCATGCCGGCTTGAAAACCAGCAGACATCAGGGCTTCTAGACCCTGGCTGTTCGTCAGATTCGCCTGGGGGAGCTTTGAATCCCGACGAAGATGCCCAGGCCCCACTCGCAGAGGTTCTGATTAATGGATCCTGCCCTGGCATTCGTATCTTTTAAAACTCCCCAGACGATTCCGGTGTGCAGGCAGGGCTGAGAAGCCGTGGACTAGACGGTATCCGAGTCCTTTCTGACTTATTATCTAGAGCTGGGCTCTGACGGTCTGAGCCCGGATTCCTGGCTCCCCCAAATCACGGGGTGAATTTGCACACAAGCAGGGGATATGTTTGGGGGAAGGAAGACCTTCCCGAGATCCTAAACTCTTGCATCTCTTGAGGACCAGCTTTTTGATAGTTTATATGATTGTTTTACCGTTCTTCCTTACGTGCCTGAGGCAGAAACACTGTGAACAGGTGTTGACTCTCTTACCCCAAACACCAATAAGGGTGTGGCAGCACACGCACACCCATCAGTGCTATAAATATCTGTAGACACACGCAGAAATAACCACACTGGGATATTCAGAATCGCTCCTACTGGCGCATATGCACATGCAGATAAACCCACCATCAGAAATCCCAGACGTGGTCCACTCAAACCACTTGGGAAAGTATTTCTCTCGGGGAAAGCCGGGCTGTTTGAACAGAGAAGCACCTCTACCTTCTCTGAAGCCTGGTCTGGTTCAGAGTCACAACCGGGGGCAGGGAGGGGGCCGGGAAATAACTTCTGTAAAGCGACCTGCTCTAGTCCCGTAGGGGACCGCTGAGTACAGATGCTGAGGATGCATTATTTCTCTCGTAGATTCGAGCCGATGGTCCCCCCCATGGAGGGGTCCAGTATGAGATGGTCTCTGTGCTTAAAGACGGGAGCCCCATCCTCCGGGACATGGCCTTCTCCATTGACCAGCGTTACCTGTACATCATGTCTGAGAGACAGGTAAGTGCTGACAGCCAGCCCTTCTTTCCAAAGCCCAGGAGCGACTGATAACCTGTGGCCTGACCTTTGTTCAAAAGCTGTTTTCATCTAACCAGAGAGCCCTCTGTCTGGGCTTGCTGCTCGGGGGTCCTGGGAGAGGCAGAGTCCTTGGAGAGGCTTTTGCGGGGAGCCAGAGAGAAGCAGCTGGGGCCAGCCACTTCCCGGAGGCTTCTCTCTAGGCCACAGCCCCTGTCTCGGTGCGTGATGAACAGCCCCGCAAGAACCGGCCAGACTGCTTGGAGCAGCTTGGTGTGATTAAGCAGTAGATTTACAGCTCCCGGGCCCACAGAGTCTGCTGCTCAAGGGAGCCAAAGAAGTGTAAATAATCCAGGCCTCCTGGCTGGGCCTGATCCTGGGAGAGACAGACCCAAGATAGGGCCCCAGAAGGAGATAAAAATCTTGGCCTGAGTCACAGACTGATGCCAGTAGAAGCTGGCCAGCTCTGGGAAGCCGAAGTCTGCCTGAGAAATAGACTTCCATCCTCTGCGGGCTAACGATCGAGTAGGTTCCCCACCTTCTCCGATGGAGCATTATTCCCCCCGGATTGTATTTGCTCTGAGTACGTGTGGGAAGAGAGAAGGTAAATTCAGGAGAGCCGTGGTGATGGGCAAGGGACACAGGGTAGAAGGTGGATTTGGGATTCCCAAATCAATGCAGACGCAGGAAGCAACGCAAAACTCTTGGGAAAGGCTGGTTACTTCCATTCGTTCAGGCAGTGGGTGTACAGGTGTTCAGCAGGAGCCGTGGTCTTGGCATTGACCTGAACACGACAAGTAAGATAAAGGCCGAAGAGCAGAAAAAGTGTTGTGCACCTGCCTTGGCTGACGCCCCTGATTTAGGCAAGAAAAAGATGCTGGGCTGGAGGACCAGTGAGCTTTCACAAGGTGCCTTCCAGCTCTTGAGGGGTTGTCATTCCCAAAATACTCGGCCAAGCTTCCAGGGGTCCTTGAGGAGCACCCCCTCTCCCAGCGTTGTCTTTTCCTCCTTTCTGTTCGAATGTAGGAATTCTGAATCCGGGGGTGAGGGAGGAGTGGAGGGAGGAAGGAAGAGACAAAATGGGCACACGGACAGCGTAAGGGAAGCAGTGATGCAGCTCTAACTCGAAAATTGCTTCTTGGGAATAAATGCCGCAAATCATATGCAGATTGCATGCATTGCATCCAGGTCCTCCTGAACCCACCTGTCTTTTCACCTCCTTTCATGTGGCCCCTGCGGCTGAGGCATAAACAGGTGCAGATGGGAACTTGGTGGAGTTAGAGGAGGCTTTGCCTAACCTAGAGTGGTAGAGTGGTCTTGGAAATAAGCGCCGATGTCTCGTTCTACTAAAACAGTCCGCGAGCCCTAACAAAACCCGTTACTGGGGACATATCGGTTGGGAACAGTGTGCTGGGAAAACCTCAGAATGAATGGGCCTTGGCCGCTGCCCTCACATTGCTTACAGTCTAACAAGGGACGGGGGAGGAAAAGGGAAGGAGACACGTAGCCGGTTATCTAGAACATCCCATTGAAGTCTACAAATGTTCTGCCTTTTCTTCCTGTTCTTTACTTGTAGATACAAGGTTGTTTCTTAAGCAAAAACAGTAGGTGCCCCCCGTGCAAATTCAAACAATATATACCGAAAAGAAAATAGCAACGAGTTCCCAAATGGGACTGCCCAGTTTGTAACACCATGTTAACACTTGATGAACACCATTCTGGACACTTTGGCAGGAAAATAATCAGAGGGACAGATGGATCGATCAGTGGCAGTATAGATAGGTGGATAAAGTGATGGTCGGAGGGATCAAATAGACCCATGATAGATGTGGTATTTGCAGAAGGCATTGTGTATGGCTAAGGACCAGGCGGGTAGCTCTGGGTAGAAGCTCCTTCCTGGGTCCCTACGGCAGTGCAGTGGAAAAGCATAGAGAGCGCGTAGAAGGAGCCAATGCCACCTTACTGGAACGAAGAAGATTCCAAGGCTCGTATTTTGGCTGCATATCTGTTTCTCAAATGGGATGCTTTCTGAAATTGCATTCAAAATGTGGTCAGAGGAGAGGGCATGAGCCAGAGCCGGAGGCTGGTGAGTAACCTTCAGGGGCTATGGTGTCCTCCTGAGATCTTATCCTGTGTCACCTCCAAAAGCATGAGCACTGGCTCAGCTAAGTGTCCACATGGCTTATTTATAAATATCCTCTCCTTCGTCCTCATCTCCGGCCACAGCCGCCCAGTTCTTGCTACAACCTCACCAAACAGAGGGGTTCCGTGGTAGCCAGTCACACCGAGCGGATACAGGAAGAGTTTGGGTTCGAAGCCACGGGGCTGTCTCCAGTCCGGTGAGATATTAGTCCGGAGAGCTCCCTATGCCAGGCGGAGCTGTGATCAGCGGGCAGAGTCTAAGGGGGATTTGTGGTAGCACTCTGAGACCTGTCACCCTGAGAGCTGTAAACCGTGTAGAAGTAGGTAGCTAGGTGATTTCACCTGGGGCTGGGTCCAGGGATGAGGTCCGAGAACAGCTCAGGGGGCCCATCTGTCTGAGGCCGAGCAACTATGAGTACAGAATATTCAGAGACAGCTCGGACGTCTTTTTTTTTTTTTTTTTTTTTTTTGTAAGGTTATTTATTTATTTATTTTGAGAGAGCACGGGGGAAGGGCAGAGAGAACAAGAGACAGAAGCCCAAGCGGGCTCTACGCGGGGTTTGAACTCATGAACCGCGAGATCGTGACCTGAGCGGCGATCAGGAGTCGGACACTTAACCGACTAAGCCACCCACGTGCCCCTCAGGTGTCATTTAAGAAGCAGTTTAATGGCAGCGCCTGGGTGGCTCAGTGAGTTGAGCGTCCAACTCTTGGTTTTGGCTCAGCTCATGATCTCACAACTTTGTGGGTTCGAGCCCCGCATCGGGCTCTGTGCTGACAGTGCAGAAGCTGCTTGGAATTCTCTCTCTTTCCCTCTCTTTCTGCCCCTCCTCCCACTTGCGCTATCTCTGTCTCTCTCAAAATAAATAAATAAATTTAAAAAAATAATAATTTAATGTGAGGCAAGAGAACAGTCAATAATGATGAAGTCGGATGGCGTGGGTTCTAGCCCAGCGGTTGCTGTATCTGGAGGCGTGACCCCCTCGCACGTCTGGTTCCCCCCCCCCCCCCATGAAATGGAGGAGTCGAACGAGATCACAGGGTTGTCTCTGCAGTCCAAAACTCTGATTTGGATCCCGTCTCCATATTTCATAGCCACGTGGCCTTACACCGGTCACTTCACCTCAGTGTGCCCCACAAGAGTCGACATGAGGCTCAATAGACACTCCGCTCAGCAGAGGGGAGTTTCCTTCCCGCTGCCTCGCGTGCAATGACCCCTTGTCATTGACTTTCCATATGGCCCCTTCCAGCTCTCAGGCCCTTATGATTCCGGCTCTGGAGGGTGGTGACTGTGAGTGATGATTAAGAGGAAGTGAGGTGGCCGTGTGGCACCACCGGTGGTCCCCAGGCGGAGCCAACAAGCCTGTGTTCCGGTCCTGACCCACCTCTAACGAGCTGGGTGGCCTAGACTCTTAAGTTCCTAGGGATTCCGATTGCTCCCCTTCAAAGACGCAATTAATAAATCTAATCCAGAGCCCCTTTCATGTTAAAGAGGCTTGTCTGAGGTCTTGGGATGGAGACTCTTCAACACCTCTAGAAGGCGACACCAAAATGACAGTAGAGAGACAGGCCTGAGGTTAGACCAAATGAAAAAGCTTTTGGAACCAGAGTTTTATGAGGCTGTGGGTGCCCATGTGAACGCCTTCCCCAAAAGGTGAACGCTGCGGAGAGGCTAGAAATGCTGGCTGGCTATGGAGAAGTGTATTCCTGTTTCGAGGCCGTGATTTAAGACTTCGGCATCCCCTAAAAGTCCGAAGACCTTTATAAGACATCGTGGGACGGGGGCTTCCCGTCACCTTGTAATAAACCTCTGAGCAACCTGCTGTCATCCGCGCTTTCCCCTCATCCCCACCTCTTGTCTCTCTGTCCCCCTCCTGTTCCCCCCAAACATGGCACCTGTTGTATGTTCGGCACCACATTGGTGGAGAACCAAGTCTCTGGTCTCAAGTTCTGCTAAGGGAGGTTTACATCTCCTTACAGAGCGAGAACAATCCAGTCCAGCTCATTCTTTCTCCCTCCCTCCCCCTCTCTCGGTTAATTACACCTAATTAAGAACTAGGACTAGTAAGAAGTGTTGGGTCCTGGTGCCACCGCCTAACAAGCCGATGTTAATGTACTGTTAATAGATCCAGGGCCGGCCAGTCCCAGGGGAGCATTTGGGAACTGATTCCCCAATCCTGCTAATTGCCCGGGGGCCCCGCGGACAGGATGCCTGGCTCTTCCCTAGAAAGTCCGCCCCTGCTTCCTCAACAGCAAATCGACAGATGCTATGGGTGTGAATACAAGTTCTCCCATATCCTCAGTGTCTAATGGAAGTCAGACAGCAGGTCCAGGGAAAATCAGGCTGCGAGCCAAGTGCAAAACTGAGCGAGAAGATGAAAAGAAACTTGATAGCCCCCGTTTCCACCCAACTTGTCAGGTTGGCCACTCCCCGATAAAGAATATAACTCTGTACTCAACGTGGATGGGAAGGAGTATGGGGATGGAAGCAATTATTCTATTTTATACTTTAATTAGTTTGAATTAGCAGAGGGAATAGAGGCATAAAATGATCCAGCGAAGGGTGAAATAGAAAAAGGGAGTCACAGTGGAGAATGGCTCCGTGCAGGCTGGAAAGGGCCTTGGGAATAGCAGAAAGGCTGGTGACGGGGGCATGCACGTGTGTTTGGGGGGCGGGTGGGGGCTTGGGATGCCGCTCTCTATTTCGAGGCCTGGAAAGGCAAGATAGCATAATGGTTAAGAGCTGGAGCATGAGAGTCAGACGGAGCTCCATTTAACCCATAGCCATGTGCTAGACGTCCAGCTTTGAGAAAGTTAGCGCACGTCACTAAACCTCAGTTTCTTCGTCTGTATAACGGGCCTAATAATGGTAACTGTTGCGTCTGACACCCAGTGGTTTCAGCGTGAGGTGTGATTGTTATCATCATTGCTGCCATCGGTCGTGTCAGAAGTTCTTTTGCACCCCAGAGAAGGCTAGAAGCCTCTCCACTTAAATTATGGCTGGGACAGAGTTCCCGAGTGTTTGACCCCAACCTGTCATTCCTGCTGCTCCTTCCCAAGGGACGCTTCCAAAGCCTCTGGCCTGGCCGAATGACAGCATCAGGCTAAGTTGCTCATAATCTGCTATTTATTTTAAAAATCCAGGAATGTGCCCAGCAGACTAAACAGTCCCGCTGCCCTTGATACAGGCTGAGGCAGCCCTGGGCCCATATGTGAGGCCCAGGAGGCCAGTATTGCAGGCATCTGTGGAGAGAAGGGGGGTCAGGCCCCAGGCCCTCAGGGTCTTGTCTGGCTGCGTGTGTGGACACGTAGCCAGAAAGGGGCTACCCATGGGGCTTTTCATTTCTGGCCTTTCCAGGTAAGGAAACCAGGTCCCAAAAGATAGGGCTGCTGTTCTCCAAGGAGCGGGCACTCGGATCCCAGTTTTGAGGGCAAAAATGCCCTCAACGTTTGTCTATAGTTGGCATACCATTCTGGTCACTTACTGCTACATAATAAACTGTGTCAAAATTCTGGGGCATAAAACAACCATTTTGTTATGTTCTCAAACTATGTAAGTCAAGGTTCCAGCCATGGTGCACTGAAGAGGGCTTTTCTTTTCTTTACAACACAAATGACTTGGGGCGCTTAGAATTCTAAGGACTAGAATCATCTAGAAGCTTCTGTCTGTCTGGGAACTAGAAGACCGGGCCCAGCTGAGGCTAGTGCCCCAGAGTGCCTAGTGATCAGAGTGCCTAGGAGAAGGCCTCCCCGTGTGACACGGGCTCGCCCACAGCACGGTGGCCGCAGGAGAGCCGGACTTCTGGAACATGGCAGATCCTGGCAAACATGGCAGCTGAGGGCTCGAGGAGTGACGATTCCCACAAATGAGGTAGAACTATTGCCTTTTAATGACATCGCCTCAGAAGTCACAAGGTTGTCTCTTCTGCCTGCCTCTTTACCTCTCCACTGCCAGTCACCTCGGGTGATTCTGATTCGGGATGCCCACGAGCACACCTGGAGAGACAAGGCTCAGGGAAGATAAATACGTGGTTTCCTGACCCTTCAGGATCATGGAAACGCAGAACCTCCGAGCTGGGAAGGACCTCGGGGCTCACCCATCGTGACCCCACATGAGAACTCGGAGGCCCAGAAGGCATCTGAGCAGGGTACCTGCCCCTTCAGTGTCAGAGTCATCGAAACTGGCTTGATTTCCCAAAACTCACGGGGAAGTTCCGGTAGCTTTTAAGCCTACAACTGATTTGGTAAAGGTTGCATAAGTCCTAAACGAAGCCCACATCCAGTGTGGGCTCTGACAGTGCATCCGGGAAGCCTTTGAGGGAATCCATGAGCAACAGGATCACATTGCCAGGAAGTTGCCCAGACAGTGGCACACAATTTTATTTATTTATTTTCTTTTTTATTTAAAAAAAATTTTTTAACGTTTATATATTTTTGAAAGAGAGAGAGAGAGAGAGAGAGAGACAGAGTGCACGCGGGGGAGGAGCGAAGAGAGAGGGAGACACAGAATCCGAAGCAGGCTCCAGGCTCTGAGCTGTCAGCACAGAGCCCGATGTGGGGCTCGAACTCACGGACCGTGAGACAGTGACCTGAGCCGAAGTCAGACGCTTAACTGACTGAGCTATATAGGTGCCCCACGTCTTTCTTTCTTTCTTTTTTTTTTTAATTTAAATCCAAGTTAGTTACCATACAGTGCAATAACGATTTCAGGAATAGAATCTAGTGACTCATCACCCACACACAACACCCAGTGTTCATCCCAACAGGTGTCCCCTCCCACAATGCCTGTCTCCCATTCAGCCCATCCCCCACCCAGCACCCCACCAGCAATCACCAGTCTGTTCTCTGTATTCAGGAGTCTTTGATGGTTTGTCTCCCCCTGTGTCTTCCTCTTCCATCTGCTTCCCTTCCCCTCTGTTCATCCATCCTGTTTCCCAACCTCCGCAAAGTGAGTGAAATCGTATGATAATCTGTCTTTCTCTGACTTACTTCGCTTAGCCTAACACACTCCAGTTCTGTCCACGTAGTTGCAAATGGTAAGATTTCATTCCTTTTGAGCACTGAATAATATTCCATTGAATATATATACCACATCTTCTTTATCCATTCATCAGTCGACGGACATTTGGGCTCTCTCCATTCTTTGGCTATTGTTGGTAGCGCTGCTATAAACACTGGGGTGCATATGCCCCTTCAAATCAGTATTTTTGTATCCTTTGGATACATACCTAGTAGGTGGCACACAATTTTAAAGGGTTCCCCCTCGCAATGTCTCTGTGGCAATATTGCATCAGCCCACTGAGAAGGCGGGCCTCCGAGGTGCCCCACTTTTGCTATGCAGGGCAGTGGTGATTTACCCGGTGGATACATGCAGGAAACTGACTTTTTAACTACTGCCCTCCGTAAGTAAATTAAGAGCCTTGGAACGAGAAAAACTTTTGCCTGGAGTTCATAGAAACAAAACTCATGGGGTGCCTGGGTGGCTCCGTGGGTTGGGGTCCAGCTCTTGGTTTCGGCTCAGGTCATGATCTGAGTTCGGATCAGTTCATGGGTTCGAGCCCTGTGTCAGGTTCTGTGCTGACCGTGCTGAACCTGCTTGGGATTCTCTCTCTCTCTCCCTCTCTCTCTCTCTCTCTCTGCCCCTCCCTTGCCTGTGTACCCTCCCTCTCTCAAAATAAAGAAGTAAACTTAAAAAAAGAAAAAGAAAGAAAAGTCATCTGGAAGGATTGTGAGGCCATCCTTCTCTGAGTGTCTCACGGGCAGGAGGGACCCCTTCCCAGGCCCTCAGTCCCCTGCCTTGGTTGAAGATGTGCTGGGTGGGGAAGACAGGTGGGAAGACAGACCAGACCCTCTAGCGCGCCATCCGGGAGTATATAGCTAGCTTCGCCCGAGAGCTCATTTTGGTTTCCTTGGTTTGAGGGAGGGCTTATCTACTGCAAACCTGGACCTAGCCCCCAAAATGAGCATTTTCAAAGGGCCTATTGTGACTCAGAAGCAATAGTAAGTCTCCTACCTGTGGCTGAAGCCACTGAGCTGCCAAACCCCTAAGGCAGCTAAAGACTTGAGGAAGGCAAAGGAAGAAAAAAAAAAAATGTGGGGAACCACACTTCCAGATGTTCCCTGCTCATTTATTTTGACATCTCAGACTATTATTTTGATTGTGCACATTTGTTTAGTCCAGGCGATAAGGCTTCCCAGGGCGCGGGCAGAGCGTGCCAAGGTGTATTTGTACAAGGCGCTCTGGGTCTCAGTGACGGGAGCCCTCCCTCTGCCGGGGCGGGAGGCCTGGGCCCAGCCGTGGGGGAGGAGAGGATGTGAGGAGGCCCCGGGCTGCAGCAAGGCCTGAGGGGCTTCGGGGAGAATTACAGAGTTTGCGGATTAGGAAAGTGAGGATAAGCGAATTTCGGCTGCACTTTTGTTTTCAAATGTGTCACTTTCAATCCAAGCCTTTGATGCACATGTGTTTCTGGTTAAGGGCCTGGGACCCCAGTGTGGCCCAGGAGCTAAGCTGCTCATATCAGTGCCTTTCCCCAAGCGGGAGGGGGTGCGGGGAAGGGTGACCACCCCAAGCCTGGGTTTTGATTTTCTTTCTTTCTTCCCCCCTCCCCACATCCCCCATTTCAAAAGTCAGGGAACAAAGAGGCTGACACAGACCTGATTCCCTGGCTATTAATATTCTCTCTGGAGCATTTTTCTAATAAATATTTTCACATGAGAGAAAAGAAATGCAAACCCACCCTATTAATCAGACGCTTGGCTTGTTGTATTTAAGAGAGAAAACTCCAGCCTCTTATTTTAAAATCCTTTGGTTTGGAAAGAAATGATTGAACACAATGCCCAGGCTGGAAGGACTGGTGCCAAAAAAACTCATTTCTCTAAATGGGCAGGGGGGCTGGAGACTTGCTCTAATCCTTGGCGAGGGACTCGATTTCTCTTTCTAGGCAGGTCGTGTGAACACTGACGCTCTGACTGCCCAGAATGATGTTTCTGTGACTGAGGGATGGGAAATCATAGTGTCTCCACACCAGCAGGAAACCCACTCCCTTTTTTCCAGAGGTGAAGAAACTGATGCCCCGAGAGGGGAGTCACTTGCCGACGTCTTCCCCTGACTTACCAGGAGAAGCAGAATATTAACCTGGTCCAGCCCGGCATTCTTTCCCCAACTTGTGAACAGCCTCGCTCCGCACAGGCAAGAAAGGAAACTGGTTGTCTTTAAACACTTGCAGTTAAAAAAAAAAAAAAAAATTAAAAACAACCTGGGCCCAAGAGAGTCACTGAAGACGTTCCCAAGGGTCAAATTAAAATAGGGAAAGATTTGCATATCATTTGCATACACGGACTCATTCACTCACCAGACCGTTAAGTGTCTACAATGTATAATGCATAGAGCTGTCCACTGACAAGTCATTTGCATATGCAGATCTAGGCAGGGCAGTCTCTCTAAGTAATATTCCAGCAAAATGTTATAAACCCGGCTGTCTGCACATAGGTACCTTCTTGACTTCTTTCTGCTCTTTCCAATGTTTAGCAGCAGCACCGTTGAGTGTGCTTTTGTGTAGCAATAAATAAAATCGAATCCCTGCCCTCAGGGAGGTCTCATTCTGGTGGGGAAGAGTGACGGATAGGTAAATTACAATATAAAGTGAACAGTGCCGTCGCAGAGACCTACCGTGTGCTCCATGACCCAAGTAAGTCACACCGACCAGGGAGAGACCTGTCCTCGTCCTTCCATTCTTGGGGTCACTCAGACGGAGGACTCCTTCTCTCTCTGACACAGCAATTCGGAGCTTACCTAGTGAGGGGCTCAGAGATTATCTAGTGAGGAGCAGCCTTTTATTTTATGCGTGAGGACAGGAGACCTGAGGGGGAAGCAGCTCTGGAGAGGGGAAGGTCTGCCAAACCAGGATGTGAGGAAGCAGATGGTGACTGTGATGGGCAGTTTCCTGACCCCGTGAAGAGTGTGGGCTCTAAACTCTGCCTGCCTGCCTACGTTCAAATCCTGGCTCTGCTACTTACTGCTGTGTGACCTCGGACAAGTTGCTTTACCTCTCGGTGCTTCAGTTTCCTCATCTGGAAAATGGGCACAATTACAGCATCTGCCTGAGGATTAAATCAAATGAATGAATACGTAAAAAGCATCTGAAAAGTATCTGGCGCATGTTACGTGCTTAATAAATGTTGGTAGTCGTAACTGTAGTTTTCTGGTTGTGCCCCATGCATAATCACCAGGCCAAGCCCTGCAGATCACGCTCCGCACGTAGCCGCACCTAAAAAAGAGACTTAACCACCTCGCCCTGCCTCTCAGCTCTACTTTATTTAAGATGTGTTGAAATCTAGCTAACATTTAGGTTCGGTTTTTCTTATGTTAGTTTACAAACACGTCCTCGGCTAATCCAACAATGCCATGGGAGAAGTAGTATTGTCCTTGCCTCTTTTGGAGACAGGAGGACTGAAATTCGGTCTGGCTAAGGAATTTGCCCAGAGCCACCAAGCTGGGAAACGGGCAGAGTTTGCACTCCACCCAGCCTTCGGAAGCCAAATCCACACTTCCGGCTTCTCGAGACAGCGCCCCCTGGCTGCCGCGTGTTCGCAGAGGGCACCTCCCTTCTTGCCCTCTCTCCACCTGGCTCCGAATTTAGGAAAGGGCTCAGCAGCGGCTTTCAGGGCTCCAGGAGACCAGCACAGACTCACAGGTCCTAGTTTGACACCCCCAAGGAGACTGGAGCAGTGCTCTGTTTTGTTTAAAAAATTTTTTAAATGTTTATTTATTATTGAGAGACAGAGAAAGACAGAGCATGAGCAGGGGAGGGGCAGAGAGAGAGAGAGAGAGAGAGAGGGAGACACAGAATCTGAAGCAGGCTCCAGGCTCTGAGCTGTCAGCACAGAGCCCGACGCGGGGCTCAAACCCACAAACTGGGAGATCATGACCTGAGCTGAAGTCGGACACCCAACCGACTGAGCCACCCAGGTGCCTCCCCACCACCACTGTTTTGTTTAAAACAAAAAAAACAATAAAGGAAAGCGAGCACTCCCCTGGGCCTTAGGTGCACAGTCACAGGAGGGGCTCCGGTGGTCAGAGTGGATGGAGGAGAGGAAACTACCACTGCTGCCGTTTAGCCTGTGCAGTGGGCCAGGTGCTTCCCAAGCAGCCTCTCGACTCCTTACGACAAGCTTGAGAGGTATTATCTCCCCTACTTGACGCGCAAGCAAGGCTCAGCAAGGTGAAGTGACCTGAGCGAGGGCCTCATAACACTCTCAGGAGGCAGGGCTGGGGTGGAGACGCAGGTCTGTGTGCCCTCACCCGACCATCCTGGAGGCCGAGCAGGTGACGTCATGACTCCCCTGCACCCTCTCTACCCCCCATCCACAGCTGGCCCGTCTCTGCAAGGAGGGCAGGAACGGGACACAGGAGGCCCCGATTCAGCCTCTCTGTGCAACTCCTGTGTGAACCAGGCAAACAGGAACGGCTGCAGTCACTGCCCTAAACGGGGGTTGGAGGGCTCTAGAAAGCCTTCTGCGCTTGCCGCCTCCAGATCTCTCCGGCCCCGCTGTGACTGACGCCCCAGAACCCTGCAGCCTGCTCCGTAGCTCCTCCACGGAGCTCTCCCTCATGCTCCCCGTGTTGAGTTTCTGTAATTGAATGTGTTTTATTTAGACCATAACATTTAGTGCCACTTTGGATTTCCAATTAGGCTTCAATCAAACGCCGAGGGTCTGATTCGTTTTGTTGTTTTGATCAACACAAAAGATGGCAACATCAGAGGAGGCGTCGTGAAAAGTTATTTCCATCCGCCGATGACTAGGACAGTTGCTTGTGATGTGAAGATACAGCTTCGGAGATGCCAAGAGTTGTCCCAGGCGTGGAGGAGGGGGGGGGGCGGGGGGAGGGAGGACAGGGGAAGGCGGCGAACCCTACAAGGACCGTGGTTTGAAGTTCTGGGGTGCACCCCCCATTCTCCACGCCACCCCCCGGCAAGAGAGGGTAGGAGGTGGGTGCTGGGCATTGAGGCCACTTGATGAAGCTCCTTCCTCTGCAGGCCAGGGTCCTGGGTGCCCAGGCGGGAAGGGGAAGGAGCTGGTTCCTCGTACAGAGGGCTTGGGCCTCTTACCCGGGAGAGGTTCCATGAACACAGGGCTCCCATGAGACCGGAAGCTGACCACGAGTTGCTTTCTCCAGACAATGGCCCCTGCATTCCTCAGCCGGAAGTGAGCAGCTGTGCAGGCTTATGGAAACCCGGGGGTGGGGGGGGCTTTCCTCAACCCCCCGGGGGTTCCGGCCAACCAGTCACACACGCTGCCTGTCAGACCGCTGTTCTCTCAGCGGCTGGTCCTAGGGACGAAGTTGAGAATCCAGTGGTGAGCTGCTAAGGAGGTGGTGGGGGAAGGGTGACAGGGGTGACAGGAGAATGACAGGGGAGTGGTAAGCTAGGATTCTGCCTTCCGTCACTCCCTGGAGCCTCACCGCTCGCTGGAGTCTGAGTTAAGGCCACGTGGAGCCTCAGTTTCCCCATCGATAAAATTTATTTGAACGTCCCCCGCAACCACGACATTTCGCACATCCTTTTGACCGCATGCCTGTGTGGGACAGAGGCTGGCCCGGGTCTGGGAGTGCGCGTGCATGTGAGAACAGCGTTCGTGGAGGATGAGGCCCACAAGAGCAAGCATTCCTGGGTGTTCTTTGAGTGTGCAAGGACATCCGCCCCAGCACGGCGCTTTCAGACGCCAGGCCAGGGCTGTGCTCACGGAGGGGAAAGCCAGTCTGTGTTCCAGCGCCTCGGGCTTGCCCTCTGAGCCTTCTGGACCCCGTCCGGCTCAGGGACCCAACGTCAGTCACAGTCCCCGCCTCGTGGCTTGCGTGCCCCACAGTTAAATGCCCCGGGGCCTTTGCCTCTCTGCACGGAGCGACCTGTCTCACTCCCCCTCCTGGTTATTCCCACCCCCCCCCCTTCTGCAGACAGCCTGGGGTTTGAAATTTGCACCAGGTGGAGGGAGAACTGCCTGTGTCATCAGCTGTTGGTGGCTCAGCAAACAGTCTGGGTTCAGCCTCTGTCCCTCAAGTAATGTTTAACGAGTAGAGGGAGATGGGCAGAGATGAGAGTCGGGCGGAAGGAAGATTGGAAAGAGAAAAATGAACGGAGCTGAGAACAATGTCTTCGTTAACCACTCAGCTTCCGGGCGATCTATCAAACAACCCTTGAGGGCCTATTGTGAGCACAGAGCCCTTCCTGACAAAATCACACATACACCAGGAAAAGAGTATTGTGAGACAGTTTGCAGGGCGCTGGGAATGCATGAGGGGGTGCTACCCAACAGAGTCTGTCAGTCAGGGAAGGCTTCCCGGAGGAGGTGTTGCTCTAGGTGAATCATGAAAAGCAGGGGAGCTTTTCCCCAGATTTGGTACTGTTGGAGCAGAAGGCAAGGGTAGAGAGGTACCTGGCCTCGGAGAATATCCACAGCACACAGGCAGTGAGCAGACTGCAGGTGGTCTCAACCCACCTGCCCTTACCAAGACGAAAGGAGCCTCGGCCCAAACAGGAGGTGCTTCAGGCTCCTTCAGCCCCTACCATTGAACCAGAGAACCTGGGAGAAGACGGTCATGCAGCAAGCTTCCGGTGTTTTGCCTTCCCTGGCAGCGCCCCCCTCCCCCCACCCCCCCAGCAGGTCATGGATCTAAGAGGCACAGTCAAGAAAAAGGACGCCAGCACGGGTCACGGTCTCCCACCAAAAGCCCTCTGTAATCACGCCAACCCCCCCCCGCCCCCCGCCCCTCGGGACAGCTGCTTCCCTGTACGGTGAGGACACCCCCTGCTCATCTCAGGTTCAGGGAAGAGGAAAAGGGAGCTCGTGTGCCCGGTCCCATTCGTTCACTCGGCCATTCCAACCACATCTTTTGGTAGCAGAGACCTTGCCCTCCGGGCTGCTTCTGTGTCCCCAGGAGATATTGCAGTGGTTGGCCCTGGTGGGTGCTCAACAAACACTTGTCACGGGACGGGAAGAGACAGGCAGGGAAGACGGCAGACAGGAAAAGAGAGAAGGTGTGCAAAGGAGACATTGTAGGATAGTGTGCAGAGCTCACGTTTGGGGGCAGTTAGGCCCGTGTTCAAATCTGGGCTCTCCCACTCTTTGGTAGGGCCTGGCTTCTTCTCCGTAAGCCTCAGTCTTCTCCTCTGTGAAGTGGGGATAATAACAATACCGGCCTTATAGGGTTGCTGAGCATAAATGATCCCTGCAAAGTGCCTGGGACAGAGCAAGAGCCCAACCCTGGAATCAGCCCCAGCTAAGCCCTCGTCCTTCTCTCTGGTTCACTCGTGAGCTCCCTGGTTCACTGCCACGGAGACCCCCCTAACTAACATGTTGCTCATTTTTCATCCTTAAGTCATCTGCCAGTTGCGTCTATTTCTAGCCTCTGTCTTGTGAGACGAGAATAAGGAAGGGAAACAGATAGCTGCAGAGGCTCATTTGCCAGTTGTCAGCGCCCGCCATCAGCAGAGCTCTCTGTCTGCTTCTCCCTGGGTGCCTGGAAAAATCACTGTGACCTTTTATTTACTGGTTGATCCAGTCAGCGCAGGTCTCTCTGCCTCCCCCCTCCAGCCCACCCCCCACATCCCCACCCTCCGCCCGCCCAGCGCCCCCATCCCGCTGCAGGGTGGGCACGCTCGGCTGGTCCCTCTGAGCCTCCCTGTCTTCATGATCAGATTCTTAAAAACCTGTGGGCACAGACAAGAGGAAAACCGGAAGTATTGATCTTTTCCGCCCGGTGCTTCCGCCGGGGAGGATTTTTTTTTTTTTTTTTTTTTGCCGTTGAACGTCTTCTGCGGGCTTCCTCTTCATTCCCATTTCACCGAAGAGCCAAACTGAGGTCAGTTTAGGCCAGCAAGTGACCTGCCCGAGGGTGACTCGGTACGTCGCAGCACTGCCTAGAAGAGCGTATGCTTCTCCCAGGCCCTCGCCCAGATTTTGCCCTTTGACCTCTACCACGCATCTCCTCCGCCATCCATTTCCCCGAAACCCCTCTCCCCTTTTCCTTGCACCTCTTCTGACCCTCTGGCCTGTGCTGGCCGGCAGCTATTTCTACTCGTTTCTTCTCCCTCCCTTGGCCCAGCCACGCATTCACCTATGCCCCCCCCCACCCCCGAGGCAATCGGGCTGCGGTGTGCAGCCCCGGGGACATGGTGGTGGCAGTTGAGGGTGGTGACAGGGAGACCGAGATGGCTAACAAGTGGGTACTTACAAGAAGACAATCCCCAGAGGTTCCCGGAGGCCAAGAGTGAGCCGGGCAGACCCATACTACCCAACCCATGCCTTGATTAGCTGCAGGAGTTAACTGTGTGAACAGTGTGTGTGTGTGTGTGTGTGTGTGTGTGTGTGTGTGTGTGTGCGCGCACGCGCACACGCGCGTGTGGCGCACAGGCACACATATGTGTGTCACACATACTGGCTTCCAGAAAAAAATTACCCAAGGTAGAGTATGGCTTTCTTACCCCATCGCCTTCAGACCGCCTGCCTTGGATGACCCAGAGCCTTCCCTGCCCCTCTCAGACTTGGGCGGCCGTACATCTCTCTCGAATTTGGGGAAAGGAATTTTAAAAGCCTCTTGTGCAAGTCAGCTCCCTGCTTTCCAAGCTCTCTTCTTGGCCCTCGCTGTCAGCATCAATTTTCTGCAGGGAGTGATTTAACCTTCATTTATTCATTAATTCTTTTTTCCCCTTAACTTCATTAGGTAAGATTTATAAAGGTGCTGAATTGGAAAGGTCACCTGTCCCTGGGCCCAGGACACAGTGTGCCTGCATCCCTTCTCATGAGCTTCCTTCCAGGAGCGCTCTGGAGGTGGGGAGGGGAGGGGAGTAGCAGAGGAGAAAGTCAAAGCCGAGCCTAGGGCTCCCCAGGAAGGCAGGGCAGGCACCCGCTGGCTGGTGGGAGGCCCAGGGACATGGGGGAAGGGCGGGCTCTGTTAAGCATATCTGGAATCCCGGCCCCACCTCTCACTGAATTGACCTTTGCCAAATTATCTAATCTAAGCCCTTGGTTTCCTCTTAGATAAATTGTCAATAATGATAGACTCTACGTTATCTGGTGGTGGCAGGGATTAAATTGGCGATATACAGAGAACCCTGAGCACGGTACCTGACGCACAGCAAACATTCAATAAACAGTAGCTTTTTAAAAAGATCTTCAATTGTCCTGGTCGAACCCTGACAGTACTGCGCAGTCGTTAGCTCACTAACCACTAGCGACTGGTGCGCAGGGAGTCTGTCTGATTGCTCCACGACAAGCAGGCCCACGTATCCCGTGATTGATGCCATCTCCAGAACCACAGGCAAAGCCTAAGCTCATAGAGGAGCCAGAAAAAAAGCCAAGCCACCGCCTGGATCGAGATCGCTTCCTGAGGCCTAGCAGATTTCTGCAGGAAGTCAGGCTAAGCTGGCATCCTGCTCTCTGCCGTGGCCCGGCCGCGCTCACTGTCTGGCCCATCCCGCAATGATCCATAGTTGTGGGCCTTTCCCAAGGCCTCTGAGGCCTGCCGGGCTCAGCCTTCAGCCATCTCGTCTCGAGGAGCTGTGTCTCTCATTAACAACCTCCCCAGATGAAGGAGAAACAGACTAGAGGCTAAAGAACCGTGCAGGTGTTTTGAACTTATAGAAAGGTAGGAGTGTCCCCTTGCTGCCACCTCCGTGTGTCCTTGTTCCTTATGCCCCCCCCCAAAGAACTCAAATCCATCCCAGTTCGCTGCAGTCAGAATGAATTCAGCTCTCTCTGAGCTTCTTTAACTTTGTGGTAAAAATGATGTGTCTGCTAAACGTCCGTCGTCTCCCCCATTAGGCTCTAGGCTTCTAGGAGACCAGATGCAGGTCACAGGCACCCTGTCCCCTCCCGGCATCGACTCTACAGCCCACACTCAAACGGCGTTTGAGAAGATAATTTTAATAGGAAAGCACGGAGGAAAGCGGGCAGGCGAACCTATTCCGTGGCCCAGGCTGAGAATATTGGGTTTGACTATGATCACAGAGGATTACAAGAATTAATTTTATTTTATCTAATATTCTTAGACTTAGGGCCTCTGGAATTCAGCATGCAAATGTATGCTCCTAGTGCAAATTGGAGCATGCCCAGATTAATGGAGAAAATTCTAGCCGCCTCACTTTTTGCAGAATCCCATTTCCCTCACCTGGGATCACCCGTTTGTTTGCAATGCACTGAGAAGTAGATTGCAATAGAGGAAGGAACACTGGGTGGACGCGTCTGCCCGGGGTTTCTTTGGTGCTAGACAGGACGAAGACCGATGCTAAGCTCGGGACGGCACCCCTCCAAGGAACGTGGGGTCCTCTGAACAGGACCCACGGGAGAGCTAAACTGCTGATCTGGTCCCAGGGCGGTCCTCCTTGGTATGCAGATCACTTCACATGTATGACATTAGTTTGTTCTGTCCTCACGCTCCCGGATTTAATGAGATTCTTTGGGCATTGTTAATAAACAATGCCTGACCTTTCTAGAGTGGCAACATTGTGTCGTTTTATTTCATGAACTAGGGCCCCATACAACAGGCCATTTGGTATAGTTATTGTTCCATTTTCAAATGAATTTAGTTCTAAAAATGAGTTCTGCGACTCTCACAGTACCCATTGAGATCACCGGACATCTCGATCACTTTTTGAACAGCCCCGATAGGAAGTGACCAGCAATCATACCTGAACTTCGAGGGCATTCCTCATTATGTGAGTCCTTCCCTGATTCTCCAGCTGTGGCTGCCACCACGGCCTCCATGCCTGGCATCTAAAGACACTGTATGGGGCACCTGGGTGGCTCAGTCGGTTAAGCGTCCGACTCTCGATTTCCGCTCAGGTCATGATCTCACAGCTCGGGAGTCTGAGCCCCGCGTCGGGCTCTGCGCTAACAGTACGAAGTCTGCTTGGGATTCTCTGTCTTCCTCTCTCTCTGCTTCTCCCCCCACTTGCTCAGGTCCGCTCTCTCTCAACATAAATACATAAACTAAAAAAAAAAATAAAAATACAACGAAGACACGGGAGCTTGTAGCACTGTCTGGGCCTGCCTGTGGACGATTTCCTGTCCCTGCGATTCAAGCTAGATCAGTACTGGAATTTGTAGGAAGGAAAGCCTCTGTCGTTGGGCGTGCCTAAAGCGTAAGTATCAGTCAGTGGTGCGTCAGCTTCCATCTTGCGTGAAGTTCAGTTTCTTTACCTGTGGCCCTAGACTAACATCTAGTGGCCGTGGGGTAATGGTGATACGCACCAGCAAGGAGAGTGAAGCCAGCCACACACGCAGTTTAGTCTTTAAATACTCTCTGTCTCTAGGGGCAGCCAGATGGAATAGGGACGGCCCTGTCATTCCTGAAACTCTCAGAATGGCTGCCCTCGGGGACACAGCTCCCTTCAGTGACAGAACAAAGGTGATTGACATCTCCTGAGTCCAGTGACTAGCCTCATCCTTTTCACTCCAGCTTACAAGCCCCTCCTACCTCAGGGACTGCCGTGGGCCCACGGGTGTCGCTTTCCTGCATCCTAAGGCTACAGTCTTAACATATAAAATTACTTTAAACACAAACAATGACAGATAACCATTAGAGGAGAGTCATCCTTTTACATTGTAAAAATAGAGTTGGGAATTGTCACTTTTAAGAGATAAGAGAGAGACATATGGGCAGAATACCAAGAGACTCTCATTTGCCTCTTAACATTAAATCTAAATCATAAAACCATAGACAAGAGACTCTTACAATTGGAGCTTACTTTGTTTTCCTTTGTTCGTGAGAAGCATATGGAGGGTACAAAAGGCACACATTCGAAAAACGTTATCATTTCCCTACGCTTTGGTTTCCCCAATGGTAAAAACGAAGGTTCCAACCGACTGACCTCTAAGTCTATAACTAACTTAGTGACTAACCTTGATTCAGTGAGATTTCTCAGGGTGAACAGTTGGCCAGTTTCCATTATAACACTTGCTTGTGTGTGGGTATATTAAGCTGTCTTCCTTCACCTTTTTGGCTTTGAATGAAGAAATTTAAGGGGCTCCTGGGGCGCCTGGGTGGCTCAGTTGGTTAAGCTTCCGACTTTGGCTCAGGTCATGATCTCACGGTCCGTGGGTTCGAGCCCCGCGTAGGGCTCTGGGCTGACAGCTCAGAGCCTGGAGCCTGCTTCAGATTCCGTGTCTCCCTCTCTCTCTGCCCCCCACCCCCTCCGCTTGCACTCTCTCTCTCTCTCTCTCTCTCAAAAATAAACAAGCATTAAAAAAAATTAAGAAGTTACTAATATATGCTACAACACGGATGAACCTTGAAAACATTATACTAAGTGAAAGAAGCCAGCCACAAAAGGCCTCATATTGTATGTTTCTATTTATATGAAATACCCAGAACAGGCAAAGGCGCAGAGACAGAAAGTCCACTAGTGGTCGCCTAGGGCTGGAGCCATCCTCAGGGGGTGGGAGAGAGGGGCAGGGGGAGGGACTGCTAACGGGTGTGGGCTTTCTTTTTGGAGGGGATGAAAATGTTCTGAAATTGACTGTGGTAATGGTTGTGCCATTCCGTGACTATGCTGAAAACTGTTGAATGGTACACCTCGCGTGGGTGAATTTTATGAGAAGTGAATTCTATCTCGATAAAGCGGTTAATTCAAAAAATATTAGGAAGGCAGGACCAGTGTGGCCAGTCCATAACCTCACCTTCCTCCTGGAGGGCAGGGTCAGCCCACCCGGGGTCGTGCCAGGCTGTAGCATCCAGAAGATGTGCCCTCCTCCCTTCATTTTCTTGTCCTCTTCCTGTCTTCTCCCTGCTCTGTTCCTGCCTCAGTTTCCTGCTCTTCCTATTCCTTCTCCCTCCCTTCTCCCTTTTCCTTTTCTCCCTCCCGCACCAGCCAATTGGCTCTCCTTGACCCCAGGAGGCTGAGGAGGGGAGGGAACGAGAGATAACAGTGAAAATTCATCCTAACTGTAATAATAAATTATTAATATTATTCTAAGTTATTATTAGAGCTGTGCGGGACTTGATTTAATCTCTACAATATCCCTGTTAAGGGGGATAATTATCCACATTTTATAGATGAAGAAACTGAGGCTCACATAAGCAGAGTAGCATATGCCCATGCCTGTCGGGAGCGAAGCCAGAATTCAAGCCCGGGTCTGTCTGGCCTCAGAGTCTATTCTTTGAAGCACGATAAGACCTCACATATGAGGCTGGGCTTGGTTATTTATTGATGAATTACAATAGAAGTAATTTGATGGGGTTCAGAACTCCAGTATCTGAAATCTCATCTGTTGGTCTGATATTTACGGCCATTAATGGATGGTATCTGTGTGGCGCTTCTATTCATTATGGTTTTCATTAAGACTCTAATCCTGTTTAGAAGTCCGTTTGTCATTTTTAACTCCTCTGTTTAATCTTGGGCAGCCCTAATCCCTCTTCACTATACACCCGAAGGAGACGGCTCCTGACGGCTCTCCCCACCCACAGCTGCGTGCAGGGGTGGGGCGGCGGGGGTGGGGGGGGGGTGGGCAGTGAGCGTGGTAGGAACGTCAGCGTGTTGGGTGTGTGACACGAACGTGTTTATGGAATGTCAGCGTGAGCATGTGGAGGGAGTATGTGTGAAGAGTGTGGGGGGGGGGGGTCAGTGTGTTGGTGTGGAACGCACGTGTGTTTGTGTCCACGAGTGTGTTTGCATGAGAACACGAGTCCGTGGGGCGATGGGGCACGTGAGCGTGTCATAGCACTCTTTTTTCAGAAGTACGGGAATTCTTGAGCACCGAGCTCCGACGGGGCTTATAAGAGGCACTGGGTTCACCACTTGAAAATATTCTGTCTCTGGCACCTGGTGGCTCGGTCAGTTAAGCATCCGACTCTTGGTTTTAGATCAGGTCGTGATCTCACGGTTCATGGAATCAAGCCCCTCATCGGGCTCTGCGCTAACAGTGAGGAGCCTGCTTGGGATTCTTTCTCTCTCCTTCTCCCTGCACCCCTCCCCTGCGCACGCGCTCCCTCTCCCTCTGCCTCCCTCTCTCTATCTCTCTCCCTCTCTCCAAATAAAAAACTAAGCATTAAAAAAATATTCTATCTCTAGCTCAGCTAGGCTGAAACACCAGTAGACACACTATCCATTTCAACTCTCTATTCCCCTAGAGACTTTGGGGATCATGGCCGCCAGATATGACGGTTCAGGTTGTGTACTCCACAAAGGCATCTGACTGAGCGGCAAGTGGAGGCTGAAAAGGAGTCCTCACTCATCTCAGCAATCATGCGCCTAGAGGGGGCGCCTTTTTCCAGTTGCACAAACTGTGCTGACCTGGCTAGAGATGGCCCAGAGAGGGAGCTTCAGAGAGTTCAAGCCTGTGGTCTCAAGGCCTCCAGTAGCAGCCAGAAGAATGCTAATGAGGGCACGGAGAAGGCTGCCTCCCCTTCCTGGCCCCACGTCCTCCTCCGGAAGGCCTTTACCCCCTTTCTGATGAATCCCGTCGTGTTCTGATCACCACTTAACTCTGAGTGCCCTTGCCCCACTCCAGCTTAATTTTCCCTTCTCAGTATCTGCCTTTTAAGTGTCCTAAATCTTGTTTTCACATCTTTGTTATGTCCTTCCAACTAGCTAGCAAGCTCTAGGAGGGCAGAGAGCGTGTTTCCATTTCCTTTGCTCTCAGCCACCCCTGTGACATCTATCCAAGGACTGTGCCCCCAGTGGGGGCCAAATCAATGTTGACACAACTGAGCCGCCCGCTAAGGAGAAACCAAAGCTCTGTACTCAGAGCCGGGGCAGTGATCCCGCTCCCCAAACACCAGCTCAGCCAAATGGCTCAGGGGACACAAACACATCCCCCTAGCCTCCCTCCAAGCTTTGGACCTAGTTAACCACGAAATGTCCGTAAGGACTGGAAAGCTCTGGAAAAGCTCAGCCCATCTCACCGTCTCTCTCTAGGGTGACCCAGAGCTCTGGGTTTGGGGAAAACTTAAGAAGTGGTCCCAACCCTTCACCAGATTAACTTTTAGTTATCCCTTAGTGAAAGATCGATCGGATTTCCGGTAACCGTGGCTTGGCCTGGGACTAGAGCTGTACCCGTCTGGACCCGCGTTCGGTTTGGATGACAGGCAGAGAGAGCATCCCGGGAAACGGGAAAGGGAAACGGCCCTTAGCTGGGTCTGTGACATTATGGCTTGCTTGCTCCCCCTGCGGAACGATGTATAAGGCATGTCCTGCGGCGGGACAAGTATCTCCTGCCTTTCCTTCCTGAAGACCTCCAACCCTGAGCCCTTGGCTGACCCCCTTCACTTCCATCTCCAGCTTTTCAGCATCGGTGCCCCTGAGCCTCCTCAACATACTCTCACACTCCAAAATAAAGCATTCAGGCAGTCGCTAAATGGCAGTATTGATGCTCCGTCCCCACATGCCCTGAAATGATAATGCATCACCCGTGGTGCGCATCCAGACGGAGCCAGATTACGCTCAGGTGGTTAAAAGTCCAGGTCTAATTAGAGTTCCAGGGAATCAAGCCATTGTATTATTAATGATTCTCCAGCAATGTTCTGATTAAAACAGTAATTTTAATAAGCACAGCTCGATGCTAAGTGTTCACTGAGCACCTAATTACATCAGTTATAACTCCAAAATTATTTAAAATTCCCCCCCCCCTTTTTTTTTTTCCAGCAGACCCGGCATGCACCCAATAAAATAGAGACTCAGACAACTTGGTGATTATTTGCTCTAATTAATTTCCTAAGCACCTGTTAAAAAAAAGGGGGGGGGAGGAAAGAATCTTTTGTTTCTCATCCGTTTCCTCAAGTTCCCCTCCACCCCTCTCTATCCCCAGCGGCTCCGTGACATTGGTTACATCTGAGGCAGCCACTGAAGGAGGCCAGGAATGGAAAGCAGGGCGGAAAGTACAGATTCAAACATTCCCCGCCACCACCCTCCAGGCAGGGTGGTGGGGGGAGGTTCAGAGCGGTAATCCCCATTGATTGAGCTGTGGCCCGGGGGAGCGGGGACGCAGGGGCACCCAGAGGGCTTCTCACCGGGAGCCAGCTCCTGGCAACACCCTTATCTTCATTAGACCAGCTTGGGATGTCACATTCAGTGACTTTACTTGCGTCTCCTGAGGCATCCCAGTGGGGCAGTTTTCAAATTCTGTTGACCCACAAGCCACTTGACTTGAAAAAGAGAAGGCACGCCTTCTGTATACTTCCTGGAAGGACACCAGGGTTTCAGACAGAACGTTCTGGTCAGCGGAACCACCTGAGAGTTGACGCCCTGAGCCTTCTCTTTATTTCAAATCACGTTATCGGGAAGGTGTCAGTTTGTCCCCAGAAGTAACACACGGAAGGGGCACCTGGGTGGCTAAGCATCCGGCTTCGGCTCGGGTCACGAGTCTCATGGTTTGTGGGTTCGAGCCCTGCGTCAAGCTCTGTGCTGACAGCTCAAAGCCTGGAGCCTGCTTCAGATTCTGTGTCTCCCCCTCTCTCTGCTCCTCCCATGCTCATGCTCTATCTCTGAATAATAGATTTTTTTTTAAGTTAAAAAAATTATAAAAAAAAAAAAAAAAAAAGAAGTAACACAAGGAATTCTCCCCGGATGTGTATAATAAGCCTGGTCCTGAACCAGGCTGTGGCTCTCACTTCATGTGACTGTCACCAAGACAGGTGAGATGGGGATGCGGTCCTTCGCATTCTCGTGTCCCCCAGTGCGTTGGGGGATGGTACCAAATCCCACTGCTTTATTCTGCCTCCTGCGGTCCCTTCGCCTCTGTCCGATACCTGCACAGCTCATCAGCTCACTCTTGGATATTAATACCAAGGCCTTCGGGTCTCAAACACAGTCTTAATTCAGAGTTATAATGTCCAGTTCCAGACCAGAAGAAAATTCTGGCCTTGACCAAAGCTCAGATCTCCCCCATCCCGTGGCCTGGGCCTCCTGCACTCTCCCCATGGGGAGCCACAAGGGGTGGGAGGGGGGTTTCTGCTCCTTTTCTCACTTATCTTCCCCTAGCAGAGCTGTTGTTACTGAACCCTTCTAGGAAGCAGAGAGGAAGGGTCAGAGAGACCCTTTCGCACTTGAACTAGAATTGTCACAAGATAGCCTCCTGCTCTCAGGGCTGGCCAATGCTTCTGACTTTTTTGAGGCTGGGTCCTTCATGGGCCCTTGGACACCCCCCTGCTGAGCTCCTCTGGCTGAAGCTCGGGCAGTTGGGCAGTGTTTCCTGCCCTCTCCTCTCAGCCCTGATTTCCCAGCACTTCCCTCCACATAGAGCTCAGCTCCAGGGGTTTCACTCGGACAGGTCACAAAATGTTTCCAGGCCAGCTCTCCTTCCCGAGGTGACCACATCTGGATTTGGTGCAAGGAAGCGTCTGCACATCCTCGGCCTGCCACTGTCACCAGGGTGAGGGTGCTCAAGGACTCCCCAAGGTCCTGCCTTCACTCTGCCTCCCAAGAGCTCACCAGCTGACTCTTTGGATTCTCTGTCCACTCTGTCCCCTACAGTCTGGGGCATGCATCTCAAGCTTTCCTCGTAAGGGTCCTATTAAAGGATGCCAAGGGCTTCCTCCAAAATCTCACAATGTCTCCTCCTTTTCATCCCTTGACTCTTGTATTTCTTTGATCTGGGACCAGGACCCAGGATGAAGGCCAGAAGAATCTTGAGACTTAACTCTGAAAAATTGTGTGATAGTCAGCCACCTTAGTGAGCCTACGGCGTTCGTGGGACCTTGGTGCTTTGATATCTGATAATATTTACAAATGTGGAAACTGAGGCTCAGAGAGTTTAAGGGGTTCACCCAGCACAGCTGAGTACGTGGTGAGGCCGAACCAAGTTCTTCTAACTTTAACAGTCATGTCCTTTCCAGGACACCATGCACTTCTGCTGGGTTATAAACATTAAGTCTATTTAAAAAGAAAATGAAAAAAAAAAAAAAACCAAAAAAACAAAAAAACCCTTCACATCACCTAATGGATCCCAGCAGAATGCCAGGGGCGTCAGCCACACCTAGAGAACCTTCGCATAGTTCTTAGTACATTTACTTAAGAAGCTTAAAATAAAACCTGGATCACTGGGCAAGTGTGATTAGCTTCTCAGCAGGTATTTATAGACCTATTCTGTGTAAGAAACTGAAGTTGGAGCGTAGAGGGATATCTCATACGAGGAAGTAAAAAGCAGAACCGTATGAGTAACCTAAAAAGATAGAGTCCTAAGAAGAGTTTACAAAGTGTATTAGAGTCCTGCCAACTGGGCAGGTAGTCAGATTCTAAATTCGGAAAGAGACATCATAGAGGTTGATCTGGGAAGGCTGCACGGAGGAGGGGAAGCCCGGGGATTTGCGCGTGATCAGAAGAGGGGAGGACATTCTGATTAGCAGGAGTGTGTAAGCAAAGTTAAGGAGGAGGGGGGGACCAGAGCATGAGAGGCCGCCCTAGCGGGAGTGGGCATTGATACTGACAGAGGGAGCCTGGAGTGGAAATGTCGACCTGGTGAGGGCAGAGGTTAAAAGACACAAACACCGGGGGGGGGGGGGGCATTTGGACTATAAACTTCATCCAAGAGGCAATTTTTCTTGTTGTTATTTATTTATTTATTTTTAAATTTTTTGGTAGTCTTTAGGTTTTTTCACTGAGGCCATCGTTATAAAACACTGCCTCCTGGAAGCCCTCTGTGATTTTCCCTTCCTCTTTGCTCTTGTAGCTCTACCACATGTCAACCATAGAGCTAATATTTCGTTCTTATGATCCCCTTCAGGAGCAGTGATGTCCTAAAGGCTCCACCTTCCCTCTTATAGAAGGATTCTCTGAGGGGCGCCTGGGTGGCTCAGTCGGTTAAGCATCCGACTTCAGCTCAGGTCATGATCCCACAGTCTGTGAGGTCGAGGCCCGCATCAGGCTCTGTGCTGACAGCTCAGAGCCTGGAGCCTGCTTCGGATTCTCTGTCTCCCTCTCTCTGACCCTCCCCCGTTCATGCCCTGTCTCTCTCTGTCTCAAAAATAAATATTTTTAAAAAAAAAAAAGATTCTCTGAGTCCTCATCCCCAAAAAACACTAAAGGTAGGCCCCACCCTCTACCCAGATGGCTGCAAAGGTATTCTTTACTCCCATTCCTGACCAGCCTCTTCTTGGGCCCTGATGATTCCCATCCCAAATCTCACTTTCCCAAGCTTATGCACCATAGAGGCTTCAAAGAGAATTTGGAATTAACTGGTGCTCCAGACCCTCTGGTCTTGCTCTGCGGGTAACTGGAAAGCAGGGGGAGCAGAACTGGGGGGGAACCTGGAACCTAGAGGCCAGGGCCTGCAAGGCAGATGCCCAGCTCTTAGTTAAAATCAGGTTCCGTGTGGTAAGCTTATTCTTGGGCTCTGTGCATCCAGGGGCCTCAGTGGAACCACCTGGGCAGGTGGAAATGTGAAATGGATGGACAGGAATGGGTGAATGCCGTGGCATCCCTGCCTCGTTACCCCATTCCCTTGCCCTCATCACCTTTCCCCTCTTGGAGTAGAGCAGTTGATGTTGACTCCATGGGGAACTCTGTGGGACCTGGGTAATACCAGGCATCTGGATCCCAGGGGGGATATCTGTTAAAGTTATTTCTTAGGCCCCATTTCTCCAACTCACTCGTCCCGTATTTCCTATCCCACCTGCTTTCCCTAACGGAATAAACCCACGGTTGTCATGGAGACAACATAGTCTCTACATCTCTGCCTCTTTGTAGATCCTTCCGAAAATAAGAACTAGAAAGGCCCTACGTCCACTCCCCTCGTATTTCTGGCCCAGAGCTCCTACCTGAGAAAATATGGTATGGCGTCTGGAATATCTACTTTGCCCATTGAGTTTCCTGCCCTCTTTGTACTTTTTTTTTTTTTTTTTTTGCCAGTGTTTTACCTTGATCCTTAGGAGACTAAGCTTGATTTGACTTCTTTCAGCAGAGGAATGTGAGTCTCAGTGCACTTTGGCCTCAGGTAGGGATTCTGTCATTCCTAAGGACAATAGTTTGAGTGGCTGCACTGCTCTTCCTGCAAAGGGCAGACATAATTCTCCCCATATGACAGACCAGCGGTCTCAGCCCGAAGAGGCGAGGTGGCTTGCTCAAGGTCACTCAGCACAGGAGTGCGGAGCCTGGGTGCCCGCCCTTTGCAGCTTTCCCGTGCGAACACTGCCACCTTCAGTGGGGTCTGCAAATAAAGACAGAGCATGATAACTACCACTATTTAGCACCGACTGTGTGCAAGGCTCTTTGTATACAGGTGTTGCAGAAACCCCCAAACAACCTTGTGAAGTTGATATCACTATTGTCACCATCTTACAGAGGAGAATACGGAGGCATAAGGAGAGCTGACAACTTAATGTCATACAGCCGATAAGCATAGGCACTGGCTTTGAAACTGTGGACTGTCTTCTTCAGAGAACGCCTTCTTAGCCGGTACAAAATATGGCCTCTACCTGGAAAAAGAAAAAAAAAGGATCCAGGAGAAGGCAAGAGGCTGTTGCTTTAGTGTTCTTCAAAAGGATAAATGTCGTCACTGTCAGGGGCCAGAAGTTTCTTTTCCCACCACCCTTTCCCCTTTGTCTCCCGCATAAGTCTCTGCTGAGTTTTATGAATGAGGAGAGAAAAACTGTCATTGAAAAGTTCAACCAACTTTGGATTCCACTCTCTGAGTGATAGATAGCTTTAATTACTCCGAATTACTCAGCCACTCCACTCTTCTCCCCCAAGTCATTAAAAATAGATTTTCTCTTTGAACTCCACTCCGCCCGAGGTCTCCAGAGTGTCAGGAGCTCTTAGGAGATAGCCCCAGGGTCAGCTCGTGGCCAGAAGGTTCCGTGTGGCTTTAGTTGCAATCACAGGCTCCGGAACCTCTAGCTGGTTTTCTGGGGGTGGTGCCTCCTTTTTCTTAATGATATTGATCACGTGACTGTTCACAGCTCAGAGCACAGGCAGGAGGCTGGGCTGGTGTTTATAAGGATTCAAGGAGGTCTCATACGTGGCTATTGATTTTTAAAGAACCAGCTCTAACACTCGGAACAAACCATAGTGAGTGCTTCACATTAACTACTGGCGAGTTGATTCGTAGGAATGATCAAAGCTGAAAACGTGAGCTCAGAGGTGCTATGCTCCCTGAAGAGCAGGTATTGTTGTCTCCGTTTTAAAAGTCAGAGAATGGAGGCTTGAAGAGCCCCTGACACCTCCGTGGGGAGGGCTGTGCTGAGGGGCTCCGGGACATTCCTAGGAGGCTGGGGATGGAAAATGCGCAAGCCCCTCAGAACCCCGTCCATTACTGTGCTGGTCCTGTCCAGCCTGAAGAAAAATCTAGCAGGGGATCCTCAACCTTCACCAGCTTCTCTTCCTTTTGACTCTCTGACGATCTTTTCTCTGTTCAATCTCTGACGAACTTTTGTTGCATCTGGTAGTTCCAGATTCACCATCTGAACTGTTGCTAGCAAACAGGAGAGTAAAATGAGCTACGAGGCATGCAGTGGTCGTGTGGGTGAGTGCACACATCTTCCTGGTCTTAGGAGGGGGTTACGTCCTGATAAACCCATCTAACTTGAAATGCATTTAATTACACCTAACCTAGAGAACGTCGTAGCCCAGCCTAGCCTACGTTAAACATGCTCAGAACACTTAGGTTAGCCTACAGTTGGGCAAAAGCATCGAACACAAAGCCTATTTCCCAATAAAGTGTCGCATAGCTCATGCAATTGATCGAATATTGTACTGAAAGTCAAAAACAGCACGGTTGTGGGGCGCCTGGGTGGCTCAGTCGGTTGAGCGTCCGACTTCGGCTCAGGTCATGATCTCATGCTTTGTGAGCTCCAGCCCACATCGGGCTTTGTGCTCATAGCTCGGAGCCTGGAGCCTGCTTCAGATTCTGTGTCTCCCTTTCTCTCTATTCCTCCCCCACTCGCGCTCTGTCTCTCTTTCTCAAAAATAAATAAAGATTAAAAAAATTTTTTTGAAATAAAAAAAAAACCAGCACGGTTGTGTGGGTACAGAATGGTTCTAAATATGTCGGGTGTTTACCCTCAGGATCACGTAGCTGGCTGGGCGCTGTGCTCGCTGCCACCGCGGGGCATCAGGAGAGAGCATCGTACCACATATTGCTAGCCTGGGAAAAGATCCAAATTCCAAATTCCAAATACGGGTTCTGCTGAACGCATATCGCTTTCACACCATCTTAAAGTCAAAAAATCTCAAGTTGAACCATTGTAAGTCGGGGGCTGTCTGCAATTGCAGTGTCCAAGGGTATGGCTAGGCACTGCGGCTGGCGCCTGATTTCTAGGACAACGAAAGGGGCCCCTGACTGCCAGCTCTTGGGGCAACTTCAGGAGGTGGGGGTGGGGGTGCTTCGTCTCCGTGCTGCCTGTCTCGACCTTACTACCTCAGCCCGGGACTCAGAGTTCTGTTTCTGCCACCTGCAGGGCACGTGACCTTGGGCAGGTTATTTAACCCGAGACTGTTTTCTAATAACTAAGAACACCTTGCTTGCAAAGCTGGCATAGGATTAAATGAGATAATCTACCCAAAGTGCCTGGCGTGCACTAGGCACTGGATAAATGAAAGCCATCGTTATTATTATTCCTGCTGCTTCATTCTGTTCCACAAGCTCAGCCAACTTCCCGGCTCAGAGCAGGGTGATGCCAGCCAGGAGCCTGCCAGCCATCAGCAGGAGACCTCAGTCCCTATCACTTCCTCACCCCTCCATCCTTGGGGAGCAGATCCAAGGAGGGGATCCCCTGCCTCTGCCCCCACCCACTCGCAGTAGGGAGTTTTCGATGAAGATGAGGTTTCAGGCATCCAGTCGACAATTAGCTCTTTACCTGTAAAGGACAGGAGACACAACTTGTGTTTTTCCGTGGAAACTTACAGAACCGTGGGTGATAGGAGGCTGTTAGGAGCCAGTGCAGCCCATCTTGTCCCTGGAGGGTCCACTGTGGCTTGGGCTGGCCACTGGGTTAGGCCTCTCTGACCAGCTGCCCATGTCCCTCTCCCTGTGAAGTCTCTGAACCCTGGCCCCGTCTGGAATGAAGGGAAGGACAGAGCCCCAAGCACTGATTATACCCGTGGCCCCAGGGCTGCTGGGATTTGGGGAAAGCCTGTGAAGAGAGACTCCCCCCACCCCAACCCATACATCCGCCAGTGAACAACTAGGGGTGCCAGCAAGCTACGAAGAACTGTGGGGACAGAGAAGCAAAGGCCCACCAGCCCCCGGCTTTGCTTCCTGCCTCCTGAACCCTGCTCTGACCTCGCCTCAAACGTCATCTGTTGGAACGCCCCCAGAACCTGCCGTCCCTCCTCATCCTCAAAAGGATCCCTTACAGGGGCGCCTAGGTGGTTCAGTCGGTTAGGCGTCCAACTTAGGCTCAGGTCATGATCTCCCCGTTCGTGAGTTTGAGCCCCACGTCAGGCTGGCTGCTGAGAGTGCGGTGCCTGCTTCAGATCCTCTGTCTCCCTCTTTCTCTCTCTGCCCCTCACCCACTCATTCTCTCTCTCTCTCTCTCTCTCTCTCTCTCTCCCCCTCCCTCTCAAAAATAAATAAATAAATATCTAAAAAAAAAAAAAAAAAAGCTTAGGAAAAGGTCCCATATGGTACGTCCCCCAACTCTGGCAATGGCGGACTCTCCAGTTGGCCACTTTGCCAGTCACTGCAAGACCCAGCCCAGGGCTAAGCCAGCCCTCCGGGGGCCTCTATTTCCTGGTGGATCAAATGGAAATCATAATACATAACAATGCCTAACCTGGCTTCCTCCCTGGGGAGTTGTGCAGATCAAGTGAGATCAAGTGTGTGGAAGCACTCTGAAAAGCTGGAACCCTCCCCCGGGTGCTGTGGGGACAGCACCAGGGATCTGGGTCCACACCCCAGGCCTGGCCGGGGCTCTCCTCAGCCTGCCTGCAGCCGTGGATGTAAAAGAGCGTCAGCTCTTTGCTGGAAAACAGCTTTGATTGGCGGGAAAGGAGAAGGTGGGTCTGAGACCCTACTAACTGGAAGGGGAGAGAGGGTCGGCTGGTGGCACCACCGAGAGAAGGCGCAAAGGAAAGAATGAGGCTCAGGGAAGCAGCTGTGCTTCAGCTGCTGCGCTGTGCGCTTGGCCAGGCCCTGGGGACCAGGGGGCTGTGGATGAGGCCAACTGCATGTTCCAGCCAGGCTGCGTCACCTCCCACCCCCGCCACCTGGCTCCCGGCCACTGAGAAGGCCTCTGTTTCTTTCCTTGTGTCAGGAGGCTGGGGACACGTGTGGGGACAGGTGTACCATCTGGCAGGGGGCAGCAGATTCCGGGAGGGCAGGGGATTAAATGCTCATTCTCTGAGGGGCTCCCCCAGCCTGGAGAACAGATTCTTACTTCCTCCTGCTGTCTGGGTCTCTTGTGCACGATTGTAGAAGAATCCTGGAAGCCTCTTGGACGCCATGGCCCCTGAGGCGGACCTCTGCTCTCTGGCCTTTGAGCAATGACTGTGTCTTGATTATACCTTTATTGTGACATCTATCCCATTGTATTGAGATTATCTGTTTCCTTGGTTTGTCCTCAAACAAACCCAAGAGCTCCAGGAAGGCAAAGATTATAGATCCCCAGTGCCCAACAGAGTTCACTTATTTTTTTTTTTAATTTTTAAGGTTATTTGCTTATTTTTGAGAGAGAGAGAGAGAGAGAGAGAGAGAGAGAGTGAGAGAACACAAGTCGGGGAGGGGCAAGAGAGAGAGGTAGACACAGAATCCAAAGCAGGCACCAGGCTCTGACCTGTCAGCACAGTGTTCGGTAAATGTTTAAGGACCACAGGGACCCAGGCACAATCCGTTGTCAAAATCCTATGTCTTGTGCTCCTTCGACTCAGGTCCTTCTCCAGTAGACCCATCTGGGTTCTCAGAACCGTGTAGCTCTTTCCAGGTGTCCACACAGGATGGCAGAAACATGGTTTCTCTGTCCCCAAGCTCGCTTGGCAAAGGGCTCTGGTTCCTCCGTCCGCCATTGGAGAACACTTGTCACTGAAGACTGATGATGTGTTTGCACCTGAGGAAGTCACTGTCCAGGGCCTCAGAGGCCTTCCTGGCCTCACCTGGGGTGGTCCAGGCCCCACAGGTCTGCCATGTTCTTCAAGATCTTCAAGAATGAGGCTGGTTCCCACCATTTTCTCAGTGACTTGTCCCCACAGCCAGTAATAGTCTGATATCATGTCCCTCACAGGGCCTCACACCTTGTGGACTACACACTGTGCTGGAAAGAGGGAGAGTGAGGGGAGCCACCCCAAACTCTGCACATCCCCGGTGACCCCTTCCCACACAGTGCTCCAACCCCACTGAATCAGGCCATGGAAGGCACTAGAGATACAGGGCCCCAGGGCCAGTGGAGCCAAGAACGCAGCATGAGTCACCTTTAATTAAGAGTATTTCTTAAGTAAATGACTTAATAGGACAGTTATATTCATTAGAGGTATAATTACAAGACATAAGATCAAGCAGAAAAGAACACGGAGTGTGAGGGCGGAACGGGTCCGAAGCAGCTCTGGGTTCGCTGGGAGAAGGCGGTGGAGGGGTCAGGGGAAGGGCGTTCTCCCGACTGTAGGCTTCTCCTTGCCACACTCACCGCCCAGCCCAGCTACCCTGGGATCCCAGCACTCAGCGAAGGGGGCGGGGGAGCCTCAGGCATAATTAAAATGCAATCATAATAAACAAACACTAATTAAAGCATCACAGAGTGTCCCATTAAACTCTGAGTCAGTCCTGATAAAGTGCCTCCTGACTCAGTGGACGCTCTCCAGGAGAAAGCTGTCCCTCCTTCTTAAAGCTTCCAGAAACAACTCCCAGCCCCACCCCATCCTGCCCCACCCACCCCAGCCACCAGGTCCCAGTGCAGGGCGCCTGTCACCTGGGAGGCAGGGTGAGGCACCCAGACATCAGGGATTCAACCTTGGTCCTTTGGGGCTTCTATAGACTCAGAGTAAATTCTTAGGGGCAATTGATCCCTGGACGCAAAGCAGTGCCCTCTCCCCCCTCCCTCTCCCCCTCCCCCTCAATCGGGCCTCTTCCCTCCCACAGCCTCAAGGCAGAGTTCTAACCCATTTCTTCCTGGCCCTGGGACCTGACGTTTTCAAAAGCCTCCCCCAAGGAGCGAGGTTATCTGTATCAGTGGTTCCCAGTCTCTAGGACAGAAGAATCAGAGGGAGAGCTTGTCAGAACCATTTCTCAGGCCCCATCCCAGAGTTTCTGACTCAGCGGGTTCTGGATCTTCTTGTCTCCTAAGCTCACAGGTCATGCCAGCACTGCTGGGTCCAGGACCCCGCATCGAGCGTCATTGCTCCTTGAGAGAGGTCCAGGGCCGCCTCTTTCTGGAGGACGTTCTCCTGGCTGAGAGGTGGCAGGCTGGAGAGCTCAGAGACTTCATATGTCCCCAGTTCTGTGGTCTTCTCCCTCCTTTCCAGCTGAGCCCACACCTGCCCTTCCAGATTTCTACCCAGTGCTCCCTTGCTCTCACACAAGGTTTTCTTTTTTCTTTTTTTTTTTTTTTCAACGTTTTTTATTTATTTTTTGGGACAGAGAGAGACAGAGCATGAACGGGGGAGGGGCAGAGAGAGAGGGAGACACAGAATCGGAAACAGGCTCCAGGCTCTGAGCCTTCAGCCCAGAGTCCGACGCGGGGCTCGAACTCACGGACCGCGAGATCGTGACCTGGCTGAAGTTGGACGCTTAACCGACTGCGCCACCCAGGCGCCCCATCACACAAGGTTTTCTGAAGAAACTCTGCTTCCCCTTTGCACAGGGGTCTTCCCGCCCGGAACGTTCTTCATCTGCGTCAATGTTAGTCACCCTCCAGGACCCGGGCACGTGCCTTGTTTCTCACAAAGCCTGCTTGGGACCCCCTTCTAGAGCAGCACCGTCCCATAGAAATCAAACACAAGCCACGAGTGCAAGCTCTGTGAACAATTTTAACTTTTCTAGCAGCTGTATATTTTTTTTAATTTTTTAATGTTTATTTATGTTTTGAGAGAGAGAGAGAAACAGAGCAGGGGCGGGGGAGGGCCAGAGAGAGAAGGAGACCCAGAATCCAAAGCAGGCTCCAGGCTCTGAGCTGTCAGCACAGAGGCCGACGCGGGGCTCAAACCCACAAACTGGGAGATCATGACCTGAGCCGAAGTCGGACGCCTAACCGACTGACCCACCCAAGCGCCCCTCGTAGCTATATTTTTAAAAGTAAGAGGGAAAGAAGTGACATTAATAATCGATTTTATTTAACCCAATATTTGAAATTTTTCATTTTTTTAACGTCTCAAAAAATTATTAATATGATATTTTCCTTTTCTTTTTTCCATACAAAAATCCTCAAAACGCAGGGTTTATTGTGTCCTGATAGCACATCTCGGTTTGAACTAGCCACATTTCAGATGCTTATAGCCACAAGAGAGAGTGGCTATCGCATTGGACCCAGAAGACGTAAGAGTATTTTCTCTTTGCTCTGAATTCTCTCAGCTCTCTTACAATGCCTCTCTTAGAACACACATCACTTTCTTGGGGTTTGTTTGTTTGTTTGCTTGTTTTATTGCTAGTCTGTTTGCAACTTGAAGGTGATGGCTGTGTTTTACTGCGGCTGTTGTTTTCATTACCCTGAAGTGCCTAGTGCTGGCCTGTATGTAGGATGTGGTCCGTGAGTATCGGTTGATGAATGAATATAGAAGCACATGAACGTAGCAAAGACAGAGAACCCACAGAAACATGTCACGTTGAGGGTCTCCTCCCGGTCCCTGTGACATTTCTGGCTTCTGGTTTGCGCATGGCTATTACATCTTTGAGGAGGGCATCATTCGAGTCTTAAACCGCCCCCCCCCCCATAAGTTTCCTGTTTCACTTCTCTCTTCCACTCAGTGCATTACAAAAAAAGAGAGAAATTCCCACCAGGAGGGCCCAGGAAACAGGAAAAATAGTTGTGCTCTTGGTTTCATGTTTGGAGAAGAACAGGGTTCTCACTATCTCCGTGGCACTTGGCGTGAAAGTGGGCTTTGTTGCCGGGGACACTGCTCCCATTCAGGGCCCCCTTTCCCAGCTGCTGAGAGCCGGGCTGTGTTTTGACAGACGGGCCGAATGCAATGCAGACAGTTGTTTTAATTTCCAGCCAGATGCAGACATCACTCACGCGGATCCCGAAACCCAAGAAAGGGAGGCTGGGCGCTGGGTTGCTGCGCTCAGGCCTCAGAGGGTGGGCTGGAGGGGGCGGGCGGAAGCCATCCCCGGCAGTGGGGTCACAGATATCCTGAAGGGCTGAGAGCCTCAGGCCCAGGAGAGGCACACTAGGAGAGTGCCTGGCAGGTACCTTCCAGAAAGGTGCTCCTTGTAGGAATCACAGGCCATGAGTCAGGGGGGAAGGGTTGCTTCTTAAGGCAATGTGATGCCAGTGGCTGGTGGCAATGGCTGCATATTCGCTTTTAACTGTACCAAGTCGTTCAGGGCAGAAATCCTAACAGTCTCGGGGAGGAGTTAGGTAAACCGTGGGAAATCAAATCCCAAACATCAGAATCGAAGGACAAATGCGGCCTCCCTCGGAGGGAGGGCAGCAATGGCTTTCACGGCCTTCCAGACACCTGTCACCTCGACTCCGCTTACGCACCCCAGTGACGGGAGTCCCTTCCGGAAGTGAGGGCTTTGCGTTATTGGACAGCCTCGACTTTCCTAGGTTGGGCTTTCCTGAAACTTCTTACCCATGAGTCGTCCTGCGGCCACAGCGCCGCCCTCCGAACGTTGGGAAACCGCCTCCACGGCCACCTCTAAATAAACATCCCAGATCCATAAGCTGTACCTTGGATGCTGCATCTAGATCAGACCACATCCTAACCACTCTTCCGGGAAGGATCTACCCGGTTGAACAACGCCGCTCTTGGAGCAGAGGCCTGAGCTGGGACGTCCCCAGAGTGGGGTGGCCTGTCTCCATCCTGACATTATTTCTGCAGCCCATGAACAAATTAGCCCCTTGAGCTCTTATATCACCCCGTCAGGGCACGCTGGGCATCGAGTCGATGCAAACCCTCAGGTCGGGTACACAGGAGCTATTTCAGACCAGCCTCCACTTACAGTACCAGTGTTTTCAACTGAATTGCAAGGCTTTACGATTATCCTTCCTGCATTTCTTTTTTTTTTTTTTAAGTTTATTTCTTTATCTTGAGGGAGAGCGCACAAGCATGATGGGGGAGGGGCAGAGAAAGAGGGACCGAGAATCCCAAGCAGCCGCGGGGCTCGAACCCACGGACCACAAGATCATGATCTGAGCCAAAACCAAGAGTCGGACACCTAATAGCCTGAGCCTCCCAGGCGCCCCTCTATATTTTTGTTACTAAAAGGAGGTTAGGAATGTTCAGAGCTGATTATGCCACTCACTTCTAGGAAAGCCTTGTCATGTGACTCTTAGGTGTTATGAGGTGGTAGGAAGGAGGGACACCCAACATAGAAAGGACGCTTCCTGGGGGCTGGTGCACGAGACCCTTCATCGTCTGGCCGCCGAGTGCACCCCCCTTGCATCTCACCCCGGCCCCTCCGGGGTACACCCTTGAGTTATGCTGAACTTACCCACGATTACTTTTGCTCGTGATGTTCACTTCTCACGCTGCCCTTCTGGGTCTGTGCGTGGGCCCACTACTACCCTGACTCCCGCTTATCCCAGTGGCCCCTTCTCCAAGCAGGTTGTACCCTGCACCCCGCCTATAAGTTCACCCCCGTCCCATGTGAGGACCTCCATCTTTGCAGTGACAAGCTCCCCCTGGACTTGAGCTCTGCGGGGCAGGATCTATGCCCT
This sequence comes from Lynx rufus, assembly GCF_022079265.1. Lineage (NCBI taxonomy): Eukaryota > Metazoa > Chordata > Mammalia > Carnivora > Felidae > Lynx > Lynx rufus. The sequence continues at coordinate 28,999,538 of NW_025814829.1, read as the reverse complement.
GATGGCTGGCACTTCTCTCTCACCCGGCACCCGAGCCTCCCTCTAATGACATCTGATAAACATTTGCTAGATAAGCACGTTAGATGTATCCCAAGCCTCTCAGGGTGATGCTGTGAAAGTGCCTTCGCAGGTCCTCTGTCCCTCTGCCAGAGGCAGAGCACCGTGCGATAGGACACTGGCTCGCATTTGTACTTGAGGTCACGCATCCGGTGGGGGGGGGACCTCTGTACCCCGACAGAGGACAACCCATCCCCAGCCCGGCCAGTGGTTTTCGCAGCCCAGCAGCCCTGCTGCCCCAGCCAGTGGTGGTACCTGGTGTGACAGATGGAGGACTTCTGTCCTCTGGCCCCCTTACCTGGCCTGAGTGTCACACACGCTGGACAGGTGGAGGTGCCCGGTCCAAACAGGCCTGGCTCAAGCCCCTGTTGGGGAAGCTGGCAGGAGTTTGCTGGGGCTACACCCTTGGAGTGGGGGGACAGGGGCTTGGTCGGTAAATTGTCACTTTCCCCAGCAAGGCGGAATCAGGCAGGCAGCTCATCTCCGTGGATGTTCCCATGTAGCCAGACTTTTCAAAGGATGGGAGATTTACTAGAAAAACTGAATGCAGACATCAGAGAATGGGATAATTGGATCCAGGTGGTATGTTTGGTTGGCTGTAAAGAGACTGCCATGCAATGAATATTATTTGATAGGAAAAGTTTCTCCTTCTCTCCCTTTATAAATTTTTCTGTGCGGGCAGGATGTCTCAGCCCAAGCCCAGCTGAAAGCCCTTCAGAGACAAGTTGGTGGCACTCAATAGGCTTTCAGCAGAGTTAACCATTTTCAGCACTTACCGCAAGCCCATTTCCCGCACGGACTTGGGCGGCAGGCAGAAGGACTTTGGTGGCAGGCAGAAGGACGCAGGACGATTTGCTTCTGCCTCTGGCGATGGCAAGAAGCAGCCTTGCGTCTTCCGCCCCAGAAACACATGCCCCCCCCCCCGCCCACCCCGCACCAGGCACACAGATGAGAACGCAGAACGGCCATCGATTTATCCCCTAGCGTCACCTCTTTCGGGGCAGTGACCGTGCAGGTGTGGGTAGGTGTCATCCCTACCTGATCTAACCGTGCTCTCTTTCGTCCCTCTGGCAGATCACCAGGGTCCCCGTGGAATCCTGTGAACAGTACACGACCTGTGGGGAGTGTCTGAGCTCGGGGGACCCTCACTGCGGCTGGTGTGCTTTGCACAACATGTAAGTTGGGGAGCGTTCTGAAAAAGGGCCCGGGGTGTAGACCACCAGGTGTTTTTCTGGGAGGGTTGATGAGGCTGTGACAGTGGCTTGCGCGGGGAGAGGGGAATTTCCAGTAATTCTCATCGAGGTTGGAGAGCAGGAAGAGAGGCCAAGGGCGGGGGGTCCTTCCTTCCCAGTGTTAGTGCCTTTGCCTTGCTTTCATGTCCGAGTTCTGCCCTCCTGGCTTCTCTGAAGCTGCACCTTGTCAACACGGGGAAGGGTAGTGGTACGGGCAAAACTCACAAGGGCGGGTGGAGAACCCCCGAGAACCTCCTCGGTGCACCCTGAACGAGGTGCCTCTTGCCGTCAGCGTGCAGATAGCAGTGCGCTAGGGTGGGGGAACCCGGACTCCAGCGAGCCGCTGTGTGTCTGTGCATGGTGCACTGACCGCCCTGGGCCTCCACTTTCCCAGCGCTGAATAGGAATAATGCCTACCTGGAAGGTAAACCGTGAGGATTCAATGAAATAATAAATGTTTTGGAAGTACAGAAGCCCAGAATAGGCTCTCCGAATCAAAATAGTTATCATGAGCTCTGAACCTTTGAGAGGACCCTTCTGGCCTCATTAATTCAAGTTTTGAGAAGTCTGCACCTCACTCTAACTTGCCTCCCACCCCTATTCAGACGCATCCTTGCCGGTAGAATCCCAGCTCCATAGAAATGCAAAACCACACTTAAACTTCCTAATTCCAAGAGCCCCCAGGGAGGGAATAGGGTGACAACCCAAAGGCGGGAGCTGGCCAGGAATTCTGTTCCCCAATGGAGCTGGAAGCTCTGTGGCTTCGTGCCAGCCAGCAAAGCATCTCCATGAAATGTGCCGGGTTTGGGGTGGAGGCGGAGGCGGGGGCCAGAGTTCAGGGTCCTGCACAATAGCTCTTGGCTTCCAGCCTCTGCAGCAGGTGTTGCGAGGGCTATGGAGGGAGGGAGGGAAGCGGGCGCCTCACAGATGCAAAATCCGGACTGGATTTGAGCCCACAAATACTGGGTTCCCTGCTTGGGTTTGGAGGTAGGAGACTCCTCCAGAAGTTTCGCGCGCGCGCACACACACACACACGCACACACACTCACACGCACACACACTCACACTATGCTCTCACCAGAACCCAGGCAGTGAGGGAGTCACCATTCAGGTCAGACAAGTGGTACAGATTCCGACGCCCCAGGAGTGGCAAAGGCGGCTAAAACTGTTTCCCCTCCGTGAGGCCGAGCGGCCAGCCAGCTGAATCTCCCACCAGCAGGGTTGATTCCTCTGGAGAACCTGCCAGCTGCCCCCACTCTGTGGAAGTGTCCTAGACTACCTGTCCTCTCCCTGTGCTGTGGGCGTGCAGCCACACCATCCGCACCCTGCCCCCTGCCTGGCCCTCCCCGCTTCTGTGCCGGTGCACTTGTCACACGGAACACACCCCTTACAGATGGGGGATCATCATTTATTCAACAGCACGGACAACCGTGCTCCCCAGCCTGTGCCAGAGGCCACGGATCTACCACAGTGCCTGAGTCTCCCGGTGGCCCCACACCACCCCTGTCATGCTCCTGTCTGGGTAGGCTGTGGCTTCTAGAAGGGCCGAGCCACATCAGGATTGCCTGTGATTTCCTCCGTCCTCTACCTGTGGCAGACAATCAGTCCCTCCCCCCTATGGGCACATCTCTTCTTCCGGCACCTCTGCCTACCAGGAGCACTCCGGAACAAACTTCTTCCTGTTTCTTTCCCGAGCTTTCTCCCCTTAGATCTTTCTCACGGTCACCTACGCCCCCGTAGTGCCCTCCCACCTGCCACTGGCGGCCGGCCTAGGTAACGGGAAGCAGACGATGGGCCCATTCTAGTTCCCAGGCCCACCCGCTGGACTTTAACGGAGGCAGAGGCCGAGGGAGATTGCTGAAGAGGCTCTGGGTCTGGGGGGATTTGAAACCTTCCAGTCTCTTCTGTATGCCTTGCTCTTGCAAGTCTGTTATTGTCTCCAAGGCTATTTATCTCTGTTAGGGCTGTTGCCATAAATAGTATGATAAAAAAGAGCCATTTCAGTGAGTCAATGAGATAAAGGCCCCAGTCAAGAGCTCACTTTAGAGCTATCTTAAGGATTCACTTAAACCTCAATAATTCTTTTCTTTGACAGCATTCATATTTAGATCCATTATGTGCCTGGAAAGGAAGAGGGGAGGGGCTTGGGCGGGGGCGGGGAGTTTGGTGGGAATCACTGCCGGATTGTGGGATTGTGGCATCTTGTATCTCGGTGGCTACTTGGTTGGAGAAGCACCGGGCCCTACAGCGTGTTCCCATGTGACACCGGTGACAGCCCGACGCTCCTGCGTGCAGGCGTCACCATGCCCACCTGCCACACTGGGCAGAGAGCCTCCAGCCAGGGATGAAGCTGTCGGGAGAAATGGCCACACGGCTTTCTGACAGAGGCAACCCCGGCTGAGACTCCTGGCCTGTCTCTCTGTCTCCAGGCATTATTGCACACCGCAAATATTTATTTAAAATATACCATGTGACAGGTAGAATACCTCAATGAATAAAACATGGTCCCTGCCTTCAGAGAGCCATTAATCCAGCCCCAAGATCACATGTGCACCGCCCGATACAGCTAAGACTTGTCCAGATTTTTCCATTTTTTTGGAGTAGAATAATAACACGAAGAGTCATCATCATTATTATTATCATAAAGGCCTAAAACCCATTTTCTAAGCACTAACTGATTTAATCCTTACACTAGCCCTATGAGGTAGGGTAATGTCACTATCCTCACCATGTTATAGTTGAGGAAACTGAGGCTCGGAGAGACTAAGTAACTTGCCCAAAGGGACACAGCTAGTATGCAGTTGATGGGGGGAGGGGGGGTAGAATCCAGGCAAACGGGCTCCAAAGCTCATATCCTCAGCCTCTTGTGCACTAATTCTCACATTCCCCAAATGTCCCACCGTTGCTCACCGAACATCCTATAAAGATACTATGTGTCAGGAGCTATTCTTTATGCCAAAATTGTACCTCCTGTATCGAGAGTTAATCCCACTTCCTCTTAGTCGGTGTTTAACTGCCATCAGGACCATCTGGGAGTCACCCAAGCCCTCTGGGGTAAGTGAAAAGCATAATGACAAGACAAGCCACAAGCCTCAGAGCAGCAAACCCCTCTTACAACCCCCCCAGGGGACAGTGGAACCAAACAGATGGGTCTCCGTGGCCTGACCTCTTGTGAATCTGTGTGTACGGCAGGTGCTCCCGCAGGGACAAGTGCCAGCGGGCCTGGGAACCTAATCGATTTGCCGCCAGCATCAGCCAGTGCATGAGCCTCGAGGTGCATCCCAGCAGCATCTCAGTGTCTGAACACAGCCGCCTGGTAAGTAACTCATCCTACCTAGGGAGCTCGTGGAGGGGACAGGCACAGAGCGCCCTTCCGTGTGTGCGTGTGTTCCTTTAACACTTGCACGTGTGTCTGTGACTGGAGCACACTTTAAAGGCTCCAAGGAAACTTTGTGTTTGGAGAAACCCTATGATAACTCTTAATGTAAAGGGCACAGCCCCTCTCCACACTCCCTGCAAACTCATCACCCGTTGATCTGTTTTGTAAATCTAGATGTTGCATTTAGTAACAGCTATGATATGGTGCAACCCAATACGAAATAACGCATTTTTCTTCACTGTAGGCTGTATTTACATTCCTCCACCTACCATTTTTTCACAGAGACCTTAGAGTTGTGTGTGTGTGTGTGTGTGTGTGTGTGTGTGTGTGTGTGAGACAGAGAGGAGAGACAGAGACAAAGAGACTGAGACTTAATTCACAGCCAGTATGCACTTAAAGAGAATATTAAAGAGAATAAAATAGCCCTTAACCACCTGTCGAGGTACAACCCAAAATATTTCATGTCCTCAGGCCCTGCACGATCATTTCCTTCTGAAGGTTTTATGAGCGTTTACGGATGTTAATTAGTTAATGAACCTTCCAAGATTTCTGTTCATTCATCCCCACCAGGAGGTTTTGGCTCCCATGGAGCTGAGGGAACAAATAGGGGAGTTTGTACCTAAGTCTCTGGCCCCATGGAAACGAAACTGGGGCAGAGATTCAGCAGCAAACAAATGCCTGGAGAGGCTAGGTGACACTCATTGTGCTAAGAAACCACTGCAAATAAATGCAGCCAGGTGTTGGTAGGAAGACAAAGGGAGACCTACCCAGTGGCTCCCAACTTGGAGGCCACCGCGGGGGTGGTGGGGGTATTGTCCCCATGAACCCTTGTGGTCACTCCCTGTTGCTAGAGGAAGCCGGTCTTCAGATCCTTCACCTGTTGTTTCAAATACCGCTTAGATGTTCTATTGTGGTCATTGAGAACAAACTCATTTCTGGCAGTCTGAGGAATTGTTACCCTTCCGAGGAGGGCACTCAAACTTGCAAAGACTGGGAGGTGCTGGCCTGGATCATTGGAACGCATAGACAGCAGCAGACATCCTCCGAGAGGCTGGTGTCCGAGTCCCTTGCTTTCTCTGACCCCACAGCTCCCTGTGGAGCCACTGCCCTACTCGAGGGGTGCTGTCCGTGAGCAGAGCACCCAGGGTAGGGGGGTACAGAGAAGCAGAAGCTCCTAGGACACCCACCGACCTGATAAGCAGCCCCTGAATAACAGCGAGGCTGTCTTCCCCCAACGTGGTAAACCTCCAGATTGGTAAGCCAGCGTTAAGACTTGTTTGTAAAGGGCTCAGCTCATGACCTGCTTTCCAGTTTCACGGTTTCATGTCAGAATGATGAGGGTCCGAGATGGGCTGCGGTAACTTTCCCTCCAGTGCCCCTCACTCAGTCCTTTCTGATGCGGGGCAAGATTGAAAAATAAACTAATAATGATGTTAATAAAGACCATTGACTGCTGTCAGGGCTGCCGTAACTGTTCCGTGTCAAAGCCGGAAGATCACCTGGACCAGTGTCTTGCCTTAACAGATGAGGTCTGGGGAGATTAGTGAGCACCCGGCCACGGCAGGGCCAGGTCTCCTGAGCCCCTGGGTCTCTTCCTGCGGCATCATCTCCTTGATCCTCGGCCTCTTTGCTCCTCCCACAGCTCAGCCTGGTTGTGAGTGATGCTCCAGACCTGTCTGCGGGCATCTCCTGTGCCTTTGGGAACCTGACAGAGGTGGACGGACAGGTGTCTGGGAGCCAGGTCATCTGCATCTCACCGGGGCCCAAGGATGTCCCTGTCATCCCTCTGGATCAAGGTAAGAAGCGTGTGCCATGAGAGTCACATGCCAGGGACTGCCCTTACCAGAACGGCCAAGAGTACAGGGCACAGGGGATGGGGGGTGGTGAGTACCAGCACAAAAGTTGCCTGACCACATCTTCATATTGCAGACCTTAATACGGGCTTATGATATAACCCGTTTGAGTTTGAAAGCTGCTTGTCATGCCCCGAAGTGAAATTCCGGAAGAAGGAAATCCCCTGCTCCCATTTGGGCTAAGTCTGCACAGTGTGCCGAGAGTGTTCCCAGACTTCCCTCCGAGGGCTGCAGCCAGTGATTTTCAGCGGGGTTCTCCCCATGGCACTGGGGGCTTGAGGGGCTCGGGCCTAATATTTCTGAAAGGCTTTCAGTAACTGAACTTTTGCCTCAGCAAAAGCAAGGGGTTCTGTGGGATCGGATTCGTTCTGTTTTCCCTAAGAGGGGGTGTGGGGCAGTCTGGGCCTCCGTGATGGGTGTCTCAGCAGGACCAAAGGGACTCTCTTGGGACCAAAGACAACTCAGGCAGCGTCGTGCCCCAAGAGAGCCCTTCAGTGGCTTAATGGATTATACCCAGATTCTCCACTGGGCCCCCAGATTGCTACCCTCTCCTTTCTCCCCCCCCCCCCCCCAGACTGGTTTGGGCTAGAGCTGCAGCTGAGATCCAAGGAGACAGGGAAGATGTTTGTCAGCACTGAGTTCAAGTTCTACAACTGCAGCGCCCACCAACTGTAAGTACTTACCGGGAGGGAGTCTTACTCTGGGCCTGGCTGTGGGTGTGGCGTTTCTCCAAGCTCGAACCGGGTTGTATTCACCTCCCAGTCTCCCCCCAGGCCCTCAGTTCTGTCTGCCTCATTCAGTGAGAGTCAATGGAATGGCATTCACTCTCCACGGCCTCTGATCTCATGCAGACCCCCTTGCCTGGCTCCCCAACCACCCTTCCCCCAGTTCTCAAGCCAGGACAGTAAGAACAAAGTGTGAAGTGAAGGCAGTGGTCATGGCCCAAGGATCGTAAGAAAATTTCTCTATTTCAGACCAGCGGGTGGTAGCTTTGAGCGCGGAGATGGACAGTGAATGGAGTTTAGACACATCCTCCACGACCAAGTCGAGGGGGACTCATTAAGAGGCAGCTACACACACAGCTACCCCTAGAGAAGGATGTGATGTAATGACCCCAGGCTGGGAGGGGAGAGGAGACTTTAACTCCACTGTGGTCCAAATCCAGCCTTCAAATTTTTAAACTGTTTTAATGTTTACTTATTTTTTGAGAGAGAGATCGCGCGCGAGTGGGGGAGGTGCAGAGAGAAAGAGGGGGACACAGAATCTGAAGCAGGCTACAGGCCCTGAGCTGTCGGCACAGAAGCCTGACGCGGGGCTCGAACTCATGGACTGTGAGATCATGACCTGAGCCAAAGTCAGACGCTTAACCAACTGAGCCACCCAGGCACCCCTAGCCTTCAACTTTTTAAAGAGGAGAGGGTAGCCAGACCAAACCAGCAGCCTCCAGAAGGGCTTGATAGAGCCCAGGTGACCTCACCAGCTATCTCCAGCAGTGGGTGCCCACAAGGTATGAGATTCTGCAGCTGTGCAGGAAGAAAGACCCATGTTTAGCTTCTAACAATCTTCTCTGGAAGAAAAACTGAGGCTCCTTCCATACAAACTGGGAACTTGTATGCTACTTAATTTAAAAAGAGGGAGGGGCGCCTGGGTGGCTCAGTCGGTTGAGCGCCGACTTCGGCTCAGGTCACGATCTCGCGGTCCGTGAGTTCGAGCCCCGCATCGGGCCCCTGTGCTGACAGCTCAGAGCCCGGAGCCTGTTTCAGATTCTGTGTCTCCCTCTCGCTGACCCTCCCCCGTTCATGCTCTGTCTCTCTCTGTCTCAAAAATAAATAAATAAACGTTAAAAAAAAAAAAAAAAAGAGGGAAACAGGTCTCTATAATAGGGCCACGTAAAGGCCACTGGACCAGTGACCATGGCCGTTCCACAAAGAGAGAGATCAAGCAACAATTCCATACCAAGAAGAGCAATAATTGGGAATATTCCATGGACCCTCTTTTCCATTCCCCAGAACAGGAACAACCTGAGGTCTATGTAACTCCAAGGTGTCAAGTCTGTGGGGTCCTGGCAGTGGACATGAGGAGTTCAGCAGTCCACATGGGAAGAGGGCCTGTTTGCGGCTAAGCCCAAAAGGGATCATTAGCCATTAACATAGACAAATGAGTCAGTCCTCCTTAGTCTCTCCCCTCCTCTGATCTTGATTTTGATGATGAGAATCATCTACTTGGAGTTTTAGGGTCCCTGCAGTAGTTAAGGAAGGAGACGCAGCTGAGCCCCATTGGGACAAGTCAATCAATAGCTGTGCCGAGATCGACAGGACAAGTGGTAAAAATGGCCTGGGGGGGTGGGGGGTGCAGGGCAGTAAGTATTGAAGATGAAGAACAGTCGCCCACTGACCACTGCGTCCCAATCCCAGCTAACCCAGTTTGGAGGGGAAATGTAAGCATCTTGGAGAAAGAAACTCCCAACAGCCTTCCCAAACTCCAACACAGTGGTGATGGAATTCATTGTTTGTAGGAAGCACCCTCATTTCCATGGCTGTTTGCTGTGATGTCACCACTTTGCATTGCTATGGCAACAGAAATGCAGTCATAGGCAGCAAGTTTTAGCCAAAAAAAAAAAGAAAAGAAAAGAAAGAAAAAGAAAAAAGCAGATCTCCTGGACAGCAAAGATTCCATTTTACCCCAAACACTATGTGTCTTACCCTTCTCTGCTCCAGGCATTCGTAGCAAAAAGTCACAGAATCAAGTTCAACCCTCTGCTTTTAATATGGTAAACTCTCTGTCCCAAAAATAAATAAACGTTGAAAAAAAAAAATTAAAAAAAAAAAAAAGGGGCGCCTGGGTGGCGCAGTCGGTTGGGCGTCCGACTTCAGCCAGGTCACGATCTCGCGGTCCGTGAGTTCGAGCCCCGCGTCGGGCTCTGGGCTGATGGCTCAGAGCCTGGAGCCTGTTTCCGATTCTGTGTCTCCCTCTCTCTCTGCCCCTCCCCCGTTCATGCTCTGTCTCTCTCTGTCCCAAAAATAAATAAACGTTGAAAAAAAAAAATTTAATATGGTAAACTAAGGCCCCCAGGGGATAAGGGCTACAGCAAGGATCACAAAATCACAAGTAGACGAGCCTGCAACCCTTCTCATCATACTCTGTCCATTTTCATTATTTACTTGCTGAAGCATAGCACGTTAGCAGGAACCGGCCAATCTGGCCTAAGCTCAGAAACAGAATAACTTTGGGCATTTCCAGAAGGGGATGAAACTGATCGGCATGGAGAAGATGAGGTGTCATTGGGCTAATGCACCCACAATAGGGTGGCATATTAGCCAGTCATCCCCTGGACGGACACCCATCGGCCCAAATCTAAAGAGAGCACCCACCAGGTGGCGCCAGATTGCAGACCCAGCGGTGTCCCTTCCAGGTTGGTCTAGTTGTGGAAGGCTAGACCAGGGGAGCTGACAAGGAGCAGGAAGACCAACCCCTCCCCCTACAAAACCCGACTCCTTTGTAATGGGCGGGTCACACACAGCCAGCATACTACACACAGCCTCAGGTGAAACCAGACGAAAGAAGCCCTCACCCTGGCAAGAAATTGATGAGCCACACACATATGGCCACACGCCTATGCCTGGCTACTTGGAGAGTGGTACAAAATTACCAGTTAATATCGTCAACTCCCCCAAAGCCCAGAAACACAGGTGACTGAACTAGTTGTTAACACTCGAAAGTGACTTAAGAGCTTAAAAGCACAGGTAATTTACGCATTTGAAAATAACACTCACATTTAACATTGTACCTTTCAAAACCATTTCCTACACATTATCTTGTTTGATGCTAAACAGCCCTGTGGAGCAGACAGGAAAGTTTTATGACAGATGGATGAAGAAATTCCAGTGCATAAAGTGAAGTGACTTACTCAAGGTGACCCCAGTGGCAGTGGCAACACTGGAATCCTATCTGCCCAGTTTCTATCCCAGTGCTTTTCTGTATTATAAGCTGTTCTCTTGTAAGTGGTGGAAGGCTGATAAATGTTTCACTGCTAGCAATCGGGGGGCGGGGGGGACCCAGTATGTAGCATTTTCCGATGTCTACGGTGTAAATACTCTGCCCATGGCTGGTTTCAAGCTACTAACATGATGCCAACCCACTTGCAAAATTCCTGAAAATGTAAATAACCAGCTGTCATGAGCTAATGCAGGCCAGTTCTAGCACATCATTGCTTCATAAGTTACGTTATTTCCACTTTGGATTCCTTTTTTCCTTCCAATTTTCTGCTCCTATGAATGTCTTCAAGGGAGAATGCACAGTTCTCAGTGCTGGAGAATGCCCCCACAAATCAACCCTCCTGAGAGACAGACTAGGAGAACAGCCTTCCATCATGACCCATGGGCTACCTGGAACCCTTACCTTCCCTGTCTGATCCCTTCTCTTTGCCCCTTACTTTCTCCATCCTTGCAGGTGCCTGTCTTGTGTCAACAGCGCCTTCCGCTGTCATTGGTGCAAGTACCGGAACCTCTGCACTCATGACCCCACCACCTGCTCCTTCCAGGAGGGCCGGATCAACATTTCAGAGGTAAGCAAGGCTCACTTTGGCATATGATGTTCCCAGTAAAGCTGAGTGGCCCTCCCTTTTCAGATGGGCAGTCCAATGGCTTGGCCATCTCCTTGCCCTGACCCATCTTGGTCTTCTTCCTGGAGATTCTACATGTTACAAAACCACGTTATTATAAAACTCAAAAAAAAAAAAAGTGGCAGAAAATACCCCAGAGGCCGAGAAATAGGCTGTATCTTCTAGACTCTTAAGATTCTTTACATTCAAAGGCTTGAGGGGAATTGAGGGTTGAGACTGAAAGCTAAGGGGACATATCCAACCAACCAGACTCCATTGTCCAGAAGAGTGCAGTGAATGGCATTTATTCTTTGAGTCTAAGCCCTTTGCTTGGCTGCAGACATAGTCCAGCTCAATAGAACATTCACTCTCAACCATTCTTTCATGCCAACCTCTCTTCCAAGTCTAAGTTTCAATGATTCTTTGACTCTGATGTATGACTGGGTGGGTGGCCTTATAGAAAGAGAAGGAAATTCAGCTGGTGGAAAGAACCAGGCCTTGCTAAAAGTCCCAGTTTATCATACAGGCAGTGTTCCATCCCTAGAGTCCGACCTACCTTTGTTATTCACACAGTGAAATATCAAATTGCCTGTCTTTCCATGAATATCACATCCAGTTATTCACTGACGTTGACTTGGACGTTAACAGCTAGTTGGGTTTGAATGACTATAAAGACCTAGTATTCATGCAAATCGCACGTGTGTGTATACATGTGCAATTCCCCTCTTCTTCCACCGTTTAGAAAACCTGCAAATGTCAATAAGGGACAGTGTAGCACTTTCATACTCTACTATACTCTTTCTATACACATGGCCCTCTTGCACTAGACTAGAAGCTCCTTGAAGGCAAGGGCTGTATCTAATCTTTAAATCCTCACTGTCTTCTTCAGGGAATGTTTGCAGAATGCATGGGTGAAGGAAAGAAGGAATGACCGCTTTGCCCAAATGCCATTGATAGGAAGGGTTCCTTGGATCTACGTGTCCACGGTGTCAAGAAATAGAGTCTTACGTGTCTCCGAGTCTTGACGGCAGTGCTAGTTGCTTCTCTGAATAAACATAAGAAAGTCAGCCTTAATGTACACATATCAGATCGTCATGACATATACGTTTACATGTCTTACCATGTTATTTGTCAATTATACCTCAAAAAGCTAAACAAATTAAATAATAGTAGGCCTTGACCCGTTTCTCAAACACGCACACCCATGGCCGTGAATTCCGCTCAGTGTCTGAAATAATATGTGTTCTATTCAGCCGGAAAAATGGAATTTGCCAGTCTTGAAAGAGAGAAACATAGAGGGTGTCCACAGGTGGTATTGAAGACAGGCCATCCGCTGGTGCCCCTAGCGTGCTGGAACCAGTTATCTAGTGCCCTGAAAACCTTTCAGAAAAAGATCTCCCCGCAGCCAGTTGGTGTGCTTTGATGTATCTGACCCGAAAGCACTAATCTGGTCTTAGTGGACACTGGAAATTAATCCCAGCCCTGGGATTCTGCAAGAGTATGGAACTGCTTTCGGGCCAATCTTCTCATTCAGAGGAAGCGGCCCAAGGGCCAAGGGTACGGAGTGGAGGGTGGTCCCCCAGCTTGGGAGTCAGCCAAAGAATGGCGAAGGGAGGCGGGGCAGACCAGGAACGGCAGAAACCACAGATGGGGCTGCTCAGAGGCAGAGGCCTGGCAGTGCGGAGACGGTGATAAAGGGTCTCGGAAACTGACCTTCATATGGGCCGCTTCTACGCTTCTGAGTTCCTTAATAAAAAAAAGGCGAGGCAGACCACAAAACACAGAGAGAGAAAGAGAAAGAGAGAGAGAGAGTGAAGTGCAGGTCTAGACAAGAGAGAGCAGCTGCTTCATTGTCTCCCAGGGGCTCCCCCTTGGGCTGAGAGAAACCCAAAGCCAAGCCTGAAAGCGCCCTGCAGCTGGAATAAGGGCAGGGGGAATGGCTTAAGGACCAAGACAAATAAACTCTGCCAGGGTGTGGAAGCCAGAAGGCTAATTGGAAACATGCCGGCCTCCCTCATGCCCTTTAGAAGTCACTGGAACACACGGTTCCCTCTCAGCCACGGGGGAGAGACTCCGATGTTCCAGAAAGCTGGACCTGAGAGAAGAGGTTGCCACGAGGCAACTCAGGAGTGAGTTAATATTCAAAGAACCCTGGGGGCGAACCCAAAGACTTCCCACCACCTTTCAGTTTCACTTTCCTGAATGTCTGTGGCTTCCGGGGAAGAGGTGCCCTTTGTCCCTTCCTCACCTCCCACCTCTGCTTAGTGGGATGGGACTGGGCTGCCATTCTCTTACTGCTGATGTGCACCAGCCCCTGACGTGGGCCCTGGGATCGGCCGTCTGGAGGCCCGGTGATGGAAGCCTGGTCTGCAGCCGGCTCCTAACTTCACTCAGGAAAGACGAGCGGTGTGCATTCCCAGCAAGCTTGTGAGGGCCACTTCCTCAGCTGCCTTGAATATTGCTGAGGCTCTTGGCCACAGCCATTCACACATCCCTTCCCAACAACTAGCTCCCAGGCCCTACTCTTTTCTGTCCAAAGCTCTGCTTCTGGAGAATTCCACTCCTGAAAATGCAGAGGACAGCTAAGATGCACGTATCCAGCTTGGGGGGGTGCGGGGCGGTGTTCCTTGCTGTATTAAGAGTCCAATCGGAAGTCGTTAGATTGTTCTGGGGACTGGAAATCCATGAACTGCCTCTTTGAGAGCCCTAGAATATCTCTTTTATACTTCCAGTAAGAGCCCCCTAACGGTGAATCCAAAAATCAAAATTTTGTCTGTGTACTTCCTAGAAACAATATCTAACCAATTAGCTCCATTGATCTAGAGAGCAACATTAATGTACACACGTTTGTAACTCTCTCACATGTGACAAGAGGTCTCAAAGCGTCTATGTCAGCGCAGGGGGCCAGCAGCAGCAGCCGCACCTGAGTGCTTGTTAGAAATTCAATTTCCTGGGCCCCCTCCCCAATGAGTCTAAAGATTGAGAGTCACTGACATACAGCATCTCAATTGATTCTTGAAACAGACCTGTGGTGTCACATAATTCATATTTGACATATGTCGTAACCAAGATGCTAAAAATTTAGGGTTTTTTGCCCAAGGCTACAGAGAACTCAGGCATCCAAAAGAGCTGAGTACAGCATGCTTTCTGCAGAAAACCAGAGCCGGTTAGCTTCCTTGTCTCCATGGCCGCGCTTGCCGGCAGGATCCCGATTTGGCTTTGTGCTATTTGGTCATGAGGGTTCAGGGTGTGCAGCTGGTGCAAATCCACCTTCACAGATGGAGAAACTACCCATGGAGGATGGGTCAGTAGTCCCACTTCCAGATACACAGCCAGCCAGCACGTTGAGGTCAATCTGCCTGCTGTTTCCAGAGGTCTGAGGGACCAAGTCCACACTTAGGCTTGACAATAAAGTACCTAATTAAAAAAAAAATGTATATATATATACACACACACACACACACACACACACACACACACACACATATTCTCATTTAAACTACTCTATGAAATGGATTCTATTACAGATTAATAAACTGAGGTTTAGATAAATTAAACAATTGTCTTAAGGTCATCAGATAAATGCAGATGCCATGACTCAGAATGTATGTCCCCAAGTTGACCCTGGATAAGTTGAAGTCCTCTGATACTGCATTTACATACACAACATGCACACACACACACACACAAGAAATAAGCAGTAGTATTAATGGTGTTAATCCAGTTTATTGCTGTTTACAACATACTTTCTTTTTTCTTTAATTTTTAAAAATCTTTTAATGTTTATTTTTGAGAGAGAGAGAGAGAGAAAGCATGAGCGGGGGAGGGCAGAGAGAGAGGGAGACACAGAATCTGAAGCAGGCTCCAGGCTCTGAGCTGTCAGCACAGAGCCCGACGCGGGGCTCAAACTCACGAATGGTGAGATCATGACCTGAGCCGAAGTCGGACATTTAACCAACTGAGCCACCCAGGCACCCCTACAATGTACGGTCATATGCCTCTTTCATGCAGTCGAGGGTTGTTGGGTATGACTGGCCCCATTTTATCGATGAGGAAGCTGAATTTCAGTTGCACTGAAATTCAGTCTCTTGAGCTCTTTTAAGGTTATGAGCCAGACGTTCCCACTGCTCAGAGCACAGTCGATCTCTGATGGGGCCCCCCAAATCTCTGCCTCCCTGGGCTGGATCAAGCTGTGACATGGTGTTAGCAAGCAGGTATGCGCGGGAGTATGTATGGCTTTCAGCTTTAAAAGCTCATCTCTCTCCATGGCTAAACCAGGCCTAGTGAGATGTAGATACATAAATATCTTCTTTACGCCCTGTCCCCGGGGAAAGATAGAACCAAATAAATCCGATTAGCTTCCCGGGATACTGGCTGCTCTCTCTCTTTGAAGTCCAGTGGGTGAAGATAATGCCATTTCCACATGGGAGAAGTCGTTTCCGAGGGCCGAAGGGTCCCCCGCGCCCCAAGCCGGAGAAGCACAGCTAAACAGAGGGGGCGATGCGGCGGCAAGGCTCACGGGGCTCCCACGCCAGGGTCCTACGTAGCCATGGCTCCTCCTCCCCCGCCTACCCCCACCCCTGGGATGTTCCCAAAGAGGACATCTATTCATCCTGACAGAAACTCAAATTGCTGCCAAGGAGGTGATCCTGTTGCCCGTTGGCTGAGAGACAGAGGAGTAAGATGACCTGACGACAGTGGGGACCAGCAGTAGCAATGGGCATTTTAACAACACTGACAGCAGTAGTAACACCCTGCAGAAAAGGAATAATGTGATGACGTGCTCTCTTCTTAGGACAGGAAGTGTGTGTGTGTGTGTGTGTGTGTGTGTGTGTACACGTGTGTGCGTGCACATGCATGCTCACAGAAGCAATCAGGATAGAAGTGGCCTCATTGTATCTGATGAAACCCATCGCCTTCCCCAAGGCCTCGAGCCATTGAAGTTCCCACAACATGGCAGTTTTCTGGGCTGCTGGCTTTCCCACACCCGCCATCAGCCTTCCCTTCTGCCATTGCTACCCAGGACTCGCTGCTTCCTCGTTAATACATTCACCAGAACCATTCATAACCCAAGGGTTCTGCATCTACCCTTGTTTTTCCAAGAAGAAAAGAGTATAACCTGGTCCCAACCCCTTTTTTTTCCTTTGCCCTAGAGAATAAGAGAAAGAATCCCACTCTGTCTGGCCTCAGGGAAATAGGCAAAAACAAACAAAATTTAAGACATCTGTTTTCTATGAGGCAGTTTTGGAACCTGTAGAGGCATTTGGGAAGCCCCTAATCATTGTCTTTAAATTTACTCCCAGAAGGTCTGAAACAGCAGACCATGGGTATCTTCTGTAAATTTTAGAATCCCTTTAAAAAAGAAACAAACAAACAAAAAACTCCCAAGAGTACTCATAAAGTGTCTTCTTAAGATTCTCCAACTCCAGGGGCGCCTGGGTGGCTCAGTCAGTTAAGCGCCTGACTTTGGCTCAGGTCGTGATGTCACAGCTGGTGAGTTCCAGCCCCGAGTCGGGCTCTGTGCTGATGGCTCAGAGCCTGGAGCTGAGTTGGATTCTGTGTCCCCTTCTCTCTCTGCCCCTCCCCCACCCGTACACGCATGCACACTTTCTCTCTCTCTCAAAAATAAACATTAAAAAAATGTTAACACAAAAATAAAAAAGATTCTCCAACCTCCAGGTTGGACCAGACTTAGCCCAGACAAAAAAGATGAGGAGGTGCCCACCCATGTGTGTGTATATTATATGTAAATATGTATACAATACAATAAACGTGTCTATAAATACGTATATTATGTATGTGCATATTTGTCAAAGTTAAAAGAATTCTACAATCTTGTTTACTAACCCAAGACATTCTACTTCCAAAAACACATCTTTAAGACCTTGCTGGTGAAATTTGAATTTGTTCTCTGAGCTCATTCTCTGTCACAGATACACACACACACACACACACACACACACACCTCATTATGCCTCAGCCTTTTTTCTAGTCTAAATTAAAATTCTAATTTATTAGACGTGACAGGGATTTGTTAGCCACCACCAAGAAGTATCTCCTTTTCCAGGGGATGCCTGGATTTCCCTAGAGTGGTGTTCATTTTTTTTTCTTGGCTATAAATATATGAAAGACTCTGTCAAGAATGCCCTCAGGGCATGAAAGTGAAAGTGCAGTAAAGAGCAAGTTTATGAGTTGGCAGCTTGACTGACTGGCTTCTCGACAGGGACCCATCTGCTCTGGGCTTGCCTTATGATCCTGTCTCTTGTAGCAACCTCGCCCGCTTGGCGTCCCCACGTGCAGTTAGCCTACAGGTGAGGGAGGGCACCAGTGACCCCAGAAGTTCATCCAGGTCCTCCCAGAGAAGTGTCTGTGGAAAATTGCCCCAGCTTTTCATAAATTCTGAGGACTCCTTACTAGATTTGGACGTGTCCACTTAGTAATCATGTGACTCCAGAAACGGCGGCCATGTCTAACCCAAGCTTTAGGAATCAAACTCCTTCTCAGGTCTCTTGGTGTTCAGAAGGCAAGGCTTTCCCCTCATCTCTGAAGAATCTAGGAAGCTGGAGGTAGAAAGAAACGTTTGAGATCTTATCATCTGAGGCGAGTAAAATGTAGTCTGATCCCCTCAGGGCTCACACACCAGGGAGGAATACAAGTTAACAAGATGTTGCAATTCTGAGGGCAAAACTCGATCATGGGAGACTACTCGTAACCCACCCAGAAGGCCAGGGCAGGGAAAGGGTCAGGGACAGCTTTCCAGAAAAGGAGCCGCGGAGCTGAACTTGAAGGCTAATTAAGAGGCATTCAGCTACAGAGAGGCTGAGGCAAGGTCCGGGAGGACAAAGAGGGCCAGGAGGTGGTAGTGAGTGGTTCTAATGGAGAGAAAAGCATCTTCAAAGGACCAGAGGCCCATGAGTCAGGGACACTGTCTCTCAAAACTCATCTGAAGTCCCATGTGACTGGAGCAGGGTGCACGAGGACCTTCTTACAGGGTAAGAAGGAGGCAGAGGCCAGGTGGAGAGGGCTTGTACCTGAGGCCCTGAGAAGAGAAGCAACTGCCTCAGCCCCATCTGTGGTCTAGCAGGCCTCCCAGTCCCATAGCTGAACTGTCCATTGCTCAACGCTGCCTGTGTAAAGAAAGGCTTCCTACTAGGAATAGCCTCTAGCAACGGGACGGGGACACTTTTTCTGTCCCACACCTTGCAGGCAGTTCTGAGCAGGGCACTAAATGCCAATGGCACCCTTGGCAGGAGAGCTCCATCAACCCCCACGTGTTCCCAAACGCTCCCTCTGAGAAGCACCGTAGAGGGGAAGGGGGTGGGGAACCAGGTGCTTCTTCAAGAATTTCCCTGGTTGGTCCCTGGAGACAGGAAGTGATTGCATGTGGAGGTGACTGGGCCCTCACCGTCCTCCCTGCCAGAGACTGCTGGGCTCTGTCTTCCTCAAGAGGGAGAGAGTGGGCAAGGGGTCCGAACTGCGGGAAGGTGACAGTGTGACCTTCAGGCGAGAAGCAACACCTAGCCGTAAAGCTCAGGAAAATCGATCCCGCTTTCCCACTTCCGTGGTCTCTCGTGGTCCTTCCCACAGCCCCTCCCCACCAAGACTTTCTTTTTTCGGTTTTGTTTTCCGAAGCAACATGGCTTTCACGCAGGGCCTGGTAATGAAATGAGATAAAAAGCCAGAGCAAGTGTTTAGAGCATTGCCGGGAGGGCTGGTCCCCCTCCTGGAAAGGCCGACTCAGTCGGAGCCGAGAAGCTGAGGCTGCCGATAACAGAATGCCTCGGGCCGGACAATGCGTGAGGGACAGGAGCCCGGGAAAGGATGAAACCGGGAGGCGGGGGTTCCAGGTTGGGGACAGGGACACACAGGGGCCTCTTTTATCCTCTGTGGCAGGAGATAAAATCCACAGCCTGCCACACCGGCGCTTGGAAATTAATTCCTAAATTGTAACATGTACACCAGATCCGGGACAACTTGTGGGCTGCGGAATGACAATATCAAAGCCCCAGGAGCTAAGAGATAGATTTTATTTTCCCTGCTGACTCCCCATACCCTTGAGATGAGGTACAGCCGTCTCGCGGGCAGCCCACCCGGCCACGAGAGGGTCTGGTTGGGCATCTGGGTCCCGTCCCCTGCCCCGGCTCAGGTGAGTAGAAAGGTGTCAGCCAGGACAGACGGGACCTCTCTGCTTGCTCCCCAGGACTGTCCCCAGCTGGTGCCCACGGAGGAAATCCTGATACCAGTCGGGGAGGTAAAGCCAATCACGCTTAAGGCTCGAAACCTGCCCCAGCCGCAGTCGGGCCAGCGAGGCTATGAATGTGTCCTCAACATCCAGGGGGCGGTCCACCGGGTCCCCGCCCTGCGCTTCAACAGCTCCAGCGTCCAGTGCCAGAACAGTTCGGTAAGAGGACTCGTGCTCGGGCCCCCGCCTGGAGCAGGCCTTTCTCTCACACCCATGCCGAGGCCTGACCCTACCCGCCTTTCCCAGAAACCTTCCGGGTCCACAGACTGGCCCCAGGAACAGAGGAGTGTGCAAGCATCTAGCGCCCCTCAACCAGAGCAGGGCAGTGTCATGGTGACAGAGGAGGCGGGGTTCTGTGCGGGCCCTAATGGCGGAAGTTGAGAGCTTTGTGTCCTTTCTGAGTTTAAGGAGACCTCTGGGCCTTCGGTGAACTTTCAGCCAAAGCCGGTGGACTCCACTGCAAACCCCCTTCCCCACTTAGGAATAAGCCAGAGGAAACTGGGCCAGGAGCTCAGCAGAAATAGAATGGTGCGAGGGGAGGGGGGGGAGGGGAGGAGAGAGCGGTGAACTTCAGAGCAGCAAGGGTTAAACCAATCCTGCATGCCAGACAGATAGCACGAGGTGTTTAATTATAATACTAGCCCAGAGAAGATCTTTTTATCTGCCAACTCCTGTCTCTGACTATGGGGGGTCAGCTGGAGATGGGGGGGCGATGTGACAAAGGTGTTGAGGGAAGCTAATTCGCCTGGGAGAGATAAAGAGAATCTGGGCTTCTTATCAGGCGGCTGTCAGATTCCCAGGTCACAGGCGCTTGATAGAATTTGTAATCGGTGGAAGGCCGCCAAGTGCAAGGGGAAGGTGGGATGAGAAAAAAAAAAATGCAACAGGACAAAGGGAGGAAGGTGGCAGGAAGGGCCGGGGTCAAGAGGGCGGACAGTAACATGACATGCCCCGAGTGGCCAGGGCTGGGCAGGTCTCTGAAGGGGACTCCCAGAGGTCTTCTTCACCGAGAGGCAGGGGCTGGGCCACCAGAGGGCCGATTTCTGAAGCGTGTGAAGGGCTTACAAGTCCCCTGTGGGACCAGCATGGGAGACAGAGCGGACTCCTGGCTACAGCTTGAGCCTTTAATGGTCGGGCTGATCAGATCTGTGACCAGAAGCTCTGAGCACCTTCCCTGGTGGGCTGTTGGCCGAAATAAAGCTCAAGTGCAGCCAGGAGACCCTGCGGTGCCCAGCCCCCCTCCACCGCTGCACCCCTGTCTGTTGTGCACATGCTGTCCTCAGGACTCTGGTGGGGTTCGCAGAGCAGTACGTGAACTTGCTGCAGAGACCGGACTTGTATGTGAAGAGGCAGACAAGCTCTTGGGAAGACAGAGACAGGGACTGGCAATGCCAGGGGACAGAGAGGGTGGGGAAGGGCCGGCAGGGGTGTCAGAGCAAGCACCTGGGGAAGGCGAGTGTGGGCTGGACCGGAAGAATACAGGCAAGTTGAAGGGTGGAGGCTGTAGGGAGAGAGAGGCATTCTTCACAAGCTGTGAACTGAAAAGAGCCAGAGAGGTGCCGGGGCAGGTGTGTTTGGAGACAGGCATCAAAGATTTCTGCAGGAGGGCGGTGGAAGAGAAGTAAGCTTGGATTTGGATTACAGGGGGCACCAAACACCAAACTAAGGGGTTTGGGCTGGATCCTGTTGGCATTAGTGACTGGGAGTCGGGGAGGGCGCCATAGGGATAATTCGAGCGGCAGAAGGGGTTCCCCTGATTCTCCCTTTGCTCCTTCCTCAGCCCAGAGGGAGCCAGAATCCCTGGTTTCTTTCCTGCCGTAGTCCTGGTCCCCCGAGATGCCAGCAACCCCGTGTGATAGGGAACCTCACAAGCCATGTGCCCTCTGCCCCTCTCCCCGCAGTACCAGTACGACGGGATGGACATCAGCAACCTGGCTGTGGACTTCGCCGTCGTGTGGAATGGCAATTTCATCATCGACAACCCGCAGGACCTGAAAGGTGAGCGGCTACTTCCGGGCAGAGTTTTTTGATCTTTTCGTGACCCCGGGAAAGACCGGGGCTGGAGGGATCAGAGCCAGCCAGCCGCGGTGCCATGAATAATACACTCCCTCTGTCAGCGGAACTCTTCAGAGGATCCTAAAGCAACATTTGGAGCCATCAAAGGAGTCCTGTTGGGAACCCTGTTTTATTACAACCAGAGCATCCGCCAGGCAGCTGCCGGCTCATCGCATTTTTCTCTTCGGCTCCCAGAGACTTTGAAGTGTCTGTAGAACCTGACCTAGGAGAGCAGCAAGCAGGAATGTCCTGCCAGTTTCCAGAGAAATAGAGATTCTGTTTCCAGTTCGGGTCTGGTTCCCCTGTCCTTGGTCCTTCGCTGCACAAAGGTTTCTAAGGCTGCTCCCCTGGTCCTGAGGTGGGTAGGGGGGACAGTGCCAGGAAGCTCAGGGCGGAGCTGGGCTGACCTGAGAAGGACACTCCATGAGGACCACCCTTATTTATGGCCCTATAAACTCATGGGCAGCTCCTCCCGTGTGCCAGGTAGCCAGCCGTACCCGCCACACGGCAAATATCAACATGCCACCCTGCTCTCAAGAGTGACAAAGGCGACTCCGATATTGTGAGCGCTTGCGGTGGGGAGGCATCCACTACGCGATTTAGGGGGATTATTTCCCTTAATCGTAACAGCCCTGAGATGTTTGTACTAGTATGAATCTCATTTTACAGATAAGGAAACTTGAGACCCCAAGAGGCTAAGAAATGGACCAAAGTGCTCGCCTTGGCAGCACATATACTGAAATCGGACATATGCGCAGAGTAGCAAGGCCCCTGAGCAGGATGATGGGAAAAGTCACGAAGCATTCCAGACTGTTAAGACAAATAAGTGAAATCTTAAAAAAAAAAAAAAAAGTCGAATTCACGCAGAGGGTAGGAAAGGGGTTGCCGGGGGCGGGGAGGAAATAAAGAGGTTGGTAAAAGGGTGCAGACTTTCAGCTCTAAGGTGATCAAAGTCTGAGGAACCTAGTGGAAACCACGGTGTCTGTAGTTGAGAGCAATGCTTTGTATAATTGCAATTTGCTAAGAGAGTAAAACCTAAATACATATTTGTAATTGCTCTCTCTCTATGTATGTGTAGGGTGATGGGTATGCTAATTAGCTAGGTGGGAGGATCCCTTTCACTATGTATATGTGTTTCCAATCATTACGGTATGGTATAATAACTTTAAATATCTTACGATTTCTCTTTGTCAGTTATACCTCGGTAAAACGGAAAAAGGAAAGAAAAAAAAAATAGGCTGAATCAGAAAGTTAGAGCCAGGATCCAAAGCGAGGCTGTCCAATCTCAGAGTGCCCGTGCTTGACCAGACAGACCACTGTCCTTCCAGTGGTTCAGACCACCGTAGGGCATGAAGCCTTCTCCCCCCGAGACCCCTCTCCCTTACCGTGAGCCATGTCTCACTACACTTCAAGTAGCTAGGGCTGCCCCAGCTTCTCCGTCAGCCTGACAGTCGCCCGTGGGTGCAGAAAGGGGACCAGGGCCACCAGAGGCCCCCACCCACAGGCTGTCATGGAAATCGATACCACTTTGGCTGGGAGAAAGAAATGGAACCAGGGAGATTTCTGTTCTACTTCTCAATACCCAGGCCAAATTTCCTCACTGCTGAGAGATAGACATTCTCCCTGCTGAGGATCCGGGCTTAGTTCCCAGAGGTTGGCTTTGCACCTGGAGCTTAGAAGAAAACAGCCACATCCAAGCTCTCTCATCAGAACCCCCCCTGGTGGCACTCAACAACTTGGGAGTGTGCGGGCACTGACATCTCCACGTTCATCCCTCCTAGAGCCCAGTGTTTCTGGAAGCTGTGCACCGTGTTGGGTGGAGAAGGCCATGGTGTATACAGACTTGGGTTCTAGAATCCAAGAAAGTGGGATTCAAACTCCTGCCGTTTTCACTTACTGAGGGATGAACTCAGACTATCTACTGTCCCTGCCTTGATCCCAATTTCCTCATCTGGGAAAGGCAGGAAGGGATGCCCTCCTTCTGGGGTCATCATGAAGACCAAATGAGATGTTAGATGTGGACCATTTGTGCACGTTAATAAATGGTCACCACGTCGTGGTTCACTTGAAGAGTCCCGTTCCCCGCACTTTACCATAAGAAGCCGCGGGCATGAGGATGTTTGAATGTATTCCCCACAGCTGGGATCGCAGAGGGAGATGAGGACTAGAGGAGTAAAAAATGCCCCTCCCCTGGGGCCTGAACCTGACCTCCAACACAGGCACTCAAGCCCCAGTCCTGAAAGCTTATGTCTGCTTGACCAGGAGCGTTGAAAATGAGTCTCTGAGCATTCTACTCAAGATTCTGAATTCAAAACATCAGCAAGCAACAGCTGAGCCCCAGGCTCCCAAAACACATTTCTGCTGACTGGCCGGTCCAGGGCTTCTAAATCAGTAAGAGACAAAAGCAAAGGCAGAAGGTCTGCAGATTCCCAAAGTGACCTGTTATGCAGCCAGGTTGTCCTCTCTGGGGACCAGGAACAGGACTGGGTGGACTTTCTCTCCTCGTCAGTTCTGCCTGTACTTTGCAGGGCCCCCCGTCTTCCTCCTTGAAGCCGGGCTGACCTCTCTCCCAGACCAGCCAGGTCCCAGTGTATGGGCGGGATGCCTCTCTCTTCTCAGGCTCTACAGTCCAGCTGCCCACAGAGTTGGAATATCAGAACCCCAGCTTGGGGCACTAATCTTAGGAAGCTTCGAGAGTCGTGATATGCCTCTTGGAGCTTCGTTTGTATCTGAAATGGGGAAATGAGTCCTTACCTGTTGTGATGAGGGCCACACGTGAGTAAGAAAGACAGTGCATGAGAATGTAGTGTGACTTTCACAGAAGAGAGAATAAGTGTGTGTGCCACATGAGGTATGTTAAGGCGCTGTGCCAAGCACTTAATACACAGCACCGCAGTCAAAACTCACAAAAAAGCAACGATCACCGCCCCCCCCCCATCACACATTAAGTGGACAAGGTTCAAGGAGTTTACGTTGTGTCACGGAATGTGGTGACGCCACGATCAAAGCCCTGACACAATTCGGTCCGGAGCCAGAACTCTTAAATGACATTTTCTATAGTCCCTTTCAGCCACTACGAGGCTCAGTTTAGTATTAATCCGCCATCACTGATTCTTGCGATGATAATGGTGATCGTTGGTGTTATCTGTGCTGGGGGGCGGTTTCTGTCTTGCCTCCAAGAAGAGGCCCGGCTGTGAGAGCACTCCCGAATCCCATCGTGTCACCCCCTGTCTTGACAGTCCACCTCTACAAGTGTGCGGCCCAGCGGGAGAGCTGCGGCCTCTGCCTGAAGGCCGACCGGAAGTTCGAGTGCGGCTGGTGCAGCGGCGAGCGCAGGTGCACCCTCCAGCCCCACTGCGCCAGCCTCTCCAGCCCCTGGCTCGACTGGTCCAGCCACAACGTCAAGTGCTCCAACCCCCAAATCACCGAGGTGAGTCCAGCAAGTTCCCAGAGCGGGGAGGGATGGCCAGGCGCCGGCCCGGGGTGGGGGTGGGGGCGGGGGGTAGCGGGAGAGGAGTTCAAATGGAAGAATTGTAAGTGTAGAGCACTTAATGTGGGGTGTGGGAAGCCTCTCTTGAGCGCCACGATGGCCCGTGTCCAGGCCCAAATGACAAGCCTCTGGATGTGTGTCCTCGGGCCAGTGCCTGAATGTGCGTGCACGTCGTGTGCACGTGCACACAAGGGAGGCAGAGCCAGCCCGGCCCCCACTGCCAGGCGGGCAGAGCCAGGTGGGGACGGGAAATTGGCTGCCTGACGGGTGCACGTTTTAGAGAGCAGGCTTAGCTCTTCTCAGCAGAAATGCGATTTGGGGAGCTGCAATTAGCTCAGAGTTGCAAAGTTGAACACGGAAAAAGAAAGTCAAGGCAGGCGCTACATTGGCCACGGTGCCGTTTCCCAGGATTTACTCCCTGTCCCAATTTGTTTGTGCATTTTAATGGAAGGAAATAGGTAATTAATTATCCTGGGGGGGAAAAAAATGATGCTTCCTGAATAGCAAATTGCGAAGGAAGATGAATAGATGATGCGGATGAAAATGCAGCTGCTCGGGGTTTGAATGGCCTGGGAGAGGAACAGTTGTATTTAACTTTGGGTGCATTACGCGTTCATCACTCTTCGCGGCTCCCTATTCACCGACTGTCACTCGTGGTTTGAAACTTATTGCACATTCCTTATGGTGATGAGGAGTGAAGAAGGCCTGGGCAGGTAGCACTGTGGTCTGCTCATTTAAGAAAGCAGCGACAGGCTGCTCCTTTCCTGCCTCTTCCCTGAGTGGGATTCGCTGCCCTTTTTCCTGGCTCGTTTTCCTTATTAGCCGCAGAAAGCACCTTGGGTCCTCGCCTATGTCACGGGGTATTGAGCAGTTCCTGGCTCATCCCTGCGACCATGCTGAAACTCCAGATCAGTAGAAGGACACCCCTCAAGATCAAATGAGTGTTGCTAACCTACAGATGGTTGAAGATGGAGTAAGTGTTTCTTTAGGGTGCTAGGCGCTGTCTCGTTTAATCCCGTGACTACCATGGGAGGCATATAGTCTCACCTCCATTTTACAGATGAAGAGAATGAGGCTCAGAGGAGTAGAGTGGTTGCCCCAGATAAGTGGCAGAGCCAGTATCTAAGTCCAGATTTATTTCCTTATAGAGCCATTTGTAAAGTCTCTGATTTGCCCAAGTGATGTGGAACAGGAAGCAAGGTGTCCTCTTCCTTGAGAGCCAACCTTCCTTCCTAGCTGATGTAGACCAGGCAGATGCCATCCACCCACGTGGCGGCGTGCCCCAGGGAAAGCACAGCACTGTGTCTGGCACCACCTAGGTTCTCAGTCATCCTGGTGGGAAGATGCTATGACGGTGTAGACGCTGTCGTCGAGCATCGGGCTTCCTCAGTTTTGTTTCTGTCTTGGGCGCGACCGTGATAGTGCCCACTGACTCCATCCCGTGTCCTTACCTCGCTGGGCAAGGGCTTACAGGAACTTCTGGTTGGTGGTGCCCCAGCCTCTGCCCTCAGACAGCCGGCTCCTTGAGCTGCTCAGGGCTCCTTGCCTTCTCCCTGATTCTAGTGATTTCCAGCAACTGCTGGCCTGAGAACATGTTCCGCCCTGTAAATCTTGCAGCTGCCGTTGTCCGTCTCTGCGTCTCTGCGTCTCTGCGCCTGTGGTACAGGGGAGCTTAAATTAGGCAGGGACTCGCTTCCATCAGCACCTGTCACCTCCGCCAACCCTGGCTGCTGCCGTCCCGTCTACTCCCCGACTGGCAGGGGCCCCTTCCCAGCCCTGAGGCAGGCTTCTCCCTGGGAAATCTCTGCCTCGGTGCTGCCCCTGCTCACTGACCGGGGACTGACGGGCTGCTCCCTTCACAGAGGACACCCAAGCTACATGATGCTAATTAACCCCCTGAGGTAATTAGGCTGTAATTGATTTTCCCAGTGAACGTAACAGCAGGAGTTGGAGGCCCCAAGCAGTGGGGTCTCCTGTTGGCGTTTTTTTCAAACAGAGGCTATAGAGAAATGAAAGATACTCTTTGGGGAAAAGGAGAGACAAACCCATGCTGTGTCTCAAGCCACGCAGGGGGACATCATTCTGGACGGGACATGTAGCAGGGAGGATCCAGGCCTGGAATACCGTATTCACTATTATCAGGAATATTTTCTTTCATTTTGTGTCTCCTTCCCTCAGCCTACCCTCCTTCCCCTGTAAAAGTCATCTTCAATTTTTTCTTAACTTTTCAGTTTTGAAATAATTTTAGACTTATAAAAAGGTACAAAAATAGTCCAAAGAACTTTCATATACCCTTCACCCAGATTCTCCAAAATTAACATCTTACATAACCGCAGTGCAATTATCCAAATCAGGAAATTAACATTCATACAATAATGCCATGTAATATACATGCCTGATTTACATTTTGCCAGTTGCCCCACTGATTGTCCAGGATCCAATCCAGGGTCACATGTGACATTCTGTTATCATGTTTCCTGAGTGCTCTAATTCTCAGTCTTTCTTTGTCTTTCATGACCTTGATACTGTTGAAGAGTACGGGACAGTTGTTTTGTAGAATATCCCTTAATTTGGGTATGGTTAATATCTCCTTATGATTTAATTTAGGGTATATATTGTTGGCAAGGAGTACTAAAAAAAAAAAATGTGGAATACATGTCAAAAGGGCACAGGAACCAACTTGATTTGGCCCCAGGGGCCAAATCTGGGCCCGTCTGTGCAAGAAAATACATAATGATACTAGTTGACTTTAGCGATAGAATAAGATCAGAATCTATGGTCCTTATTGATATAAATAAACAATTAACGGGGGAGAAAGGAAACTCTTCTTCATATTAGAAGTCTAACTGAAACATGTAAAAGGACTTAGGGAAATAGAAAATCATCAGTTGGCAAAATTCACAGTAATAATTATTTCAGGAAAAAAGGCCAATGAATTGGTGAATGAAAGTAGGGTGAAAAATAGGATGTCGGCCGTCTTGAGCCATCGCCTCCCAAGGTATGTACTAATTACAGCAAGAAAAAATAGTAACTTTACAGAGAAGAAAGCTGGTAGACACTACCTATACGAGGTGATCAAAGATAATGTCACCCGTAATGGGAAAGAAGCAGCCTCATGTGTGTCTGTGGCATCTCTTACCAAAAAGGTATCCTTTGCTAAAAAGTAACTTTGAAGAACAATCAGCTCCTTTTCCTTACCGTAGCTTCCTGGGCTACTTCCTTGACATTGGCACAGATCTTTTAATCTTTTAATCTCTTAATAATCTGTATTCTGTGAGACCCAGGCCCTTCTATATGTTCCTCCCCCCTTGTCTCTGGCCGTTGCCTTGCAAATGCGTGTCCTTGCAAATGTGTGCCTGCAAATGTGCAGGCCCACGTGCAAGAGCCATTAACGACGAAGATCCTTCTGGAGGGGTGAAAAGGGGAAGGATTCTAGGACGGCCTTGTGGTGTCTGTTGGAGACAGCAGAATTCCCAATGCTGGAAACCAGTGGGGACCCGAACGGGCACTGCCCTGTTCAGGGGCCTGGAAATCAATGAGATGACCTCAAGTGAGTCCTGCTTTAGGAAAAGGAGTGGGCTCCAGGTGAGTTGAGCGGACCGGACCGCTGTGTTCCTCCTTAACCCTTTCTTACCCAACTGTGTCCATGGCAACCAAGCCCACCCCGAGAGACCCGTCTCCTGTGACAGCTTCATGTAGGACAAGTCTTACAGCCTCCCGAATTTCCCAGTTTACATAAACTTCAGGTTAGAGACCCCCTCAGGACCCAGCGTCTGCTCCTTCCCAGTCAGCCCGTGGTGTGATAATGATGCTGTCCCCCGTGGGAGGCATCCCAAGCTGCTCTCGTCCTCACCGTCATCCTGGCGTCTGTGCACATGTCACCTGTTCAACCCCAGGAACAGGAGACGCGCAGAGGTTCGGGAAAGCCCGCGACATGCCTGGCCCACCACGTTGCTGCGCCTCCAGACCTGCCAGGACCCCAAAGGGGAGGACATCGCAAGCCACCCCCTAGAAAGGAAGGCTCAGAAGAAGCATTTTCGGAGAAGCTGCGAAGGGGAGAATTGGGCAGAAAGGGGAAAGAGACCGAGTATGTAATTGGGAAGAAAAATTTAGGAAGGTTCAAGGGGATCTAGAGCTCAGGTGACAGAGGTCTCCACTCCAAGTGGGTACGTTGGTCGGCGAGGGCCGCGGGGACAGAGCACCCCCAACTGGGTGGCTTCAACAGCAGAAACGAATTGTGTCACGGTTCTGGAGGCTGGAGTCCCGGGTGCTGGAGGTGGGCTCCCTCTCAGGGCCGTGAGGAAAATCTGCTCCATGCCCCCTCCTCTAGCTTCTGGGGGCTTGTGGTGTTCTTGGCCTGTAGACACATCGTCTACATCTCTGCTTGCATCTTCTCATGACATTCCTTCTTGGTGTCTGTCTCTATTTTTTTTTTTTTTTATTTGTTTAAATAAGGATTTCAGCCATATTGGATTAGGGCCCACACTAGTGACCTCATTTGAACCCGATTGCCTCTGGAAAGTACCTGTCTCCAAATACGTCACTTCCTGAGGTAACAGGAATTAGGGTTTTCACTTGAATTTGAGGAGGATAAAATTCAACACCTAACAGAGCATTGCAGTAAATAAATCCTCACGTGATGAGCGACTACTGAATACCATGTGCTGTGCTGGCCTTGGAAGTTTAGCGCATGGATAGGCGAGGTCTGGGAGGGGAGGCAGGGGCTGCAGCCTCTCGCTGCAAAGCCCCAGCCTATCCCTCAACATGAGCCACCTGGAAGAGGCTGGCATCTGCTTGTCCTGCAGGCCACTCTGCTTCCTCCAAAGGGCCTAAGACAGAAAGTTCTAATCTACACCCTTTGCTTTTGTCTCCCGTTTCGAAAGAGGGTAGCACCGGGGATCAAGGTCTTGACACCTAATGAGGACACTTACCTCAGGCCAGGGACCAGAACAGATGATCCATATCCTAGTTCTGGGAGTATTAATAATAACAGCCAGGCTCGACCGTGCCCCAGGACCTTTGCGTATCAACTCATCCTAACGATCCTTCAAGATACCTACAATTATCTTCATTTAAGAGTTGAGGAAACAGTGCTTAGGGAAGTAAATAATTTGCTCAAAGTCACCCATTTGGTTAGTGGCAGAGCAAACTCAAAACCAGGACCTTCCGACTCCAGAATGCAGACTTTCCCCACCACACACACCGCCTGTCTTGGTCAGAGGGATAAAGGGATCTTCCCTGGCTATACACTTTTCCACCTCACTCCACCCCAAGTGTACCAAAAATATCTTGGAATTCTCTTGGAACGCCTCAGGAGATGCTAGAAAAACTGGGAGCACTGGCTACCCTTTGTGTTGAGCCTTAAAATAACCTGTCTTCCTACACATAATTAGGTCTACACTTGATCCTATGAGTGGTGAGGGGGCAGGAAGTGCATTTTGGGGTGTGTTTAAACTTAGGGTGACTTCTTCTTACCTGTACGGGATGGATGTGACTTTAATTGTGTATGTTTATGAGAGTTATCAGACTTGATTTCATTGGTTTCTGATGGTGCCTGTCAGCGGGATGGTGGCTGAGATGAAAGTAGGATATTACCGAGCCTGGTGGTTCTTTCTTTCCAAGCATCTCAGCTGGATGAGAGCCCAGAGGATGGAGGCCAGGTGGCTCGCACCTGCGGGTGACAGTAGAGATCACGGTGAAGAATAAACAAAGCTGGCTTGAAACGCCAGGGACCCATCTCCAGTGTTGGGGTCCTCAGGGATTGACCAGGAACCCGTCACCGTCTGGGTACCGGAGAATATCCCTGTGTGTGTCTGAAGTCACCTGCCGCGTCGCCCCGTAAGGGCACACTGGTGCCAGGCTGTAGGGATGCTGCTTTTGCAGTCATCTCTCCACTGACCACATCGTAGATTTTACTTTGTGAATTTTTCCGTGTCACTGGCGTACCCAGTCCCCTCACCGGCTCACGCTCAGGGAGGACAAATTCTCTTTACCACTGTCTTAGGTGTGTGTACCTGGGAAAGAAAAGCGAATGTAGAAAACCATGTACATCCTCTCTAAAACCAAGCCTAAGTAATAGTCGAGACAATATTTGTCTGAGATGATCCATTGTTCTTGCATTCCTTCTGTTCTCCATTTGCCCAAATAATTTAAAGTAGATTTCCAACCCCCCACCCTGGACTCTTCTGTTGTGAATGCATTTGTGAAGTTGTTCAGGGAGTTGGACATTTACAAGCATTTATCTGTAAGGCTGCACCAAATCTCTGCAGGAAAGGCCAAAAGCCACCTGCCCAGGGCCAGGAAGACTCGCTGCAAAGTTCCTAACAAATAAATAAATACGTCAGCCAGCTTTCCTGAGAAACGAGTCAGCGCTCTGATCTCCCCGTTCATTTATTTGCAGGCCTCATTAATATAACATCACTGCAACAAACAGCTAACGGGGGACGGTGTCAGGATGAATAATGGAGTTACTCTGCTGAGATAACAATTAGGTTTTGAATGTACTATCAGCTAAGACAGAGCCAGCAAGGATTCACGCCGGGTAGGAGAGCTGGTGCCACCAAGGCCAGAGACTCAGAGCTATCAGCTGGGCTCTGGCCTACCGTGAAGAGTGTGCACACGCGTGCTTACGCACACACACTCACACACACCGAAGTTGGAAAAGGATGTGACGACTTGCCGTCTTGAATCCAGCTTCCAGGTGTCTCTGGCCAAGAGCCAAGAGGCCATCAAAATCTGCAGGCACGAAGTTGGCCCCACTGCCCTCGAAAGTCAGGAAAACTCTAAGCAACAGGAAAGGAGTAAGTGGATTAGCCAGGAGAGGATTAGCTGTCTATATACCCCCGACGTGTCCTCACTGGCTTGTCCTGATTAGGGGGCCACTTGGGGCAGAACCCTCTTGATCCCCGTCTCAGACGCAGGAGCTTTTAATACAAAGCAGGTCCGTCAGTTGGGGGTGGTCCCTCCTGGAGCAACTTCTCTGGGACACCCCCCCCCCCCGCCCCCCGGGCTGCTCTGGGAGATTCTGATGTCACTCTCTCCCATGTCCTCTTAAGGACCCAGTCTAGGGTGCTGACAGCCTGCTGGAGACCTGCAAAGCGCTGGACTGGCCCAGGGGAGAGGCAGCTGACACCATGCTGGGCCACCTCTACAGCAACCAGCCACTTCTCTGGACTCCAGCTAGCCTGGCTTCTGCCCAGATTTCTTCATCATAAAATAGCAATAAGAAAAATAATAGCTAACTTTCACTGAACGCTTATCTGCCGCTCAGAACTGCACTTAGCACCTTACGTTATCTCGTGTAGACCTTACGACAACCTATAAGGTAGGAGCTTTAGCCCCATTTTACAGATGAGGAAACCAAGGCACTGTGAGGGGTGACAACTTTAGCAAAGTCACACTGCTACAAAGTTCTAGAACCAGCAGTTAACCCTCACCTACTTGGCTCTAGAGGCCCCACGTGTGACCCGTGTACTCTTTTTCCTGGGCTCACTTAGGAAAACAGAACTCTCAGTCCACGGGGCTGGAGTGGGGAACGGGGCTGGCACCCAGCTCTGTATCCAGCCTGCTGCAGAGATGGAAAGAAAGCCAGTGGTCCCCATGCCTGGCATCACGTGGAGAGGCTGAACGTGAATGGGCCCGGGGCAAGGTGACGAAGGGGCAGGGCCCAAGGGGGCGTGTGCACATTCGCAGGGGCAGGGACAGAGAAGAGGGAGGGGGAAGCTCCCAGAAGCTCAGAGACAAGGCAGTGACCAGCAGAGCCAGGGGCAGAGCTTCTTGGAAAGCAGCAAGCTCTGGCCTGAGCCAAGGGGGAGGGGCTGGGGGACCGCAGCAGAGGGAAACCCACGAGCAGGCTAGGGCATGAGTGCCCACGGCTGATGACCCAGGGGTCTCTTCCCGGACAAGAGGATGGTCAACTCAGGCCGCGTCGTGTAGAAGCCGAAAGCACAGGTTAACTGGACCCGGTGGGCTCTACCACTCACTGTGTAACCTTGAGCAAGTTACTCAACCTCTCTGGATACTAGACCCCATCTGTAAAAAGGAAATTGTAACAGGACCTCCCTCTCAGCTTGTTTGGAGCCCTAAGTGGGATAAAATATGTAAAGCCCTTGGCACCCGTCCTGGCTCATGATAAGCACTTAATAAATGAAGCGATGTAAGAATATGCGATGACAAAGGAAATGAAATAAAGGACGGCGGCCATCATTATCAGAATCTCCAATAACCAGGAGCCCACGTTCAGCTTCTGCCTTCGCTCCGCATGTCTATCAGGCAGGAGATCCGAGCCGAGGAAGACAGGTTCTCTCGGGTGGAATCCGGGCCTTGTGAGGCTCCCGCCAAGAAGGGGTCATCCTGTCACCCCTCGAACCCCTAGCCCGCAGGAGCCCCCAGCTCCGCCCTCCGGAGTGGCCCCGGCAGCACTCCCCGGGCTGCCAAGCCCTGAGGCCTGGGGCACCTCGCTCTCCGCTCCCCGGCGCAGCCCCTCGGAGCTCCCCAGCTGTAATTAATCGGCTGCATCTGCCGTCGCCCTTGGGCGGCTTTGTGGCACAGTTCCCTCCGAACCTTCAATTAGTGGCTGTGAGAATCAGGGCAAGGGGAGCGTCGCGGCGGCTGCTTTCCAGGTCACGGCACCCACGGTGGAAAACAAACATGTCGCAGTCTGGCAGGAGCCCAGATTCGGCTGGGGTGCTCTGGAGCTCGGTGGGGCTCAGTCGAGCTGTGCGGCTGGCAGGTGGGGTCTGGGTGGGTGCGGAGGTGGCTCCCCAACAAGACGCGCCGGGAGGCTTTGAGAGGGCCCAGCGGGAGACTGGGAACCCCCCCTACGATGAGCACACGCCAGCCACATCCCACATCCCAGTGCCTGCTCATCCTGGCTTGTGATCAGCGGATAGGGTACTTGGCTTAGATGTGGATCAGTCACCTGTATACCGGGCACGGTCGGGGACTGCTTCCGGGGCACCGTGTAAGGCTGCTGGACCGAGCCCTGTGCCCAAACACCTTTCCCACATTCTCCTTCTGAATGCTGCGCATAGACAAACTTCTCATTCTACAATGGGCTAAAAGGCCAGTACTCTTAAGGCAAGGTAATAACACAACTTAAGTTCCCATTAAGATGCAAATAAAGGTTTCTTTAGGGAGAAGACACTAGCAGGGTGAGAGGTACCTAAAACAGGGGAAGGGACCCCAGGGAGGGGGAACAGAAAAGACACCTGGGAAAGAGACCAAGGTTTCCCCTCCCTCTGGGAGTTGCCCAGGGCTGGCCTGGTTAATGGTGTATGTGACAAGCGGAGGGAAGTCACCTGCGCAGGCCCTCCTTACTACACACCCGGCAGGCCTTTGCTCAAGCCACAAGCCTACTTTGGGTCGTTACACTCTCAGAGGATGCCTGGACGTCCAAGGGTCCAAAGGACAGCAGCTGAAATGATCAAAGGGTTTAGAAAACAAGATCTTCCAACAAAGGGCTAACAGAATTACAGAAGCACAGGCCAGGGGTGACTTAATTGCTGTCTTCAGTATCTGAAAGATGTCTGATGAGGAGGCAGCTGTTCAGTCCTCCATTCAATGAGGAATCACACCAGAAATTGGCTTAAATTGAAGGAAGAGAGATTGCAGGAAGGACTTCTTGAGATTCCGTTACAATACTACATCACTCCCAAGCCGCACAGACACCTCCATTCTTCCAGCTGTCATTATAGAACACGGTTTGTTCTACAATCTGGTGGGACCAGCGTTTCCCAGTAACAGAGAACGGGGGATATTTACCGAAGGCTGCCATGTTGCAGGCCGTGTGCTAAGTGTCAGGTTGCTAAGCAAAAGTGAGACTGTCTCTGTCCCAAGATAGTTACTGTCTCATTGAGAAAAGAAGCAGCTTACAGCCCGACGGGGCCATTACCTTCTTGGGCGTGTTCACAAAGGGCCGAGGGAGTGTAGGAGAAGGTGCTACTGAATCTGCCCGAGGGGGTCCGAGGAAGCATCGCAGGGGCGCGTCTTTTAGCAGAGCCTTGCAGGAGAGGTAGGCATTTGTCAGTGGACTTGCTGGACCGGCAGGGGGAATGGAACATCGCCTTTAGACCCTATGGGCCTGGGGATCCTTAGCTGTCCCCGGGAGCATACGAGATACGTAAGAGAACTAGAGTTCTGGGGAGTAGGCGGGGAGGAGTGCACAGTGGGAGTCGGCACAGAACATAGGGGTGAGAGAACCCCCTTCACCCCCACCCAGCAAGAGCAACTTGCTTCTGGGCACATCTTTACCTCATCACCTACTTCTGAGGTCCACAGGCAAGAAGCCAGATTTCCGGTCCACGGTATAATATGGGTTGGAAAGCACGGGATTGAAGTGGTCCATATCGCAAGATCCCAGCTGATTTTACAGGTTCCCAGCTCCTCTCCCCATCTCTCCACACCCTCACTACCCACACTCACACACACTCGTACACATCCCAGAGTGTCAAACCATTTGTTTGTGTGGGTGTCTCATTCAGAATTACTTTCCTGGAAGAATTCACTGAGTTCATTGTGAAATGCTGTGCCTACCCCAGAATGGCTGATTGCCAGGGGAAAAAGAAATGGCAAAGAGGGAGGGAAGAAAGAATGAAGACCATTCCAGACAGGGCCTGTGTCCTCCCCCAATTTATTCTGGGTGAAAGGGTGATGTCTGGTTCAGAGTCGGCTTCTGTGCAGGGCCCAGAGTCCACCAAAGCCAAGGTCCTGTCCTCAGCAGCATGGACAAGCTCAGGCTCTCTCCTGTCAGCCCACGGGCAGCTCTCTCTACCCCCATCACTCCAGCATCTAAGCTCCCAGGTCCCTTTGGCCTCCTTCCAGAGGAACAGAAAAGATTCCCATCATCTCTAAGCTCCCTACCAACACCACCAATCCCATGTTTTTGTGATCTGGGAAGGCACAGGTGCAGGGGGAACACCAGGGAGGAAATTGCAATTGTCAAGACCCGCCCTCTAAAACCACCGTCATATTAGGGATTTTCCAGATGTTGTCTTCCTTAACCTTCAGAACATCCCTGTGAGGTGGAGCATTGTTATCTGTTTTCTGATAAGGACATGGAGATTGAAGGTCACATAGCTCATGCCTGTCAGAGGGAAAATTCAAATTCTAGTCTGTCTTACTCTCTCCCTGCACAGACGCTACCCAAGTCTCAGATGGGCTCTCTTCCCTGCCCCACAGTAGCCAGCAGCCCAAGAGCCATCTGAAACCAGAAGCCAAGACCTGTGGATCTGGTCACCATCCCAGCCCTGTCTTGATTCCCCTCTGTCAGTGGGGGGATCTATCTAACTCCCGCCCTGCCTTTTCACCCTCACCTCTGCTGGAGCCCCACTACTGCCTGATCTGGGAGGCCTTCCTTGTAGTTCTGCCAGCAGAGGACTCCACCAACCTGCCTCATTATAGACCCGTGTCATTCTCCCAAGAGAATCGAGCTCTGCAGATGCTACACTGACCATTCTGCAATCTAACGCTGCTTGGGAGAGAGAGCCTTTGTGGGCAATCTCCAGGGTAGACTTGGGACCCCGTTGCCTGGTCCAAAGTGGTACATATTTTTTTCATATAATTTATTGTCAAATTGGCTTCCGTACCACACCAGTGCTCATCCCCACAAGTGCCCTCCTCAAAGCCCATCCCCCGTTTTTCCCCTCTCCCCCACGCCCCTGAAGTGGTATCTTAAAAGATCCTGTTCACGTTCTCTCTGGAGAATACATCATTTTCCACCAAGCCTCCCCTCTGTAGCTTCTCCCCAATACTTGGTCCTGGGAAAAACGAGGAAAATAGGATGCCTGGGTTTTTACCACCCCAGACCACCACACGGACATCAAGGCCCTTGTACTCATTCTCAGAGTCTCCTCGAAGCCCTCAGGTCGTTAGGGCACGTTTGCTGCAGGATACCTTTCTCTGCGCCTTTATGCCCTGAGCCCAGACCTCCACCTTGACTCACTCTGATTTTAAGCTGGGGGAGAGCAAGTGAGGTGCAAAGGCACGGAGATTTCTGAAGTGCATTGCGTGGACAGGAACCGCTGGTATCTGGGTAGAATATGGGCATAGTATAAGAGAGCAGATGTGACTGAAGAATTAATGAAGATCAGAACCTGAAGGACAGGGGCACCTGGGTGGCTCAGTCAGTTAAGCATGTGACTCTGGCTAGGTCACGATCTTGTGGTTCATGAGTTCAGACTCTGTGCTCAGACAGCTCAGAACCTGGAGCCTGCTTCGGATCCTCTCTCTCTCTCTCTGTCAAAAGTAAACATTAAAAAATATGTATTAAAAAAAAAAAAGGGGCGCCTGGGTGGCGCAGTCGGTTGAGCGTCCGACTTCAGCCAGGTCACGATCTCGCGGTCCGTGAGTTCGAGCCCCGCGTCGGGCTCTGGGCTGATGGCTCAGAGCCTGGAGCCTGTTTCTGATTCTGTGTCTCCCTCTCTCTCTGCCCCTCCCCCGTTCATGCTCTGTCTCTCTCTGTCCCAAAAATAAATAAAAAACGTTGAAAAAAAAAATTAAAAAAAAAAAACAAAAAAAAAAAACCTTTAAGGACAAGTGCCAAGCCAGGAATTAGGGACTTTGCCTTAACCGTGGTCAGAGCCATTACAGGTTTTCAAAGCAAGCAACTAGTAACCTGCCCAAGTATGTGTTCGTGAAGGTCACCTGGTGGTAGGAGGAAGTTCGATCTAATGGGAGAACATGGAAACCCTCGCCGTTAGCGTGAGTGGGAAGTAGGGGAGCTGTGCTCAACACCGACTCAGGAAGACAGAATGGGGCACAGATTCAAAAGATGCCAGGGAGTAAGATCTCATAGTGCCTGGTGACTGTTATTTATTGTACGTGGTAGGGGAGGGAAAGGAATCCGTTGAAACCACTTGGAAGGTTCCTGGCTGGGTGCACAGTGATTCCATTAACCTTGAAAGAGAATCTGTGAGGATAATCAGGTTGGGGGTGGAAGGAGGAAAAATTAAGAGTTCATTTTTAGACATGGTGAAATTTGAGGTGCCTGAGGGACACACATGGGGAAGTAGAGATGTCCAGTAGCAAATGGATATATGGATATGGAGCTCAGGAGAGAGGTCTGTGCCAATGATATAGATTTTGAAAGTCATCCCTAATGGAGACCTTGGGAATCCTTTTGCAAATCAAATGCTCACCACCTCATCTATGTTTGGAAAATCCTGACTTGAACACATCAGTTTTGTTCGAAGCAAGGAAGATATAAGCTATGTCCCTTGTAAGTCCTAGAACGGGGTGCTTACTTAGAGCCTTGACCCCTAACTCCTTTGCCACCTGCCCCAGGTGCTGGCAGCATGGCGCATAGCATATGCTATGTGGGAAAGAAGACCCCGGGGACCCAGTATTCCCCAGGTATTTGCCAATGACCTAGGAGGACTCTGATTCTCCACATTCGGATTCCAGCAGCTGGTAAGCTAGCTTAGAAGTGATCAGGCTGGTGTCTCCACACCCCAGACTAGCTATCTCTTTGGCATGCGTCTTCATGCCAAGATTATAACACTTGCTAATAACAAAAAAAATAATAACAATAATAATAATCTTTCATCTCTAAACATATAAGCTGGCGTATGCCTCTGAGCAGCTCTGTGTTGGCAAAAGGATCCTGCAAACCCCTCCAAGTGACCCTGGTCATGTCTCGGACCCCAGCCCTTGAATGTCAGAAGGGGACACTGCAGCGACTTACCAGCTGAAGAAAGCGGCCTCGCAGAAGCTGCCAATGCCGCCAACTATCCACAATCCAATCCCCACGCACTACCTGCAAGATGGAAATATTTTTAGCTTTTCCAGAAAGATTTCGTTTCACAGTTTTTCTGAAAGGTTGTAATTAACTGCAGCAAGCAAAAGAATGTATTTTTAAAAATAAGAGTGGGGGGAGGAGCGCAAACCAATCCCCACAGTTTTGCCAGTTACTTTTGGTAGGTGGGTTCTTGTCCTCCAGGTGGCTGGGGGAGGGGTGAGAGGGGCCAGTGGGGCTCATTCAAGTGGATCAAAGGAGAACCCGGGCAGTCAGATTTGCTCAAAGCAAATTCTTTCCTACTGATGTCTCCTGCAGGGGCGTGGAAACATCCCCTTCCCTGGTCCTCATTAACAAGGGTCCACAGAGCCCGGGAGGCCCAGGTTGCAGAGGAAATGGCACCGGGGGAGGGTGCAACAGCCAAGATCCGGTTCTGGTTAATTTCAGAATCCCCAGGGACAGGAAAGCTGTGGGGCTACCTGTTCCTCCTGCCAGCTTCTCTCTCTCCAAATTGTTCTGCTTCCCCCCACTCATGCCCAACACACAGAGATGCCTCTGAGCTGCCTCCACTATCCCACCCTTGATTCGTTTCATGGATCTTGTTTATTTTTATTCCTAAAGTGGGATATTTTATTCCCAGAAAAGGGAGTGAGAGCCTCAGACAAGGTGACTTGGGTGAAATGGGCCCTCCGATGAGAGAGTTCCTCCCCCCAGGGAGGGAAGGAGGCTCCACCATATAAGAACTAAAGAAGAGGGTGGGGGTCAGGAAGTCTGAGTTCGAATCCTGACTGTGCAGCCAACTTCCCGAGAGCCCAGGAGTGGGCCTGGCAGAGAGGGAGGCCTGTTCCAGTCCTCCTACCCACGATCGTGTCTTCTCTGCCCACTGTCACCTGGGGATTCACGGCCAAGATGGTTGTACAACTCATGGTGCCCACATCGCAGGAAGAGCGCAGTGCCCCTTTGGGGAACAGAGAGGAGGGAAAAGTCTCCAGAACCTTTTATAGCATGTCATTGTATTGACTTGTCATCTCTGCCCCAGGGCACACTGGCTCCACTGGGTGCCCCACCAGGATGAACAGGGTTTAATGGGAGGCTCCCAGTGGGGCTCAAGCACAGGAGGCCCCGGGCTGCAACTCTGCCCAGACGCTCCATCTGGGAGATTCTGGTGGACTCTTGGCCTTGACAAACCCACCCTTCCCTCTCTCCTTCCCTCCCTGTCTGGCCTTTCTTACGGTGTAGTGAAAACAGCCTTGGACTTTTTTATAACTGTATGTATAAGTTGTACGAGAATCTGCGTATAAGATACCCTGAGCCTGCTTCCAGTGATTGAGTTCACTTCTAATTTCCTCCTACTTCAGATAACTGTGGACCACAAAGGATGAACTTACTCGCTGGGATCTATCTGTTCTGTCCCAAAGAGCGGCATTTTTCCAAGAGCCTGATCTAATCCCAGAGAGAAGTTTACACCTTGGGAGAGCCTGATTCTGCTGCTCCTTTGCCCGTTGGGCTCGAGCAAAATGAGACAGCATTTGGTGACTGAATTAGGAAATGAATAACTAGATACATGATCCTCGTTAATGAGACGCCAGGAAAATTTGGGAGATCCTAAAGTTATCTTTTTCATGGTTCTGCCATGCATCCTGGGCTGTGTTTTTTTGCAGCCCATGTCCAACACACTTTCCATCTTGAATCTTACCCCTGAAGCAGCACCTAATCTTGGACTCCTCTGGACTCCCGCAGCTTCCCTCCGAATCTACCTTACCACTGTGTGCGTGCCCTGCATCAGGGAGCGTTAGGTATGGCTCCCTTTTTATCTCTTCCTCCTGGACCAGAAGTTCCTGGAGGGCAAGTTTCCTGATGTCCTGTGTATTCACCATTACCCCTATGGTGTCAAGCCTGTAGGAGTGGCAGTAATAGCACGTGACAATTACAAAGCCCTCCCTGGTTTACAAAAAGCTCACAAATACGCCCCGTTTGGTGCTCCAGAGCGAGGCTGGCAGAGATGATGATCCGTGCCACTACCCCGCCCTTCACAACTAAGAAGAACTGAGGCTTAGGGCAACTGTGACTTGATCACATTCAGGCAGCACATCTCCCAACAAGGATTTTCTGTCTCAGGTCCAGTGCTTTCTGATCTTTGTTGTTGTTGTTTTTTTTTTTTTTTTTTTTTAAATAAATGAATGCTTGAAAGAATTAATGACCTGAAGAACTGAGGGAGTCGTGTGAAATGATGTCAGGACCCTAGAGAGGCTATAAAGTGGAGAAAACATGCCGTGTGCACCCACGTTCCAGGTGTGCGCGAAGTCCCCCCGCCTCCCTCGCAGAAGGACGGGGCACGGCTGTCTCTGCCTCTGTGGCCCAGCAGGTTTGTGACCCATTTCCCTCCCGCAGATTTTGACGGTGTCTGGACCACCTGAAGGAGGGACTCGAGTGACCATCCATGGCGTGAACCTGGGCCTGGACTTCTCTGAGATCGCCCACCACGTGCAGGTGGCTGGGGTGCCCTGCACCCCCCTGCCGGGGGATTACATCATCGCTGAGCAGTGAGTCCAGCCCGCTCTGGCCCGCCCTTTTCCCATGGAGCTTCAGGGTAGGGGCTGCCCCTTTCCCTTTTCTGGGACTTCTCCAGGATTCCCTCCCACCCCTCTGCTCCCGTGGACCCTGCCCCCAAAAGCCTTCCCCGGGCCCTCTTCTACCCCACCTCCACTTTCAAAGGCTCCTGTGTGTGTGATTCCCTGTCCCCTGGCTCCTGTGGTATCAGAACTCCTAGCACAACACTGTCTCTCATTCAGTCTTCACCTGCCCTGGCCACCGAGCCACGTTCCCAGCCAGCCCAGGTTCCTCCTCGGTCTCCCCGGCCCCTCTGCTGCCAGCCCCCATTGGAATGCATCCCGCACAGTGGGCTGCGGGCAACAATTTGTTTGGCTCATGGGGCTCTGACAGCAGCTTAATCCGAGCAGGGCCTCCGCCGGAGCAAATTCATTTATTTCACTAAGGGAAATGTCAGCTGGAAATTAGAAAATAGGCATGTAGCCGCGGACAGGCGAACGGGGCTCCAGGAGTGACATATGTTCCAATTTGGGGTGTTCATTTGGCAGTGGTGACCGCTGTGGAGTTGGTGGGCAGGAGATGGGCACAAAACTGGGGGCAGGAGCCTGGAAGGAGGGATGCTCCCCCCACCCCAATCCCAAAGAGAGACTGAAGGGAGATCATTCTGGATGATTTGTCATGTAAAGTGGGGTCAAGTCTCCCTAGTCCTGCTGGGAACACAGCTGTGCTGTGCGAGGGGGAGGGGTGTGAGGGGGGAGCCCCAGAGCAGGGCTTGTGGGAGGGGCTTCTCTGCCCTAGCTCCACCCCCCCGCAGCCCCAGGCCCTCCCCCTGACCTGCCCAGACCCAGCCTTTAGTAACCACCAGAAAAATGACATCACTTTCTCTTCCGTCAGCCCTTGCCCCTTCTCATCCATTTTCTCATTTTTAATTGGAAAGGACTCAGAGGTGGAGACTGTTATCTCCCTTTACAAAGCAGGAGAAGGCAAAAGGCTTGGGGAAGTGAAATGACTTCCCCAGTTCACTCAGTGCACAAGTGGCCGAGGCAGAGCTGGAACCCGAGTCTCCTGACTTCCACTCCAGGTCTCCCTGTCTCATAAGAGTGGATAGGGCAAGACTCCCGGACAAGAATGGCCTGAAAATGTCATGATCCTCCGGGGTCAGGGGCCACGATTCCGGTGTGGGCCCAGAGCAGGGTCAGAGTCAGAGGAGTGACTTCCCAGGCTTTGAGGACCCCATTGATGTCCGCTCACCACCTCGGGGGAGAAGGAGCCGTTCTAATCCTTCAGACCGGCTCCTCCCCTGACAACCTTCTCCCTGCAAGGGCTGAATCTTGGAGGGAGGACTGGCTGGGGCTACAGGAAAGAGATGAGGGAGAGAAGAGGGAAACTACAGAGGCTGTGGGGCCAGAGAGGAGGTGGACGCATCTGGGGCAGGAGGCGGGACAGTCTGTAGAGTCCTTCCGGGTCAGAGCCCTGCCAGGCTGGGCGAGACCCTCGGTGCCACCTACCCCGAATCCACCTGGGCTTTAAGGACCTGCCCTGGGCCTCCGGACAGAAGTCAAGTCTCCAACTTGGTGAGATGCCACAGGACTCCAAAGGAAAGGGTTTGGGGGACCACTGGGTATGGCTTTGAGCTGAGAAGTGCAAACTCTTGGGCAGCTGGACACGGAGAGCTCATGAGATTTGGAATTCAAACGTGTTCTAGTGCTGCCTGCTCTACTGACCAGCCCTGAGGCCTTAGCAGACTGTCAGTCTCTCTGACCTTCATCAACCTCATGGAAATCGTGATTCCTACGGTACGGGTTTTGGGGGGAAATTCAGTAAGATGAGAAAATGGAGACTGCGATGTACCATAGGAATGTGAGGAAGTATTCTATCTTTGGAATCAAATGCACCACCCCCACCCAGGGCCGGGGGGGAAAGCGCCCGTAGAATCCACAAGTGAGGCTATGCAGGGAGCCCGGGGAGGTGACCGGTCGAGGTTGGTGGCCCGGCACCCCAGAAAACCAACGCTGCCTTCGTGTGGGGCGCGGTGTGGGCAGGAGGGAGCAGGCCCTCCACACCTCAGTTGGTACAGCCCTGGTTTCCAGCCTCCCCAGGCTCCTTACCACTCTCGAGGCTTCAGAGTTTTTAGCATCATTAAAGCCTCCCGCCCGGGCAGACAGCAGCAGGCATGATCATTACAGATGTCCGGGAGAGATGAATTTGGCTACACGGGCCAGTGCAGTGTCCCGGGTGCGGGCAGGGTTAGCGGGCACGGTAATGGCCCGCCATATGCTTGTGCCACACCATCTATCACTCAGCAATTAGGTTAATGTTGGTTAAAAGGCCCCGCTTAGTCTTGCAATCAGCACCCCACCGGTCTGTGGAGGGCCGGATGATTCCATCACAGGACGTTTCCTGGGTGA
This sequence comes from Lynx rufus, assembly GCF_022079265.1. Classification (NCBI taxonomy): domain Eukaryota; kingdom Metazoa; phylum Chordata; class Mammalia; order Carnivora; family Felidae; genus Lynx; species Lynx rufus. The sequence continues at coordinate 28,955,940 of NW_025814829.1, read as the reverse complement.
TAAGACTCAGGTGGGGGCCGAAGCTCCCCACCCCCAGGGGTGCACACTCGTGCGGAGAAAGGTGCCATCCCTGCCGGTCTGTGGGAGGCGGTACTGTGTGCGGGATGAGGACACCGGGCTGGGTGCCAGGAGCTCAGCTATTGGGGAACCGGGTGACTTGGGGCAAATCACTTTGCTCCCAGATTCTCAAAAGTCTCATCCGGGGAATAGAGAAATGGAGAAATAGACATCCTTAGGATGTCAGAGGAGGAAACTGTATGCCTCAGGGAACCGCACTTCCCACCGTTAGAAAGCCTGTCGGTGTCACTAATGTGTCCCCAGAAGCTCCCTGTCAACCAGGGAGGAGTCGAACCTCCAGATGTTGAACGTGGATAGTTGTTTAGTCAGGCCCCTCATTTTGCAAGGGAAAAATGTCGGCACCCCCAGCTGTCGTCTCCTTGTAATATACTGGGGATCCTAGAGCCACCAGAGACACCAGGAGGAGGCCAGGAAGACAGGAGGCCCCCAGAAATCAAACCACAGGAACTTTGCCAACTCGTAAGGCTTGAAGGAGGAAGTGGTGCACACACTGCTGCCTGTGGTCATCGACACCCGGGAAGGTAGGGGGCACCTCCCGACACCCCAGCAACCTCAACTGCACCCCGACATTGCTGCCACGTCCGCCCTGTCCCCTCCCCAAAATACATAGAAAGCGTTCCATTAATTCTGCAAGCAGTAGAGCAGAATGGTCAAAGGCTCAAGCTTTGGAGTCAGGTTGACCTGGATTTGAACCGTGGCTCTGCTGCTGTGGCCGTGGACAAGTCACGTGGCATCTCTGAGCCTTGGTTTCATTGCCCATAAATGGAGCTAATAGGACCGCCCTGCAGGGGAGCTCGAGATGACACGAGAGCCTATCTTGTACCGTGCCTGCTGTGATCACAGCTCAGGAAATTGTAGCTCTTATTATTATTAAGGTACCCAATCTGCCATGGCCCGACCATCATTCCTCAGTATAACCCTTTTTACTCCCCGCAGCCTCCCCTGCTTCTTCCTTACCTTCCTCTCTCCCTGAGCTCAGAGAACAAATGATACAATTGTATTCTGTATATTCCAACCCAACCTTCAGTGCGGGCACGGGCACGGGGCGGGGGAGGGGGGTGGACCGGGAATAAAAGGAAGGAGAGTGAGAGGTCACTGGGGTTCTTCCGCGTGCTTCTCAATTCCTTAGGATTCTCTCCCAGTTCTTCCCTACCACCCCAAACCCTTTGCTACAGCCCACAGCTTCCCCCTGCCCGCTTCCCACTCACAGGTGAAGGTGAACCTCATTCCATGGGTGGGGAGAGGCATCAGTCACAGTGCCAAGGAAGGGAATCCAGGGTAGTGCTCTGGCACCGTGCTGCAGCCTACCCCTGCCCCCCTTGCATCATGCCCTTCCCGGTGGGGCATTCAGGGCCAACCGCGGGCACTCAGCCTTGGACACTTGGGCAGTACTCCTCTCGCATCTGTTCCCCTTCTCCCAGGTCCCTGATATGTAAAGCTTATGTTTGGGGACATAAGGAAATGTTCTAGAAAAGACGGTGCACCAAAGGGTTCTAGGCCATTGTTCACACCCTACAGAGACAGCTGAATGGGCCATTCTAGGCCTTCTCCTCTCCTGCACAGACCCCTGGGCCCCAGGAGGAAAAAGTATGCCCATGGCTTTCACAGGTTGTCATGTTTCCTCCCTCCGTGATATCAAGCCTACCATGATCTCTTCTTCCTCTTTTCTTCTGGAGGATGACTGTAGCACAGAGTGTCCAGGGGGTGGTGAGGGAGGGACGAGAGAAGGAAAGAGATTTATCTGCTCCCCCTTCTTCTTTGTCCTCCTCGTCTCCTGCAATGGATGACAGATTCTCCTCTGAAGCGTCTCAGGAGTACAGGGCATATGGTTTGCAGGACGGCAGGGACCCCAAACAGGTGCAGGCACTAGGGCCCAGGAAACGGGATGAGAGATTTGTCACTCCGAGCAGGTAGCGCCTGAAAATAACCACACACAGTACCTTAAATTAAGCTTCTCAAATGCTCTGCTAATGAGGTTTAAGAAGACAGTTCTGTGTAAAATACTAATTGATCATCCCTATCAGCTTTACTCTGGGTTCGTAATTAATTTATTTATTCATGGAGGAAGGGAAGGGAGACTGCCCTTCCATGCGCATTCAGTACTTTCTTGTTGAATCTAATATGCTAAACGTGATAAGACAGTTATTGCATGTTAAGTAAATATTCACCAGGAGTTAAAGTACTTATTTGGGATTAACTGTTATGAAGGAGGTGGAGATCTGTGGCATGCCGTGTGTGCGAGCGTGCGGTGTGTTTGTTTAATGCAAGTTTTATTACATCGAAATGAAATCTCTGTTTAGTTACCTTCCTTCCTGGAGAAGCCGTGGCGATAAGCGCCTCCCAGCTAGACGCGGATCTACCCCCATGGTGCCGGCGTAATGCTGGGGATGAGTGCACCGGGGTCTGTTTTCCTGCCTCCCCGCTAAGCAAACCTACCGGGGGCACCAGACTGCTCCGAACTCTTATGCGGTGTTGGGAGGAATCGAAAGTCCTTTCTTCCGTCCTTGGGTTCTCTTTTGCGGAGCCTCATGGGACCCCGTGCCTTCTAATTCCAAGCGAGAGAGCCCCCCGAGAACCTGATTTCTTCAGTCTCTCCCGTATCCTCCAGCTGCCCGCCCTTTCGAGAAGGCTGCTGTGGCCAAGGCAACCAGCGTCTAAATGTGCTTGTTGTAACTGATCTCAGGCACCAGGGAGGTCATCACTGGGGGTATTGATCTGCACTTCATGAGAGAAAACACTGTATCCCCCTCTTGCCTCCAGCTACCCAGCCTCTTAATGTGAAACGTGACTTCCAACCCCACGGCTGGTTCGCTGCCTCGCCCACCAGTTTAGGGCGCTCAGACTTTGATTAAGTGGGAGTCCACTGTCAACTGCCGTCCTAATGAACTCATCCGCCATCCACCCCTTCTGCTGCCGAGGGACTCGGCTCCTCCCTTTGGCCGGGAGCTCCTGGTTTGGGCGTTCACTATCTCATCAGATTATCTATTCCCTTTTTAAACCTCACTGTAGGAAACAAACCACTGTTGAATCACCTTGGCAGACAGGCCCTCACTCACTCCTTTAGGGCGAGTTGCCATTTTGGCTTGTCACACAGGAAGGAACGCGAAATTACTGCCCCTGGGTCTCCCTGTTGGACATTGGGTTTTATCCCACAAATACTGGGTAACTACCCCGTGCTAGGCACCTCAGAGGCACTGGGAATGCAGGTCGATTCCGAGAATTAAGCAGCATAGCATTTGGAGGCACTCCGGACTTTAGAGGTGATCTCATTCGGCTTCTCACTGTACAGATGAGAGGCTGAAGCCCAGAAAGGGAAAGCACTTTACCCGAGGTCACACAGCTAGATGGGTGAGCAAGCTGAGTCTTGGTACAGCACCAGTGCAAGTGTGTGATGAGTCATTCGTTGGGACGGGGGTGGGGGTGTGGGGGGCACGGGGGAGGTAAGATGAGAAGTATAGGCAGGGATGTGGGCTGTGGCCAGGCCTCTCACGGGAAGATTTGCTCTCTCCTCAGGATCGTCTGTGAGATGGGCCATGCCCTCGTGGGAACCACCTCCGGGCCTGTACGCCTATGCATTGGCGAGTGTAAGCCAGAGTTCATGACCAAGTCCCATCAACAGTACACCTTTGTGGTGAGTATTGGGCTACGGGGCTCCCAGCCTGTTCTAGGCTTCTCCCACAAAGGCCCCACACCCCCCTCAAGCCGGGGGTAGGATGGATGTGTGACTGACGATGCTATTAGAGTCTCAGAGAGTCACGGGCCAGAATTCTAAATAAGGCAAGATCAGGTCTTTCTTAGAAAGTGGATCCTACCCGTAAGGGAGGGAGGGGGCCACCCCTTGTCCTGCCAGTGTGATATCTTAGTCTCATTCCAGCCTAATGAGGACAGATCCCCTGAGGGACCTAATTAAAAAGGTCTATATTTATCCACATGCTTTGTTTTCTGCCAAGGCTATCGCGAGTGGGAGTTTAGAGAAGTCACTTCAAATCCTGCAGAGACATGTGTCTGTGGCAGGACCATGGGAGCAGGGGGTACTGAGTGAGTTGCTCTGTGTGATGGTGTGGTTAGGCACACTGATGCACACTCACAGCTGAAGACATCTCTTCGCGCTCGGGCGGCGGGTAGTAGAATCACGACAACTTTCTCGAAGGCCGGCACTGTATTCCTGCTGAATCGATAGCGTGCTTCTGGGGCCTTGGAATCTGCTGGGGCTACCTTCCTGCTGAATCAATAACTTGCTTCTGGGGCTCTGGAGTCCCTTTGCTGACACTTTTCTATATTGCCACATTGAGTTCTTCATTAAAAAGTGTTAACACCAGCAGATGGGGTCAAACCAGCCTTGCTAAGAGTTTTGAAAAAAATCATTAGACCACAACATTTTATTCTCTCTAAAGCATTTTACTGCTTGTTTTAGGTTTTCCAGGCTCTGCCTTCTTATCTTGGCATCTCTGTCCATTTCTCGTAGTTGTCTTTTCCTCAGATTGGAGAGTACCATTGTCTGCCTGCCACCGGCTTCCCCTATCTTCAACGCAGGACAGACAGGGTCTCGTGTGAGCAGCAAACACAGAAAGACGGTGGGGGGGGGGGAGAGAAAACCATAGAATGTCCCAGATGGGAGAGGCTTTAGAGATCATTTAGCCCGCCCTCCTCTCTTGACATTGGAGCAAACAAAAGCCCAGAGTGATCTAGAAGCTTGCTTCAGGGCCAATGGACAGTGACCGGCTGATGCGATCTAGAATTCATGCAGGTATAGTTGTTCAGTTAAAAGCACTTCCCACTCCCCCAGCCTGGCCCTCCAGACAGGAGCAATTCCTTTCTGATTTAGGTCAGCCGCCGGATGCACCGTAGGCCACATGACATTTCTTTCAAGCTTCGGATTTTATTTTACAGCTTAGGGAGTTTACTAAAATGTGCTGGCCATCGATAGGACATCCTCCTGATGAAGGTGGGGGGGAAGTTGTATCTAACACTGACTGACAGCCGTCTGTACCAGGCCCCCGGCCGTGCCCCTCACGTGCTTAGGAAGGGACAGGACATGTGCAGGGGCCATTAATGGAGGACTTTGGCCCCTTAGTGGCCCAATCCAGACAAGGATGCTTTATTCAGCCTAATCGATTTTGTGCCAAAAAAAATCAGTACAGGCTCTAGATAGAGAAGCATTTTCAAATTGCTCTCAATTTGTAAACTAATTGATAGATTAGTCAGTGTTACCTCTGCCTTCCCATTGGTGTTATGAGCATGAGACTCCCCAGGGAGTTAATTAATTCTAAAGCGCGGTCCGTCTGCCTTCCCTGGACATGCCAAGAGCCTCTTCTTAGAAAGGGCCTCAGCTCCAGGAGAAGAGATTGAGAAAGGGCAGAAAAAGTACCTGCACTCTGAGTAGGGACACAGCTCTTCCTTTGGTCGTTACGTCCAGCGTGGGTCTGTCCCTTTGGCCCAAACCTGAGTGTGACCGTTTCTCTGCTTTTTTCCAAAGAACCCTTCCGTGCTGTCGCTCAACCCCATCCGAGGACCAGAATCGGGAGGCACCATGGTAACCATCACAGGCCGTTACCTCGGGGCAGGCAGCAGCGTGGCTGTATATCTGGGCAACCAGACCTGCGAGTTCTATGGGTGAGATGGGCTCAAAGGAGCACTGGAAGGCTGTACGTGTGAGGCGTGTGCGCGCCTGTTCCGGGCGTGTTCACACAGGTGCCCGCCCCTTTACTCCCACGGTGTGGGCCACGTCCTGGGCCCAAACACCATTCCAGTCCCTGTGAGCAATCCATCCCGCTACTCAGTTTATAGCAATATAGACCACTTAGTCAATATACCTAGGGGCTAGATACTTCTAAAAATAATGAGAACAAGGGCCGTGAGAGCTGCTGATGGGGAAGTTCCCAGAAACTCTCCAGTCACCATCAGGACCCAGCATTCATTAGGTCCCCACTATGGGGACTCGAGAAACATGGAGACTACATGACCTCAGTCCTCAGTAAGCACACAGACTTATCCTCAGGGCATCTCTTGTGCATGAAAACCTGAACAGCTGCTATTTGCCAGATACTCCGATGAGGCCTTGGGGATATAGAGAATCCTGAGAGAATCCATGGGTGAGAACCCAACGTGCTCAGTATCAGCCAATCATCTCCTCCTCCGGTTATAAACTCCCTAAGGGCAAGGACTGTGTTCACTTCTCTGCATAGTAGGTGCTCAGTGAATACTTACTGAATGACTGACCAGACTCTAAGCACTGGCTAACTAGCCTATTCTAGAAAAATCCAGAAAAGATCACCCAAAGCCCACGAAGCCCTGACCCCTGCCCCACATTCTCCAGTCCCCTTCTTCAACGTGTTCCCTCCCTCGTCCAACCAGAGTCGGATCTCCAGTAAAAAGAGGCACTGATATACACCGATAAGGGATATGTTCCGTTGTGTAGAGTATGAAGGAACAGAGCATTTTGTGGGCCGTACATACCCTCAGACTGAGGAAAATCGCCTCTGAAGCCAGAGAGCTCTCCTCATTGCCAATGCCTTTCTTTACAACCCTCTTGCTGTCTCCCTGTCAGGCGGTCAATGAACGAGATCGTGTGTGTCTCACCCCCGTCATCCAACGGACTGGGCCCAGTCCCCGTTTCCGTGAGTGTCGACCGAGCCCGCGTGGATAACAACCTGCAGTTCGAGTACATAGATGACCCCCGGGTGCAGCGCATTGAGCCGGAGTGGAGCATTGCCAGGTGAGGCAGAGGTGGGACGGATAACGCCCAGCCGCCACCTGACAGAACCCCTGTCTTGTGAGGGGGCCGGGGTCGAGGTGGTAGCCATTTGAGAGGGCTTTTAACCTAACCCAGCCTCTGCTTGTTCCCAGCGGCCACACACCCCTGACCATCACAGGCTTCAACCTGGATGTCATTCAGGAGCCAAGGGTCCGAGTCAAGTTTAATGGCAAGGAGTCTGTCAACGTGAGTAACCGCCGGTCCGCCTGGCCCTCCCTATAACCACAGCTCTGCGTCTGGGTTTGCAATGTGATGAGGTCCGTGTTAGCTCCCTCTTCCAACCAGATGCACTGGAGCGGCCGTCTATGGGGGAAGAAAGTTAGTTCAAGACCCTGAGCTTGGAATCATGGCCCCAAACACCTGAACCTTCCAAGGACTCTTGCAATTACAGCATAATCATTTCTCGTCAGAGGGCGAGTATATAAATGTCCTGGCTTCTGAGCTTAAGAGAGATCACAGAAGGGCTCCTGGTTTCATGCTATGTTTGCTTTGAGGTCCCGTAAGAAGCAGTGTGGAAGGGTGAAGAAATGCTGGCTCCAGAGGCAGACACATCTGAATTGGAAGCAGGACGCTGCCCTCCATTAGTCGTACGACCACGATCAAGTCGTTTAACCTCTGTTATCCCCTATTCTCTGCCTGTGTAAACGCTGACGATAAGACTCTCCTCGCCGATCTGTAACGCGAAGCCCTTGGCGGGCACTAGGTTAGCGCTTGATAAACGGCAGTCACTGCGAGCAGCTAGCTAGTCCTACCCCGGCTGCGAAGGTGATCAGTCGAACATTTTACTTTTCTCCTCGGTGCGGAGCCATGTAACTTAATTTTTTTTCTCTACGGACGTTTGTGGTTTTTAAAGAAGTTCCCTATCATAAAAGTAGAATGTCTGAGATGTCGTTACACATTTTTTAGTTAGTTCTGGTGGCTTCCCCCTCAGTCTTGTTAGCCGGTATTCTCTGAAACACTGCTGTATTCATAATTATAGTCCAGGAGATGCTATTATGGCCGTTATTTTTCATATAATTGCTATTATTGCTGCTTTGACCTCAGGGGATTGAGTAGCTGTGATAAAGACAGGAAAGATGGTACTGTGCCTACCCTTTTATCCCTGACAGACCCCCCGCATGCTGGAAGCTTCCTTAGGAAACACAGAAAGGCACAAAATGACACAGCATTTGAAGGCAAGTTCTGGAAAAGTTACAGGGATCATCTGGTCCACCCCCCTCGTTGTATAGCTGAGGAAACTAATGCCAGAAAGGAGTAACGGCTTGTCCCCAGCCACGAGGGTAGCTGGAGGCAGAAGCAACTAGATCCCCCCAAAACCTGGGCCTTTCATTACCAGACCCCGTGAGATGCTGGTGATCTGGTTATGACATTCCATCATGGCAGACATGCAGGGACACCCGTATCACACCTTCAGTTTCCACCCTGGTCACAGCTCTTTGGGCCAGGAGAGCACGTGCCTCCTTATCCCAAGTGGAGAACCTGATCCAGGGGTAAAAAGACCTATGCTCCCACTCCACTTCCAGACTGAAGCCAGTGTTCCCAGTAGCTCACAGACCACCTTGTCAAACTCCAAGGACTAAGTGGAAGGAAGGAAAATGAGGGGTGGAAATGGGAACAGTGGCCTGACACTCAGGAAGGATAAAACCCCTAAATAAATTAGGTACGTGTTTTGAAATAAAGGTTTCACTATTACTCAGGTATGTCAAGGCCAACAGCACAGGAGGCAACTGCCATTGGAAAGATAGTTTGTTATACTCACAGACCCCAAGGGAAGGGGGCTTCCACACCAAGGGGGAAGCAGCCGGGGTGGGGGGGGTCTGGAAGCAGAGGGAGGAAAGGGCACTGTGGCGAGAGCCTTTATTATGGCTTCTGCAGGAAGGAAGCATGAAGGCAAGGTAAACAGGCTTAGGGTTGCCCAGTCCGAATCGTTTTAGCGGCCTCTGGGGCACGGGGGCTGTTCCTGATTGTCCCGTGCCCGGCCTGGTATGATTAGGGATGGTGGATGGGTGCTCAGAGTGTAGAAAAGGAGACGGTCAGGGGTCTGGGCTCCGGACTGATTGGTTTGCATCACAACAGCGTGCTCTAGCAGGCAGGTTGTTTGCGGTCTCTAGGCACTGGCTGGTCCCAGGAGGGGGATCCCTCCAGGTCGTAAGGCCCCAGATGTCACAGCAGTAGAAGTACAGGAAGTAAAAGACATGGTTAAGGCAGTACAGAGTAAGTATGTGACTGACGAGGTTAACCTCCAAAGCCTGCGGCCTTAGTCCCCACGAAGCCATTTGAAGAGAAGACTGGTCTGGAAAGGCCTTCCCTATACCTGACATCCATCTGCAAAGGCTAAGGTCTTGCAACCCTGGGCAGGAATCTCCCCAGCAGTTCCCCCAGCCCACCCACTGTGCCCTCCGTGTTTCAAGGAGTTAAGTGATGGTTCCTCCCTGTTGAGAGCTGGGGGTCCTCAGGCTCAGTAGTGACCTGCCTGGAGCCTGCAGGCGGACAGGCCTGGAGGAGCCACCTGGATGTGGTCTCTTCATCAAGCCTGGCTCCACAACGGGAAGGTGGTGACCTCTGCCCCCTGCCTTTACTGTTGGGAGCTCTCTGTCAAGAGCGGTGGGGACAGAAGAACTCTGCCCCCCGCCCCCACAGGCACCTCTTCAGCCCACTGGGTCTACCTCTTCCCTCTGGATTTTGAAGCATCCCCAGTGAGACGTGAGAAGGGCCAAGGCAAAGGCCACAAAACCCCCAGGAATTTTGGCAAATAAAGTGCCGATGCAGCACCGGGCAGTTAACGAACAGAGCCTGCTTGTTTGGGAGTGATTTGCTTATTCAGAGAGGAGTCTGGTCTAGGGAGCCCTCCCCCGCCCGGGCATGCAGCCCTCAGCAGGCTGTTCTAGTGAAACTCTTAAACTCCCTCTGGAAAGTGGGGGTTAACACTTGGACTTGGGGGTCTGACATAATCTCTGTGCCAGGGTCAGCTTCTCTGCGATTTCACACGGGGTCTTGTTTTCGGAACATGAAGCTCGTGTGTGTGTGTGTGTGTGTGTGTGTGTGTGTGTGTGTGTATGTTGGCCAGACTCACAACACATGTGAACCTGCCAGGACAGCGTGTACTTGAGCAGGCCGAGCTCTCCCAGATGCCCTTGGCTGTTGCTGGGACACCCAGAGCCCCAACCAGGACCGTGCTGAGCGCAAGCCAGGAGGAGAGCGCGTGGGAATCGGGTTTTGTCCACATGCCACGCGGGGTCCTGTGGCGGTTTCTTCAGTCCGGCCACCGTCCTGGACAGCCCTGGAACTAAACCACCAGAGAAGGGAATGGCGCCGCTCACGCTAAGTCGAGGCCAGCTCAGCTAGGATTTTAGTACAGACACCAGGGTCTACCCAAAAAGGAAGGACATCATGACCTCAGTATCCGTACCCGGGCTACTCCCTTGTGTAGAGTGGGGGGGAGGGGGGTGCCTGGCTGCAGAAGAGAGAGATCCTGAACAGAATGCTTCAAGACTTGAAGGATTCTTTTTACTCATCAGTGTATTCAGTAAACATTAACTGAACACCTACTATGTGCTGGCAGAGTGCTCATCTCATGCTACTCCCTGCGCCCCAACACATACACACCCTGTCTACACTGCTGTCCTGCTTTGTCCTCAAACTCCCTCCTCCCCAGGACTTTGCTGCCCTTCCTTCTGCCTGGGACTCGTTGCCCCCACCCCTCCCCCTCCTTGTCTAGGAGAGTCCTGCTCGTTCTTCAGGTTACATTTCACTCCTTCTGTGCAAGGAAAAGTGTCCCTGAGTCATCCTCAGGCCACGGCCATGCACTCTCTCTCACACACACACCCTCCTACCCTGACTGGGCCTTTCACACAGGCACTCATGCATTTAGCGGTGCTCGAACCCCTACTGCAGTCCGGTCCCCGTCTGGGACTATGTTATAATGCGTGTTTGGTCATTTGTCTCCTCCTCCGGACGATGACAGTGTCACCAAATGGCCCCAGCTGCTAGCATAGCGGCTGACACAGAACAGGCCGTCAAACGACGTTGGTGAATGAATGAATGAGATTAACATGTGTGCCCCAGTCTCCCAAATTTCACAGTCCTTTTTCTCAAGGGGCTCACCGTCTAATGAAGACAACCAAGTAATCAGGGGGTGACAGGCCAAAGCAAAGAGAGGGCGGGAGGTGGTAGTGTGACCCCCCCCCCCAACCTCTCACTCGATCTGCATTTAAATGCTGCACTCTGGGCCTCCCAGGTTTGTAAAGTTGTGAACACCACCACCCTAACCTGCCTGGCACCCTCTCTGACCACGGACTACCGGCCCGGCCTGGACACTGTGGAACGGCCAGATGAGTTTGGATTCGTCTTTAATAACGTCCAGTCCTTGCTCATTTACAACGACACCAAGTTCATCTACTACCCCAACCCAACCTTCGAACTGCTCAGCCCTACCGGAGTGTTGGATCAAAAGCCAGGATCCCCCATCATTCTGAAGGTAGGATGGGCAGAGAGCAGTGCCTGGCCCGTGCCGTCATGGTGACAGCCCCCCTCCCTCCCGGCCTTTCCTGTTCGCCTCTCTGTGCTCACGGCCTCGCAAAGCTGCCATCTCCCCGAAAAGGGAGCTTGTTTATAGATATTGACCCATCCAGCCATATATCTGGCCCTTGGGATTCTCAAGGAACACTTTACAATGTTGCTGTTTGTTCTTGTGAGCTTTGGGACGCCAAAATTCGGCAGCGCCTTGGAAGCAAACACTTCCTTTCATTGACCGCTCCCGTGGCCACCGTAGCCCGTGCGCCTATTCCGAGGGGTCACGGTGCCCCGGAACGATTCGTCCATCTGTTTTGTTACTTTCCTTTATATCCCACGTGCTCTCCTCCAAATGCTCCCTGGTTTGGAGTCTGTCTCTCCTTCCAGTCTTCTTCCCATCCCTTCCTCCCTTGCTTTCTCTCCTCCCCGCATTTTCTCTCTCTTTCTCTGGAAATTGGGGCTGTTTGAAGTTTTCCCCAGAAACTCTGCACGGAGTCATCTATTGGTTTTTGCACGGCTGCCCTTCCCCCGCGGCTGTCATCTCTTTTTTAGGCAGTTAACTTCTGCGTCCCTGCGTCAATTGTTTCTTTTAAGATTACTGTTCTCCCCAGGGCAAAAACCTCTGCCCTCCTGCCTCTGGAGGTGCCAAACTCAACTACACCGTGCTGATTGGAGAGACCCCGTGTGCTGTCACTGTGTCGGAGACACAGCTCCTCTGCGAGCCCCCCAACCTCACGGGGCAGCACAAAGTCATGGTGAGTGAACCCTCTTCCTTTTATGACTCCCCCCCACCTCCTCGCCGTGCATGCATGATCTGTCACAAAGTGAGGCTGTCCCGTCTACGTCCTCCATAGCCCCTCCTCACCATGTTCTACATTGAGATGGGTAGAAGTTGAGAACCCAAGAAAGGAAAGGGAGATCATAAGCAGGAAGTTGTTTCATGTCCAAGTCTGTACTGTGTGGCCGTGGTCACTCATTGCCCTTTCTGAAACCTAAGGATCGATGGCATGCCAGGGCTCTACAGCGTCTGTGTGTGTGCAATGCACAGGTTCACGTGGGCGGGATGGTGTTCTCTCCTGGCTCGGTGAGTGTCATCTCAGACAGCTTGCTGACCCTGCCAGCCATTGTCAGCATCGCGGCGGGCGGCAGCCTCCTGCTCATCATCGTCATCATCGTCCTCATTGCCTACAAGCGGAAGTCTCGAGAAAACGACCTCACTCTCAAGAGGCTCCAGATGCAGATGGACAACCTGGAGTCCCGCGTGGCCCTGGAGTGTAAGGAAGGTAGGTGGAGGCACTGTCTCGCTTCCTGGCCCCGTCTTTCGTCACCAGTCCTTTACCGCCTCCCGGGAAACTGCTCTTATCGCTGTTTCCATCCCTCCCACCCTCAGCCTGTTTTCCCAGAAACTCACTTTGCTTTTAGCATTAGAGAAGTCCCATTAAGAATGCCCAGGGCGAGGCCCCAGGTCTGACCGTCTTGTTCCTGGCCTTCCTGAGCCCTGACTTATCTCCCAGTCTGGGAGCCTTTCTCTCCCTTTCGGGGCCTCGGTCTCCCCACAGTCAGAGCCTCCCAGGCTCGGCTGTCGGTTGCTATAGGTCCCCCAGATGGGAATCCGGCTCCTGTTTCTTGCATAGCTGCTCTCAGAGCGTGTGGAGGCAGCTCTTCACCTGCCTCCGGCCTTATCCCCTCCCCTCCCCCAGGGCTTGTTTTCCACCCGTGCCACAGGCCGAGCGCTCTGAAGGCCGCCACTCGCTGGTGTCCTCGGCCGTGGACACACGTGGGAGTAGCGATTGCTTCCTTCCATCTCCCATGCAACCACAGCCTCGAGGTGACACATATACTTGGGTGTCCCCTCGGGCTGAGGACCCACCGGGCTCTCTGGGTAAACATTTCAATTAAGAATCAAAACATTTCTCCCTTTGCTACAAACATCAGGATCAGGAACAAGCCCTCTCTGCTGGGTTAAAGGGAACGGCTGGGCTGGGGCAACGTGGGGAATGGCTTCTCTGGTGCCAGGGCAGGGGAAGGGCGGGGAGCAGGGCATCAGGCAGACAGACCTGCCACCAAAGGAACGCTCCCCTGTCAGCTGAGGGCCTGATGGCTGGGGCGCCGCAAGGCTGGCTTTGGTGTTCTTAGTTCCCTGTGTGTGTGTGTGTGTGTGTGTGTGTGTTAAAGTACACATAACATCACATAAAATCTGCCATTTTAACCCTCACTGTCTCCACACCCTAGGGCTCTTCCTTCCAGCTCGGTAGCATTAAGTACATTCACATCGTTATGGAACCACAACCGCCATCCAGAACTTTCTCTTCCTCCCCAGCTGAACCGCTGTATTCATTAAACAGTAACCACGGCCCCCTCCCCACTGGCTGCTGTCAGCCACCATTCTACTTTGTTTCTATGAATTTGACTTCTCTAGGACTCTCATATAAATGGAATCACACGGTATTTGTTCTTTGCGTCTGGTTTACTTCATTAAGCATAATCCATGCTGTGGCATCCATGTGGTTGCAAGTGTCAAGTGTCAGAATCTCTTTCCTTTTTTTTTTTTAATTTTTTTTTAATATTTATTCATTTTTGAGGGACAGAGCATGAGCAGGGGAGGGACAGAGAGAGGGGGGAGACCCCGCATCTGAAGTAGGTTCCAGGCTCTGAGCTGTCGGCACAGGGTTCCAGTTTTTCCGCATCCTCGTCAACACTCACTGTTGTCCATTTTTCTGTTATAGCCACCCTAATGGGCAAGATCTCATGGTGGTTTTCATGTTCATTTTTGTCCAAGGTCTTTGCATCTTGATTCATTATTCTCTTGCTTGGAAGGAAAGGGGAGGGAGGCTGCCTGTTCTGCGCGTGGCTTCATCCCCTTGGCCGCTGCCTCTCCGCTGTTTCGAGAACCTGCAGCCCCATGCATGATACTAGTCATGGTGTCCTTCCCTTTTCTTTGTTTTAACTACACTTGTAATACGCAGAAAGAAAAGGCAAAATTAGGCATTGGCAGACAGGAGGAAATGATACAGAAATGGCCCACGTGCCTACCACCTAAGAAAGGAGGCCCGGAGATACCTCACACCTTCTGGAGATGCAACCCAACAACCCTCCTTGTCTCCACACCCCAGGCCTTCACAGACGTCTTCTCCCGCCTTTCCCCTCCCCTGCCCCGGTCGCCCTCCTGAGCCTCCCTGTCTCCCTGCATTTTCATAGCCTTTGCTGAGCTCCAGACAGATATCAATGAGCTGACCAGCGACCTGGACCGCTCTGGAATCCCCTACCTGGATTATCGTACCTATGCTATGCGAGTCCTGTTCCCCGGCATCGAGGACCATCCCGTGCTGCGGGAGCTGGAGGTAACGACTGCCTCTCTCCCCAAGTCACCCGGCAGGAACGCAGGACCTGGGAAATGCAGATGGGGCCCAATAGCTCAGAGAAAGGTCGGGAGTAAGGAGGAGAAACGGCTTACAACAGCATCACCCCCACAGGGATGTTTCTCATCAGGCGGATCACGGCCAAGGTGGGGGTGGGGGGGGCACCCAGGCTCTTTAGGATGATTCCAGGGGAAGGCTGATTGTCATTTTTTAATTAATGACTAAATTAATTAACTACGATTCTGCCACATTCTCAAATGGATTTAAGGGGGCTTAAGGAAAGACCTACGATTCTGTGAAGTTTGTTTGCTCGTTTGTTGGTTTGTTTTGCCAAAGATAATAAATCAGGGCAGAGAGGATTAAAGGGAGACTAGCAAACCAAGCAAGTCTGATGGAGTATCTCCTGTGGTACCCCTGGGACAGGCGGACGGACAGCATCCCCTGCGAGGGCTCTGCCTGGAGCCGACCCCCACAACCGAGGGGGCGGCCAGAGCAGATGGTGGACCTCAGAGCCCAGCCATTCCTACCCCATCGCGGGTGCGGGAGATGGGGCGGGGTGGCCGTAGGCGTCACGGACGGAGTCCTACAGCTATCGCCACGCAAGACCCTCGGGGAGAGGCCGGGCTAGGAGGCCGGAAGCCTGTCCTCTGAGGGGGCGCCCGTCCCGTCCACCCCAGGTGCAGGGAAATGGGCAGCAGCACGTGGAGAAGGCCCTGAAGCTCTTCGCCCAGCTCATCAACAACAAGGTGTTCCTGCTGACCTTCATCCGCACCCTGGAGCTGCAGCGCAGCTTCTCCATGCGCGACCGCGGCAACGTGGCCTCGCTCATCATGACCGGCCTGCAGGGCCGCCTGGAGTACGCCACCGACGTCCTCAAGCAGCTGCTGTCCGACCTCATCGAGAAGAATCTGGAGAACAAGAACCACCCCAAGCTGCTCCTCCGCAGGTGCGCCCCGCGGCAGGGGGCGGGGAGGGGGGCCTGGGGTCGCAGCGGGCTCGCGGGCCCTGCTAGAGCAGCATGACAGGCTCCCCATCGCAGACATGACACCCATGCGCAGTGGCCTGTGTCCGCGCCTCTCGCGGCGCAGAGTCTGATCTCCCCGTGGCCCCGGGAGGCTGTGTCTGCACCTGCTAAGTGTGAAGGAGGAGCCCGGACCTCGGCTCAGAGCTCGGCTCGAACCCCGGCTCGAACCCCGGCCCTGCCACCTGCTAGCGGTGTGGTCCCGGGCCCATGACGCGGCCTCTCTGCTGTTTATCTTCCTCACTGACAAAATGGCATCGGTAACACTGTCTCCCAGTCTCTGTCCCTCCTTGTGCCTCTAGAGCTGCACTGTCCAGTGTGGTAGCCACACGTGACTGTGAATTAAAATGAACTAGAACGTGAAATTCCGTTCCTCCGTCGCGCTAGCCACGTGCCAAGGGCTCAGTCACCGCATGCCGGCCACCATATTGGACAGCGCACTTAGGGAACAGTTCCATACTCCCCGAAGGTTCTGTGGGACAGAGGCTGGCTGGAGATTTGCTGCAGCCTTTCCCTTCCGCGCCCAGTTCCCAGGATTCGTATCACCAGCAGCCGCCACAGGCTCCTTCCGCCCTTGCCATTTTTACTGGCAGGAGAGAGGGCTGGAGACCTTGGCATCCATCCCCCAAGGCCACCCTCCCTGGAGGCCCCAGGGAGCAGAGCAGAGCTCCTGAGCCCCTCTGGCAGCAGAGGTTGGAATGCACCATCTCCATTTCCCCACCCTCCTCTTTAGCCTGCTCCCAGCCAGGTCGCAGGCTTCCAGACCCCACGTGGGGTGAGGAGGGAGGAGGAATGGCTTTGTTTTATGAGTTCTGAGCCCCCATCCTGCCAATCTGAGCATTAGAAACTCTCATTAAGAACTGTTGTATTTAAATTAGAGCTAATCTCAGGCACAATGCAGGGAGAGGGTGCTGGGAGGGGCCAGGGGACAAAGCTACAATTTCTTCTGCCATTGTCACTCTCTCCCAGGCCCAGATTGCAGAGCAGCCCTGGCAAATGCCTGGGATTTACCGCAGCCAGAGGGTATAATTTGCACTACACGTAGGGTGTTAAAATACCCCTCGGCATCCCCATCCCCATCACGGAGGGTCTGTTATAGCTGCTTTGTTCCTTCCCCGAGTCCCCAGATCTGCAGCCCAGGTTGGGGGATGGGGAGGGGTGGTGCTTGCAAAACAGATCCCCTGTGCGCTGAACACTCATGCACACCGCTCTCCACTTGAGTGGCTGGGATCCACAAGCCCACGCGATAGCAGTAACGACAGCTAATACTTACGGAACAGTGCTCACGGGTGCCAGGTGCTATTCTTAGCGCTTTACATACTTAACTCATTCAATCCTGATAACAGCCCTGTGGGATAGATATTATCATGGTCCCCATTCAAAGATGGGGAAAAGGAACCCAGAGACTGCGGAAATGACTTGCCCGGGGAAATGACTTGCCCGAGGTCACGCAGGCAGTCCGTGGCAGAGTCAGACTTGGAATACAGGCAGTCTGATTCTGAGTGGCTGGAGGGGCGGGTACCAGGGGCCTTTGGGGTATGAAAATGGAGTATTTAGGCACGCAAGGAATCCCAGAGGGACAGAGAAACTCAGTTGATCATCCTCAGGCCGGCAGGAAGTAAGGAGAACTGGTCATTGATAGCCCTGTGGAAAGGGGTACCTGGCACCTTCCTATGCAGACCCGTAGTGCCAGTTCCACAGGGAATTGTGGCCCAGAAAGAAGAAGCCTCTGGCCTGAGGTCACACTTCTCGCTCTGGTGTCCTGGCTCCCAGCCCTGCATGCTTTGATGCCCTGTTGTTCTCTTGGGCTACGGTGCGTACAAGCCAGATGACCCCCCTCTCGAGACCCCCTCCACAAAGGACCGCCTCTCACCCCTTCTCCCTCCCCAGGACAGAGTCTGTGGCCGAGAAGATGCTGACCAATTGGTTTGCCTTCCTCCTGCATAAGTTCCTGAAGGTGAGATTGGGAGCGAGCCGGGACCTAGAGCTGAGAGTAAGATGGGAGGGGGACTGCTCCAAGCCTGGCCATCGGGGCTTGCAGGGGGACCCCTCAGGAGTAGGAACCTGCCTGGCAGGGGTGCTCCAAAGCAAAGCAGGCCTGGGAGCATGGCCGGGAGAGGGAGAGGAGGAGACTGGTGCCCCCGCACAGCCCACGCCCTTGCCTGTGCCCACAGGAGTGTGCGGGAGAGCCACTGTTCATGCTCTACTGCGCCATCAAGCAGCAGATGGAGAAGGGTCCCATCGACGCCATCACGGGTGAGGCCCGCTACTCCTTGAGCGAGGACAAGCTCATCCGGCAGCAGATCGAGTACAAGACCCTGGTGAGGAGGCTGGAAACTTAGGGGACACAGCAAACCTCCTGTCTCAGATCCATTTTCTGCCCTCCAAGCACAAAGCCAATCAATAAAGAGGCTAGGATATGGCCTGGGGGCAAGTCTAAGGGGCGTGCCAAGTGTTCCAAGAGTGTGGCAGACATGCCTTTGTTTCCCCTCCCCATCTCAGCTGGTGGGCCTAAAGAGCCCTGTCTGTCTCAGTTTACCCTAGATGATATGGTGGGGGTGGGGGTGAGACCCCCTCCATTAGGTATGGGGAAATTAGCATTATGGGGAAGAATATGAAATTGCTAATTCCTAACATAGAGGCTTTGGGAGGTGGGTGGCCAGCCCTGGATACACCTGGAGCCATCTCTGAACCCCTAGGACGCCTCGTTCCGGGATTACAGTGGCTCCTAAGCCAACCAGGAACTAGAAAGTGGAGTCCCAATTCTTTGAGAAGGGCAGGGTAGGCATGGCTCAGGTTATCATTTGGCAGATGGCAGGAAGGAGAGAGAACCTGAGGCATGGATATTTCTCTTGTAGGGAGGGTAAGTCTTAAAAGGGGAGTAGTCCAAGGGCTTCCTCCCCCTCCTTCAAGCTGTCCCTTGAACTCCTATCCTGCTCCCCCTCCGTCGTCACTTGTAGATCCTGAACTGCGTCAACCCCGACAACGAGAACAGTCCTGAGATCCCAGTGAAGGTGCTAAACTGTGACACCATCACACAGGTCAAGGAGAAGATCCTCGATGCCGTCTATAAGAACGTGCCCTACTCCCAACGGCCAAGGGCTGTTGACATGGACTTGGGTAGGAGGCCTGGGCTTGGAGTGTGTGGGCAAGGGGTAGAAAGTGGCTTCCAGGAGGACCTTTGGGCCATGGCATGGAATGAGGTGAGAAAATGAGAAGCCGTGTCCTGCATAGGCCCCTCCTGGGGACAGTCCTGCCCCAGGCAAGGGGCCGTAGGAAATACTTCTCCCAGGGCACTGCTTGCTCTGATGTGGCCACCTCTGGTGAAGTCCACACTTCTCCCCAGCTGCCTTGACCCCATGGGGCCCTTGAAGTCTCGAAGCACTATGAGTGGCACCAGCTGGGGTTGCCAGGCCCCTAGAGGAGGCAGGACTGGGTGACCTTGGTTCATAGCCCACCCCCCCCCTCACCTACACCACCCCCTCTCCCCAGAGTGGCGTCAAGGCCGGATCGCCCGGGTCGTGCTGCAAGATGAAGACATCACCACCAAGATCGAGGGCGATTGGAAGCGGCTGAACACGCTGATGCATTATCAGGTGAGGGCAGGGGCTTTGAGCCGCGACCTTTGACTCCACAAAACGTTCCTTTCACTCCAGGGTTTGCTCTCAGGCCCTCAGAAGTCTAGAAGAGATTTTCTCATCTACCCCTTCCTCCTCCCCTGAGTATAAAACAGAGATTTTCAGCCATGACTACCTATGAGAATCATTAGGGAAACTTCTCAAAAAGACGAGTGCCCCGCCCCCGCCCCAAGAAACCGATTTAAGTGGTCTGGGTGAGGCTAGGCATTTCTATTCTGTGTGTCTCTACCTCCACCGAAAAATGGCATATTGTGAAGTCCTCTGAAAGGACACTGGCCGTGGGTACCTGCTGCTTTCTGTCCTCAGCATCTCATCAACGCAGCTTACACTTCTCACTTGCCACGGAGCAAGAAATTGGACAGACTTGTCTTCCGGGTCTTGCATCCTGCTACTTACTAGCTGGTGTCCTTGGGGAAATTACTTAAGTTCTCTTCTTTCTCATCTGTAAAATGGAGTTCAAAGTGATCCCCGCCCCATAAAGTTGTGTGAAGTCGATTCAGTGCAGTAAAGTGTTCGGCACAGAGGCAGATGCACTGAATGAATGAACAGTCAAAAAAAAAAAAAAATTCCGGCAAAAGAACAAAAGATCCAGGAGTATCTATTCCTGCCTCCCCTTCCCTCCCATGGTAACGACTGCTCTCGTGGCTGGGGGTCTCTGTAAGATTAAGCACAGGTAGGCTGGTTGGGACTCAGGAAAAATACTGAAATAGAAGCTGGAAATGAGAGACACCGAGGGAAATTAAACCAACCAGAGGAAGCGCCGCAGGCTGTGAGACCCTAAGGGATTGCCTGATTAATAACATCCTCCCAGGTCCACGCCGCGCACAGGGAGGGTGCGGAGGGACTGGCAGGCACCGGGTTGCCATCAGCCAGGCCACTGGGGGTCCTGAAGGCCAATAGGAGCTGGCTGGGAGGCTCCGAAGCACAAAGGAAGCTAGTGGGGGACATTGGGGGCAGCCCCAGAAACGCTCCTCTGCAGGCTCCATCCACCTTACTGGCCTGCGTAAACTGTGCCGGGTCCCTGACCACACCCAGCCCCAGACAGAGGGAGTGTGGTGTCTGAGAAGAGTAAAGGCTTTTCAAGCTGTATTAAAACCCCCGCTTCTGCACTCACTGGTGGTGTGTGACTTTCACCTCTCAGAACCTGGGCTCCCCATCTGTAAAATGAAGATGACAGCCAGGGCTTGTGAGGGTGGTTGGAAGAATTAGAAATAACGGGTGAGGGACGCGGGAGGTAGACTTATAGCCATTCCCTGTTGATTCCGCCCCCATCCCGCTCACACGGTGCCGATGCGTCCTGTAGAGCACTTGGAATGAGCTGGTTATAAAGCGCAAAAGAGAATAGCATTGTGCCTTCAAATCATCAGTTTCTCAAGGGCAGGAGTGAGCCCTTTCTTTTCTGTCTGTGATGCCCTGACGGTTGTTACCGAGCCGTCCGTCCTAAGGCTTCCAATCAGAATGGAATGTTCTGTTCTTACAGTGCTCATCATACAAAGCACTTCCAATTCCCCGATGTCATTTATCATTCATGTATTCATTCGTTCCTCAAATATTTACTGAGCTTTGCCGAGTGCAAGGTACTTCCCACATGCTGGCCCAGAGTGATGAGAAACACCAGCCATCATTCTTCCCTTTAGGAGACTGTGATGATGATGGTGATGCCCATAATAACCACACTAATGCGATACTTACCGAGTGCCCACTGGGTGCCAGGCACTGCTGTCGGCCTTTATGTGTCCTGACCCCTTTAATCCTCATGATACACCTACATGCCATTAGTATCCCCATCGACAAATGAGACGACAGAGACACGGAGAGGTTAACCGACTTTCCTGATGTCATGTAGCTAGTAAATGGCAGAGCTGAGGTCGGACCCAGCCAAGCATCTTGACCGTGGATTTGCACCGCCTGTCAGTCAAGAGAAAGAACGACCGAGCACTGAAGACGAGAGAGATTTAGTGACGAGACCTGGAACTGAATTGAACTGTGGTCATTCGCGTCACCTTGTGAATCTTCCTTTAGGTGACAACAAACCACACGTGGAGAGCATCATCTGTTCTTCTTGGGAGTATAAACCCCTGCCCCTGCCAGGCTTTCAGAGTATCGTTTCTAGACTGCCAGTTGCAAGGAGAGTTCCTGAAGGACAGAGGTGGAGAGGTTCCCCTCAGTTCCAGACCCGGTACCGATGGTGCGGACCACTGGCAGTCCAGGGAGCCACCCCGGCTGGGGAGTAACGGGGCACTAGAACTTTCCAGATGCCTTAAAGAGCAAAGGGCCCTTCAGCTTTATGCCATCAAGTCAAAGCATCGCCCCCTTGTTACTCTCCCTGGAGTCAAAGGTCCTGGAAGTCCCTCCAGGAGAAAATCTGCATAATCTTAATTAACAAAGAGATGTTAAAAAACTTCCTGGGTTCCCGCAGATTTATAGGGAGGGTAAAATTAAACACCACTACTAAAACCGGCTATCAGGGAATCTCGTTAGCACTAATGTTCATTTATAGTTTGACTTCCCAACATTTAATTCTTTTTTGGTGGGAGAGAGGGACTGACAATTTAAGACCCAGAAAGATGGTTTTACGACTGGTGCAGCTATAAATCAAACTTATAAAGTTCATAAAAATTGTTAAAATAAAAAATGGTTTAATAGGAATGTTTTATGGCCCATAACATTATTATAGCTGTTTTATTCCCTCTGCGTTAGGGGTTTAATTGGATCGCCACAATTCTGGGGATTCTCCGTTTTTATTGGATGGAGGGTAATCTTAAATCAAAATGGCCCCAAATGTCTTCAATATGGCTTGTCATTTATCAGCCCTTTCCCTCCAGGCCGGGTGCTGAGCCTGGGTACCCTCACAGAGGACAGAGCGACAAGCCGTCTTTCTCTCTGCCTCCCCGAGAGCAGTTGCCCTGTTGGTGGAACCCCTCAAGGTGGCCCGGGCATTATAGGACCCTGGCCAGAAAAGAAATCAGAGCCAAAACGGAAAATGGGCTGCAGACCAGTGTGACTTGAAATGAAATCCCAAATTAGGATATAACGAGGAGAACATGTGCTCTGGAGCCTGACAGACCTGGCTACAGAGATGGGCTGTACCATGTATTCATTCATTGTGTGGCTTTGAAGACATTGCTTAGCCCCTCTATGCTTCAGTTTCCTCATCTGTAAAATGGTACTAATCGTGCAAACTCACGGCGTTGAAGGGAGGCTTGAGTCTAGCCCAGGCTGTCCAATAGAAACATAATGCCAGCCACATGTGTAAATTAAAACTTTTTACTAGCCATGTTTAAAAAGTAGAAATGAGCCGACGAAATTGATGATAACAATATATCTTCTCTAACCTAATAGATTCTAAGATAAATATGATTTCAACATGGAATCAATATGAAAATTATTAATGAGATAATTTGTGTTCTTTCATTCATGCTAAGCTACTGAAACCCAGCGTATATTATGCGTTTATAGCATAATAGCTCGTGTTATAGTTTAGACACTTACAATGTATCTCCGTTCGGACTAACTGAAGTTCAAGTGCGCGATTAGCACAGGTGGCGAACAACTACCGTGTTGGACGTATTGGCGAGTAGCAACCATAGTATCGTCAATATCCCTGAACTCCTTGTGCCTTACCCCACGCCTCCTTCGTTACCTTCTAGAAGTAGAAGGTAGAACCACACTCTACCTTTCCTACCCTTCTCAGGTGTCAGACAGATCAGTGGTGGCTCTGGTCCCCAAACAGACCTCCTCCTACAACATCCCTGCGTCTGCCAGCATCTCGCGCACATCCATCAGCAGATACGGTGAGGACCTGGAAAGGCAGCCTGGGCAGCCTGGAGGCGGCTTCTGTGATCTACCGTGGACTTCTCACCAGCCCTTTGGACGAGCAGACGGCCCTCGCAGCTGCCCTTGTCCAGTCAAGGACGTTTGCTCATTTCCTTCCCTCCCCCCTAGTGCAGTCATTCCCGGCCCGGCTGCGTCCTCAGAGCTGTGGGAGTTGGCGCACCACGTGCCCTTCCTTTGACAGCCTGCACCTGCTGAAGGAGGTTGAGGGGCCCAGAATCAGGGAGGCTCCTGGGTGGTGTTTCCCACATGCCAGTCCTTGGTCCAGTCCCAATTTGTACCTGTTGTCCTGGCTGAGTTATTACTAGCCCCCCTTTACTCCCAAAAGGGTCCCAATTTGGCAAGTAATTGACCATCCTGGCCCATCCACCCCCGAGGGCACAAGGGCCCCCAGTGCCTGCTGGGCCATGAGGTTACCTTGCTTCACCCTCTCTTGCTCCATTTCTTCTGGCTTTGTATATGCAGGAAGGCTTTGGGTTTTCCAGCTCAAGGACTGAGTCCAGTGGCTCCAAAAATGGCTTAGGCAATTCCATATTCTAGGCTCCAAGTAAGAAGGACCCATTGACTCCCAAGAGGGAGCATTATAAGTTACAGCTTCTTAGCACCCAGAGTTTTAATCAAAGCCCCTATGAAAATATTCGGCTGACATATTACCTATTGATTATTCTTTGCCGTGCAAGCATCAGGGGAGGAGAGCTCCCATATTTGCAAGGCTGTCTCCAACTCACAGAATTTCCAAACTCCTTTTTATTTTTAATTTGTTTTAATTTTTTTATTTAATTTTTAAAATGTTTTTAGAAGTTTATTTTGAGAGAGAGAGAGCGTGCACGCACATGTGCACACGTGCACACACACACAAGCGTGCACGAGTCGGGGAGGAGCAGAGAGAGAGGGAGAGAATGAATCCCAAGCAGACCCCAAGCTGTCAACGAGGAGCCTGATGCAGGGCTTGAACTCATGAAACTATGAAATCATGACTTGAGCCGAAATCAAGAGTCGGATGCTTAACCTACTGAGCCACCCAGGTGCCCCTGAATTTTATTTTAAAAGAAAGGGTTTCAGTCTCCTCTGTCATCATGCCAACCAAGGATCCCTACAATAACCCACCAAATATGAAGTCCCAAGGGTCCCTGTCCAATCGCAAGTAGTTTATTCTGAGTGAGTGCAGTAGGCGGGCAGAGATTCTAGAAGGATTCTACAAGCAAGCATGGCGAAATCAGTGTCTCATGGGCCTCCACTGCCCCCTTCTCCTCAGACTCCTCCTTCAGGTACACCGGCAGTCCCGACAGCCTGCGGTCCCGAGCCCCTATGATCACCCCAGACCTGGAGAGTGGGGTTAAGGTGTGGCATCTGGTGAAGAACCATGACCATGGGGACCAGAAGGAGGGTGACCGGGGCAGCAAGATGGTGTCTGAGATCTACTTGACCCGGCTACTGGCCACCAAGGTAACTCCTGCTCTCCCCAACCCGGGAGGGCTCCTTAGAGGGGTATGTCCTGTCCACCCCACCCGCCCACCAGCGTAAGAAGACTTTCATGGAGTCTGTGCTTTAAGGGGACCCATTCAGACAATCAGACCCAGGTCCCAGAGCAGGCTTTCCAGAGGATCGGGCCACTGCTGTTTCTCCCCTACCCTTTGGCAACGGTTGCAACAATATCATTGCCCCTGGCCCATCAAGACCACCATTACTCTGCAAAGGAACTGCTCTCTCGGCTCTGGGTGCCTGTACCTTTTAGGAAAATGTTAGGGTTTTCTTATCGATGTCAGCTGGATATGCCAGCCTCCACCACCACTGCCTTTTCTACCCGCTTTCCGGCCACATCGGGAGGGAAAGCATAAAGGCCTGGACCTGCCAATAATTGGAGAGAAGCCTCCCCCTTCCCCATCCCATCCCACCTGCCCCCGAGTGCTGATGGAAGTGAGGGGGCCACGGTGCTGGAAGCTGTGATCTAAAAGCCGTCTTCCAGCTTCCCTCGCGGAGAACAAATACGCCTGTAAGGATGGCAATTATGTGGCTCGTATTTGCCAGCACGGGTCAGATTTCAAATGCTCTCCACCACAGACCCCACAGAAATGCCGCTGAAATTCTAACGCAGTGGCATCCAGGTTGCAGCTCTCAGACTTGCTCCCAAAGATGACATAGAAATACACCCTCAGACCACGTGTCTCAAATTTTGCTTTTGCTAATATGCTGATGAGAGACGAACACAGGACACCAGAAAAAAGGTTGGACATTTACCTAACCGTCAGAAGTGTTCCTTGAACCTGTCAACTGTGGGATGCAGGCCCGGCCTTGTCCCTGCCCAGAGATCCTCCAGGGCCCCGTGGGTCAAGGCTGGGCCTGGCTGTCCTTGGATCTGGACCCTTGTACCCGCAGCACCCACTCCCAGACGCCACTGATCCCAGGCCACTGATACCACAAACCTCCTCACTCCTTTCACTCAGACCCGTTGCCGTCCTGCCAGGAGGCTCATCGTCCTCCAGGCTGTTCCGCAGACACCCTCTCGTCCCAGCGTGCGCCCACCGTCCCCTGTGGGCAGCCTGGGCTCCGAGGACTCACGGTCTTCCCGTCCCAACACCCTGTGCCTACGCCCGCCCGGCACGGACACAAGCATACATGTGCCATGTGGCTGCCAGTTGGAGGAGAGGTTCTTCCCAGGAATCTGTAGCCTCTCCAGCCCCTCCCCCCTCCCCGACACCCCCGCAGCCCCCTCCCTCCCCACCCCCCCACCACACGGTCTGCGCAGCCTGGTGCCGCAGACAAATTTCCAAGGCGGGATCAGTCCAAGGCACCATCTGGTCTGCCCGTCTGCTGCCTGCACCCCCACCCTCCCCCACCCTCCCCTTCATACTCTCCCACCGTCCCTCCCCCAGGGCACCCTGCAGAAGTTCGTGGACGACTTGTTTGAGACCTTGTTCAGCACTGTGCACCGGGGCAGCGCCCTCCCCCTGGCCATCAAGTACATGTTTGACTTCCTGGATGAGCAGGCGGACAGACACGGCATCCATGACACAGATGTGCGGCACACCTGGAAAAGCAACTGGTAACCCCTCGGGGACCCCAGGGGGAGCTGCGGCCTGGAGAGGCCGCGAGGTGTGGGAGGTGGGACCGGCCCGGACCCGGGAGATGCGGGGAGCCCGTTCCTCGCGGGGCCGGGTACTCTGAGGTTCCTAGAACAAATAGCGCACATATGCTCTGCATCCCCAACACGGTCCCCGGGCTGCCAGCGCCCAGTGGGGCCCGCCTGGCTTCGGGCCCGGCACCGGGACGCGTGCTTGAGCTCTGCCCTTTCAGGTGGAGATCCTTTCCCAGGGAGCACTTCCTCCCTGACCCTGAGACCTCTGGTTCTCAAGAAAGGATGCTGGAGGAACCTACATAAGGAGCCACCTTTGGACCGAGCTGCACAGCTACAGAGCCAGTCAGCGTCAGGCATTCTGAGGGGGGCAGAACCCACGGCCCTTCCTGAGACGGGGAAGCCCTGAACTGGACATAGACCCCGGGGAGAGAGCTTGCACCTGCTATAGATTTGAGCCCACCAACCGGGAGGATGTCGTTGCAAACTTGATCCCTTAAGGCCAAGTTATTACCCCGGCGCCATGGCTTTCAGGAAGCAGCGGGCAGGGTGTCCTGCAGGCGTGACTCTTCCCTAAGGTAACCTCGGCAGCCAGACCGCGGTGGGACAAGCGGCTCCCGCAGGCCCCTGGCAAAGGACTTTTCTCTCCTCGGTTTTAGACCCGCATCGCCAGCCAAGCTAAGGACTGGCTCTCAGGTCAGACGGGGCCTGGCCAAGAGCCGGAGTCAAAAACCTTCCTCCAGGAAAGAGCACGGAGAGGGGAGAGAGGAGGTCCAGGCATGTGGGTTGGGCAGGCAGCCCGCACAGCTGTCTGGAGTCAGCGATCTCCTCAGAAAACAGAGCCGACACAGATGGGCCCCGGCTGTTATTTGGGAATCAAAAATCCTAGCAACCGGCAAAACACTTTGGAAAAAACCAACCCCATCCCATATAATCCTTTCTTCTCCGAGATGCTGTGGTTGCTGGCCCTCTGGAGCCCGCAGCTTTGATCACAGGATAGTGAAATGGGGAGATGCCGGTGGCCGGTGGTCGCGGGGGAGAAGCCCACGGCGCGCCTCAGCAGGGCAGGCCTTTCGTCTGGATTCCCGGGGGCAGAGCCCTGCCTGTCTCCTTTGCTTTGGAAGACTCCCCAGCCCAGTGCTGCGGTTTCAGGGAAATGAAGAGAAAGTTCTGGATTATCCCCGTCTCTCTGCCTTCTGTTGCCAAACAGGCCCCCGTCCTAGAAATGCCCTGCCCTGGGGTTGTGGCAGGAAGAGTCCCCTTCTCCAGACCTCAAACAGCTAATGTCCGAGGAAAGAATATTAGATGCTCCCCAGAGCTGCCAGAGGGGGGGAGAGTGGAACAGATGAGTCACCTCTCAGCCGAGGCAGCTTCTCCTGGCTACAGGACAGTGTCTGATCCTGTCGTCCTTTGGAAGATAAGCAGAAATCGTAATGGAAGTGTTTGGAGTGGGCAAAGTTGCCCTTCCCAAGACTTGGCATGACTGAGGCGTTTGGGAAAGTCTGGGGCACTTGAGGGTCAAGAGAAGATGAAGGAGAGAAGAAAGGTAGGCTGGATTTCTGGACCGCCATCTCAGGCCAGAAGGACAAGCCCGGGAACAAAGCTCACTCACACAGGAGCCCGGGAGTTAAGGCCCTGCGGGCAGCTGGAAGAGAGGACGAAGCTGGAAAAGGCACAGAAACAGCAGCTGTTCTGATTTTGAAGGGGAATAAATGGGCTTTTCCTCCTTATGGCCTCAGGAGCAGAGAAAACCCATTCTCCTCTGACTGTAACTTCCCAAGCCGCAGAAAGAACACTCCTAACGACTGATCAGTTCCTCTTGGGGTGGGAAAACGCTGAGCTACACTGAGTCGTTCCCAGCATGCCCACAATGGCCTCCTCTCCTCCCTCTGCCCCTGCCCAGATAGAGGAGAGCCCCCGGGGGAGAGCCCTGAAAGAGGCGCCCCCTGGGGGGCCCACTCCTCAGCCCCACCCACCGGGCCTGGCCTGCCCTGGGAAGTGGCGCAGGGGGCCAGGCTGGGCGGGAGCGCAGGTGGCGCCCTTTGTGGGGCTCCGAGGCAGCGCCTGGGGCTGCTGGCTGCGTCCTTCCGGATAACGGCCATGGCACTGTGTAAAGGGACTCCAGGAGTCTGGGGGCTTTGTTCGAAGCTCTGAGAAAACTGTGCAGTTCTCTGTACTTAGGCTTCCCTGGGGGCCTGGGAGCCTTTGGCAAAGGCTGCCGGGAGGGAACGGAACCCACCTCCGTCTATCTACCTCTCGGTAGGGATCAGGGTCGGCCCCCCTGTTAGGGTGCGATGGCGCCTCTCCGCTTCTCCCAGGGTCAAGAATCACTTAGGCTAAATTAGCAGCCCTGGCTGGCCCAGTCCTCTGTGATTACGTTCCCTTGCCCTTGGGAGAGAGAGGTTTCACTCGTAGAAGGAGGAGAGGAGTGTTAGTGGACGACACCAGGGGCACGGTGGAGGCTCGGCCCTCAGGGTCCCTTCTGCCTTTACCCACAGCCTCCCTCTGCGCTTCTGGGTGAACGTGATCAAGAACCCCCAGTTTGTATTCGACATCCACAAGGGCAGCATCACGGACGCCTGCCTGTCCGTGGTGGCCCAGACCTTCATGGACTCCTGCTCCACGTCAGAGCACCGGCTGGGCAAGGACTCCCCCTCCAACAAGCTGCTCTATGCCAAGGACATCCCCAGCTACAAGAGCTGGGTGGAGAGGTCAGTAGCTTCCCTGGGACAGGCCCACACCCCTGCCTGTCTGCTCCATTCCCCACGCTGTGGGCTTCACTGAGGACTCACAGCCGGGTTTGAGGTACCTTCGGATCTCAGGTTCCCCTCCTTGCCCCTTGTCCAAGCTTTCTGGTAGAGGAAGGAGGGGAGGCCCTGTGCCCTTGGAGCTCAGACCATTATCGTTCTGATTACCTGGTATTGAGCACATGCTAAGCAACCAGTCCTGTGATAAAGATTTTTTATGCGTCCTCTCATTATAATATCCAACAGAGTGGCAAAGTAAGTATTATTGTCATCGCCATTTGACTAATGAGGAAACTGAGGTACAGAGAGGCTTAGTAACTTGCCCAAGGTCACCCAGCTAGCAGGCAGTAGAGCTGGGGTTGGAATACAAGGAGTCTGGTTGGAGTCTGGTCAGAGTCTGGGCTTTTATGCATTCTGGGGGGGTGGGGGGACACTATAGTGGGAGCTCGGAGCTAGATGGAGTCTGGCCTCCTGAGCAACAGTCTCCAGGCCTCGCCCTTAGCTTGAGGCAAGAGGCCAGAGGAAAACACATCGAAAGAGACATTGGAGGCAGGAGTAACTGGGGACATGCAGTGCTCTCGAGGGGCCCGAGGTCGGAGTAGTGTAGGCAAATGTGTGCCAGGTCCCCGTTACGGAGTCTGTCCTCTCTATGGCAGATACTATGCAGACATTGCCAAGCTCCCCGCCATCAGTGACCAGGACATGAACGCCTACCTCGCTGAGCAGTCCCGTCTGCATGCTGTGGAGTTCAACATGTTGAGTGCCCTCAATGAGATCTACTCCTACGTCAGCAAATATAGCGAAGAGGTAAGGCAGGGCCCTGGAGGGGACAGAGACTGACACACAGCCAGAAAGGCAGTTAAACAGAACGCCTGGTCCAGCCTCTAAGTAACAGCGACAGAGGGTAGCTTAGAGAAAACACTCATGGAATCAAAAACCCATGAGCTCAAAAATCATTACCATTCCCTTAGAAGGTAGCCTTATCGTCTCCAACTCATCCAATGCTTTCTTACACATTCCATTGTCTTTCACCCTTTGGCAACATAATAAACAAGACTTTGATGATGTAATTATTTTTCCTTTCAAAGTGTTGGACAATTAATTTCATTCTTTCTTAAACAGTGAATCAGACTATTCTTTGCACTTGGGCACATCCGTCAGTTGCATTTTAGGTACGCAGGTGGACCTTAACATGAGGAGAGGTTGAATAAGACAGCTTCAGAGGATTTACAAGACCTGCATTGACACTGTACCTGAAATTAGCAGTAGTAATAATAATAATGATAATGAGGGGCGCCTGGGTGGCGCAGTCGGTTAAGCGTCCGACTTCAGCCAGGTCACGATCTCGCGGTCCGGGAGTTCGAGCCCCGCGTCAGGCTCTGGGCTGATGGCTCAGAGCCTGGAGCCTGTTTCGGATTCTGTGTCTCCCTCTCTCTCTGCCCCTCCCCCGTTCATGCTCTGTCTCTCTCTGTCCCAAAAATAAATAAACGTTGAAAAAAAAAATTAAAAAAAAAAATAATAATAATAATGATAATGATAATAGCTAATACTTAGCACTTCGTCGTATATGCCAAATATTGTTTTATTTCTTTAAAAAAAATTTTTTTTACATTTATTCATTGTTGAGAGACTGAGATGGACAGAGCACAAGCGGGGGGAGGGGCAGGGAGAGAGGGAGACGCAGAACCCGAAGCAGGCTCCAGGCTCTGAGCTGTCGGCACAGAGCCCGACACGGGGCTCGAACCCACGAACCGCGAGATCATGACCTGAGCTGAACTCGGACGCTTAACCGACTGAGCCACCCAGGTGCCCTTGCCAGATATTGTTTTAAATATGTTGTTTTAAGATACACCCAGGCACAGATGTGCCTGGGTGGCTCAGTCGGTTAAGCGTCCGACTTCAGCTCAGGTCATGATCTCGCGGTTTGTGGGTTCGAGCCCCGTGTCGGGCTCTGTGCCGACAGCTCAGAGCCTGGAGCCTGCTTCGGGTTCTGCGTCTCCCTCTCTCCCTGCCCCTCCCCCGCTTGTGCTCTGTCCGTCTCTCTCTCAAAAATGAGTAAACATTAAAAAAAAATTTTAAAGATATATCCATAGACATATATACACTCAGTTAATCATTTACGTGATTTCAGGTCACGCTCCTTAGGGCGGGATGGAAAGGCAGAAAGAAGGACGAAAGACTCAGCACATGGCTTCTTCTAAACTGAGTTCTGAAGTCCCCCCCACCTCTGTTTTTGTTCCTCAGCTCCTCGGGGCCCTAGAGCAGGACGAGCAGGCCCGGCGACAGCGGCTGGCGTACAAGGTAGAACAGCTCATAAATGCCATGTCCCTGTCCATTGAGAGCTGAGAGACGGAGCCTCACGTTCCCGGGAAGAGGGACCCATGCAAGCCGTCACCCTGCGCGTCTCAGAAGAAGGACAAGTGAAGGGGATCAGCCCCCAGAGCTTGGTGTCCCCTGAGACCCCATCACGGGGAGAGGGGAGGGCCCCTCTCCCCACGCCAGCCACGTTTCGTCACAGCCGGTTCCCGCAGGGAGAGACCACGGGCGCCGTCCCTCCACAGTGAGAACCAGAGAGAAGCAGGGGCCCAGAGAAGGCGGTTCTTCAAGCCGAGAGGCACGAACTGGGGACAGTTCTGCCTCTGTGACTGCTGCTTTGCATGAAAACTCATTTGATGTATATTGGGGAAATAATGAGAACTTTATTTAATTTTTTTTAAGAAAAGGAAAAAAAAAACAGAAATAAAACAAAAAGCCTCCCTGTTAATCCGGTCCAACTTCTGTTTCATTCTGATTTCTGCCCCCCTTCCTTCTTCCCTCCCCCCTTCCTCGAGTGACTCCTCTTTCCACATGGCAGAAAAAGCCTGCAAAGAGAACCGGAGAGAAATTGGAGGGAAAACGATCATTTCCTTCCCCTTGAAATTACGAGAAAATGAGGAGGAGGAGAAGAACGAGCACAAGTTCACCCCAAACGCTTCGCCGAAACAGAGGCCAGGAAAACCTGGAATTATCCCGGCAGCCACAGGAGCATGGGAGCTACAGAGCGCGGTGCAGACGGCAGCGCCGTGGAGGGGGCTCAACCCGGCTGGCTGGGCGCAGAGCTTCACCTACCACACCCCCGTGGGCTCTCATCCCTGGAGAGGAGCTCTGTGTCCATAGAGTTAACCAGTGCTTTTTTGCTACTGCTTTTGTGTTCGTTTTCCTCTTGTTTCATCTCAAACCTCAAGAAGCGAGGAGCTGACCTTTGGTACTTTTCCCTTTGGTGTCTGTAAAGTTACTAGGAGACGCGGCGGAGAGCTGGGCCTCTCCCAGACCCGACGCCTGGCCTCCCTGCGGACACCGGGCAGCTTTGCCTTACATCAGTCACGGTCCTGAACCGGGCACCCTGGGGAAAGGGCCTGGAGGTGTGTGGCCCCCCCCCCCCGGGAGATTCCATCTGGGAGCTGACTGGGGGACATGGGTATCTGGCTTTAGATTGCACTCCAGTCTGCCCGTGGTTTCTTGGCAATTCGAGAGAAAGCAAAAATCAAACACTGTTTACAGCAAGCAATACTTGAAGAGCGTAGGGTAAAGATGCTGCCGTGTTGATTGTGACGCTTTCTTTCTATCGTTCTCTTGTGCCTGCAGAGGGGAGACGGCCCTCCGCTCCCGTGTGGAAGCTCCTGGTCGGCTGAGCCCTGGCCTCAGTAGAAATGACTGTAGCATCCCCACGTTACTGTCTCCTGCCTCTCTCTCTGCCTCTCCTGTCCTCATGAGTTTCAAGGACGAGTGGGTGGCTTCTCACTGGGCTCCTTTCTTTCTCACTCTCTTCTGCTGACACCTAAAACCATGGATGACCCACTCTCCTGCGTGTAGTTTCTAAACCAAGAGACCAAAGCTCCACACCCGGGTCCAAAGGCGCCACGAAAGCCAGCGGGAGTCATGGCTCTGTTGGTGGCAAGACCTAGGTGACCGGGACAGCCACCAGAGTTTCCAGGCCTCCCACACTGGCAAGGATCCAAGCAGGCAGCTCCAGCTTTTCTGTCAGAGCATCAGAGGGAAGGAGAAGGAGGGCGAGAGAAAGGCCAAGGGGTGGGAAGGAGGCAGGCAGGAGAGGACCACCGCTCCCTTCCTACTTTCTACAAGGGCCCGCGGTGCTGAGAAACTGGACCAGGCAGCCCCACAGAGACCAGACCAGGGTCATTTCCTCTGTAATTAACTCTGGGCCCCAGCTTCTCTGTGCCATGATTTACCTCCAAACGATTCCAATTTCCAAAGGCTCTGCTGACCACACTGGATTCCCAGGAAAGGACCGGGGGAGGGGGAGCTCTGCGGGCTGGCTTCCGTCCCCGGCGTGTGGCTGTGGAGTGCCGTGCTAACCACACAGCAGACATCGCCCGGGCTCCTCGGCTCCGGTTTCTTGCCTGAATGCAGCTGACAGAGGGAAAGAGAAAAGCCTTCAGCAAAATACTCAGGAAACTCGCTCTTTTCATTATAATTCACAACCAGCCATGCCAAGGCCACTTTCTTCCGATAATCCACTTCTGCTAAAGTTTCTCTGGACCCTATTAATAGCCTGAAAGAAATACTAATGACTGGCCTTCCGCACTAAGCCAAAGTGTTTGCTCTTCATAGCACCCAAAGCTTCTCAGCTTGGAGCCTGTGATTTAGGGCGATGAAAGGAGAGAGGATGTGAGCAAGAGGCATGTGAGCCGGGGACTTGATCCCACCCACAGAAAAATCCCAGCCCGCCCGCCTGTTACATGTGAGCTCCGAGTGAAGGTTTTCTGATCACGCCCCTGCACGGACCAGCATCCGGGGTTTTGTTCCACCAAGAAGGAAAAGGAAGTTTGGCGTTTCAACAGCTTCTCAACCAACACTTACCTCTATGCATCTTGGGTGGACACCCGAGTGTCAACCAGGAGCTACTTTGGGTGACTATTTGCTGCCCTGGGGCTGTTCCTTGAAGGTGTTTGGGGAGTGGGGAGAAGGATGGGAGATAAGCCAACTGGAGAGTGGAGAGGAGAGGAACCAGAGCTGGCGTGAATGGTCTGGCCACATTCCTCAGGATTCCGTTAAGAGTGTGGGGCATGTGGGGACGGCAAAGGAAGTGGCACAGGGGCGTCTCTGAGGAAGGAATTCAAGAAAGGACGACTCAGTGCGACTCAAGTCAGGCCGTGAGGGTGCACACTTGTCAAGCCTTGGCCCTTCTCCAGCTTCCACCAGCTCTTGGCTTTGGGTCATCAAGAACCGATGGAGTCCGTGCCTGTAGGACGGGGAGAACGGGGAGTCGATTGGCCTCTCTCCTCCCTATTATCCGATTTGGAGATATTTGGAGCTCATGTAAGGAAAAAGTCACAGCCCCCACCCCCCACGAAGCCAGCCATCTTGGAGGGAGGCAGGAAGGGCAATGCCTCTCAAAAATCAACCCAGCTTCGTTGTGTTTCGTTAATCTGCACCAGCGACAGTTCTCTGGAAAAGGCCCCCAGCAGTGTGCTTGGCAAGACAGAAGGTGCTAACGGACAAGACGAAGACGGGCGAGATGTCCATTTTGGTGGAGCAGGTCACTTCACCTGGTCTGCTGCCTCTGCCCTCAGCACGGGGGTGGAGGGCAGGTATTTCTGTGTCTGCCCTCCTACCTCTCCCCACAGCACAGCTCTCAAATCATTTCTGATCCACCGCTGCAGAGAGCTCCCCTTCCTTGCAGAGCTCAGTCATTCAAAGTGTGAATCAGCTGTTAACCTCGCTGGAGGGTGGGGACTGGTTCCTACATTCATCCATTCAGGGAACCTTCATACACTGCAGCTATCTGCTAGGCACTGTTCTGGGTGCTGAAACAGAGCCACGAATAAGACCAAGAAGGACCTTCTAGCAGATTTACACTCGCCAGGCTACTGGTCCCTGCCACCAACTTAGTAGGTAAATTCTCCCCCACCACCTGCAGAGGGCATGAGTTGTGCAGCAAAGGGACCGGAAGAAGGAAGAAAGTGGACCAACCCAGCTGCCTTACCTTATTCTGGGGACATTCCTTGTGCAGTGAGAGGCTCTATCATTTCTCCTGCCGCTGTCCCTTCTGGTGGCGCGTCCCCTGCTGCTTGAGCTCCTGACCTTTCTTCATTTCCACCAAATGGGGACAAGAAATAGCGTTCAAGGCCTCTGGCCCTGCTGAGCATGAAGCAGAAGCGATGGATGGGTGTGCTGGACTAAAAATGATCCGGGCAGAACAAAAAGAGAATGTCTGAAAGCCTCTGGCTGAGAAATCTCCAGGTGCATCCCAGTTGCCACACAGGCCCCCATTAACCTGCAGCAGGTAAACACTGGGCCAGCAGCCGCCCTGGGGGAGGCCATTTTTTCCCCAGGCACACTGTGCTGCATCTGAGGCGCCTGGAGCCTGGCTACTGACGGGAAAGAGCCGAGGCTCTTGGGGCAGGGGGAAGGGGAGCGGTGAGAAAATGCAAAACAGCCTCATCGTTACAGGGCTGTGGCAGCAGATCTCGAGGGAAGATGGGGAGATGAAGTTCAGGGCCTTGTCTCCGGAACAAGCTTTGCAAAAATGGCAGGATCCCCTTCATAACTCCAGAGTCTCTCTTCTCGGTCTCTTGACTTTCTCCTGGTTTCCCCAGAGGAGGAAGTTTTAGCACCCGGGCCTCAGTGTTACCATGAATGAAAGTTTCACTCTTGGTATCAGGGATGCCCTAGGAGCTGACTGATCGAGATCCCTGCTTGTCAAACAGGGCCCCAGCCCAACAAGCAGACTGGAGATTCTGGGCTTCTCGTGGATGTCTGTCTCGTTCTCCTCGCTGTAACAGGGCTCCACCTTCAGACGGGGCTCTGTTCTTTCTGCTGTGAAGCTTACTCCTCCTGTCTAGCCTCCAGGAAGATGGGAGGCACCTTTGGACATCAGTCAAGGCCCTGCCTTTGGCTTTATTTGCCCTCTATGTTGACATTTCAAGTGGAGAACATAGTGGAACGTGGTCCCCCTCCATACAGGGCAGACATTAGCAAGTCTGTTGGGGAACAAGGGACAAGCCCACGAAACTGGGGACCTGAGCCCACCTGCCTCTCCCCCCAACTTCTCCTACCCAAACTCACTCTTCTTGACACACTGGAATCTGTATTATATATATTTTTAAGAAAATACAATGATAGTTGTCTGGTTTTGTTGTTTTTACAGGTGTTGTGGAAAAAAAAACTGTAAGAAAATTAAGTATTTAAAATGTTCCAATAAAATGGGTTTTTTTTTTTTTGGTTATTCTAATATATTATTGTGTACCTATTGTAAATACGAAACACTCCTATTTTGCAAGCCAAGGACACCATTTGTACTGTTGTTATATATAAATAAAGTTTACTGGATAAAAAAAAAAAAACCCACCTTCTATCTTCAAATAAACCTGGTTGTTCAGCCACATAGACGCCGAATAACATTTCACAGGCATATACAAGAAGCAAGTTACTCATGGGAAGATGAGCTAAGTTGTTTTAACGGACTTCTAGAATTCTCTCTGGAACCAGAGCTTATTAATGTCCAGTCATCATCATCAACACACACACACACACACACACACACACACACACACACACTCTGCTCCAGCCTGTACCAATAGGTGAACACTGCCCCCTAGCCCCAAGACCCCAGAATACAGGGGTTTTTTTCCCACAAAAGACGGATGGTGCAGATACTTTGGGTTGAGACCATTTGCCAGGGAAGAATGAGGTCTCAGGAGAATGAGGAGATCCATCCCTAGTCCTTCCTGAAATTTACATTCATTCATACGTACAAAACATTTATTGAGCGTGATATGGCGTCATGGCATGGTGGGGTGGGGGTGGGGTGGGAATCATAAATGAAGAACACATGATCCTTTTCCCCTCATCAACCTTTTAGGGGGGTGAAAAGCGCAAGGATTCTGAAAAAGGAATGTCTTGGCCACACCACGAGAAGGGTGTTTTTGTGGTTTTCCTTTCATTTTCAGTTAAGAGATTAAGGATAAATCAGGGAATGATGCCAGAAAGTGTGTGCCTTTAGATCCAGCACGGGCAGGGTGTGGGAGGGGAGGGAGAGGGTGGGCCCTGGCCCCCGGGATCAGTTGGGCTGATGGGGAGTCCAGTCAAATAGGCTGAGAGGTAGGGAGTTGATGGGTTGACCTGAGGATGCCACACCCCTTCCTCTCTTCTGTGCTTCCGTTTTTCTCTCTCTGGTACCCTGAACTGTCCACTCTCGGCAGGTAAAAGGAGGAGATGAAGTTAGCCCAAGAGACTGTCAATCTGACATCTCAGAAAACTGTGTGCCAGGAAACCACTGAGGGCTCTCTTTACGATGTTGAGGTCAGAACTCTTTTCCGGGCACCCAGGCTTGAGCTCACGTCAAGAGTAGAGGCTTCTGAAGGATGAGGTGCAGCCCTGCCCTTAGCAGGCCTCCAATCTGCTGGGGGAGACAGCCCCTGCCTTCAAGGTGCCTCCAGCCTGACGGCGGAGACACGGACCCTGCTCTCAAAGACAGCCCCGTCTCATGCGGATGCCAACACGTGGGTGAATGGGGCCTGGGACTCGAAGCACCAAATCATATAAATAGGTGCATGTACCTAAATACAGTGCATGCTGGGGCTATAGACTTGTCATGGATTCAAAGGGAGAATCTCTGCTACGAGTTTTCAGTCCTTTCTCGGCAGCGTCTGAGTTTATGAGGTTTGTGCGCATGCACGTGGGGACACACACACACACACACACACCGTTCCCTGACAGACAGGAGAGATGCAAATGGTCGTCCCGAGGGTGAGGAAATGCAAACACAACACCCTGAAGAGCCTGGAGAAGAGCACAGTGCTGGGGCCTGTGTATAATTAGGACACTGTTTTCCACTGCACAGAGGTTTTGTTGGTGAGTGCAGAAACCAACATAAAGCATCCTCCGCTTCTGTTTTAAACGCAGACCTAGAGCACTGGAGGCCCTCTGTTCCACCACAGAAGGAAAGGTGCAATCATTTCATGCGGCCCTGGTGAGCCCCATGGCCTGTGCCCCTGTGGGGCAGGGTGGTCAGATGGGGTCGGCTGCACTGGGACACTGGGCCTCATGGATTCGATGGAGGGGGCCATTTCTCTGTTTCCCCAATCTTCTTGCGCCTCCCCGTCTCTTCCCTCAGCAACTTGGACTTCAGGCACCTCTATTATCAAATATCTGCTCCAGGAACTACCTTCCTCAGGGAAGGAAGAGATGGGAGAGGAGGGAATCTACAGGTGCCTGTCAGGGAAGGAAGCGACGGGGAATCTACGGGTGTCTGTCTGTCCCGATCTCTGTCATAGGCCCAGGACAGAGCACGGTGAGGGTCCGGCCGGCAGCAGATGCCAGTAAGAATGTTCGGAAAGAATGAATGATTGAGCAAATACGGTTTGAAGACCACCTATCGTATTCCACGTACTAGAACATCTCCTCCTCTGGTAGGCGTGTTCCATTTTTGTAGTCTGAGGCTCAGACAGGTTAAGGGATTTGCTGAAGGTCACACAGCGACTGCAGAGTTCGGACTGCATGTTCTTTCCACAGCACTACGCTGCCTTTCGTTAGCTCTAGACCATTTAATACTCGGAAGTCTTCCCCAGAAACGAGTCCTCCCTCTTGTCACAAGCAGGTGCTGTGGGAGCACTTGTCAGCCTTCGCTAACATTCATATTTGTTCAGTACAGCCTCTGTCTATTCATCACTCGCAGGGAGCACGACACTGGATTAGGCACTGTCAGACGTGTAGACGGGAAAAGAAAGCTAAGCTTTTAAGTTGCAACTTTCCCAGAATGTACAGTCTAATGTCAATACCGAATCATTATTCTAAGAGAGAAGGACCCAACCCTTTTCTTAGTGGGAATGACATACCATTTTCACTATAAGTGCAAAAGAATTTCACCGAACTGCAGCCGTAGGATGATCAGAGAGCTGGGCCCCTCAACTGAGGAAACCCCTGCGCGATCCATAAGCCGCTCGAGAGAACCCGGGGAAGTAGGGACTGCTGGAAATCTGTGCCTGATCAACAATGACACCATGAGCTGATCACACCTCTCGGCTCAGCGAGCGAGCGGAAACACAGAGGAGGCTCCCACCTTATTTGGCTGCTAGAAGCTTGGAGCCAAATTCGTGGCCCACCCGTGGCACACATTCAGGACCTTCTGATGCATATGCGATTGTGATATTCATCCTACTCCTGATTCTGCTTTATCGCTGTCTTATCTATCCTTATTCCTCATTCTTCTCTCCTTTCTTTTCCCTTTTCTCCTTTCGAGATAGAGTTCGCGAATCTATCCCTGGCTAAGAGCATAGGACTTGGATTCAGATTGCCTGGGGTTGAATTCCCCTCCCGTGCTGTGTGATCTGGGACAAGCTGCAGAACCTCTCTGTGTATCAATTCTCCAATCTATAAAATGGGGATACTATATATATAATAAGGCTTTTGAATGGCTCAAGTAAGATAATGTATATAATGGACTCCATAGATACTATTATAGATAAATGAGGGAAAGTATTAAGCATCCATCCTTCTTTTATAGGCCGTCCAGTAGGACCTACAGGCAGGAGGAAATGAGAGTCTCTATCTGGCTGTGGGAAGAAACTGAATTAATGTTCATACGTTTCACAAAGGCAACTGGTGCCTGAGAGTTAGGCCCTTAGGAGCCTAGGCATGGATGTTGACCAAGGAAAATGGGAGATGAATCAAGGCTTTACCCAAA
The DNA here is from genome assembly GCF_022079265.1 of Lynx rufus. Classification (NCBI taxonomy): domain Eukaryota; kingdom Metazoa; phylum Chordata; class Mammalia; order Carnivora; family Felidae; genus Lynx; species Lynx rufus. The sequence continues at coordinate 28,916,237 of NW_025814829.1, read as the reverse complement.
GGCAAAAACAGCCATGAAGCAGCCAGGAAATCTGCTAAAAGCAGATAGAAAGTAGCAGAGAGAAGTGACTCCAGCCAACCCCCATGTACTCAAGCTACAGACAGACTCCAGCAGGTTCCAAAGTCAGTAGGTGGCTTCCTGAGAGCTTGAGGAGGGCCCGGGTCCAAAAAGTGTTTGGGGTCTAGTAGGAAAGATGAGCCTTCACCCAGAGAGCCAAGGGGCAGGTCAGGCCCACGGGCCCAGAGAAGGGGCCCCAGAGAAGGGCACATAGGCTAGAGGCAGTGGACATAGATCCCAGGAGGGCCGATTCCCAGCGAGAAGCCAGGGCAGCAGAGTAGGAGAAGAAATGAAGCGCTCACCAGACCTGGGAGGGGTGCTTTTCCTATCTCCCATCAGGGACAAGTCTGGACACCTCCCTCCCCAGTTGGATCCAGGTAAGTGTATGAGTCACGGTTTCCCAGAGAACGAGAACCAACAGAGCAATACGGTGCGGGTCCAGGCGTTGGCGTGTATGCATAGGGATGTATGTGGGGAGGAGGGTAGATCGACAGAGACTTTCTGGAACTGGTTCACACACGAGTCTGAAGTCTGCAGGGCAGGCCGGCTGGCAATGCGGGCAAGAGCTGATGTTGCAGTCTCGAGCCCAGACGCTGTCTGGAGGCAGAATTTATTCTTCGTTGGGAACCTCACTGTGACTCTTAAGGCGTTCAGCTCTTAGATGAGTCCTCCCCATACTGTGAAGGGCAATCTGCTTTATTCAAAGTCTACTGTTTATAAATCCTACTCACATCTAAAAACTACCCCCTTTGTTTTGAGAGACAAGGAGAGAACACGTACGCACATGCAAGCAAGCAGGGAAGGCACAGAGAGAGAGAGAGGGAGACAGGGTCTTAAGCAGGCTTCACGCCCAGCGCAGAGCCCGCCGCAGGGCTCGATCTCACGACCATGAGGTCAAGACCTGAGTGGAAATCAAGAGTTGGACACTTAACCAACTGAGCCCCCCAGGCGCCCCTGAAAAGAACCTTTGCAGCAACATTGGGACTGGTGTTTGACCGCACAAGTGGGCACCATAGTCTAGCTGAGCTGCTCCGTTAAATTAACCATCACAGTGAGGAAAAAAACCACTTCCTGTCAAACACTGAGGCGAAACTCCGTGTAAGGGAATCTCTAAATCCATCTACTTGGATGCTTTTTTTTTTTCTTTTAAATTGTGGTGAAATATACATAACGGAAAATGTACCATCTTAACCATTGTTAAGCGTACAGTTCAGGCACATTAAGTACATTTACATTGTTGTGCTTCTATCACTTCCATCCATCTCTAGAATTCATTTCATCTTGCAACACTCTGTATCCATTAAACAATAACTCCCTGTGCTCCTCTCCCCAAGCCCCTGACATCCACTATTTTACAACGTGATGCTTTTTTTTTTTAATCTGATTTCTTTCACTCTTAATTTCCTGGTATAAACTGCTTTTGAAACATCCCAATCGTTGCTGGCAAAGCACAGAAGAAAAGGGACGAACGTCAACGAGGCAGGCAGTGACCTCGAGGCTAAGCCTGGCAAAGGGACGGTGAGGGTTCCAACTCCAGACTGGGGAAGAAGGGCTGACTCTCTGAGTCATCACGGGGAACAATAGAAAGTGGGAAAAACCAGAAACCATTCCGTTTTCTGGCTTTTCTCCTGAATGCTCATAAATGTCCGTCATCCTAGTCCATTTATAAGAGCCCCACCAAGAAGCATACCCCAGGAACTAGTACCAAAAAATTTAGTTGTTTAATCCCCAAGAGTCGCGCGGAATTCCGTGATTCCAGGTCCGTCTTCCGAGTCTCATCTTTCCTTTGGCTCCCCATCTTCATTTGGCTCAACTTCTCAGTTGCCGGCTGTCACCTCAAGTGCCCCTGACTCTGAGGATGCATTTTAGAAAAGCTGAGCCTGGCGTTCTGGTGGGTCCGAAACACCCCCAGCTCCCCGGGAGGGGAACCCGAGGGGGCGGGCCCGGGCGGGTAGGAAGGGAGCCCTCCATCCATGCGCTGCCACAGTCTGCCTCCACCCCCACCCAGGACGACCCACAGTGATTCTAAAGGGCCCCAAACCACAATGGGAGCTAAATCCCAGCTGACAACAGCAAACCTCGAGCTTCGGGGACTACAGGAACTCTCCTCCTCTTCTTTTACGTTAGAGGCAGCTCTTAGCCTCCATCGCAACTCGGTGTCCCTGTAAGGAGGGTAAGGACACAGACAGAGAACAGAAGCAGACGTCGTCACTCCTCTCGGCCAGTTCCCCCAGTGTTGGGGTCCCGAGTTCTTCGTCAACCTTGTTGAATGGGGTAAGGTAAGGTACAAGGGGAGGAGACGTGCACACACGGGCGAGCTAAATGGAGGCTCAGAGAGAATACATAACAAATCCAGAATCGCGCTGAGGTTAGTGGCATCCTTGGGACTTGACCCCAGGTCTTCACAAGCTGTGGCATCAGTGGTCTTCAGGGCTTATTAAAGGGGCCTCATCTGTTCCAGCACAGAGCGCTCCCAGAGACAGCCTGTGACAACAGCACTCAAGTTTTCTGGGTCCTCAGTCCTGTGCCAGCCAAGCGAGGGCAACCCACCGCAACCCACAAGACTTCTGGAAGGGTGGGTCAGGCCACCGAGTCAGCGTGCTCAGGAGTCCGCCCCAGCCACTGGGCCTGTCCCCTCCTAAAGCCCTAATCCACTGCTAACTCACTTGGGTGACCTTGACAAATCCTTTGCCTTTGTTCATCTCAGCTTTCTCCTTTATAAATTGAAGGGGCTTAGAAAAGATCAGTCGTTTTCAACTTTTTACCAAAGAAAGGCTCATACAGAATCCAGATCTAAGTGGAGTGGCCCTGGTGGAGATAGAGACAGGGAGCCAAGCCCCACCCCCCTGCACCTCCCCTTCCTGCCCCAGGTCTCCCCCCCACCTCCGCCTCCCACGTCGCACCCTGAATTGCCCCCTGAGCAAACTGTAAGGACTCCAAGGAAGGAGGTGACCACCAAGGGGCCACCCTCCTCCCTACCAGACAGAGGTGCCTCTGACCCACAACCGAGGTGTCGACCAGGTAGAGGGAAGCGCCAAAGGTCAAAGCAGAATCCAAATTCAAACCTCAACCTCAGATCCAAGGAACTGCGAGGAGAGCAAGGGCCAAATACAGAGCCAACATGGAGATAGTGATTTCAGATAGGGTAAAGCTGGAATAGCCAAGAGACAACAGTCCGAGGGGCTTGGAGCAACTCCAGAGTTGAGAGTGAAGGATGAAGTTGCCTTCGATAGACTTCCAGCCCCCCAGGAGGGGAATTCTGCATTCCTGCAAGGAGCTTCCATGGGCAAGCATCCACGTCCCCGAATCCAGCCTCGGCTCTTTTCTCCAAATCCTCAGTAGTGTCCCCGTGTCAGGAAGTGGTCCATAGAGCACAGGGGCAGAGTCCCTTAAGCCTTCTGAGCAAAGAAACAAAAGTCACTGAGTCCTGGGGCACTTGTTTCCTATCTCCAGAGAACCAACAAGATTCCTGCTAAACCAGGAGACAGAGAACAAGGGAGAGGCCTGGGGGTGGGGGGTGGTTCTGGGTGTGGGGGGGAGGTTGAGAGAGACCCTGAGGCACCACCCGAGGAGGAAGAAGGAGAGACGTGGACTCGGAGGTTGCTGCAACCAATCTGTTTACACTTGAATGAAGACCCACGAGGAAGGGTTTTGAGATTTATTTAACCGTTACTGGCCCCCGGTCTGTTCTCTTGTAAACCCTGCCTGTTTTCATCTGGTGAAGAGCTGAGAGGGTCTTAAGAATGCATGGGGACTGTGCTGGTGAGAACCAGGCTCCCAACCAGAGCTGACCTGCAAACAGGACAGCTGGTAACGAGACAGAGGAACCGGCCAAGTTCCTCCTCTAAAACCAAGAGAGAAAGGACCAGAGAGACACACAGGACCATGTGTGATGGCGGGTGGCCACGGGGGGCACTAAACGAGGCACTTCCCTTTTCTTTTTATCCCCCTTTTTCCTCTCTGTCCACCCAGGCAAGGAGAAACCTCCAGGGACAATGCCTCCATGTCGCCATCTTAAGGAACCCTGGGCAGGAGGGAGTCAGAACATAGCCCTGCACTCAGTGTTGGGGAGGCTGGACTCCAGTCCCCTCCCACCAGCCCAGGCTGCCCATCACCACTGCCCGCCCCCTATTCTTCTGCTCCCGTTACCCTTCCCCCCCCTCCTCTGTGTGTCTTTGCCCTGAACTAAAACCGCATTTTATCTGAGACACAAAAAAGAGCCAGGAGGACAGTGGACAGAGTGCCCAGCTCAGAGAGCTCTCGTCCAAAACATCCCCTTTGAGGAAACCTCCTCTGATGTTCTCTGATCTCGGTCTTTAGAAAATTCTGAACTTGGAAAGCTGTGATGTGCTTCTCTATTCTCTCGGTGCCCCACCTTCACTCCCCCCAGGATGCCCACGTCTCCTTTCAGGGGCTTCTTCCTTTGGTCCCTGTAGGCGATGGAAAGGGACACGGACCCACGTACCACCGACGGCCATGCTTCCCTCCTCCTCAGCCTTGACCTGGTCTCACTCCTTTCTGGAGCCGCCCTATCCCTGGTTCAGCAGCATCACTGACTTGGTCTTGTTCTATGAACACGTTACATGGACGAGACCTGCTCCTAGGGCCTCGTTCCGGTCCCTTCCACACAGCAGAACAGTTTCCCTAGGGGAGGCTCCACCAGAACCCGAGACTTCCTAGCTGTCGATTTTCTGATCCAACCCCACCCTGTCCCCGTCCCCCTCGCCCGCGGTGCCTGTGTCTTTGTTCACTTTGAGCTTTCTGTGAACCGAGATAGAAACATAGCAAGATGGTGAGATAATTATGACAAGCCAAATAGTTCACAGGCTCTGCCAGTGCAGAATAGCAATGCTGCGGCTGCTTTGGGCTGTTCCAAAAGCAGCCTGGAGGACGGCTCATACGGATGGAAAAGACAAGAGCCGTGAGACAAGGGTTGGGGGGGGTCCTCTAAGGAAACAAGGGAGCCCCGGGGCTCAGGTGGAAACCTCATGGCCCTTGTCTCCTTTTCCATCAAGTCTGGTCAAGTCAGCCCCACGGGGTGTCCAGAACAAGAGACAGAAGTCCAGGAGGTACATGCCAACAGCTCAGATGGAAAAACACTCCAAAGGTTCCCCGGGGGGCGGGTGCGGAGAGCTGGCGTGAGTAATGATGAAGGGTCTTTCTTCAAGCCGGTGCCAAGCCTTCGGTCTCTGACGCGGTTCCCAGAGCCTTGAGGCTGGCGGGGGTGCGTCTGCAAGGCCCATGGCTGACTCTGTGATCTTGAGCAAGTCACTTGACCTTCTGGGCTCATTTTGTCTCATCTGTAAAGCAAGAGGATTCGACGAAGTCATCTGTAAGGTGCTTCCGTCTCTGTGGCTTCTTGATTGCTGTGACTGTCACAAGGGAACAAGTAAAATCTGAGAACCGGGGGAAGAAAGTATGAAAGATGCACAAAGTAAATACCAGAAAAGGCCAGGCTCAGAACCTAGGTACCTAGACTCCTAGCCCAGAGCTCTGCCCGCTTCAAAGGAAGGTCTTCAGAATAATAATCTGCGTTATGACATTCCCCATGCCCCCCGAAAGGTGAAATCCCCCACGAAGCAAATGTGTTTTATCTCCTTGTGACCAGACCCTTCACTATCATGAACACTACGTCTGTTCATGCATTGCCTATTCCAGACAGCATTTGAAATATGTTTTGCTAAAATATGGATCTTTGGCATGCTGGAATGCGACAGGCCATAATAAACTAAATGTGGGAAATATATCGATACTTGGATCGGTGCATGGAAGTGGAAAAGGGGAGGTTCCGCGGGGACAAGCGAGTACTGACCACGCGAGTGGTAAAGTGACCGTGTTGACCAAGGTTAGAGGCAAATTTAGATTGTAGTCTTTTATTTATACAGATTAAATGAATGAATGCTTGCTATTCTTAAATTTTAGCCACCTCAGCCACTGGTTCGGACAGAATGTGATCAGGGCCCCAGAACCCTCTGGTAAGCAACAGGTTCTCTGCTCCCCCACCCCACCCCCTTCTCCCAGCTTTGTCCCCATGCCCCAGACCTCTGCTTCCCACCCTCAGTGGGCACACAGGCTCTGCCCTACACACACTGAGCCTTAGAAATCAGCAGCTGAAAAGGCAAACTTGCCGGCCTGGCTGTTAAGAGGGAGGGAGGGGAGGCAGGACCGGAAGTACAGCTTCTGCCATGGCTGCGAATGCCATGGACCCTAAGGTGACCCCACTAGCCTGGATGGAGAGGTGACCATTGAGTCTGCACTCAGGTGACCAACTTCAAACGCCTGGACCTCGCATGACCAGATTCTATCACCGTGACGCCCTGTGTTAGAGACCCCTCAAGGCTCAAGGTATCCTCAACCATTTTCTCCAGGTGATAACGTTCCCCAGTCAGAAGAGTCTAGCTCTGCTGAGTCAACCACAGCGCGGGAAGTAGGCACGATGGGGGCGAAACATAGGCTTTGCCACTTAGTAGCTGGGTGACGTGAGGAGTTTCTCACTCCCCCAGAGCCCAACTTCTAATGTAGAAAATGTGGTGGTTCTGGAGAAAAATTAGACAAGCGTATGTAATGTCCTCAGCCCAGGCCGGGCACATAGCAGGCCCTTGAGGAATGAGGAGGGCTCTCCTGTGGCAGTATTAACTCGCACCGCCTCCCTGCAACGTTCTGGACCTTCTTTCTCCCTCGTCCGCCCTGGAGACTGGAACTCCCCCACAGCCGACATCTGGCCGAGCTGAACTGTGGGAAGGACAGAAGCAGGGATCAGGCCTCGGTCACCACCGTCCTCAGTGTTTTCTCAACTAAAAACCAAAAACCTGGCCTCAAACTGCCCCATCCCAGTCCCCTGGGCACTGAAAAGCTTCTGCCCAGAGGCCCAGATCAAGGGGCTGACTCTGTATTCAGGAAATGAATCCTGGTTTGGGAGAAGCGGGAGGAGACTCCAAGAGCCATCTGGAAGGTGGTAGCGTTTCCAACTCGTCCTGGGAAAGACCAGACAAGAATCAAAATGGTGTGGCATTAGCCCAAGAACAGATCAACGGGATTAGGCAGCTTCGAAACAGACCCTAATATATATTTAAGGACTTAATAAATGAGAACAGAGCTTTGCAATTCACTGGAGAAAGTGTGAGTGAAGCAAACGCTGGGCTTGTGGGAAATTGGCTATTTGAAAAGGAATCAGTTTTGATCTTCATCTCACAGTATACACTAAAATCTCACTCAGATCAAAGAGTTAAACCTGCAAAAACAAAGAAAAGCGGCGGGGGGGGGGGCGGGAGTGGGAGGCGGGGAGGGGGAAACAGAACATGTCATTTTCCCGAACGGCAAGACTGAATAGTACAAAGATGCAAACAGTTCATGAATTGAGATATATGTTGAATCTAATCCCTTTCCAAGTCCCAAATGGGATTTTTTTTTTTTTTCTGGAGCCAGACAGCATGATTCTAAAATTCATCTGGAAAATGAGCAGGAAATGCCAATTTTTTTTTTTTTTCAACAGAGTAATTGTGGGAGATTTGTTCCACCAGATCATAAAATGCTACATTTCATATACAAATATGTCATATTTTAAAATATGTGAATGTATAAAGATGCAATAATTAAAACAGTGTGATTATAATGGAAGAACTAACTGAACAGAATAAGACAGCTCAGAACAGTGAACTGTATATTAAAAAAAAAAAAATTCAACATGTGATAAAGGTGGCATCCAAGCCAATGGGGAAAGAAAACATTCTTTAATACATGATGCTGGGATTAATGGTTAACTATTTAGGGGGGAAATCTATTTACACCCTTATCACACAAGATAGAACAAAATAAATGTCAGATGAATTAAAGGGTTAAGGGTAAATAAAATAGAACCACAAAATACTTAGAATAAAATATAGATTACTATTTCTATCTCAGTGTGGAGATGGAATTTCTAAGTACAAAAGCAATTGGAGAAATCACAAAGGAAAAAAAACCCAGATATATTTGGCTGCATAAAAATTCAAACCGTCTCTATAAAAAAAATCATAGAAAATAAAAATAAACAGCAAAATCAACCTGAGAAAAATGTCTGCAACAAAAACATCAAAAAATTAATGTTCTTAAAATATAAAGTCGCATTTATACGTGACAAAACCCACTAAACCCCAAAGAAAAATGTGCAAAGAACAAGAATAGGCTATTTGCAGAAGATATACAAATAATGGTTAAGCACACAAAGAAACGTTGAGCCTCACTGGCAATCAATACACAGGAAGAAAACACAGTAATGAAATACATTTTTTTTTTTTTGACCTACCAGATTAGCAAATACTTGTAAAAGTCGATGCAGAGTATCGAGGAAGCCACGGTACAACGATAGGTCCTCTCACACTTTGCTAGCACTGTAGAAATTTATACAATGTTTCTGGAATGCAATATAATGCAATATAATAAGCCTCGAGGGTCTTTAAAATATTCATTCTCGTTGTTGCAATATTTCCATTTTATTGGAATATTTTACTCTAATTTTATTGGAATAATTCTATTATTCAATTTCGAGCAAGTAAAAAATAAGGACACACATATACGTGTTCATCTCTTTTATTTATAATAATAAATACAAACAAATATTCACCGAGGTTTAGATATTCACAAGTTTTGGAAAGTTAAATAAATTATAGTATACCTGCAAGATGGAATATTATATTATCGTTTAAAACTACAGCCACAGGGGTGCCTGGGTGGCTCAGTCGGTTAAGCGTCTAACTCTTGATTTCGGATCAGGTCATGATCTCATGGTTGGAGAGATGTAGCCCCTCATCAGTCTCTGCGCTGACAATGTGGAGCCCGCCAGGGATTCTCTCCTTCTCTCTCTGCCCTTCTCCTGCTCACACACTCTCTCTCAAAATAAATAAATAAGCATATTTTTTTTAATTAAAATAGGGACTCCTGGGTGGCTCAGTCAGTTAAGGATCCGACTTTGGCTCAGGTCATGATCTCATGGTTCATCAGTTTGAGCCTCGCATCAGGCTCTGTGCTGACAGCTCAGAGCCTGGAGCCTGCTTCAGATTCTGTGTCTCCCTCTCTCTTTTCCCCTCTCCCGCTTGCACTCTGTCTTTCTCTCTCAAAAACTAAATAAACATAAAAAATTTTTTTAAATTAATTAAAATAAAATTAAGGGTGCCTGGGTGGCTCAGTTGGTTAAGCATCCAACTTCCACTCAGGTCATGATCTCACAGTCTGTGAGTTCAAGCCCGCATCAGGCTCTGTGCTGACAGCTCAGAGCCTGGAGCCTGCTTTGGATTCTGTGCCTCCCTTTCTCTGTCTGCTCCTCCCCCGCTCATGTTCTGTCTCTGTCTCTCAAAAATAATAAACACTAAAAAAATCAAAATAAAATAAAATTATAGCCACAAAAATGTTTTTATGATTTAGAAAAGTGTTCATAATATGTTACAATATGATCTGCACAGTTTCTACAAGCATAATGATGATTGTCGCTTAAAAAAATTTTTTTAATGTTTATTTTTGAGAGAGAGAGAGAGAGAGAGAGAGACAGAGTGTGAGCGGGGGAGGGGCAGAGAGAGAGAGAGGGAGTCACAGAATCGGAAGCAGGCTCCAGGCTCCAAGCTGTCAGCACAGAGCCCGACGCGGGGCTCGAACCCACGAACCGCAAGATCATGACCTGAGCCGAAGTCGAACGCTCAACCAACTGAGCCACCCAGATGCCCCGGTATTCATTTTCTTTTAAAGAAAGTACTGTATTTCTGGACTCATCTTCCCCTCTCGTAGGGTAGCAGAAGGTACTCCCAGACCCTCCTCCCAGCAGACTCTCTTCTTCCAGGTCCTAAACTGCACTCTTTGGTGACCTCTGTTCCTCCTCTGACGTTAGGAGGGCAGATAGACCCTCACGCAGTCTGCTTTGTGGCCAGCCAAGCCACCCACGGGACCCAGCCCCCAGGAGACGGCAAAGTAATGCTTCAGACTTTGCCCTTGGCAGCACCTATTATCTCAGTCCTACTACCTACGTACGAATGCTGGCTGATGACCTTGGGCAGCTCGCCATCTGAACCCAAACGTACGCTCCAGGGAGGCAGGCTCTTTCCCGTCCGCTATTGTGTCTCCAAAGATTCGGGATTCCTCCCGAACGAATGAGTGAGCGAACGGGCGTTTCTTCTGTGAAGTGCGGGAAATCAACCCATTTCGCGGAGTGTTGCGAGAAGCAAATGCACTCACGTGGGCGACAGGCCCGCCCAGCGGACGCTCTTCAGACCCCGGTGCTCACCCCGCACCGAGCTGGCCACACGCGGGGCCCCCGGCTCCCTGCTCGCCTGCAGCGAGAGAGCTTTGCTGAAGGTATAAATGGTTTCGCCTCGTCTCTTTGAGTTTTCCCAGATGGTCCGAAACACATGGCTTTCTTCCTCTTCTTCTTCTTTGCCTTTTGGTTTCCTGCGAATCGATTCTGCCGCTGGTGAAGGGCAGTAAATTAATAACTAGATTTCCCCCCACGACAACAAGTCCCACAACTAATTGGCTCGATATCTCCCTGTTGCTGTATCACTTTGGGATTTTCTGGGTGAGATATAAATAAGCCAATTCTATTAATAAGCCATTTGGCCAAGGGAAGAAAATACACTTCTGAGATCCCGAGGGGCCCGGGGAAGCCGCTCGGTGGCCCATGGAGCGAGGCACTTGATTACAGGAATGAAGCATGCCGCCTCTGTGCCCTCCTCCCTGCAAATCTGTACTCCCGGCAGATTCCTCTCGGTCCTGGGGGGGGGCGGGGAGAGGAAAGCTTTGTTAAGTTTAAAAATTATAATTTAGATAAATCTGTGCATTCATTGGCCTGAGCGTGTCTCTGGAAAATAATAGTTAGCAGGGTAGAACCTGCGCATTTCAGGGGCTTTATTGTCTCCTTATAATTAAGTCCTGCACAGAAATCCAATTACAAATGTTCTCAATCGCCCTGCAGCTAAGTGCTAACAGAAGAGGGGAGGAAGGCTCCCGGACTTAAATAACTGTGGATAAAAATTAATATCGTGGCCGTGTTGGCTAATTAAAAGTGCCGCCTCTATTAGCGGGCCTTTATATTAATAAATGAGACTGTTATTATCATATCCGACAACCAGGCTGCTTATCAAGTCTGCTCTGTCAGCCTTGCTCTTGAAAGCACAAGTTCATTGCCCTGGGTGCAGGCTCCTACGGGAACAGAGGGGAGGACTCCGTTCTCGCCAGGCACTTACCAAGCTGGGCACCTTGGCATACACTGCCTGTGTGCTCCTCCCACCAGCCCTGTCTGGGTTTTGTCATGGTTCCTGCTTCCCAGTTGAGCCAACCGAGGCTTCGACGTTCAGTAACTTCCCCTGAGAAGAGGCAGAGCGGGATTCAGGACCCGGAGGCTGGCACTCGTCACGTTACACGAGCTGATTTTCCTGGCTGGCTGGGTGGGGCGGGTGGAGGTTTTTCACAATGTATCCGTACCTGGAAGGTGGAAAACTTGCCCTCGTAGGTCTGGCACATTCCTTTGTGGCCCCGCGACTTGTTGATTAGTCCTGTGCTGTGGACCAGGCACTGTCTGAGGCCCGGGCCACGTGCTGGCCCCGCGCTGGGGAGGAGAGCAGGCGTTCGTGATGGCGGAGAAAGCAGAGGGTGCCGTAGGACCCCACCAGAAAATAGCCAACCCGGACTTGGGGGATAGCGGAGATTTCTCGGGGGACACGGCATCTAAGCTGAGCTTGGAAGAAACCCAGGCCAAGTAGCGAGACAAGGGGGAGGAGATACCCAGGCCAGGAAATCCCGTGTCCAAAGGTGTGAGGGAGGAGCTGTGTGCCTGGAAGATAACATTCAAGGCGTGTAATGAAAAACCGGGTAAGGCTGAAGACAGAAGCAGGGCCAGATCACATCAGGTGAGGCCTTGCTGCCTCTCCTCAGAACTTGGGCACAGCTTACCCAAGGGCAACTGAAACATCTTTGAATCATTTTAAACAGAAAGTGCTGTGAACAGAACTGCGTTTTGTGTTCATGTCTCTGGCAGGAATGTGGAGATTACCTGGCTACAGTCTATCCTGGAAGCAAAGGACCAGTTAGGGACAGTGCAGGAGGGACAGGAGCGGCTCCATTCAACAGCTATGTGGTCAGCGACTGGACGCGGGGGCTGTGTCAGGAAGTGGGAGGAGTCACATCCGACCCCGGTTTTCTGGCTTGAGCAACGTGGAGGGATGCTAGAAGATGGGAAAGAGAGGATGAGAAGCTGCTCTGGGTGAAAGACATAAGGCGCATTCGGTTGCTGTGTGGCCACAGATGAAATCATCCAGGGGGAGTGGGAAGAGGGGCCAGACAAGTCCTCAGTGGGCTTTAACAATCTTTGTTCACCCTCTCATCAAACACCATGCATCTTCTCTGGGCAAGGCACTTACGTCTTGTTACCAGGCATTTCTATCTATTAGTATAATATGTCCTTGATGACAAGAGGTGAGGAATTTCCAACCTAGGCTAGGTGTCCCCCAACCCCCACAGAAATGTCAAATTTATTATTTTTTTTAATGTTAAATGTTATTTTGAGAGAGAGAGAGAGACTCTGTGTGTGTGGTGGGGGGGAGCAGAGAGAGAGAATCTCAAGCAGGTTCTGTGCCATCAGCACAGGGCTGGATCCCAAGAACTGTGAGATCATGACCTGAGCTGAAATCAAGAGTTGGATGCTCAACGGACTGAGCCACCCAGGCACCCCACGTCGAATTTATTTTGAATCACTAGTATCTATCATAGGCAATCCAGTGGATGAGGATCAAATTCTGGTTCTGTACCCAACGTTGAGTCAGCCATGGGTTTACTCTGAGGCCTGAGCTATCATGAAAGCAGGGTGACTGAGAAAAAGTAGCCACAGACTCTCTCAGTCTCAGAGCATATTTACATATTTACCCTAAGTCACCAGAGCCCCATAATGGAACCCAGACCCGATCATTTTAACGTCTAAATTTCAAAGATAATAATAATAATGAATGAAATACCGACTAGACTTAACAAATGAAAGCTTTTCAGGGAAGTGGAGGAGGGAGGGAGAGGGGGGAAAGATGAATATCTGAAAACAACATCTTGTTTTTACAAAGCAATGGACCAGTCATTTGCCATCCATCAGCTAACAAATGCAGGAAAGTCCGGATTGATAGGAACACTAGCAGAATGGGGACGAAGGGCTACAATGTATGGATTTTCTCATGATAAGAAGGTTGTTTCAGCCTTCACTGAAAATCTTTCCAGAGTGTCTGGTTAAGCTTTCCTGTTCTACTAAGTCAAGCTGGTTTTCTGATCCTGCTTCGGCATAGACCTGGAGCAGGTGAGAGGTGAGCCTGGCCAGAGTAGAGTTTAGGAGTTTATAGTTTCTTACACAAGATTATAAAGCATGGTGCCAGAAGGCAGATCCTCAACGCTGTGTCTGAAGAAGAACCAAGGTCAAAGCTACATGATAAGGCCAAGACCTGACCATCAACCCAAGAAGCCAGGCAAGAGGCCAAAGACAGAAAGGGTCAAAATGAGAGGTTAGGGGGTTAGGGAGCTAGAGTCAAGGTGCTAGAGAATGGTGAGTGGAGACAGTGGTGAATGAGGGAGTCTGAAGGAGTCCCCGAGATCAAGGATTGGTGATATACAGGTTTATTAGTTATCTATCGCTCCGTGTAACAAGAAACCCCAAAACTCAGTAGCCTAAAACAGCAAACATTTGCTATCTCAGAGTTTCTGTGCATCACGAATCCGAGCATGTCTTAGCCGGATGACTGGGGTTCAAAGCCTCTTACGAGGTTGGAGTCAAGCTGAAGACCCGAGCTGTGGCTTCCTCTAAAGGCTTTCTTAGGACAGTGGGGAGAATCCACTTCTAAGCTCCCTCCTGTGGTTGCTGGCAGGCCTCAATTCCTCCTCCCATGGGCCTCTCCATAGGCTGCCTAAGCATCCGCAAAACATGGTCGCTGATGACTGGAGAAAGAGAGAGAGACAGAAACCAGAAACCGAGAGATTAAATTAGGAGACAGCAAACCCCCAAGATGAAGATCACAGTCTTTTTATAACCTAATCTTGGAAGTGACATGTTCTATTCATTAGAGGCAAATCAAGAATCCAGCCCATGCCAAAGGGGAAGGGATTATACAAGGAGGTGAAAACCAAGAGGCAGGGACCTCTGGGGGCCATCATAAAGATTCCCAAGCCTGGTTCATTTAAAGGGACTTTACGGGCTGGACACCAGCGTGTGGAGCAGACAATTTCTTTGACGGATGAGAATATCGCAAAATTTCTGGCTTCTTCATCATCCATATTGGTTATTGTTTTTCATGGCAGCAGATGTTGAGATAGAAGGTGTAGACAGCTAAGGTAACTATTTAGCGATTTCCAGATATTCTCTAGAAGTCGACTTTTGCCCAACTCATTGACGTCATTCTGACACTTGCCTTCTCATCGCGTCGATCCCTCCTCAAAAATTCCTATTGTCTGTGCTACAAATTAGCGTCTTCTCTAAAAGGCACTAACCTCTAATTGTCTGTATTTTCTCACAGTGCTGCCTTGATTGATAAATCTTCTGGGAGCCGAGCTCCAATACCTAGTCAGTTGCATCGGGAGGACGAAGTCTATTTCTGATGGTGGTGCGTGAAAGGCTTCCGCTCTTCTAAAGGAGTGTGACACCAACAGGTCGAGTGGGACCTTGGGATATGACGTGTGGTCAGAGTAACCTAACCAAGTCATATTCTGGGCCTGCCCGGCCCGGCTGGATGAAGTGTGACTCATCCAAACGCCTTGGAGAGAGAAGTGACAGGTGGATCCTTGGAAGGACCCTGAGAGGAGTGCACAGTGGGACCCTGGCTCCATATTTTCACACAGGGACTGGGCTTTCAGGGAAGTCCCTGTTGAGAAGGCACGCTGCAAATACATCTGCCCATATGGTTATAACAGCCAGGGACCGGGTCAAGTTTATGGAGAGGATACAGAGAAAATGAGAAAAGAAAAGCTGACAGCACTAGAGCATGAAGAAGGGAGGACGTACAAGAAGAGAAAGAAACTAGATGAGAGAGCCCACAGCAGAAATGTCTGAATGCCACCACGCCCAGCTCCGGGCCCAGCAGCCATCTCTCTCTCATGGGCAAATTCATGTAACCAATGTTAGGGACTTCCTGCTAAGTTCTAGGCCCAGAGGACACAAGGATGAACAAAATGGACATCACTGCTACTCAACCAAAGTTCACTCTGGAGGGGAAACAGAAATAGAGGCAGGACAATGAGGCTCCCAAGGAGGACATCAGGCCCTTAGGATGAAACTATACCGACAGACATATCGAGGCCACCCCACCAGCACAGCAGAGTCGGTGGCCTTCTGGTTTGTAGCCCATCTATAGGGGACCCAGCCTGAGGAAAACGCCCCTCCAAACTTTCCTCACCCCAAACCTGGGCCCTGGCTTTGGGCCACAATCCCTAAAACCTAGTGTTGGGCTCCCGCCCTAAATCACCTCATTTCTCCCTTGGCCTCTCCTTACACTGACCATCTCTCAGGATATGGGCCTTTTCATCCTTTCCCTGCCTCTTCCTTGCCCACCCAGAATCTTTGGGAGTGGCAAGAGCAAGAGAAGAAGCCAACGGCTGTCATTTGCCATGGGTTTGTGAAAGGCTATGTCCTCCAGTCTTGCTGACAGACAAAGGAAGGAGGTAGGTCCAAGAGAACTCTACATGGGCGAGGTCGAGGGGCATCTGGCCAAAGATAAGCAGAGGCCGAGCATCCCCTCTCCCCTACTCCTCTCTTAATGGCACTGTGCTCGCTTGTGGTACTAGGAGAGCTGACCCTCTGGGCATACTACAAGGAAAACAACTCAGCTATGGAAGAAAATGGTAGCTGGTGAGTCTTTAGTTCCCAGGTAGGCATCTGGCTTTAAGTTTGCTCAGAGAACCCGAGACGTCTGTGGTTGCTGGCCTCCTCCACAGCCTCTGGAGAGGTCAGCTATCACAGCTCTGGAGTCGACTGTTGAGATAACCCCCATTTTTTCCATTCCTCACCTACTTTTATGAGTAAGACTTTCTTCCCAATGTCTCCGCCCTAAATCCCTCCCGCTCTTATCTCCTTCTACAATTAAAGGCAAAGAACGGGAGTCAGCGTAAGGTCACAGCTTCTGGACACTCTGCAGCACACAGGGGTCAAGAGCCTGAAGGCGTTAACCGTTCACGCTGGAAAGCTGAGGATGCGGCCTGTCCAGTAGGACTTCGGGGGGACAGAAGGAAAGCCAGGGTGGGGGGAAGCCCCGCCAGAGGCCCTGGGGCTCCAGGAAAGCCGAGGGATGCGTGTCAGTGAACACATCTCCCAACAGCCCGTAGCCGCGTGGACAGGCCACGTGAATGCGCTTCCGGTTGAAAGTGGCAGTCTCCACGATGGGAGCTCCCTGGCCCAGCCCTGCCAGTGCTTGACATGGAGCCCCTCTCCGTAGCCCAGCACCCCCCTCGCTTCTCTGACTCTTGCCTCCCCTTCTCCCACCAGGGCTCTGCATGGCGAGCCATCTTTTGGCCCTTCTGGTTGGCTTGGCAAGTTGCAGACACCCTCTCCCAGAGCTCCGGGCCTCTGCACGGCCTCCACGTGCACGTGGCTGCAATGCCCCTTCTCTTAGCTCTCTCCTGCTCATCCAGCGCCAGACGCCAACTCCTCCATCAAATGAGCCTCCATGATGCTCAGAGGCTGGGCCGCCCCTTCTCCTCTGCCCCCCAACCCCAGGGTCGTCTCCCTCCCTAATCCCCACCCCCAGACTCAGCAAGGGGGGGGGGGGCCGGCTCCACAAGCCAAAAGGGGTGGGGGAGAGGGAGCAGGGAGGGGAGGCTGGGAACGCAGAGCCCCGGCCCCCTCCACATCCGCTGCTGCAATCACAGCCCACCCCCAGCTGACAAAAGGCCTTGTCAGAGCCAAAGGGTCTGGTGCCAGCCCCGCCCCTTGGAGCAGCGACAGCCGTGTGCTACATTTGCCCAATTCTGCAGCTGGGCTAATTACTGTGGTTCCCGAGCTTGGGGTCCAGCCCCAAACCAAACAAATTAGGACAAAAACCATAGGCTTCTTCATCCCTCTCATTCCCAGCCAGCAATTGCTGAAGGACCCCTATAATTGATGACAATGAAATAAAACCCCACCACCTGTCCTTACTCCTAAGGACTTGGGAGCCCGGCCAATACCTCGGCCCACCCCTCCGTGGCCACAGCAACATGGAGTTGCGCAATGCTGCATTCCCAGTGCCAGCATCACCCTGGGAACAACCTGGGGCCCGTCCCGGCCCACGACATGATCCAGCCAGGGAAGAATAACGCAGCTGGCGGGCGGGCTAAGAGGTGAGTGGACTTGCGGCCAGGACTGCCCCGGGGGTGGGCCAGCCCCGTGAGGCCTGGGGCTGGTGTGGATGCTGGGGGGGGGGGGGCGGAGGGGGTGGTGTGGAGGGGATGGCAGCAGCTCGCGGCCCAGGTCTTCAGGAAACACAGAGGAAGGAAGTGCCAGGTGGACAACTCCCAGGAAGCCATACTCAGAAAAGTCAGGAAAAGCAGGAGTAAAAGCCAGCAGTAAGGCCTGGAAGTCAGTAGGAGGGCCCTGGCTTGAGCATCTAGGTTCAGGGACAGAAATTAAAACACGGACCCAGTGATGTACAAGACCTGGGTGCTAGGGAAGGAGATCAAAACACAGGTTAGGCAAGGCTCCGCCAGCAGCGAGGGTACCTGGCCGAGATCAGATGTGGGTCGTGGATGCCCTGACAAGGGTCCGGCTTAGGTCCAGAAATACGGGTGATAAAAGAGGCCTGGCCAGGGGCAGAGAACCAACTTGTGGTCCTGGCTACAGGGCCCTACACTGTTCTCCAACTCTGCCTTGCATGGAATTGTGCAGAGGGCTTGTTAAAACACAGACTGCGGAGGGCGCCTGGGTGGCTCAGCCCGTTAAGCGTCCGGCTTCGGCTCAGGTCATGACCTCGTGGTTCGTGAGTCCGAGCCCTGTGATGGGCTCTGTGCTGGCAGCTAAGAACCTGGAGACTGCTTTGGATTCTGTCTGTTCTTCCTCTCCCTCTCTCTGCCCCTTTCCCACTCACACTCCATCTCTCTCTCTGAAAAATAAACATTTAAACACACACACACACACACACACACACACACACACACACACACAGAGTGCTGGAGTCCTTGATTCAGGAGGTCTAGGGGTGGGGGGAGCGCTGAGAATCTGTATTTCTGGGTAGTTCCCAGGGGATGCTGATGTTGTTGGTCCAAGGACCACGCTTTGAGAACCACTGCTTTAAATATCTGGGGACAAGATATAATCCTCAGGCTGAAAGTGAGTGACAACCCGGGAGCCAAGAGGAAATCACCCAAGGTAATGTTGTACCCTGAACGTGTGTATTCTCCTGTCCCTTCCACACCTTCCAAATTCGTGTGTTGAAGCCCTCACTCCAAAGGAGACTGTATTTGGAGACCGGGCTGTGAGGAGGTGATAAAGGTTAAATGAGGTCATGGGCGGGATGCCCTAATCCAACAGGGTTGGTGCATTTACAAGAAGAGGAAGAGACACCAGAACGCACGTTCCCTCTCCTTCCCCTCCACCCCTCTCCCTTGTGAGGACACAGCAAGAAGGCCATCTGGAAGCCAGGAAGGGCTCTCACTGGCACTTTGATCTCGGACTTCCAGCGTCCAGAACTGTGAGAAATACAAGTGTGTTATTTCAGCCTCCAGTCTGGGGTGTTCCGCCATGGCCACGCAAGCGGACTCGGGCAGACTCAGAGACCAAACAACGCGAGTAAATACTGAGACTTTGTAGAAAGAGGGAGCAAGGTCTGCACGTACACCTCCCGAGCTGGCCGCACGGACGAGCCCACCTGTGGTTTCTGCTCGTCCAGACCCACCCTCACCTCTGACCCAACTTTCTCCGTTGACTGAATTCCAGCACAATCCTAACGAGGAGGACTTGAAAAGCGCTTTCTCATCTCCGCTCCTCTCTCCATTTCTCTGCCACAGCCCCTGCCCTGCCCCAGGGCAAGCCTTCATCTCTGGTTCAAGGTCATGTCCTGAGCGTCCCAGCTGCCCCCGTTTCCTCTGCCTCAGTCTCCCTTCACCTCTGCCCTCGGCTCTGGCCCCGATCAATCACCCTAAAGCACAGTCAGGAGAAGCAGGGGTCGGTGGGGAAAGTGAGGACCGAGCCAGCCAGCGAGTCCCTGCGGAGGCGGCAACCACAGGTCAGGGAGGCTCGAGGAAGATTTATTGGCCACTGAACTCTGCCGGAGGGCGTGGGGTAAGAAGGCAGAGAGTGTAATCAAAGTGATATTTTATGTTCCTCCGTCTCAGGAAAATAATTGTTCCACTGGAACATCATTACACTATCGTTTTTCTACTCCTGTGCCACTTACACGGAAATAGAAACTCACTTTCTTCTTCTTAATAAGCTGCAATTTCAATAACTCTAAAGGCTTTTTCTGAGACAGAGCCATCCTCCAGTGATGTGGTGAGGACAGGCGCCCCCTCCAGACTCCCAGGCGGGGGGAAGGCCTGACTGGCTCCTGGGGACAGCTGTCCCTTCTTCTTGATACTCTCCTTGCCTGTCATCTAGGGGACCAACTGTCCCTATTCGCCCGGGACTAAGGGGTTTTCCAAGATGCTGGACTTCCAGTGCTAAATCCCGGTCAGTACTGGACAAACCAGGACAGTTGGTGACTCTGTCTTCCACCCACTGGGGACAAGAAAGCAACACTGTGCATTTAACAAGTATTTGTTAAGCACCTACAGCATGCCAGACACTTTCCAGATGGCTGGGAAACGGGCAGATGCCAACAAACGAACACTTGCCCTCAGGAAACTTGCATTTGAGTGGAGAGATAAACAATAAACATACTAAGTAAGTACGTTATAGAACATACTAGAAATGGATGGAGGAAAGCAAAACAGGGAAGGAAGATTGGCAGGGAGGTGTGGGGGGTGGCCATCTTAAATATGGTGATCAGGGTGGGCTTCACTAAGTTGGTGGCATTTGAGCCAAGTGGGAAGGGGGTGTGGAAGCAAGTTATGAGGATATCTGGGGGAAGGGCATTCCAGACAAAGGGATCGGCCAGTGCAAGGGCTCAGAGGCTGAGCTTGGCTCACATATTCAAGGAATTCCACAGAGGCCCATCGGCTGGAGCAGAGTGAGCAAAAGGGAAGGGCAGGAGAGAGGTGGAAACTATGGCCAGACACCAAGCCTTGTAGGGCTCTATAGATCACTGGGAGACCATTTGACTTTTACCTGGAATGAAAAGGAGAAAGAACATACTCGGATTTGTGTCCTCATAGACTCGTTCTGACTGCTATAGAAGTCCATCAGGAGGCTGTCGCCATAACACCAGTAAGCAATGGCAGGTCTTAGACCAAGATGGTAATGGTGGAAGTGGTTAAAAAGAAGCTGGATCGGGGCGCCTGGGTGGCTCAGTCGGTTAAGCGGCCCACTTTGGCTCAGGTCATGATCTCATGGTTTGCAAGCTCGAGCTCCGCATCAGGCCGTCTGCTGTCAGCACAGAACCTGCTTCAGCGCCTCTGTTCCCCACTCTCTCTCTGCCCCTCCCCCACCCACGTGTGTGTGCGTGCGCGCGCGCACGGGCACGCTCCCTCTCTCTCTCTCTCGAAAATAAACAAACATTCAACAAAAACAAGAAGCCGGATTCTGGATATATTTTGAAGGTGAGGCCAACAGATTTTCCTGGGTATGAGGTGAGAAAGAAAGAAGAGCTGGTGTAACTTCCAGTATTTGAGTGCACAGGGGCCACAAGGAGATCTTAGAATAAATACTATACATTTCAAAGACCCAGTGCACCCTCAAAGGACTTGCACTTGAGAGATTGCTAGTTTAAGCTGGAGTCTAAGGGGCACTTCCAAATAAGCCCATTATGGCTGTGGAGCATGGTCGTTAAGCGCAGAGCAGATTTGTACTCCTCCCTGGGCCCAGAGCTGGAGAACGAGCTACTACTCAAGGCCTAGCCTGCTAACTCAGGAGAGTCCAGTGGTTAAGAGGTTGGGCCTGCACTTAAACTCACTGAGGCTCAGTCTTGTCATCCAGTGATTGTTGCAAAAATTGAATGAGACCATGTTAACAAAACATTTAGCACAGGGCATAGGCACAGAGCCTAGAAAGCTCCTTCCTGGTGGAGAGGTGGAAGATGTGGTGTTGAAATTCTGGCAGTGGCCAGCAGAGGGCACCACCAGCAAAAGACAGTGGCGCTGCGCTGCCAGGGAGACTGGCTTATTTGCCTTGGATCCGCTAACCCTGTGAAAAAATAGACTAGCTTCCCACAAATAACAGGCTGGGATTTAGATTTATATCCCCTCACTGCCGAGATCTACCGCTGTGCAAAATGGATCTTCTATCTTAGGGTTTCTCTTGCTCAAAACAGCCCCCCCAAGCCCTGGCATTAGAGGGGAATCATGCAACTGTCTCCACCATTAGCCCATTCTTACCTCCTCCCCAGAACCCTGCAGGATACCCAGAGACCGGATGACTCCTCCAGTACCCTGGGCGTGGGGAGGCTAGAGACAAGCACAGATAAGGTTTGTCCAATTTGTTCTGGTCCCTGGAAATTCTGCTTATCTCCTCTCCCATTGCTTCATCACATTGCCAAAATTACCTCGATAATATATTTTTTAATTTAAGAATTCATTTTCACTTCACGAAAGAGGAACACTGCAGCCAGATAAGAAACTCCATCTGTCTTCAAGAAAAAGGGTCGTGGATTTGGGTGTCACGAATCCTGTAATGTCTTAAATTAAGGTGCCACTTCTGAATGCTTTCTTCGTATTTATGAAATGATTATTCTACAGAGGTGCATTTAATATTGTTAAAATAATGATTGTGCATGTTTAATACATCAATTTAAGTTATTATCTCCCATGCTATAAAATGTGGGATAATTTCATAAATAATTATAAAGCATTTACAAATGGCACCTTAATGCAAAGCATTCTTGCTAATCCTTTATCTTTCACAAACACAGAAATAACAATTAGGTTCCTGGAATGAAAACGGGAGGTTATGTTCTAGAATGTGTCACCTCCTCACTGAATGCAAATAAGGAGACAAGGAGAAGAATAAAAGACCTGGATAGAAATAGCATGCTTTCCCACTTCTTGACGGATGGAAGGTGTCCGCGTTTTCATTATTCTAAGCACTGGGCCCTTTCTCCGCGGGGACAAGGAGGGCTTGCTGCCTCAGGGTAGGGGCAATTCTTTGAACCCTCTTGGTAATTTATTTTGGGAACTAGAGAGGCCTAGCCACAAGGTTGGAATAAGAGGCATTTACAAACACACACACACACACACACACACACAGGCACACACACACGCATGCACGCACATGCACACAAGCAGGAGAATGGACGTGACATCCCCAGGTTCCTGGAAGTTTGATCCAGGTCTTCAACCATTCCAGAGGACAGGCTGAGTCACAAGTCACTAGAGACCATATATGATGAAAGAACTTCCGTTTTGTCTTTTTGATCAAAGAACTTCCATTTTCATCTTTTAGCCTGCCTACCAATAATACAGACTTAGGGAGGCAGGAGATACCCTCAAGGAGCTTACATTCTACAAGAAGACGCTGAACGTTCACATTTAAATTTACAGAGATAGCACAGAACTGAGGTTAAATTAGCTAAATTAAAATTGGGTTGATGTAAAGTTAATCCAGGAAGGCTTTTTGAAAGAGGTGAGATAGACCGGGTCACAGATCCATGAAATCAAATAAATCAAAGGCTGAAGATGCGAAAGAGACAGTTCATTTAACGCCCATGTGCTCGTGTGCACACATGTACACACACACATACACGTGGTGAGAACTGGCTGTGTACCTAAAGCAACAAGTGATTCAAGCCAGGACATCAGGATCCAGGCTTGATCAATCCTGGGAGATATTTTGGGATAATGCTCTTTGAACCCCACCAAGCCAGCCTGTCTCTCAATGGCTGGACAGTGACAGAGACGACTGAGTAAAAGAGAAAGGAGGTCCCAACCAGCCCATGAGGCACCCTGCAGCTGATCCAAACCCCAGCTCTGCAGGAACAAACAGCTCCCTAATTCAGGCAACCGTCTTTAAAGCCAGGTTGTGAAGGAAAAAATAGAAGGGGCAAAACCTCAAGGGTCCTGATGCTAGGACACCAGCTGCCATATTGGTGCACTGCTGCTATCTGCATATCAGCAGAGCTAAAAGGAGTCCCAGTTACAGATTGTCCCCAGATCTGGGAAGATGGTGGGGCAGGGGAGGTTGATCGAGATTAGACGACAATCAGAGGACCGGCAAGCTGGGCTGTGTCAGGCGGCAGCCTTAAAGAGGAGGTTACCCACAGCTCCCGAGCAGACCGGGAAGCAGGCCGCTGTCACAACTCAGAGGGAAGGCCCTCAAAGAAGCTGGAGGCCATCTCCTCCACTCCTGTCCATCCCAGGGCCGGCAGGAAGGGCCAGGAGACAAGAGGGACTGAATTCTTACAGCCGGGTGGGTTCCTGAGCCCTCTCCCCTGCAAAAGATGGATCCATTACTAGGAATTCATGCTGATTGCACCTTTCTCCTCCCACGCCTGCACCCCACCATTTCCACCACTATTATGACCACGTCTGTAGAGGCCCCATCCAGGTTCTCAACACTCAGCTACTCCCAGCCCTGGCAACAAGGCGCTGGGGGCTGACCACACACAAAAGAATGACCTTCTCTGGCTCTCACACACAAATCCCCAGTCTTAGCGACCCGAGAGCCCTCATCCTATGTCTCTAGCTCTCTCCTAAGTACGTCCTCTGTCCTACAGTTACAGCGAGTCAACATTCCCAATCATGAACTCATCAAAATAGAATATTCGCCTAGCTTCAAATCACCTCCCCCCCCGAATGGGCATTATTACCTGGTGGTTTTGCCACATCTCCAAAAATCCTTCGCTGCTCTTTCCTCCAGAAGGTGGAGCTTCACTTCCATCTCCTTGGGTACGGACTTAGTGACCCGCTTCTAACAAAGCATGGGAAGAGTGAGCTAGTGATGTTTCAACAGAAAATCCTGATGATCAATTATCCACAGAGGATAAAGCACGCAGTTTCCCAGGGGCAGGAAAGATTTTCTAGTTCATCTGGATACTAAGGTACATAGAGGCAGGAATACTACATTATTCTGGAAAATTAAGCTGAAAGAGAGAGAGAGCGAGCCTTCAAGAGCTCGTGTCCCCAGTAATAAGTCATAGTGAGGTCATGTGCCTCCTGATATAATTCAATGGGAAGGATACTTCTCCCCTGTGGTATTCTTCCTAAAAACCAAAAACATGGGGGAAAGCTGAGAAATGGTCACAGGTTGGAGAAGACGGAGGACTGAATGGAACACGGTATCCTCGACGCGATCCCGGAACGGAAGACGCTCAGTGGGAAAGCTGGCAAAAGTGGAATAAAATCTAGTTTCCATACTAGCATTGTACCGGTGTTAATCTCTTAGTTTGGATACATGTGCCGTGATTGTGTAAGAGGTTAACATTAGGGGAAGCTGGGTGAAGGGTACGTGGAACTCTGTACTATCTTTGCAACTTTTCTGCAAATCTGAAAAAACTTCAAAATCAAAAGCTTTTGGTTTTTACAAAAGAACTCATCGTCTTGTTCCTCCCTCCCCACGTTAAAAAAAAAAAAAAAAAAAACCGACAAGACCTCTCTATCCTCACATCCCCATTTATGTTGCTTTATTTCACAAAGTCCATGTCGCAGGGTTATTTCCCTTCCCAGAACTCACCGGGCCCCCTCTTGCTTCAGGAACTTTGCTCCCAATGGCTCTTTTTGAAACTTGCCCCCTGCCTTCCTGCCGCCGGCCCTGTAATGCTGGTCCAGAAGGGTCAGTCGCGGGCTCAACTTCCCCGTGAGTCTCCCATAGTCCACACTCCCCACTCTGGATGTTGGGCGTTTTTTGGTCTGCAACACTCATCTCCATCTTTAGAACTGGAGAATACCTTTGCAGGAGGAACACTCAGCTTGGAAAGGTCCACCACATGCTCTCCCTCCCGCTTTTCCCCACCTACTCCTCAAAGGCACCTCACCCCGGGCCTTGGGTGAGGACAGCACAACAGTGCCTCCTGGTGACCGGCGCGGGGCACTGCAGAGTCAGCAGCTCCGCATTCCCTGCACAGCTTTGGAGCTGGGCTCACGGCTGACCCTGGCCTCCTCTGCCCCTTCCCATTTCGGTGCACACCCTTTCTCAATGGTTTGCGGGCTTTCTCTCTCTAGCTTTTGCTCCTGCAGCCCCGGGTGCCTTTACTTCCTCTTTTTGTTACATTTGTGGACAAACTAATGGTTTTAATTGAGACCAATGAGAAGGAGCCTCATTATATAGCAAACGGGGAAGGGGAAGAATAATCGTGAGTTCCGAGCAGAAATTAGATCAAATAAAGACTCGGCCCCATCGGCTTCTAAAACCTTCGAAACCACTCAGAAACTCCATCCAGATTTTCCATAAGTCTCTCTCTACTTGCTCATCCTTTCCTATTTTTCCTCACACTCCAATGTTCAAAATGAAAAATTTCATCTATTTTTATTCAATACTATCATATTTCTCTTTTAATTACTAGCCTTGCAAGAGTATTGTTTTCTACTATTTTTCATGGCAAATGCACAGTACTTAATCTATACTACGGGTTAAATAGGTTTTTGGCAGCCAGCCCTGGAGCCCCGCCAGCACTGATATCCTTGTTGTTATGGGAAAAAGCTTCAGACAACTAATTCAAATGAATTTTTGGAACTCAACCCATTTATAAGTCAGGAACTGCCTGTGCTGCCTTGGATGGTTATTTGATTGGTTTGGGGGGGGGGTAGGTCTTTCTTGTTTTCCAAATGAACTCATTCAGTGTGCAACAAATACATATTAAGGCCTATTACAGGAAGGCCCTATTCTAGGCCCAGGGGATGCTGGGGGACCCAGTCAATTCCTGTCATCGCAGAAAGGGAACCAGGTCCCCTAGACCTTGAACCAGATCCAAGACCAGGTTGAAGGTAAAGGCTGCGGGGGCGAGGGGGGGGGGCGGTATGTATTAGTCAGGGTTCACCAGAGAAACATTTATAGGATATAGACATATCGTGAACATCATATATCATGTATAGGTACGGATACAGATATCTATCTATAACACATGTACTGAGAGAGCGAGAGAATTATTTTAAGGAATTGACTTATGTCATCGTGGAAGCTGGCAAATCTGAAATCTGGAAGGAAGGTGGGCAGGCTAGGTAAAAGTTGATGCCGTCTAGAGTCTGAAATCTGGGGCGCCCGTCTAGCTCCGTCGGTTAAGCGTCAGACTTAGGCTCAGGTCATGATCTCACGGTTCGTGAGTTCAAGCCCTGCATCGGGCTCTCTGCTGTCAGCACAGATCCCGCTTCGGATCATTTGTCTCCCTCTCTCTCTGTCCTCTCTCTCACTCTCTCTCTCTCTCTCTCAAAAATAAACAAACATTAAAGAGAAAACCCTGCAGGCCAGCTAGAAGGTGAGAAGCTTCAGGAATTTTTTATACTGCAGTCTTAAGGGAGAATTTCTTCTTCTTTGGGAAACCTCAGTCTTTGCTCTTCAGGCCTTCAATTGATTGGATGAGGCCCAACCACATTATGGAGGTTAATCTAGTTCTCTCAAAGTCTACTGGTTTTACATATCAATCACATCTAAAAAATATCTTTGCAGCAACATCTAGACTGGTCTTTGAGCCAACAACTGGGCTCCACAGCCTAGCCAAGACAGCATATACAATCAACCACCACGTAACAGAAGCTCAGTGAGCCCTAAAGCCCAAAGGTGGGGCTCTTATCCTGCTCTAGGGAATAAGGTACAAGCAGAGACTAAATTCTGAGCCCGGTGAACAACGGCACAGAGAACTAGCACATCTTTCCACGTCCCCTGTGCGGTCTATCCCATGACATGCCCGCAGACTACTGCACTGTATTGTACTCACCCCCACACTCCAACAGGAGCGTGCCCCCCACTTCCTCAAGACCCTAGGAGGCTGGGCAAGCCACCTGTCCGCCCTGAATGCTAACGGCAAGTTCAGGCTCGCTCCACTGGGTATCCGCCTAAAGCCAGCAAGGCAGAGCGGACAGAGTGCCTCCGCCACCCCTTCTTTCCCGTGGGCTCCTCCCTGGCATCCGCTGCACATTCACGTGTAAGAATGTGACTCTGTCCCTCAGACCCCGGAGGCGCAGCACAGATGGCCCCCTGCCCACCTCGGTCCCCCGGCCCCTCCCGCCTCCCGAGGAGGGGCTCGTCAGCATCTGGCAGTGCCGCCTGAGCAGTCCGTCAGCCTTACACCGCTGTCACCATGAGACGTGGCGGAACGAAAACAAAAGACGTGACAAATTTGTCCTTTTCTCTTTCATAATTAACCAAAATATCTCAGCATGTAGCAAAGCACGGCTCCTAATTAACAGACAGGCGAGAGGCGATTAAGAAAAAAAGCTGCCGCCCCTCTCAACACCCCTCCCACACACCCCTCCCCTCCTCCTTACCTTGCAGCACCCCCTCCACCACCACCCCCCCAACCCTGGTAATTATATTTGCAGAAGAGAATGATATTCTGGTCAGACACGACAGACAGAAAGAGCCCAGTCCCCAGTGAGGCAATTAATATTTCACACCTGCCAAAGCAAAGTGGCCAGGGGAGGGGGAGGCGCGGGGAGGGTGACTGCGTTGTCACAAGGCCAGAGTGTGCAAAAGCCAAGTGGGGACAGGCCTTCTGTTGGGCTGCGGGGATGGGCAGGCCGGGCTGGCACAGAAAACAGCCCTTCAGGGTGTGCATAGAGTGGGGGCAGGGGACCATTGGGCAGAACAAAGGATCCGCGATTCTGCATCCTCCTTGGGTACCCTCCTACCCTGTTTCGCAACTCCCAGCTCACTTATGCACTCCATACACACTCCACCCCCTGGGGGAGCAGCACGAGATCTAAGGGGTGGGGGTGAGCAAACACAGAGGAAGCAAGCACAAAACATTCACCAGTGACCTGGAGCTGCACCCCCCCCCCTTCATATGCTGCATGGGAGTCATATAGAGCAGAGGCAATGTTTATGGTTGACCCTGTCTTCTACAAGCACACTTCCTCACAGCCTCTCTCGTGCTCCCCGGTGACCCATGTGCGCACACACGCACGCAGGCGTACTTACACACACATGATCACACTCACACGCGTGTTTTTACGCACGCACACACAACCGTTTCCAAGTCAAGCAATCAGCCGAGAGTCAGTGACTATACTTATTATGTTCAAGTCCCGGCCCCCTGAGATTCTAACAAGAGCTATGGGGATGGAACTGCTGTCGATTTCAAAAAGAAAGCAGCTAATACACCCAAGTCATGCTGGTAAGTGACACGGTGTGATACGAGTGGCTTCCCAGCTTCACTGAGCACCTCCTAGTTGTCAGGACGGCTCACTAATTACTCCATGTCCCTTACCTCATTCGTTGCCTGTGAAAATCCTAAAAGGCACACAGCACTATCATATTTTATATGGAAGAAACCGGAGATTCCTGGAGGTTAGGTGTCCCACCCAAGGCGGAAAGGTAACAGAGCTGAGATTTAAGCTTTGTTGTGTCTGATGCAAAACTCGTGTCACTTACTCACTCGCGGAAGCCAAAAAGTGGAAGCAACACAAATGTGCCCCCAACAGAGGAGTGGATAAACCACATGTGGTTTAGCTGTACAATGGAATATTATACAACCTTGAAAAGGAAGGCAATGCTGCCACAGTCTGCCACATGGATGAACGTGAGGACGTTACGCTACGTGAAATAAGCCAAGAGGACAGACATCGTGTGATTCTGCTTGTATGAGGTACCTAGAGTCGTCGAATTCATACAGAACACGGAAGGCTGGTGGCCAGGGGCTGGGCGGTGGGGTGGGGGGGGGCAGAAATGGGGAGTTCGTGTTTAATGAGTTGATGAGAAAGTTCTGGACGTGGACGGTGATGATGGCCACACAGCAACGTGAATGTACTTAATGCCCACAGAGCTGCACCCTTCACAATGGCCAAGATGGTAACTTTTATGGTATGTGTGTTTTACGACCACTGGAAAAACAAAACAAACAAAACCCAAAACAGCTCATGTTGTTAACTACCACCCCAAGGGGATAAAGAAGAACGAAAGGTCACTGCTGGCTTGGTGGCCAGAGCTTAGCGCTTGGAGGCGTGAGGTTTGAATGGGGCCCTGAGGGAGGGACGGGCCGCCTTGGCAGGAGTTCAGGCACAGGAAGCGGCAAAATACCAAACAAAATGCACAGGAGCTTCTGGGGCCTCTTTGGAGAAGGAAATTGGTGGAAACCACTTCGATCCAGAGGGAACAATTTATTAGAGATGAATCTAGAAGGAAGTCCTGAGTTGAGTGAGAGGTTGGATTAGATGTCATTCAGGTTTCTTCCGGAGTGAGGATTTTAGGACTTCCAAGGACAAATTTTGAAGAGTAATTGAGTCTGACTGACGGGGAGCGTCCTGAGAGGGCAAGAGGCCACTAAGGCCAGGTGGAAGGCCACGTGTGGGAGGTGAGGCCAGGCTCAGATTGTGGCAGATCCATAGAAGTGGGGAGCCTTTGTACGGCTGAGCCGGGAGAGGCAGGGGACCCTGTGCCTTGAAGAGACCGTTCTGACAGAGACGGAGATGCAGATGTCCAGGAATAGAGAAAGACCTAGAGAACTGGAAGGAGAGAGAGTCCTCATGCGGTCCGGAGCAGCTGCTTTTGCGGACACTGGATGAGAGAAGACACAGGGTGGCTGCAAGGCTTTGTGCATGAAAAAAGAGGAGGTTTTCAACACCTTTGGACAGAAGAGGCAGCCCGGGTGGGGAAGAAAGCCAATGAGGGACGGAACATTCATTGTGGCCTGCAGTGCAGTCCTATTCCCCAACCAGGAATGATAATGACCATCCTTTACGCCGACGATGCTCGGTGATTCTTCTCCAGTACACATCTACGCCCCATCTGCTTCTCTCCACCCCGACTGCCGGTGCCCTGGTCCCAGGCATAGCCCCCTGCTTCCCTATGTCATCGCTGAGTGGTCGACGAGCTATTTGTTTAAGGATAACTAATACTATTCAAAACCCTGAGTCCCCCAACTCAAAATCAGGGCAATTCTTGGGTGCAGGGACTTATGAGGACGTTTCCCTTCATTCCCCTCCCTGGGAAGTTTATCATCCACCTGGGCCGATCCAAAATGCACGTAGGTAAAATGGACAGTGCATATCTGACTAGGGTGAAAGGCAGGTGGGAGGTTACAGGCTTTAGTGACCCATGCACACAGCTGGGATCTCATTGTGGCCCCTTCTCATAGCAAGATCATGAGATCATGGAACATTCCTTAATGACCTTCAATATATTCATCTGTAAAACAGCTATCATTTCTTCATTTACCCACTCTTTCCACCGGTTCATTTAGTCAAAAGTAAGTTACTGTACAGGGCATTGTACTGGGCACTGGAGACTGAACTCTGAACAGGACAAGAAAGGTCTGCCCTCAAGAAGCTTCTGTTCTAGGGGCACCTGCAAGGCTCAGTCAGTTGAGCGTCCAACTTGAGCTCAGGTCATGAACTCAGAGCCCCTGCATCGGGCTCTGTGCTGACAGCTGGGAACCTGGAGCCTGCTTTGGAGTCGGTGTCTCCCTCTCTCTCTCTGCCCCTCCTCCACTAGTGCTCTCTTTCTCTTCCCCCCTGCCTCTAAAAAAAATAAATAAACATTAAAAAAAATTTTAAGAAGTTTCTGTTCTAGTGCGTGGGGTCTGGGAGAGAGTAAAAAGGGGCTGTGCTGTAGTCCAGGCAGGAGACAAGTCTTGGAATTGGGCGTGGAGTGGGGATGGAGAGACAACAAATGCAAGTTACCTACTAGAGGTGAAATTAACAGACCTGACTGATTGTTGCAACTTTAGCACCATAACAAGAGGCAGGGGAGGGGGGAGGGACCCCTATTATAAGAATTAAAGGGGCGCCTGGGTGGCTCAGTCAGTTAAGCATTAGACTCTTGATTTTGACTCAGGTCATGATCTCACATTCATGGGATTAAACCCCTCATCGGGCTCCAGCCTGAACACAGAGCCTGCTTGTGCGTGCTCTCTATCTTTCTTTCTCTCTCAAAACAAATAAATAAACATTAAAAAGTAGAATTAGAAACACCATACATGACATACTCAGCATAACACCCAACACGAACTGCTGCTCAAAGATGATAGCTTTACTTCTTGTGAGCACTGAGGCACTAAAAATGAATCAGAGAGTAGTTTCTGCGGAGGAGGGCTAGAGAAGTGGAGAACAATTTCTGAGGGAGGTGAATTCTGAGCGAAGTTTAAAGCAGAGGAGGGAAGCGGATTGACATGAGGGTGTCAAGAATTTCTGGTGGGAGGCAGAACGGAATGGACCAAACTCAGGTTTGGAGGTGAGAACCGTGAGCCATCAGACTTCAGAAGCAATCGGGGTTGCATATATGAGGCTTCGGCTCAATGCACCAGTAAGATGTATGTAGCACTTTAAAATGAAATCAGACCAAATCCAGATCCCCAAGACGAATTCCTGACTCCCCTTCAGGTCCGTGAGCTTCTATTGGGAGATGTTTGCCCTCCATTTGCAGACTCTCCCCTTCTATGCACCTAAAGAAGGAAAAACAGAGCCTAAACGGCCCCAAGAGGCTGGGGGGTGAGGGACCAGGTGGGCAGGCGGGGACCAGAGCCCGAACCCAGAGCCATGTCAGCGCACCCGTAGCCAGTCTCCTGGGAGCGTCTGCTAAAAAGCCCACTCAAGGGCCCTTCGGGATCTTTCTCTTTAGCAACTGCTGCCCACGTGATTTCTGCTTCATTTCCCGTCCCCCACTCTCTGAAGGCTGCGTTGTCTAACTTGGCAAAGCTACTTGAGCCTCCAGTACAAGTGTCTATCCCGGGCCCACCAGCACCCCCACCGCAGCCCCCACAGGCCTGGATGCTGCCGTCTGTGCGGGCAGCAAAGGCCCAGCCTTGTGGAGGGAGTGGGGACGTGGCCGGAAGCAGGTCCTCCCACAGCAGGGGACACCTTCCCAGTTGTGGCTGCCCCCTATTCCTGATTCTGTGGCCCAGCGCTTCTCCAGGTAGAGTCCACAGATCCCCCGGGGTTCCCTGAGACACTTTCAACGGTCCTGAAGGTCAAAATGTTTTTATAATAATAAGACATTATTTGTCTTTCTCAGGGGGTTGACATTTGCACCATGGTGCGAAGGCAGTGGTGGGCAAAACTGCTGATGTCGTGTGAACCAAAATATTAGCATCAAATTGAACTAATACTCATTTTATTTGTTTCCTCGCCACATGCTCACAGTAAAAAAACAAAAAAAAAAGCCACTTTTACTTATGGACGTTTCTTATGAGGCAGTGGAAATCATTAATTTTATTAAATCTCCACCCTTGAGTACTTATCTTTTTAATATTCTGTGTGACTGAGAAGTACACATTTCCTGCTGCATATTGAAGCTCAGTCCTCGTCTCAAATAAAAAGCATTTGTGGTGGGGCGCCTGGGTGGCGCAGTCGGTTAAGCGTCCGACTTCAGCCAGGTCACGATCTCGCGGTCCGTGAGTTCGAGCCCCGCGTCGGGCTCTGGGCTGACAGCTCGGAGCCTGGAGCCTGTTTCCGATTCTGTGTCTCCCTCTCTCTCTGCCCCTCCCCCATTCATGCTCTGTCTCTCTCTGTCCCAAAAATAAATAAACGTTGAAAAAAAAAAATTGTTAAAAAAAAAAAAAAAGCATTTGTGGGATCAAGTGGAGAACTGAACTAGTTACTCCTTACACGAAACACCATTCCTATTTGAAAGAACTGACAAGCTATGGTTATCCTGACTTGTGTTTTGGTAGAGATTTTCTCAAAAATGAACAAAATCAGATAGAAAACCTGAAAGACCACCCAAATGCCGCCAGAACCGATAAAGGAATTCAGGAAAGTCACAGGATTCAAAATCAACGTACAGAAATCTGTTGCATTTCTATAC
The DNA here is from genome assembly GCF_022079265.1 of Lynx rufus. Classification (NCBI taxonomy): domain Eukaryota; kingdom Metazoa; phylum Chordata; class Mammalia; order Carnivora; family Felidae; genus Lynx; species Lynx rufus. The sequence continues at coordinate 28,883,248 of NW_025814829.1, read as the reverse complement.
ACCAATAATGAAGCAGCAGAAAGAGAAATTAAGAAAACAATCCCATTTACAATAGCACCAAAAACAATACGACACCTAGGAATAAACCTAACGAAAGAGGTGAAAGATCTGTACTCTGAAAACTATAAAAGACTCATGAAAGAAATTGAAGACAACACAAAGAAATGGAAAAGATATTCCATGCTCGTGGATTAGAAGAACAAATATTGTTAAAATGTCTGTACTACCCAAAGCAATCTGCACATTTAATGCAATCCCAATCAAAATACCAACAGCATTGTTCATGCAACTGGAACCAACAATCCTAAAATTTGTATGGAGCCGCAAAGACCCTGAATAACCAAAGCAATCTTGGAAAAGAAAAGTAAAGCTGGAGGCATCACAATTCCAGACTTCAAGTTATATGACAAAGCTGCGGTGATCAAAACAGTATGGTACTGACACAAAAATAGACACGTAGCTCAACAGAAAAGAATAGAAAACCCAGAAATCAACCCACAATTATATGGTCAATTAACCTGTAACAAAGCGGGAAAGAATAAACACATATGTGTGTATGTGTGTGTGTGTGTGTGTGTGCGTGTGTGCATACGCGCAATGGAATATTATTTAGCCATTAAAAAGAATGAGCTCTTGCCATTTACAACAACATGAATACAACTAAAGAGTATAATGCGAAGCAGAGTAAGTCAGAGAAAGACAAGTACCACATGATTTCACGCGTGTGTGGAATTTAGGAAACAAAATAAATAGACAAAGGGAAAAAGAGAGAGAGAGAAATCAAGAATCAGATTCTTAACTATAGAGAACAAGCTGATGATTAACAGAGGGGTGGTGGGTGGGGAGTGGGGGAAAGGGGTGATGGGGATTAAGGAGCACACTGGTTGTGAAGAGCACCGGGTGATGTGTGGAATTACTGAATCACTATATTGTACACCTGAAACTGCTGGAATTAAAATTAAAACTTAAAAATAAAAGTTGTTGGGGCGCCTGGGTGACTCAATCAGTTAAGCATCTGACCTCAGCTCAGGTCATGATCTCACGGTTCATGGGTTTGAGCCCCGTGTCGGGCTCTGTGCTGACAGCTGGGAGCCTGGAGCCTGCTTCGGATTCTGTGTCTCCCTCTCTCTCTCTGCCCCTCCCCTGCTCGCGCTCTGTGTTTCTCTCAAAAATAAATAAACATTAACATTTTTTTAATAAAAAACAAAGTTGTTGGTTTAATTAAACAAAAAACGAAATGAGCCTGTCACTTAAACCAATTGACAAATTTGTGCGCGATGATAAAATTTGGCTTTCATGTGAAAATTAGAATTTTGGAAAAACGTGTCCTTGTCACCATGAACTGGACGGCTTCCCCAAATTTGAAATCTTTCCTGATGAGGTCAGTGGTGATAATAACAAGTCTGATGGGGTTTTTTAAATCTTGTATAATGAAATGTGTCAGCATTTGGAAGATCCACATAACTCAATGAAATAATAATTTCCAAATGTCCAATGCACGATTCTACAAGATCACGCATGGATAAAAGAGCCAATGGAAGTAGAAGAATCACCAATGTATTTTCATAAATACATACAATTGAGTACAAAGGGTTCATTGATATGGTTTAAAACTCTGCATTGCAAATAACCTTTAGGGAACTGCCCTTTATTGGGGCACCTGGGTGGCTCAGATGGTTAAGTGTCTGACTCTTGGCCTCTTGATCTCTGCTGAGGTCCTGATCTCAAGGTTCACCCCCACATCGGGCTCTATGCTGACAGTGTGGAGCCTACTTGGGATTCTCCCTCCCTCTCTCTCTCTCTCTGCCTCTCCCCTGCTCTCTCTCTCTCTCAAAATAAATAAATAAACTTTTAAAATGTAAAAGAAGAGGGGCGCCTGGGTGGCGCAGTCGGTTAAGCGTCCGACTTCAGCCAGGTCACGATCTCGCAGTCCGTGAGTTCGAGCCCCGCGTCAGGCTCTGGGCTGATGGCTCGGAGCCTGGAGCCTGTTTCCGATTCTGTGTCTCCCTCTCTCTCTGCCCCTCCCCCGTTCATGCTCTGTCTCTCTCTGTCCCAAAAATAAATAAACGTTGAAAAAAAAATTTTTTTTAAATAAAAAAAAATGTGAAAGAAGAAACTGTCCTTTTTTGAGTTTTAGTGTAATATCAAAACTGAATAGCCACATTCTGATAAAACCGATTAAAAACTCCTACCTACACATTTGGATGGAGCTGGACTTCCTTCACATATTTCATCCAAAACAGCATATCCCAACAGATTGATTGCAAAAGCAGATGGGATCCATTTAGACACTAGAGAGATCTGCAAAAATGTAAAACAATGGCACGCTACTTACAAATTCTTTGTATTTTGGAAAATGTTTTTCACAAGGCAATGTTATTTATATTAACACGTAAGAGCTGTATTACTGTTAATTTTTAATAAATTGAAAAGAAGTGTTTTAAAATGTCCGCTTTGGTTTCCAGTACAGGAAAAGATTGCCTTAGAAATACAACCCGCATAAACAAATGCTGCTTGGAGCCCTTGATGCTTTTTAAGAGAGTGAAGGACTCCTCAGACCAGAAAGTTAGAGAATCCCGCTCTGCCTCACTATTCCCCACCACCACTATCACCTCTCCTTGAGCCTGGGGCCCTAGTGTTCTCCATGCTTCCAAGCCTCAGCTCCCAGATACTGATCCATAATGTCTGACCTAGACCATAATGCGCCCCCTGCCTCCCCAGGGATTCCATATCAAGGTGGCAGAGGAGGGCTCCAACCTTCTGTGTGTCCCTTGTCCTCACCATCTACCCCTGCACGCGCTCTCTCTCTCTCTCTCTCTCACACACACACACACACACACGACAATGTGTGCTCCTATAGACAATAAAGATCCAATTATTCCTCGGAGTAGCCTTTGATCCTGGAAGAGTCAACTTCTCAGGCTTTATTTTCGTCAGCCCCAGATGTTAATGGTTACAGGCATCCTCCTCAGATCGTTGTGCAAATTAAGTGAGACGGTGTATGCTAGATTTTTCCATCTGCGAGCCCGCTCTCCACCTTTCCACGCCCTGCGCTGAACCCCTGGAGGCTTTCAGTTGGGTTTGGCCAATGGCAGGCACTGGTGGGGGATGCCAGAGGGCGGCAGGAGAAAGAGGCTGGAGGGCTTGTCTCCCTCCTACAGGGGCACACATGTGTGCGCACCCACAGTTGGGCAGTGTCCCTAGAGGAGGCAGAGCTCCTGTCGGACAGCCCTTCCCATGGGGCGGCTCCTTCTCCCATTGTCCTCCAGGCCCCGGGATGGGCCATCTTTGGCCCTGAGGTGCCTGACCACTCCTTGTTGATTTCCTTCAACAGCTCACCTCTTTGCAAATAGCTCCTTCCTGAAATTCTTCTCAATTACATTGTCTGGGTGTGCCATTGAGTTCCTGCAGGGACTTTGACTGAGAGATCCAGGTGTGAAATGCGGTAATGGAGGACATGTCCATACCAAAGAAATGTCCTTTTCTTTCTTTTTAAAAATTTTTATCTTTTAAAAAAAAATTCAATGTTTATTTTTGAGAGACAGAGACAGAGCATGAGCAGGGGAGGGGCAGAGAGAGAGGGAGACACAGAATCCGAGGCAGGCTCCAGGCTCTGAGCTGTCAGCCCAGAGCCCAACGCGGGGAGCAAACCCACAGACCGCAAGATCATGACCTGAGCCGAAGTCGGACGCTTAACTGACTGAGCCACCCAGGCGCCCCAATTTTTCCTTCTGATCTCAAGTCTTCTATGACCACTGGACATCCCCAGCTCCTGGCTCACCTTCCTAGGAAGGAAAGAGGAGACAGGGATTTTTATCTCACTAAGTGTGGATTATTCTTTTTTTTTTTTTTTCAACGTTTATTTATTTTTGGGACAGAGAGAGACAGAGCATGAGCGGGGGAGGGGCAGAGAGAGAGGGAGACACAGAATCGGAAACAGGCTCCAGGCTCTGAGCCATCAGCCCAGAGCCTGACGCGGGGCTCGAACTCACGGACCGTGAGATCGTGACCTGGCTGAAGTCGGACGCTTAACCGACTGCGCCACCCAGGCGCCCCAGTGTGGATTATTCTTAATGCCACTTATGTCCAAGGCACTGCACAAGGGGGTTGCAAAGAAACTCAAGAAAAGGAACAAGATTCCTGTGCTTTTTCGTCTTTATGCCTTTGCTCCTGGTGTTCTCTGTACCTCCAGTGTTCTTCTCTTTCCATCAGTCAAAACCCTCAGACTCACCTTCTTAAGAGAACTTTTCATATTCCCCAACCATAAATAATGTCTTTCTCCCCCAAACACCTCTTTTAAGGCACTTATCTCTTTTTAACTTGTATCATTCAATTCGACTCAACACACATTTATCCAATGCTTATTTTACGCCAACCCCTAAGCCAGACAGTAAGCAGTTCAAGGAAAACTATTTAACAGTACCTGCCCTAGGGGAGCGTGTGCTCTTGCCGTGGAGACAGAAACATAAATACTTATGATGCAAAGGGAAAGAGGTCATAAAAGAAGTTTATATAAAATTCTATAGGCTATGGTTAGAGGCAACACTACGGAAACATCTAGATAGATGTGGGGAGATCAAGAATAATAGAAGAACAGCAGGACCCTCTTCAGGGAGTAGGTTCAGGGAGACTAGAAATCTCAATCTAAGAGAAGCCCAGTATCCAGGCAGCCAACTGACGCAGAGTGCAGGGACAGCCTTGTCGAGGATGCTTGCTACATCAGTGAGCCTGAAGCCACCCTTGGGTCCTTGCTAGGTCTTCTCATGGCCTGCAGGGGTGACATAGGACCTTCCTGTGCCCCGGTGAACAAACTCAGAGCTGCCTGGTGGGCTAATGGACCAGCGGAGCCTTGAGGTCTGATGGAAAGGCTACCTACAGATGCTTCCCACACAGAGTCACAAAACTGGACCATAGATGTTAATGGCGAATTCCAGCATGAGGCCCCAAACAACTAGTTGGGGCCTCAGGGGTCATCAGGCCGGGCACCAGCCCAGATCAGCCATCCCGCAGGAGAGAGCAGGCCATTGGGAATGATGATGCGTGAGTCTAGAACATCCTTCTCCCCATGGCAGCATCGGGTCTTATCAAACACAATGAAGAGGACCAGGGAGAAGGAGAAGGCATCTCCAAGAAAGAAGGCATTTACCCAGAAAGAATGAGTCACCAGTTCCTGAAAAGATGGCAAACTAGCACAAGCTGCTAGCTTCCTCACCCAAAATTAATGTTGGAGAGATGAGAGCAGAGAAAATAAGTCATGTATCTGAGGATCTAAACATAAAACTGTGAGAAATCCCTGGGAGACAGAAGGCTCCTGAAAACTGGGAATAGTTGTGTGAAAGGCACAGGTGGATGGGTGAAAGGGAACAGAGGGGGAGAAGCCCCACCGGGAGACTAGGTGGGTTCTCCAGCTCTGGTCCTGTATGCCCTCCCCCCCCACCCACACCCACACCCTCACCCACTCTCTCTCTCTCTATCACACACACACACACACACACACACACACACACACACACGAGCTACCTTGAGATGACCATTGTCTACTTAGGACAAGCAGCATCACAATCCAGACCTCTGGGATTCCAAAATTATCAGAGAAATCTTAAAACTCTGCTGGAATAAGAGTTAATGAGGCCAGTAGTGTGCTTCCGGGTGCTCTTGGGTGCTCCCTCATCCAGGCGCTCTCTGCCTTGGAGCTCATCCCCTCCCCTCTTTTTGAAATTCACCAGAAGGGAACAGACTAGGATTTCAGACCCTCCCCCTACATATTACAACAGAATAACTGTATCCCCAAGGGAACATAAGTTTACAGGGCAACATAATTTGACCCTTCGGAACAATAACACTTTAAAAAAAAGAGATAACAGAGGCGCCTGGGTGGCTCAGTTCGTTAAGCCTCCGACTTCAGCTCAGGTCATGATCTCACAGTTCGTGAGTTCCAGCTCCACAGCGGGCTCTCTGCTGTCAGCACAGAGCCTGCTTCAGATCCTCTGTCTCCCTCTCTCTCTCTCTGCACCTCCCCCATTTGTTCTGTCTCTTGAAAACAAACAAATAAATAAGTAAATACATAAATACATAAAATTAAAAAAAAATTTTTTAAGAAAACAACAAACTGAGCATCACGCGTCCCGTGAAGCAGGATAATTGGGACAGATGGACCAAGATCTTAAAATGAGCATAATAAATATTCTGAACAAAAGAGACACTATTAAAAGAGATAAAGCAGCTGGAAGCCATAAAAAATAAACTAATAGAAATATTGTGTGTAAATCATAATTGAAATAAGTAGAAGAGATAAATAGCTAGATGGATAATCCACAAGACAGAATGTGTAAGTTGGAAGATCCCATTGGGGAATCCTCCTGGAAGGCAGCAAAGAAGATACGAGGATAGAAAATTTTAAAGTAACTCTAAGACAAGTTGTAAGCACACAGAAGTACTAACATCCAGATAACGGAATTTCAAGAAAGTAGGGAAAAAAAGAGGGGAGGAGATATTTGAAGAAATAAGAGTAAAAGATGAGAGGCACCTGGGTGGCTCAGTCGGTTGAGCGTCCAACTTGGGCTCAGGTCATGATCTCGCAGTTTGTGGATTCGAGGCCCGCGTCGGGCTCTGTGCTGACAGCCTAGAGCCTGGAGGCTGCTTTGGATTCTGTGTCTCCCTCTCTCCCTGCCCCTCCCCTGCTTGTGCTCTGTCTCTCTCTGTCTCTCAAAAATAAATAAATGTAAAAAAAAATTTTTTTTAAAGATGAAAGACCACAGACTGGAAAGAGTTATAGAGTCCCAATAGGATAATAAAGAAACACGCACACCTAGACATATTTTGGTGAAATTAAGAAATCAAAGACACACACAAAAAAGTCTAGGTTTCCAAAAAGAAAAACAAGTCATCTAAAAATAAGTTAAAGACTCAGATTTTATCAGATTTCTTTTTTTTTTAATTTTTTTTTATTTTAAAAAAAAAATTTTTTTTTTTCAACGTTTATTTATTTTTGGGACAGAGAGAGACAGAGCATGAACGGGGGAGGGGCAGAGAGAGAGGGAGACACAGAATCGGAAACAGACTCCAGGCTCTGAGCCATCAGCCCAGAGCCCGACGCGGGGCTCGAACTCACGGACCGCAAGATCGTGACCTGGCTGAAGTCGGACGCTTATCGGACGCTTAACCGACTGCGCCACCCAGGCGCCCCTATCAGATTTCTTAACGGTACGTTGGATATAGGAACACACAGAGAACTTTTTCCAAAGTATTAAAAGAACATTGTACCTAGGATTTTATATATAGCCACATTGTCATTTATGTGCACGAGTGCCACCAAGATATTTTCAGGCATAGGAGGTTTGCCACACAAAATCCCATTTTGATAACTCTCTTGAAAGCGCACTCAAATAAAAAGAGAAATAAATCCAGGAAAGTATTGCAAGAGAAATTTGATGGAAGAATGATCAAATTCCTTAGTAAAGCTTGTCTAAAACAGCAAGTATCAACAGAAGATTAGAAAAGAAAACACATATTTATAACTCTCAAAACTAAGGTTTTAGATATTAGCAGGCACATAAACATAAGTGCAGATTTTAAATTGAAGACAACCACCATAATAATAAAATAGAAGATACAGCTTTTAAATAAGCATAAGAAAATGTATCTCTGTAATGGAAACCATAAGAGAAGAAAAATTTTTAAAAAACAAACATAGAGTAAATGGAGAGTACGAAATAACATGGCAGAAATAATATAGAAACGGGCCTGAGTGCAAAAGGCAATTAATTATATGATAAAGGTGGCATCTCCAATCGCTAGAAAAAGGTGGAATTTTAAATAAAGGATGTTGAGGCAACTGGATAATCATTTGGAGAAGATAAAATTGGAATCATACCCCACACTCTGAAAATGGATCAGTCATATTTGATGTATCAATGAAACTGCACAAGTATTAGAGGAAAACAGGTGAACTGCCTTGTAATTTTGGATTGGGCAAAGGCTTTCTCACGAGGACTCAGAATTCAAAATCAATGGAAGATAATTCAACTGCATGAAAAAGCCTTTTACATGGCCCAAATCACCATAAACAAAGCCGAAAACACATTACATACTGGGAAAATATGTGCAATGCATAGCACAGATGCAGATCTAATATCTTATTATGTAAACAACTCACAAACATCAAGGAGAAAAAGTCCAGGCTAAACCAAAGAAAGAGGGAAGGGGTTGGGGGGTGAGAAGGAGACGGGGAAGGATCCTTAAATATATTAAAAGATCATTAGAATATGAAAAATGTAAATTAAAACTACATTGACGCCATTCTGCAACTCCAAGATAGGAAAATTTCAAAAGCGCCATAAAACATTCTGTTGACAAGGGTATGGGAAGACAGGGACTCAAAGTTACCACTGGCAGGAATGCAAAATGGTACAACCCCACAAAAGGGATTTGACAGTATCTGACACAACTACATATGCATTTAACCTTGACCCACTAATCCTATTTACATTTATTCACTCTGAAGCTCCAGCTCCAAAAAATAGGAAACAAGAGGTGCACAAGGTTATTCATTGCCGCATTATTTATAATAACAGATTATTGGAGACAATCTGTGCATGTACATGCAGAACAGATTGGCAGAATGTCATTGTATGTCTATACCTTGGCATAACACGCAGCTGTAAAACCGAAAAATATCGTTATACGTTGATGTGGATGTGAAGTGATTCCCAGGATATTTTTATGTAAAAGACTGGGATAGTGTGCTATATTTTTGTAAGAAGGAAAGTGTAATAAGAATACATGCCCATTTTTGTAAAAGAAACATAAGAAGGATAACTCGGTGAAATTGGTTACCTGCAGGGAGGGATTCAAAGCAAGGAGTGAGTGCTGAGGGAAGGGCAGAAACTTCTCCAAATGTACTGTTTGTATGGTTTGGATTTTTGACCCATGTAAATATTTTACTACACACAAAATAACATTAAATCATGGAACACGGAGGAACGACCCTGAAGTTGAATGTAAACAGAAACAAATGAACCTACATGTATCTTAAACTGGTAAGATAACTAACTATACAGAAGGGAAAAAATTCAACCCAATTAACTTTTGGGCATGGTATTTGGGCTGTACATTCTCAGTGAGACATTCTCTAAAAATAAGAGCGGCAAAGAAATTTTGAACTTTATCCAACAGTATTGTTTTGATGGTGGTATGGGCATGGCTATTCCAAAACTATTTTGTACGTATTATGACAATGAGCAAATGAGTAAATATATTGATGTTCCTGAGAACCAGGGCGGTTGAAAACCTGTCGGAGAGAATCACCATGCAAGAATGAGAGACACATAAGGAAGGGGAAAAGGAGAGGAAGAATCCTCCTGTAGTAGTAGATTGGAATTAGAGGTGTGAATATCTGATTTTTTTTTTAATGTTTATTTTTGAGACAGAGGGAGTGAGCAGGGGCAGGGGAGGGGCAGAGAGAGAGGGAGAGACACAGAACTCGAAGTGGGCTTCAGGCTCTGTGTTGTCAGCACAGAGCCCGACGTGGGGCTTGAACTCACGAACTGTGAGATCATGACCTGAGCTGGAAGTCGGACATTTAACCGACTGAGCCACCCAGGCACCCCTGAATACCTGATTTTTTTAAGCATTCATTTTTCCTCAAATTTATTGCAATATAACTGAGGTACACTAGCCGCATATACTTAAAGTATGCAATTTGTTCAGTTTTGGCAAGTGTACATTCAAACAAAACCATCGCCACCAAAAAGATAACATTTCCATTATTCCTGAAAGTTTCTTTGTACTCTCCAACATCCATCTCTCCTGTACCTCTATCTCCATGAAACCACTGATCTTTTTTCTGTCATTATACAATAGAGTACATTTTCTGAAATTTTGTAGAAATGGGAGGATAGGATATGTATTTTTCTTTGATTCTTTCATTAAACATGATTTGAGGGACGCCTGGGTGGCTCAGTCGGTTAAGCATCTGACTTCGGTTTGGGTCGTGATCTCACGGCCCGTGAGTTCGAGCCCCGAGTCGGGCTCTGTGCGGATGGCTCAGAGCCCGGAGCCTGCTTCGGATTCTGTGTCTTCCTCCCTCTCTGCCCCTCCCCTGCTCGCACTCTGTCGCTCTCTCAAAAATAATAAACATTAAAAATTTTTTTTAAATTTGATTTGAGATTCATTCATGTTGTGTATCAAAGCTCATTCCTGTTTATAGTTTTCATTCCTAAGATTGAAATGGCTCTGTTATTATGTTCATATAAGCTTATAATTATTATATCTTCCTAATGAATTGTCCTTTTTGTCATTATGAAATGTCCATCTTTATTTCTAGGGATACTCTTTATCTTGAAGCCTATTTTATCTGGTCTTAACATGGCCATTCTACCCTTCTTATGCTTACTATTTGCATGGTATCTATTTACTTTATACCCAGCTGTATCTTCATAGGTACAATGTGTCACCTGAAGGCAGTGTATCGTAGGGACTTGCCTTTGTATCCATTTCTGCCTTTTAATTGAAGGGTTTAGACCATTAGCAATTAATGTAATTATTAATATTGCTGGCTTTTACTTCTACCATTTTACCATCTGTTTTCTGTTTTCCCCTTTATTTTTGTAACTTTATCCTCCTTTTCTAGTTTTCCTTGGGATTATTTAAATAATTTTTAGCATTCCATTTTAGTTTGTTTATCAGTTTACTTACCTATTTATTTATGTATGTATTTTTTTAAATTTTTTATTATGTCTATTTATTTTGAGAGAGAAAGAGAGACAGAGTGCGAGAGGGGGAGGTGCAGAGAGAGAGAGGGAGACACAGAATCCGAAGCAGGCTCCGGGCTCTGAGCTGTCCGCACAGATGCGGGGCTCGAACCCGTGAGTGCAAGATCATGACCTGAGTCGAAGTCAGATGCTCAACTGACTGAGCCCCCCAGGGGCCCCTGTATGTATTATTTTTTTACAGAGAGAGAGAGAGAGAGAGAGAGAGAGAGAGAATGTGAGAGAGTGCAATTGAGGGAGAGGAAAAGGCAGAGGGAGGGAGAGAATCTCAAGCAGGTCCCACGTCCAGTGTAGAGCCTGATGTGGGGCTTGATCTCACCACCGTGATGAGATCATGACATGAGCCGAAATCAATAGTCAAGAGTTGGATGCTTAACCAACTGAGCCACCCAGGCGTCTCTAGCATTTTATTTTAATTTGCCATTGGCATGTTGGCTACATCTCTTTGTATTATTTTGTACTTTTTTCTCTAGAGATTACAAATATATATACTTGCATATTTGAGTAAAATGTAGAAGTTTTGCAATCATAGACACTCCCTTATTATTCCCCTCAACTGATCTTTATGGTATCATTGTCATTTGTATCATATCATCATGTAATCTTTGCTTTTGGTGATGACATGTGTTTTAAAAAACTTAAAAGGAAAAAAAAAATGGTCTCTTATACTTACCCAGTTATTTGTTTCTGTTCCTTTCTGGTTTTCTTCCTTCATTCCTCAAGACCCAGCTGTCTTTTGTTATCATTCTCCTTCAACATGATGAATTTCCTTTAACAATTCTTACGATACAGGTATTCTTGTGACAAACTGTCTTAGTTTTCCTTCATGTGAAAATAGCTTCATTTTGACTTCATACCTGGAGGATATTTTTGCTGGCTATAGAATTCTGGGTTGATGGTGCTTTTCTTTCAGCACTTTAAAAATGATGTTCCACTGTCTTCTGACCTTCGGGGTTCCAATGAAAAATCTCCTGGCGTTAGAATTCTTGTTCCTTTGTATGTAAAGTGTAGTTTTTCCTCTAGCTGCTTTCAAAGGCTTTTCTTCACCTTAATTTTCACCAATTCGATTATGATGGGTCTACGTGTGGTTTTCTTTAATTTTATCCTGCTTGGGGTTCATTAAGCTTCTTGGGTCTTGAATCTGTCAATGTGAAATACAATAAAAATTCAGTAAGATATTAATGGGAGCCTGAAGCAGATACAGTGAGGGGCCAGAAGAGAAGCAGTCGGTTCTACCAAGTTGATGAAGGGAAAGAGATGCCCGGGAATGGATGTGAGCAGGCATGCAGAGTGTGGGAGAGGCGGTCTAGACATAGGGACAGTGTGAGCAACACCGTGCCGTGTGACCATGCAGACCTCAGCTCCTCATTCTCCAGGACTCTTCAACTTCACATTACCTTTTTACTTTTTTATTTTTATTTTTTTTTCAACGTTTATTTATTTTTGGGACAGAGAGAGACAGAGCACGAACGGGGGAGGGGCAGAGAGAGAGGGAGACACAGAATCGGAAACAGGCTCCAGGCTCTGAGCCATCAGCCCAGAGCCTGAGGCGGGGCTCGAACTCACGGACCGCGAGATCGTGACCTGGCTGAAGTCGGACGCTTAACTGACTGTGCCACCCAGGCGCCCCCACATTACCTTTTTAAAATGTTCTTTCTTTCTTTCTTTTTTTTTTTTTAAATAACCATCTGGCTTTGTTTTGTGAAACTCTTCTTTTTTAATGTGTATTTATTTTTGAGAGAGAGAGAGGCAGAGCGTGAGCAGGGAAAGGTCAGAAAGAGAGAGAGACACAGAATCTGAAGCAGGTGCCAGGCTCTGAGCTGTCGGCATGGAGCCCGACGCGGGGCTCGAACCCATGAACCGTGAGATCATGACCTGAGCTGAGGCCAGAGGTTTAACCACCTGAGCCACCCAAGTGTCCCTGTTTTGTGAAATTCTTAACGAACTCTCCAGGAGGGACATGGTTTCTCACTCTGTCCTGCCTTTCAAGGGTACAAATAGCATTTCTCCTTTTCCCGGTATCTTCTGAGGAGGTCTAACAAGGGGCTTCACAAATGAAAACAAGCAAACAAAACAAAACAAAAACAAAAAAACGGAAACACCGCTGTGCTTTGGACAGCATGTGGGGACTAATTCTGGTTTGTCACTTTATGAAAATACAGTGGCAGAACAAAGAAACTCAGTTTTTCCTATTAAAAAAGCTGCCTTTTTAGATAGTAACAAGTTAATTGGTTGAAGCAGTTTGACTCTTAGAAACAGAATAAGTAAAAAAAAATCATTTTCTCACCCAAACTTATACCAATTAAAACTAACCCTCCAAACCTTAGAAGTTTATCCAGCATTAATTACTATATTTAAGGGGCTAAAATTAAGTGCTTTGTTGGTTTCTCCAGATAATTTACATATCATTACTTTACAATTCATGTTGCAATGATTTTTATTAAAATTAGTAAGTGAAAATGGAATAATATTACCTCTAAGCTTTCAGGATCTTAGGGTCAGAGGCATTTAGTTTTTTCTTCTTTAAAATTGTAATTGTCAATTTAAAAAATATATATATGTAGAATTTAATGATTTATTTTAAAAAGGAAAGCATGAAACAAAAATGAGTTAGTATTTACAATTTCACTGGGCTTGCATCAAACCCACAATTAAGGCTTTATAATACAGAGGGCAAGAAGAAAAAAACAGAGAGAACCAGAGAAAAATCAGAGTAGAGAAGAGAAGGGCAATTTAAAAAAAAAAAAAAAAAAAAGGGAAAACAGAGGAAATGACATTAACTTGGTTGACCCAGCATCTTCAAATGTATGCAACTATGGAGCTCAGAGAACAGCCGAGCAGCCACTGGTGCTCCCGGGGACACAGTTTGGGAGACTCTGGCTACAGGCATCCTCGAACCGCCCCCAGGAGCAGCATGTGTCGTTTGTGCAAAGAGCTTGGAGTTCAAAGACAAAGACTGGAGCACTTGCTGGGAGCACAAATCGCCAACAGAGGGAAGCGGCCCTGGGTGACGACAGTTCGGTCCACGGCACTGTCTCGCCCACTCTAGACAAATGCACCCACTTGCCGTGCTCCTTCCATCCCCACGTCGAGACATCACAGGCACAGGGGCAGAGCGGCCTGCCCCAAATTCCTCAGATGAGGTTGGAGGGGTGAGGATGGGGGTGTTTGTCGTCCATGTCACCGTATGTCTCTAAGTGGGGAGGGGGATGGTTGTTTCTGGAGCAGAGTCTCCTCAGAAACCCTCTCGCCACCCACATCCCTCTGCAGAGAGGATTTGGCCGGTGTGACATTTCCTGACAGCTCTGACAGGCCTCAAGGAGACAATTAATGCCTCACAGCTGCCTCTACTAGGGAAGGTGCCGGAAGAGGAGGAAGGCGGGGAGGGAGGGAAGTGTGTAAATTTGCAAAAAGTTTTGAAATCATAGTAGAGAATAGCGAGGGAACTGAATCAAAATCTCCTTGAACAGATGCCTCTTGGAATCCCCTCAAGGGCCGGAGAGTGGACACCTGAGGCAAACTTATGGCATCACCACAGAGAGAGGCTAGTAGAGCCTCTGTCGGAGCTTCTAGAAAGAAAAAGAAAGCTGATGGCAGAGCCTGTCTTCCTGGCCTGGATTCCTGGGCTGTCGGACCTTGAACCCTGCCTGCCTCATGCACGGGGATAGAAGGAGTCTAAGGTTGCAGGTGCCCAGCTGTCAGGGCCGGGGAGAGGGAGGGCTGCCCCTGGGAAAGTGCTTTCTGATAAAAAGTCAGACAGACAGAGAGATGAACGGGACTCCTTCCTTCCCAGACACCCCCACGTCTGCCCGGGCAGACAGATGGGCCTTTCCTCTGGGCTTTATAGATTAATGCGTCCTTCTTATCAATTATGGAGACAAGAAAGTGTAATTTTCTCCCCATGTTTATACTGTTCAGGATTAATCTGCCTGTAAATGGATAATCTGTCAGCTTTCCGAGACACTGAAGTGGGTAGGGGGTGGGGCAGGAAATGGGGAAGAGATTTACCAGTGGGTAATGCCATCTGCTTTATTAGGTTGTTTTATAAACCTGACATTCAATTTGTTCTGGAGGACTTGGTGACAGATTATTCTGTAAATTCCCAAATAATTACGATAACCGGAGAAAGAGAAAAAAGGGGGAGAGGAAGGTGGGTTTGGAGGGGTGGGGGTTGCCAGCACATCTGTGAGTGATGGTTCCAGGGGACAACAACATCTGTCCCCAGCCCCCTCTAGGGTGGGGGGAGGTTGACAAAAAGGGCCTGGACACCCTTCAACCCCTGGTCTCATCCATTATCTCCCTTCCCCCATCTTCCAACATTCAGAGTCTCTGCTCTCCCCAACAAGATAGCGAATTCAAGTGAGCCGGGATGGCGTTATCAGGATGTACATCATATACTTTCTCCTGTCACCTGAGTCTGAATCCCGGGGTCTCCTTACTAGCTAAGTGAGCTTGGGCAAATGACTTCAACTCTCTGCGCCTCAGTGTTTTTTTTGCTTGTAAAATGGAGACACCACTGGCACTTACCTCCCATGGCTGCTACTAGGATCAGGTCAGTTCCTGCATGGAAGGCACTTAGACCAGTGCTTGGGGCAGACTGAGCACTGTATAAACTACTGTCTATTGCATTTTTATCCCACAGACCCGAGCCTGCTGCTGACCATATAGTATGCTCTGGATAGATACCGGATGGTTGAGTCTGAAAAATCAGAATGGGAGAATCAGAATCTCAGTGCCGATAAGCCCCTTAACAACCTGAGCCTTCACCAGCCCACCCCACCCCCCACCCCGCCATCCCCTGCCTGAACACTGCCAGGGACAAGGAGCTTTCGACCTGCCATGCGGGTGGCTAGTCCCATCTCAGTTCAGTGAGTCCTCAAATAAAGACCAAACCTGCCTTCCCCTAGCAGAGCCCTCCCAAAGGGTTAACCCTGCTGGGTTTGCAACGGAAGGCAGGGGAGAGCCCCTCTGGTAAAGCATAGGCTTGATTATGAGCTCTGAGAGCTCGTTTTTCAGCAGAATGCTATTCAATTACCCCGTGCACGCTTATCTTTTAAATTTCCAAATGCTGCCTTCCACGGCTCTGTAATCTTATTTGCCACTTGTTCTTGGGGTGGGAGAGGGCGGGGGGGAAAAGAAGCCACACAGTGTGTGCCCATCCTTGTGTTCTGGGGTACGAGGGGGTGGTCACGGATCCCATGCAGGGCGAGAGAGGTGGCAGGACTGGAATCCTTATTGCCTGCTCTCTCTGGTCACCTCTGTCCCTTTGTCTTTCCAAGCATAGATGTGTTGCCACAGTTGGTTACCCAGATAGAGAGGTTCAGGGACTGGAGCCACTCTCTGCCGCTTGCTGGCTTTACACTGGCATTTACTCAGACCCATCTTCTATTAAGGGAGCGCTACAGGAACTTACAACTATGATCGGAGGACATAAATGTGACGCTCACTTCCTTCAGTGAGTGTCCTGCCTTGCCACCAGGACCTTATGAGTAGCCACCCTTCACCACCTGCCGTCCTCCCAGAGTCTCTGGCTGAGCTGACCAGTGAAGGCAATCTGTAGAAACTGGAGGAGGTGCCTGCGTTTTCAAATGTGCAGACACCAAAGCAAGGCTGCAAGCATCACGAAGGATCGGGGAAGCATGACACCATCAAAGGAACAAAGTAAAGCCGTAGTAATTGACCCTAAAGAAATGGAGATCTTCGAGCTGCCTGACAAAGAATTCAAAATAACTGTCTTAAAAAGAAAGGAAAAGGCCAGCCACAGACTGGGAGAAAATATTCACAGTTTATACATCCGACACAAGACTCACCTCCGGAATATACGAAGAATGTTTGTAACTCAATAATAAGAAAACAAACAACTCAGTTTTAAAATTGGCAAAAGCCGGCGCTCCCAAAAGAAGGTAGAGAAATGTCCAACAAGCACGCTAAAAGGTGGCCAACACCTGTAGTTAAATTAAAACCACAATGAGATACCACTTTGTACTCAATAGCGCAACTCAGATATTAAGAGTAGACGATACCAAGAACTGGCAAGGCTGTGGAGGAACTAGAACTTTCACACGCTGCTGGCGGGAATGCAAAACTGTACAACCACTTTAGAAATAAGTTTCGCAGTTTCTTAAAAAGTTAGACACACACCAGCTCTTCAGTTATCACGTATTTACCAAAGAGAATTGAAAACATGTGTCCACACAAAGATTCGTATACAAATATTCACAGCAATTTTATTTGCAATAGCCCACGACTGGAAACAACCTAACTGTCTATCAACAGGTGAATGGATAAACAAATTGTGGTACATCCATACAATAGAATACTACTTAGCAGTGAAGAAAAGAGTGAACTATGGGGGCCTATATAGCTACCCGCATCAATCTCAGAAGTGATACGCTGAGTAAAAGGAACCAGATACACCAGAAAGGACATTTTATGTATGTCTATACATATGAAGTTCAAGAACAAGCGACATTACTCTGCGGCGCCGGAAATGGGGTCCAGGATTTCCAGGGGTGGAGATGGGAGCCTGACGAGGAAGGGGAACAAGGGAACTTTCCGCCGTGATGGAAAGGGTCATTGCTTAATGGCAGCAGTGGTTCCGTGACTGGATTTATTTGTCACTGCAAATCAAACTGCACACATCACATGTGCGCGTACACACGGTACGGTATATTCCTCGATGAATAAACTATTTCTCGATCAGAACAAGCGAGGGGAGGAGCAGGAAAGCCCTGAGCCCACGCTGCCCCCGTCCTGCTGTTCCATCATCAAACAGCACGCTGCAGGTCTAACCAAGGACAGGGAGCCTTTACGTCAGAGTTGTTGTAAAGATTCAGAGTGGCCTCAAGCATTTAGAACAGAGCCTGGGGACAGCGCACAGTAAACGGTGGCTGCTGATGTGACAGCTGATGGTGGGCTGAAGCCACCGGGAGAGCAGGAGAGCGAGCTCAGCAGGCAGGAGGCCCGGGCTGCGGGAGGGAGCAGAAGAGCCGGCGAAGGCCAACGTCTCTCAGGCAGGATCCTTCCTTGCCTCTTCCAGCTTCTGGGAGCCCCAAGCATTCGTTGGCTTATGACTGATGGTGTCCCTCCAATCTCTGCCTCCATTCCCCGCACGGCCGTCTTCCCTCTGTGCCTCTGTCTGTGCCCATATTTCCCTCTTCATATAAGCACAGCAACCACATCGGATCCTCCCCCCCTCCCCCAACTCCAGTCTAACCTCATCTCAGCCTGTTTACACGGCACAGAACAGACCCTCCTTCCAAATAAGGTCCCATTCACCGGCACCAGCGGTTGGGACTTGAGCATATCTTTGCGGGGGACACAGTCCAACCCATAACACCGAGGCTCTGCCCTACACACTGAATGTATCTGTGAGGATGGTCGGCGTACACGTGTGTGCAGGCGTGCCTTCACGCGTCCGTGCAGTGCCCGTGTGGAGCTGTACGCGTGCTGTGCACACCTGTATGCTCTTTCCGGGTGGCCCCAGGCACTGGGTTCTGTGCGGGAGTCTCAGGTTTATATCAAACATGGGAGTTTCCGTCTTTAATAATGGGCTGGGTTTCTCCCCAGCCCGTTCTGAGATTCCTCACCTGCTTCCGGGCCCCTGCGCTCACCCGCAACACGATGGGTTTTCAACGGCTTCTCACTAATAAAACGGTTATTTCCTGACTGACACATTCCTTCCTCTAATTATACACTTACGTCCGCCCCTGGCTCATTCAGGAGAAGAGACAAAAGGCCCGGGACCCAGGCCGACTCAGGGCACACACGCTCACACGCACACGCTCACTCACACGCTTTCACAAGGAGCAGTCAAGGTGTGGTTCTCAGAGCGCGTGATGGACCCTGGGGGCCTTCTTGACCAAGATACCTACCTGCAAAACTCCCCAGAGCACTTCATGGCACCAGAGGCTTCTACCAGAGCTGCATATGTATTTAAAGACCCAAACATAGGGGCGCCTGGGTGGCTCAGTCGGTTAAGCGGCCGACTTGGCTCAGGTCATGATCTCACGCTCCGTGAGTTCGAGCCCCGTGTCGGGCTCTGTGCTGACAGCTCAGAGCCTGGAGCCTGTTTCAGATTCTGTGTCTCCCTCTCTCTCTGCCCCTCCCCTGTTCATGCTCTGTCTCTCTCTGTCTCAAAAATAAATAAACGTTAAAAAAAAAAAATTAAAGACCCAAACACGAACATCATCATCTCAAAACCCGGTAAAAATGAGGTAAAGATCCCAATAATAATCCATCCCGAAAAATGTTACTGTAAGGCTGAGGCCAGTTTCTCTACCAGCAAGTGGGGGCAGGCGGGGTAAGGGGACAAACAATATCGTTCTCTGGCCTGCCGTCCTGCTGCTGCCTCTGGGGTTCACTGACTGAGTTTGAAGATGGTTCCGGGACCGTTACGGCAGTCACCCGGCATGGCCTAGAAGTCACTGGACAGGGCGCCCAAGCCACAGAGTCTCTCTGCCTCCTTTCAAAGAAATGCAATTTAAGAAAGGGGGAAGACGGTTCAAGGCCACGTATCAACCTCCTCATTTTACGGAAAGAAAGACTGAGACCTACAAAGTAATTCAGCGTTGCCGAAGCACAGGGATCCAGTGTCTCCTACAGGATCTTTCCTGCACAGCGTTCTTTCCTCCTCACCTGCCCCACCCACTCCATCTCTCGGGCTTTGGGGGTGAGGGTGGTGGAGAAGGAGGATAGAGGAAAGACTCCCCTCCCCACCCAAGAGGGCCACAGGAGAGTGTCTTATAAGGCTCAGAAGTCCTCCTTCCACCTGCAGATTCCTCCATAGCCCAGTCCTCCCTTCCGGAAAGTCCATGGCACCCACCGCCTGCCCTAGCCGGCTCCGATGAGCTGTTTAACCCAGAGACACTATTGCTTCGGTGCTTTGATCCTGCAGGCACCTGCGGCTTTTTCTTCTATTTTTCACTGCAGGGTGGATGCTGGGTTTTCTTTCCTTGTTACAGGCTGTGGTCGGGCTGCCCACTGCCTCTCCAAGGCCACCGGATGAGGTCCATCAATAGGACAGTAGCAGCAACTGGATTTGGGATGCCTTTTGCAGAAGGGATTTGCACCAATTCAGAATCGGCGTTTTCTACAAGCCTCTTTTTTGGAAGAGGTTGGAGAGGAAGACGATGTGCATGAAAATCACGGACGTACATATAGAGATGATGCTAAGAGGCACGTCTTACCTGCCCGGTTGAGCAGCAAGCTTTGAAGGCAGGTCCTCCTCTTATATGTCTGTGTCCCCCATAGCACCCAAACACACAGTGAGGCATCTGCTGGGGGATCTGGGACAGTCACTTCCCCTCTCTGGGTCTTAATTTGCCCCTCTGTGTGGCAGGGACTTAGACCTCCCATGAGGTCACCCAGTCTCGACGTTTCTTGAACATCAGTGTCACCACCCAGAGTCTACACCCTGAGCCTTTGCTCTGTCACTGGCATCTCCCTCCGCAGGAAATCCTTACAGACCCCTCCATCACAGAGTGCCCTGCTAACCACAGTAAACGCCGGTATGTGCAGCCAGGGCGGGGGAAAGGAAACACCCTCTAATGGAATGCCTGACTTCTGCAACAGTGGCCCAGCCTTTGAGGGTTCCTATCTCCCTTCCCCGAGTTGCTCTCCTCCCACCAAAACTCCCCGCAGTGGATCACGTCCCTCAGTAGGGACGGAGTCGAGAGCTGGGAGAGCCCATAAAGAGGAAAAGCCCTAAGGAAGCTCTTCCCTGGCAGACAGCCCGAGAAACGCAGGTGGAAGTGAACAGAGGCAGAGGCGAGTGACGATTTTCAGGACAAATCTTTCTATCCCTGATGAGGGAAAACACATTCCAAAGTAACTGCCTGAGACAAGAACAGGGTGGGACGCAAGCTGACGAAGGACAACTCAGAATCAGGAATTAGGGGAGGACTCCGCACACGCGGCTAGTGAGGGTGAATTTCAAGGGAACTGTAAGCAGTGTGGCTCCCTGAGCAGACTGGGGCACGTAATTCTCGTTCCACTCTGCGGCTTCACCCTTCTCAGCTAAACCCTCCCTTGTTGGGGTTGCCCTTGAGACATCGTTGTGCCTCTGGCGACCCCTCTACCCTCACCCCCACCTTGCAGAAAGCTTGCCTCCCTGGAAGTGTGACTAGTCCATACATACTATGTCTTTGTGGGGTGGGCAGAGCGGGGGTGGGGGGGTGGGGGGGGAGTGGTGTCCACCCCCACCCTTTAAAGGTCCAGGAGTGGAATTTGTGGGCTGGGCCCAGCTGGCTCTTTCTTCTAAGTCTCCACTCCCCTGCCATCCCCTCCCTCTACCCTGCGCAGCAGAGTTGTTTTGCCAGCAGCGCCTTGCTCAAGGTCAGGGAGCGGGCGGTGGTTCCCAGCATTGGCTATCACCTGACATTTACTTTACAGGCTGTTGACTCCCAAACAATACAGTACATGCCGATTTGCAGGGTACCTTCCGTCTAGTTTTCCAGTAAGCCATTCCCACCAAACAAACACGCAGGGTTCCCCTGGCCCTTGCGCGGACCTGGAAAAACACAGCGCCTGGCGCAGTTCCCAGAGCTGGGTTCGCGGGTCCGCGGCAGGCCAGCGCCGGCCACGCCATGGCGCCCAACTTCCACGAGAGGGCAGCCGCGGGCCGCAGAACCCCCGACCGCGCCCGTCTTCCCGGGCCGACTCTCCTGCGCCTGCGCAGACCGGCGGTGGCTGTGGCCCAGTGCCCGGCCCGCGCTTCCGGCCGCCGGGGCGGAGCGGGCTGCCGAGGGCCTCCAGCCGGAGCAGCGGTTCTGGGTCCCGGGAGGGAACAATTGGCGGATTTCATCCGTCGGGGCCGACCAGCCTTCCTCCGAGGCCCCCGAGACGCGATAAGAGGAGTGAGCTTCAGTCGTGGCCCAGGGGTTAGAATTTCCGCGCGGGCTGACCTCGGGGCTCGCAGGCCTCCCCCGCCGGCCTCCCGCTCTCCCACCAGCCCCAGGGCCCCTCCCGCGGCCCACCCTCTGCCAGTCTGGCTCTGTTTTTTGAGCAAGGTCGCCTTGGCCTCTCATTTCCGGAGGTCGCACCGGCCAGGGGTCCCCGGGAGCGGGCACGGGCCACAGGGAACGTCCAGTTAACAGGCAGCCCCAGTAAAGGGGCTGTGGGCTGCGGGCCCTCACTGCGCATAAAGACCTGCACGGTCAGAGCTGGAAACGACTTAAAGGATCGGCCAGGCAGCAGTGAAGAAACGAGAGAAGTACATGAGTCCAGGTCACGAAGTTTGCCAGGGAGGAATAAATCAGACCTTGTCTGTTCCCTACGCAGGACCCAGTAATAGTTTCCCTACCTCTTGGGAGAAAGTGGGAGCTCCTGAAGATGGTCTCCAGGCCCTTCAGCTCCATCTACCCCTTCTTATTCTCCAATACACCCTACCCCCCCCTTTCTACTTGGTTCTACCCCATCTTAGACTTTGCACATGCGGCTTCAGGACCCCAGCCTCCCCGGGGCCCCAGCCTCTGCTGGCTGACTCCTGCTCAACGTTTAGACTTTGGCTTACACACCATTTCCCCTGGAAAACTTCCCGTGCTTTCCCTGTGCTCCACACATGGAACCCTACACAGCACATGCTGGGGGTAGCCCCCACGCACCACTCTGTTTGTTCACTCCTGTAGTCCTCTTCTCCGCCCAGATTGTGAAAGGCCTACAGTAAGTCCACGTTCATATTATGTCCCCGGCATCTAGGCCAGTCTTGGGCCCAAGATCGGGACTCCATAAATATGTGATGAATGAATGGGCCAGAGCTAGCTTATCTAAGGCCCCAGCCTCTGGACCTGTGTACTTTTCACTACATTGCCCTTTGGCCCTTTCACTCTTGTAACTAAAATAACCAGATTTATGGTATAGATGGGCCTATGATATAGGGCACAGGAGGGGAAACCAAGTGTCCAAATGAAAGTCCCTTCTTGGCAGAATTATCACGTTCTTTGCTTCGGCGGCGAGGAGAAAAACTTCCAATGGCGTGTTGGAACATGATGTTCTCCCAATCTCTGTATTCCAAATGGTCAGTTCTAACTTACTATTCTGGTTATTCTACTTAGAGAAATGACGTTGCCAAACAGAGATTTCAAACCTCGTTCCTACAGTTTGGCAGAAGTGTTCCGGGGGCCCAATGTGCCCACTTCAATCCGAGCAGCACCATTTTTATTTAGGTCTTTCTTGTGGGGGGGGGGGGGGAAGAGCCAAGATTCCTCTTAATGCTTCATGAAAGTTTTGAGTCTACAGCACCAAAGGATTGTGATGTAGAGCAGCTCAAGAGCTGTGAACAATCATTAACAGCTAATCATTTCAAAGGGCTATAGCCTATGTTCTCAGTAAAGTACGTATCACAACTAGCCAACGTGCCAACCTGCCAACCTATTGACCCACCGAGCCCCATTCCTTTCCTTTTATATGGAGTCTGTTCCCTGCTACCCAATGGGGAGTCTGATGTTTAATGGATATAGCAAGGAACTGGGAGGTATTTTTTCAGATTTTGTTGGATTTACACAAAGAGTCGCTATGTTACTTCTTTTGTGTCCTTTATTTTTATTTTTTAAGCTTATCTGTTTATTTTGAGAGAGAGGGAGTGGGAGAGGGGCAGGGAGAGAGAGAACCCCAAGTAGGCTCTGTGCTGTGAGCACAGAGCCCAACTTGGGGCTCGAACTCACAAACTGTGAGATCATGACCTGAGCCAAAATCAAGCATCACGGGCACCTGGATGGCTCAGTCGGTGGCATCTGACTTCCACTCAGGTCACGATATCACGGTTCGTGGGTTTGAGCCCCATGGCAGACTCTGTGCTGACAGCTCAGAAGCCTGGAGCCTGCTTCAGATTTGTGTCTCCCTCCTTCTCTGCCCCTCCCCCACTTGCACTGTCTCTCACTCTCTCTCTCTCTCAAAAATAAATAAACATTAAAAAAAAAAAAAAGAGCCAGATGCTTAACTGGCTGAGACACCCAGGCACCCCTCTTAATTTATTTATTTATTTATTTATTTATTTATTTATATTACTGGGGCATTTATTTTTTGTTCTTTTTTTTTTTTCAACGTTTATTTATTTTTGGGACAGAGAGAGACAGAGCATGAACGGGGGAGGGGCAGAGAGAGAGGGAGACACAGAATCGGAAACAGGCTCCAGGCTCCGAGCCATCAGCCCAGAGCCCGACGCAGGGCTCGAACTCACGGACCGCGAGATCGTGACCTGGCTGAAGTCGGACGCTTAACCGACTGCGCCACCCAGGCGCCCCTATTTTTTGTTCTTATATATATACTTTTCTTTGATGGCCAAGAGAAGTAAGAATTAGTGAAATTCGGCTTCCAAAGATTTTGCTATCCATACATGAATAATTTTCTTTTTCTCTTTTTTGCCTTATTTTATTTACTTTGATTTAATTATTTTAGAGAGGGGGAGAAGGAGAGAAAGAGAATCTTGGGCAGGCTCCAACTCTTGATTTTGGCTCAGATCATGATCCCAGGGTCCTGAGATCGAGCCCTGAGTTGGGCTCTGTGCTGAGTGTGGATCTTGCTTGGGATTCTCTCTCTCTCTTTCCCTCTCTTTCTCTCTAAAGAAAAAAGTCAGATGCTCAACCAACTGAGTCACCCAAGTGCTCTGCTGTTACTTACTTGAAGAAAAAGGGACAGTTGGGTATTTCATATTTCTCTTAAAAAGAAAAAGAACTTTTTTGATTAAAGCTCTAGATTTTTTTTTTTTCTTAAGTGCCCCTTCCACCCCCAAAGATGTCCAGGTCCTAGTCCCTGGAACCTGTGAATGTTACCTTACATGGCAAGAGAAATTTTACAGATGTGATTATGTTAAAGATCTTCAGGAGATTATCCTGGATTATCCACATGGGCCTATTGTAATCAAAAGAAGGTTTTATAAGCGGGAGGTAAGAGAGTCAGAGTCGGAGCTGTGTCCGTGGAAACAGAGGTTGGAGTGACTCAGTGCGAGAAAGACTTAGCTGAATACTGATGGCTTTGAGGCTGGAGGAAGGGTCCGGAAACCGAGGACTGCAGGTGTCCTCCAAGAGGTAGAGAAAGGCAAGGAAACAGATTCTCCCCTGGAGCTTCCAGAAGGAACACAATCCTGCTGATTCCTTGATTCTAGGCCAGGGAGTCACATTTGGAATTCTGACCTCCAGAAGCGTAAGATAGTAAATTGGTGTTATTTCAAGCTGCCACACAGTTGCGGTAATGTGTTAACAGCAGCAATAGGAAACTAATGCACGACCCCTCCCGGGAAAAAAGAAAATCCTGCTGTAGACCCACATTCAAAGAAGGGGATGAACTGGGGAGAGGAGACAACTGGGCAAGAGCTGTTAAGAAGACAAGGGGCTCCTGCAACGCGGGTAAGAATGTCAGAGGCTACCCACATGGGTGATGAATACGTAGGTTCTTTCTTATTCCAACACGGGTATGAGCTGGCGCCACGGAGATATACGGCGCAGTACTTGCCTGCGGCTGCATCTTCTATTTTAACTATTTGTGTAGCCCTTTTTATTTCCCCTGCCAGCCTGCGCCTTTCCGTGATGGCATTCCTCATTAGGTCCTGGTCCTTTCCTCTGCCTTGTATGAATAACCCCGCCTTGCATTTATGAGGCATCTCCCACTTCCCCAAGCTTTTCTGCAGCCATTCCCCATTTTGAGCCCTACCACAACTCTCGTGGGGTCGGGCAAGGCCAAGAGTAGTGTTACCAATATATTTCACTGTCTCACGCAAGTTCTCCAACACCCAGGCCCTTCTGTCCCCGGTAGCCCACCCATTTTCTCTGTAAGGTGAACTCTAGGCCAGGGGTGAGAATGTTGAGGTGCTGTGGGCCTGGAGGGGTCCTGAGACTGTGAGCTCAGGGCCACCCAGAGTTACTGTGTGCAACTCCTTGGGCTTCTAACCTCTGAACCTGGAAGAAAAATGCTTTTGCCCAGCTTGGGGGCAGGGGGCGGCGGGGAACTGCACCACGGTGAAACCTTTTTCACTGTTCTTCTCAAGGACGTGGAGTAATTGGATGGGAAGAAAAGAGGTCAAAAGAGGCGGGGGAGGGCAGGTAGGCCAGGCTGACCGTCAGGGGTCCCCAGTCTGAGCCCCCTCCTCATCCCCAACTGTCCTACAGAGGCTCTACTGTGAAGGCAGGCAGGAGGGATGGGCATGCTTCTGGTCCGGGTTTCAGGGCCTGGCGGAAGGGAGCGTCAGAAGAGAGCGGTACCCATAATTCTTTGGATGCCATCCACAACCTCCCAGAGACAGCGGTGTCTCTGGTTAGAGACGGTTTCGGGCCATAGGTCCGCATATATCAGGGGTCTAAGCTTGCCCTGGAGCTTGCAAGTCACTTTGCCTGGATCGCACTTCCTCTGCAGAATGTGGGTAACACCTATCCTGCAAATCGCTGGGAGGATAAAAATAATACATGGAAAATAGGAAGCACTCAAATGACAGCTCTATTATTTACAGCCAAACAAACCGAGAGGGGAAGTGGATTTCTCAAAGTTGGGCAGCTGATAAACGGAATCAAGACCCCATCCTCAACCCAAGTCTTCAGTTTCTCATCCAAAGGCCCTCCACTTCCCACAACCATCTGTGGCCCGGCGTGGGACAACCACCCTCCCCCCCCCCCCCCCAGACAAATCTTCCCAGCTCGGCTCACACAGAGAGAGCAGCAGGGGCTGCTTCTGCGCGCGGCCCCCACCCAGAACCCGCTGGAAGCTGAGCGCCGCACAGCTGCACACAACTGGCAACCCTCCCGGCTGGATCCCCGAAGGGCGGCGCCGCGACCCGAAACCTCTGCGCGGGGAGACGTCAGGGCGGCCGCGTGCGTCTCCTCCCTCCGGCCGCTGTCCCGACCGCCGCCCCGGAGCACAGGGGCACTGAGCCCGCGGTCAGGGCGGACCCCGGAGCGGCGCCAGGCACAGCCTGGCTGGCGAAGCTCTCCGCGCGCCTCCGCTCCCGGGTGCGAGCGCTTCGGGCCGGGGCAGCCTGGGGCAGCGGGGAGTAACCGGGAGCGCACGGAGCCAGGGCGCACGCACATCTGCAAACCCTTCCGCAAAGCTCTCCCTCTGCAAGCGTGTCGGGTCCGCGCGAAGGCCGGGCGGGAGGAACCCGGGGCGGCCGGGGGAGGCCTCGCGAAGTCGACCCGGGGCGGCCGGGAGGCGACGGGAGAGGGGCCTGGCCCGCCGCCTGCAGGGTTCAGACGGGGCCAAGGAAGCCAAAAGCCGGCCGGCTCGCGCCAGCGCCGGGAGCCAAGGCTGACGCGGGGTGCTGAATAATGTTTGGCCGGCGGGCGCAGCCCCCGGGCTCGGCGGGGACGCGCGCAAGGGGCGGGCGGCCTCCCTCGGCGCCTCTGCCCCGAGCCCGCGCAGCCCGCTCCGCTGCGGGAGCACTCCCGTCCCGGGCCCTGCCACCGCCGCGTCGGCCCCGAGGGCGGGCAGCAACCCCACTCGGCCCCTCGGGACTCCCTGTTCTGGCGCGTGCCTGGGATCCCTGAGCAGATCGTGGGAGGACAGGAAATGCGGTCCCACTCCCCACGAAAGCAGTCCACCCGCCCCGCGCATGTTCCCAGGCGGGACAGCCCTGGGGCCCAGCGCTGAGATGGCTTGCGCGCAGAACTTCCTGAAAGTGAGCACTGCTTTGGGAAGATGACAAGAACGGGGAACCCTGAAGCTCAGCTGTGCTGAGCCCCTGAAACTCACCTGTCGTGAGCCACAAAGGGGCCTTACACAGCCCTGTTATCCCCTTACTGTCATTAACAAGACTGTAAACATAAACAGGTTTGTATTTTACCTGGGCGCTTTCAACCCATCTTTCCTCTTTATCCTTACAGCAACGCTGTGACGCAGACAGAGCTGGTACCTATTCACTTTACAGGTGAGAAGTCGTAGGAGTGAGAAAGACCTGAGTTTCTGTGCCCATTCGCCTAGCCAAGCTCTGTCAACCAAAGGCTGACCACCTTCTCCCTCTCTCTCTCTCTCCCTCTCTCTCCTTCCCTCAGCGGGAAGCCACGTTTCCACCCCCTGCAACATTCTTGAAGATGGTGGCCTCTATTTCTCTGAGGATTAGGCCTTCTCGTCTTCTGCTGCCTGGAGAGGTGGTGATAGCAAGTGATGAGGAAGCAGGTTCTCCTTACAGCAGGACACATTCTGTGAGTGGCCTTCTTAGATGCTTTCCTTCCAGCCGCAAGGAGGATCAGCACTCCTTGCCCTGGGCAAGTAGTTCTCAAAGTCTAGTCCTCAGACTGGCAGTGGGAGCGCCACCCAGGAACTTGTAAGAAGTCCATTCGCAACCTCTGCTCCACCCCAGACCTCCTGAATCGGACACTCTGGTGGCGGAGCCCAGCAATTTTGTCTTAAGGAACCACCCAGTGGATTCTGTGCTCCATGCTGAAGTTCTGGGAACCACCGTTCTAGAAAAACCTCTGCAGAAGCAGACTCTGAATCCAAGAGCCTGACTGCCGCACTGCTGAGGAGGTCCGAGAAGGCAAGAAATGAACTGGTCCGGCGACCAGCAGCAGTGTGATGGGTCCATTCTTCAGATTCTCTGTTAACTCTGTGTGTGTGTGTGTGTGTGTGTGTGTGTGCGCATGTGCATATGTGGGTAAACCTTTGGGGCCACATAAGAGATTGGAAAGAAATGGGGTCTTTCAGGGCACCACACAATACTGCGTTCACACACCCACTCGACTCACACACCGAGTGGTCCTGCTGTGGACCAGTCCCTCAACTTGCTAAGGATGGATCTGGATGTTCCCTGATTCTTTGAGTTGGAAGAAACAGGTGCAACCAGGTCATGTCACGCAGTGGAACAGCATTGCTAGGTACGAGGAAACACATGAAGCAGACACTGCTGTTTCGTTCTCCCTGGCTGACAGAAAGCTGACCCTGACTCAGTTGAAGGGTAGAGCCAGCCTGTGCTTCCGGGAGGGGTGGGGGTGGGCGGAAGAGGGGAGGCAGGCTGCACTCCTCCCAGCTGGCCCCAGTGCTTAATATAGGGACGGGTACCAGCTATGATTCCAACCAGTGACGGAGCAGGGAAGCTTGCTGGGGAGCGGTTGGAAAATTTTCCTCCCTGTCTGACAGGGTCACAAGAAACATGCATTTCCTTTTTTATCTCTAGATGCCACTGCCCGGAATCACTACGGTCTTTCTGAAAAGACAGTGACACATTGGACTAGAGGCGCAGGCAGCATATTGAGGGTGACAGAGAAGAGAGTTAGGAGCAGCCACCAGGTTCATGGATTTGGAGAGGTGGGGGAGGGGCGCGCAATGGGATTTTCCTGTTAAATGAGATGGATTATCTTTCTTATCTAGACCGCTTCAAGTGCGGTTTTCTTTTGCAGCCCAAACCTTCCGAATACAACGAGTGAGACCAGAATCTCCCTGCGATACACAAGCAGAAGTGCAAGTCCCGTGCGGCATCAGAGGGGTTATCAGGAGGACGTTCAGAGGCTCTGACAACGCTAGGCCTTAGATCGGCTGGCGTCCCGCATCTGTCTGTCTCAACAGTTTCCGGCTCTGTTGCTCTCGCTGTCGGTCCCTTTTTGTGTCTGTCGTTTCCACTTTCTGCCGACTGGCCCTTATTCTCTCCTGTTTCCTGGTCAGATTTTCAACAATGAGAACCGGACTCGCCTCGTTGAGCAGCACAGCTTCTGATGGGGAAGGACTTTTCATGTGGGGCCTCCTCCTGGGTCGCTGGTCAGTCTGTGCATTGGCTGTCGTTGAATCAGGGTCCTGCTCCTGGTAAGGAGAGTGGATATGGAACGTGGCCAGCCCCACTCAGCCCGAGGCAGAGGCCATGGGCTGGGAAGCCTCCC
Source organism: Lynx rufus (assembly GCF_022079265.1). Lineage (NCBI taxonomy): Eukaryota > Metazoa > Chordata > Mammalia > Carnivora > Felidae > Lynx > Lynx rufus. The sequence goes on along the minus strand of NW_025814829.1, from coordinate 28,853,688 downwards.
TGACAAGTAAACAAGGCCCTTGGCAGGTACTGAGACTGACTTGCCACCACGGCCTTCTCGGGAAACAATGAAATGGCAGCGCTGAGCCAACCAGGGTCAGAGCAAAGGAATCCACTCCAACCACAAGCCCCCTCCGCTGTTGATCTGTCATACACCCGACAGTCCGGGGGGGTCTGGCCAAAATGTGTGCCTGGGTGCCTCGATCTGCCTCCAGACGCACAGTCGAACTGCTCAGAGACTATCCCCACCCCGGGTGGGTCCCCGCAGGAAGGAGGCGCCCTTGCTGCCTGCCCCGAATGCGCACACCACACATGATTTTTCCATATGGCACTTTATGGCAACCGTCTGCTGGGTTGCTTTGTGTGTGCCGCATCAAGAAAGCCTTTGCGGTGCCGCCTTGTGCTGGGATGTGCCCGCAGCCGCTGCGCTGACGGAACTGAGAGTCGAAGGGACAGCAAACGACCGCAGCAGAATGTTTCCTAAAGCCACGCTTTAAAAAAGCATAGGGGATACCGGCAACAAGGAGCCCAAGTGTGAGAGCACGACCTCGCTTCCGCTGTGTTTGTGGCATCCTGATCGGACGTGTGTTATTCTTTCCTTGAGAGCAAGCAATCACAGGAACGGAAGAGGCGCAAACTGAGGTGTTTCTGTCACTTGTTAGTTCTCTATCCTCAGGCGAGTTGTTTGAACTTTCTGAGCTTCAATGTCTTCATTGGTAAAATGCGCCTAATACTCCTTCCCTCGCAGGCTTCCCGTATTCCTTCTACGCAGTGAGGCACCTGAGAAGATGTTGAACACCTAACGTCCTAATATGTTAAAGCTGCATTTCCGAAAGACCCCCTCCCGGGGGCAGGTGGGCTATCGGATGACTTTGAGAGAACCATAGTCTGAATCTCTAGACCGTGGTATTGACTGAGTCCTGCGATGTCAGAAACGAGCCGTGGCTGGAAAGTGCCAAGTGGATCGTGGGATCTTGGGAAGAAGACAGCTTCGCTCATGTTCATCCGACCGGGAAATGGAGAGGAAGCCAAAGTAGCTTCCAGAGCTGAGCCCAGGTGTCATTCATCATTTTATGCTACATGGGAAGTGGGACAGGACCCGGGCCTGACACCAGCTAGGCCTCCGAGGAAAGAATCAGAAGCCACCAGTCAGTGAATGATGCCAGGGCAAACCACTCAGGGCATTAGGAGGTGGGTCAGGAATAAGAATGGGATTTTTCGGGATTTGGGAGCCAAAGGATCTTCAGGGAAGTGATAAAGATGTTTAGGAATTCTCAGGCCTAGCATCGAGAAAGGTCAACTAGACATCTGACAGCACTCAGAAGTCTGGGATGGCTGCCTGAGGCCACACTCGAAGAGGAAATCAGCAGTGAGTGTTGGAGAGATTTTAGGGATCCCTGAAGGCCACACGATAGGAGTACCAGACACTGGTGTTATTTAAGATGGTGGGGAGGAACAGGGCCAGTTTTTTCCAGAAGACAAGAGTCTAAGGTGTTTCACTCCACCCCGCCCCCACCCCACCCCTGCACATCCTGCAAAATCCTCAGAACCATGAAGAGCCTGGGTCTGACTCCCATCTGTAGGTTACATTAAAATGCCCAGTCGGCCTTAAAATAGGAAGAGTCATCCAGGTGGGTAGGACCTCATCCCAAGAGCCCCTTGGAGGCAGAGAATTTCCTCTAGCTGGTCGCAGAAGGGGAAGTCAGGGATCTCAAGCAGAAGGGCTCAAGTCACTACTGGTGGCTTGAAGAGGGAAGGGGCCACTTGTCAAGAAATTTGGTGGCTTCTAAGAAAAGCACCTTTGCTGACTCCCAGAAACAAGAGAGGGATCTCAGTCCTACACCCACAAGGAGCTGAATTCTCCAAGAGCAAGAATGAGAGTGGAAATGGATTCCTTCCCAGGGCCCCCAGATGAGGGCCCAGGCTGGTCAACACCTTCACCTTAGCCTTGGGATACTCTGAGCGGGGGACCCGGCCAGATCCAGACCCAGATCCAGAGAGAATAAGTGGGTGTTGTTTTCAGCTGTTAAGTTTGTAACGATTTTGTGTGCAACCGTTGGACACAAATACAGGTCAATGAAGAAAACGTAGCTCAAACTTGAAGACTTAGAAATGTGTCCATCTTTGCCTCGTTTCTACTCTGGTTCTTTCCACCTGTTGTTTACCACTATCTTCTTCATTCTTTTCTTTTTTTTTTTTTTTTAATTTTTTTTTTTCCACGTTTATTTATTTTTGGGACAGAGAGAGACAGAGCATGAACGGGGGAGGGGCAGAGAGAGAGGGAGACACAGAATCGGAAACAGGCTCCAGGCTCTGAGCCATCAGCCCAGAGCCCGACGCGGGGCTCAAACTCACGGACCGCGAGATCGTGACCTGGCTGAAGTCGGACGCTCAACCGACTGCGCCACCCAGGCGCCCCGCTTTTTTTTTTTTTTAATTCACTATCTGATTACTAGGAACCAATAAGAATTTAAATATACCTAAGTGCTTATAAAATATAAGAAAAATATGCAAAAAATGTAAAGTCCCTACTGTTTCTGCCACTTAGTTTGTGTGGCCTTGGAAAATTTTTTTTAGCCTCCTCAGTTTCTCATCACAAACAGGGTTTATAAAGCTTACTTACTGCATTTAAGTCAGACTCAACTCACACGGTGTATTCCAATGTGGTTTATGAAGTATAAGGCTTTATACAAATGTAAGCAACTGCTTCTGTAAAGCCAGAGCAACCAGCAGGATGCCTGGGGCAGCCGGGCGAGCCAGCGACAGTGAAAATCCCAGCTAGAATTTCTAGACACCTAGTAGGAGAACATTAACGAGAAGAGCCCCTTGAAGAAAGTATGGAGGACCATTTGCAAGGACTATTTTTCCTCTTGGCTGTGCTTTCATTCTTCAAGTAAAAAAGAACAGACTCGGAAGCATGCTAGACTAATTCTCGGTATCACTAATAACAGCGTTTAAAATCCTAGATGAAAAAAAAAGTAATATGATTCCCAGAACGGCCGACCAAGTTGTTTAGAGAGCAAAAGAGAAAAAGGAAGCCGCCCTGTAATACGTTATGTAATGAGGACATTAAACAGAACAAATGAATGAAATCAAACACCTATAAAGCAGAGGAGAAGCAGAAGGAGATGTCTTGGGGGAAATGTTATCGTTGGTTAAAGATAACACACGCCTGTGCTTCACAATAGGGTGTGAAACGTCTTGCACGGTAAAGAGATGGTTGGAAAGCAAGGCTACAGGCACGGTGTGGCAGCATATGGAAATTCAATCTATAACAAAGAAAATCAGACAAGCGATGGGTGATAAGCACGCCCATGAAGGACAAAAAGACAGATGTAAAAATCTGATGAGTTCTCCCACTACTAACAGCATCCAAATTAGCAGAATGTTTATTATAAATCAGACTACAATAGCTACCCAGAGGAATACTTTGGAGAAGGTTCAGAAGAGGAAGAACCAGCACCAGTGCTATATTTAGTCAACAATAACAACAAAGCGTTTTGTTTCCTGCCTGTTCCATTGTTGATGGACAATGAAGCTGCATTTGAAAAGCATGAACCCAGGTGATACGAAAGCACACACATACGTACGCACGCCAGGTAAATCTGTAAATAAATTTACAGGCATAATTAAAAGCCTTCACTAGCACACGACATTTTGCAGTCATCCTAGAGAATGGACAAAACTGAGAACCAATTCCAGGAAGTAACCCCATGCCACAGAGAAGCCCCGTGTTTAGGATCTTAAGTGTACTTGAGACTAGAAACAGGCTTGAGTTCAAAGCTTAGCTCCACATTTATCCTTTGGGAGATACTGAGCATTTAAACCAGCCTCTCTGAGCATCAGTTTCTCTGTCTGTAAAATTGAGATAATAGGGGTTTGGAGAGGACTCAGTGGAATATTACACATAAATGGCTGACAGATGGTCAACGATCAAAAATGGTGACTAATTTTTAAATCAGTAATACCCCTCCAGCTGTAAAGGAGCTCATTAAATAGACTGAGGATCCTTTCCACTTTTAAAGTCTTACAGTTCTACCCTTGTACATTTTGATGGGAATATAAAATGGTGCAGTCGCCGTGGAAAATAGTTTGGAGGTTCCTCACCAAACTAAACATAGACTCAGCCTGCAGTCGAGCAATTCCAGTCCCAGGTGCATACTCAAAATAATCCAAAGTGGGGATTTAAATGGTTACTTAGAGCATTTTTCATTAGAACATTTTCTTACAGTAGCCAAAAGGTGGAAACAACCCAGGGTCCATCAACAGATAAGGGATAAACAAAATGTGGTACATAATATAATGGAATATTATTCAGCCATAAAGAGTAATGAAGTTTTGTTACCTGTTACAACATGGATGAACCTTGAAGACTTTATGGTAGATGAAATAAGCCAAAGGCAAAAGAACAAATATTGTACGATTCCATTTATATGAAGTACATAGAAACACATAGGAAATTTCATAGAAACAGAAAGTAGAGATTACCATGGACTGGGGGAAGAAACAAAGGTGAATTATTACTTAATGGGTACTGAGTTTCTATTTGGAATGTTTTTGGAAACAGATTGTGGGGATGGTTGCACACCAGTATGAACATGAATGATGCTACTGAATCGTATACTTAGAAACAGTTAAAATGGCATTTTTTATATATAATAAATTATATATAATTTTCCCACAAAAAAGCGTGGTTCTATCTTTCAGATTCTTCTCCTGTGATACGCCAACATCCCAGTTAGAACGATGAATGCCACCTGCCTTTTCCTATTCCCTACAGTCACAAGTGTGGGCTCTCGAGACAGTTCGCCTGGGTTCGAATCCTCCCTCTGTTACTACTGTGCCATCTGGGGCAAGCCGCTCAAATTGTTGGAGCTTCAGCTTCCTTCTATGTAAAATGGAGATAAAAATAATCCCTACCCCGTAGGCTTGTTTGGAGGAAACTGTGAGATGCTTACATCGGGGCTGTGATGAAGAAAGTGCTTCTGAAATATAGGTTCTTAACGATTCCTTGACAAGGGTCGATACAGTGGTAGCGGAAGGTGGAGAGCGTCAGAGTGGGAGTCTAACAGTGCTGGGGCCAAAGTTCCGATTCTGATTTCCCAAGATGCTCCTCCCTGAGGTGGGAACCCTTGGCTCTTGTCCCCAGCTGATCAGAAGACAACAAAGTACTCCTTGAAGCACTACCCAAGCCCACTCCATCCTTCCTACTGTAGGCAGAGAGATCATTCTAATCTTTCAGTAGATAGCATCTCATGGCTCTTGAATTCAGTCCCAGCTCCTGAATACCCCTTTCTGCTCTAACCATGTAGACCTGCTTACTGCCCTGCCTGGAAAGCTCTTACCTTGCCACTTGCCCCAGCTCTCTGCTCACCATCATTTTGGTTAACACGTGGACATCACCTCTTCCAGGCAGGCTTCTCTGGCTCACCAGGGCTGAGTTAGATGCTTCTCCTATGAGCTCTGCCCACTACCCCTACCATTGCATACTCACTCTGATGTTATTGCCTGTTTTCTTATCGTCTCTTATTAAGCTCCTTATGCTATCAACCTTTTTATCCATAGCACCTAGCATAGTCCCTGCAGTGCCTGGATCATAGAAACACATGCTGGTTGAATGGATGAATAAATTTGAACGGAGGGAAGAATGGCCTGGCATTGGTTCTATAAATTGCGTCAGGTTGTGAGACGGCGATATCAACTTCTATAAGTCTTTGGCCTCTTTCAGACCTTTATCAGACCATTATGGACCCTTGACGTTATGTCAATATTAACGGAAAATGGTAAGTGACAGCACAGATCCTAAACAAGGGAGGTGGGCAACTGTTCGTTTTTTAGAAACTTACTGGCCCCTACTGTCTATTTGCAAATAGATTCCTACCTGTGGTTTCAGTCCCTCCGCCATCCAAACCTACCTGGTTCTTAACTTTCCTACTTGTACCGGTGGTGGCACCATCACCTGAGCTAACCAAACTTAAAATCCTTTCATCTTTGACTCTCCCATAGCCCCTCAGATCTCCACAGTCCCTCAGGCACTCATTTGACCTCCTATCTACACCCACTTTCCCATTCCTACGATTGCTCTTAAAAAGTGCTTTGTATAAGAACAAAGCTCTGTTAGAGAGTGTTTTCCTCCACTTTGGGAAATCATCAAGGACACCCGGGCCACTCAACGTCATTTAATACGGAACACAGACTTCAGGCTAGTGTCTCATTCTCCAGCACCTTTGGGAAAACAGCGCTGTTAGACTAGTTAGATTCTCAAGGCAGAAACAGCACCAATTTTAAAAGGCACCAAATGGGGCAATGACCTAGAACTGCTCCTTTTTTTTAATCTTCATAATACTAGGAAAATTAGGGGCATGTCCCTCTGCCTTAGGAAACAGGAAGGCTAGCCTTTCTCCTTTGAACCAGTGGCATTGTTTTATTGTCTTTGCCTAGGAAAGGTCTGAGGCAACCATTGAATTTGTACTTTAGCTATTGCCAGAAGGAACATTAATTAATATAAATTACAGCATAATTAAATCACAGAAATAAGTAAGCATTCATCAAAATTTTAAAAAGAACAATTTTATACAATCTTCTCCCACTGGTTAAATTGAATCATTCTGCTATTTAAGCTGCTTTTCCACACTATTACTTATTTGTGGCGCCTAATAGACGCCTTCCTCAGCAAAAAGTACAGAATAATAGAGGAGTTCGCTTTGAGAAGGTATAGACAGGTGGTCACCGCCTAAAGCCGGTTGTCAATGAAAGTCTTGTTTTCCCAAGCAGTATGGACTAGAATTCCTAAGTCTGTCCTATCACTGTCGCCCTCTGTCGAGAACAGGGTCTCCTCACTCAGGGATGCTTATATGTGACCTTTGATCTCTCTGGGCTTTCAACTTCCTCTTGGAAGAATGTAGATGATAATGGTATCTCCTTCATAGAGCTATTTAGAACAGTGCCCAGCACATCATTCAAGCATTATTCCAAGCTGTTCCCCTGCCCCATCCCATGTTGTTCCTGCAACTCTACAGTGGGTAGCCTGCCTGCAAAGGATTGCCAAGTCCAGATCTTAATATTACAACATAGAAGGACATGTTTCTTTCTTTCCCATCTTGTATCGAAATTGGACAGCTCTCATTCAGTCCAGAAAAATCTATATCGTTTAGAGGTTTGGGTCATTATTTATAGGTGTTTAGCATGTGCCCAGCGATTGCTTAGGCATCTGGGATTGGAGAGGGTCAAAGCATATAAACCACCCATCAGAGATTCCCCAGGTTCTACACATGTGATCTTCTTAGGCCTTGAAGGAAATACAGGATCACATTTTTTCAGCCTGTGGAGATGCTTTAACAAGTAGGAGGTTAGTATGTAAGGGTAGAGGCTCTCAAGATGACAATCAACTATCTGACTCTCCCGTGTTGCATAAAAACCTGGGAGGCTCAGTCGGTTAAGCGTCCCACTCGATCTCGGCTCAAGTCATGATCTCACGGTTCATGGGTTCGAGCACCACATCAGGCTTCTCCCTGATAGCACAGAGCCCGCTTGGGATTCTCTCCCTCTCTCTCTCTCTCTCTCTCTCTCTCTCTTTCTGTCCCTCCACTACACTCTCTCTCTCAAAATAAATAAACTTAAAAAAAAAAAACAGAGTTAGGTATTTTCCACAGTGCTGCCTATCTCCCTTTATTTAAAGGTTCATACATTAATTCCTTCTTGAGTTGTCTGCAGCTGAATTTTATTCTTCTTATTGTCAGAAAATGAAAACTATGAAATTTAATGTGTTCGGCTTTTGTTCTCACTGTCAGAAAACTGATAGCCAGCTCATTGCCCATATGTGCCAATCCGTTCCCTTTAAGTGTCTAATTGTTTACTCTCCTTGCATCCTTCGACTGTACTTTCTGTTAGTTACCTTATCTTGAGCTTCTGAACAAAGGGCAGTACAATTTTCAACCTTAAATGAAAAAAAGTAGATAGTTCATTTGATTCAACAATAGCAATAATAGCAAAAATAGTAAGTAAATATGAACACGTGTGAGTAAATCACTGGATAGTATTTAAGATTTCTGTTCAGAAAGGGTTAAATAGAAGCAGTAAGTAAAAAATACTAGAGATTTTAAAATTTTTTTTAATGTTAATGTTTTATTTATTTTTAAGACAGAGAGAGACAGAGCATGAGTGGGGATGGGTCAGAGAGAGCGGGAGACACAGAATCTAAAGCAGGTTCCAGGTTCTGAGCTGTCAGCACAGAGCCTGATGCAGGGCCCGAACTCACAAACTGTGAGATCATAACCTGAGCCGAAGTCGGACACTCAACAGACTGAGCCACCAGGGTGCTCCAATACTGGAGATGTTTAATATAGACACATATTATATATTTATATATAATATATAGATAGAGACATATACCTATACATAGATACATAGACAGGCATGATATGTAGATACATATCTCATATATCACACTTATTTTTTAATTTTTGAATATTTTTATTAATCTTTGAGTGACAGAAAGACACAGAGCACAAGTGGCAGAAGGGCAGAGAGAGAGGGAAACACAGAATCTGAAGCAGGCTCCAGGCTCTGAGCTGTCAGCACAGAGCCCAACGTAGGGCTCAAACCCACAAACCAAGAGATCATGACCCGAGCTGAAGTCAGATGCTTAACCAACTGAGCCACCCAGGTGCCCCTATCATACTTATTTTTATAGAGACATATATATGCAAAGATATCAGATTCTTTGCATTCTTTGCATAACTCAGACTGTCTAGGTTTGAATCCTAGCTTCATCCTCTACCAGCTGTATGTTCTCGGATGAGTTATTTATCATCTCATTGCCTCAGGTTCATCATCTCACAATTATAGGTAAAAATATTCCCAACAAATGTTTCTTTGAGGATTAATGAGATAGTTAGGATATGGCGAGCTTTCAATAAATACTAGCTTTTACTCTTAACAACTCTCTTTTACTCATTTATGCTATGTGTTCCTGACAACATATCCTGACAGTGTTTTTAAGTCCTGTATCCAGAATTTGAACAATAGGCTTCCATGTTTTAAGATGGGATGGGCTATCTTCCCCAAATGCTAAAGACCAAAGAGTCCTTAATTGTACTTCCTGTAAATAATGCCTTACTCAAACTCCAGTCATCTGGAACATATGAAGATCTTTCATGGGCACAGCTGGCCAGACAGAAGCAGCTATGGTTGTGGACGAGGAGTTCAAGGCTAACCCATAGCAGCTCCCTTCCTTCTGCAGGTTGCTCAGGATACACAGGGATCAGGGTAGAAAGGGAAGAAGATCGATCTCTCTCTCTCTCTCTTTTTTTTTTTTTCATTTCCAAAACAATAGCTGCATGAACTTGCTGTGCCTGAAAGTGAGCTCTAAGCTCCCCTTTGGGTAAGGTCCCCCACTCAGTGGCCAGCCTTCCCCGTATTTGTGGTCAGAGAAGAGGGGGTCTAGCAAGCCCCCAGCTCGAGATGATGAGCTCCTGTGATGAACAAGCCCCACTCCCCGCCAGTCAGGGATGGGGGCACGGGCTGGGGAGGGGGATGCTGACGAGGACGTCTGCTACCTTCCAAGCCCAGCCTCAACTCCCGAACATCAGTCACCTTTGGCCCTCCCCCCGACCCACCCCAACAGCAAAAGGACAACAGCACCAATTTCTTTTGGCTCAAAATAACCAGCAATGAGATGACACAGGGAAAAAAACCCCAAACAGGTGCGTTGCTTATGTTTTATTATGTTAAATGGTTTACATGGGATAGCCTATTTAATACAATATGTAATAAAAATGTGGAACTTGCGACAGCTAGATTTCTGAGAGTTGAACTTTTTAAAAATCTTTATTTGTATCGTTCTTTCATTACATCCTTGTTTAGAGGAGCCACCTGAATTATAGCATAATTATATTTTTCAAATATCTCTTCACGTGTGGTTTTGAATATTCACTTAAGGGAACGGAAGCAAAACCCCTTGAGAGAGGCGTTTTAGATTCAGCTAGGAGTCTAACCAGGGATGGTTAGTACATCATCCGAGACTGCACCATCCGGGGTGGTGACCACTAGCCATGGGGGTCCACTGAGCGCTCAAAATGTGACTGCTGCTGCTGCACAAATTTTGCTTCATGGTAATAATTTGCATGTAAAAACCGAAGTCGCGTAAAGTATTTTTCTCGTCACACAAGCTGACCCCTGGTAGGACCACACATGAAACTTTCCTCTTACCTGAGGGTGTTCATGTCGAGCACGTGCCCTGTTTCTAGTATTACCTGTAAGCGTTTCACTGACACAGCTGATAGCCACCTATTGATTCAATTCAAACGAGTTCCTTTTTTTCTATACACCAGTGTGACCTTATGATGTGTTCATGTGGATATTTTATGCGGACAGCGCGAGTTACAGTGATATCCGTAAATCATCGTCGGTGATTATATCGACATTTTTTTTTATTTTTAAAAAAATTTTTTTTAATGTTTTTTTTTATTTATTTTTGAGACAGAGAGAGACAGAGCATGAACGGGGGAGGGGCAGAGAGAGAGGGAGACACAGAATCGGAAGCAGGCTCCAGGCTCTGAGCCATCAGCCCAGAGCCCGACGCGGGGCTCGAACTCACGGACCGTGAGATCGTGACCTGAGCCGAAGTCGGACTCTTAACCGACTGAGCCACCCAGGCGCCCCTACATCGACATTTTAATCGTAACACAGTTGATGTTTAAATTCAAAGTGAAGGTATGCTGGGGCGTCTGGGTGGCTCAGTCAGTAAAGCGGCAGACTCTTGATTTTGGCTCAGGTCATGATCGCATGGTTAGGTTTGCGGGTTTGAGCCCCAAGTGGGGCCCCATGCTGACAGCGCGGAGCCTGTTTGGGATTTTCTCTTTCCCTCTCTCTCTCTGCCCCTCCCCTGGGCATTCTCTCTCTCTGTCTTTCTCTCTCTCTCTCAAAATAAATTTTTTTAAATGTTTTTATTTATTTTTGAGACACAGAGAGACAGAGCATGAACGGGGGAGGGGCAGAGAGAGAGGGAGACACAGAATCGGAAGCAGGCTCCAGGCTCTGAGCCGTCAGCCCAGAGCCCGACGCGGGGCTCGAACTCACGGAGCGTGAGATCATGACCGGAGCCGAAGTCGGACGCTTAACCGACTGAGCCACCCAGGCGCCCCTCAAAATAAATTTTTAAAAATGAAGGCATACCACTGACGCCGAATTGCTTAGAGGTCCAGAAGCGGGTACTGTCATGGAAATGATACGTTGTAAACGTCACAGTGAATGGTGATTGTGATTTGCTGACGGGATGCCAAATGAGAAAGCTGATTTTGGTATAAAGATGTTTTAAAGGTAATGAAGTGTGCAACAGTAAGAGACATTTTCACCAAATACACGGTGAATTTGCTAAATTGCCTCTCAATATTCAAAAAAAGTTTGTTGAAAGTAGTTACTTCAAATCAGAATCAAATATCTAAGACAGATTTTCCCCTTTGTAGACAATCTCTTCTTTCTTTCTTTCTTTCTTTCAAATTTTTAAATTTTTTTTATTTGATGAATTTGGGTATATGTAGACACCTGTGATATTATCACTACAATCAATGTAATAAACATATATCACCTCCAAAAGTTTCCCTGTGTCCCTTTGCTCTGTGTGTGTGTGTGTGTGTATGTGTGTATTAAAAACACCTGAGATCTACCCTCCTAACAATTTTTTAAGTGCATAATATTCCATTGTTAACTACAGGCACCAGTTTGTGCAGTGGACCTCTAGAACTTACTCGTCTGTTCTAACTAAATTTATATCCATTGAACCAGTCCCCATTTTCTCCTCCCCCCACCCACTAGCAACCAACATTCTATTTTTCGCTTCTTGGTTTTCTGCTTTCTTAAGTTTGACTAGTTTAGATACCTCATGTAAGTGGAATTGTACAGTATTTGCCTTCTGTGACTGATGTATTTCACTTGGCATAATGTCTTCCAGGTCTACCCGTGTTGTCACGAAGTTTTAAGACATTTTAAATAGGATCTGAGCTTGTCACTTTCACCAGATATAAAATTGCTTTGATTCGCACATGCATACATACATATGCATACATTTTTAGATGGAGACATGGTAAAAGAAACTATGATTTCAGCTATAGAAATGTTTTAGAAAATTATGAGGAAAATACTAAAAAAAAAAGATATTTCGCAAAAAGAACTTCAATTAAGCCACCAAACAATTGCTTATAAAAGACAAGACCCCTTTAACAATATCAAAGTTCAATTGATTCAAAATCTGAAAAATTGCAAGTTTTTGTTCTGTTTTGCTTTGTTTTGTTTTAGCTTTAAATGAGTCACAAGGTATAACACTGCCCAATGAGTCCTTAGGGTGTGTTTTGTCTCTAAAGGCTTCTTAATTTATAAAGAAATATTGTCCATTCATAGCCTAAAATATCAAGCTCATGGCATGGATATTTTTTATTTTACATCTGTCAAAGAAGAATTTTGGCTGGATATTAAAAAGTTAGTTTCTAACACAATAAACAATTTTCCAGCCATGTTAGCTCAAATCACAGATTTATTGAAATTTTTAAAAAGGAACTGATGTTCCTTTATTTCTTTGTTTCACTGTATGATACATCTTACAAATATTTATGCCCAGTTTTCCAAAGCAGACTCCATGAAATTTGTCCTGGATACAGTTGTTAAAATCAGTCAGTGTATACATGCAAATGCAATCAATCATTAGAAGTGAATAGAACTGTTGAAAGAAGTAAAAGACAACCTAATGGGCTCGTGGCCAACACTCTGGAGTGGTGAAAAAGTTTTGCAAACATTTACTGTACTGTTAACCTCAATTCCAACTTTCATTCTTGAAAATAAAGGGATATTTACCAAATACCCAATAATTAGAGATTTAAAAAAATGGCATCATGATTTAGATTTTCACACCGATATCATACTGCATATCAATGAGCTAAATTTGGAGCTCAGAAGAAAAGAAAAGCTTATCAGTGACCTACCAAGACAGAGGCAAAATCTTCAGTTAAAATGGAAGCTCTTCATAATCAAATCAACATTAATGATTTTTATAGTTTTCTTTCATGAATCAATATGCAGAAGATCTTCATTGTAATTGATAGCATTCTGTAAACCGGCTGCGAAACTATAAGAAAAAGATGAAAAGCTCAATACTGACCAAAAGCTGCTTTTCAATGTCAATACCATTTTGAGTTCAGGGTTAATACTGAGTTAGCACAAGAATGAATGAATTTCCTTAGGCAGACCTGGATTTGAAAATCATGCCTTTTGCTTTAAATCGAGGCAGTTACTTTTAAAAAGATGACTCAGTTTTATCAATGTGGATGTGAATATTAAAGGAGAATGATTTTTCAGTTATGAGGAAACTTTTAAGGATGTTTGGAACAACTTAGGTATATGAGTATGCTTTCCAACTATAAAATTTATAAAATCATACACGGCATTTATTCCCCATAAAAACCAAGCCATCCAAATTTGCTGAGCTTTAAGTGCAAAATGCACTTAAGAAGAAAAGAATCTAAAAAGAATCTTCAGGGGCACCTGGGTGGCTCAGTCAGTTAAGCATATGACCAATTTGGCTCAGGTCATGCATGATCTCATGGTTTGTGAGTTTGGGTCCCATGTTAGGCTCTGTGCGGACAGCTCAGAATCGGCTTCAGATGATCTGTCTCCCTCTCTGTCTGCCCCTCCCCCGCTCGTGTTCTCTCTCTCTCTCTCTCTCTCTCTCTCTCAAAAATGGGTAAACATTTAAACATCAATCAGTCAATCAGTCAATCAAATCTTGATTTCAGCTAGGTTGTGATCTCAGGCTTCATGAGATTGAGCCCCGCGTTGGGTTGTTGACATCTCAGAGCCTGCTTGGGATTCTCTCTCTCGCTCTCTCTGTCTTCTCTCTCTCTTTTCCTCCCCACTCCCCTCCCTCTCAAAATAAATAAATAAACATAAAAAAAATACATGGCTGCAGGAAAGTTTTAAATCACATATGTGGTTTACAATATATTGCTATCAGACAGTGCTGACCTGGGGGAGTCTGTGAAAACTGCCTCCCAGTCAATACTGCACTTAGGTGCCTTCAGGGGATAAGGAGGGGAGGTGAGGAAGTCAGCCTGGGTCAGTGATAACCACCCTGACCACTGGGAGAACTTTTTGTCCTGTTGGATATATAAGTGTTTGTCGCTGCTCGCCCTTGTCTTCCTGATTTTTCTTCTTCTGACAGTGGAAAGAAAAGAAAAGAAAAGAAAAAAGGAAGGAAGGTCAGTTCTGGAAGCTTAAAGCCAGATTTCCTCTGGAAGTCTGGCTAGCCAGTTAAAATACGTCAGAGTCTATTCAGAGCACCAAGGAGTGAAAGAGAATGCCTTTCTCTAGGAAGTGAAGGAAATCGCTTACAGGCTTTTGACCCTAGAACCATCAGAAACCCTGAAGCAGAGAAAAGGAGAAACTCCGAGCTTCTGGGACCCTTTGAAGAGTTAGGACTTTCTGACCCTGGAAACTTCATCTAAGAAAGTGAAATCTTGTTTTTGTAAAATAAGGAAAGTGCGGTTAGGAGAAGAAGAGACGAAAGCTAAAAGTCGAAGTTTAATGGGGAAAGGATATTTATGTTGTCCTTACGTATTTTATTTCTATTTTTCCTCCAACATATACAGGAATCACACACAATGATTAGTGATTACCCGTGACCTAACAATTTATGCTTTTATTTTAATAATCACATTTGGAATGGATATCAGTATAAATGACCCGGCTGTTTGCTGCTTTGGTCATGGTTGGGAAAAGGTTTTGTTTGTTTGGGAAGGTGGAGTGCTATGGAGAAACAACCCGTTTACCTAGAGGCAGATGCAAGGAATCCAGACGTGGAAACTGGGGGGAAAGAAACACTTTCTGGAACAAACTTACAAATTCAGCCGAGGTACTTGGTCTGTGTCATAAGCAGCTCTTTGCTTGGCATGGTGCCTGCCACCACGTAGGCGGCCAGCATCATTTGTTGGATTGAATTGTAAAATGAGGTCATTTCCACAAAAAGATTTGTTGTCTAATCAGAAGACAGGGTACGAACCAGAAGACATTAAATAAATATAATTGGTTTTAGTGTTTGTATTTTTGTGTTTTGTATTTATTTTGCTAATTATAGAAAACCTGCTTCTAGTTTTCTTTTCTCTTCTTAGGAAAAGACAGTGGGTACACAGAACACAATACCGACATTGAACTTACTACCTGAATCACGCTCTCCAAATATTCTCTGTAATGACTTGGAACCATTTTTCCCCCACATGCATTATCCTAATTGAAATCCTGCTATAAAGTATCTGCATGCTGGGGCCAGTAAAAACTCATCATTTGAACACAAGTCTGGGCAAGAGGACATGGGCGCCCTGCAGTCTATCTTCTCTGTTTTCCCTGTAAGATGGCTTCCCTCTTCTTGCCTTGTCGATTGCGTTATTTAAACTTGCATGTTATAGCAATCATTTCCCCCCATTGGTAAGTGAAAGAAAATGCCTTCTAAGGAAGTGGAAAACCGGTGAGAAAAGTACATGAACCAAAGAGTTCTAGAAAACCCCATCACGAAAAAGAGAGGAGAACAAAAGAGCATTCTGAGAGAAAGGAATGAATATAAAACCCTTACGCAGGTAGAAAGGACAGGATAATGTGTATGGGCTACTGAACAACACGGGCGCACAGAGCTTGTGTCCACACTCACTAATGAGTTCATTAAATGCAACTGGTGGCTTTTAAAACAATTTTTTTAATGTTTTATTTATTTTTGAGAGAGAGAGAGAGACAGAGTGTGAGTGGGGTAGGGCAGAGAGAGAGGGAGACACAGATTCTGAAGCAGGCTCCAGGCTCTGAACCGTCAGCACAGAGCCCGACACGGGCCTCAAACCCACGAAACGTGAGATCATGACCTGAGCTGGAGTCAGACACTCAACCGACTGAGCCACCCAGGGGCCCCAAATGCAACTGATGTTTTAAATCCATCATAACTTTTAGAAATCCTCCCTGGATTATTACATAGGTTCCTAAGAATGGTTTAGTGATATATGGGAAAATTGATGGGGGTTTTAAGAAATGTTTTTTTATTCTTCTCACTTAAAATAAGAAAATATGGGCTCAAGCTATTTGGAATTTCAATACCCAAAGTACTTTCAGGAGTATATTGGATTTGTACAACACAGGATGCCCGAGGTCACGGAGTGAAAGCACAATTAGATGGTGTTATGAATAAATCTGTTTTAAAGTTTTCATATCTAGAAAGGCCGTTTTGACTACAAAGAACTTAATATTTTTATGTCGCTTAGAGATATTTGGCAAACATATGACTCTAGATAATGTTCCATAACAGAACTTCAAAGTAGTCCTGTGATGTTGAAATAAAGTTGGAATCCTAAATGAAAATTTTAAAAAATACATTTGGAATTTTTGAGATCTTTATGAACTCTCCTTTCCTCGAAAAAAGAAAAATAAAATTGAGTGTGGAAGCCGTCATCAGTCCATGGACTGTCATGGCTACTCCTCACTGGTTTCTCTATCTCTAGTGACCTCTCTCTCTCTGTGTCCCTGACCCAGTGGTCAGAACAAAGCTCTCAGAATTTTCTGGTGAAACACCATTTAATCATTACAGCTTCCGGCTGAGGAAACATCCCCATTTCTTTTTGTGTCAGATTGAAATGTCCCTTTCCAATGACCAATGATCAGTGATCGATGTCCTGCCGCGTCACCCAGTCTCCTTTAACAGTTGCCATGACTCTGTTAGCCTGCCCTCTTTTGTATGTGACTGTGCGGTTCTTTCAAACCTCCCAGCTTGGCAGGCCCTCTTGTGCTCAGTTAGCAACACTGTGCAAAACTGCTTTGTTCTGTTTAGTTCTCCAGTCCTCTTGGGCACATGTATAACAGGGACATAGCCACATGTAGCTGCAAGCATAGCTCCGAGCACAGGATGTGGGATCAACTAATGTTTGTTAAATGAACAAATGAGTATGACATTATCTACTTGAGTAACCATTGTCCCATCTTGAGAGACTAAAAATCTAAAGGAAACTTTCATCTTTAATCATAGGGTAGACCAGATACCCTGAAATTTCCTGCTGTAAAACAAAATAAAATATAATTGACATCCTTTTATTTTAATTTTTTTAATGTTTATTTTTGAGAGAGATACATCATGAAAAGGGGAGGGGAAGAGAGAGAGGGAGACACAGAATCCAAAACAGGTTCCAGGCTCCGAGCTATCAGCACAGAGCCCAATGGGGGGGCTCGAACTCAGGAACCAACCGTGAGATGATGACCTGAGCCGAAGACAGACACTTAACCGACTGAGCCACCCAAGTGCCCCTAATTGACATCCTTTTAAATGCAAAGTTGAGCTCATAAGATACAAAGAGAAATCCTTAAAGGAATAGGAAAACTATCATAAATCTGTGCTCAGACCAAGCTGCTTGGAGGGGTTTTTGCAACTGGGCAAGTGGAGGTTTGGGTTTAAAGGACCACAAGGAGGAGAAGAAATAAAGCCCACTCAATGTTGAGCCTGGAACCAAAACCTCTGGAGACCACTATTGGTGGACACATAAACGCTACTTGCTTGGTGAAGGGAGGATGAGAAAAATGCACTCTACTTCTGAATATAAATGGAGAAGAAATACATCATTTACTGCTACCGTTTCCAAAGCCCCACTAAAATCAGAGGAAGAGATTTTTTTTTTTAATGAACAAACCACAAGAACAAAGAGTGCAGGAGAGGATCAGTAATGGAAAAATACTGGAAGCTTGAAAACCTATGGAAAAGTGGTCACCGACTCAGAAGATACTTAGAGCACTTAATCCGCAGCCTACAGTACAGAAAGCTAAGAAACGGCAGAATTTTGATTGCAAGGTTCCTCCAAATTCACAAATGGCATGAGGAACCTATAGGGTATGGGGGTAAATTTGAGGGTAAACATGAAATGATTGGTTGAAGGTCAGTTTGTTTGAAGAGCAGTTGGTCCCCAAATGTCCACCCTGACCCCATTTGTCCTATCCCACCATGCCATAGGTGATGGTTTCTCCCAAAATGCAGCAAGATGATGAGAGTTAGGGGCTGACAGATATGAAGCACAAAGTCTCTAGACCGCCAGGTACCAGCCCTTGTTTCAGACAGGTGCATCATTCTGATAATAAGGGCACGAACTGAAAGCTGGGATTCCCCACGGCCACTTCTCCCACCAGTTCCCAGGTTACAAGTACCTAGGACAAAAAACCTAGGGAAGACAGGGAAAAACCTTCTGGGGCCCCTGGCAAGCACAGTAGGAAAGCAACTAATGCCAGGGGTCCTCTCAAGATACATCCCAGCCAGAACACCCCCGCTGTGGAGACCACAGCTGACAAGCCAGACCCCCTTTCTCAGCGCTTCCAATCAGCTTGCTAGTATTCCATTTGTAAAGATGAGCAGAGACTCAAGGGTCATCAGAGAACAAAGAAAGACCCTATCGCGAGAGACACAGACCAAAACAAAAAAGCAAACAAACAAATAGGAAGAAGAAAGCCACTTGGAGGAAATGGAGGCCATACAGGAAGAAGAATATTTTTTTTAAAGGTACAATTACAAATATCCTCAGAGAGATAAGAGAAGACTTTATGTCCATGAAACAAAAATAGAAAGGCAAAAACAGGGAAAAAAGAAAAGAAACAACATTGAGTACACAAACAAACTAAAAAGCACTCTGGAAATAAACAACATTCTAGCAGAAGTTTAAAATGCAATGAAAGAGCTGAAAATCACCATAGAGTAAAAATACATGACAGAAAATATTATTGAACAGATAATGCCAGAAGACTGGTTCAGAAAGTCCAACATCCAAGCAGCAATATCATTCAAGAGATTTTTTCCAAATGGGCAGATAAAAGATGTATTGATCACCCAACATTATAGATGAGCATAACCCACACCAAGGCACATGTTGGCTTCTCAGAACACTAAGGAACAAAGAAAATACCCTCAGATTTCCAGAAAGAAGAGAACATACCACATGCAAAGATCAAGAATTGGAATACCAACGCTGGGACCTAAACGACAATGAAGTAATGCCTTTACAATTATAAAAGGAAACAACTTATAATCAATCATTCTATTCTTAGCGAAACTAAGTGTGCGAGTAAAGACCATTTCAAACATATAAGATACGGAAAGGTTTGCCTCCATCCAGGACACGGATTCTCAGAAAGCTGGTGAAGGATGCACGTGTCACAAATGAGGGAGGACGCTGAGAAAGAGGGAGACAGGACACGGGAAACAGGGAATCCAGCAGAGGAGAGAAACAAAGAGAATCGCTGGGATGAGGGAGTAGGGACAGCCCAGGATGAGACAGTGCTTCAGACACAGATGGCCACCAGTCCAGCCCAGAGCACATTTGAAGGCGGTAATATTTCTTTAAGAAGACGCAATTGATAGAATGTTTGGTGCACCTGAATGTCTTGAGAGATGAGCTCAACAACGGTGAAGAATTTAGGGTTGAGTCAATGATAAAGGCACAGGAACTCACGCAAATAAAAACTCAACACTCTAGTTATTTCCAGGGATGATAAACAGAACTAGTTCAGGAAGGGGGGGGTGGATTTTAAAGTTGCTTGATTCGCCTGAATAGAATTTGTATCGTTATAAAATAGTTATAAAATGAAACACTTAACTGTCTTTCCTGGAATTAATCTTGTGGGGACGAGAGGAGTGAACGGGATAACGGGGGAGGTGAAGTGAGAGACAGCCCGGCCTCATCTGCCAACCTAGGAGATTTACGTGTAATGACTAAAATGAAAAGTCTAGAAGTAGTCATGCAAACATGTTATTTAGAAATACAGAGGTAGTGCCCAAAAGAATTAGCTAAAAGAGAGGAAAATGATCTGAAGAGGGAAAATAAGAGAAAAGGCATGCTGGTTTTTCTTTCTTCCTTTTTTCTTTAATGTTTGGCCAGAAACTCTGGAAATAACAGGAATCTTTAAACTATGTAGAAATATATTTTGACCAGATTTGTGTTTGTATATACATATACAAGTATATATGTATACGTATTTATAAATGCGTGTACATACATGCAGTTTGATCTCCTTAGGCTTCTATTTCTAACAACTTATATACAAAAATGAATCACAAAGGAATTTTTCTATTTCTGTCTGGACTTTGGGTCTTGTGTGGGGACGGAGAGGAGAAACACAAAACAAGTTTCCCTAAAACTCTTAACTATAGGCCTGCCCTCATAAGGGTGTTGGATGAGAATCCTTATTTCAGAAAATTTTCCTTACTATATACATTTTGGAAAATTACGCTTACTGATGTATCCCATGCTCCTAGCACAGTGTTGGCACATAGCAAGCACTCAATAAATAATTGCTGAATGAGAAAATAAATGTCTGAGGATAAAATTAAATTAGTGGTGTATAATATGTAAGACAACACAGGAGATCCATATAGGTAGACTTTGTAAAATGAAATATACTTGTGAAAAGTTTAAAGTTAGTGTCGATGATAATTGAAATAGAATGTAAAACTTCCAAATTAGTGTAAGGGGAAAAAGTTGAGTTAAGCAAAATGACTAAATCTAAAAGAATGAGAAAAACAAAAGAATAGAAAAATAGGACAAATAGAAAACACGTAACAAATGGTAGAAATAAATTCCAATGGATAAGTAATCATAATAAATATAAGAGGGCTGAAAACCTACCAATGAAAGGCCAGAGATTATTAAAATGGGTTTTAGAAAATTCAGCTTTATACTTTTACAAAAGACACATCCTAAAGCAAGGACACATAAACGTCACAAGAAAGTTGCTTGATTCGCCTGAATAGAATTTGTATAGTTATAAAATGAAACACTTAACTGTCTTTCCTGGAATTAATCTTGTGGGGACGAGAGGAGTGAACGGGATAACGGGGGAGGTGAAGTGAGAGACAGCCCGGCCTCATCTGGAATTAAGGTATTTCGTGTAAAACTAAATGAAGAAAGGTATTTCGTGTAAAAACTAAATAGAAAGAAAGCTCATATAGCTACATTAATATCAAGCAAAATACACTTTGATATAAAAAATTACTAAAGATTAAGAATATCGTTAAATATTGATAAGTTTTCATTCACTGTAAAAAATAACAATCCTACCCTTTTCCATATCTACTAACATAATTTCAATATATAAAGAAAAAAATGATAGAACTACAAAAAGAAAATAGCAAAATCCACCTACCCGGTGGAAAATTTTAATGCAATTCCCTCCAAAAATGATAGATCAAGCGGGCAAAAGTTAGCTAGAAATAGAAGATTCGAATGACGTAATTAACACATTTATTCCAGGGGCTATATATAGGACTCTAAATCCAACAATTGGCAAATACACATTGTGTTCAAGCACACGTGGAACGCTTACGGAAATTGAATTTGTATTATTAAGCCATTAAGCAAGTCTCTGTAAGTGGGAAAGCTGTCATATCTCAGACACTATCTTTTCTGACTAAAATAGAATTACACATTTCTTTGAAATAACATTAAAAAATACATGTTTGAAGATTGTAAAACATACTTGTAAAAGGTCCTTGGGTCAGGGTGCCTGGGTTGGTTAAGCGTCTGACTTCGGCTCAGGTCATGATCTTGCGAGTTCAAGCCCCACATCAGGCTCTGTGCTGAGAGCTCAGAGCCTAGAGCCTGCTTTGGATTCTGTGTCTCCCTCTCTCTCTTCCCCTCCCCTGCTGATGCTCATGCTCATGCTCATGCTCATGCTCATGCTGTCTCTCTCTCCCTCCCTCTCTCTCTCAAAAATAAACATTAAAAAATTAAAAATAAATATAAACAAATAAAAGATCAAAAACCAAATCAAGTTAGAAACTGGAAAACACATAAATCTGAAGGATAATAAAATAGTACATATCAAATGTGTTTAATGAACAAAGGTGATATTAGTGGGAATTTTGCAGGCTTAGCCGTTTATATTACAGAATCAGAAAGAATAGAAATTAGTGTGCTGTCTTAAGAAATTACAAAAACTGACAGAAGGTACACAAAGAATAAAGCCAAAAGTTGATGTTTTTGAAAATCTTAAAGCTGACATTTTTTACTAGATTGATTAAAAAAATTAATATTTAAAAATCATTTATAACTATAATTATAGGATATGTTTTAGAATATTAAGAGAATAGGGTGGATAATTATATACTTTTTTTTTCAACGTTTTTTATTTATTTATTTATTTTTTGGGACAGAGAGAGACAGAGCATGAACGGGGGAGGGGCAGAGAGAGAGGGAGACACAGAATCGGAAACAGGCTCCAGGCTCCGAGCCATCAGCCCAGAGCCTGACGCGGGGCTCGAACTCACGGACCGTGAGATCGTGACCTGGCTGAAGTCGGACGCTTAACCTACTGCGCCACCCAGGCGCCCCTAATTATATACTTTTATGTTTAAAAACTTAGGCAAAAGGAAAAATATTACATACCAAAACTGACTCAAGAGAAATAGAAAATCTGCGTATTAATGTAACTATTAAGTAAATTGAATGAATTGTTAAGAATTGACGTGCGCATATAATCTCACCCAACATTCAGATACTTAGCAGTCAGTTCTATAGAATAGTTAAGGAACAAATAATTCTATTTTTTTTTTTTATTTTTAGTTTTTTAAGGTTTATTTACTTTGGGAGAAAGAGCGCAGGAGCGGGGAAGGGACAGAGAGGGGGAGAGAGAGAATCCCAAGCAGGCTCTACACTGCCAATGCAGAGCCTGATGCGGGGCTCCAACTCATGAACTGTGAGATCATGACCTGAGCCGAGATCAAGTTCCGGATACTTAACCGACTGAGCCACCCAGGCACCCCCAAATAATTCTGATTTTATACAAGCACTTCTTTTTAGTAGACAAAGAGGAAATACTACCAACTTATTATATATTTTTTTACTATAACTCTAAAGCAAAAGTATACTAGGACAGTAAGAGAAAAATAACATACCGTTCTATTGATAAATAGAGGTGCAAAATAAAAGACAACAATGTTAGCAAACCAAACCAGCAATGTATTAAAACTCACACTCACACTCACACATATATACACACACATTGAAAAAATCTATTAATATCACTTTCTATATTAACTCATGAAAGAAAAAACAATATGATCACCTTAGTGAACGCTGGAAAGAATATAATAAATGTCAACGCAGGTTCATGATACAAAGGTGTGGATTTCCTTAGACTACTAAAAAGTGGTAAGTTAATTAGGATCAGAATCATCTACACGTTAACAGAAACCTGCCAAAATATCAAAAGAAGATAATTTCTCTCTCATTAGATGATACTCAGACAAACACCAGCGATGACATGGAAGCTCTGTGGAATCACAGGGGACCTAGGCTCCTCTCTGCTTTGCCATCACAGAGTTTGGCTTCACTTTCATGGTCCCATGTGGCCATTATGGTTCAGCCATTACTTCTGCCTCCCATCCCCCTATGGCAGTTCATCTTTTCCAAAGAAGGCTATAGAGATCTTAGATCCTCTTTTCCAATACGACCTTTCCAATGTTACACCAAAAAATGGAGTTGTTTCTCTCCCTCTGGAACACGGCAGGTTGTGTTACTGCTTTGACCGGTAGGATATGGCAGAAACAACATTGCGCCAGTTCGAGGCATATCCTTAACCGAACTGGAAGCGATCGCTTTCTGCCTCGTTACAGCTGGTCTCTGCTTAAGAAACGTGACTTCTCTGAGGCCATCAGGCTGTGATAAGCCCAAACATTGTAAAACGGTTCTGAAGAGATACCATGTGAAGTGAGACGAAAAAGCACAGAGATATCGGACGTATGAGTGAAGAACCTATCTTGGAGTGGACGATCCAGCCCTGGCCAGGGGAACGATCCAGCCAAACCCTTCTTGAGTCCCTGACCCACAAAATTGTGAGCAAGGTAAAACGTTTGCTTTAACCCATTATGTTTCTGTGGTTTGTTTAATCACAATGTGTAACCTGAGCACTTCTCGTTGAAGGAGTTCTTCTCGACAGCTTATGTAATGTTTATTTTTGAGACAGAGACAGACTGAGCATGAATGGGAGAGGGGCAGAGAGAGAGGGAGACACAGAATCCGAAGCGGGCTCCAGCCTCTGAGCTGTCAGCACGGAGCCCGATGTGGGGCTTGAACTCACGGACCGTGAGATCACGACCTGAGTCGAAGTCGGATGCTTAACTGACTGAGCCACCCAGGCGCCCCTGGACAGCTTATGTAACTCCTGGCTTTACATTTTGTTGGCCCAAACTTAGTCACATGACTAAGACCTAGAAGTCTGGGACTTGTTAGTCTCCTCTGGGCTGCAATGTTCCCGATGAAAAATCAGAGCTCTCTACTAAGGAGCAAGAGGAGAATAGACGGCAGGATTGAAAATAGCAATCTTTGACACAAGTTATGTCTACACCAGCGATTCACAAAATGTGGCCTCAGGACAGCAGCAATGTATCACCTGGAAACTTGTTAGAAACGCAAATACTCAGATCCTACCCCGGACCTCCTGAATCAGAAGTGCTGGGGAACGAAAGTTTGAGAACTATTGATCCACACTTAGAGAATAAGATTCTTCCTGGTGAAATGTCAGAGACGGTTGATGATCTTTTAAAATCAGGAACAAAGAAAGATGTCTGGTATCACTGCTTCCATTGAACATCGTACTTCCTGTTGTGGTCTGTGCAGCAGGAAAAAGAAATAAATGTTATACGAAATATATAGAAAAAGATAAAACTGCCATATTCACAGTTGATATTGTTTTTTTTTTTAACGTTTATTTATTTTTGAGACAGAGAGAGACAGAGCATGAACGGGGGAGGGTCAGAGAGAGGGAGACACAGAATCTGAAACAGGCTCCAGGCTCGGAGTGGTCAGCACAGAGCCCGACGCGGGGCTCGAACTCACGGACCGCGAGATCATGACCTGAGCCGGAGTCGGTCGCTTAACCGACTGAGCCGCCCAGGCGCCCCAATATTGTTTACACAATTACAAAAAAAAAACCGAATAGCTTTTCTGGGTAAACTGAGTCTAAAATTTATATGGGAAAATGGAAGTTCAAGAAGAGTCCAGATGTTTTTGAAGAAAAGGAAAGAGGTGGAGAGCATCGGCACTGCATGGCTACACCAACATTTATTTGGAAGTAGAGTAATCAAGATAGTGAGGTATTGACACAAGGATAGAAATATGCGACTGGAAGAGACAAGAGAGCCCAGAAATATGGGACATGTGTCTAAGTGAAAGTGGCATTTAAGATTGGAATGGAAAAGAGAGACGAGGAATTAATTAGTTCTGGGTCAATTGACTTCATTCAAAATGACAGTATTGGGTCCCAATATCACTGCAACAAATAGTATCCATTCCTATTTGGTTAAAGACTGAATGTAAAAAGCAAAACTTAAGATTTTTGGACAAAATCATAGGAAGATGTCTTTAAGGCTACAATACAGAGAAGAACTTCTCGTACAAGATGTAAAACACACAAATCATACCGAAAAGGATTGACGAATTCAACTACATTATAAGTTAGAATGTCTACCCAACAAAAGAAACCATTAAAAAAAAAAAAAAGGACAAGTCACAGACTGGGAGAAGATATTATATAACATATAACGAATAAATAATTAATATCCTGAAAATATAAAGATCTCTTGACACAATCCAACAGTTCTGTATGTGTGATATGTTTTACAACATAAGCATAAGACTGAGATTTTTTACTGGATAAATCTATATATTTAAAATCTATACATTTCTATTTGTATAGATTTAAAATAAGATGCAGCTAAAGAGAGAATTGGCAGAATTAGTTGAATGGTAAAGTAGAAATGAAGAAATTATCTGAGATACAGCTCAGATATCCAGAGCTAGAAACTATGAAAGAGAAATAAAGAGGCGTAGAAGGAACAAGAAGTTCTAGGAAGTATATAATCAGAGTTCCAGAAAGAAAAGACTAAGGCAGAGGAAATATTTGAAGAGATAATAACTAAGGCTTCCCCCAAATTTATCAACAGTGGCACCCACACTGGAGAACAATTTGTGAATACATACTAAAGTTGAGTGGGTTCATTTCCCAACAATCCAGCAATCTGACCCCTAGGTACGTATATACCATCAATAATGTCTTGCACATATGTACAAGATGATATGTACAAGAATATTCATGATGTTAGTGTTTATAATTGGAAAATACTGAAAATATTCATCAATATGAGAGAAGATAGATTATATGTCCACATATTAGAATACCAGGCATCACTACAAATTAATAAACATATGTCAACACAAATAAATCTTGCAAAGATTTTGAGGGATAAAACCAAGGTCAAGAAAGCACATGATACAACGTCATTTATTTAAAATGTACAAATGGGTAATACAATAAATATCACTCAGAGATGAATACAAATGTATTCGAAGTATAAAGAAATGTTCAGAAATACATAAACACCAAACTCAGGATGGCGATTTTTTGCAGGCAGAGTGAGGAGAGACAGAGTTATGATCGGAAAAAGGGCACATAGGGGTCTTTAATTGTGTCGATAATGTTCTCTTTCTTAAGGGAGAAGGCTCACAAGTTCTTTACATCACTTTTTATAGCCTTTTTTATGGCTGAAATATTCCAAAATATACTTTTAAGCAGCTAAAATGCCTTTGAGAGATAACTGAGGATGTCCAAGAATTGGGGCTGTTTCAACTGAAATGTGAACATAATAGTTTCTGGAGACATTTAACGATTCATAAAATACAGTTTATCCACATGTTACTCTTGACTCTCCATCCTCCTTTCTCCCCAGAAGACACTGAATTTCCTCCGGGCGGCCGATATCATATGTTTTCATGGCACGTATGTTCCCCTTTCTCCCAACGTTCGCCGTGTCCTCAGCGTATAAACATCCCCAAGCCTCTGCTGTCTTTGACGACTAAATAAGAAACTCCTGTCACACCTTCTGTGAACGTCTTGCCTCCCCTCTCACCAGGAGTTCTTCGAGATGCACCTTCTACTTCCTGTCTCCAGCGCATCGCTTCTACTCGCTCTGCAAACCACTCCTCTCTGGTCCCTTTGCTGAAAGAGCTCACACTTGGGTTACAACAGTCACTTGAAAGTCAACTCCGGAGTAACTTTTCGGTTTAACAGACCCCGGCTTCCCTTGACGCTGCTGATCTCCGCTGGCCCCCTGAAGTTCTTTGGTCCCCTTGGTTCTGAAATCCTCATCCTTGTTCTCTTCACACCTCTTACTCCTCTTCTGTTTTCTTCATAGTCTCTGGGTTAGCACGTTTTTTATAAGTCAGGTGACCGAACGCATGTGGGTGCACTTCTGAACTCTGGTCTGTTCCGTTCCTCAGTTTGCCTCTCCTTGCGCCAAAACCACACGACCTTAGTTACTATACCTTCATAATTGACCTTAATATCGAATAATACAAGAGCTCCAGACCTGTTTCTCTTCAAGATTGTCTTGGCTATTATAAGGCTCTTAGAAGTCTTTTGTTTCCCCCTAGATCTGTCCCCAAAATTCGGGGGAAATTTTTGAAATTCTAAAGTCTGTGAATATCTTAGTTATTCTTAGTCATGTGAAGGATTAATTTCGGGGACAGCTTCTTCAGAAACTTATCATCCCTGCCACACGTGCTTAGGCTCCCATTGTCTATGCACTTATAATCAGTGCACATCTTTCCCTAGAGATATTTTGGGGAACAATAGCAATTATTTATGTGTTCATTATAATTATTTTTACTCGCTATCTCCCGCAACCCCTACACATTAGGTATTATTATCCCATTTGATAGATCAGAAGACTGAGACCAAGGAAAGTGAACCTACTTGCCTTTCACACAACTGATAACGTTTTAAGTTTGGCATTCAAATCTGTCTGATGCCAAAGCCTGGTTTTATTTTGTTTTTCTTTCACTCTTTACTCCTCCTCTTCCAATGACACAATAGACTAATCACAGAATTGAAACTGAGGTTGTTCGAGATTCGATGCTTACCTATAGTTTCTGCACTGGAGAGCACATGACACTCAACATCCGCAAAGAAGGGCTCACTATGCTTCTTATTCTAAATATAAATATTGCTCTATGTCTGAATTACTCATTGTTGAGTAACAAATCCCCCCTCGCTGACCCCCAGAGCATATTGACATCAAACAACTAGTATGTCATCAGGTTGGAGAATTCCATGGGTCGGGGCTCAGCAGGAAGGGTTAATTTCTGCTCCACAGCTGTGGGGCCTCCGCTGGGGAATAAGAGATGGCTGGAGGCTCCTTCATTGATATGCCTGGTGCCTGATCAGACTCACAAAGGCTGGGTTCAGCTGGGGCTATCAGGCAGAGCACCCTGATGGGGCCTCTCCATACAGTGTGTGGCCCGGGGTTCCAGGAGAGGGAGCATGTCAAGAGAGCAGGCATTCCCAGAGCAAAAGGAGGACACTGCGGGAACCTTCTGATCTAGCCTCCAAAGTGCCCCAGCAGCACCGACATCGTCCTCCATTAGCCAATGCAATCAAGGCAGATCAGATGCGAGGGGCAGGAACACACAGCCCGCCTCTCAGCGGTAGGAGTCTCAACAAATCTGGGGCCATATCTTAAAACCACCAAGGTTTATGAAAATATCAAGACTTATATCATGTTTTTGATATCTGAACCCCTGTTTCTCTCCTTACGGCTAGTATTGGATCTGGGAGTGATGCCTTCACAGTATCCATACTTAGATATATTCTGCAGGAGACATGAGACTTTTCAATGGGTTCCCATCACCCCTCACGACAGGAGGATGTGGGGTGGTATTAGAAGCAAATTCTAAATCTCCCATTCCTCTCTTCTGGAATTTTCCCATTGCCGTGAACCATGAAAAAAAAAACAACAACAAAAAAACATGGCACCGCGTGGTACCCAAGAAATGTAACAGGGAGCTTTTCCCTGACTCAAGAAATTTTATATTAAATTAGGATAATAGGAAATATATGGAGAGATACTTAAATGATATTAAATAAACATGTTAATATTTCATTTGAAGAGTAATAGGGTACATTTACTGAGTACTTAACTTACCACTTGTCAGCACGGTGCTCAGAGCTTCTTTGATCTTTCACGATTCTATGCCCTTTCACTCAAAGCGTGGTTCTCAGACGGGCAGCATTAACGTCACCTGGGTGCCTGTTAAAAATGCAGAACTTTGGGCCCCAGCCCAGACCTCCTGAATCAGAATCTGCATTTTTTTTTTAATTTTTTTTTCAACGTTTTTATTTATTTTTTGGGACAGAGAGAGACAGAGCATGAACGGGGGAGGGGCAGAGAGAGAGGGAGACACAGAATCGGAAACAGGCTCCAGGCTCTGAGCCATCAGCCCAGAGCCTGACGCGGGGCTCGAACTCACGGACGGCAAGATCGTGACCTGGCTGCAGTCGGACGCTTAACCGACTGCGCCACCCAGGCACCCCCAGAATCTGCATTTTTAACAAGTTCCCCAGGTGATTCATGTGCCCCTGAAAGCTTTAACACACTGCTTTATGAAGTAGGCACCATTACCATCTGCCCGCGGAAACTTGCTCAAGGTGCACAATTTGGGGCTTGGCAGAGCCAGAATCCAGATCCAGGTTTGATGGGTTCCAAAGCCCCCCACGCTCCTGACAACGACTCCAAAATGCCTCCCAGTAATTCTCAGCACCATTTCAGCAAGGGCTTTGCCACATGGACAACTGTCGTCTGTTTACGGGGAGGTTGTGAAAGTCTTCCACGGTGCTGAAAAAAAGAGGCTCAGGAACAGGCTTCTCCACCAAAGCAGCGCTGCTCCATCCTTGCCCAAATTGTTTAGCCCTCTGTTTCCCCTGAAAGATTGAAGAGTTCCTTAAGAGATGGGGCCATTGCCCTGTCTGTTTTCACAGCTCCAGAAATTAACACAGAAGCTGGCACGTAACACATGATCTGCTCCTTACGGGCTCGTTCATGAATCAACAATAGACCTGTTTGTTCAAGTGATCTGCAGAGGTTGTGGACAGTTAACTGGAAGCTGATGTGATTTTGCAATAAGAGAAGGTGCACGGCTTTTCCCTGGCGTTTGTTACAAGTCCAGGATTTCAGCTGCAGAAAACCAAGGCACGGAGCTGTGCTTGGCTTGTCAGCGCGGCTTATCTCTCCATGCAGGCAGCCCCCAACCTCAGCCAAGCAATGGAACTTTCTGAGAAATGTTCTTTCGTTCCCGGCTCTGGAGCACAACTCCTCTGTGGCTATAATTAAACCCCACCCGATTTAGGAAGATCACGATCTGTGAAATGCCAGCAGGCTTGGGCCGCAGATCTCTGTGGTCCCTCCATTTCTTTTCTCTCTCTCTCTCTCTCTCTCTCTTTCTTTCTTTCTTTCTTCTTTCTACTCTATTATATCTCATCTCTTCCTATTGAGAAATCTAAGGAGAGGGCATGGACACGGAGTAATGGTGAGTGGTTTGAGCCACCCGATGCCCCGGTTTGCCCAGGACAGACTCTGTTTATGCTTGGTAGTTATCAACAACATCCTCTTTCACTGTCAAAAACGTCTCTGTTTGGATGATAGATTAGATGGTCACCCTAGTCACTGGGGCCTCGTGATGCCCTGAAGTTACCTCAGGCCAGAACAGGGCCAGTCCCTCACACAGGGATCTGCTTTCTGAACTGGCAAATCATCCATCGTGGGCAATTTCTGGAAGAATGGTCTTCCCGTCACCTGCTGCAGTCCGCCGCGGAACTGCCGGGGCCCCACCTTGGTCCTACTCAGTCAGAAGCAGGAGCTTCCTTTCCCCCAGGGCCTTAGTCCCCAGGACACATCCTCCCAACACTGGGCACCCAGAATCCTTAGTTTTCAGTCTCAAGGCCTCCAGCTTCCCAGCACCCCTCAGCAGTGGCCTGAAAACACCACCCTTCTTCTGCACCCCACAGTGCTATTATTAGGTGGTCGCGTCAGAGACTACAATTGCGATCCCCGGCGGCCCTTTGATCCCCCCAACGGAGGAGAGAATCGCCGGAAGGGACAGCCCAGCCTGAAGTTAGATAGTCCGGTTCTCTTTTCTCTGGGCTCCGGGGGACTGCAGGCCAGCAGGAAGGAGCTGAGCTATTCTTAGCCAAGGTGTGGGAGCCTGGCAGGAGCTTCAGGCACTGCCCCAAGGGTCAGAGACAGGAACTGGCCACCCACTTTGCTGCTTCCCCCCCCCCCTTTCCTTTGGCTGCCCCTCACACAAGGAAATGACCACCACTCTCCCTTAACCCAGCAGCAACTATGGCTCAGACTTGGCCACCCCCTCGGTCCCCTCAGCAGCAAGCTTGTCTCGGCCTCCCTCGGACGGGTCAGTGTGTGGGTACAGTTAGAGATGGGAGAACGGTCTCAGTTCCTTCATGGAACCCTATCACTCCACAGATGCCAAGGCTGAGCTCCAGAGCGGGGGAGAGATTTGTCCAGGCCCACCTGGATACTCAGGGTCTGACCTAGAGCTCTAACCAGTGCCGGGCTGGGTCACAAGCAATGGCAGCTATAAGGTTGGGCTAAGATTTCTAAGTGCCAGGCAGAAGGCATGGGCTATCAGTGACAACATCCTGCTAAGTCCTCAGAAAAATGGGGAAAAAAAAATAGGACAAGATCACCAATTGTGCTTTTGTAGAAAGGGTATTCTTTTGAGTTTATGCTCTTATGAACTTGAGGTTGGAAGAAAACGGCCTGCTTCTTATGAAAACGACTGTGCTAGCATACGACAATCCCATGTCAGTCCCTAACATTAAAACATCTCGGGGCGCCTGGGTGGCGCAGTCTGTTAAGCGTCCGACTTCAGCCAGGTCACGATCTCGCGGTCCGTGGGTTCGAGCCCCGCGTCGGGCTCTGGGCTGATGGCTTGGAGCCTGGAGCCTGTTTCCGATTCTGTGTCTCCCTCTCTCTCTGCCCCTCGCCCGTTCATGCTCTGTCTCTCTCTGTCCCAAAAATAAATAAAAAATGTTGAAAACATCTCTTACTGATGTGTGAGCTAAAAATATATATGTGAACCAATCAAGCAGAGAATACTGACCAGAAAATAAGGCCACGGTTCATTCATTCATTCAGTAAATATCCAGAGGGTCCGCTGCTGGCCTGCGTTGTGCCAGGGCACAACATACACATGGCTTCGGCCCTCATGTTGCTTACAGCCAGATGGGGATGACAAGAGACAAACAAGTAAACGCGTAACTGCGAAATGTGATGCGTGCTACAAATGAGCTTTTGAGAGGAGGGTGCTGTGAGAGAGAACAGAAGGGACCGGGTGGGGGGACTTAGTTTCCATCAGGTGTTCAGGGAAGACTAAAAGTTGAGGAACCATTTTAGAGAGAGCAATGAGGCAAGAGGAGCGAGCGGTCAAAGGGACGGCTCCAGTAGAGACGTGATGTTGGAAGAGACCTTGGCAAGCTTCGGGGACCTGAGACAGCCGGTGTTGGGGAGAGTGGGTCAGGGGGCCCGATTTGGAGAGGAGGCAGGCAGGGTGGAGGCCGGCCCCTTCAGATCTGATTGGTCCCCGTGAGGGGTTTAGCTTTTTTTGCAGAGCAAAGGGAAGTCATTGAAGCATTTTCAGCAGGGGGATGAAATGGCCCAGTTTTAATTTTAAACATATTATCTCTGCCTGCTGTGTGAAGAATGAATGAATAGGGGAAACACAAGAATGGTCAGAGGGAGATCAGATTGGAGGCCACTTGTATTCCAAGCGAGAAATGCAGGAGATACAGAGAAGTAATAGACTTTCTTCAAGATTATGTTCTACTTGTAAGCAAACACACACACACACACACACACACGCACACACACACACACACACACACAATGAGTCAGATTATTTGGCACATTCAATACAGTCATATGTTTGGACACAGGGTTTTAGAGACAAGAGCTGAGAACACTCCAGGACCGGCCCTCTCCCTCTTCAGTTCTAATCCTCTGGCTTTGCTGTGGGGTCTTCAGATAGTCCTGTGCTCACTCCTCTAGGTCAGTACCTCCTCAGAGGAATCCGCCAGGCCCTGTCCCTGCTGTCCCCAACCGGTCCTCCCCAAGCTCCCCAGTTTGGATAGGGCCATCTCTAGAGAAAACCCACATCTGGGAAGCAGCTGCCTGGCCACTCTCACAAAATCATCATCTAATCCAGTTGAAGCTGGAGTGCAGTGAAGGCGTGGAAAACTAGGAAAAACATGAAGCCTGTCCAAGATGGGATCTGGGTAGAGTGTCAGGGGTACCACCCCATCTTTGGAGACATGCCTCCAGGGTAGCCCTGGGGACTTCAAGTGGCCTTTGTGCCTTCCTCTGATCCCTGCGAAACCAGATGTGTCCCACAGCTGTGTACCATCTGCTACCCTCCACCCCAGAGGAAGCTACAGTTTGGGGGTTAAAGAAGTGAGGGGAAGACAGTGACTCTTCTTTGGCTCTGGAGGGTGAGTTATAGGAATGAGTCTAGACTTCCCACGAAGTAGGCAAATGGCCTGGAACCCATCTGCACCGTGGCTCCCCCAAAACTCTCTCCTGGCATGGAAAACAAATTGAAAGGAACCTCAATGTCCTGGGGCTTTCAAACTCCTTTCCTACTAAGCTGTTCGTAGACTCCAGCTTAGAGACCTCCTCTCTCCTGTTCACTCTACTTACCCTGCCCCTCTTCCTTCCTCCACACCCCAAACACTTGCACCCCAAGTTTCCAAACGCGGATCATTAGAAGTCCTGCAGCATCTAGTCAGGCTGACATGCAAACCTCCCCAAAGGAAGAGAACTGTACTCCCATCCAGTAGATGATGTTATCAGCCCCCCTCCCTGAGCGCAGAAGTTTGGTGCGGCCCAGACATATGGATCGTTTTAGAGACTCATGCAATTTGGCAACCCCGTTTCACACCCTCCAAGGCCTGCTGCTCTGACATTGCTCTGCTGGGAGTGCGCCGGGAGAGGGAATGCACAGCTCTTTTCAGGCCCTTGTATTCTTGTTCTTCCCTGGTCGTTTCTCCTGGCAACTCTCTACTCAATCTGGAAAACAAAAAGTGTTTCTCTCCTGGTTCAATCTTTGGCTGAAAACAGAAAGGAGCTGAGAGAGACAGAGAGAGAGAGAGAGAGAGAAGGAAAAGAGAAAGAGGGAGAGAAGGGACGAGGGAGGGAGAGAGAGAGAGAGAGATGAAAAAAAGGAAGAACACAGAACTATACCAGTCAGTCTTCTAAGACAAAGACTAGGAGCTCCTCAACCAGCTACACACTCTGCCTTGCTCCTCCTCCTCCTCTTCTCCATCTCCAGCCACTCCAGGGAGGGCTATTTGCATCCCCCAAGTCTGTGTGGCTGGTGCTGCTGGATCGTGCAGTGCACAGCCTGAGCACTGTCTACTTCGACCCTGCCTTCTCCATCAGGTAATCCATCCCGAGCCCCCAGATGAGTCCATTCTGCCTTGCTCTAGAGGCTCCAAAATGATGAAAAATGCTTCCGTGGAGACCAAAAGATGTCTCTGAACCGTGGCAGGTTCACACTTGCCCCCCCTTTGCCCCCAGCCGGACACACAGGAGGCTGGCATGTCTCGGAAGGAAGGGAACTTTCTTGCTGCCCCTGGAAGAAAGAACGACTTCTCTGCTCAGAAAGCAGCAGCCAGAACACCCAGAGATCCTCTCCCAGCATGAGACGTCTGGTGACCCCCAACTGGGGCATCTGCCAATTTTGAACCCTCAACGGTGAGGCCATCTTGGATGAAGATGCGAAATTAGGAGGGTCCCCCAGACTCACAGCAATTGCGTAGTCCTTGAGCCACTCTCCCACCCTCTGCCTCCAAAGAGGTCTCTTCCAGGCCCCAGGCCCAACTCAGAAGAAGATGAGAAGTGAGAGAAGTGAGAAGTGAGGAATGCTTTGGCTTTTTCTTCCCGAACCAGGCCTGCACCAACCACCTTATTTTATTTTTGATGGTTTCAAGACAGAAAAGGCCTCTATACAAAGCGTAAGAGTCAACAGCTTGGGGCAGATGTTTCCTTTCCAGCCACATTTTCCTGCCCCGAGTTAAAAATAGCTACCCTCTTCGCTTTGGCTTCCGTAAGATGTATGTTATTAATGCTCTCCATTTGGATTTCCAGAGACGAGGATTGATGGGCCCCTGGATTTTCAAGCCTATTGGCCCATGAACTAGATGCAACATTGGGTGCGAGATGACCCAGCCCCTTGACAGAGGTTCCCTACACCCACCTTCAGGTAGCACCGCAGAGAATTTCCCACGTGAAGAAGGCAGTTTGCTAAGCAGCTCCACTTTTGTTTGTCCGTAAAGTCTTCCTCTTGGAATTTTCTTGAATCAGTTACACCCCGACCCCCAGGGTAGTCTGGGCCCCCTCTGATACTCTGGCTTGAATAGAAATATAAATACTGCCCAGCAGCATTCATGAGCAATGTTGAGATAGGCCTGCCTCATCAGGAAGATTTATTGAAAGCCTAGAAAACACACACACACACACACACACACACACACACAAGGGAAATGAGCAGAGACAATGCCAGAAGTGCAGACACACATTCACAAACAGTGGATGTCTGACCCACTCTCAGAGAGCTGTTTCCCAGGACTTAAAGGATCCTTACCCAAGTTGTCCTCACCACAGACACGTTCACCCTTTAGTCAAGCTGTGTTCAGGGATCACAAGGCTGCTCTCATAGACCATCCAGGTCCTGACAAAGCTAAAGGGAAGAACTATAAATGAATAACTGCCACACTTTCACCTTCTCAAAATGAAAATAGTTTTGCTGATTATATTTGTTTGTAAAAGTAACGCATAGATGACTATTGTAAAACCCAAATGTACAGGTTGCCTACAGAAGTGGAGAAGAAAGTGATATTCACCCATAACTTCATCACCAGAGACAATCATTGTGTATGCACGGGATGCATGTTATCGCTTCACACGCCGAGTTTTCCCCTCTTCCCGCAATAAAACGGCATCACACTGTGACATGCTTTTATCTCCACTTACGTATCACCAGCTCTTTTTTTTTTTTTTCAAAGTTTATTTATTTTTGGGACAGAGAGAGACAGAGCATGAACGGGGGAGGGGCAGAGAGAGAGGGAGACACAGAATCGGAAACAGGCTCCAGGCTCCGAGCCATCAGCCCAGAGCCTGACGCGGGGCTCGAACTCACGAACCGCGAGATCGTGACCTGGCTGAAGTCGGACGCTTAACCGACTGCGCCACCCAGGCGCCCCATCACCAGCTCTTAATAGCTTCAGTAATGCACAGAAAAGCTGTGGATTGTGTGCCAGTCTATCTGAAATGCTCCATCCTTTCTCTCTTACTCAGAAGCTTGTCCCTTAGGAGCAAAAACTGAGATGGGAGCCCCAGGCCAATGCTTGGAGGGGAGGGGGGAATGGGACATTACATTTTACGCCTCTTTTCTGATCATCATTTTTGCCTTTAATGATATCCTAAGGGGCCTGTGAAAGATGCCAACAGATGATCTCGGGCGCCTGCACTGGGTGGTCAGCCCAAGCTCACTCCCTTCTAAGGAACAGCCCCACCCATTCAAATGCAACTGAGGGATGTTATATCAACATCAGAATATTCTCCAACCTACTTAAAATAAGCACATGTGCATTTTAATGTATATATACATACGTATACATACAGAAGTAATTTGAAAACTTCTGTGACTTAAATATTTGTAACAAATTAAGACACACATTATTCACAAACAAGTAATGATACAGATTAAAAAGGGAACATACTCCAGATAAAGACAGATTAATGAGACAAAAGGAATTTTATCAGTAACAATTTGAAGACTTTGATAAATATATAATTGCCTAGGAAAATAAGAACACTTGCTCAAGAAGAAATTTTTTTAAGCTGAGAACTCATAACAACTAATGGCAACAGTATTTTAAAATGGTCTCACACTAAATACCAGGTCCAAATGATTTCATTGGCAAGTTCTAACAAATCTTTAAGGAAGTAATCATACCAATCTTATAAAAACTCTTCCTGAGAATAGAAAAAAAAGAAAGAAAAGAAATACTCTCCAACTCATTTTATAAGGACTTTATAACCCCAATACCAAAATCAAACAATGACAGAGTGATGGAGGAAAAAAATATAGGCTCATTTCATTTATGAATACAGAAGCAAAAATCATAAATAGAAGATTGGATTCACAAATTAAATTCTACAGTGTATAAAGATGATAATAAGCCATGTCAAAGTTGGCCTTAATGCAAAGTTGGTTTAATGTTAGAAAATCTATAAACGTAATTTACTATACTACCATATTAAAAGAGAAAAACCATATATCATTTCAATAGATCTAGGTAAGACATTTAAAGAAATCATAGTAAGCTCATTATTAAAGACAGAAATCTTTTAGTAAATGAAGAATAGAAGGGAATGTGTTTAGCATGAGACAAATTTAATAAAAAATCAAGCAAATGTAGTCCTAAGTGGGGAAACATTAGACTATTCGCCTTTAAGATCTGAAATGAGGCCAGGAAATAGAAGATCACACAGCTTTAATCTTTGTGGTGGATGTTCCTGTCAGTACATTAACTTAAAAAAAATAATTCAGAAGAAGGATTGGAAAGAAAAAATGAAATTATCACTATCTGCAGTTGATATGATCATTTACATGGAAAACCCAAAGAATCTATAAATACTTAGAAACAGTAGGAGAATTTCACAAGGTAACTCAATAGAAGATGGATATAAAACAATGAATTGTATTTTCACACACCAGCAACAAAAATAATTAAAAAGAAGATACTATTTATAATAGCATTAGAGGACATCTATCACCCAGGAATAAATCTAACAAAAGATGAATTAAAGCCACTACAGGAAAAATCATAAACTTTAATGAAGACCCAAACAATGGAGAGCTATGCCAAATTCATGGAAGGAAAGGTTTGGTTTTCTCCAAATTAATCTACAGAGAAGTTCTAATCAAAGTCCAAAGGGCTGTTTCGGGGAAGAACCTGATAAGCAGATTCTAAGGCATATGGAAGAGTAAAGAGCAGAGAACAGCCAGGCCACTTTTCTGAAGAGAATTTAGAGTCTCACTTGCCCCTACCCATATCAGGACTTCCTTGAAGCTGCAGTAAATCAGGCAGTGGTAAAGATACACACGGTGACCAATGGATAGAGTCCAGGAACAGGCCCACATTTATATAAAATGTTGGCATAGGGCAGAACGGCATTTCAGATCAGCATGGAAAGGAGAGGCTACTCAGTAAACAGAGCTGGGAAAGTGGTTATCTGCATGAAACATACATGACACTGGATTAGGGCCAAGTATTTACCCTGAATCTCTTAGTCCCAACCCCACGCATCTATACTCTCCTCTACAATGCTGGATATATACACTGTGTGTTTGCTCCATTCTGTGAGAACATTCAATTCTTCTACAGAGGCCAAGGAAAGCAAACAAGATGGGCAAAATTCATCAGTTGTATTAACTACAGATAATAAGTAAGCAAGTCTTGTGAGACAGAGGCAGAATTCAGATGTGCTAAAAATAGGTAGCAAGTTTGTAATCTGCGAAGACATGTAAAAATAAATGGGGGGGGCAGTTCACCTGGGTGGCTCATTGGTTAAGCTTCCAACTTCTGCTCAGGTCATGACCTCATAGTTTGTGATTTCGAGCCCCACCTCGGGCTCCGTAGTGACAGCTCAGAGCCTGGAGCCTGCTTCGGATTCTGTGTCTCCCTCTCTCTGCCCTTCCCCCTCTCGCACTCAGTGTCTCTCTCTCTCTCTCTCTCTCTCTCAAAAATAAACATAAAAAGAAAGAAGAGGAATATACTGTAAAAAGGGTGGAACAAACAAGATTATTACTTACAGGTAGAAAGGAATAGAAACATTAAATCAGAAATCACAGGGTAGACAGCATACCATTTAACGGTTGACAGCCAGGTCATTATCTCCCTAAATTGTCTACCTATTGGTGACACCATTCTGACTCCTGTATGTTCTGCTTCAGAAATGCTGAAAAGGGACAGAACACGGACTAGCCATGTGGCAGACCTGTGGCCAGGCCAATCTGTCCTTGCACCTCCCAATAGAGCAAGCATTGGTTGCGAACCAGTTGGTTGCAACATTGGTTCCATCAATCTTCTATCTACTTATCCCTTACTGAACCTCAATTCTTGTCCTCATAACTATGCTATCAGAGCATAACACAAGAGAGTAGGGTCCATTGACCCTGCTTGCTTCCTATCCCAAGCAGGTTAACCTACCCCCACTCTTTCCTCTTATTTCTGACTGTATGTTTTAAATGGATTCAATAACCTTTGTGATCTGATCATCATAATTTGTCCTGAGCCTTCCTGGTCCGTGGTCTCTACAGCCTGCCTATGGCATACTTGGAGGCTAACACTACATGGGCCTAATTTCCCACAGGACACTGGGGCCAGGAATCTCTATGCCACATTTCCCAGACCCCCTTTTCAGTGGTTTTCTAGTTAGGTTCTGCCTAAAGGATGCGCTGGAGAGAGAATGGGGGGCAGGAAGAGAAAAGAAGGGATTCACTTCTGACTTCAAGTCCTCACGGCCTCCCTGTGGCCTCCAAACACCTCTGCCACCCAGGCTTCCTCCCTGCCAAACTGGGGTTTAAACCCTGAGAGTTTTCAAAGAGCCAAAACAAGTTTGCAACATGGGAAAAAGGTGCTGGTTCCAAAATATGAAACTGGAAAATCAAAATGAACAAAAGTTTTCTTAACCGTCTATAAAAGGTAAACTCGGCCAACTTGTAAACCACAATTCA
This sequence comes from Lynx rufus, assembly GCF_022079265.1. Taxonomy (NCBI): domain Eukaryota; kingdom Metazoa; phylum Chordata; class Mammalia; order Carnivora; family Felidae; genus Lynx; species Lynx rufus. The sequence goes on along the minus strand of NW_025814829.1, from coordinate 28,813,991 downwards.
ACTCCTTAACGCTTTTATAGAAACGTAATAAAGTTTGAATTACAAGAACCAAATGAGGAATGTACTTTAAAACTCAAAATTTTTAGACCTTTCCCCTTATTTTTTTTATATCAAAGAAGTCTATTTAGCATGGGATGGGGGGGACTATTTTAAATTGGTTGATATGACATGGAAGGGTTGGGGCTGGGGTGGGACGACGTCCCATGGTGAGGGTGGTTTATAAAGGGCCCGACAGAGCCTCTCACTCTGGATCTTTCTGTTGCACCCTCCACTATGTGCCATGTAGGTAACTTCTTCTAGCACCAGCTTATGGGATGAAGCAGGGGGCAGAGACACCAAGGGGTAGCCAAGAAAGGCTAGAGCTTTGAAGACACTTGATAGCTCACCTCTATATGACTGTGAGGAAACATAAGGCAGGGGCCCCAGGACGGACTTGTGTCCGGTGGCCTGCCTGAACCTGAGTTTGTGGGTGGTTGCCGCAAGCTTGTGTGTGCATGAAGTGGTGAGTCTCAACGACCTTGGAAAATAGGAAGAGTAGCCAGTTATCACCCAGTGTCATAGTTGTGGTGCAGACCAGAGAAGAACAGATCCGGTTTCTTAGAAGAAGGGATGGGTCAGCCTCCCTTCCCTACACTCCTATTTTTCCTCTCTGAAGTAAGCCAGCCACTTTGCATGGAGCATGTCTTCTTTCTAAACTAGGGCTTCTTGAACTTAGTGTGCGTACGAATCACGGAAAATGAAAGGAGACAAAAATACAGATTTGAACAGGTACATGCACCCCAACGTTTATAGCAGCATTATCAACAATAGCCAAACTATGGAGAGAGCCCAAATATCCATGAACTGATAAATGGGCAAAGAAGATATATAAAAATATATATAATAGAATATTACCTAGCTATCAAAAAGAATGAATTATTGCCATTCGCACCAACGTGGTTGGAGCTGGAGTGTATTATGCTAAGTGAAATAAGTCAGCCAGAGAAAAACAAGTACCATAGGATTTCACTCATGTGTGGGATTTAAGAAACAAAAGAGATGAACATATGGGAGGGGGAAAAAAGAGAGGGAAACAAACCGTAAGAGACCCTTAAGGATAGAGAAACTGAGGGTTGATGGAGGGAGGGTGGGGTGGGGGTGATGGGCTAGGTGGCGATGGGCGTTAAGGAGGGCATTTGTTATGATGAGCACTGGCTGTTTTATGTAAGTGATGAATCACTGAATTCTGCTGAAACCGATTTTGCACTGTGTATTAACTAACTAGTATTTAAATACAAATTTGAAAAGAAAAAAAAAAAAGAATTACGGAGAGTACCTATGTAAAGTGCAGATTCCCACACCTTAACCTTCATTCTGTGTAAACCACGCTTTGAGAAGAAGCTCTGCTCCAGAGCTAGTTAAGAAATTCAGGTGCTAGAAACAAATTCTTTCCTATCTTCTGGGGCCCAGTTAGGGCAGACAAATGGCATTTGAAGTAACGAAAAGAAACTACTAAGAATGAAGGAAGATCCACACTGACCAAATTGGTTTTCCTATCTAGCAAGGATTATAACTCCACATTTTGTTCACAACCTCTGGGTGTGAAGCAGACCCAGTCTCCGGAGCTGAGAATGTTGAGGGGGAGTTGAGAGAGGGGTTGGGAGAGGACCTAACCTCTTTTCTCTATTAATTGGGAGTCCCAAGGACAAAGGCCTGATTTAAACATGTATTTTTCAGCTTTTTCTGCCCCGAGCTCCAGGCCTTTGAGATCTCACAAGGTGGTCAGATCCAAATCACCATTTGCACTTTGAGAGAGATGCATACCCATACCATTGTATTCTATCAAATTTGCATCTTAAGCCTTTGGTTTTATTACGTGATGAAAGGCTTTGTTTCGTATTTAAAGAAAAGTTAGCCAACAAGATCAGAATAGAGAGCTTTGAGCTTTGTTTCCAGACCTGGGTCCATTTCTCTCTCCTGTACAAACCAAATAATAGTAAATCAGAGAAGGACCATAAAGATAAGTCTGCTTTCATGATGTTAGGCAGACAAATAACTCAGGAAAGATCAGAGGGGGCTGGTCTGACCTTCCTTCCTCCCAACTTGGGCTGTACAGGGCGCATATCATGGGAGAGACCCGACTGGGTGTTAGTAATCCTGCGATTCCATTCAGGATCTCAGAGCATGTTCGCAGACTGTGGCTTCCCTTATCTGCTCCCTGGTGCCATCATCTCCGCCTCCGGCCCCTCTCCCCTCCAGCGTCTTCCTCCCCCATCCAATCCAGTCTGCCACAAGGCTGACAGCCCAGCTCAGAGTTTCTGCAGTTCAGATTACCAACATCTAGAACAACTAGTGAGGAAGAGGGAGCTCCAGGATCGACAGGTAGTAGAGGGTGGGGTCAGGGGAAGTCCTTTTCCTGATGAAAGAGCTAGACAAAGCCTGTAGAGTCTCAGACCCAGAGCTGGAGAGGAGGTGACGGGAGAGAGGGTGTCCCAGATGCCAGGAGAGTCCTTTGTCTTTATGGCGATGGTGACAGGCTCAAAGTACGTGGAAAATTAGGAACGGTCACAGGAAAAACACCTCCAAATTAACACAGACAGATCTTGCAGGGGAAAAAAGTGAAAAGAAAATCAACAAGGATGGTTTGGACGGGTGAAATGAATAATTACAGTTATTTATGTGTCCTGCTCACTCTTCGTGCTTCATTAACATGCAGCACAGTCTCTGGTGTGACTGTCATTAAATGCATCAGATTGGGCACGGGCTACGTTTTTACCTGATTAGCAAAATGCTCACATTTGTAAACTAGGGTCCTCACAGTAGAGTCCTTTTGGCAAGATGGTTCTCGGCTCAAAAGTTAAAAATAAAGGAAAACAAAAAGGAAAGAAAACACACACACAGGCGCGCGCGCACACACACACACGCACACGCACACACAAGCACACAGAAGTCAGGGGAAACTTGCCCCCCGCCACCGGCCAGGCTGACACAAAAGGGTTAAAAGTCGAGTGGAAGTCGAGCTTGAAGGAGTAAGACGGGGCCTCTATATAAAGTTGAACAAGTATCTGGGGCCCGCACAAACCTCCACCTTTTTTGGCCTCCACGGCGGCAACCCCAGCCCCTGCTAACGTCCTCCGCCTGTGGGACCAAGTGGGGAAGCTCACGGTTGTGGCGGCCAAGGAGAGGGGCCGGCCTTGCCAGGAATATAGAGGGAGGGGAGGGGAAAAAGCCCGATCGCCCACCCCGCTCCCGGGCGGAGGGCGGGGGCAGCGCGTCCCGCGGGCCGAGCGCGTCTCGGGCTGTGCGCATCTCTGCGGAGCGGCGCGGGAAGGATGCTGGTCGGCAGGGGCGCGCGCGCCGGGCGCGGGATGCCGCGGGGCTGGACCGCGCTCTGCCTGCTCAGTCTGCTGCGTGAGTACCGGCCGCGCGCCCGGGCGGCGGGGAGGGTCCCCGCTCTCCCGGAGCCGAGCGCGCAGAGCCCGGGGGCGCGCAGGGAAGGGACCCCCCCCCCCCTCCAGCTGCCCCAACCCACGCCCCGCGCCCACGGCGGCTCCCGGCTCTGGTGGGACCGGGGCCCCCTTGGGACCGGCGCACCACCTGGGAAGCGCTGGGGTGGACGGGGACGCAGGGCGGGCGACCGCGCCGCGAGTGTCAACCAGCCCAGGTGTAAACCGGGCGGAGCTCTCTGAGCTTCCCGGTAGTGGAACAGTGCGACTCGTTCGCATTGTCTCTAAAGTACAGCGCTTCGAAGATGCCAGAGGCTGTGGTCAAAGGTCCGGAGCGCAAAGTTGGAGCCAGAGCCAGGAGAGGGGAGGACAGAAGCAGGAAAAGTTTTGCGCCTGGGGGTTGATTGAGAAAGCCCAGGCCGGAGCGGGTGCTGGGAAGAGAGCGCAGGCGCCCACCGACCACCACCACCACCACCACCACCACCGGCACTGGGCGAGCCCGAAATTTAAGGATGGGAGCGAGGCCAACCTGGGACAAGGCCCCGGCTCCAACGCCCAGGAGGCGCCGGAGGCAGGCTGAGTGAGGTGACCAGGGGGTGTGGAATGAACAACAGTCCGGGAAAGAATGCTTGCATTTAAGATCTGAAAGCTAAATTACAACTCCCTCTTCCGACACCCACACCCACTCCCCTGGAGAGAAGGTGGCAGCGGATGGGGTCTGTTGTGCGCCCTGCCTCCGTCTCCCCATCGCCACCCCCCCCCCGACCCTGGCACCAACTCCAACCTGTTACATTTGGGGGCATTCTTCCTCTTCCCCCTCCAAGTTCTAGAACTAGGGAATATGTCAGCAGGCTCGTGGACACCCTTCCGCTCACCCACACTTGCTCCTACTTCTTAGGATCTTGCTCTCTCACTTTGGTAAAGAAATCATAGGCAGTAAGTATTTATTCTTAATTGCTTTCATTTGGGGAGAGCATTCTCTATCTCCTCTCACTGCCTTTAGAGGGTTTTAAACATTGTAAGCTGTTCTCCTTTTTGCTCAAGATTCTGCTTCCAGCCCTCTAGGGCCCCCAGTTCCCTACAAGTACTCATCCTACAGGCCACCCACTATGGCCCCACAGAGTGACCTGGGCCTGCCAGCGGGACTCCTTTGCTCTCAGTGTCCTCTGCTGTCCTGCGTTGGGCCCACCCAGTTGGAGAGAGACTCTGGGCTTGGGAAAGCTCTAAGTTAGGCTCTGAGTTGACCAGTTCGGCAGCCCCAGACCTGCCCTCTGGGGCAGAGAAAAAGCTGTCACTTCAATGTGGAAACACTAGGATAGGGGAACTCCCCTGGGTGCTAGACGGCACCCTCATAACACAGTGGAGCCGATCAACAGCCGATCAGATGCTTCACTCTCCTTTACAAAGCTCGTGATGACCTGGTCCTGGGCCGAGTGAGGCCCACCCTTTTTTTTATTTCCTCAGCTGGCCAGTCTCAGTCTCGCCTTGGCTCGTAGCAGGGGGTGGGGGGAGCGACTTAACTCCTGCAAAATCTGGGGCAGATATGCTGAGAATCTCACTGTCTCAGCTTTGGGGGTGACAGCTGGGACATGGGTCCCGACTCTCAATCTTGCCAGACTACTTGAGCCAATGTGTAGCCTTTCGTCTTGCCTGAGAACTTTCCAGGGTTTGTTTCTTTCTTTCACACTGGGAGTCATTTTCTGTCCTGGTCTACATTGGGGGATGGATGAGTGAGTGACTGTACCTTGAAACGCTGACCAAGGGACATTTGCAGGAGTTCCGTGCGATTATTGCAAACTTTAGGGCACCGGGGGTCTTCTCATCATGTACACTGACAGAGGGCTTTGTTCTGGGAAGGTCTTTCTGTGCTCTGTGAGAAGTTGGCGTAAAGATGGGCACAGCGGTCCGACCAAAAGTAGACTCTTTTTGTTGCAGATGAAGCTGCTCTGGGGGGCGACCAGAGTCAGAGTGAGTCGCCAGGTAGCACTCCCCTGCCACCAACAGGTAAGAGAAGCCTTTCAGGTTATTAGGAAGCCCCATTTGTGGGCCTCCGGGTATCTGTCCCCTCCAAGCCCTCCATGGCCTATCTCCTTCCTCCCTCTGTAAGGACACCCCCCCCCAAGGCCCGCCCCTTCACATTCCTCTTCTTCCGTCGTGCATGCTGACCCCACACCCATATCCTGTCTGGGGCTACGTGTAAGAGGGGAAAAAAGAAAAGGGAAAAGAATTTTATCAGATATTTTCCAGAGGAGAGAGGACTCCACCCTTTGACTCTCTGCCATATAGCGACCGACGAGGAGCAGCCTTGGGGACCTCTGACTAATTCAGTGGTCCCCAGTGGTCCCCCTCGTCGGGCCAGTCCAGCTGGCACAACCTTTGCAAATGCAAGTCTTCCACGGCCTTCCCGTTTGACGGATAAAACACTTCTGGGCATCTTTTTCTTATCCCTTTAGCTCCACCTCCTGGGCCTCCTTGTTCACTTGTCCTCCTGTTCTTCCTACTTTGAGTCTTTGTCTCCAAAAGCTCGGGGCAAGGAGTGCCAAACTGCAGCAGATAAACTCGGGCGCAGAGTCTTACAAAAACAAATAAAAAAGTAGGAACAAATTCCACTCCGTATGGTCTCACTGCCTGATTTCCTTTAGACCCTGGGCAGGAGGGCCTGGGCTCACTTTCAGGGCTGGATGGCTATTCGGCTCTACCCTCGGGGGGCCTGGCCTCCCTCTCTCCTTGACTTTGCCTGATCTAACTTAAATGGCCCCCGAGTGTGGAGAAAATTCAGAAGGTGAAGGTATGGAAACAAGAACAAAAACACCACCCTCCAAAAGAAAATGCTCCAAGTTGCCAGGGCAGAATTTCCTATTTGTCTGGGTCTTGACTTCTCTAATGAGAACATTCTCTTCCCTCCTCAGCTAAGAAATAAAAACACATTATCTACAATTTTTAGTCTCCACGGCCCCTGACTTTGCTAAGGAGAAAGATGCGTGCGTCTTGGGAGAGTGAGAGGGCAATGAACGGGGGACGGGCCAAGGTGGACTTCTTAGCACCTGCACTCTGGGGCCCACCCCAGGGACCAATCGCTTCCCTTTGGATGTAAAAGAAAAGGCCTTTGGGCTTAGTTGGCTTCGTCTGCTTCTTCCTGGTTTGGCGGGGAAAGACCCCAAAGAACCCACAGCTGGTACCTTTTAGTGGGATGGCATCTCTAGGTAGCGAGTTCTGTTGTTACAGAAAATGCCTTAACGAGTCTCTGGGTGAAAGTAACCTGGACCCCTGGACGGGGCTTGAAGGTGCAGGGGCAGACAGGAGGTTCATTGCTGAGCATGGTAGAATGCATCGGAACTTTGTGTTTGATGGGCCCGAGAGACACCGGCTGAGGGAATGCAGAGCCCAGAAGGAGTAGAGAGAGAGGAAGGGAGGTGCCTGGACCATCAGAGAGGCAGTGGTGCCTGAGGGTGGAAAAGACCCAGCGAGGAGAAACTCCTTACGGTGTGGCATGCATGCTTAGCACAGTAATGTCTGGAATTTCAGGCTTATGCTGTTGTCTCTTCCGGGCTGGGCTGTAATCTGGCTCCGTGCTCTCAAACCTTTGATAAACACACGCCCGCCTGGTGTTAGTGTGCTTTGTGGGGAATAAAGGAACAAGTCCTCGGCTGGCCTACGGTGAAGCAGAACTACAGTGCCTGAGCACAGGGAGGCACAGAGTTGCAGAAAGGGAGTCAGTGGCGATTAGGGGAATGAAGGAAGAGGTGACTGGGAGAAAAGTGGGCCCCCAGAGAAAGCGCAGGAGACCAGGCTTCCGTGGTAAGTCGATGGGGTCCAAGACAAGGTATTTGAATATTAAAGGGAAGTCAGAGTCCCCTGTTCACTCAGGCCACAGACACTTGGTTTACGCTCACATCTCAGTGAGCCACTAAACCATAGGAAGGCATCAGCCCAGTTCTTTGCTCTGGTCCAAGATGTCCAGACTCGGGGAGACCTGTAACAAGGATGCTTCCTGAATGTTCCCGGAGAAGATGGGTGGCTCACCACCTCCCAGAGTAGTTCATTCCATTAAAAAAAATAATAGTGGGGCGCCTGGGTGGCGCAGTCGGTTAAGCGTCCGACTTTAGCCAGGTCACGATCTCGCGGTCCGTGAGTTCGAGCCCCGCGTCAGGCTCTGGGCTGATGGCTCGGAGCCTGGAGCCTGTTTCCGATTCTGTGTCTCCCTCTCTCTCTGCCCCTCCCCCGTTCATGCTCTGTCTCTCTCTGTCCCAAAAATAAATAAACATTGAAAAAAAAATTAAAAAAAAAATAAATAAAAAATAATAGTAACCCCCCCCCACTATTTTAAGCCTTACTTTGTGTTACAATGAAATTAGCTTTCTTGAATCATCTGATCATTAACTTCTATTCTTAATTAGAATTGGCTAATCTTCAGTGGCTTCTAATCTAATTCTCTTCTTTAAACTACCATGGAATTAATATGATCCTTTTTCAAGACAATCCTTAACGATCTTTCTGGCCCCACTAGACTATAAGCTCCTTGAGGACAGGGATTTATTGAAATTGTAATGACCTTAACCCCAAACCTCAGGAAAGAATCTTCTTTTCTTCTGTGCATGGTCCTTTGCACGTCATGGGTGCTTATGACCAATACGAATGAATACATGCGTGAAATGAATCTTGAAGAAAGTTACTTATTCTCCCTCCCCAAATTCTTCTTTTCTGGATCAGAGGTTAGCAAACTTTTTCTGTCAAGAGCCACATAGGAAATATTTTAGACTCTGGAAGCCATATGTAGTCTCTTAGGCATATTCTACTCTGTTTAATTATACAACACTTTAAGCATGTAAAAGCCCTTCTTAGCTCCCTGGCCGTACAACAGACAGCCCACGGGTGGATTTGGTCCGCCAGCTATTTGCAGACCCCTGATCTAGATGAAATAACTCCTGGCCCTCAACCATATGACTTGGTTTCTAGAGCTCTCCTAATTCTGGTTATCCTTTCACGGACACTCCCTAATTTAACAAACTCCCTCCTAAAGTACGGCATTGAATGAGACCACGCTACATAGATGTGGTTGGTGTGAACATGCCTGACATGGTCGCCATTCAGTCTAAGTGCTTTTTCTGAACTCAGAGGATTGTGCTAAGCACCCTGAGAAAACAAACGAGTATCAGAGATGTTTCCGGCACTAAAGAAATTTATAACGTAACTGAGGTGACAAGACCTATACTCAGGAAACAGAGTTTATGATTTTGTGCCAGATAAGTGGTGGAGAGACGTGTCTCAGGGTCTCTGAGAAGCAGAAGGAAGGGGGCCCTATACTAAAGATAACTGCTGTTTCTTGAGCGTTTACCAGACAGGCTAACTGCTTTATGCTTCTTATCTCCTTTATTCCTCAAAACAACTAGGAGTTAGGGAATATTTTTATTCCCATTTTATAGGGAATGTTTAGAGAGTTGAAGAAGCTTCCCCCCAAGCCCTCACAGCTAGAACATGGTAGAGAAGCCTCTGAACATGGTCTGACTGCAGAGCCCAAGCTCTTTCTTCTGAGGTTTCCTTCTCTTCTCAGAAACATGGGCTGTGGGTTCCCAGCAGAGTCCCGCAGGCTTCTTCTTCCTGCTACTGTATCCCTGTGGGCTGAGACACCCAAGATTTTCTGGAAGAAACTCCTCTCAGGCAGGGCACCAGAATTGGAAAGGAATGGTGGAACGGGGCTAGCTGGCCAGGAGGAGATCAGGGAACAATACCAGCAAAAAAAAAAAAAAAAAAAAAAAAAAAAAAAACAAGAAAAAACAAAAAACAAAAAACAAAAAAAGAAAAAAGAAAAAGCAAAAAAACCACAACTAAACCTGAGGGGGTCTTTGGAAAGTAAGACTGAGCATAGGAGAGCATAGGCATTTAGCTATTTAGGTAGCAGAGCATTCTGGATCTCTGAGGATTTGTAAGCCCTCTTTCAGGATGAAAAGATTCTCCAATTTACTAATTGTAGGTAGGAATCTCTTAAACATGTATTACATTATGCCTTTGCTTCCTCCGTGTACCCCTCAGAAATAGGACTTTAACTTTCATGACTCAGATGGATCATGAAAATAATTTAGTTATGGTGCAGCTCAGTGACTTTGTTAATGCTTACTAAGGTGTATATATTTATTTCCTCCTACTGTAAGTGATTCCAGACCAGTGTGTGTGTTTTTTCACATTTATTTATTTTTTTGAGAGAGAGAGAGAAAGAGTGAGCTGAGAAGGGGCAGAGAGAGAGGGAGACACAGAATCTGAAGCAGGCTCCAGGCTCCAAGCTGTCAGCACAGAGCCTGATGCGGGGCTCGAACCCACGAACCGGGAGATCATGACCTGAGCCGAAGTCTGGTGCTCAACCGACTGAGCCACCCAGGCAGGCATCCCATGACCAGTGTGGGCTTTAATACTCATGTCTGTTTTTCATTTATCTGTTTCTTCTTTTTTAAACTGTCCTTTCTCCTTGATGTTTGCTTCTAAGAGTCTCCAATTTTTAGCTTTAACTAGGATATCAACTTTTACTCCATGAATTCTGTGACCTCTGTTTGGCGTTTTTGGCTTCTTATCCTTATTCCGCTAACTTTCTGACATCTTGTCTCTTCCCTTTGCCCCAAGCTCATGAGTTAGGATCAAATAGGATATCTAGAGTCACATAGGGTACTTGGGGGGACACAGTTAATAAAGGTAGGGTGGAAGGTAAACAACATAAGATGGCCTTTTGTTCAATTTTAAATTGTACTGTAAATGCCCTGTTAGGTTGGGGCTAACGGCTGTTTGTCTGGAAGGCTCCAGTCTAGAACGGAATGGAGTGGAGGTTTCGTTGATCGTCTCCTAGAATCGAACTGGGAAGCCGCGATTGCTCCCTTACAGAGTTGGAGAACAGAATCAGATCGAGAAGGGTCAGCATTTGATAGTTTAATGCCTTGGATGGGGGCGAGAAGCTAGGATAGACAGAGACACGTGGTCGGTCTCGATTCTTATAAATGTTATTCCTCCAAGGCGCAGTCTCTTCGTGGGAGCTTCAGAAAGGGAGCCCTAGAGACTGTGAAATTAAGACACTTCCTGCCTGCTAGTCCCTACACCGCAGCACCCGGTTGGATTGGTCTCCAGGTCTTCCACCACCTTGTTCCCTCGCTCTACACCCCCTCACGTATCCCGTCACCTAGCCTTGCCTTTCTGCCCTCCCTCTTTGACCTGTTTCTCCAGGGTCTCAGAGGCTTCCTTGCTCACAGCGGGCTCAGGGCCATGCATCTGAGGTTGGGGTTTCATTTTCTTGGCAGGTGGATCGTGCTACCTGCTCCTCAGCGTTTGGCCAGGTGGTGGGTGGGAGGTGGCTGCGGCAGCTGGGAGCCCGACCCCAGCGGGTCGGTAGCTGGCCTGGGTCCAGAGTCGCTTCACTTCTCTGGCACAAGCCCTCCGCCCTCCGAGCTAGCAGCAGGTCTCTGCTCACATCTGGAAGAGTTCAGAACTGTTTGTCTGGGTGAAGGAGGCCCTGGGGAGGGGCTTCAAAAGCATGACATCACCTCAGTCAGGCGCAGCTTTCTTTGGAAAGCGCAAAGGGCTGGGTCAGCCTGAGCCAGATAGGATTCCCAGGAACGATGTGTTGGAAGGAAGAAGAGGAAAGGGTGGGCAGGAAGAATGATGTCAACGGGGAGTTCCAGTGGTGCCTTGGAATGGTACCTGGGGAGGATGATCCTTCAGGTCAGTATCCGCCTGCTCCCGCCACCCGGCCCCTGTGGTGAGTTCATAGCTTAGGGGCCGGATTGCTGAGCGGGTCCTGTCTAAGGGCCCTGGGAAGACTGGGTCTGCTTTCACACCTATTTCAGTTTGGTAAACCCACCTCCTGCCTAACCCAGGTAGGAGCCCATCCTTTTCTCTCCAGAGGTGCGGAGGATGCATCCTGGTTCTTAGCAGTTTCGACTCTCTGACCTTCTTGCTACTTCTACTCAAGAGTCAGCTAAACCTCAGTGGCCCCAGTGTTCCCTGCCCTGAACTACGGCCTCCCCTCTTGGCCAAAACCTTGCATGATTCAGGCTCTTATCTCTAAAATGCAGGTGGTACTATCATTTCATCCTCCTGCTCACATGCACGTAATGTCAAGATATGATTGTTGTATTCACCATTTATATCCATCTACTTGCAGCAGGTGGGAAGGGAGGCAGATGTGGGACAGTGAGACTTGTCACTGCTTTTAGGGGAAGCATTGAAACTAATGCCTAACTTCCCTCTTGATGCTGAGGGAAAGAAGAGTTGTCACTCTACATTGCCATTTACCTGGAGACCTCCCAAAATTACAGCTGTAGATCTCAATCAGGAAAATTGAAAGACAAGCTTTAGGGTGGCCTGGGATCCTCAGGGGCCTTTCCTTGAGGGTGGTACTGTGGGTGCTGAGCTCTGGGTACCAAGTCGATCCTATAGCATTTATGGGGCCCAAGCCAAGAATGGAATAGAGGCCCTCATACCATATGTCTAAATACTTCAAAGTTACAATCAGGCCTGTGAGCTTATAAATGAAATGTCCTCTATCCCCTTACCTTGAAAAACATACCCAATGGCCACCTGGAAGGCCAGGTTTGAATTTGGGACCCTCTCAGTCTCAGAATTCAGTGCCACCGTGTGGCTGAGCAGGAAGAGATGGCCCTTGGCTCCCTCCTGTCCCGCTTCTCTTCTTTTTACCCCCAACCCTGGCTCACTGTAGGGGATCTTGCATGCATGCAAGGGACACACCATCCGCATGCTTCATGTGTATACCTTCTCCCTGAAACTGCCACCTCTTGGCCACCCTTGTGCCTTGGAGGTCCATACCCTGGTACTGCGGTTCACCCTCAGAAGGATGGACTGGGAGAAAAGGCCCCATGAGGATCCTCAAGTGAGAAAAGAGGCATTTGGGCAAGAATTTCTAGGAGTATCTGGTCCCCAGTGTATGATCTAGACGAGAGGGTACATCTCTGTTGGCCCCATGGACGCCTCATGGTTGGGAGCAGGGCAGAGTAGGAGGAGGAATAGAATACAGACTCTAACGTTCAGGGAAGTTTCTCCTTTCTGGATGTAAGGATGTCATTGATAGGTACCCCCAGGAAACACAGAAGGACAAGGACCCTCATGAAGATCTTCAGAGAATAATTCAATCCAGGAATATTATACTATATCAATTTAAGTTATTTGTCATTAATTCTCCCAAAACAATCCAGGTAAGGAAAGACCCTCACTTTAGAGGTTGGTAAACACACACACACACACACACACACACACACACACACACACACCACACACACACACACACACGCACACACGCACACTAAACTACATAGTTATTGGAAAAGGCAAAACTAAGCTATCTTCCTACATTTGATGAGAAACCAGGCCTTAAGTTCTCTAGAGCATCCACTGGTCAGAGGTTCTTAAAAGAAATCGTGGGGTCACTTACTGAGTTTCTCAACAAAAGGCAAGGAGGATGGGTTTGCAGGCCATGAGGGAAAGACTAGAGTTTGGGAATGGGGGAGTCTTGGACAGATAGAAGATTTTTAAGGGGATTGAATAGAGGTGGCATGAATCTAGTGGCTATTCCCAGAGTATATGAATGGAACGGCTGGAGGGTGACAGGAAGAGAGACAGACACGTTAAAAAGGAAATCTTCCCCCATACTTTAGATCTTTGCAATGTTTATTCAGATATAACTTGATATTTTAATATTCTATTTAACAAGTTCTAAACATTGCCTCGTATTCTCATGTGGCTTTAGTTTTTTTATATTTCTTTATTTGTAATGATTCTGGTACGTTAAGCGCATACAGCATTTATCCCATTGAAATTCATTTAGCTGTTTGCAACTTTTCCCTCCTGCAAATGGTACTGTACTGGACACTTGATGCGTACAAGCTTTTCCTTCCTTATCTTCTTAGGGAAAATCTAGCAGTGAGAAATTCTCCTGTCCAGGAGGATAGTCTTGATGTCATGATGTCCTAAGTCTCCAGGATGATTTAGGTTCTGACTTTTCCTCCTTGTTTCTCGATAGCCTCTGGGTTCACAAATACACAAACCAGGACCACTGTTACCACAGAGTCAGCCACCTCACATACAAGTTCAACTGTTTCTGCAAATGTGTCCAGCCAGGAAGCCACCACACTAAGTCCTCTTGGAATTACCATGCCATACCCTGTCTCTCAAGACCACAATGGGACCGCAACAGCCATCTCAGGTAAAAAGTGTTTGTCTCGGGCCCCAGAAGGATGTGGCTGGTGCTTGGGTAAAGCATTAGGATGCCTGGAGACCTCCCTTAGCCCTGCCTTCCCCCGCAGATGGAAACATACAAGTCCTGCGAAGCATGGTTTGTGCATCATGTTTAGGGTGCCCTGAGGTAGACTCCTGACAATTCCTATAGTGATGGCTTTCTCAGGCCAACACTTGGGCTGCTGATCCTGACCAGTAACTCTCCTTGTACCCTGTTTTCATGCTGAGTTCAGCTTAGTGATAAAATAAGGATCAGATGAGGACTCCCTAGACATCTCTGATCTCTTCTAAGTGAAAGAAAGTATGTACAGGTTCACACTGGTTTTTGACTTCTTCGGGGTGAACCAGATTCCAGTTCAGCATCAGAACCCCAAAAGCACCTCTCATACATTCTCAGTGATAGCCATGGTTCCAGTAGCTGGCTTGAAATGAGTTTGGTAGGGGTTAAGATATGAAGTAACTCTTAACTCCCGCGATTCCCTTTTCAGGTTTGAAGTCCAGGTCAGTATCTTTATCTGTAAAGTTTTAATTCAAGACAGTGAACTGAGATGTGTATAGGTGTGTGTGTGTGTGTGTGTGTGTGTGTGTGTGTGTGTGTGTATGAAAACATGTGCATGCAAAACATGTGTTTTGGTCTATTTCAGAGACTACAGTCAACTTCACTTCTACCTCTGAGATCACCCCAGTGCCTGGAACGGGGAACTCTTCTGTCCAGCCACAGACCTCTTTAACTGTCACAGCGTTTTCCACCACAACCAACTTTTCAGCTTCAGACATGACTTTGAAGCCCAGCATGCTCCCCGGAAATGTTTCCGATCCCCCATATAACAGCACCATCAGTGTGACATCCTCCACTGAGCCTTATGCATCATTTTCTCCCACCCCAAGTACCATCAAGGTAGGTGAATTGGGCCAAAAGTGGCAGATTGCCCCCTCGCTTCATATGTATGCAAACCCTCTCCTCCCCTCAACCTCTCCTCATCCCAGCCAGTCAGATTTGGGTCATGTAAGAATTAACATGGAAAATATGCAGCTTAAATATTGCTGGCAAAGATAGAAAGGGGAAGGGAGGAGTGGAGACAGGTCGCTGACATATGCTGTGGGTATTTCATTTCTAGGGAGTTGAAAGTAAAGGGGGATTCTTGGGGGTCCATGCAGTCGGCTGTGGTTGTTTCTAGTACCTCTTGGTCTGGGCTTTGACCAGGGCACCATTTCCCTTTGAGCGTATTTGGAAACCATCCTCTATTTAATGGGGCGACTTGCAAACAATGTTTAGGACCACCACCATTTCCTGTAGGTGAGAGAGTTTGGTGGTATGTCAGGTATAGAGAAGCAGTGGAGAACTGGGCAGACCAAGGATGGTGAGCTCAGCCTTGGGGTCTGTGGCTGTCAACAGTTTTGGGCAGGAAGGGTAGAAAATATGAGGGTGCGTGGTGCCTGGGGGCAGGCTCAAGGGACCTGCCTGGTTTCTGTTTTTAAAGGAACCAGAATAAGAATCTGGAGAGCCCTGGGGACCAGGAAGAAAATGAGTGTCACCAGGATCAGCCTGGCCACCCCCATTACCTTAGTGCTTATATGGCCTCACTGCATGTGTATGATCCACGGCAGGAAGAACAGCCCCAATGGGTAAATTTCGTCCCCTCTTCCATTTCTGCACCAGCCAAGCTCATGTTTACCAAGATTGCAAATAGCTACTTGTTGGCAAGCCCAGGCTGGTAACAAAAGTTTTGATTATCTGATGGGGACGGGTGTAAGAAGGAGGAAGAGAGTAACACCAATTTATACATCTAGTCCCCTGCCATTTTTAAATTTCCTTTTTCCTAAAACCTCTTAAGAGAGTACCCCCACAGAAATCAAACGGGACAAGAGGTGGGGGTAAAAATGAGGGGCAAAGATACTGGCTTATTTACTTTGTTTTTGTTTTGTTTTACTACAGGGAGAAATCAAATGTTCCCGAGTCAAAGAAGTGAAATTGACCCAAGGTATCTGCCTAGAGCTAAATGAGACCTCCAGCTGTGTAAGTCAAACTCCCCTCCACCTCACCCCTATCCTTTCCTCCTCCCTCTTCTCCCACAATCCCTTCCGAACATCCTTAAGCCCTCTTGGACTGGACCAGACTTTGGTGGGGGTGGGAGAACTTAGTTGGTCAGGCGCTTTCAATACAGAGCTTTGGGTTTAGGGAGTAAGAGGCCCCATCTGGCGGGCAAAGAAGGCAAGGACAATTTTTTTTTAAATTGAGTTAACTTTTTCCCCTCCTCTGTAGTACATTTAATATATACATGTCAGACTTAAGTTTGCTTTCATGTTAAGAAAGTCCTTAGTGAAATACACACTAGTGACCTGAAGTGCCAGTTTGCTTATTATTTACATATAACTCTTTAATCCGTTTAGAATTCTTTTGTGCTGTAATGCCACATTTTCCATATAACCGTCTTTCCTCACATTGTTTATTGACTGATCCCCTTTGTTGACTGGAATGCTGTTT
Source organism: Lynx rufus (assembly GCF_022079265.1). Classification (NCBI taxonomy): domain Eukaryota; kingdom Metazoa; phylum Chordata; class Mammalia; order Carnivora; family Felidae; genus Lynx; species Lynx rufus. The sequence goes on along the minus strand of NW_025814829.1, from coordinate 28,797,854 downwards.
TTTAGCTTGTATTAAATTTGTATTTGTCCCAGGGCATATTCTACAGAGATATTTTGTTCAGTTTGTCATTTTCTGCCTATTTTAAGTTTTTTAAAATTATTCTACTTTTATATTATAGTACTCTTTAATATCCAGCCATGCAGGTCTTGGCTCACTACACCATAAAAAGTTTATTTTTTGTCTGTTGTTTTAGAAAAACTTTAGAAACATCTTGTCCACATTAAAAAAAGAAATGTTAACATTTTCATTGGAACTGCTCTAAAGTCTCTCTCTATTTTTCTGGTCTTCTCTTGTATCATTCAGCATATTATCTTTTTAGTTTTTAAAAACTAAAAGCTAGTTTGTTTGTTTGTTTGTTTGTTTGTTTTTCCAGTAGGCTTTATGGACTTTTAAAGTTTATTTATAATACAGATTTCCCATTAAATATTCTAACCGATCATTGCTGGTATATTATAAAGTTGAAAACTTCCAACTTTTCAATATACGTTCCCAACGTATATTGAAAGTTTTGAAAATTTATCTTAGGTTTAGCCATTTTCTTTAACTTACTTGTTAATTTCAAGAGCTCTTTACTTGATTCTTTTTTGGTTTCAAGGCAAGCTCTCATGTTGTCTGCCACCATACATTGTTTTTCTCCTCCTTTTTAGTAGTTAATGCCTTAAGTTTCACATCTTATTGCATTGGTTAGACCATACAGCTCGGCGTTAACTTTGAATGTTGATAGCAGACGTCCTTGCTTTGTTTCAGTAAATCCAATTTCCTGACAGTTACAGTTTCCTCGACGAAGAATGGAATGACAGGACTCTTCCTATTCACTTGTAGGAAAAAACATTTCCTTATAAGTTGGGAATCCATTTAAGGGATCTATATGTGTGACGTGTGACATGTACCCACATGCATGGGTAGACTATAGTCTGTAGAGGGCATTCAGTTATTTATTTTGTCCATTCTGACTGCCCATATCCTACCTGTGATTATCAGTTGGGTCATTCTGACTCACAGATCTTTTAGAATTATGCCTAAGGTCTTTTTTTAGCCCAGGACTTCTAAAAACAATGGGAATTGCAAAGACATAAGTTCGCACAATAGGATAAGTGCACGATGCAAAATAGTGAACTTAAACATGAATATACAATGTACAAGTAATACAGGAATTGCAAAGACAGAGGCTCACACAATAGAACAACTAAGTGCAATTTGCAGACTAGTCAACTTCAACATGAACATACAAAGTACAAGTAATACTCTGTGTGTTTCTGATACCTATTTTCAACTCTCCTTATTAAAAAAAACATCGCCAAACCCTTTGTTAATCATAGCTTAAAAAACGACTTTTTTTTTTTTTTTTAGTAATATCCTGGTGAAGCACTTATTTTCCTGTGTATCACGCTGGTCTGTGCCAAAATGCTGCTTCTGCGTGCCACTGATTTAGAGCCAATTGCAGGGCAATCTAAGTGTCTGTCCATTGCCCTTCAAGGCTCACATTTAACTAGGGTCATCATACAAGACAAGTGCCGGAAACTGACCGCTACTCCAGAAATAACTCCTCTTACTGTGGTTGCTTTCTCTCTGTGGTCTTTACTGTCTCGTCATTCATGCCACAGCTGAGAAGGTCTGCTCTCTCGTCTGAGATCTGGGGAGCATCTGTGAGCAGGGACGTGCAAAGACAGCAGTCCCTCCACTATGCTAAAGAAGGCCTCTGCACCATTCACGGTGAATCAACTCTCTGGTGACCCCTTGGTCGTGCTACTTTTCCCTGGCCCCTCTGTCACCGTTGATCCCCCCTCTCTTCCTGAGGGTTCCTCCTCCCTAGTCCCCAAGCAGCAGTGCCTCCTAAGTCTCCCCAAGGTAATTTCCCACGCCCCCCCCCCCCCCCCAAGCAGCAATCCTTGTTCAGAATCTCTAGCCAAAGCTCCGGATTGTGTTTCAGATTCCTTTCCCTTGAGTCCTACTGCGTGCTTATTTGATCATCAATCTGTTCCCAAGGCTGTGAGTGAGTGGCGTGGTGCTTTCTAGTTTTCCTTAGGTTGCATTTGCCCCCGGTGTCAGAGGGCCTGAAGGGACTGGTTCAAACCGTGGGAAACTCAAGCCCTACTCACACCCTAAGGAGAAGCATGAAGGATTTGAATTCCCCTAACATTATGTCCTTGAGTCCTTGTGCAATGTCGGCATGCTCCTGCCTCCCGTGTACTCCCGTAATGGAAATACGTGTGCATGTTCTCAGCTATCCAGACACTCACTCTGCACTGGGACGTACTGAGTATCCAACCTTTCAGCTCCCACTGTGTGGATTATTCCGCCTGTCTTCTGTACCTGCATCCTGCAGGCATTCATTTCTCAACTACTCTCCTTTTGCTCCCCCTCCTTCACCTCTAGGCAGAAATCACCCCTACCAGCCTGGGTGGGGGAGGGCAACCCCTACCCTCTTCTCAAGCACCTGCTACTCCGTCTTAGAGCCCTCATTTGCAGGACCCGTCACTCTGAGTCTGACTTTCATTCTCTCGGCTGCAGTGTCAGGGTAATTTAGTTTTTGTGGTTATGGGTTCCCAAATCGTTTCCACAATGTGAGGTTACTTTATTCTCTTATGCTGTCCCCCCGTTTATCCAGGGAAATACACCAAGAAATTTTTTAATGGTGGTAAAAGACACATAACATGAAATGGACCATCTTAACCATGTATAAGTCCGCATATAGTTCAGTGGTATTAAGAACGTTCGCATTGTTGTGCAGTCTCCAGAAGCCTTTTCATCTTCCAGAACTGAAACTCTACACCCATGAAACAACTTCCCATTCCCCCCACCTCCTCGCCCCTGGCAACTACCCTTCTACTTTCTGCCTCTGTGATCGGACTACTCCAGGTACCTCATAGGAGTGGAATCATACGGTATTTCTCTTTGTGTGACTGGCTTATATCACGGAGCATAATGTCCTCAAGGTTCATCCATGTTGTAGCATGTGTTAGGATTTCCTTCCTTTTTAAGGCTGAATCATGTCTATACCGCATTATGCTTATCCCTTCATCCACCAACGAACACTGGGTCGCTTCCATCTTCTGCTGTTGGGACTGATGCTGTTATGAATATGGGTGTACAAATACCTCTTTAACACTCTGATTTCATTTTGGGGGCGGGGGGCACATACCTGGAAGTGGAATTGCTGGGTTATATGGTAAATCTATTTTTAAATTTTCGAAGACCCGCCATACTGGTTTCCATAGCAGCGGCACCATTTTGCAACCCACAGGGCACAGGTTCTGACATGTCCACATTCTCACCAGCATTAGCTATGTTCTGGGTTTTTCTGATAGTAACCGCCCTAATGGGCATGAGGTGATAGCTCATCGTACTGTGGATCGGCATTTCCTAGTGGTTAGTGATGCCGAGCATCTTTTCATGTGCTTATTGGCCTTTGCGTATCCTCTTTGGAGAAATCTCTATTCAAGCCCTTTGCCCACTAGTTTGTTTTTTAGAACTACCTTTCTTTAGAGCCACATGTGTTTACATGCAGAGGTCGTATTTCCTCAGCTAGCTCTCATCGCCCTTATTCTGTCGTATTGACTTCATCTAAGGCAGGCTGCTTCCAGCCTCCAGATCATATCCCCCAGCCCACGCCTTCCTTGCCCTCTGCCCAAACACTAAAGGTCAGTTTCCATGCAGAAAAAATAACTTACAGATGGAAGACAGATGAAGACCATGTGTCTCCTGGTGAGAGCCTGAGATCTGGAGACAGTCTTACTCCTCGCTCGTGGTCAGCTGCTCACCGGTGGGGTGACTTGTAGCAGAGTCCTTCACTCCAGTCTCTAAATGAAAACAGGGTTTTACCTGCCACGTCAAGGTCACACCAAAATAGATAAAATGAGAAAGAGAGGGAGGGAAGGGAGAGAGAATGAAAATTGATCCTAAAAAATCTCATCATTAGGAAAAAAAATTTTTTTTCCATTTCTTAAAATTTATCCTGAGGGGCACCTGGGTGGCTCAGTTGGTCGAGCGTCCGGCTTCTCCTCAGATCATGATCTCGTGTTTTGTGAGTTCGAGCCCCACCATCAGGCTCTGTGCTGACAGTTTGGAGCCTGGAGCCTGCTTCGGATTCTCTGTCACCCTCTCTGCCTACCCCTCCCCCATTCGCACTCTGTCTGTCTGCCTGTCTCTCTCTCAAAAATAAACAAACATTTAAAAAAGTTTATTTTGAGAGAAGGAGAGCGCGAGCAGGGGAGGGGCGGGGAGAGAAGAATAGAGAGAATCCCAAGCAGATTTGGCTGTCAGGTCAGAGCCCAAAGCTGGCTCAAACTCACGAAACTTGAGATCCTGACCCGAGCCAAAATCAAGAGTCTGATGCTCAACTCACTGAGCCCCCCAGGCGCCCCACACTGGGAAAACATTTTAAGGATGATTTGGAAAAATACCTGTCCCTCTCTCCCTACTCCGAGTGCTTAATGAACATGCTTCCTTAACATGTTAAGAGTCTTGGCAAAGTTTGAGAATGCTGCTCTAGAAAGGTTAGATGGTTTTATCATTGTAGTTATTATTTTTGCAAAGCAACATGTGTGAGCAGATGTGGTTAGGGGCTAACAAATCTGATTCTCATGAGCAAAATGGCAGTCTGTGGCTTCCTCCTGCCCACTCTCCCATGATATCTGCCCACAGCCTGTCTGGGGGGAGGATGTTTATTTCAAGCGTCCGGAGAAGCATTGTGCTTTGTTCAGGATCCACCTGCTCCTCTCCAGGCTCAAACACAATTCACTGATGCTGTTGGATTCCAGAGTGGGAGGCTGGCCACTGTTATTCCCTTGAATTTAGTCCAAGAAACTAAGCGAAGGGTGGAGGGACCCTGCGTGGAAGCCAGACCAGTTGGAACTTTAAGCTGAACAACAATTCACTGGGTTCTTCTGTTTGTTTGGTGCTACGTTTAGTGTCCTCTGGGTTCAAAATTATGTAACGTACGCCCCTTCTCCCCATTAAGGAGTCGTACTGTCTAGTCAGAGAGAAATGGCAATGACAGTAAGGCAGAAGATGATCAGACACCGAAGTGTGGGTTCTAAGGGCTACGGTATATGGTATATTACTATCATTGATGGTAACAATACCAGCTGCCCTTTGTCGAGTGCCCATTGGGTTCCACACACTTTGTTGGGGGCTCTTTATACAACACCACTTTAGTCACAGCTCAGTCTTCGACTGAGGAACCTCACGCTCAGACTAGTTGTATGTCTTGCAAAGACTCTAGTCAATCGCAGAGGCAAGGTTGATGCCGGGTCTATGGGAGATGGGGCCAGTCTCACTGGGGAGCTGGGGTTTGAGTTGAGTCTTGAAGGATGGGATTTCCAAGGAAGAGGGCCATGTTCTTCCTTTTCATATAGGCAGGGCTGTGAAGGTCACAGACTCTCACACACTTGGGCTCCCCATAATGGCACCCTCAATCTGAAGGCCTTTCCTGACCAGCTTCCCCTGCACACATTCTCCCCATTCTTCAAGGCTTACTTTGAGGTGTTTCTGATAACCCCCAACCTGGTGTGTGCTCACCCTCCTTTGAATGTCCATAGAACTTTAGCTGTACCTTCCTCGTGGTACTTACCGTGTAACTAGCTCTGTCACTTGTCTCTTTGTGCCTCAGTTTCTTCATCTCTGAAATGGGGAGAATAATAACACCCATCTTGAAGGGTTGTACAAGGTCTAAATGAGTCACTATATGTAAAGCACTTGGAACAGTGCCTGAGACATAGTGACCATCATTTGTTTTCATTGCCATGCATGCAAACTAAGAGCTTTGGCTATGTGGAATTCATAGCTACCCCCCCCCCCCGCCATGATACATGTGCAGAGATTTGCACACAGTGTCTTCCATTCAGGGCTTGGTAAATGTCAGAAGGGCTGAATATGGTTGAGGTGCAGCTTCTTAGGACTCTGCAGGTTGAGGATGTGCCATTTTGTGTGGTTTGTTTAGATTGTGCAGGAGCCCTGTCCCTCTGCCTCTCTCAGGAGAGATAGATTTCAACCAGAGACGCTCCAGGAGGCCAGAGTTGTCCAGGCGGGGACTTCCCTCCTCCTCATCCAGAAGGCATGGTGTTTGGGAGGGTGCTCCCAGGGAAGCAATGTAAGGCTCCCCAAAGAGAAAGGGGCCTAGAGAAGGACACTGCTGATCATATCCAGTGGTATCCAGAATGCCCACAGCAAATGCTGTTTTCAAGAGCCAGATTTTTCCAGAGACAGAGCCTCTATCCAAGTACTTCCTCAGAGACCTTTTCTTTGCTTTGCTTTTTAAATGCTTATTTATTTTTGAGAACGAGAGAGACAGAGTGTGAGTGGGGGGCAGGGCAAAGAGAGAGGGAGACCCAGAATCCGAAGCAGGATCCAGGCTCTGCGCTGTCAGCACAGAGCCCAACGTGGGCTCGAACTCACAAACTGTGAGATCATGACCTGAGCAGAAGTCGGACCCTTAACCGACTGAGCCACCCAGTAGGCCCCCTTTAGAGACCTTTTCTTGAGAGTTGAAGCAGCAGTGGCCTGAGAATGCATTTTTCTGTGCCCTTGGTTCTTGAGGGGCTTCTGAGGCTACCTCTGAACTCCTGTCTCTGTGACCTGAAGGTTAGCTAGCCCTGCTCTTCTGGCCTCCTCCAAGCCCATTGAGTTCCACCCAACTCCCTTCGAGTCCAGCTGATAGAAGAAAGCTGGGGCCTGAGGCCAACCCTGACCTTGCCGTGTGCAGAAGCAAAGGATCCTGGGTTTTCCTGCCGTGGGCCACAGCAGTAGGAAAATACCCAGGCTGCTTTCCAAGCTGGGAGGCCCACAAGGAGCAGTCCTGCCCCACAAACAGGAAGCTGTCTCCTCCACGGAGGCTCAGTTCGGATGCCCCTCACACGCCCCAGCAGTTTTCCCCGAACAGGAAAGTTGTCGGAGCCGTTCAGGCATTTCCTCCTCACCATCTGCCATCCGGACAGAGGAGAGAGTCTTGGTTTCGGTTCCTTTCCTGTGCAGGGGAGGCCGCTCTGATTGGAAGCTGCTGGAACACATCCTGGGAGGTGTGAGAACAGGGTGTTGGAAGGGCACAGCCAGTGTTTCCAATTCATCTCTGTCCCAGGACTCAACTGGCAAAGAATCATGAGAGCTTATCTTCTGGGGCCAAGTTCCTGAGTCCTAGGGACCAGACAGCAACTGGAACCATCTGTGGACCTCATGTAAAACTGGCTTCCATGCTTTTAGTGGGGAAAGGGGGATGGTAGACTGGACAAAAACACCATTTCAGTTTCAACCATGCTCCTCGTGAGCCCCGTTGGGGGGTAAGACGGAAGGGCCCAAGGATGCCACTGGGTCTATAGCCATAGACTTGTTCTCTACTCCCTTCCCTTGGCTTTTCCTCCAACACTTGGGGCTTTTATAATCTTGAAACAAAGGATTTTCTCTCCATCAGTAATACACTATTCATATTTGCTGTTTGAATTCAATTTGAAATAGTGTATGTGTCCATGGGCAATCCTTAAATAAGACAGTGTTTCCTGAATTTCTGCTCTGGTCCTCTTACAGCCCCACCTAGGACGCTGATAGCTGTTTCGGGACGGGGAAATTTTTGAGTTTTTTTCTTATTGTGTTTTGGCACATCTGTAGTTCACCGGATTTTTTTTTTCCCCCAGTTAAATTTTTTAGGAAGAAAGGATCCTTCTTGTTTAGAGAGTCATAGGGTGACTTTCATCAGGATTACTACCTGAGACTCTGGATGCAGCTCAGGGTATATGAATAATTTCGACTTCTGTTCCCCATTTCTCTCTATGTTGCCAGGAGGAATTTAAGAAGGATAATGGAGAGGAACTGACTCAAGTCCTGTGTGAGAAGGAGCAGGCTGACACTGTGGCTGGCATGTGTTCCCTGCTCCTGGCCCAGTCTGAAGCGAAGCCTCACTGCCTGCTGCTGCTCTTGGCCAACAGAACAGGTAAGGGGTGCATCTGTCTTGGGGTCTAGGGAGGGAGTGGGGCTGAGGGTAGACAATCCTGGGTAGAAATCTGGTATCTTAGCTCAAAGAGCACAGGTGCCGGGGAGAAGAGCCAGGCTGACTTTGGGAGATGGAGCACCCTGGGCATCAGAGCATCATCTAGAACATCACAGGAGGGCCCAGGAGGATGAGCTCTTCCCGCTTCTAGATTCAGCAATCCCTGTTTCTCATTCTAGAACTTTCCAGTAAGCTCCGTCTTCTGAAAAAGCACCAGCCTGATCTGAAAAGGGTAAGTTCTCTAAGGTGATGGGAATTCTCAAAGGGAAAATTGGGTCAGGGGAGTCACTGGAGTGGAAGAGAAAGTACTTATCTTTTCTAGACTTTTCCTTCCTACTTCTCCGTCCTTCTCCAACAGTCCTTACCTGTCTGAGCTTGAACCAAAATTTTATGGTTTTAAAAGATGTCAGTCTTAAGTCCTTTTTAGAAAAATCCCTGACGTCCAAGACTTCCTGTGTTCATCCGCTGTTGGGTCTAGCGTGGGCTGGGCTTCTCTTCTAGAACTCACATCCCACAAGTGACAGGCTGTCTTTTCTGTCTTCCCTTCAAGCTTGGGATCAAAGCCTTCTCTGAACAAGATGTTGGGAGCCACCAGGTCTATTCCCGCAAGACCCTGATTGCCCTGGTCACCTCAGGGATCCTACTGGCTGTCTTGGGCACCACTGGCTATTTCCTGATGAAGCGCCGCAGTTGGAGCCCCACAGGAGAAAGGCTGGTCAGTTTGGGGGTCCAGGGCAAAGGAAATGAGGAAGATAGTGGTCTTCTGGGGAGGTCCATAAATGTCCTGGAGCGGGGAGGAGACATACCAGAAAAGGTACTTCCGTGCTTTTACACATGGACGTGCAGAATGCACATTACCATGTCCATGGACAAGTCTGAATAATATATAGCAGATTGGAAAGGAGGCACTAACTGGGGCCAGCCCACCTGCTCACTGTGGCAGCAGATGGCTCATGTCATCGTTTATGATTTTGCCCAGGATAGTTCAGCTGGGTATACCAGAACAGGCTGCTAAATCAATCACACTTATTGACATGTATATAAAATGTCCGTGGGTGCCACTTAGCTCACCAGAAGGGCCCTTATGGAAGGAAAATCTACTGTTGGAGTGTTCTGGATGAGGGAGGACAAGGCTGGGGTTTGACTCTTGGCTTCTGGCCTGCTACCCACTCTGGGGAGGGCATTCCATCCTGGGAACTGCCTGGTGTCTGGCGGGAGCTGGTTATGGAGCTGCGGTGGCACGGTGTTGTGCCTCTCCTCTGTCCTTTCTCCTCTAGGAGCTGGAACCCTGACTGCTCTTCAGGAAGAAAGGAGTCTGCACATGCAGCTGCAACCCCCTTCTCTCCCTCCCACCTCATCTCCCCCCACCCCTGCCTCACTCCCCTGCTTACCAGATAATGCTCCTTTATTTATACACTGTCTAGGGCGAAGACCCTTATTACACGGAGAACGGTGGAGGCCAGGGCTATAGCTCAGGCCCTGGGGCCTCCCCTGAGGCTCAGGGAAAGGCCAGTGTGAACCGAGGGGCTCAGGAGAACGGGACCGGCCAGGCCACATCCAGAAACGGCCATTCAGCAAGACAACACGTGGTGGCTGATACCGAATTGTGACTCGGCTGGGTGGGGCAAGGCTGGGCAGTGTCTGGGGAAGGGGCCCCTCCCTGCATCTGACCACACGCTGCCTCCACGCTGGAGGCATCATCGATTGCATTCTACCCTTTCCTGCTGCACACATCCTCGGAGGCTGTTCCTGGGGTCCGGTACTGCACCGGGCCGAAGGGTTCTCTCCACCTTGGTGGAGGGGAGATAACCCCTGCCATTTACATGTTCAGCTCGCTAAGCCCAGAATCGGGTCGACTCTGAGTAAAGGTGTGGGGGGAGGGGAGGCCAAAGTGCAGAGAAGCTACCAGGGTTGGGGGGTGGGAGGTGATGATCTTGCATCACTCACACGTGGGCTTGTCCTCTCCCTCCTCTCTGCCATAGTAAAGGAACTCCCAGGGGAAGCATGGGCCTTTTCTGGGCTACAATTTCCTCCCAGGAGGCTTTGCCTTTTCCTGTTTCTTCCTCAGATCTGTCTTCTCTACATCAGGGAAACCAAAGCAACCCAGTGCGCCTGCTCCCTTGTAATGATGCAGCCAGAAAGACTTGTTATCCTAAACCGTCCCCCTTATGCCCTGGCCAAGGCACTGTGGATTCAGGCACCGGCTTCCCTCATGCTTTCCGGTTTCCCCTGAGCTCCACACCTCCCTCCACATCTGCATACAGAAGCCTGCTTCGTTTTCTGGCTGAGCCTGGAACGAGGCTCCAAGTTTTGAACAACGTCTTGTGTGTGTGTTTGGGAGACAGGGTTAGGGGGACATGGGTCCATGCATTCCTTCCTGTGGGGGCAAGTGGGAGAGAGCGAACGGCTCAGTCCTTGTCTCTCTGGGGCTCATGGAGCCTCGTCTTGAGCCTCTGTTTCTCCCTGTGGGTCAGAGTGGACAGGATCATGGGACCAGACCTTTGAGCCAAGCCTCTTAACTTGTGCATCTCTGAGGAAGCGCCTTGCTCAGAGGCGAGGTCCTGGCCTTATCCTCTGATCTCAATGGCGTCTTCCTTCCTCCCCCTGACTCCTGGGTTGAGCTGTGGACTCAGTCTCCCAGCAGACTCCTTTCGATCTCTGTCTCCCTCACTCCAATCCCCTCACTGCTCCGCACCTCCATGTAGTCAGGGCCCCTTGACATCTCCAGAGAACCTTCACCACAAACCACCTCCTCTGTAGGTGACCCAGGTTCTCATTTGTATTTTTCAGTTTGTTTTTTTTTTTCCAGAGGGGTAAGCAGGGATCCTGGTTTCAGTGACGGTTGGAAATCGAATTTTCCAGAGAGAGGAAGATTGGGTGGGTTTTATTTCTGAATAAAAAAATGGTGTGTGTAAATACTGTAATTAAAGTGATACTGAGACACATCTGTTCTGTGTCACTGTCCCAGCCAGTTGTGTCTGAATGCCCCAGCGGTCTCCCCGTCAGACCTCAGACCTGGCCAGACTGTGCAGTGATATGGTGGAGAGGGGCTAGCCAGGAAAGAGGTGGGCCCATCATGGGGACACAGGTAAAACCCAGGGTGCTGCCCTTTGGCCAAGTCTCCCTCTCTGGGGGAAGCTCACAGGAAATCTGGACGCGTCTAGTCATAGAAAGACCAGGATGCAGCAGGGGCCGTGAGGATGGAGGGTGGTGTGCCAAGGACATAGGCGCTGGAGGCCTCGTGGCCTTTCTGAGAAGTGGCACGTTTGGGTCACCGTATGCAGAATATGCATAACCGGGCGAAGGAGCCCCATGCACGCCTTACTGCCACTCCACGTCCTGCCCGGAGCTGGGAGCAGGACGGTGAAGGCTGGGGCGGGCAACTTCTGGCTGCCAGCTCCGGGAGGGAGTGGTTTCTATCTTCAGTGTGAAGACACCAGCCTAACTGCCAAAAACGTCCGCAAGGGCACCCCCAGCTCCCAGGCCCCCCACCCCCACCATAGGAAGTGGGGGAGGGACCGCTGCCAAACACTGCCCAGGAGCTTCAGGAAACGCTCCTGAGTGTATCAACAGTAGCAGAGGCAGTTGGGGCCAAACAAAGGATCCTTCCCTTCTTATCTGGCCAAAGCCAGACCTTTCCCTTTAGCACTCCCCCACCCCCTCTTCCCCCTTGCTTTTCTCCAACTGCTGGAACCAGAGGTTCCTCTGCAGGACTCAGGGAAAAGGAGGTGGGGCGGGGAGGGGGGCGGGAAACAAGGGATGAGATCTAGAGCTTTCCCTAGGAGGTGATGGCTGATTCTGGGAAGGGGTGGAGGAAAGGGAAGATGGTAATCTGGGAAGAGAAGGCAGATCGGCCTCCATCTAGTTACATCGTGCCATGAGAGCGACCAGATGAGGGTCTGGCAGGTTGAAGATGGCAGGGAGACAGTGTGCCGTCTCCTGGGAAACATGAGAGAAGAAAAGGCACCTGGACCTTTTGAAACAGGTTTAGCCTCAGGCCCAGCAACTTACAGTAGTATTTTGCCCTGAGTCTGTCAGCCAATGTAGGCTTTGAGAGGTAGAGGGCTGTGTGTGTGCGCGTGTGTGTGTGTGTATTTAGGGGGTTGCTTTGCGGCTGGTTCTCTTTGGTGGCTGGACAGCATGCCCGGAAGGATTCATTGCATTCTTAAAACCTCAGACTTCCCCACCTTTGGCCTGAACACCCTGGTGCGGCAATGGCTCCACCTGCTGGCCATGATGGGCACCTACCACTCAGCTGTTCATTTGTTTCCATGGTGAGGTTCTCTCCTGGCTGCTCTACCCTTAAACAGCCTAGTCCGGTAGATCTCGTATATGAAGCTCATACAACTATAAGAGGTCACTGCTGAAGACGACTTTACAGATGCGTTCAACTTAACTCCCCTATGTCAAGTTAAAGACAAAATAAGGCCCAGAGAGGAGGGGTAGCTTGCCCAGATCCCCTGAAATTCAGATGTCCTGAATCCGAAGCTCTTCCCTTCATCCTACCATCCCACTGTTCCACCAGGGCTTCAAGGTTCCTCCACTTGGATGTCATGAAGCTGGCAAGGGCCAGTCTCAGGATAGGTCTGGGGCTTCTAGAGTCTTTCATCAACAGGTGCTGTTCCAGGCCTGGCCAGCCAAGCAGGTCCCGGGGCCTTGAGACAAAGGAGAGACTGAAGAGCCCAGGAAACTGTGAGGCACAGCTCCCCCTGCTGTGCCCACAGTCAGCCCCAGAGAATGAACTCGAGTATTACATAGTCCGTTGTGGAAAGCATGCCCGGAAGTGTCTTCGCCCGGTTGCACCTAAGTGGATAAGTCGGATTGTCCTCTAGGTGTGGACACATGGGTCATCTGCACTGCATCCCCTCTAGGTAGGTCAACCAAACCCAGTAGCAAGCAAGCGATCCTGTGCAACAGGACGCTGCTTCTGTCCCTGAAGACCCCATCCAACGAGTTCACAGTCAGCATTCAGTCATTCTGGAAGTCTCATGGAGCACCTGCTATGTACCCACGCTGTGCCAGTGGCTGGGGATAGAGCAGTGAACAGATCCTTATGGAGCTTCCAATTCTGGCGGAGAAGAAAGACGATAAGCAAACATATTTATCTAAGCAAATAAAGACATACGTTTTCAGGTTGTTTCAAGAGCCATAAAATAAAATGATGGAGAGTGACGGCTGATACTTTGCATGTATGGTGGATACTCCCAAGGAGGGGAGAATTGAGAGCGTAGCTCACCTGAATGGAGGGAGGGAGAGATGACGCCACGCAGGGGAAATGGCAAATGCAAAGCTCTGTGGGGCAAACCTTGGCAGGTTCGAGAAGCCGCAGATAAGCGAGGGCAAGAAGGCCACTGAGGCTGCGTCAGAGTGAGAGCAAGCAAGATCCGCAGGCCAGACCACATCAGGCCTCTTGGGCCTCAGTAAGGAGTCTGGATTTTATCCGGAGATCAGGAAACCACTGGGGGGTTTTGAGCAGAGAAGTAACGATGATCTGGTTTATGCTTTTCAAGGATCAAGCTGGTCGCTGAGTAGAGAATGGGGGTAGAGAGGCAAGAGGGTGGAAGGGAGGAGGGCAGGTGGGGGATAACCACCGTATCCAGAGGAACGATCGCGGCCGGGAGCAGGGTGAGAACAGCGGAAACAAAGCAGAATTCCAAAGAGGTCTTGAAGGTCCAGCTAACAGGACTTGTCACCTCCGTGGAGTCCTTCAAATACCAAATTTTAAATAGTGTATTTTACTTAATATTCACAGACACTCTATGAAGTAAGTACTATTATCCCGGAAAACAAAACTGAGTTTTCAGGGGGCTGTGCTCGACCCTCAGCGGGCAGAAGCAAAGATGAGTAAGCTGTGGATTTATTTGAACCCACAGATGTTTCAGTCTTGAAAACAATACTGTAAATGCATTAAAACAAACAAAAACAACAACATGCAAGGCAGCCGGTGAGAAAGAACACAAGGAAAGAGTGAGTGAAGTATTGTGTATCCAGGGGCGGGGGGACTCCTTCCGGCAGGGAGAGAGACTGGGGACGGTGGGTCCTGGGAAGATGGCACCTGAGTGGGGTGGTAAAAATAGATACAATTTTGGTAGCAGAAATGGGTGAGGACCTTCGAGGCTAGTAGAAGGGCATCCATAGGTACCTGCAGAGATAGGCATGTGGGGAAGTAAAAGGTCCTTTCAAAACACTGTGTTTCCCAGTACAGCAGACAAGTTGGAGGTATTAAGGGAAGCCAAGTATCAAAAAGGTGTGTGTCATTGAATGCCAGGCCACAGAGCTTAATCGTATTCATTGGAAAAGAGAGTACCACGGAAAAGTTCCCATGTATTCATCGACCTATTCATCTATTCGACAAACCTTTTTTTTTTTTTTTTGAGTGCTTATTATAAACTAGGTACTATGCCAGATACCTGGGATAAGACACAGTCTCTTCTGTCAAAGTCTTCTCACTGGCGGACATGGGAGGGACAGATGACAGAACAATTTGTGCTGAACCTAAGTGATATGGTGAAGGACGCTTTGCGTGGAAGGGGCATGGAAACCATGGAAGGCTTCCCAGAAGAGGTGACATCTGGGACAACTTAGTTTTAAAAGAAGACTCTAGAGATCAGTGTTCCAGGAAGAGGAAGGAGCCTTGGCCCAGGTGCAAAGTGAGGATGGTCATTCCAGAAATAACAAGGGGTTCTTTTAAGGCCCAAGCAGAGAACACGATTCTTCTTTGTATCTTCTATTTCTGTGCGGAGACTTTCTATTTGTTCTTTTATTTCAAGCATGTTATAATTGCTCATTGAGGCATTTTTATGATAGATGTTTTTTTGTTTTGGTTTTTTTTTTCAACGTTTATTTATTTTTGGGACAGAGAGAGACAGAGCATGAACGGGCGAGGGGCAGAGAGAGAGGGAGACACAGAATCGGAAGCAGGCTCCAGGCTCTGAGCCATCAGCCCGGAGCCCGACACGGGGCTCGAACTCACGGACCGCGAGATCGTGACCTGGCTGAAGTCGGACGCTTAACCGACTGCGCCACCCAGGCGCCCCTATGATAGATGTTTTAAAATCCTTGTCAGATAATTCTAAACTCTCTGTCATCTCAGTATCGGCGTCTGTTAATTACCTTTTCTCCTTCAAGTTGAGATTTCTGGTCCTTGGTATCACAAGTGATCTCAAGTTGTATCCTGGACGTTTTGGGTACTATGTTACAAAACTCCAGATCTTATTTCAGTGTCCTGTTTGGTGCCGGTCTGGTGGGGGGATTCCTCCTTACCAGGCGGGGGCGGAAGTCCCGGCCCTCCATTCAGCTGTTGACGCCTGTTGGGGTGGGTGCCCCATTCCTGTTAGATAGAATGGAAGTTCAGGCCCCCTATTATCCCTGTGTTGATACTACCCTGGTGACATGTCATTCTAGGAGTCCCGAGGGCCCCAGCCTTTGTCAGTTTACCTTTCAGAGTCTTCTTAGGTTTTCTTTTTTTTTTTTAATTTTTTTTTAACATTTATTCATTTTTGAGAGACAGAGCGCCACTGGGGGAGGGGCAGAGAGAGAGGGAGACACGGAATCCGAAGCGGGCTCCAGGCTCGGAGCTGTCAGCACAGAGCCCGATGCGGGGCTCGAACTCACGAACCGCGAGATCGTGACCTGAGCCAGAGTCGGACGCTTCACCGAGTGAGCCACCAGGCGCCCCACTTCTTATGTTTTCTATACACCATCCAGAATTTTTAGAAGCGCTTAGCCAGAGGAATAGGAAGCGGTACGTCCACTTTCATCTTGTCTGGAACTGGAAGTTCGTGTCAAAAATATGAAGAAGTCAATCACTGGCCATGAGGCCTGCCTGGTAGGGAGGTTGTAGATGAGCTTCTCAGAGCCCTCTTACCCCCTTAAAAGTTCTTGAGGACTCCAAAAAGCTTTGGATTTTGAGCGTTACATCTATCAATAATCACTGTACCAGAAGCTAAAACCGGGAAATTTTGAAATTATTCAGTAATTCATTTAAAAGTGGTAATTTTCTCATTGTGTGAGTATATAAGTAACCTACATTTTAATGAAAAATAATGCATTTTCAAAAATAAAAGCACTTCGGGAGAAGAGGGGCACTGTTTTGCATTTTGGCACCTCTCTTCAATATCTGGCTTAAGAGAAGCCTCCTGATTCTCTTTCATGTTTCTGTATTCAATATGTTGTCATATTACACGTCATGTGGCCTCTGGAACATGGCGGTGTCTACACTTCAGAGAGGAGAAAAGTGAAAAAGGGCAAATCGCATTTTACTATTATCAGAGAAAATCGTTTCAACCCTAGAGACCCCTGGGAAATGTTTCAAGGTCCCTCAGGGGACCCTGGATTGCACTTCGAGAATTGCACTCTTTCCACGGCTGTGGCTGCTGAGCCCAGGAAACGGGGCTGGTATGAATGAGGAACAGAACTTTTCATTTTATTTCACTGTAATGAATTCAAATTTTAAAACTGAAACAGTATAATTTTTTGTTAAATATAATCTTACTGTTTTGGTAAGAATACATTTCACTTTAACCCTCGAAAAGTTGGCATCTGAATTGAGACGTGCCGTACGTATGAAACACCAGCCAGATTTTGAAGACTTTTGAAGAAAAGTGAAGGTGAGGGGCCTCTCATTAATAATTTGTTTACATTGGGTTTGTGTTGCTCTGGCAATTATTTTGAATACAGTGGGTTAAGTAAAATGTATTGGCAAGGTTGATTTCATTTGTATGTTTTAGGGTTTTTTGCTGCTGTTATCGCTCTTTTAGGGGTTTGTTTGCTACTTTTACTTTAAAAAATATTTATTTATTTATTTATTTATTTATTTATTTTGAGAGAGAGAGAGAGAGAGAGAGAGAGAGAGAGAGAGAGAGACTGGGGGTGGGGGAGGGACAAAGAGAGTGAGAAAGAATCTTAGGCAGGCTCTGCACTGTCAGCGCAGATCCCGATGCGGGGCTTGAACCTGAGAACCGTGAGATCATGACCCGAGCTGAAACCAAGGGTTGGATGCTTAACTGACGGAGCCACCCAGGTGCCCCTGTTTGTTTTATTTATTTTTTTTAATGTGGCTACCATCAATTTAAAGCTACACGTGTAGCTCATAGTAGGTTTCCACCTGGCAGTGCTGCTCTAGCTGAACCTGAGCAACGAAAGCTTTCTGTGCCATGTGAAGTTTATTCTTTATTGCGAAGGTAATGCGGAGCCATCGAAAGGTCCCAGGTAGGGCAGCGGCAGCAGCAGCAGATTTGCATTTTAGAAAGTTCGCTTTGGCAGCAGTGTGGTGTGTGGGTTGAAGGAGGAAGCAGCTAGGAGGTGATTTTACTGCTGAGGATAAGGGAAGCTTGGGGTCTGGAGAAATATACTGGAAAGACAAAATCAACTGGTATCGGTTCTTGGGTGTAGTGACGACACTGTGGGTCATACAGGAGAGTATCCTTATTCTTAGGAGATGCCTGCAGAAGTGTTTAAGGATGAAGTGTCCTATTAGCCACAACCAACTTTTTTTTTTATTATTATTTTTTTTATTTTATTTTTTTTTTATATATATGAAATTTATTGACAAATTGGTTTCCATACAACACCCAGTGCTCATCCCAAAAGGTGCCCTCCTCAATACCCATCACCCACCCACCCCTCCCTCCCACCCCCCATCAACCCTCAGTTTGTTCTCAGTTTTTAACAGTCTCTTATGCTTTGGCTCTCTCCCACTCTAATCTCTTTTTTTTTTTTTCCCTTCCCCTCCCCCATGGGTTCCTGTTAAGTTTCTCAGGATCCACATAAGAGTGAAACCATATGGTATCTGTCTTTCTCTGTATGGCTTATTTCACTTAGCATAACACTCTCCAGTTCCATCCACGTTGCTACAAAAGGCCATATTTCATTTTTTCTCATTGCCACATAGTATTCCATTGTGTATATATACCACAATTTCTTTATCCATTCATCAGTTGATGGACATTTAGGCTCTTTCCATAATTTGGCTATTGTTGAGAGTGCTGCTATGAACATTGGGGTACAAGTGCCCCTATGCATCAGTACTCCTGTATCCCTTGGATAAATTCCTAGCAGTGCTATTGCTGGGTCATAGGGTAGGTCTATTTTTAATTTTCTGAGGAACCTCCACACTGCTTTCCAGAGCGGCTGCACCAATTTGCATGCCCACCAACAGTGCAAGAGGGTTCCCGTTTCTCCACATCCTCTCCAGCATCTATAGTCTCCTGATTTGTTCATTTTGGCCACTCTGATTGGCGTGAGGTGATACCTGAGTGTGGTTTTGATTTGTATTTCCCTGATAAGGAGCGACGCTGAACATCTTTTCATGTGCCTGTTGGCCATCTGGATGTCTTCTTTAGAGAAGTGTCTATTCATGTTTTCTGCCCATTTCTTCACTGGGTTATTTGTTTTTCGGGTGTGGAGTTTGGTGAGCTCTTTATAGATTTTAGATACTAGCCCTTTGTCCGATATGTCATTTGCAAATATCTTTTCCCATTCCGTTGGTTGCCTTTTAGTTTTGTTGGTTGTTTCCTTTGCTGTGCAGAAGCTTTTTATCTTCATAAGGTCCCAGTAATTCACTTTTGCTTTTAATTCCCTTGCCTTTGGGGATGTGTCGAGTAAGAGATTGCTACGGCTGAGGTCAGAGAGGTCTTTTCCTGCTTTCTCCTCTAAGGTTCTGATGGTTTCCTGTCTCACATTTAGGTCCTTTATCCATTTTGAGTTTATTTTTGTAAATGGTGTGAGAAAGTGGTCTAGTTTCAATCTTCTGCATGTTGCTGTCCAGTTCTCCCAGCACCATTTGTTAAAGAGGCTGTCTTTTTTCCATTGGATGTTCTTTGCTGCTTTGTCAAAGATGAGTTGGCCATATGTTCGTGGGTCTAGTTCTGGGGTTTCTATTCTATTCCATTGGTCTGTGTGTCTGTTTTTGTGCCAATACCATGCTGTCTTGATGATGACAGCTTTGTAGTAGAGGCTAAAGTCTGGGATTGTGATGCCTCCTGCTTTGGTCTTCTTCTTCAAAATTCCTTTGGCTATTCGGGGCCTTTTGTGGTTCCATATGAATTTTAGGATTGCTTGTTCTAATTTCGAGAAGAATGCTGGTGCAATTTTGATTGGGATTGCATTGAATGTGTAGATAGCTTTGGGTAGTATTGACATTTTGACAATATTTATTTTTCCAATCCATGAGCAGGGAATGTCTTTCCATTTCTTTAAATCTTCTTCAATTACCTTCATAAGCTTTCTATAGTTTTCAGCATACAGATCCTTTACATCTTTGGTTAGATTTATTCCTAGGTATTTTATGCTTCTTGGTGCAATTGTGAATGGGATCATTTTCTTTATTTGTCTTTCTGTTGCTTCATTGTTAGTGTATAAGAATGCAACTGATTTCTGTACATTGATTTTGTATCCTGCAACTTTGCTGAATTCATGTATCAGTCACAACCAACTTTTAAGTCCTGTATATCCACATGGAAACATCGCACACATACACACAGTGCGTATTTGTGAGGGAGGAAAGGCAAGTGGCATGTTAGTATTATTATGAAAAATATATGTAGATGGCAAAGGGAGGTGGGGAGAGAAGGCAAATGCGTTGTAAAACGTGAGTCACTGTGACTCTCAAAGTGATCTAGTAAATAAGGGATCATCCTACTTTTTTTTAAATCTTTCTGTATGTTTGAAATTGTCCAAAATGAAGAGATGGGGGAAAATGAAACAAAACAAAGAACCCTTAATGCATTGATTGGATGTGAGAGCGAGGGGAAAAGAGCAGGCAAGAATGATTTTCTGGTTTCTTGATTGACAATGGAGTGGACAAGGTTGTCATTCTTTTTTTTTTTTTTAAGTTTATTTAATTATTTTGAGAGAGAGAGGGAGAGAGAGAGCATGTGTAGGGGAGGGGCAGAGAGAGACGGAGAGAGAGAATCCCACGCAGGCTCCATGTTGTCAGCACAGAGCCTGACGTGGGACTCGAACCCATGAACCATGAGATCGTGGCCTAAGCTGAAATCAAGAGTCAGATGTTTAACCGACTGAGCCACCCAGGTGCCTCAGTGGTTGCCATTCTTGAGATGGAAGCACAGAGAATACACGGGACTGTGGAAGGTCAGGATGAATCCAGTGTGGAATGTGTGCGCTTCAAGGTGCCTTGGGGACCCAACGGGCAGGGTACAAGCTTAAGTTTCTGAGAGGCAACGGTTCTAGAGATGCAGACCTGCATGATTTGGAATCTAGACAGTAATTGAAGGTTTCTGAGAGCAGTATAGTATCTAGGGTGTGTGGGGTGGGGAAATAGAAGAGAAAGAGGTGTGAGGACAGAACCCCAAGGGAACGCTAATGTTCAAGGGTCTGCGAAGGAGAATGGTGTTGTAGACAGCCTCCATGATGCCCCCCAGGATGGCCTCCTCATATTTGTACCACCATTGGTCTGTGTGACACAGTCAAAAATGATGGTATGTCACTCCTGATATTAGGTTATAAAAGATACCGTGGCTTTCATTCAGGCTCATTCTTCTTGAATCACTTGCTTTGGAGGAGGCCATCTGTCATGTCACGAGCAGTGCTGTGCAGAAGTCCACGTGGCAAAGAACTGAAACCACCTGCCAACAGCCATGTGGAGCTGGGAAGAGCTTGGAAGAAAATATTCACGAATGAATGAATGAATGAATGGATGGATGGATGGATGAGACTGACGTCTCTTGAGAAACCCTGAACCAGAACAACCCAGCTAAGCAGTTCCATCCGACTGAACTGCTCCCAAACTCCCGACCCTAAGAAACTACATGAGATAATCAGTGCTATTTTGAGCGGCTAAATTTGGGGTGATTTGTTATGCAACAACTGACAGCCAGCACTGAGGCCTCAGCGGAAACTTAGAAGAGTGGTCAAAGAGATATGAAAACTTTGAGACCAGGATAACACGAAGCCAGGGAAGAGAATCTTACATGGAGGAAGGTCTGGGATACAGTATCCAAATGCCACCAAGTGGAAGAGAAATGGACTTTTCAGCAAAGGGGTGGTTGGCAATCTTGGTGAAAGCAATCAGTAGGGTGTAGGAGGGCAGAAACCAGATGATAGTGGACTACAGAGTAAATAATAATAAACGCTATAATCTTTCCATTGTCACATTTAATTGGGGGGGGGACCCTAGTGACAAGTATCATAATCCCCATTTCAGGGATGAGAAAGCCAATGTCACACTGCTGCTATGCGGTAAAAATCTGTCCCCCCACCCCTACACAAGGGAACTATTCAAGAATTCTGTCTAACTAAATTCATTACTGTCTCTGGAAAGAGTTCTGCTAAACTCCATTTTGGTAACCTCATTCCATTGGTGGTTGTGTTCTTACATCCTTTATAATTTCGGTGCCCCCAGATGGCTGCCCAGCTGGGATAGAGGCTCCTTCTAGTTCTGCCTAAATCAGCCTTCCTGCCTTAGGTAAATCCTTGAGAAAAGAACTGACAAATTAAAATGAGTGAAAAGCCATTCTTCCATTCATTCCATCATTACTCTTTTGAGTTCTTTGAAAGAGCCTCAGCTACCGGGCCAGCCTTCTGAGATATGGATGGGCTACCAATGTGATGTTTTATATCTGAAGTTGGCACTCCACAAGCAGAAGAAAGTCTGCCTCATCTTCCTAGAGAGGGGACCCCTACCCAAGGTTGAATAAAGCACAGCATTAACGAATGAAGCAATCAGAGTAATCACTCAGCAGTGATTAATAGCAATAACTCCCAGGTCTTACACATGAAGCTATAGATATGTAGCTATTTCTAGCCCCAACTCTGTTCTAATGTCTTTGACCTTCAGTCAATCAGTTCACTTTCCTGTGACCCATACCACCTCCGCCACTGAAAGGTTTCCTGAGAAAGGTTTGCCCTGTGAGAAGAACCCACCTCAGACCTGCTCGAGCTTTATTAAGTGACCGTGTGGTGTCTCGGTCAGTCTCCCTGGCTTTGGGCTCAGACAGGCTCCACTGGGATTCCAGTATCTGTGTGATTGCAAGTGGGTTTCACTTTTAACTTTTATTATTTCCAGGTTTCTCATCCGGGGGAAAAAAAAAGAGGGATGATAATATTTACCTCTTAGCATTCCCCTAAGTATAGTAGGGAGAAAAAAATTGTCTGTAAAAATATGACCGCCCAACTTCCTCGTTCTAGTGTGGGGCAGGAACCACCTCAGAGGTGCTTGGGTCATTTGTTGAGGGAAATGCTTTGGTAAACCTGTGTGGCCAAGAAAAGCAGCTAAGCTCCCTCATGTTCACCCATCTCCACAGTTCCTTCTCTAACCCCAGATTGAGAACAGCCCAGAATGCAGAGATTTGCTCAAGAGAGATAAATTACAGGACACCTGGGTGGCTCAGTTGGTTAAGTGCTTGCTATGAGTGAGAGTGATGTGTCAAGCGAAAGACATTGTCAGGAGGCAGATACAAGAGGTTGAATTCAGCCAGAACAGGAATTCATAAGGAAAAGTGACCATGAAAATCTCATCCCATCTCTCAAGAATCCTTGGAAATTTGGGGGCAGAACACAGACATTCCACAAAATTGGGTATGGGGACTGGGCTACGTCAAAAATACATGATCCAAGAAGGCTGGTAAAAATCAGATTACATAAGGATCAAATGAGAGAAGGTCCATAAAGCATAATTAGCTCAGAGCCCAGCTTGTGATAAGCACTGAGCTACAGGTAGCTTCTTGTTATGATTTAGTGCGCAATTTCCTTCTTTCTTCACCCCTTTGAACTTCAAGGGCTCACAATCTACTTGAAAATTACGATCTAGTCATTCATTCATTCTGCAAGCATTTATCAAATTCCTTCTGTGTATCAGGTAAGTTAAATCATCTCAGGTAGCAGCGATGATCACAGCTAATGTTATGCAAGGCTCACTATGCGCCGTGCGCTGTGCCAAAGGCCTTACCTGGAGCGTGTCATGTATTCCTCAGGACAGTCCTAGGGAAGAACGCTCCCACTTTACAAATGACACACTGAGGCACAGTAAAGTTAAGTGGCTTGCTCAGATCACATAGCTAGCCAGTGGGCGGGGGTGGAGCCAAGGCTTGAACCCAGGCAGCCGGATTTCAGTGGATTATTTTAAGCTCTACGCTGTTTCTTTTTCATGTTTATTTATTTATTTATTTAGAGAGAGAGAGAGAGAGTGCAAAGGAGGAGCAGAGAGAGAATCCCAAGCAGTGTCCACACTGTCAGCACAGAGCCTGACACGGGGCTCAATGCCATGAACCGTGAGAAGATGACCTGAGTCGAAACCAAGAGTCAGACGCTTCACCCACTGAACCACCCAGGCGCCCCTCCATGCTGTTTTCAAATGCAGTCGACCTGGGTGAGTTATGGCCTACGGAAGGGGGCGGGTGGAGATCACGAGGTAAGGGTCCTGGGGAGATAAGCCTACAAGTACTGGCAGGATTTTCTTGCCTCCTTTCTCCTCACCCCTTCTACTCCCTTTCTAGCTCTCAGCTCTCCAGATGGGGGTGACATCAGGATCCTCACACTTTTCGTGTGTTCGGAGCTGCTCATCAGCTCTGCGTTGTTCCCACCGTTAGCAAAGGGAAGGAGGAAAAGAAAGAGAAGGAAAAGACCCATTAAAGCAACCAATAGAGGGGCGCCTGGGTGGCGCAGTCGGTTAAGCGTCCGACTTCAGCCAGGTCACGATCTCGCGGTCCGTGAGTTCGAGCCCCGCATCAGGCTCTGGGCTGATGGCTCGGAGCCTGGAGCCTGTTTCCGATTCTGTGTCTCCCTCTCTCTCTGCCCCTCGCCCGTTCATGCTCTGTCTCTCTCTGTCCCAAAAATAAATAAACGTTGAAAAAAAAATTAAAAAAAAAAGCAACCAATAGATAATTAGGAGCAGACTATTTTGCCATAATGCAGCACAACAGCAATAAATAAATCAATCACTTGGGGGGTGGGGAATGACTTGCCTATAATCAGCTATTAAAGGCTTGTACCGCTAATTAGTCTATTAATTAGAACTGTTCTCGCCCTTCCACACGTTATCAGCCTGCCAAGGCAAAGAAAACTCAGCCCCAGGGGCAGGAGATAAGAGAAGTAAGAAAGACGGAAGTAGCAGATTCAAACAGCTGGGCAAGTCTGTGTTTTAAAAGCACAGCTTAGTGCCCGGGGCAAATCCACCTGCTAGTAAGAAAGGAACGTTTATCAAAAACCAAAGGGCTGTTGTCTTTGTTGAGCAGAAAGGGAAGAAACGATTTAATCTTTAAAGAGAAAAACCACCATAACCACACAAGGGGATCTGTGAAGGGCAGCTCCACTGGGTGTTCCCTGGGGCACTGGACACAGTGAGAAACACACTTGCTTAGCGCAAAGGCAGCGTTATCGGAGGCTCAGGAGCACCGCACTCTATCCCCTGATGCTCAAGT
The DNA here is from genome assembly GCF_022079265.1 of Lynx rufus. Taxonomy (NCBI): domain Eukaryota; kingdom Metazoa; phylum Chordata; class Mammalia; order Carnivora; family Felidae; genus Lynx; species Lynx rufus. The sequence goes on along the minus strand of NW_025814829.1, from coordinate 28,773,497 downwards.
GTACTCACCTTGGGGAATTGACACATGTTGAGTGCCTACTATGTGCCAGGCACACCCCTTCTGTGCTTTATGCTTGCAACATCTTGTTTGCTGATTTCATTGACGTTCTTAGAATGCCCTACAGTTATTTCTAGGAGTTCTCAAAAAGAAGCCTCATTGGAGCCCTCACAGCTGTGGTCACCAAAAGACGGTTGTTCGGCTCTTCCTCTCCTGTTCTGACTCTCAGTGGTCTGTGCCCCCTGCCCACCCAGAGCCTGAAGAAGCCTCTCATCCATCACTGAGGCTGACTCAAAGGGCCTAGGGACTGACAAGGTCTTCTTCAACAGTTCATACAGGCTCTGAGCCTCACAGCTCTCTCCGTGTCCCCAGGAGGGGCGCATTGGGGAGGACTGTGGCCTTCATACTCCTCCCCTCTCTTTTCCAGTGTCTCTGCTCCCCTCCGCCCTCCCCTAGTTACCAAACTGACATCCCCATGCACTCAAATGAAAAATAGCAGACACAGAGCGGGGTGTTGGAGGCAGGTGTCTCCACTGGCAACAGCCCACCGGCAGCTGCTAGGTTATCTTGTTTCATCCTTACAAAAGCCGTGTGACAGCCTATTACCAATCCCATTTTGCAGAGCGGGGAAACTGTGGCTCGGAGAGGTTGAGTCACGCGGCCAGTCTTCCCGAGGCAGTGACAAAGCACTTAGCGAGACTTCAGTAAATATTTGCACCGCAGACAGAATCGGAAACATGGAGGTGATGGAAGGTTTCCAGCTTTGGGGGACCTCAGAACTCTCAGGGGTCCAACTACGTGGTAAAGGGGGGCTGTCAATTGGGACAACCCTCTAGAGTGGCAGAAGGGCCAGAGATGGAGAGTACAGGGTCAGCCTCAAGGTCAATTGCTCCCTACCCCACTCCTTCCTGCCCTAATACTTGTCGTATAGCTCACTTTCTACCGGCAACCCTCCCCAAGAAACCCTTTCAGAAACGGTAAGCGGTGACACTGTCCTGCCTGATCCTCAGGATGTCAATAGGTCTGTGTCCCAACAGTGCTTTCTGCTTTGTGGGTGAGAGGGAGGGGCAGTGGTGATGGATGTGTGGAGAGAGCCTGGGCTTAGGAGCCAGTGACCAGCCTCTATTCCCTGACAACTAGCTAGGTGACCTTAGGCAAATTGCTTTACATTATCCACCTTCAGTTTCCTCATATGCAAAATAGGAAATGTCAGCTGCCTACCCCCAAACGTTATTGCGAGAATCCAGTGCAGTAATACAACCCTACTATTATATATACAGAGAGAACTTCACAATTACAGAGTGCTTTCATATATATCTCTGCCAACCTTTAGATCCTCAACACCCTCAGGATTATTATCCCTATTTTTCAGTTGAGGAAATCAAAGACACAGAAGGATTGAAATTCACTTGAAAACAGTGAGCGGTGCTATTATTCAAAAGCAGAATGCCTGGCCCTACCACGTCTGACTTTCAGACCACGCCGCACCACGGCATTTGCCCTAGAGTCTCTCCTCTGGGGTATGTGTCATGTTCAAAGCTTTCATTCATTCAATAAATATTTGTTGCCTTTCTACGTAGAGTCAGGTAGCGAGGACACTTTGCAGAGCTCCTAGTGCGGCAGAGAAGGCAGACCTCATATATGTGAGGAACAATACTGTGTGAGAAGGAGAGCGAGGACAGGTGATATAGGAGGAGACCTTAAGGAAATCTGAAGAGTGAGTAGGGCATAGCCTCATAAAAAGCCAGGGAAGGGCATTCTCAGCTCAAGATGGGAAAGGGCATGGTGTTTGGGACTACTGAAGCATAAAAGGTAAGAGGGAAAGTGATGAGAGAGAGACTGGAAAGTCAGCTGAGTCCAGATTTTGAACGCTTAGCAAGCGAGTAGAGGAGTTTGGACTTTATCCTTAGGATAATGTGGAGCTACCTAAGGCTTTAAGCAGGGAAACGATTGGGAACCTAGGAAGATTTTTCTCGCTGGGATGTGGACACTAGATCTGAGTTGGGCAAGACTGGAGGCAGGTAGACCAGCTAGATGGGGATACATGCAGAAATTCAGGCAAGAAATAATGCTGGTCTGAGCTCCAGATGAGATCATAGGATGGAGAGAAGGGCAATCTTTGAAATAGATTTAGCAATCAAAACCAAGAAGTGGTGATTGATGGGGAATGTGCATGGAGAGAGGCAAGTGAGAGGAAAGAGTCAAGGATGACATTAGCTTGTGTGACTGGTGAATGGTGATGTCCTTATTGGAAAAGGGGACATTAGGGGGAGAATATCTGCTTTCTGTCAGGTATATTCTGCATGAACTTGTATCCCAACTTTGCCAAGAACCTCTAAATTATGGCTCTCTTGTCCAGAGGATGAGGAATGGGTGAAAAGATCCTGCCAACTTGAGAATTCCATTGGCCAGGCACTGAGGTGTGCACATGGTATATGTTGATGGTGCAGCCTCAGGAGGTGGAAGAGCATCCAGTTCCTCTGGAGTAACAGGATTCATCTCCCTGGGTTTCCTGTGGGCCTTCTGTTCCTTCAACCCAACTTCCTTTTCTTTGGTTTTTAAGAGCTGTTTGTCAAGGGCAGACCGTATAAGGCATATTAGTAGTTGCCAAGGGGGAAACTGATCTTAAAAGAGTTTACTATCTAGAAGGACCAAGAAGACAACTAACTACGAAAATAACTACAGATCCATCCATGTGGATAGTATTAATGGCCATAAATGTCATAAAGAACATGCTCCCAGAAAGCCATTCCTTCTGAATGGGGAAAATCAGGGGAAAAGGTATCCGAGTGGGTCTTAAAGGAAAGATGGAATTTCTATAGGCAGAAATGTGAGATTGGGGGGCAAAGGAGATATTCTAAAGGAGGAAACGGCATGATCAAAGATGGCAGCGGGTACAGGTAATCACCAGCTGGGAATCCTGCTGTCTTAGGGTATCTGCAGAGACGGTTCTTAAACTGATGTTCAGGGCGTTTTGAGAAGTCTGCGAATGCCCTGACTATCCAAAATTGCGTATGTATGCACATGGACTATTTTGGAAAGAGGGCCCACACCTCTCCTCCAATTCTCAGAAGGGGCTGGATCTGAGAAAAGTTTAGAAAACAGCACTCTAATTCTCCCGAATTAGAATTCACAGGTGGGCTGGAGGCGTGTGTGTGTGTGTGTGTGTGTGTGTGTGTGTGTGTGTGAAACAAGCACGGTTGGGAATGACCAGTGCATACCTGGGATCTCTCTGTAGGCCCAAGAAGGCCTTGGAATGCTAGCCTCACGAGCTTCCTGCCCTTTGCCACCCCCCGATTTCCCACCCCCATTTTACAAGAGCAGTCACCACTGGCACCAGGGTCTCCACTGCCCTAGGAGAAATAAAGGAGGCAAGGACCGAGCTCGGAGCAGGGGGGAAGAATTCGGGAATCATGCAAAAACTCTGAATCGCCTTTGGAGACAGGCTGGGAGGGGAGTCGTTCCGCCCTAAATCTGGAGACAGTCAGTGGGCCCCGCAGGTCCCCCCCCCCCCACCGCCCCACAGCAAGGCTTCGGTCAAATTCTGGGAATTTCCCAACCCGTCGGCAGGGCTGCGGCAGATTTTCCCGGACGCGAGCGTGCCGTGCCCACCGCGGCCGCTGGGTGGCGCGGCGCCGGGCACCGAGCGTGGGAAGCGCGGGCGCGCGGGCGGGCTGAGCTCACACTCCCGGGAAGCGGCCGCGGCGGAGCCGGGGTCCGCAGCGGCTGCGCATCGCGCGCCTCCCGCCGGGCGCTCGGGGGCTGCGAGGTGGGCTGAGCGGTCCCCCGGGAGGGAGGAGGCCGGCCGGAGGTGAGAGCGGGACCCCGTCAGGGTGTCGGGGAGTGGAGGAGGTGGGGGGGTGGGGGAGTCATAGCGCGCCAGGCCTGCGGACGCTGTCCGAGGGCCCCGGGGCAGGGAGGGGGTCCCCGGGGGCGATGCCGGGCGAGGGGGGGTGGGCTGGCCGTGCTCGGCTCGCGCCCCACCCCCGCTGCGGCGCGGCCTCCGGGTGCTGCTGCCCTGGCCGCGTGGGTAGGAGCGGATCGCGGCCCGAGCAGCCCCGGTCGGCCCCCGGGCTCTGGGGCCAGGGCTGGCTGGGCGGGGGAGGTGGCGGAGCAGCCCCCTGGCCCCGGCGCGGCAGCCCCTGCCCACTCCCACCTTGCGTTTCTCCGCTCCGCAGTGGGCGTGGTGCCCCTTTGCTGCAGAGGGGGCGCCCGGAGTTGAGGAAGGCAGTGGGGGAGGGAGAGCGCAGAGACAGGTGGTTGAGGGGGCGAGGGCTGGTGCGCCGAGGCTCGTGATATTAATGCGTATTTCTTTCTCCCCCCTTCCTCAGGGGGCGCGGAGGTGCGTGTGGAGGAGGCGGCGGGAAGGCCAGAGGCATGGCTCGGGAGAGAGGGCAGGCTGCCGGAGGTGCCACTGGGCTCCGGCTCCGATCAACCCCCCCACCCCACCCCCCAAATTAATAAAGTGGGTGAGGTGGTGAGGGTGGAGGAGTTTGATGAACACCTGGCCCCGAACTGCCCCGAACTGCCCTCAGCCGGCCGCCTGGCTCCCGCGTGCATATCCGGGAGCCGCATACTCTGAGCACTCTGCAGAGGCCGGGGTGGTGGGGGGTTTGGTGAGAAAGCCCTCGGTTGAAGGAGCCGCAGCAACTGAGTCAGCTCCAGAGATAGGGGTTTTGGGGGGCGGGAGGTGAGGGGAAGTCTCCAGGCCTACAGCCCGTGTTCATAAGTGGTGGGAGGTGGGGTCTGTAGGGAAACAGGGTAATGTCCTTAGGACTCCCCCCCCCCCCTCCAGCTTTGTTCAGAGCCACAGACCAAAATTCCGGATTCGCCGTTTGCCACATGTGCTTATTTCTTTTTTCTTTCCCTTTCGGTTTATTTTGTTTTGTTTTTGTTTTTGTTTTTGTTTTTGTTTTTTGTTTTGTTTTTGGGGTTTTTGGGGGGGGTTTTTGTTTTTTTTGTTTTTTTTTTGTTTGTTTGTTTTTTTAGAGGAACTGCAAATGACAGAGCAGAGGGACGGCTGGCCCAGCCAATCCTGGAGCTGCTGCAGCACTTGTTCCCCAAACAAACACGTTCTGGTGCAAGGACAGAGAGGAGGGGGCTGCTGGCTCACGCGCCCCCCCCCCCCCCGGGGACCACAGCCCCCTTGCTGCTCCCGTGTGGGAAGGACAGCCCGGCACCTTGGGCTACACGGACGGAGGCTGCCCTGGGCCAGGGTGAGTGATGATGGTGCTGCAGCCCCTCCCTGCTGCCCAGCGTGGGAAGAAGAATGCAGAGCCAGGCAAGTCTCTCTCTGTGTCCTCTGGGGTGGAAGGAGCGGGTATAGACAGGGCCGGGGCAGCCAGCTTTGGCGTTGGTGGTGAAAGCCTTTACCTCCAGCCCCTTGGGTTTGGTTCCACCCCTGGCCTGTCCCTGGCACTCAACAACTGTGGCTATGTGCTTATTGGTGCCACCATGTTATATAACGCTTATATAATCTCCCAGGGCAAGCGCTGTGTCTCCGCTCTCGGGTCACGCCGACACTGTGTCCCTGTGGGAGGCAGGATCTGTGGAAGCTTTGGGGTGGACCTTCTCCTCAACTTGGCTCCTCCTCCCGATCCCCGGCGTAGGAGGGAGGGATGGGAGAACTGGGACCCATCCACACCAGCTGTCTGGGGCTCAGAAAGAGGAGTTGACTGGGCGGCCTCCTCACCTTCTTGCTTCTCTAGGCCCCCTTGTCCAGAGAACTGTCTGGTGGAGTGGATGCCCTTCTTGCGTTTTGAGGTCAGCATTGGTTCTTGGGGCCCCCTGGCATGGCCGATGGGTGTGGTGAGATGACCCCTAGGATGTGACAGAAGAATACGCGGTACATAGGGTTGGATAGAGAGAGGCAGAGATTAACTCTGCTTTGAGGTTTATGAGCAGAAGTGATTAGAAGGATGGTGGTGGCCTTAGGAGAAATTTGGAGCAGGCCTAGGAGCTAGGGGATGGTCAGGGAAGGGTGTACAGGGAAGTGGATCAGACAGCAAAGATAAACATGGTGTTCTTTTACTGTACTCTCCACTGGGCTGTCCCTGGTTACCAGGGCAACAGAAGCAGTGATGAAAATCATGCCTTTCGTTCAGTGGAAAAATCTAGCTCCTCCTCCCGCCTCTTCCTTCCCTAATCGCCTGCGACCCATTGGGAGGTTGATGGCTCCAGGGATCAGAGACCCCGGTGTATCCCCATCAGGCCCCCCATTCCCCAGTGTTTTAATCATCTTGCCCCTTCCAGCATCCCTTATCTCCCCCAGAGCTCGGCAGTTGCGCAGGAGTTGGAGTGGAAGGAGGGGGAAGGGCACGGACGTCATTGCAGGGCAGGGCGAGCAGAGCGTGGGCAGAGACGTGGATGCAGGAATGACTGGCGCACGAGGAGGGTCGGGCACTGATCAGCTAGATGGCGCTTGTTTCTGGGGTGGTAGGACCTGGGGGTGGGAATAGTGGGTGAGGGCCCGCAGAGCCTGGCAGGCTAGGCTTCCCATAAATAGGGAATAGAAGGGCCTCAGGGTCTTTTTCGGGGTCTCAGCTCCCGATGAAAACCAGGGTTCATTCATTTAGCAGGAACTGGGTTCCTACCACGTTCGGTAAGGTTCTCGGAGCTGGGAAGACAGGACTGGCCCTTGACCTTGGAGAAATTGCAGTGGATAGGAGGAAGGTGGGTATATAGGGGAAGATCAGCCTGGCTTTGTTACAAGCCTGGAATCTGGGACTCCAGGCGAGGAGACTGGTGGTATTCCAGACTGGAAGTGATGGATTAGGGTGGAGCCTGAGGGAATGCAGAGGGAAGAGTCTTTCAGAGAGCCACTCTGGCTTGTGGCTAGGTCGTGGGGAAGAGAAGGTGCTAAAATTTTGAGCCTTAGCGATTGGCAGAAAAACCCGGATTCAGGCTTCTTTACAGGAACGTCATGTTTGATTTGATGTTAGGCGACCTGCCTTCAAAACCACGGCAGTCCAAATTGAAATGTTTATGGTCAGGCAAATAGAGTTTGCAGTGGAAGCCAATTCTGGGAAGAGAACTTATAGGAAATTGCATTACCAAGCCTCGAAGGTGTAGGTCGCTGAGAACGTATGCAGGGAGAGTGAGCCCAGGGCCCTGGGCATCGGCCTAGAATTGGGCGAGGCTGTATATCTTGTACCTGTTTATGATCCCAGCGCCCGCCCAGACTGCTGGACCTGTTTCTGCTAATGAACACACACGTCTTCTATCAAACCACACCCCTTTTTGAAGTTCAGGTTTCTGTTTAAGTTTCCTTCTCCCTAGTAACTATGTCCAGGAGGCTATGTCCTGGAAAGATAGGTATATACGCTTACTTCTCCACTCGTTCTCCTTGACCTTTGCTGTGCCATTCACTTATAGATTACTGAGAGGCCCCAAGTTGTGCCTGCTATAGCCACGAGCCATCGGTCTTTAATTAGCCTCCACCAGCAAGACTGTTTGTTCTGGTTCCTTCCCAGTCATCACTATAGAGGAGTAAGAGCACTGCACAGAGCGTCAGGAGGCTTCTGCCAGCTACGTGGTCTCGGGTGAGGCACTTCCGTTTCCAGGACTTAGTGCCTAGTCTGAGCGGTCTGGTTTTCTTCCATGTCCAAAGCCTTCGGATTTGACATCCAAAGCTTTCTCCACCTCTGCCCAGGTTTCTGGTGCCGGGCAGGCGTTTTGACCGAGCTGCGCAGATTTCTCTGATGCTTTGTGGCAAGGAGTAGCAGAAATGGACGCCTGCTCTCTAGGGTAGACCCCTGTCTCCAAAGTGGGTGGGCGCCCTCCAGAGGGAGTGTGGCCCTTGTCCCTCTTGGGAATGTGGAAATGCGGGAAGAGCAGGTTTTCCCAGTCACCAAGCAGTTGGCAAGCTACAGCCCATAGGTCAGATGCCTGCTTTTGTAAATAAAGTTTTATTGGAACCCAGACGTGCCCATTGTTTATGTATCGTCTATGGCTGCTTTCCCGCTAGGTTGGTATAGTTGAGTGGTGCAACAAAAACCATATGACCCGCAGTCTCGAAATACACTGTCCTGCCCTCTACGAAAAACTGTGCCGTAGACCAACAAAGTGCTTAGATCTCCACTGAGATGCTTAGTTGTGGCCATTTCAGAGTCCTATGGTTCTTGAAGATTCTGCATCGGGCCTTACTGTGTTATCCCATGAGAGGGTGATATGGCAGTTGAGATAGTAGATTACTGGAATCAACCCAAAGATAGCCACCCTGTATCTGGGAAATCCCTTTCATTTTCATATTTCATATTTCCCTCGATGCCTTTGATTTGTCACTTCCAGCCTCACAGCCCCTTGTAGTGCCAGGGCCCTTAGAGATGCATTTGCAGAGAGCCTGCAGCCGAGCCTAGTTTGTCTGCCTGAGCCTGGCACTCATCCACTCTGTCAGAACAAGGCCCTCTGGCTTGGGGTTCGTAGGGTGTGCATCTGTGCTGGCTTGGGTCCGGAATTAGTATTCAGGGCTCTTGCGGCCAACACTTACGGTGTCCTCTTGTGTCCAGGTTTCCACCCTTTTGACCCGGTCCTCAAACCAGAGTCTTGGTGAAATTCTTGGTTAGGAACAGTACAAGCCACCCCCCTTCCCCCTCCCTACTACAGGACAGCCGCACAGCAGTTGCATCACTGCTGGTCTGTGTTGGGATAGGAAGTGAGACACTCTCGTGGCCAGAGGAAACCACGTCCTGGGAACGGCGTTGGGGGGTGGGGGTGACTGAGGTTTATTCCCATTGCAGCTGGAAGGGAGGAGGCTGGCAGTGGGAGGAGGGAGCAGACAACCCAGAATAGCAAGCCAGAAGCTGAGCACACTCAGAGCTGCTTTTAGCCGGTACTGGTAAGCCTGGCCCTGGGAGTCTTCCTTCACACCTCCCTCCGCACATTGTCCCCAGAGGCTGGCTCTCTGACTGTTCTCATCCCCCCAAGAAAGAAAAAAAGAAAGGGTCCTCGTCAAAAGCCCTCTCTAAATACCTTTCATTTGTAGAGCTTAGGGTGACCCTGTCCTGCTTGGACTTGACCCGATGTTGACACTGGTGCACTGACTTGGGGAAATATTTGTTTACCAGATATTTATTAAGGGTCTGTTACGCGTGGGGCACTGTACGAAGCTCAGAGGCTGCCAAGGCAAAGGAAGGATTCGCAGTCTGGTCTGAAAGGCACAGGGACCGTTGAACCCATTTCAATATGATCTGCACCGGAATCTAGGCTTCTGGAGAGCGTATCCGTATCTGTCTTGTTCATTGCCGTCATCCTGGCGTGGGGTACCGTGCTTGACACACTTGTAGGTGTGCACGTGCTTAATTGGTTGACCCGTCCTGATTTGGTGCGTCCCGGAAGTGTGCGGGAGGTATCTGAGTAGGCAAGTGGAGGAAGAGGGGAGCTCACGGCAGCGAGCGTGGCCGGTTTGGGGGAAGACAGGATGTTCCTGGGCCTCCTGGTGGTGTGGGTGCAGTTAAGGAAAGAGGGAACGCCCTGTGGGAATGGGAATCCTTGGGCCTCAGGGGACCATGGGAAGGGAGGAGAATGACCTAGGACAAGGTGGCAGGACAGCGGCAGCCCACACCATCGGGGAAAGCAGAGGGCGGGGGGTGGGGGTGGGGTGGGGAGGAGAACCAGCCTGTGGCAGGGAAGGGGAAGACTGGGGAGGGAGAGTGGGAACTGTGAGAGGAAGCACGGCCGAGTCTCCAGGCCCAGGGTGAAAGCAGAGCCGAAGCAGGTGAGTCCCAGATGCACACGATGGCAGTGACAGAAAAGACACGTCTCAGCCCCATTCTGTGGCTCTTCAAAAGACCGTGTCCGGGTATGGCCCCCATGATACCACATTTCTCTGCAGTGGGGCAGATGTGGGGAAATTAGCTGTAGTTTGAGATGACGGTTACCCTCTAAAATTCTTACTATGGAAATTGCACATGTATGTGAAGATACAGCTAGTGTGAGAACATCCCACGTTCCTGTCACTCAGCTTTAACACGTAATCAACATGTAGCCTGATTTTATTTGTACCCCACCCACCTATTCACCTATTCTTTACTTCTCTCGTGTGTGTATATATATATACATATATATATATATATATATATATATGTATATATATACATTTGTTGTTGTTGTTTTGTTTTGTTTTGTTTTTACAGCAGATCCCAAACATCATGTTCCATCCATAAATTCTCCAGTGTGGCTCTCTTAAAGCATAACCCAGTTGTCGTATCCCCCTGAAATATCACTGGTCCCCCCCCCGACCCCCCGCCAGTGTTTACGTTTCCCTGCTGGTCTCAGGTTTTTAACAGTTTTGTTTGAATCCAGTTCCAAACAAGATCCACACATCTCATTTAGTTGATGATTAATCTCACGTTGTCTGTTAATAAAGATTATGGGCATGCTTAAAATAATTTATGTTTTGCAGTTCTGCCTTTTAGATTTATTTAGCTGCCCTGCTCTGTCTCCCTTCAGCTGCCATCAACAGCTTTCCTGAGTTCTGTTGAACCGTGTTGTGATTCCTGAGCGTACTTCATTATTCTTCTTGTCTTTTTGTCTTTGTGGTTTAATATAACTAGTCATTTATTCCCTCCTTCAGTAAGTGCTTCTGGACAGCCTGCTTCGTGCCAGGCGCTCTGCCGGGCTCTTAGCATGCAGCTGTGGAAAGAGAGCGTCCTGGGAGCTTACAGTCCAACCACATGAGAGCGGTTTGGGTCCACCTGTTGTCTCTTGCCCCACGTGTTCACCCCAGCTGAGTTGGGTGACCACGAGGTCACTTGTGTGCTGTCAGATCTGCTGTGTTCTAGGGCTTGGTATTCGTGTTCTTGTGTGGTCACTTATGTGGCTGATAAGAAGTGCTTCTAGAACTATCCAAGAAGTCGGGTATGTTTCCTGTGGGAGGCATCTTTCATAGCCATGTGACCGGGAGTCTAGGAGTATCGCCGACGGACTTGGCGTGGATCCGTGAACACTTGTGGCCTTGAGTCTTTATCTCTAAGCAAGTTAAAATGGAGAGGCTGCTTTCCCTGGGGGGTGGTAGAGAGGCCGAATGAAACATCTGAAAGGTGCTCTGAAATGTTGAAGGGCTCAGCAGATACCAAGTGGTGCCGACACGTTCTTTGAGCAGGTTGGCTGTTTCTGTGACTCTGTGAAGGTCAGGCTGCTTGGGGACTTTCGTCCAGTCTGATGAGGTCACCTGCCTAGGTAGGTTCACTTTCCCAGTTTTCTCTTCTTTGCCGCACAGTCGAGTCCTGGCTAGCCTTGCTGTCTGAGAAGCAGACTCTGATGCTACTGTTCGGGTCTGTCTTGCTAATAAAGCTATTAACTTATGTGCATCTCTCTGTGTAAGTAATAATCAGACCTGTGTTGGGTCCCTGTGACCCTCTGATTTTGAGAACGGTCTGTGATTCTTGTATTTTTTTCTTCCATTTGCAGTTTGGATGCAGCTACGCTGCGGTTCACGAATTAGCATCTGAGCCTTTAAGAAAAAAATCTTCGTTAGTAAATTAAATGTATTCCCAGATATAAAGACTAGTATTCTTTCACCTCTCCTAGATATTTTATCATATACTTAAGATAATAGTACAGAGTATATTAAATATACCATGATATATATAATTCCTGTCACCGAAGGATTCATAGGTTAGAGTTTGAGAATACTTTTTTATTATTTCCAATTAAGCAGTCTTTAATTATTTTGATCGTATGGCTGTGTTGGTTAAAATTTTTGAACGGATCGCTGTGTCTGTGTGTTTATAATTTCTATACAGTATGCCGTTGCCATACTAATACATTATATATGTTATAAAATACAAAATAAAAAGAATTTTTTCAATGTTTATTTTGAGAGAGAGAGAGAGAGGGAAACAGAATCCGAAGCAGGCTTCAGGCTCGGAGCTGTCCGTACAGAGCCCAAGGCAGGGCTCGAACTCACGAACTGTGAGATCATGACCTGAGCCAAAGTCGGATGCTCAACCGACCAAGCCACCCAGACGCCCCCAAAATAAAAAGAATTAAAGGAAGTTGTGCTGCAGTGTATTCTCTGCCTTCCTCCAGCATGAGCCATTCCTGGTCCTGGTGGAGGGCAGCTCACACTCCGTCCCCACCCCTTCACACGTTCAGGACATTACTGCTCTCGCAGAGCTTCCCTCTCCCCCTGGCATTGCCAGTTGTGCGCCCTTTCTACTGGATTGCTTCCATGTGCTGTTCTTTCTGTCTTCTTTGACTCCAACCCTTCCTGTTCCTGCCCCTTTCTCTGTCCCCAGAGAGTCTTTGGTCCTTGCAGCCTTCACTTCCTCTCTTGATTCCCCCCAACTCTGGGTGAAAGTGGTCTTGACGAAGCCAGCCGTGACCACCATGTTTCTAAATCTAGCCCTGGCTTCTTTGTCTCAGTCCTAGTAGCTCCGGCAGTTGGGCACATCTGGTCGGACCCTTTCCCTCGAAGCGCTTTCTTCCCTTGGCTCCCAGGCCATGAATCTCTGGTTTTGTGCCTGTCTCATTGGCTGTTCTTTTGTGGCATCTCTTCTCTTGACCTCGAAACATGTGCCCCTTCCTCTCTATCTTCTCTGTTTCTCTCTGTCACCCTCTCCCAGCCCATGGCTTGAAATACAATCTGCATGAATGATTTCTAGAATTTGCTTCAAAGTAATCCTGGGAGATAGACAAGATTGACCATGAGTTGTTAACAGCTAGATCTGGGTGATGTGTACCTAGGGGTTCCTTGTACTGTTCCTTCTGGGGTTTTTTTTGTTTGTTTGTTTGGAATTTTCCATGATAAAAACTTTAAAAAATCTATAGGCTAGTGACCCCCCCCCCATTATTTGTCTGAAGCCCAGCCCTTCTCCTGAAGTACAGAGCTGTGTGTGTATCCATCTGCCTACTTAACCTTTTAACTTGGATGTTAATAGGCATTTCATGCTTACAAGTCCAAAACTGAACTCCTGATTTTCCCACTCAAATACATTCTTCCTGTGGTTTCCCGTCTTGGTTATGGGAATGCCATCCTTCCAGTGGCTCATGCAGAATACCTATGGTCATGCTTGACTTAGCTCTTTCTCGTACATTTCTCATTCAGTCCATCAGCAACTCTTGTTGACTCTACCTGCAAATATATCTAGAATGTGACCCATGAGAACTGCTTCTACTGTCTTCGCTGTTGTGCAAGCCACCATCATTTGTCACCTGTTTCTTCTTTGCCCCTTACAGGCTATATAATCCTCAGTAGGCAGAAGGATCCCATGATACAGAAGCCACATCATGCCCTGCCATGCTCCAACTGCGCAGTAGCTCCTTGTCTTGCTCAGCAAAAGCCGTGGTTGTTGGTGTGGTGTAGAGGACCCCATAGCTTATAAACACTGTCCAACAGAAATATAATGTGAGTTACGCACGGGAGCCACACGTGTAATTTGACATTTTCTGGTAGCTGAATTGGAAAAGGAAAAGGAAACAGGTGAAATTCATTTTAATAATTAACCCGCGGGGAGGCTGAGTGGCTCAGTCGGTTAAGCGTCCGACTTTGGCTCGGGTCATGATCTCGCCGTTCGTGAGCTCGAGTCCCACGTCGGGCTCTGTGCTGACAGCTCCGAGCCTGGGGCCTGCTTCGGATTCTGTGTCTGAACTCTCTCTCTCTGCCCCTCCCCCACTCGCGCTCTGTCTCGCTCTGCCAAAAATGAATAAACGTTAAAAAAAATTAAAACAGAATTAATTAACCCGGTGTGTCAAAAATACTTGCACTTCTGGTAGATATTACAGGGTTATTCGCACGAAGTCACGCTCATGGCACATCTCAGTTTGGATTAGCTCTGTTTCTTGGGCTCCACAGCCTCCCACGGTGAGTGGCTCCCGTGTTGGAAACGCACGCCTCCGTGATCTTCTGTGCCCTTATCTCCTACTGGCTCTTCCTTCTTTGACTTTGTTCTGGCCGCACTGGCCTTTTTGCGGCCCCTCAGATAAACTAGGCATTTCCTGTTCTAGGTCCTTCTATTTGGGACTCTTTTTCCCAGATAGCCCTGCGGCAGAGTCTTACTTCCTTTGGGCCTGTGACCAGATACCCCCCTTGCGGTGCCCACTCCGCACCCACACGTTTGTTGGCGCCTCCTGTATCCCTACCCTCCGGTGTTTTCTCCCGAGCGCCATCACCACTTGACACACTGTAATATTTCTGTTACTTCGTGTATTTTCCCTCTCTCCCTGCTGGAATCTGAGCTCCACGAGAGCAGGGACTTTTGTCACTTTCGTTCACTGCTGTATTTCCACAGCATGGAACAGTGCCTGGCACGTGTAAGAGATAGGTGGATGTGGTTGAAGAATTAAACGGGATGAATGATCAAGGAGGATTCTTTTTTAGCAAGCACCGTTTGGTTGAGTGCACGTCACCGTGTGGTGTCATATTTTTGCAGCATAGCAGTTTGAAGGCCTAGTTGAAGTCAGGGTATTTTGAAAGAGACCCCTTTATAAAGAGGCGATCATGGGTGCAACTTATAAATGGATTCAAGACCCCTGAAACGCTGCATTTCATTCATTTCCTTGGGTCATTTTAAACCCAGTTTGAACATCCTGCTGCAAGGGTGTGCGTAGGTACGGCATTTTGGAGATGACATCCTTACCTTGAACGCGGTAACGTCGTCACATAATGGTGGAAACGATTTCCAAATGCCTGCTTTTAAGATGTTCTTTCTGTGACGTAAGTCTCTTTCAAAAAGTAAAGGTTTTCTTACCCAGTTTTTAAATGTCACCTTTACCTTGAAGGGACAGATTAAATATTTGTTTAAAGACATTCATTAAGTGGCATTCTACCGACAGGCGCTCCCTGCGGAAGAGGTCAGCAGATTTCGGAGCTGTGATGTTTTCTGCTTGAAAAAAAATACGTGTGATTCCTCTTTAAGTTGAGCACCTCTTTCAGGGACTCTGCCGTGAGATAAGCAGTGACCGGGTGGTCAGATGATTTGTAGCCCTCACCCTCTCATTACAGAGGGCTGTTATTTGTTGTATGGAGGATGGTACCCTTAAATTTGCTTCCCCAGGTACATGTAAACTGTATGAAAGTACACAGTCAGCTGGGGGTACCACTGCCCATTCTTTTGTGTTCGGATCTCCTACTCAGGCACAGGATGCCCCCTGGACCTTTAAGTGACAGTGACCACCGGGCACACAAATTGAAAGAATTCACTGGTGTCGATTCACATGTCAAATAACAATAAGATTTAATTCCCTATTTTCAAACAAGAGGAAATACAGACATCCTAATCATTTCTTCTTCATCCTTATGGATCTTGTGCTTGCCTCATCCAACACGGTTGTTGGATTGTTGGTTCTTCTGTATTAACCTTGTCTCTATAACTCTCATCCAGTTGAGGACTGGGTCTCCTCTTTTCTGTTGCTCCTGGTACCTAACAGGGTTGGGTTTCACCAGTATCTACGGACTGAATGGTGTTGGGGAGTAGATCATTCTCTGACCTCGGCACCTTTGTTGGACGGCAAAGTCCGGTATCCAGATGTCTTTGGTAGCTGCTACAGCCATTTCTTTAACAGTGTCACAGGCATTGGTGGCATTAGGGAGAACAGCAGTGTAGTTGATGCTTGATGAGTCTTGATGCCTCGTCTGGTTCTGACAGGTAGCAAAGTGGCAGCTGCGTGAGGCACTGCCGTGCTGTGCGGTAGATGGCTGTGCTCAGGTGCCGCTCTGGAAGTGGGCTGGCAGAGGTTGCTGGAAAAGATGGCCAGGGTAGCTGGAGTAGCCAGCTGTCTTCTTAAAGCGTGGTGATACATCTTTAAAGCATCGTGGGATGTCTTCCTTCAGCTCACCTAGATGCTGAAAATGTCTGTGCAGGTCTGCTCTTCATCCGTGTTGACAGTCTAGGAGGTATGTCAGCTGGATGTGTTCGCTTGGAGTTGACTTTCCGACTGCTGTGACCAGAAACGCAATTTAAAAGATGAGCGGCTGGAAGGAGAGCCGCAGACCGTCTCAAGAACAGAGGCCCTGGGTATTTTCTGCTGCGTGGGCCACCTCTCGTGGTCCCTGGACCCTACATGGGCGAGCAAGGCTTGTCCCCGGCGGACCGGTCTTTGCTACTTAGATAACTCACTACTCCATCGGCATCTGTTCATTGATGCACATCTGTACAGGGCCTCCTGGGTGAAAGAGTCTACCGTTCCAAATGGAGTGGGGTGGGAATGGGACAGGAAGGAATATGCCAGCGTGAATGGGACAGGGTCTCTGTCCTCAGGGAGCTAATGGTTAGTGAAGGTGCCAGGCACCCATGCTAAAAATACAAGACGAACATAAAAGGGATGTGAACGGAGTACAAGAAGGGGATTTATTAGCCAGAGGGGGCGGTTGGGAATTGGAAAATGTCTCTTGGAACATGAGGAAGAAGATCTTGTCCATCTTGCTCTTAGCTGAATCCTCGGAGGTGCTTCGTTCCTGTCAGGTGCTCAGTAATTACGTATGTGTTAATCGTTGGGTATTGAAGGAGTAGGCCTTCACCCGAAGAGGCAGTGCAAAGGCCCGGGGGCCAAGGAAGAAATGACTGCTTGGGAGAAAGTAGTTGGTGTGCTCTGAGGAGGTGTATGTGGCAGAAAGTGGGCCTCCGTGTTGCAGAGTTAAGGGCAGTCTCCGGAGGGCCTCTGCCAACTTCCTAGGAATTTGGTGGTGGTGGTTCTTAAGCTCTTTTGCACCAGTACTCATTGGGAGTTGCATGCAAATGAGTCTCTTTCTCCAAGAAAAAAAATATCATAATAGCACATGGTCTGGCCTATGCCGTCAGAGAACTCACAGATCCCAAGTTACAATACCGTGCTGTCAGCCGGGGGTCTGTCCGTGCTCTTGCTGAGATCTCATCATGGGTAGGAGGCACTTGTTTTTCCCTTGATGCACACATTCCAGGTTTTCAGGGCACCGACGGGCTGCAGGCCTAGTCGTGACCCCGATGAGCTCAGGGAAGCCGTGGAGAAGAGGGGAGAGGTCTCTCTGTGCACTGACGTAAATGGAGAGATCCAGCGTTTCTTCCATTTAGCAGAGGACAACAAGAAGTGTACCTGGGAAAAAAATCGGGGGAAAAAATGAACCCTTATAACTTACTAATTTGGACTATGGGATGCTTATGCTAACTTTTTTTCTGTGACGCGGCTTCCAACGCAGACACCCGGCCAAGCAGTAATTACAGATATAGAGAGGCAGTGTTTGCATTTTTTGGGAACAGCGATTGCGGAAGGGAGTCATTAGAGTTTCATGTTACCATGGTACAGGGTCCAAAGAGCTCCTTAGCTGTCCCGATCCATCCGCGAGCTGCCTGGAGGAGGAGGTGGCGAGATTTCACGGGCTGCTTGAAAAAGCTGAAAGACTGGGCTGAGGGTAGTTTGAAATTGGATTGTTCTGTTCTCCTTGTCATAAAAAATTCCTGTAAAGAGAGTATCTGTGTACCTTCAGTTAAAAAATAAATTAATCAGACTTCCCGTCTGCCAGGAGTTTGTAGTGTATCTGATACACAGGTAGGATATTTGGAGATTTGAAAAACCCGACGTGGGCAGCACGGTGTTGACTTTTCTGCCTGTGCGTGTCGTAGGAAGTTCGTCCCGTGGAGGTGCGGTGAGGCCGTGCTTTGTTCTGGTGAACAAGGTTGATTGAAGACCAGCCCTGTGCGTGGCCATGCTTGATGCTGGCCAGCAACAGAAGGAACCATCGGAGGTGGAAGGGGAGTGCCCTTGAGCTCCCGCATCCAGAGCAAAGCAAGGAGCAGGGTCGGGGACCCTTGGGAACAGCCATTGCTCGATGCAAGCTCTTCCTCCCCTCTACTTCCCCCCCTTCCTCCCCATTCATGTGCTTAGCGGGATTTTGCTTTGTGAAGAGGTTAGTGTGTGAGTGAGTTTTACGTTTTTGGGGGGCTCCTGGGTGGCTCAGTTGGTTGAGCGTCTCACTCTTGATTTCGGCTCAGGTCATGAACCCAGGGTCGTGGGATCGAGCCCCGAATCGGGCTCCCTTGAGCGTGGAGCCTGCTTAAGATTTTTCTCTCTTTCTCTCTCTACCCCTCTCCCCTGCTCACACTCTCTGTCTAAAATACAGTACAATACAATACGATATTTTTTTCAAGAAGAGGCCCTCCTGTTTTTCCCAGAGTTGTGTTCAGACTTCAAGTCCAGACACTTTAATGGGGAGTAAAATCAGTTTAATGGGTTGAGACCAACGTTTTTTTTTTTTTAAAGGTCATAATAGAAAATATTAGACTGCATGGAATGTGGTAAAGAGGAGTATGATTTTGTGAAGGTTTGTTTCAGTTTTATACATTTCATATTTATGTATAAGTACATAGTATTATATGCTTACATATCTGTGTCTCAGAAAGTTCACATGTAGTATACAGGGTCACCTTGTAAACTTTATTTCTTACTGTGGGTCAGGGTCCAAAAAGTTCGAGAAATGGTCCTGGAGGGATTTCTCAGCTCTTAGGGTAGACAGTGGGTTCCAGCCGCTTCCCTGGAGGCCATCTCTATGGTGACAGATGTGTGAGAGGGCTTTTTTTTTTTTTTTTTTTTTTTTAAAGAGCAGCAGATTCAGGCTCCCACAGTGTGATCCGGGCTTGTCTGTGGCTGCTCGCCCACCCCTGCCCCCACTCTCCTGTGCCCAGTGTTTCCTGCCGCGGGGTGGGGTGGGAGGGGCAGGGAAACCTCACCAGGGGATGGGAGCAGAGGTCACCCTCCCCTCTGTTTCACCAGGTATCATTCCCTGGAGTGCAGCGTATTCAGCCCCCCGCCTCTTCTCTGTCTCTTGACTTTCTTAGCTATGTCCACACCAAAGTTAGGGCAGGGAGAAGGCCATCTGAAAATGCTGTTCTGCTCTATGGTTCATTGGGTGGGGATGTTAGAGTTCACACGATCTGGGGGAGATTCTGGCACAGTGGAATGAGCCAGCCCAGCTCAGTGATTTCACTTGGATTTGTTGATTCTCTGCCTCCATCTTTCCTCCAAAGGAGAGGAGTCTTTCCTGGATTCTAGCTGCCTCTCCTTCCACCAGCTGTGCCAACCGGCCTGCGGAGTGCTGACCCACTTGTCGTACCTCAAATAGAGGTTTAAATTAGGACCTTTAATCTGTAAGAGGCTTACAGCCTGTTGGGTGGCCAGCTGCTCTAGACTCCCATGGGGCAGAGCTGGGCTTTGCCTGGCTGTTGTCGTGTTTAAGGAATCAGGGGGTTGATGACTTCATGTCAGGAATAACCAGACATATAGACTCACTTGTCAAAGGCCAGGGAAGCAGGGTCTTTGGGAAACAGAGCTGTTTTCCCAATATCCCTTTTGCCGTCAGCACTCACACAGGCCCTGGGGGTGGGTGGGTGGGTTCTCTTGGGATGGAATGCTGTAGTGGTATATCCTTGTAATGATAGAGTGGAAAGCCCAGAATTCCATGGGGTTTGGGTGCTGACCTTGCTTCTCCTGGGTACTCAGCCTGGATGTGCAGTTAGTTCTGCTAGCTCTACCTGTGTTTCCATTCCACAAATATTTATTAATCAAGAGTCGTGTGCCCAGGGTGGTGCTAGGTGCCGTTGGGAACACACAGAAGCATGAGAATTGGAGCTTCCCCCAAATTGCTCATTGTCTTTTGGAGGAGACCAGACTAGTATATATCAAAATGTTCGTTCATCCACCAGGCAGATACTTACTTGGCTGGAAGCTGTTCAGGGGAACAGATTATTGAGTTCCAAAGTAAACGGCATGGGGGATGTATTTTTGGAGACCTGAGCAGGGAGAGAACACCAGGGTGGGCAGAGCTGGGCCCTGAGTGGGGAGATTAAGAAGGATGGGAGAGGAGAGGACATTGAAGGTAGGTAGGAGCAGCGAGAATAGGCAGGGGGACTGGGTGGTCCTCTTCCAAAGGGCAGGTGCCTGTGGAGCCCCCCAGTTCTGGAAATAGCCCCAGTTTCGGGCCTAGGCACCCTTATTCTTTGGATAACATTGAGACAGCTCTTGGGTTTCCTCTCTTTTCTCCCCCTCTTTATCATTATAACAACGAGAAGAATGATTCCTAGCATTTATTGAGCATTTATTGCATACCACTGTTCTGTATGCTTTTACGTGGATGTTCTCATTAAGTCTGCCCAGTAACACTCTGACGTAGGTGTTAACGTATTATTACGTGCATTTTACAGCGGATGGCACTAAGGCATAGAAAGGTTGAATAACTTGCCACGTCATGTGGCAAGGAAATGGTTGGGTCAGGAGTCCCCCCAGGGCAGCCTGAAGGCAGAAACCTGTACTCTTAACCCGCTGGTTCCTGAACTTGTCTGAACATTGGAATCGCCGGGGGATCTTTTAAAATTTCCAAAGCCGGGGCCAATTACATTACACCCTATGCCAATGACATCAGTCTCTGGGTGAGGGGGGACTCGGGCATCAGTACTTTTTGAAGCTTCCCAGGTGATTCCAATATGCCATCAGGTTTAGAAACCATTATGTTAACCTCTGAATTTTTTTGGGGGGGGGGCCTTGAATATTTGATTGAATCCATTTTTATCTCCAAGACAGGGGGGCCTTCTCTCCAGGCCTGTCTGAAGCTCACCCATGGTTCTTGAGAGAGTGACTCCAGCCTGTTTTCTGAGGGAGCAGGACCCGTCGCAGCCCACGGCATCTGGGACCCCACCTAGGTGGGCTGGAGTGGGCAGAGGGAGGGGTGTTCTCCTGGAGGGGTGCCTCTTCTCTCGGAGGGCCGTCTTGGGGCAGAGACACTGTCAGAGCCCTGGAGACCTTCAACTGTGGTTTCTCACGTCTTCTGCTCCCATGGGCCCCTGACTTCAGCGGGGAAGGCCGAGGGTCACTTGAGGGCAGATCTCTTCTCAACGAGTCCTGCTCCTCTCCGCCTGTCCCCGGGTGAACCTGAAATGGACACGAGGAACGGAGTCGTTTGGGTGGCTGGGAACAGCACTAAATTTAGCAAAAGTGTAGCTGGTGGGGGGCTGGCCTGTAGTGAGCCAAACGCAGCCCGAGTGGACCAGATTTATAGTCAGCAACGCAGCCAGCGTCGTCTCTGCTTGGGCAAGTCTGTGGTTATACAGGATCTTCCCGTGTCTAGAGCCAGGAAGCTTGTCAGCCTGTCCTGCAGGATCTCCCTGACTCTGCCCCCAGGAGGCTTGGCTCCACCCCCGCTGCCCCTGGGGATCTGGCTCCTTCGTCCTTCCCTCACGTGTCTGGAATTCTCACTTCAGTATGTTAGCCGTGGCCTGAAAATTCTTCCATGCCTCTTGGCAACCTTGATTCCCAAGACCCTGGAGGGCAGACATGAACTTTGGTGGCTTTCTCTTAGGGCATCTGGCATGTTAGGATACCTTTTGGTCAAGGTTGTGGAATGGAGCAAAGAGTTCATTCACATGGTCAGTTGAACAAGGTTTTAAGGGTCTGAGAGGCCCACTGTCTCCACGTAAAGTGAATCACGATGTGGAGTGACCGTGGGTGGGCCGAAAGGCTCGTTAATAGTTGGGGATTTCTTTGGGTGCCTTATTTTCTGCCCTGTTGGGGCCCATTTCTGGAAGGAGGTGGGTTTCGTGGAATTGGAGACTGGGGGTCTGCCGGTGACAGGTTATCTTCCCCTCCTGGATCTCCTTCTTCCACTTCTCAGATCTCATGGTGGCAGCTTGCCTGGGGGAGCCGCTGTTGCCTCAGTGCCCTGGCTTTGATTAATGACCAGGCTACATTTTCCCAGCCCTTTCCAAAGTGGACAGTTACACTTTGGCCAGGGCTGGGGTCTTGTCTGCGTGACATGATTTGTTAGCCTAAAGCATCGGTTCTCAACCAGGGGCATTTCCCCAGGGGACTTTTGGCAAAGTCTAGGGACATGTTTGGTTGTCACGTCGGAGGAGAAGGAGGTATGTTATTGGGGTCTAGTGGATAGAGGCCAGGGATACTGCTAAATGTTGAGGGCAGTCCTCCCCACAACAAAGAATTATCCAGTCTGGAATGTCAATACTGCTGAGGTTGAGAAACCCTGGTATACGGGGGACAGTCTTATAGGCCCTTAGAGGCCATTTCTTCCAGATCTGTGCTTCTGTTGGAAATGACGAGACCAAGAGCTGTCTGGCCACCACCTTCTCCCTTTGTCCTCCAGGTCCGTTCCCCCTCCCCTTAGCATTTACAGTTACATACTCTCATATGTTCATATATATTCTTGTATATGAAGAATTCTTATATGCATTGTGTTCAGGAGGTTTCCAGGGAGTTGCTTAAACCTTCTATGGTACAGATTCTCATAGAATCCCACCATTAAAGCGCTCATGTACCCTAGGTCAGTCTTATAGTCAGCATGATGCAGTTATGTCCCTGGTGCACCTAAATCAGCTATGGTGTTGGCATGTTTCGATGCTGATATCTTTGAGATGAACTTTCAGGGCAGCAGAGAAGCCCTTCCAAGCAAACCTCCTGTGGAAGCACAGGGTCTAGCCTGCCTTGCAGATCGGAGTTGTGCTTGCTAAGTCCTCTTAAACGCAGGAAACATGCTTCTGGCCTTGGAGAACATGATGTTGCTTCCCAGATAAAATGTCCCAACCTGTTGCTAGATAGCCTCAGCTGCCGAGCACATTGCTCGTCTGCCAGCACCCTTCTCCTGCAGCAAGCAAGGCTGCTTTAAGGCCAGGACAGGCCAGGAAATGCGATGTCTTCCCAAATGAGGACCTGGAGGGAGGATGGCTGTGCGTGGATTCTGGAATACGCTGGCTTTTTACGTTTCAGGACAAGCCTCAAGGTTCTTCTCATGTGACTTCAGTACTGACTCTATAGCTGTGATGTCAGAGAGCAAAGGTGTGAATGGAGCTTTTATAGTTTTGGGGTGGTGGGGGGTGGGTAAGAGAAGAGGCGGGGAGTGTGGTGGCAGGGCAGAAGCCAGGGGAAGATGGACAGATACTTCCCTGGATGCATTTGGCACCCTCGCTCCCAGGTCACTCAGTGTTCTCTGTGCTCTGACATGCGCTCTCAATTTCCATGTGTTCTAGTGAGACCAATATATTTTTAGATGAGCCCAAGCCAAACAGGAAGGTAATTCTTCTTAAGGGAGTAAATACAAATGATGTTGGGGTTACCTGTTTTGTGTTTTAACTTGGAGTTTGTGGTCTCTCTCGGTTGGTGGAAATCCCTGGGAGATGGATTATATGGCAGATCCTGATGTTCTTGGAATTCAGGTTCACTGCTTCCCTTATTCTCACATACAGGACTAAGGTGATAACTGTGGGCTCGGGAACTAGGTTCTAGATTACTGCTAGTTTAGTAGGCAGCCAGGGCAGTCGAAACCAAAAGCCTCCAAAGTCCCGGTCAGTGATGGTAAACATCTGAATGCAATGAGCAAATGCATGTGTGTATATTTAGAAAGTCCCACCCTGTCGAGAAAGAACCTCCGGGTAAGCCCGGATTGCTCATCCCAGCCACAGGTCTGAGCACACCCAGGGTCACATCCTCTTATTCCATGATCAGCTGAAGTCACTTCCTTATGTACCCAAGGCTGCCCACACCCAGCCAGTATTTCCTGCACTGGGTCAGGAAGTGCCGATCACCCCTTTCAAAACTTCTTGGTAGCTTGTAGTCGGCCACCAGCATAACTGAGCCGCCTTCCATCGTAGCTACCGTCTTGCGTCCTGATCCTGCGCTTGTCTTTGGGCCCTTGGCTTCTGCTTGGACTAGCTGGCTTCCAGGCCCAGACCGACTTCAGTTGTCCGGTAGCCACTGGAAATTTAAGCCCTGGGTTGCCTATCTGGGGCTGTGTGGTCTCCCCAGTCTTCTCGATTTTCACTCCCTTCCCCCCCCCCCCGCCCCGGCCCCTACCCCTTCTGTCTTATTAAAAAAATCTTATTCCTCATAAAAATTACTCCATCTTTCAACATGTATCCGTAAAACCCAAATACATTCTCAAACTCTGTCTCATAGAACATAAAACTTGATAAATTAATTTGGAGTTCTAAAAACATGTTAATTTTATATGCCTTCAAAGTTTTGTAGAGTAACCTCTACCATTTACTAAAAGGCAATAAGAACGCGATCAGAAATGTATGTGTGTCTTTCATATTTCGGGGGTGGATAGTAGACACAAAAATCTATTGGTGCTGGGGAAACAAGCCATTTTTCTTAGGGTTTTTATTTTTTAGTCTTTCTCATGAACTATTTTTTTGTCTATTTTTGCATGACATAAACATTCAGAAAGGTGAACAAATCCTAAGATTTTAGCACAAAGTGTTTATAGCCTATAACCAACATGCAGGCCAAGCAAAGAAATAGAATATTACTAGACACCTCCCTCCTCTCATCGAAAACTCCTTGTGCTTCTTTCCAGCTCCCTTCCAAGGGTAAATGCTATTTTGACTGCTAAAATGACAGATTAGTTTGGTCTGCTTTTCAACTTTACAGACATGGACATTCTCTTTTGTGTCTGGCTTCTTTCGCCCGTCACTTTGTTTGTGACATTCATCCATGTTGTATGCTATTGCTGCTTTCCATCCTGCTGGCTGTGTAGTATTCCATTTTTTTTTTAATTTTTTTTTATTTTTAAAAAAAATTTTTTTTTTTTCAACGTTTATTCATTCTTGGGACAGAGAGAGACACAGCATGAATGGGGGAGGGGCAGAGAGAGAGGGAGACACAGAATCGGAAGCAGGCTCCAGGCTCTGAGCCATCAGCCCAGAGCCCGACGCGGGGCTCAAACTCACGGACCGCGAGATCGTGACCTGGCTGAAGTCGACGCTTAACCGACTGCGCCACCCAGGCGCCCCTGTAGTATTCCATTTTATTGATAGACCACAATTTATTATCATTATGTGGCTGATGATGTTTGGACAGCGTGGGCGTAGACCCTGGAGACGAACTGCTGGATCATAGTTTTAGTAGATTGTGCCAACGCAGTTGTAACAATTGTACTCCCACTGGCCACTTAGGCAAGTTCTGGCTGCTCTGTGTCTCTGTCAATATCTGGTATTATCTTCCTTTTCCATTGCACTCAGCCTGGTGGGCGTGAAGTAGTATTGTACTCTGCTCTGAATTTGCATTTTCATGATACTGGCCATTTGGATATCCTCTTGAGAAGGGCCTGTTCAGGTCTTTTGCCCTTTTCCTGTTGGGTTGCCTGTCTTTTTCTCATTGGTTTGTAGGAAGCTCTTCATATGTTGTTGGATATTTGTATTGCAGCTGTCTTCTCCCTTCAGTAGCTTTTGGTGTCCATATCTTTAGTGATATCCCCAAGGTTAACCCATATGAAAACATTGGGATTATAGATAGTACTTTGTACGTGGATCTTTTATTCTTTGTTAGTGATGCTCAGCTTGCAGCTTCATTCTGTCACTACTGACCTAGAAAGGCACTGTTGGAATATTGGTCGTGTAGGGTGGGACAGGGACTCTTGAAGTTCTTGGCATACCGAGGTGCTGGCACCTTTGGGGCCCCATAAAAATACAAATTGTAATATCCAAGTGCTTGCCATGTGCCATATGCCATTCTAAGCATTTTACATAGACTATCTCATTTATATCTCAGACATGCTTATCAGTTAGTTACTATTATTACTCCTCATTTTTTAGTGGGGAAACTGAGGCTCAGAGAGGTTTTTTTTTTTTTTTGTAATTAATGAAGGTCACATAAATAAGACTCTGGTTGCAGAGCTCATGCTCCATAACCGTTGTACTACATAGAAAGCTGCACTTCCAAAAATCAGTGTGTTATTAGCATGCCTGGAAGAGTGCCTGGCACATAGTAAGTGCTCAGTAAATACCCGCCGAGTGAAAGAATTCGACAGTGGTGAGTCGAAGTCTTCATTGAGTGGGGAAGTTTGTCCTGGCACTGGATATGTCGGCCTGAGAAGTTGTGTTCCATCCTGCTGTATGTCTTGCCTGGAGTGGTGCCTGTTGTGGTGTAGACATCACAGTGGGCATTTGTGGAGTGAATGACTCAATCACAGACAGACTGCAGCCTCTGCTTAGCAGAAGAGATGAACTCAGAGAACACCGCGGGGACCAGGGCCGAGGCAGACACATCACGGGGGGCTATGGTGATGGTCCAGGGAGAATCGAGAGCCTGGCCAGCAGCGCCCTGGTTGTGCGGCCACAGGGCAGCCCGGTGTGTGGACACAGAAGCAGGGTCCAGTGTCAGCAGGCGAGGCTGTCCCAGTTACAGGCAGTGAGGTCAGAAGAGGTCCCAGCAGCAGTGCAGGGCTGACAGGACGCAAGGTCAGGTAATCCAAAGTCACAAGGTTGTAAGCAGTAAAAGTTCAGGCTGGCAGGAAAGAGAGCCAGGGAGCGCTTGGAGGGAGTCATCTCCCGGGCTGGGTTCCCCTCCTGAATGAGGCCTTTCTTCTCAGGCTGCAGAATGCCTGCGAGGAATACACCAGACCTCGGGGCAGGGTGAACCAGAGACTTCTCCTGTGCTGGAGCCAGCAGCAGCCTTCGTGAATGTGTTGTCAAACTCTTTATTTAGCGGGCGAGGAAATTAAAGCTTAAAAATGTGAGGTTATTTGGAGCCGGTGGTAGAGCCTGCGTTGGAACCAGGCACTACAGAGTTTCTCTGTTTCCTCATGCCGTCCTCAAACATTAACATGTGGTGGAAACTGTGATACCCGGGAGGAGGACGGAAAGGCTAGGGCCTTAAAGAAGGATGATGGCATATGGGGAAGCAGGGGGGGTCAAGCGCCTGCAGGACAAACCTGGAGGGGCGGCACAAGTGGCAGAATTTGGGGAGGGAAGCTGCGCGCGTGATGATCGCCATCTTGACTCCAGAACGTAAGTTCCATGAGGGTAGGGTCTTTTCTGTTTTTACTGAAGCGCAATTTACAGAGGGGTGCAAGGAGGACGAGGACTTTTTTTTTTTTTTCTTGTGACAAATAACGTCTGACTTAACCATCTTCACCATCGTTAAGCGTACAGCTCAGGGCATTAAGGACATTCATGGTGTTTGAGCAGCCATCGCTGCCGTCCATCTCCAGAGCTGTGTTCACCCTGCGAAGCTGAAACCCTGCACCCATTAACACTACCTCCCCATTCCCCCTCTACCCAGCCCTGGCAGCCACCATGGCTCTGACCACGCTAGGCATCTCGGATAAGTGGAATTCTCCAGCGTTGTCCTTTTTGGGACTTGCGTTTTTCAGTTGACGTGATGTCTTCAGGTTTATTCGTGTTGTAGCACACACCAGAATTTCCTTCCTTTTAGAAGCTGAATAATGTTCTCTTGTGTGGATATACTCCGTTTTAACTATTCATGCATTCATTAGTGGATACTTCGGGTACGAACTTTTACATGGTTTGCTGATCAATGACCAGACTGAGTCCTGGCTTTGTAGGCACTCAACAGAGAATTATTGAATGAATTTTAGTTATGTTGAACATGGAGTGACAGTGGATATTCAAGTAGACTGTCCAGCAGGTGTCCTGTGATAACTCGGGTTTAAATGGAAGGGGACGGGGAGGTGGTGGGGACGGGGGGAGCACCTGGGTGGCTCAGTTGGTTAAGCATCAGACTCTTGATTTTGGCTCAGGTCGTAATCTCACGGGTTGTGAGACTGTGCCCTGCATTGGGCCCCCTGCTGAGTGTGGAGCCTGCTTAAGATTCTCTCTCCCCCCCCCCACTCTCTCTCTGCCCCTCCCCTGCTTGTCTACACTCTCTCTCTTGCTCTCTCTCTCAAAAAAAAAAAAAAAAAAAAAAAAAAAAAAACATTTAAAAATAAATAAATAAAGGGGAAGGGAGCGATGAAGCCAGTAGTGAAGTTACTCCCAGGGCACAGGGCCTGAGCCACAGGAGCAGGGGCCTGGCCTCCGGACAGGTGGGAGCAAAGCCAAGAAAGATGCAGGAAAGGGGGTCTCAGGGTAATGGCATGTACTTAAAAACAAGATAGCAGTTTTAAGAAGGGGGTACTAAGTAACATCCAAGTCAAGAGGATGAGGTATGAGGAAGGAGTGCTGGAATCAGCCAACAGTGATGAAACCAACGCTTGAACTCGGCTCTGCCTGACGTCACTTCGGAAAGAAATCCGTAGAGTGTTAGTGGTGGTACCGGCCAGAATGTGCGATCAGGGGAAACACACCTGAAATAGCCAGAGCTATTAAATGCTGAGGCACCAGCCCTGGCAACAGGTGAAGCAGTGGCAGAGAAAGATTGAGGGAACACAGATCATTCTCGGGCCTCCTTGAACTTGCCTGTGGCCTTGGAGTGTGGCTGGGGGCTCTGTGCTGTAAAGAGGAGAGAGCAGGGCACCCGAGTGGAGGAAGCAGTGAGGGAAATGAGCTTGGGGGACAGAATGTGGGTGTGCATGGGGATGATAAGGAGACCAGATCAGTGAGGCAGAGGATTTGCAGGGGAACATGGGAAAGATGGTTGGCACATCCATTATCTTCTCCCTTTTATTTTTTTATTTTATTTTTTAATATTTATTTATTTTTGAGACAGAGAGAGACAGAGCATGAACGGGGGAGGGGCAGAGAGAGAGGGAGACACAGAATCAGAAGCAGGCTCCAGGCTCTGAGCCGTCAGCCCAGAGCCCGACGCGGGGCTCGAACTCACGGACCGTGAGATCGTGACCTGAGCCGAAGTCGGACGCTTAACCGACTGAGCCACCCAGGCGCCCCATCTTCTCCCTTTTAAAGTTGATTGAGAGATGGTGATTGGGAAGCCTGAGTAATCTACATCTAAAGTAACTCAGCAGTCTTATTTATAGTTACTGGACACCAGAGAATCCCCAGGACAACCCCGTTGCCCTGTAAGTATAGTAGAATATTCTATCACCGACCCTGGTGGTTATAAAGATTCGGTTGCATCTGACAGACACAGCTGGCTCAAAACGAGTGTGGCTATTTCTGAGTTGTGTGGTAGAGAATCAGAGCCCTCATTCTGAGTAACCCGTATTCGCCGGGCCCCAGCTGAGAGGCACGCCTGGTGCTCGATGCTGGGTTAGAAAGACAGAAAGGCTGTGGTCTAAAAACGAGGAGTTGAGCCCAGACCGTTCTAGATTTACCTGAGTCTTCAAGACTTTCCTTCCCGCAGAACCTGAAGAGATGTTGGACTGAAGGCCGAGAAAGTGAATGGTACATCTGCCACCATCTCACTCTCGGAAGCCTCTAGAAAATGCCAGGCTGCCCACACACTGCCCCAGGGCCAGGCAGAAGTCTGTACTCTCATACGTACCCCTTCTGAAAAAGCAGTTTGGTGAATTCTTATGTACACCCACAGGGTTGGCCCTAGATCTTAAGGAAATATTCAGAAATGGCTTTTAAAGATAATACCCAGATAACCGCCCCCCCCCCGCCCCCCAAATCCGTGCTGCCTGGAAGCTATTTATCTCAAGGAAAATGCCCGGGGCATTCCCACAGGGTATAAATGAAGCGTGTGGACCGTGAATCCTCCGTGCAGGGAACCAGTCAGATGCCGCCCCCCAGTGCAGGAACCACGGCAGGGAATGTGAGGCGGGCGTGCTAACGTCCTTGCCTGCTTCTGAGTCCCAGGGTTTTCCTGAGCGAGCTGACGAGCAAGAAGCATCACACTGCCTGCCTCCGGCTCTCTCTGAAATGCTGGAAAGGAAACCGGGACCCTAAAGGAGGCTTTGGATCCCTTTAGGCTCGTGCCTGTGTCATCTGGTACCGTGTCTACTCCAGCCCACGTCGGGTTCTCTTAGCGTAGGGCCCATCTAGTCTCACCCGGCACCTCGGAGCCTAGGTTTCAGGGAGTCGTACCTACAGACACACAAAAAATAGTAAGAGCTAAATTTATCGAGTCTTTACCGTGTCCCAAGCCCTGTCCTAAGTGTTTCCTATTCATTAACTTGTTTAAACCTTAAGGTGACTCTGTGGGATAATTGTCGTTTGACGGACGAGGAAACCGAGTCACGGAGACGTACAGTATCTTTCCTGAGATCGAGTCAGCCAGCTAATACCAGGTGGAGGCAGAAATCAAAACACATGTGCCTCCAGAGCTGGTGACTCTTCAGAGAAGACAGCCCCAGTGGGACCTGTGGGAGCCACCAGAGGCCAGAACAGGGAGGTCATTTGTTGACCAGTCAGACTCCTGGATCCGGTTTCTCCCTGTTGGAGCCGGCTGCCCCTGTTGCTTCAGGGAGGGGACTGCTGCCTTGTTGTATTACCCAAGTTTGCCAGGAGGATTAGCCTCTTCCTCATGTCAAAACAAGCCAAGCAGGAAGAAAACCAACAAACAACTCATGACTTTGAGCAGAAAGAGCCCTGCAGCTTCCCCAGCAGGAGGGGAGACCTCCACCGCAGAGGCCCCGAATGTTTCTGGTTACGTCCCGGTCATCAGCATATGCTCCTGAGAGGGACCCCGAGACCCCTCGTTTTGCAGCTTCGGGCCCTGAGGCCCGACCCGTTTGGCGGCCAGTGTCTGTAGCAGCCCGCCTTCTCTCCGCTGTCCCCCCATCATACCGTGGGGGCTGTGACAGTGTCGTGGACAGCTCACCAGCAGCACAGCCACCTGTGGTCTATGCTCGGCTCTGCCACGAGCTAGCTCTGGGCCCGCGGGCAGTTCTAGTTTCCCATCTGTAGGATGACAAGAGTGAATGTGAGCGGTGGTTTTCAAAAAAAAAAAATTTTTTTTTTATTACAGTGGAACATTTTCTTCAAATAAAACGTTACTGATAGGGGCAGAATATGAAACCGTTAAAAGCAGAGGTATACATTTTCAAGAAAGAAACAAGGGGAGAGAAACCTTAGGCCAGTTGGACTTCTTTACAGATTATCCCCCGAGCCTGCCCGGTTTTGCTCCCTTGCCTTTTCTCACGTCATTCCTTCCCCTCGGGTTGCCTTTGCTCCTTCCATTTTTATTGGGAAGTTTTGGATTTTTCACATTCCCTTTCAGCTTCTCCCTCCTTCGTGGAGCCTCTCTCTCTCTTCCAGGTGGGAAGCACCCACTTCCGGGGTGTCTCTTTGGGAAGTGGAGGGCGGGTGCTGGGCAGTGGCCCTCCTCGCACTGGGCTCTGTCCAGTACTGCGGTCACCACTGATGGCCCTGCCGGCCTCACTGCCCACACCAGCCTCCCTGCCGGGGACGCCCCATGTCCATGGACGTTTGTCTCTCAGGGTGGTTTCGAGTAAGTTTTACCTGCTAAGCTTCAGTTCCCTCATCTATAAAATGGGACTGGTGATAGTTGCACTTACCTCATCGGGTTAGTGAAAGGATTAAATGAGCCTGGAAAGTGCTTAAAATAGTGTCTGGCTCATGGTAAGTGCTCTGTGTCTGTTAATCCTAGATTACTGGCCACATTTGTGTTGTGTCGGTGGGCTTATTTGGCCCTATGACCACGAGCTCACCTTGAGCAGACTGTCGTAGGTATTCCTATAGTCTCAGTGCCTAGCCCACTGCCTGGTCCACGGTAGGCACTCAGCAGACGTGTGTTGAGAGAGCAGGGACCTCGGATTTGGGCCGAAAGGCGGGTAGGCAGATCTGAGGGCACCATATGAGAGAATGTGGAAACTGATGTTGGAGGGGTGGATTGAAACCAGATGCTAGGGGGGCACCTGGGTGGCTCAGTCGGTTAGGCGTCCGACTTCGGCTCAGGTCATGATGTCGCGGTTCGTGAGTTCGAGCCCCGCCTTGGGCTCTGTGCTGACAGCTCGGAGCCTGGAGCCTGCTTCGGATTCTGTGTCTCCTTCTCTCTCTCTCTCTCTCTCTCTCTCTCTGCCCCTTCCCGCTCATGCTGTGTCTCTCCCTCTCTCAAAAAAATAAACATTAAAAAAATTAAAAAAAAAAATTCTTAAAAAAGAAACCAGATGCTAGGGGGCCGTGAACCGTTGAATGCCTCGGTGAGGCACTGGGGAGCCACGGAAGGAAGGCATCAGAGCAGAAGGACGCGATGGCTGAGAATTTCAGGGAGGATACTGGTAGAGGAATCTAGAGTCCGGATGGCAGAAGAGAGCCTGGTGCCAGCGGGGCCACCAGTTAGGAGGCGTTGGGGACACAGCTGGGAGTCACGAGCTGTGTGGGCAGGCAGCGTGCTCTCTGCTCTCCCTCCCTCCCTCCTCAGCACCGCGAGGAACCAGGCCAGCTGGTTGTGACCTTCCCCCGTCCAGCCCTGACTATTCCCAGCCCTGGTTCTTGACTACGTACGTCCCACTCACTCTGACACACCTTTCCCAGGTTGCCAGGTTACCACAGCCCTGCACTGCGTGAGTCCTTGTGCCGCAGCTCTGATGCCACTTCATTCTCCGCCCCCCCCCACCCCGCACTTTCCAGCCTCTCTATGTCTGTGTGTTTATTATTTTAATCTTAAAGTGAGAAACAGTGAGGTTGCTGGATGTAGGCCACGAGCTTCTATTTGCTCTTCTCACCAAGGACAGGCATGTTCCCAAGCCCTGGGAGCGGAGCCCCGGAGCCCCCGGGGGAGGGAGGTGTGAGGCAGAATGTGGAGAGGAAGGCATGGGTGTGCTCAGGCTGGTCCGCCATCTTGTCTGTGGCCTGCACGTGTGGCCGCAGCCTTCGTGGGCTCCCTGTTGGTCAGGGAGCTGTTCTTCGGCATCACGTGACGGGGCGCCTGGTCCCGGCCTCCCTGGCAGGAGAGCACAGGTCCCGGCCGTGGTGTCCCCGCATAGCAGTGGCAGTGGACGCACTCTGGCCGGCTGTCTTGGCCACGGCCGCGTGTGCGGCGTGGTGGCTGGATATGAATAAGGAAGCCGCTCGTTGCCAGCCTATGTTAAGCACCTCCTGTATACAGAGTTTTGTGTCTGGTGTCCACGACACGGGCAGATAGAGAGTTCAGGACACTCTGTAGTCCCTGCCTGGGCGGTGGGGAGTAGTAAAAATAACTGCCATTTAATGAGTGCTTACTGTGTGTTGACCCGTGTGCTAAGTGCTTTGTATATATTATCTCATTTAATCCTCACGGTGACGGCGTGTTGCTGCTGTTATTAGCAGTCTTCTATGGATGAAGAAACTGAGGTTAGCTAACGGCCCTGGGTCGCACAGCCCCTGAAGGTGAGTCTTCCCGACTCCCAGGCCCCCACCGTTGTTCCTGATGCTCTGCCGCCTTTCATGCGTTAGGACGTGTCGTCCGTGCATTTGGAAGTCTTGGGTCGGTTTATTTCTCCGGCGCTCACTGGCTGGGCCGTCTTGGCCAACCAGCTCCCTTTGCTTTTCTCATTCACTCATTTGTAAAAAGGAAATCAATGTGTATACTTCACCAGGCTTTGGGGCGGGGGGGGGGGGGCGGGTTTGACAGGATGATTGGTCGTAAAACGACTTTGTAAACTAGGAGTTTTACCCATGTAACATCTCATTTAAATGAGTCAGTAGTAAAAACCTACTTAAAAAATACTTTTTTACCCAAAAAAAGAGCAGGGGACGGGCAGAGAGAGAGAGGGAGACACGGAGTCCAAAGCAGGCCCCAGGCTCTGAGCCGTCAGCACAGTGCCTGACTTGGGGCTTAAACTGACGGACCTTGAGATCATGGCCCGAGCCGATGTCGGACGCTTAACCGACTGAGCCGCCCAGGCGCCCCAGTCCCACCTTTAGATCAGGGGTTGTCGGTTGTGAAAATAAGGAGGAGTTCGTTAACGAAGCACAGGTATTCGGAGGAAGTCTTCTAAGAGGATGGGATGTCCCTCGCTGTCTAGCACGGCGAGGAAGAGGCCGGGCTTATAAGTCTTTGTGCCTGGCTGTACGTCCTTGAACGCACCCCTCAGTTCCTGAGTCGTAACTTCGCAACGCCGTCCTGAAGGCTGAGTGGGCTGTGAGGCCGGACCTACGGCAGGTGTTTGATGGATACTGAGGCCCACGTTCGTGAGGAGGAGAATGCCGCTTGGGTACATCAAAGGTGAGGGTGGGGACTTGGCCTTATTTGATGACTCTCAGAAGGGGGATGAAGGGAACCATCCATATCTGTGGGACTGAGGGCCGAGGCCACAAGGCAACCTTGATAAGAAGCCAAGCTCCTGTTAAGGGCTCTAAGCTGCATAGAAGCTCTGCTCCTATCCCTCATCTGGGGGCCAGTAGGGGTCAGGGCTGTGGGAGACAGGATAGCCTCTCCCTGCAGTCCTGCAGGCCCCCAGGAGGAGGCCAGGTCTTAGAGGTCAGCTAGGCAGATACCGGCTCGGGTCAGAGCAGGTTACAAATCAGCAGGAGGAGGGATGCATTCCATGGGGTGACTTGGCCGAGAAGCACAGTTTACTCACAAAGAGGTTTTTTGTTTGTTTGTTTGTTTGTTTGTTTGTTTTTAACTTGTTACTTGGTTCTGTGTGTGAGGGAAAGGAGACAGGGGAGCTAAAAGTTGGGGAGGGGAGTGGAAAGAGATGGAAATGTTGGGAGTGGTTTGTTGGGACACAGTGATCTATTCCTTACGCAAAGGTGATGTGTAATAACTTTGAGTGTAGCCTGATGGCAAGGAGCGGTCAGTTAGTAGCCTCTGGGCATTTTATGATCTGAGAGTGAGGGGTACACACTGGTACTTTGGATATTTAGAAGTAGGCCCCGTGGAAGTTGTACCGTGTTTCCTTACCTGTGGTCGGTTGTCCATTCAGCCAGCGGACAGTTATACTGGAAACGGATGTGCCATCATCATGGCATAAAGGGCCACAAGACACAGTCCAGTCCACGGGAAGCTTCCTTGCAGTTAGGCTGTTTTATAACTGCTCCCAAATCATGTTAGCTCTGGAGGCTATTTTAGGAACTCCTTTGGTTATGAACCATATCTTGTATTTAATTTTGATTCTCTTTTTCCTCTTGTCCTGGATTCAGTAACAGCGTCAACAAACACTGTGTGCGTTGTGTTGTCTTTAAGTGTTGCGAGTATTTAGGAGAATACGAGAAAAGTTGGTGAGACCCGGCGTAGCCTCCCAAGGATGTTTGGCCCTCCCCAGGCAGACACTTCCGTGTCTCAGAGGACCCTGAGTTTCTGTCCGGCGCCTGTCAGTATCCGCGAAACATCTGGGGCTGGCCAGCAAAGTAGAGGGCTCTGCTCCGTCTTCTTGCTTGGTGCACGTGTCTGATAACAGCAAGAATTTCGGCCCACCCCAGGAGGCGCCTGAAGGTGGCGAGGCTCCAGCTTTCCACGTGAAGGCTGTGGATGTCACTCCTTTGCTCCTTTCTCTCCTTCTGCCACCATCTCAGGCGAGGACAGTGTTCTGCTCTCCCTTCACCAAAGCCCGGTTGGTAGCCGTAGGGAGCTGTGAGTCTCTGGGCTTTGATTCTCTGGAGGAGGATGGCTTTGACAGTGGTCTTCCCACCTGTGGGACGAGCACGGCTGATTTCTGTCTCCCGCATTCTTAGCTTCACATGGGGTCACAGGGAGAACCATGGAGCAGACCCTCCCGGGTTCAGGGTTGTGCTTGCACTGTTATCCTTAGTATCCTCCAGCCAGAGGGTGAGGTGGTTACTCGTGCTTGCGAAAGCACAAGTTGGATGGATGTCCCTCTGGCATTTGCTTGGGAACCCTTTCTAGAAACTGGAGTAGGATGGCTAAATTCATGTTCGACAAGTCTGGATCGGAGGGAGGAGAGAAGAGCAGAACCCTCAGAGGACCAGGGCACGCAGGGAAGGGCCGTGGACGAAGTGAACCTGTTTCCGGTGTGGCTGTCAGGGACTCAGGGTGGGCATGTTGACAGGGAGGGCTACTCTGGCCTGATCAGCCAGTCAGCAAGTATTGATTGAACGCCCCTGGGAGTTTAGCTTTGAGGAGAATGAAAGAGAATTCTAAAGCTTGCCTGGGCCCCATCTTTGAAACATTCACGCTGCAGGGGAGGCCCTAGGGGAGCACCCATGATGACACATGACGGCGCATTATCAGTGTCTAAATTGCAAGATGCGTTGCACATGTTGTTGGCGTCTGGAGAAGAGAGAACAGTCACGGCGGCAGACGTGTGGCCTGCCTGGGAAGGAACGGGGAATAAAGGCAGATAGATTGCCGCATCTTGCGGAGACCACGGGCCTCAGGTTCTAGTCAGCAGTGTCTGGGCACCTTCTCCTTGTAGGAACTTGGCCGGGGAGAAGGGATCCATCCAGTGCGCACTCAGGGAAGGAGGCCAGGTAAGCTTAGGATCAGAGAGCAGGGTTTGATTCCCAGCGAAGGGAAACGGAGCAGATGAGCAGATGTGTGAAAAGCGCCGGGCTTGGTGTTTTTCAGATAGAAAGAACTCGGCACAGGCTTACGCATAGATCCCTAAGACCATGGTGAAGAAGAGTCCCGAAGAAGACACCAAAGGGAGGTTTGAAAATGGGTGCACGGGGCTGGGGAGGGAATGGAGAAACAGGGCAGCGCGCTGGTGGACTGGGACCCAGAGGGGGAGTGGAGAGTCCTGGGGAAGGAAGCAAGTCCAGAGGAAGGCTGCTGGCCTGTGAAGGACGGTTAAAAATTGGCCATATCGATTCCAGAGAGGGAGAGACGTCGGTGGAGGGTGTTTGCTGGGCACAGCTTTGTGTATTTAAAGGACTGTCACGCGATGTGGGTGTCAGGCTTCCTCCGTGGAGCTCCAGAGGGCAGCTCCGGGGCCAGTGGGCAACAGTGACAGAGAGGCAGATGTCAACGCGTGGGACTGAATTACGGCTTCCACCGATTGAGCTGTAAAGGATGTGACGGGGGGGCAGATGGGTGACCCTGTGAGGTAGAGAGCCCTTTCAGCGGGCCGACCGTGTTTACAGGTAAGCTGAGCGGCCGCCACGCAGGGACGATAATAATAAAAACAACAGCTACCGCTCAGTGAATGCTTGTGTGCCAGGCGTATTACCGTGTGCTTTCCTTGTAGGGACTCGTTTACTCCTCACGGCCACCCTTTTTAGCCCCGCTTTACAGGTGAGAAAAATTAGGTAGGAAGACAGTCCCCCACCCAAAGTCCCCCACCTTGGCCTCGAACCCAAGGCTGATCATCTTACCCAGATGACCTCAAGGGTACCTTACCTCCCCAGGACTCTAAAGGCTTTATGTGGAGGGTCATCCCAGGCCATTTGGATGGGGCTGAGTGACTCTGTTGGGTTTGGGGCAGGAATGGTGGTTGCTGCTCTCGGCGTGACTTCACTAGGGGTGCTTTTGCCTGACCTTGAGGTCAGTGGGTGGGGCTCTGGCAGCAGGGGTGTTCCATTGGCAGTGAGGCTCTTGTCCAGGATCCTCCGGCCCTCTAGTGACTCTGGGTTCTCAGATGCACCAGTGGCGTTTTTTTCTCGTCAGCCTTCCCGGAAGCTTCCTGGTGGTGCCCTCAGCTCACTGGCCTGCGGGCTCCCCGCCCCACTGCCAGCTCTGTCTGTCCAGAAGGCCCGAGTGACGCACAAGGTGCTGTGGCCTGGAGGGGTGGCAAGACTTGAGCCTCCTCATTTGGGGGGGCGGGGTCCAGGATGGGACTAAGCAGCCAGCTGTCCTCCTGGTGCCCTGCTTTTCCAGACAGAGTTGGAAAGCCACGGCTGGCCGAGGTAGGGCTCCATAAAATGTGCCCAGCACGGTGCCTTGACACGCACACCTTCTGGGGTAAATAAATGGTCCATTCTTATTGTTGGATGAGCCTTCTTTTTTTTAGCATTCATCTGGCCCCTGAAGGTTTTGAAGTTTTCAGAGGGAGAGTGTTGGTGAGGCGAGGTGCTCCCGTCACCCCAGATTACATGGCATTGGGGGAAACTTCCAAATGTAATCTTTTGTTTTGATCTATCTATCTATCTATCTATCTATTTATTTATTTAGTGCAAGGGGAGGGGCAGAGAGAGAGAGGGGGAGAGAGAGAGAGAATCCCAAGCAGGCTCCGTGCTGTCAGTGCAGAGCCTGATGCGGGGCTCGAACCCACAGACAGTGAGATCGTGACCTGAGCCGAAGTCGGAGTCCCCCAGGTGCCCCAATCTTTTTTTTTTTTTTTTAAGGCAGAGCTTAATTGCCTCTCTGCTTTTCGGGAAAGAACATTGACCTCAGAGGCCTGTGCCAGATCCTTACCTGAGAGTAACTGCTGCCGGCCCGTCCCAGAGGCCTTCAGAAAACCGAACCCTCTAGAAGAGTGTGGCTCCAGCGCTCTCCCTCCATTGTTAAGACAATCACGGGGCTCTCTCTCACCCTCAACAATTCTGGTCAACAAGCCCTCCCTGCTCCTGAGCTTTCTGTACGCAGGGGATGTATCCATTCACACCATCAAAGATGTTTAGAACCTTAACTTCTGGTAGGATTTCATATTATGGAAAACACTATCCTGCAATTGAAAGCAGTGTTAATAAAAATGCGTCCCAGATATTTGCCCCCAAATACGACATCGACTATTAGGTTGTAGACAGCCCCTGCCCCTCTCTCACCCGGCTCAGCCCCAGAGGCCTTGCCCCTGCTCCAGCTCCTGGCAGGGCCGGCATTTTGCTGAAAGCCCAGACTTGCTCGCTGGCGTGCATCACGGCCCCCGTGTCTTTCCTTTTCCTTCTTAGGCTGTGGGTATGGGCATGGGCATGCCCCCGTGTGGGGGAGAAGGCAGTCTGGAAATTAAAGCTCAAGTCAGAGCTGTTTGGGGAACCCCCTGTCCTACTGGTGTTTGTGACTCCTGCTGTCTAGATCTGACTCAGCTAAGCAAGCGGTAGTTTGTTCTGGAGCAGGAAAGAAACTTGATTTTTGAGTGACACGGTGCTAAGCTTGTATCTTCACGCAAAGGTCAGTACAGCTCCATGAGTCATCAGTTGTCCAGGTTCTGTGCACCCTAGAGACATCTCCTCTTGCCCGGAGCTTCCCTCCCGGATCAAGACAAAGAACCCCGAGAGCAACAGTAACATCTAAGGGTCCCAGCCTGTGCCTGGAGGGCACATGGGCAAGACCTCCTACCATCCCCACCCGGCCGTGTCTGGCCCGTGGCACGGACCGCAGGTTCCAACCGTGCAGGGATGGGGTAGGGCTCCCTTCAGCCCAACTCACGTGGCCCAGCCACACTCCATTTCTCTGGAAATTATTTCCATCCGTTGACAGGGCCAGGATTTTGAGAGCAGCCAGCCAAGAGGCGCGTTGGGTTACTCCCTGAGTCGCAAACAGACTTTGTCCCCCTGTGCGTCAGGCAGCGCTGGAAGTCCCTGGGGCAGGGGTTTCCAGGGGCTTCGGCTAGTGGAGTGAGTGTGTTCACTCAGCCTCAGGGCATCGTCAACATAGTAGGTGCCGGGCCCCTTTGTCAGCCTCTGTTTTGTGTGAAGCTGAGTCCTCTGTGGCAGGAGCTCAGAGTTAATGGTTAGTGGCCGAGGACAAGGTAGACGTTTTAGCCTTGCTCACTTTCCCAGGTGACGGGAGCCGGCTTGGGCAGGACACTTCGGAGCCTGGACTTTTGGCCCAAGAAGCAGACTGACTGAATCTTCCCAGGAGAAAGCATCTACGTACCAACAGGGCATACTGGTCACGATGTCTGCCGTCCCAGGCCCGGCCATCCCCGGGCCCCCAGACAGACACGCCCTGTCACTCTGTTTCCCTTGAGGGAGACATTCCATGAGGGAGTCTCTTTTGGTGCTGGGGCTCACTTCCTTTTGTGACGTGAATTCAGGACTTGCCTTGGCCTTCACTCACCTTCCTTCACGCCTGCAGCCCTAGGAGTCCCGGGCTCTGCCAGGCCGCTTACTGTCTGCTGCCTGGCTCGTGCTCCCCGTCGGTGGTGGCGTTCTGGGTCTGCGTCTGCATCTCACCTCTGCCAGGACCTACCCTCCGGCACAGGCTGTCCCCAGCCCTCGTCTTGGATTTTCACTTGGCACGTGGTACTGCATGTGTCCTTGGGGTGTTTGTCGTCCCTGCTGGGCCTTGTTTCACTTCAGCTCAGCAACCTGGATGGAAGTGCCATGGTCCCTTGGGTTGGGAATTTGATAGGAAGAGCTCCTCGGTGGCTCTGGGGGGAGTTGTTCCAGGAGATGGACAAGATGCAGTCTTAAGGCTGACCACATCATGGTCGTTACCTTGGATTGAAGCTGTTGATAGCACTCTTCCTTCAGGAACCTTCTCCCCATCAGACTTCTAATGGATGAGTACCATTTCTCACGACCCCCAGCACGTATTCAGACTTTTGCTAATTGTACGTATGTAAATATATATACGTATACATATATATTTATGTATACGTGTATATATATATATATATGTATATATATTTGTATACATATTTGTAGATTCTGTGTTTTTGTTTCTTCTTACAGAACCCTGACATTAGCAGTTATCTTACTAGGTACTTAACTGTTACAGCAACTTCGTTTTTACTTGGCATCTCTGACCTTTCTTCCTCCTCTGCCTTGGACCTATCACCTGAACACACACTTGATTTTGTCTACTACTTTGTCTTGATAATATGAAGCTAGGCTGGCTGTGCCTGCTTAGTGCTGGGACGGAAGACCAAGAAGGCCAGGGACTATAGGTTTTACAGGGTACAAACTTTCTTCCCGTGCCCGATATGGCACCACACCCCAGATTGTCATTGTCTGTCGTCACTGTTATCATCGTCACGAAAGCTGGCATCGGTTGAGCTCTTACTTTTGCATTTTTTCCCAAAATTTTAAAAATCGCCATTGACATATAGTTGACACACAATGTCCATCTTAGTTTCAGGCGTACAACATAGTGATTCAACAACTCTATATACGTGACTCGGTGTTGACCCCGATAAGTATAGTCACCATCTGTCATCATATGTTACTACAGTATTACTGACTGTATTCCCTATGCTTTACTTTTCATCTCTGTGACTTACTTATTTCATAACTGGAAATTTGTACCTCCTAATCCCCTTTATCTATTTCACTTATCTTCCCACTCACCTCCCCTCCCCTGTAGCAGCCCCCAGTTATTTCTCCGTATTTGTGGGTCTGTTTTTTTGCTTGTTTATTTTGTTTTGTAGATTCCGCATGTAAGTGAAATCATACGGTGTTTGTCCTTCTTGATTTGTTTCACTTAATGCCCTCCAGGTCTACTCGTGTTGTCACAAGTGGCAAGATCTCATTCTTTCTCATGACTAATACTCGTGTGTGTGTATGTGTGTGTGTATATATGTACACACGTATGTATGCCGGTATGTATATACACGCAAATGTGCACACGTATATACACGAATATATGTGCACATACATAAATATGTATACCACATCTCCTGTATCTATTCATCTGTGGATAGACACTTTTCTATCTTGACTATTGTAAATAATGCTGTAATAAACCTAGGGGTGCACATATCTTTTTTTGAATTAGTGTTTTCATTTTCTTTGGGCAAATACTGAGTAGTGGAATTACTGCCATATGTGGTGTTTTTATTTTCAATTTTTTGAGGAATCTCCATACGG
Source organism: Lynx rufus (assembly GCF_022079265.1). Taxonomy (NCBI): domain Eukaryota; kingdom Metazoa; phylum Chordata; class Mammalia; order Carnivora; family Felidae; genus Lynx; species Lynx rufus. Next base: position 28,732,353 of record NW_025814829.1, on the reverse strand, counting down.
TTTTCCACAGTGGTTCCACCAATTTACATTCCCACCAGCAGTGCTTAAGAGTTCCCTTTTTCCACATCGTCACCAACACTTGTTATTTCTTACCATTTTGACACCAGCCATTCTGACTGGTATGAGGTAATATCTCATTGTGGTTTTGCGTTGCATTTCCCTGAGGGTTAGTGACATTGAGCATCTTTTCATGTGTCTGTTGGGCATCTGGATGTCTTTGGAAAAACATCTATTCAGGTCCTCTGCCCATTTTTTAATTGGATTGTTCTGGGGGCTTTTTGGTGTTGAGTTATGTAAGTTCTTTATATATATATATATATATATATATATATATATATATATATATAATTTTGGATATTAACTGCTTTTTGGTTATATCATTTGCAAATATCTTCTCCCATTCAGTAGGTCGCATTTTTATTTTGTTGATGGTGTTTCCTTTGCTGTGCAAAAGCTTTTCATTTTAGTGTAATCCCAATAGTTTATTTTTGCTTTTGTTTTCCTTGCCTGAGGAGACATATCCATAAATACGTTGCTGAGGCTGAGAGATTACTTCCTATGTTTTCTTTTAGGAGTTTTATGACTTCAGGTCTAACATTTAGGTCTTTAATCCATTTTTAGTTTATTTTTGTGTATGGGGTAAATGGTAGTCCAATGTTATTCTTCTTACATGTAACCATCCAGTTTTCCAAGCACCATTTATTGATTAAAAGATTGTCTTTTCCCCATTGTATCTTTTTGTTTCCTTTATCATAGTTTAATTGATCATATATGCATGGCTTTATTTCTGGGCTCTCTGTCCTGTTGCATTTATCCATGTGTGTTTTTGTCCTAGTACCATACTGGAGTTTGGATTACTATAGCTTTGTGTAGCCTAGCTTGAAATCTGGGCTTGTGATGTCTACAGCTGTGTTCTTCTTTCTCAAGATGGCTTTGACTATTCCAGGTCTTTTGTGATTCCATGGAAATTTTAGGGTTATTTGTTCTAGTTCTGTGAAAAATGTTATTGGTATTTTGCTAAGGATTGCACTGAATTTGTAGATTGCTTTGGGTATTATGGACATATGAACAGTATTGGTTCTTCTAATCCATGAGCATGGTATATCTATTTGCTCATGTCATCTTCAATTTCTCTCATCAATGTCTTATAGTTTTCAGAGTATATATAGGTCTTTCACCTCCTTGGTTGAATTTATTTCTAGGTAGTTTATTCTTTTTGGTGCAATTGTAAATTTGATTGTTTTCTTGATGTCTCTTTCTACTACTTCATTATTAGTGTACAGAAACACAACAGATTTCTGTGCATTAATTTTGTATTCTGTAACTTTGCTGAATTCATTTTAAGTTTTTCTGGTGGCGTCTTCGAGGTTTTCTATATGAGTATTGAGTTGTTGGGCATTGTGCAGAATGCTTCTGTATCTCTTAATAGCCTTACCAAAAAAGCCCCTAGGAAGTATGGATGAAGCTGAAACTAGAAACTTAGAAAGGAGAAATAAGTTGTTCGAGTTTATATAACACATAAAGAGGCTGTACTAGAATTTAGATTCAAAAATGTCTCGTTTTTTAATCTGAGTTTTTAATCACTATGTGTGCTATATTTGTTTAGTACTATGTACTCACTAAGTGTTCGTTGGATGGCAAGCTTGCTCCAGCAGCTGGGTCTCCATTAGATCGCTAACCATGATGAAGACAGCGCCCAACCTCTTTTTTGAATACTTACAGTGTTAGGCTCTGTACTAAATGATGTACCTCAGTTAACCTATTTAATATGCACAGCTCAATGAGGAAGATATTTCCCCATTTTGCAGATTAAGAAACTGAGACTCAAGAGGACAGAGTTAACTTGCTCAAGATCACACGGCTAAGTAGTATGTAGTCAGGATTTGGATGCACGTTATCTCTTACACGCAGTATGAGTCTGTTCTCTTGATCACTGTGTTACCGTCTACAAAAATGAGACTCAATTTTGCCACTATCTCTTTCTTCTCCCTTAGCTTTCTTTGTCTGGTACTGCTCCTTTTCTTTCTGAGAGGTCCAGGCTGGGGTCCTCTTCTCACAGTATGCGAGTCCACATTGAACTTACTTTGCAAAACTGGCTCTTTGGTTTATATTTTCTTGAACTTTACTTGTTGGCAGATTCTCATGTTAAAATCACCCAATTTAAGATTAGTGCTCCATTATACAATAATAGACCTATTTGTCTGTCTTATTTCTGACCGAAGGAATGGAACAGAGAAACAGACCCAGAAACAGGCCCATATGTATCTGGACACCTGATTTATGATAGAGGAGTGGGGAGATTTATGTTGAGCAGTGGGGAACGGACAGTCGTTTTAATAAATAGTACTGGGACAGTTGGATATCCACAAGGAATTAAATGAATCTTGACCACTGCCTCACAGCATGCACAAAAATAAATTCCCGAGAGTCCATCTAAATGTGCGAGTAGACAAAATAAAACTTCATCTACGAGACAGCATAGAATATCTTCATAACCTTGAGGTAGCCATACATTTTTTAAGGAGACACCCAAAGCACTAGCTCTAAAGGGAAAGATTGATAAGTTGGATGACATTAAAATGAGAAACTTCTGATCAATCATCCAAAGACCTCACTAAGAAAAGACAAGCCGAGTGGAGAAGACACATGGAGTACCTATAACTGGCCGGTGGATTTGTACCTAGAATATGTAGAGACTCTAAGAAATCCAAGGAAATGAATCCCTTCCCCCAAATGGGCAAAAGAACGTCCCATACATATAAGATTGTGAGCTGTGTGGTTTTCCTCTCCCAGTTCCAGGTTTTAACCAGTTTGTCCCAGATCATTGGCACAGCCTGGTGGCTGGCCTTGGGAACGATTTAATGCCGTGGCTCTTTCTGACATTTCCTTTGTGTGTGGACTGTGGGCCCTTCCCTTCACATGTTCTCACGCACTCAGCTGTTCATTCTGCCACGAGTGCCTCCTTTCTCATGAATGTGTAATACATGTGTCTCTTCCTCTTTTCCTTTGGGTTGTTAACTTTTGATCAGCTATTTTAAGAGTGTTTCTCTCCGGCTTCTTCCTCCCCTCCCCCCACCACCTCTTTTTTCATTTCCCTTTTTGTACCTACTTGTTTAGCCTAAAAACTTGCGGTTGTAAAAGTTTTCCTGAAATGTCTGAGTGTGTTTTGGGGACTAGGCTTGTTCCATGGGCTCCAGAGGCAGAGTGAAGATGGGAGGCGAGTAGTTAGTTACCTAGAGAGAGATTTCCTCTCAACCAAATTCAGTTGTCAGAATCCTCCAAAGGTGGGATGGGAGTTATTGAACCAAGGTGAGGCTAGACAATGGCTTGGCCATAGTGTTGTTCATGGAGCGCCCTGTGCCTTGGGTGGGCAGCTGGATCACCCCTTCCAATTTTACCAACAAAGCCCTGAACAGACTCTTTGAGCATGTCCAGAGTAGCAGCTCCTCTAACTGTGAGAGAGGGCCAGTACGTTGGAATATATATGTGTATATGTCCTGTGTCTTCCCCTGGGACTTTTGTCTTTCTGGTAGGTCAGGATGAGACACCATTACTGGCCCTTGAGTGGTATCGTGTATATTTAAAAATAATTCCAAAGCACCCCTCCATTCACAGCCCTCCACATAGGGCTGGTTGACCACCATTGACCTGAAGGCCGAGATTTCCCTCACTGCCCTCTCTTCCATCCTTTTCTTCCCGTAGCAGTAGCTGTGAGGTAACACTGTTCCCTTCGGTTATGTTTTTCGTTTCTTTAGTTTATTGAAGTCCTCACCCTGGCATTGCTTGCTCCCATTTTTTTTTTTTTTTCATAACAAACGTATCGTATTTTGGATACATTACCACAAAGAAAACAACTTAGAGGCTCTGCAGGTATGTTTTGACTTTTAAAGGTTTTTGACAGTGTTTAAAAGTTGAAAGTTTAATATAATAAATCTGGATTTCCACCTTCTCCTGGAAAACTAGATGATGTGGGCTCTTGGTGGCCTGTGTTCCCAGATGGTCCCAATCAGGTGGGGCTGGGGAGGGCTGCCCGTGAGGAGTAGCATGTTCCTTCCACTTGGTACATTCCTTCCCAACCCACGTCACTCCTTTGTTACCTGCCTAGACCCCAAAGGCATTTGAGTTTGTGGCTTTCTGAAGTGGGTAAAGTGGGTGAGCCTAGGAACCCAACCAGTGAGCTTAATATGATTTCAGTGGGAAAATTGATTCTAGCTTTTCAAGAGCAGATTTTCGAAATATCAAAAATACCAGTTTGGGAATGCTAATACAGGTTCTGTAACTAGCATGCATAGGTCTTAAGGTCTTCTATGCTGTGTGTTGGCTTAGCACCTAGAACGTACTTAATAAATGATTTACCTCTTGGGGTCACTGGGTACCTGTTGTCTGCCCCCTCCCAGGTAGTGAATAGAAACACTGTCTCACTGTGGCCCACCTGTAGGTTCTGCCTGGGACTGAGGCCATTGTCATTTTATCTAGAGCACTTTCTCTAGCCCTAGATATTTGTGTGGAGTTTGGGATTGGTCCCCTGCACAGGTACCCTGTCTTGAGAAAAATGGTTTCTTTCCCGATTAAAGATCCAGGGGCCCCTGGGTGGCTCAGTCGGTTAAGCGTCTGACTTCGGCTCAGGTTATGATCTCGCAGTCCATCAGTTCGAGCCCTGCATCAGGCTCTGTGCTGACAGCTCAGAGCCTGGAGCCTGCTTCAGATTCTGTGTTTCCCTCTCTCTCTGCCCCTCCCCTGCTCATGCTCTGTCTGTCTCTCTCTCAAAAGTAAATAACATATTTAAAACAATTTATTTAAAGATCCTGTCCTCATAGGGACACCTGGGTGGCTCAGTTGGTTAAATGTCCAACTCTTGATTTCAACTCAGGTCATGATCTCATGGTTCGTGAGTTCGGGCCCTGCGTCGGGCTCTGTGCTGACAGTGTGGAGTCTGCTTAGGATTCTTTCCCTCTCTCGCTGTCTCGCTCTCAAAATAAACAAACTGAAAAAAAAAAAAAAAAAGATCCAATCCCCGTAGAGTAGGCCAAAATGAGGAAATGAGGGGACGGAGAAGCCTGCACTAAGCCTGCTCTCCTGGCTGATGCCCACCAAACTGGAGTTTGTGGCAATTACAGAGCGATTGCATTCCAAAGCCTGGACGAGGCCTGGGTAAAAGTTCAGCTTATTCCCTGCAAAGAAAATACTTCATCTTTGGCATTTCATAGTTTTGACCCAGATCAGTCAGAGGCCACGGAGAGCTTGCAACGTCTATAAAGCGTGCACAGCTTCCGAGGCCTGTAGCCGCAGAGAAGCCGAAGGGAGCCGGGGGCCTGCTGAGCTCGAGTTGAAGCCCTGCCTTTTCAAGTTTGCCGTGGCCCAGCCTTCCCGGGCCTCACAGGGTGGACGGAAGGAACCAGCACCTTCCCTCTGCTCCGAAGTTATCTTTACCCCCTGAAATCAAACACCACACGCAGCACCCTGTAAAACTGCTTCCTTGTAGGACTCGAGCGTGCTTGCTAAGTAAACATCCTCCCATGTTTTTAGAACTGAATTCGTTTCTGCTTCCTGGTCATCCCATTCGGGTTTTTCTGTCGTAGGCACCACGCAGAATCAGGTTAATAGAAGGAAGATCTAGCATGGGGCAGAGGCACCTAAAATGACTGTTTCAGTCCCAGTAAAACTGTGAGAAGAGTAACACGGTCGTGGGAAGAAAAAGCAAAGACTTAGAAGAAAAGCAAAGTGAAACAAAGCCTCCCCGAACTTAGTACTGTCCCAGTGCCGTTCGAGTCAAGAGTTGGGCCCTGCTGAGTCCCTGAAATGGGGACCTTTCTCTGCATGGACTCAAGCTCAGGTGTGCTGTGGTTGGAGAGTACGGTTGGCCCTCCTCAGTAAATTCCGCGGCTGTGTATGGCCCTCCTCTGACCCTGACTTGCTCCTTGCTCTGTCTCTCGTGACTTATTTGCCTCTCCTCTCTCACTTCCGCCCACCCGTGACATCTCCATCGCCATGGCAGTGAGCAGCCACGTCATTCACCAAGTTCATGGGGTGATGGGCCAACTCTTCGGAGCCCTACTTCCCTCTGGTTCTCCCTCCTGAAGCAGGAGGCTCCCTGGCAGAGCTCAGAGCCCTTTGTTTATTTGATCCTGGGCTCTTGGATAAATCAGGAATGTCCTGACATGAACTTAGGCATGTTTTTCTTCCATGGAAAAGGAAACTACAGCAAATGGTATTTAAGTAGGCAGAGGACCATTCCGAGGGACTTGCTTTAGTGCCATCAAGGCCACATTCCTTTGGTCATCAGACCAGTAGGTGACTTCTTTATTGGCATGCACTACCCTGGAGCCCAGAAGGTGTGAATTTGAAGCACTTTCCCCCCTGCTGGGAGCCTGGCACAGATGCTCTGGGCTTCTTTTAAGCCCATGGAGTGCCATGGTTGTCTTCCAAGTGGTCTTCTTTCTGCTGGGTGAAACCTTGGCCCCAAGTTGCCCGAAGAAGGCTGCTTGGGAAGCAGGGTGCAGGACAAGGTGGCCGCCTGGTCTTCCGTCCTCAAGTCCTCTTCCCAGAAGTCGCAAGGTTCTTGATGTGATACACCTTATGAGTCAGCTAGCTACCCGAGGACCTGAGTATATTTCTCACTTCTGGTCAGGTCTAGGCCCATAGAGCACAACTGGTCGTGGGAAACCTCTGTGGGTCTGCGTGCTTTCCACGTGGCGGTGTGGGAACCCAGCCTCCCTGGGTCTGTCTGGGTAGACAGGGTCTAGGGGGTTGGCTTCTAAGCTGTGCTGGATACATTTCTGGGTCTGGGGTCGGGAAAATGTTGGGAGCTATGTGCTTGGCTGCAGTGGAGACCTATCGGGATCCAAAAACAACCCCAGCCGGCCTTCAGAGTGTTGGTGGGAAAGCCCCAGCCCCGTGAGGGTTTCCAGGTGTGGGCAGGCCTCCCACCACCATCACGGGGCAGCCGGGGGTGAGCCGGCACGTGCTCGTGCCCCTGGGCTGCCCACCCGGAGCGAAGAACCCGGCCGTTGGCCACTCCAGGTCCAGGCTTGGCCGCTGCTCTGTTTTGCTGCTTTCCATGTTGTCAGAGGATCTTCTTGGGAACAAATGACTCAGCAACCTGAATCTCTGGGACTGAGTGGCCTAAGTGCCTTTTGAGAAGTGATTGGACATTTCCACCGAGGCCTGAAAATTCTGAGCCTGGAAAGAATGGAGATCCAGTCTGGTGTTACCCTGGACTCTTCGGGCTGCAGTTCAGTTAGGTTTCTCCCCCAGTCCTGCCCTGATAGAAGGATAGCATCCGTGGGGTAAGCGGGCAATGTTTTAATTACGCTTTTTGTCTTTAGGAAATTCCAGGGAGAAAAAGGTCCTGGTTTGTGGCCAGAAAAGCAGAAAACAACAAAAGTCAGCTACAGGTCATTGTTCTGGACGTGTCTGTGGCACAAAGAGTTAATAGGACAGTGGTGTCAGGGTGAAGACCATTTTATTCTCCTGTGTGGGAGAAGTTCACAGGGTTCAAGAAGAGATGAGGCAACGTTTAGCATGGGACGGCCCTGTCTGGGTTCCGGGTGCTGTCACTCAAAGAGTTAAGCTAGTCTGGTGGCTGGGAAGCCGGCAGGGAAGGCGTGAGCCTGCAGGGACCAGGCCCTCTATGCCCCAGAGCAGTGAGGTGTGAGGGGTAAAAAAAAAAAAAAAAAAAAAAAAAAAAAAAAAAAAAAAAAGGGCTCAAAAGTGTGGCCAGGGAGCAGAGTGTAGGCCCAACTTTTTTTTTTTTTTTTTTTTTTTTTTGCCTTGTTTGACCAGCCTTGGCATTGCCCTCCGGCTCTCCAGGGGAAGAGCTGCAGTTCTGCTCTTGCAACACAAGGAGCAGACTGGAGAATTTAGATCTGCGTCACAGAGCTCAGAGAGAGAGAGAGGGGAGAGAGAGAGAGAGAGAGAGAGAGCGAGAGAGAGAGAGAGAGAGAGAGCGCTCCGTCGATAGGTCTGCTAGCAACAGCCGTGCTGCAGCAGAGAGAGAGAGAGAAATCAAGAAACAAGTCATAGCAACACCGGGCACCAGGTTCTGCCAGCTCACTTGCCAAGCGTTCAGAAATCTGTCGGGGGCTAGAGGCCTCTGGGTAGCCCGGGCTAAGGAGATGACACACAAGGTGGCACGGGCGGTTCCCGCGGGGGGGAGGTGGGTGGTGGTGGGGGGGCAGGGGTGGGAGCAAGAGGTTGCGGGGCGATGGTGGAAGGTTTAACGGGACCAATTTCTGGAACATTCGGGACTGCGGCACCCTACGGCCAAGACCGAGATTTGGGTCTGCGCAGGCGACGATGGGTGGTCCGACGGGCTTCAGGACTTGATGGCGTAACCCCCTTCTTCCCCCACGTACGTATCTGCTGGGATCGGGGGCGATGTCTCTGCGTATGTGGGTGCTCTGTCTTTCTCACCTTCTTTCTCGCTTTTTTGCTATTTTTTCTCTGAGAGAGGTTTTTTGTGTGTTTTTTTTTTTTTTCCACTTTAATTTTCTTTTCTTTTAGTGTCAGCTGCTCAAGCCTGACCGGGGTAGAGGCTAGAGGAGCAAGCTGTCCCCAGCGTCCCACCTGACCTACCAGCCTTTGCCCCCGTTTCCTTCTTTTGAACAGACAGACAGACTGGTTTTCCAGGTTGTTTGGGTATCCGCGTCTGTCTGTCCATCCACGTCGTTCTTAGGTGGCAGGTAGGAAGTGAGGAGGAGAGGTGCTGGGAGGAAGGTGGAAAGCCATAGCTTTCCAGGGGTTGCCTTATTGAAATGTTCAGCCTCGGGGCAGCTGGGCTGGTGGGGAGCCGGTGGGCAGGATGGGGCGTGGGTTGGGAGAAGTGGGGTAAAGCTGGTAGGTTTGTCACTGCGTAGTTGGGAAAAGTGGGGAATGGTGACGCAGTCACTGTTGCATCTTGTTAGGAGCTCCAAGGGGGACAGGTAGTGAGGCTCCCGGCATCTGTAGGGCCAGCTGAGAGGGGTTAGGGATGAGCTGAGAAGGGAAGCTAGCATTTAGAGATTAAATGTCATCCTTTTGGCGTTGGAAAGTTGTTTACCTTGCGCTCTCTGTGTCTCCATGTTGGCACCCTTCCAGTTCACATGTGATGGCCTTCCTTGTACTGCTGCATCATTAACTAAGTGACTGAGCTGGCCTTCCATTGGCCAGGGGAGGGCTCTCACTCCAGACATTTCCTCTGATTGGTGGGTGGGCCAATGGCAGGTGAAAACCTTTTTTTGATTGGCTGAGGGCAGGGTATCAAATCTGAATTTGCATTTCACTTGCTTAAAGGGGAGGGGGGGAGAAGCCCAGCAGCTTTCTAAAATCTGTTTAGGGGTGTGCGTATGCTCCTGTGTCTGTGCCTGCTTTTGACTGACCAGGTGAAGCCTCTTCCTATGCCTTTTTTATTTCAAGCACTCAGAGGAAGAGGAGCTCCGGGTTCCCCAAACTTTTTTTTTTTTTTTTTTTTGGAGTAGGAAGGGTTGGAGAGATGGGTGCGCAGAGGGTTGACCAAACTGGAAGGAAGTATTTGTCCTTTAGTTTGGTGTCGGAAAAGGGAATTTTCCAATCAGCCACACCTCGGTGTTGCGGCACAATAATTCTTGGCTCCCCTGGAAACGCACGGGGCAAGGTAGGACAGATCTGCTGCTGCTGACACTGCCACCACCATGGGCTTCCTGCTGCCTCTGGGCTGCTCCCTGGGGACGAGAGATTTGCATTGACGGGGCTGTCCAGAGCTGAGCCCAGTGTGGGAAAGACCTGCCTTCTGGAAGCTGCTGCTCCTTGGTCTTGGAAAGGTGAGGATGGGGACTGACCCCAGGATGTTGCTCAGAAACTGCGCATTTGGTGGGATTTCCGGGAGAGCCACTGGGCCGCAAGAGGTTTGGAGGTCCCAGGTTAGGAAGGTTTGTCATTCTGGGGAGTGAGGAGAGTGAGAGCAAAACTAGGGCAGCAGGCTGTTCGCCTGTGGTTGGGGGAGGGAGACTTGGAAAAATCAGGGTCCCGGCTCCCCATCGAGTCCGTGTTGCAGGTCTCACGTTTGTGGGGAGGGGGTTTCAGAGCCCTGCGCCTTGCGCAGTGGCCCCCGCCCATGACTGCGCATCCGGGAGCGCAATGCGCCCTGGGTCGCTGGCCTAGGACAGCACCGCCCTTCTTCTTACATAACGGAGGCACGGCTGTGCCTTCTCGGCCTTTCTTTGCAACCCTGCCTCCTGGCTCCCCAGGGCCCATGGAGCTGGGGAGGGTCTGGTTGGGGAGCAGGGGAAGACTTGGCTCCCTCGGAGGGTTAGCCCTCGTCCAGTCAGTGATGGGAGTTGGGTTTGAAGACAGAAGTGGGCTGCTGTCCCCCTTGGGAGGTGGTACGCAGAATGTCCTTCTCAATGCCCTGTGTCACCCATGGCCCCCAGGACCTCTCGGGGGCATGGGGTGTGACGTCCGTTCTTTCCTTCTTATGCTTTCTGGGTTTTGAGAGGAAGTTTCTGAAGGGAAAGACATGACGATTCTAAGAGTGAGGAAGGGTGTGTGTCGGGGGCCCAGTTGGGAGGTGGTTGACAGTTCACTCCCCTTGTCACTGGCTTCCCTTTCCTTGGGTGGGTTGATAGTGTTTTTGACTCCTTTTATCCTAAGGCTGCCATTTTGGAGGCATTTCTGCTGGTCTCTGACATGGTGGCGTTGGTTTTTCTGGTCCTGCTGTGCCAGTTCCGCAGAGTGGGCGGGGGGCGGGGGCTGTGACGGAGGAGGGGAGGGGGGGCAGAAGCGCAGCAGAGGCGGGCCCAGTGGTGGCTGCCGCAGTGAAGGTGGCCCCAGGGGCAGGACCGCCCAGTCCCACCCTCGGACACAGTCTTGGGTGGGGGTTCCACCACCTGGGGCCCCGGCTTGGCCAGAGGGTGGGCATTGCTAACAGAAGGCCTGGGTCTCCCATGCCCTCGTTGGCCTGAGGCTTAAAGCAGTCCAGGGCAGAAGCTGAGTTTTTTTTGGGGGGGTGTGTGTGTGGAGGGGGCGACTGAAGGCAGAGACCTGGCTGCTCATCTCAGACGTGTCGGACCTGTGGTTTGTGTTCCCCAAATAGGCTCTGTCTCCGGCAGTTTCTCTATGGGGACAAGGGGGTGGGGTCCAAGGCAGCTTTGAGGATTTGTTCGATGGCCCTCCCTTCTCATTGTTTTTCTTTTCTGCTCCTCGTCATGCCCCCTGCCAGTGCCATGGTTCCAGCTGTAGTCCTCCGGTGAGGCTCCCTGCTGCCCGTCCCTCTCCTTTCCAGGCCCTTCTGCGTGCAGCGGCCATCTTGTCTTTTCTTGCTTAGAGGTTTAAAATGGTTTCTCATCATTTCCAGAGTACAATTCCTTCCCTTTGGCACAGTGCTGAGGACTGTCTGTAACTAGCCTTAGCTCTCCTCTGCAGTCTTACTCTTCTGCGTTTCCCCAGGTGGAGCACGTATTCCAACAAAGCCAGGCAACTTACTTTTTCTTGCTTTTCCTATCTCTCGGTTTTCCCTACTGGTATTTTCCATGCCTCCTTGGCTCCACCGCACCCACCTGCGGCAGCCCCACCGTCCTCCTTGGACCTTTCCCGATCACCTTCACAAGCAGCAGTCCTCGTAACCTCTCCTTGCTCCCTCCGGCCAAGCTCTCGTACACTTTGTCCCTCTCGTGTGCTACTTCGGTGGCCTTACGGCTCTTGGTGTAGAAGTCTTGGGTCACCTACGAGATGATGAGCTGCAAGACGCTGAGAGTCAAGGAAGGAAGACACTTAACCTATTTGGTGCCTTCTGTTCGCCAGGTGCCACGTCAGGCTGTTCCACGGACCTTCTTTCATTTACTGCTTTCCACAACCCTCCGAGGAGAGTCCCGTGACTGGTAAGTGTTCTGATCATGATTAGAACCCCTGTTTCCCCAAACCTTTGCCTTCTTCTTTACCTCTCAGTTCTCAGTGTCTGCCACGTGGCTCTTACAAGGTAGATCCCCAGAACGTGCCTGTTTAAGGAATTTCATACACCTCTAATGCCATATGGGAGTTTGGGTGGCCGCTCTTCCTGTGCCCGAAGTCTGGGTCTCGTAGCTGTTCCACGCTCCCCTGGACCCTGCTACCTCGTTAACTTTCTCCTCTTCCTTTGCGGTCAGGTTCACTCAAGATGATGGCTTTTTTTTTTTTTTGTAGCTGAAATTTTGTTGGATTAACAAACCTCAGTTATCCTACTTACCTTCCTCCTGGAAGAGAAGGTGGAGGTGGGATGGTTGTAGCACCTTCAGAGCAGAGTGAGCTCCAGAACCCAGGATCAGTGGAGATCGGACAAGGCAGGGAGCAGGACCACTGCACTTGGATCTTGACCCTGCCTCATCTTGTTAGGTGGTTTTTCTGAGGCTTAGTGACCTCAGTCAGTGACATGGAGCCACTGTAATCTACAGTGAAATGCCTAATATATTGCCAAGCAAACAGGCTCCCAACAGAAAGTGGTGCACCTCCCTTTCCCCTGCCCAGCTGTTTTATCGGGGACTTAAGAAGAGTACGTAGCAGGTGGCTGGAGAAGGAATGGGGGGAAGGGAGCTTGCCTGCCTTCAGTGATACCAGAGGCAGGGGAGGAGGTGACCGGGCATTGCACACCTGAAGCCTGCGAGGAAGTGCTTTTCCCTGACCTGGAGTAAAGACCCCCTTAACTTCTGCATCGGGAAAACGCTGTGGGACCAGAGCCGTGAGGTCAGGGTGGGTGGTGGCAGAGTGAGGGTTAACCAGTGATCCTTCCTGGGAGCCTCGTGACGCCAGGTTAGCTTCCCCTCTTTCCGAATCGAATCGCAGCAGTGGCTGCCTGCTTCCTGACGCTGCTGCATCCCGTGGGAGGGGAGTTGGGCACCCTGAAGCCCCTCGTCACCGATTCCGGGGCTGCAGAGCAGAGAGTGACGACAGCCCATGAGTCGTCAGCCGACGGCAATGGGGACCCTGGTGACGGCTGCTTTGTTGTGTTTTTCCTCTTTGGATGATGACTCAGTGTGTCGGGAGCTGGGAGATGGGGCACTCAGCCGAATGGCCAGGACGTTCTGTCAACATGAAAGCAGCAAAAACAGCTTATCGGGGCTCAGAGCCGACCCTTAGGCTGGGTTCATTTTCGGGAAGGGCTTGGCAGAGAAGAGCACTTCTGGACGTCGGGGGTGGGGAGACAAGGCCAGGTAACCCAACAGGGGTCTGTGGACCCTTCAGTTTCAGAAACCAAAAAGAAAATGCAGCTGCTTGTGTTATTAGATAAGCTTGGCAAACGGTCATTTTACAAGCTCCTCTCACCCGTCCCAAACAAGAGACATCTTCTCAGGGCCAGAAAACCCTCCGGGATTTCTCACCATGGCTCCTTGTCATAGATGGAGGGTGAGCCCGTCTCGGGTAGGGTGGGCCTGGGAGTCCTTAGTGATCACTGGCATTCCGGGGCCCCGGAAGCAAGAGCCCATGGTGGGGACGTGGCGTCTCAGGTGACCTCTGCTGGCATCACACCAGCAGACGGTGTCACCCACCAGAAGATGGTGGGTCCACGTCACCGGCCTCAAGCTGAAGGCCAGCTCTGGCGCAGCCTACTTCAGCCTCCCCTTTCCTTATTGTCCCGAGTCAAACTTACCTTCTCGCCTTTCATCGTCCTCAATTCCTTCTTAGGTGAAATAGTGGGCCTTGAGTCCTTGACCTTTGTGTGTGTGTGTGTGTGTGTGCGTCATCATGGCGGCTCAGGGTTCTAGACTTTTCTTGAATCTGCAGCATTGCGCTAAGGGCGCGTGACATTCCCCCCCGCCCCGCCCGCCCGGCCCCGCCCAACCATGGCCAGCCATGCCTTCTTGGGAGCAAGAGAGGCCTGGGCCTCCATTGCTACTGAATCTCAGGCAAACCACTATCCTCAGCATCTGGCTTCCCTTCTCTCCTCTGTCTCCCTCGGCCCTTGTCTGGGGACAGAGGAGCAAACAACTTGTGGGTGGGGAATTGAGGACGGCCTGGCTCGGGACCACCCTGCCTATGTACCCCTTAGGCCATTTTTCAGTCTCCTGCTTTCCCATAGATGATGCTTAGCACTGACATTTGTCGCCGAGCACCTCCTCCGCTCCCCAAGGACCTCCCAGTGTGACTCATTTGGGATCTCTGCAAGGAGTGGCTTTGGGGCCTTGGGAGCCAGAGGGAGCAGGAAGACCTGGTGGAGGTCACAGTGGAGAGGTACGCAGGGCAAAGGACGAGAGCCGGCTGTCCCTGGCCCAGAATGCAAAGGCAGCCCCAGCCCCTTTGTGTCATGTCATTTTGAGCCTGAATAGAGAGCAACTTGACCTAAAAAAAAATCGTATATATGTGGATGTTAGATCCTTTGTGTCTCTTTGTCCAGAAGCTGCGCATATGACGAGGGCTCAGATTCTGTACTTCAGAGAGCTCTGCTGTCCCTCAGGTTTGTTTTCCGAAGGAGGTGGTAGTTCCTCTTTGATGAGACCCTGTGCCCACGGGGACTGGACTTTTCTCCAGGACAAGGGGCACAGCCTTGTCTTGTTGCTATCATTGGATAGTGAGCAGCAGCTGAAGGCCATGGTCCCGGGGCCACATATTAGCCCCAGATGGAACCCTGATTGGGGCTTGCAGAATTCATTGCTTGGCTGGCTGGCCCCAAAAGCTGAGCCTACCTGGCTTCCTTTCACTTCTTCCCCACAGAGAACTCAGAGGAGTTGAGCTCCATGAGTCGGTGACAGCCTCTTGGAGACTCAGGCTAAGCTGGGGACAGAGCTGGTGTGCAGAAGACAGCCATCATACCGCCTAATAGAATGGCCCGTTTGCATTTATTTGGAACAAAAAAAGGAGATGCCTGGCAGCCTGGCTTTCTGCAGCTAAGTATTCGTCTGCATTCTGGTTTTCCGTCACACATCGGAAGCGATAGATGTTCATCGAACCCACCCAGCTGCCGTGACTTCTCCTTTCCCTGCGCACCCCTGCCCCTGATCCTCCAGCAGAGATTGGATTTTCTGGTGCGGCTGGAGAGCTGCAGAGAGGCTAGATCCCAGTGTCCAGCCCCCGCACATTGCCCTCACATTCAGGAGAAGTCGATTTTCCCTAAAGCGGAGCCTAAAGCCCATGTCCCTCAGTGCGGTGTTATTAATGGGCCGACGGGAAGGGCCCTGCTTGCCCTCACTGCCCCCAGCGGGGAGGTGAGGCTCTCGGCTGGCTGGCTGGGGGAGGACGGTCCTTGCCAGCATCTAGCATGGTTCTCTGCCAAGTTCTAGCTCCAAATCTCTAGGCCGCTAGGAACCTAGACTATATATAGCATTGTGCTAAGCAATTCTTATCGGACATGTCTGCCCTCCCCTGCGGGAGAGGAGCCCTTCTCCCAGGGAACCGGAACCTAGAGAGTGTGAGCCTTCTCCAAGGGGTCTTTCGTTCCAGGAAGGGCTGTGTGTGTGTGTGTGTGCGCGCGTGTGTGCGCGCGCGCGCGCGTGGCTGTGTCTGCTTCAGGGCTGCCAAGCTTTCTTTCCTTTTCCCTGTTTCAGATGCTGCGAGATCGGAAGGTCTGATTGGGATGAGGGCCAGGAGGTTCTTGATGGTGTGCGATGTGGCCTATGGCACCCACCAGCCTCCCGCATGTCTTCTTGGTTTCCTGTTTGCCTTCTTTGCCCAAGGAGGTCTTCTGACCTCTTGAGCTTCTTTTGGATCTCCTGTCTTCCCTGCCCTCCTCTACCTCTTCCTCCTCCTTCCTTTGATTCTCTTTCGGGTATGTGACGGCAGACTGGGCTACGGGCATCCGGGAGCTGTGTCTGCTCGCCGCCCTCACCACCGCCCCCTCCCCCCCCCCCCCCACCAGTTTGGGGTTTCTGGAAATCTGGCTTTAGTCAGCCGTCCTCTGGAGGAATTGGGTGGTGACTGAGCGTTTCGTGCTGGGTGGTACGGGGCAGAGCAGGCTGGATATTTGCCTCCTCCCTCCCGTAGGTGCTGTCGAGCCACCGATTTTCTGTGGTTCCGCGACCCCGACCGAGTGCTGACTGATGTGACAGGTTCCGGTCTTGTCAGTGAATCATCGCCAAACTGCTTATTGGAACCCAGATGCAGCAAGAAAATGGGATTTAACCCCTTCCCAGCCTCTCAGGTAAGTCAGGTGTGGGCTGACTCTTCCGGCCCCCCCCCCCCACCTCCCAGCCCCCTTCCCTTCTCATGGAGACCGTTTTCCTTAGTCAGTGGGGAATCCTCAAACGTCTCCATTCACAATCTCCCAAACAATGCTCTCTTCTTTCCATTCTCCTACTCCTGGCTTTTCTGTGAATGGGGTTAGTAACCAGCAAGGACTTGGGGGAAGGGCCAGCCACAGTGATCCGGCTGCCGGGATGTGGGAGATGGCAGGGACGCGTTTCTGGGTGTGGCAGTCAGCAGAGCAGTTGGGCCTCCCACAGTGACTGGCCGGGAACTCTCCTTGGCCCCCAACATCCAGCATGAGATTCTGGGTTTGAGCCCGGTTGGGGGCAGGGAGTCTGCCTGGGACTTGGGTGTGCCCTTGCTTGTGTATCCCAGTGGATGTTCACTCTGACTCTGGACACCTTGGGGCTTGCGTCTGCAGCCGTAGCCTGGAGTTTAGACTATGGGCTGGGCAGTAGACTTCAGGGCTCTTTCTCCACTTGCGTGTGTCATGGGGCTTGTTTTGGGGCTTTTTTTGTTTGTTTTTTGTTTTGAGTAAATCACTCTCTTCCTCTAGGCCCTCATTGCCTTCACCTTAAAAAAAAAAAAAAAAAAAAAAATTTCCTGGCCTGGTAAACCATTGCAAAGCATCTACAGGCTGTTGACGTACAAATGTTTTTTCTCTGCCTTACTTGATGCTGGTCACAGTAATAGCAACGGTGATTAAAAATGATGTTGGGACTGCAGAACTGGGGAGGCCTGTCGCATTCTAGAGACAGTTCAGAAAGCAGACCGTAGTCGCTTGCCACGCTGCCTACCAGGAAATCTCCTATTGAATGCATTCCTGCAACGTTCTGGGCGAGCAGGGTCAGGTTGGAATTAGCCGACAGCGGATTTGTCTGGGGTCTCAAGATAAAAGGGATGGTCCCCGGTAATTTTACCGCACACTTGGCTGATATCTGGAGGCACCTGTGGGATCCCACCTCTGCTCTCCCCACCCCCTTCCCATCACTGGCCAGGAAGGACCGGTGAATTCTGCCCGTCAGTGTTTTATCTTCTCTCCTCCCCATCTGACCGGAGGCTGAGCTGGCTGTGAGCAGCCTGAGGTCCTCCCGGAGTGAGGAATCCGAGGCTGTTGGGAAGGGACACCCGACTCTTCTCTTCCCTGAAGGAATTTGACAAGTCTCAGCCCCTCCAGCAGTAACGTGGGGAGGGATGGCTGGGGGTGTTGGACCTGGAACATGAATAAAGAGGAGAGATCAGCTTTGGTGCAGCTGGGGAGACGAGGAGTTGCTGGCCAAGTCCCTCAAGATGTGTCGGCTAGAGTCTGGCCAGTGCAGGCTGCCGGGCCGGAGCCAGATGGAGCCGCTGGCCACGCTCAGGAGCCTCTGCCCCCATATGGTGTGGTGTGGTCCCGGGCCTGGCTCAGGGTGGCCGCTGCTCCCATTCACAGCCCTGCCCTGCCCTTGGCTGGACTGGGAAGATCAGAGTGGGAAGCGGAGGGAAAGTTGATTTTGCTCCTTGTGACGCAGTTGTCTGCGGGGCCTCTGGCGTTTCCAGACTTGGGGTGGGTGCTTCCCCGTTGATTTTCCTCATTTTGTTCGTCATCTGCTTCCTTGCTCCCTGCTTACCGGGCTGGATTCTGCTGCCATGACACGGGCATTACGTGTCCCCAGCCAAGCTAGCACCACGGTTGGCGTCCCCTGAGAGGGGGACCGGGCATATCTGGCACTCGGTCCTCAACCTTTGAACCCCTGCGCTCTGGGAGCCAGGAGGCAGAGTGGGGCCTCTCCATCCGGGGTCCAGCAGAGGTTAACAGGGCTGGTGGTGCCGGAGCTGCGGTGGTGTGGCCTGGCCAGGAGGCGCTGGGGAGGGGCCCCGCCGGGGGACCTGATTGGTCAGCACCTTCTCTGTTCCACTGAATCCTGAGCCGGTCGGGGCCGTGAATTGTTTAATGCATATCTTGGCTCTGTCCCCTGGCACGAGGGCCTCCGAGGCTGCAGCCACGGCTTTAGCGAGGATGTGTACCTCGTGCTGGTCACTGTTTTGGGCACGTTGCCTCCCTGTGAGATATGAAAGAGATACTGCCCTTTCCACTAGCAGGCTGTCTGTGGGAGGCCCTCCTTTTGCGTTGCTTTTCTGGGCCTTGGAGTGTCTGTGAAGAAGGCCTGGGCTGGGTTTGATTCCTTGCCGGCTCCTTTCACAGGAGGCTGCTCGTGAGCTGGTGAAGCCAGAGAAAACCTCCAGGCCCCAAGGCCCGTGCACAGCCTGATGCGATAGTGTCGGGCCTGGGCAGGAAGGAGCAGGGGCACGAGGATGGAGCGAGGCACGCGGGGACGTGGTCGCGCATCGTCTGACCACAGGATCAGGGCAGCGGGGGTGGGGTGGGAGGATGCGTCCGGCGTTCAACCAGCGGTGCCCGCTGCAGCCTGGAATGGGCCTGTGTGTGCGTGGAGCCCAGGTCAGGGTCTGTAATGAGGCGTGAGGCTATGAGATGGGCATCGGGACTCTTGGTCCCGGCAGAGGGTCCCAGGAAAGGGAAACTGACTTTCGTTAAGCGTCTGCTTTGCTGGTCTGATTTCATCCTCAGAGCAACCGCGTGAAGTAGGTATTACTTCCCTTCAACAGATAAGGAAGCCGTGAGTAGTAATTCACTGAACCAAGGTCACATACTTGGCAGGTGGGATTGTTGAGCTTTAAACCCCGGCACTTTGGATTCCAAAGCCTGTGCTTTTTCTTCGCCCTCTTGGGTGGAAGTCAGACATCTTTGGGAGCTAAGACCATCAGAGATCAGGCAGCCGGGAGATCTGACGGAAACCGGTGTGAAAGGCCAGGTGCCTGGGGGGGGACGTGGCAGCCACTGGCCATAGCCATGCCATATCCCTTTCGGGGGGAGGGGGGCAAGGCAGAGGCAGCTAGTTTCTGGTGTCCCTGAACAGGCAGGGCTGAGCATGGCAGATACACCCACGCCACAAGTGTGCGCCCAGTCTCTGCTTCGTGGCGGGGTGTGTGCTAGGAGCTGGGGATGCAGAGCTCTACAAAACCAAGTTTCTGCTCTCCTGGGATGTACTTTCTGGTGTAGGGAGAGGTCGTTCACGATAATAAAAAAGGAATTAGGAACTATATAAAGTATGCAGATACACAAAGGGGGACACCCACCCATAAGAAGCAGCGATCCCAGTGTTGGTCGGGGAGGGAATTTGAGAGACTGAAGGATCTCGACCACCTGGGGAAGCCATATTGATGGAGCCCCCAGAGTTCAAGTTGATAGAGTTGCTAATGCCTCTCTTTTCCTAAGAGCTGGAAAAACCACCCAAGGTCCCCAAAGCTTACAAGAACGTGCAGTGAGTCAGGGATCAAGGTGGCAGTAGACGTCAAGCCGTTGGTCACCAGCAAACGAAGGTTTTTCCGTTAGCCATGGCTGCTCTTGGCCTGATGTCTCCCCCCCTCACCAGGTGGCAGCTGGCGCCTCTCTGCCTCGTCACGGTGCCCCTCTCTCGTCCACACCGACAGGGGAGCGCTCGGGTTAGGTCTTCGCCAAGTCACCAGTAAAATATGTGCCTGCAGGAGACAGAACTCAGCTCAGGCTCTCCTGGCAGAACCCGTGGTTCCAAGATTATCGCGATAGGGACGGGTCAGGGGGCGGGAGAGGGAGGAGAAGTCACCTTGTGCCAGATGCTTGGACAAGTTTTGTGTCCAAAAGAGGTTGAGGCAAGTTGGTGGCTGGAGATGGGGGAGGGGATGTCTCCAGCGTGTGCGGCTCCAGGGCTCAGGAGTTGTTTACAGGGTAGAAGCTTATGGTGAGTCAGGCCACGTGATTCTTCCCTCCCTGGCCCCGTGGTCGAAGCCTGCCCCACTTGAACCTCGGAGACTGCCACCTGCTGCCAGGGGGCAGATGCTGCACGAAGGTGCGGTGTGGGTCTTGGGGTGTGGTTGTGGGAACTCCGGGAAAGGGGGCGTTCTGTGGAGTGGTATAGAAGTCTCCACAGTCCCGTGTTCTGGCCCAGGATCCCATGGTAAAATCTTACTCACTTTACCCTTTTGGGACTCACTTTCAGTATTTATCAGATGAGGGGGTTGAACCAGAATCTTCTGGGAGGTGCCTGCCGACTCTGACATGGGGGCTACCTGGGTGTTCGCGGAGGTGTTTCTTAAGCAGAAACTCAGGTCGGGAATGAGCAGGCCTGACTTACGGGAGAGGGGAGGGGCCGTGAAGGATCTGAGAACAGCTACAGTCCTGTTTTCTGCAGGGATGCTGTCACCATCAATTAGGGCAGGTGGGTGGAGACAGTTTTCCAGGAACTCTTCAGGAGCGAGCGGGAAGGGGCCGGAGATTGCGTGAAGGTGTCTCAGGAAGGTCACCCAAGTGACAGGGGTTGTGACCTCTGGCTCCCACCAAGGGGCCTGTCTGGAGCTGGGCAGTGTGGGGGTCTTTGCTGTGCCACAGGGGCTGACCTGAGATGCCACCGTGCTCTAGGGAAGACGCTGTGTCCTTTGTGGCCCTGAATCCTTGAGGGAACACGGGCCTACAGGTCCCGTGTCCTGGGCCTTCCCTGAGACGTCTGTTCAGGGTCTGTGCCCCTTGCTGTCAGGAAGTCTTCCTTTATATTTAGCCATTTTTTTCTCATGTGGTTGTTTAAGCCCTTCTATTTAAAAAAAAAAAAAAAAAAAAAAAAAAAGACAAGAGAAAAAAAACAAAAAACAAAAACAAAAATATCTCCGAGCCGCTTGGTTCCATTTTAGCTTTTCAGTCTTGAGTCACTGTTTTAAAGGTAGCAAAAGTAAAACACATGCAGGGAAGCTCAAGGCCCCAGACCCTCGTGGGCTGTTGTGAAAGGCCAGCCCGGGGATATGGCGGCCTCTGTCCCCAACGTCCCCCGCTTCTCCAAGGCTGCGTGGGTAGGAGCCCCTGGGGCTGCGGGCACGTGCTGCGCAGGCTGCCGAATGGAATGCAGGGTTTTCAAATTAGCAATGTGCCTTCAAGACACGATCCGTGTGCTGCTTTACTGGACACTTACGCTGGGACTCGTAGCTGTGAGCCTGCCCCCTTCCCCACCAGGGTGGGGTGGCAAACAGGGATTTGGGCCAGGATTCAGGCAGGAGCCGAACTGATCCGTGACCGACGTCTTATGCACACCGTGTGTTGTTTTTGCAGCTCTTTTCAGACTCGCTGGCTCACTTGGTCCTCACACAGCCCTGTGAGGGTCGGTGGTAGGATCCCCGTGGGTGTTCAAGCTCAGCCTCAGACAGCCCTGCTGAGGTCCGGTTTCTTGTACCTGCTTAATTTGGGTCACCGAAGCCCCCCCCCCCCCGCCCCCAGGCCCTCCGACTCCAGATGTCATTTCCTTGGGTTTCAGTTGTGCTCTTTAGCTGAGCAGGGGGGCAGGGCAGGGATGGGGAGTGCATCTTGGGTAGCCGACTTGATCTCTGTAGGTTGCAGGTTTCTTTTCTACGCATCGAATGGGGAAGGGAGCCTCCGCCCAGGTTCTCCTGTTCTTGGATTGTTTCAACTTCTCTTACGAGGAGTTCTTATGAAACCTGGCTTGCCCTCCTTGACCAGGAAGCCAGCCATTCACCATGTGTCTCTGGTGAGACTCCCTACGTTTGGAAGCTTCTGGAATATACGGTGCTTTAGACCGTTCCGACACATCTGTCGGGCACTTCAGGCATGTGCATGTAGCCCTGTTTCTGCCAAGTGGCTCACTTAGAAATGAAGCCCCATTGTGGGGCATTTTTTTTCCAACAGATTTATAAGGTATGCCCAGAGCTTTCTGCCCAGCGTGTGCATCGTGTATACGTTATCTGTTTGCTGGCTAATTAACATACAGCACCCGCTGGAAGGATTGGCCAATGTATACTGTAAGCTGGTGGAACCAGTGGCTTCAGCTCTGAACGTTGCTTTCTGATAGAGTTGAAAAAGTAGGCCTTACCCACAGAGGGGAAAGTGGATCAGAGAACGCCTGGGCATCAGTGTTCCCTGGATACTGGGCGTAAGCCCACTCTTTATGAGGAGGGTTGAGGCACAGCCTGGACTGTGTCTTCTGGGCCGCGTGGCCCTCTGAGTGGCCTTTATTCAGAGAGACCCAGAGCGAGCCTGTATGAAGGGAGAGAGAAGTACTTGTCTTTGTTTATGGCACCCTTAACTCGTGATGGTTGGGCTCACCTCGGGCACGTTTCTTGAAGGATAGGGGTCGGACAGCGTGGCAGCACGCATATGTCTGTCCGTTTGTATTCCCCGGATGCAGCCTTGGCTCGTAGAGAAGCCCTGCCATGGGGAATCCATAGAAGAATTGTTTTGCTGGAGCGAAGGCTTTTGATAACTTTTGTGTGAAGATGCGTCACACCACACCCAGATCTTTCTGTTCTCCCGGAGGATGGGAAGGAGGATGGCAGGACCTGTAGCTGGGAAGCGATCTAGGCCAGCCTTCAGGGAGGGCTGTGGCGGCCTCTTCGCTGAGGGCTCCCAAAGAGACACAGAGCTTCTTTATCTCAGAAGAGGGACTGGATGTCCCTGTTGAGGTCCCTCGGGTCCTGAGCGTGTGGGACTGTGAGGCTCTCCCTGGAACAGCGTGAACTTCGGGTACCAGGACCCAGAGCAGATTGCACATCTTTTCTTTCTGCCGTGGAGGCAAGCCTATCCTCGGTGGGCCCCACGAGCATCAGGCCTGGAGCTCTAACCTTGTTCCCTCGTGCAGAGAGAATTCCCAGAACTGACCCGAACAGCATTGATATTTTTGCAAATAAAAAAAGGAGAAAGCCATGTTGTCCCTCATCGCTGCCAGGAAAGAGCCCCGAGCAGCTCTAATCCTGTCTTTGTACCACTGCCACTCCCCACCCTTGCTGACCCCCCCCAGCCTAGGGCCCTTTGATAGGCACTGGAGATGTGAATGAGTTTGGTGGGAAGGCCAAGGGCAGGGACAGACATGGTTTGCTGGGAAGAAGGTAGGACAAGGAAAAGGAGTATCTCGGGGCAGGCCCACGGGCACACATGTGTGTATTCAGATGGACGTACTATTTACTGGTAACGCCAGAGTCTGACATGAACCAGTTAATGCCTAAATGAGGGTTGATTTCGTGTGGAGAATCATACATCATTTTGTGTTTCAGTCTGCAGCTTTAGCATCAAAAGGCCTGACAGGCTGGGGACTTTTCGCTGGGCCCTCCTGTCTGTAAGATCGTGCTCATTTTATATTGATTTTCTGTCTCCTTTCTTTCCTGTTTTCCACTCTCATGCATTCCTTAGGTGTACATGAATATTTGTCCACGCATTCGTGTTACGACTTCCTTGGGGTACTGTTCTTTTCAGTGTCTCCGACATCATTGAATGTATTGCTTTTATTTAAAATGTGAACAGGCCAGAGGCTCACTGCAGAGGGGAGCCATCCTTGCACTGCCCGCAGAATCCTCTTCTCCACCTTGTTCTGGAGTAGGGCATAGACGGGAATCAAGGGTGTCTGTGGGAACCAGCCAGACCCCGTGCCATGCCCCCTCTTTGGGAAGGGGTTGCTCAGGCATGAATCTCCCACCCCTAACATTATTAGCAGTTTCTTCTTTTCAGCTCGAACCCTGAGTAGTGGCCTTGAAAGTCCAAGAACACCTGTCACCCTGCTTAGGTGAGGGCGACAGAGAGGGACGGGGACAGACGGGAAGGGGACACACGCTCCTGGCCACGGGCCTCTCTCCAAGACAGGTGAACTCTGTGTTCCAAAAGGAACTCATTTAATCTTTTGGCCCCAATGGAAGTTGTTTGTATTTTCTCTCCCTCTCTCTTCTCCCTCCTCTCTCTCTCCCTCAACACCCCCGCCTCCACCCTCCAGCCTCCAAAAGAATTTAATCTGCTGGACAACAAACAATACTGTTATAAAACTTTGAAAACAAGAGGGTGAGGCCTCCCTGACAAGGAGAAGGGCATGCCGGGTAACGGCCGAGGGAGCCTGCCAGGCCCGGGACGGAGCCGGGCGAGGGCCCAGTTGGCCGGGTACCTGGGCGCCTGCCCCCACCCAGCCCACCAGCCCAGCCATCCCCAGTCCAGAGGGGAAGGAACCGAAACAAAAGCAGGGGCAGAGAAGCGCCTGGAAAGGGGAAGTTGTACGTGTTCCCCTCTCTCTGATCTGATGCGAGTGCGCCAGACTGTGAAACTTCCTCCCCCACCCCTCCCCCGCCAGCCTCCCTCCCTCCTCGTCCTGCCTCCTCCTGCCTCCTCCCACCACTCTCTGTTCCAGGCCCGAGGCCCGATAACAGAACAGGGCTGGCCTAGGTACAGCCACCGGCCGGCTGGCCGGCTGCAGGGGAAGCAGGCAAGGAAGGTGTTCCAAGTTGGCTTTGGACTCTGAACGTACCCTCTGTGTCCCCTTCCTGCCCCCAGCTAGAGATGTGGAGCCACGGTGCGAGGTGTGCCCCAGTCCACGTGCCCCGCCAGGGGTGTGCCCAGCTACCGGGAGAACCTCTGCTCGGAGGTTAGTGGGTCTGTCCCACTACCCGGTGTCTGCTGGAGGCCATGCTCCCAGGAGGCCGTCAGACTCGTACCGGTGGCCTGCTCTCCCTCCAGAGGGAGCCGGGCTGAGCTGTGGAGCCCTGGAGCCTCCAGAGGGGCTCGGGGGACAGAGACTTGCTCCCCGCATCAAGCAGGCACAGGGTCCTGGCAGCGGGGTGCCTGGTGGGGTACCGTGTCTGCTGCTCGGGGTGACCCAGCTCCGCCTGGGGAGCAGGCAAGCTGGGCGCTGGGGCATCGCCCCCCAGCCTTCTGAGTGGATTTCACCTGAGACCGAAGTTTCGCTGCCACGCCCACCTGCACTGCGTGGAGCACATGATTTGGGACGGGAGAGTGAGAAGCAGCGGTGGTCTGCCTTTGGCCCGAGGTTGTTTGGACCCGTGAACCGTGTGGTGGGCATTGTGTTTGTGTAATGGACTGTAGGCGTGCTCGCTTTCCTCTCGTGGGAAGCAGTTCAGGGCAGTGCCCGTCCTCCTGCTCTGCCTGAGCGAAGCCTCTCTCTGGGGAAGCGTGGGGGGGGCCCCCCCTCTTCATTCCATCGCTCCTCCTTCTCTGCGCTCCCCACTGTCCCCTGCTGCCCCCCCCACGCCCCACAGCACCCCAAGGCATCCCATCTTCCCAGCCAGCCGACCAGCCATCCCGAGCCTGGGCCTGTACTGAATCTGGAGGATTTCCAGATGCGGGTCTTCTCTGATGTTGAGGCAGGGACAGAGAACTGAACTGGGTGGAAAGCAGCTGCCTGGGAACTCAGGCCGCGGTACCCCGGCCCCAGGGAAAACTGGCATTGCTGATGTGGGGCCCATGTGATATGAGAAGGCTGTGACCTCCTGCCCTGTTACCTCCACAGGCATTTGAGGGGCTCGGTGGGTCTAGAGCGTGTTATTCTCACTTCGGGATGCCGGGTCTGGGACGTGTAGGGATGCCTGGATGCCCCGCCCTCCTTTTGGGGGCCACGCTGCCAGGGAAAGAGCCAGCTCCATGTTTCCTGCCTCCCTCACCCTCCATTCCCTCCTCCCTTGCCCCCCGTGCACATACCCATACACATTTTATCACCCTTTCCTCTGATTCATTAACCACAGCTAGTTGGCAACAGGCCCCCGCCCTGACAGCTCAAGACAAAATGTCCAGGACACTGGGTCTGGCCTGGAGCTGAGTGACAGGAAGCTGGGCCGGGCCTCTCGGCTCACGCATACAATGGGCAAGGACCGTGTGGAGTGCAGAACCTTCCTCGTTTTCAAAAGGGTCTTCCCCAGGCCCCTCTCTCTCACCAAGATGACTCTTCTTCGCTGCCAGGAGCCTGGAAACCAGCATCCCGGGTAGCAGGAAGACCTGATCTGGGCTCTGCTTCCGGCACCCCTCCCCCGCGCCGGCTGGAGCTTGCGTCAGTCATGTAAGTAGCCGTGACTCAGCACCCAGCCTGGTGGGGAGGGAGGCAGAAGACGCCTCCCAGGAACCTTCCCAGCATTCTGGATTTGAACACATGGTGGTAGCTGAACACACTGAACGAGCTGGCGGCCTTCGGTTCCTGGGGGTGCGTGTCTGTCCGTTCCGCGGGTTTGCTTATAGGTCTCATAAACCGGGGTTCCTCTCCTTCCCGTTTTCATCCCGTGTTATTTTTTGGACCCCATGCCTGGCATAGGATTTTTAGGACTTTAAAAGGCACAGACGGCATCATTTCTAGAACGCAGCAGAAGCTCTCTTTGCAGTCTCCAGACTGCCCTTTAAACCAATGGCCCGTGAATCATCTTTAACCCTCAGATGTTTTTGTTTGACTTACAGAGTTTTCGTTGTTTTTGTTTGTTTGTTTGTTTAACGTGTCCGATTCAGACATGCTTTTAGACAAAACACAGCCTCTCCAGGTCACTGGACCTCTGCTGCACGAGGTCTCTGCCTCTCTGTCCTGTTTCCCACCCCAGCCCTCAAGCATTTGAATGCACGGAGACTGGTCTGCATGAGCCCTCCCTCGTTTTGGAAAAACTGGGGCCCATTCCAGGGAGGTGCAGGTCCCCCGTTCTCAAGTCTGGGCCGCGCAGGAATTAAAGCCCCTGTGTTCTGATTCACTGTGTGGTGACCTTTCCTCCACCCTCGGTCGCTGCCCGGGCAGAGGAGTGTCTAGGCATGAGGGGGTGGAAAACCCTCCAAATAGAACGTCTGCACAGAAATGGACGGAGGCTGCACCGTGCTTCCCAGACCTTCTCCCTGTGTGGTGGCGTACCCAGCTCTCTGGCTGGGCGGTTTCCCTTCCCCGACAGCGCACCAGACCCTTCCCACTGGCCCGTGTGCGTGGGACTGTTGGGCCAGGCTGGGACGATCACACCGTCCGCCTTTGACAGCAGAGCCCTAGCAGGCTGGGGCCTCCAGCCCCCGTTAGACCACCTGGCCCCGTCCAACAAGGGAACAGAAACACCAGCTAGCTTCAGGTAAGTGCATCCTTGCTCGATGGACTTTTGCCAGAAAAGCCTGGTTCCCCTGGGAGGGCTGAGACCCGAGCAGACTCCTGTTCAGTGGGGTTGGGAGGGCAGAAGGTGTTGGTACTAGGATTACTTACCCCCACCCCCACCCCCGCACGCCCCGCCTTTTCTTGTCTTACGGTGTTTATGTTCATGTGTTGTGAATGATTTCTCTCTTCCTCCAGAGAACTGAGTGTTGTAGACCTCGGTCTGGGGGCCCAGACCCTGGTTCATGGCCCTCAGTTCCCTCAGTGACGGTTGCCACTCCCCCTCTGAACTCAGGGCCGATGCTTCCTGGGTAGCAGGAGAGACTGTAATGAATCCCCCTGATGACCACGTGACGTACGTGCGTCCTGAAGGACAAGAACTAGGTGCTGTGAGAGGGCGTAACCCAACACCTGGCTCACGTGGGGAAAGCTTCAGGCGACCTGCGTCACCTGGGAGAGGGTTGATGGGGTGGTAGCCCTGGGAGAGTGGACGACAGAGAATGTTCCAGAAAGAGGGAATGGTGTACGCAGAGGCCTGCTAGGGGAGGAAGGAGGCTGTCTGGATCACTGAAAGACACCTGTGTGACAATACCTTGGGAAAGGTTTTGTGGATACTGGCAGTCGGGGGTTACTAAGGAGGAAGAGTTCGGCTGGAGTAAAAAGCAAAAAAGCTGAGAAGTAGCAAAGGTAGATCTCCAACCCCCTCGTTTTATAGGACCCCACAGAAATGACTCTCATTTACCACTTACTTCCTGACCTTAAAACCCTGGAAGTTAACCTGTGTCGCGGGGCCCAGCTGTTGACTGCAGGTGCCCTGTGTCAGAGCCGCTGCCCAGCTCCTCCCTCAGTGGCTGGGGCCTCGCAGAGCCCCTGGGCTCGGAGCCCAGTGCTGGGGTCAGAATCCAGAGTCCAGCACAGCCATTGCTGGTGGTTCATCTCCAACGCCTCCCCCAACCGCAGCTACGCCCTAGGAGAGCACAGAGGCTCCAGAGGGGCAGGAGGAGTGGGCGAGCCAGCTGGGGGCACCGGGCCCCTCACGGGACCAGCTGGGCTCCCATCTCCACCAGGTTAAACCTGTTGTGCAGTCAGTCACATCCACGGCCACGCAGAAACCTTGCCTAGGACTCCCCCCACCCCACCCTTGCTCACAATTGAGTTCAAGAACAGAATGAGATGATAGACCAGCCGTGGAGCAGGTGCAGTGGACAGAGGGGCAGGAACACAGACTCTGGAGTTAGACTTGGGGGCTCTCTACCACGTAGTAGTCACGTGACCGTGGCGAGTCACCGAACTACATGAAGGAGCAGTTTCTCCTGCAGGCGCGGGAATACTACTTGCTTCACAAGACCGACCCAATTACAAAGCACACCTCAGTGTTCAAATTTTATTTCCTTCTCCTGCCTGCAGCGGCACATGCTGTTATTTCCGGGAGCCACAATAAATACAGGCCTGGATCTGGAAGCCTTCAGAGCTGGTCGACAGCCCGAAAGACCCAGATTCTACTCTGTCTCCTCTTTCCTTAGTTGTGGCATCCCAGGAGATACAGACCTGTTTTCTCAGCTTCCGATGACCGAAACAAAAGCAAACAAACAAACAAAAAACGCGACACACTGAGGAGATGGGAAATCTAATTTGAACACAGGATGCAAATCTTATTTTCAGACACATTTTTGAAAACAGCACAAAACTCGGTCCTTGTGTTAGAGGATTATCTACTTAACACCGCTTCAGGACACGACATTTTTGTGTGCGTGTCACAGCAGAGGTTAAACAAAGATTGCTAACGTTGTGACCCTTACTTGAGGCTGGGAAGGTGGACCCCAGGCTCTTCCTGAATAGGGCGCATCAGGAGTTGCCCCCGAGCAGGTGAAACTCACCTGGCTCGAACCTCCTAGGCAGATAGGACGCTTGTTTCCTGATGACGTGACATAGTATCAGAAGACACTGCGTGCTGTGAGATGTTTTCGAGAGCAGGGGGCGATGCTAATGAAAACGTTCACGCATTTTCATAATAGCTCTGGGATACTTCCCTCCATCACATGTGTAATAAACTGTTAGGACTGCTTGTCCAGGGTCAACTAGGCTCCATGAGTTTTGTATTGCTACCGTCTGTGTGACGCGTCAGCCGCGACTTTCACATTCCTTGAGCTTCCCCGGCTAGGTCCGCTCTGTGCCTCTCTCACGGACCGCGATGTTCCGCCCCAAGTGGAACTGCAAGAAGACAGGGCAGCACCTGGGTCTTCCGGTTGTGTCTTCCTTCTTTCTTCAATGAGATCCTCTTCTTCTGGAAGCTGGTTTCACATGGTGGCTTAGATTTTTCCATCTTTGTATCTAGCACCATTTGAAATCAGTGTTTTAGGAGTAAGAATTGCGGCGCAGCAAAGGGCCACCTGCAGAGGAGCTCTCG
This sequence comes from Lynx rufus, assembly GCF_022079265.1. Classification (NCBI taxonomy): domain Eukaryota; kingdom Metazoa; phylum Chordata; class Mammalia; order Carnivora; family Felidae; genus Lynx; species Lynx rufus. The sequence continues at coordinate 28,702,938 of NW_025814829.1, read as the reverse complement.
CTGGTGGGACAGAGCCCCTCCTTCTGCCGCCTGAGCCGGTCCAAGAGAGGAAGAACTTGAAAAGGAAAAGTGCGCCGCAGCGTATGTCCGTTGCGGGTTGTGGAGGGGCGGCCGTGCGGGGAGGGTGTTTGTGTTTCAAAGAAACTCCGAGCTGGAGCAGGGGGCCGAGGTGATGCCTGGTTGTAGCACCTGGGAGCACCACCGGGCGTTCACCTGTCCGTAGGGCCTCTGACCGCAGGGACCAGGCGATGCCGGCTCCTCCGGTACTCGATTGTAGCGGGGGAGGGGCGAGGCTGTGTGCCTGGAGGACGGTTCCATCCCCATCGGCGTTGCACCCGCTCCTAGAGGCCCCGGAACACCCAGCTGCACTTGCAGTGCGGCTGGAATCAGACTTGCCACCTGCAAGGTCAAGTGCCGGACCCCCGGGAGCACCACCGGACCCATCTCTTACACAGGCTGACCGATTTCTCCTGGTGTTCAGAGTCTGTTTTTGTCTAGCACCATTTGAAATCGGTTATGATGTAGGGGGAAAAGCAGCAGCCTCGAAACCTCACGCCAAGTCTGGTGAGCAACAGCCTCTGTTCTCCTGGAAGACGTGGTCTCCCGGAAGACGGATGGGCAGAGCGTGGGGAAGGACGATCACGCTTTTTTCACTAACTTCTTTCACTGCATTAATGATACATTATTGCGGGAGGTAAGAGAGAATTGAATGCAGTTTTACAAACAAATCGCTGTAACCTATCTGATGTCCTCAGTCGCAGTTTGCTAAAATGTGGCAATGCTGTGTATTCTGTAAATGGCTGCTGTTGAATTCTCTTTCTGTTAAGAGTCTATTCATGCATCTTGACCTGAATAAATATTTTACTCTCTTCAATCAATCATGTCTTTGTTTTTCATCTGATCATTCTCTGTTCGTAATGCCATGAGAAGTGGGGTCCTGCAAATGTTAACTTGCTATGCAGACTTACCTACTTCCTAAAGAACTGGAGGAGGTTACGGCAGACACACGTTAAAAACGAAGCCCGTTAAGATAAGAATGAGGTCCTGTGAGCCAAGAAATAAAATGAGAGAAAAGATCACGGAAAAGAGAAATGTTCAAGCCTGGGCTGAGGGATGCTCCTTTTTGAAGGGGAAACTGAGGCTGGTTCCGAATGGGCTGCAGGCAGCCCTGGCCCCTCTGCGGTCGGTGTTCCTTCCGGAAGCTTTTGCACAACCGAACATACTGCCACATGGCTGGTAAAGGGGAGCAGCCTGATGATTTCAGCTGCTTTATAAAAGACGCAGGAGGGGGTACCTGGGTGGCTCCGTTGGTTAACCATCCGATTGTTGATTTCGGGTCAGGTCATGATCTCACGATTTGGGAGTTCGAGCCCCGAGTCAGACTGTGTGCTGACAGTGCAGAGCCTGCTTGAGCTTCTCCCCTCCCTCTCCCTCTCCCTCTCCCTCTCCCTCTCCCTCTCCCTCTCTCTCAAAATAAACTTAAAAGAAAAAAGTGCAGGAGATCTACTTTTTGGTTCTTCGTTTCTATCACCGTTGAAGACAGGGTGAGCCAGTTCCGTGAAGGTATTCAGCAATTAGCCAGATTTTACTTCATGGGGGATTAAGCCTGGGGAATCTTCAGGTAGGAGGGCTGTGGCCCCTTGAGTGAGCATTTTGCACAAGACACATGCGGCCAGCTACTAGCTACCTATGGTACTTCATGCCAGCAGCTCTCGGTAAGTGGTTGCACCTCTAGCACCTGGGAAGCTTTTCTAAGTTCACGTCCCCCAGATGGCTGCCCTGCCTGGCGGGTGGGGGTGGGGGGTGGTGGTGAAGCATCTGCTGGGAAGACTGCCCAGGGAGGGTGACGCACCCCCTCCCTGCAGCTGCAATGCTATTTCGGGCTGTTGATTGAAGAATCCGTGTTCTCATCCCCAGGATATGATGGTGGCGATGGTTTTATTCCCTCCCTGGCCGCGCTAGGTACAGTAGGACCTGTGGGTCTAACAGCTTTGGCCCAGTTGTAGCGTGTTCAGCCAACTTTTGATTCCCCTACCGAGTCCCAAGCTCCAACCTCAGAGTTGCACCAAGGATTCTGCCCTCGGGTTATGCTGATTCTGGCCACCCAAATGCTGGAAGTGCCGGAAGACCGGGTTTAGTATCAAAGCACAGAAACAGTGACTTGAGACGTCTTTTCCGAAAAGGGGGTCCCTCGTGCTCCCACCGAGTGCTAGGTCACGAGAAGCAAAGTGCACGCATAGCTGTGGTGCCTCTCACACAGGATTATTTTACTTTATTCGTCTAGATGCTGACAGCCCTTTACTTAAAATTGCCATTCCAGGTTGGGTTTTGATAACAAATTAGTGAGCAGAATGTTTCTTCTGGAGACTTTTTGTTTTGTTTATTTTTGAGAGAGAGTGAGCAGGGAAGGTGTGGGGGGGAGGGGGGGGGACAGACAGTCCGGAGCAGGCTCCATGCTGACAGCACAGAGCCCACTGTGGGGCTCGAACCACGAACCGTGAGATCATGACCTGAGCCAAAGTCAGATGCTCGACCGACTGAAGCACCCAGGCGTCCCTCTCCTGGAGACATCTTGAATCTGTTTTTAAGGCCACGCTATCGACCTAGATAGGAAATGCCGTGTCAGGCATGGGTCCCCATCACCTCAGTTTTACCACATCTTTAGCTGTAGGTGTCTAGGTGTAGAGGGAGGATTGGATCTAAGCCTCATGCAAGTTGGAAACTGGCGACTAATTCCCGTCTATGAAAATGAGTGCAGGTGAATTAATATGACACAAATCCAACCTGACCAATTGAATGTTTTAAGTCTTGAAACTGGTAATTCATGGAAGATGTTGGCCTGGCCTGCACCGAGAAGCTGGTGGATGTTTTAGGGGCTACCTAGCAGACTAGGGCATCCATATTTGGGGTAAGGTTAAGAACATTCCTTGAACACAAGTCATACTTTGGCTTTATACTAACCCTGTGGTGTTCTATAGTTAGATTCACCCAAGTAGCCTTTGAATTAGTGATACTTCAGGCCCACCTGTACGGGTTCTGGTTATACTGTTTTAGGGGCTTACATTTTTGTTCTAAGGTTTTTCCAGATGATTCTGATTGGCAGCAACGGGTGAGAGCCGCTCCCCTGTGGTCTTGTTCTAAAAGGCTTTCTACTCCAATTGCGGTGGGAGGACCCCTAGCAAGGGTGTATTCATGTTCTGTAACAAGTCCCACAACTTGGTGTTGGTCTTAGTCCCCTCGGGCTGCTGTCAGAAAATACTAGACTGGGCAGTTTATAAACAACAGATATTTCTGTTTTGGATGCTGGGAAGTCCAAGATCAAGGCGCTGGCAGATTCAGTGTCGGGTGAGAGTCAGCTTTCTGGTTCAAAGACGGTGCCTTCTGGCTGTGCGTTCCCAGGGCAGAGGGCCTGAGGGAACTCTCTTGGACCTCTTCTTATTAGGGCACTAAACCCGTTCATGACCTAATCCCTTCCCAAAGGCCCCACCTCCTAATACTATCACATTGGGGGTCAGGACTTTAACAGGATTTTCGTGGGACACATTCACACAGTGATTGTCTTACCACACAGGGAGCTGGGTGGCTCAGTTGGTTAAGCATTTGACTCTTGATTTTGGCTTGTGACCCTGGGGTCCCGGAATCAAGCCCCAGAGTCCACGCTCATTATGGATGGAGGCTGCTTAAGATTCTCTCTCTCCCCGCCGTTCCTCTACCCCGTTTACGTACATTCTCTACAACAAAAACAAAAAAACACATCATTTATTTTAGTTCTGGAACTAAAATAAAAAACACATCATTTATTTTAGTTTAGTTATCAAAAGTGTGATATCATTTCACTAGGCTGAAATGAAAGCATTGGCAGGGCTGGTTTCCCTCCAGAGGTCCTAGAAAAAACCGTTTACTTGCCTTCCCCCACTTCTAGAGCTGCGTCCTTTGGCTTGCGGCCCCTGCCTCCATCCTGACGGCCAACAGCAGAACATTCTGCTTCCGGGTCACGCCTCCTTGTGCTGCAGTCAGGTCCCCCCGGCCTTCCCTTCTAGGGAACCTTGTGATTACATTCAGGGCCCCACCCAAGATCCCATCTGCAAAGACCCTCGGCCAGAGAGGTGACACTCACAGGTGTCAGGTGTTAGGACTCTAAAATCTCTGGAGGCCATTAGCCTACCACAAATGGCAGTAGGTAGAACTCATGGAAATGCTGAACCCTGGCCCCACCTGGGACCTAGGGAATCAGAATATGCATTTCAAAAAGACTTACTACACACGAAATTGAAGCGCAGTCCCATGGGGTCCTACACCAGGAATTCTCCAATAATGAACATCGATTACAAATGGAAGGGTTGTTTTCCTGGGAGCCTTTTCAGGTGGTGCTGGGTGACCAGTTGACCATTTTCCCAAACACCATAACTGTCATCTAAACAATGGTGGTTTCCAGATTCTCACTGAAGCCACCAGCCCTAAGCACCAGGATGGTAGAACTCTTGCTTGATTTCCATAGATCGGCACAAGGCTTGCCACGGCCACAGAAAATGGTTCAAGTTTTTAAAAGCTGCGTAAGGGAGATAAATGATGTTAACGTAAGTAGCTTATGCGAACATCAGTTTTACTACCCAGCTGCAAATGTTCTTGGGGTAGCAAGTCAGGAATCAGAGTGGGGAACTTTCTCCATGCGATCTATACTTGTGGTGATTTACCTTCAGGTACGGAACTGAGAGGGAAGGAAGATGCTATTGACCACAGACCCCAGTATTGGATTTCTCCCATATTTAAGCAACGAGGGGCAGAGTTAAGCCCTTTTAGAATGGTAATTTCACAGAAGGAAAGCAGAAAAGACCTAGTTAATACTGGATACAACATGAAATTAAAAACGGCTTCTGGGAATCACCGCAATGGTCGGAGCCTCTGAACGATGACAAAGTTGGAAGGACTTTGGGACTGTCAATGCCCGGGAAGGCCACAGGAGGGCAGCAGTGCCCCGTCATGCAAAGGCTGAAGGCTTCAGTTTAGTGCAACCTTTTCTAAAATGAACCTGGAAATGATGAAAGCAGCATCACTTAGGACAAAAAAAAAAAAAAAAAAAAAAAAAAAAAAAAAAAAAAAAATTAAAAAATAGATGGTGCACAGGCACTTGATTTTTGCATCATTTCTGGAAGTCAGTAGACTATGTTAAATCCTGCTCTTTAGTGGAAATATGCAAATATTTAAAATACGCAAGGAAAGTTCATTCTTGGTTGCAGCTAGTTGGCAGGCATCACTAAATTTTAGAATACTGAAGTTGCCTGTTGTCCTTAAACCAAGCATATTCCTTAACAGTGCAATTCTGCCCTACCCTCCTAAGCATTCCTACAAAAGACTTTTTGTTACTTCTCCCTGTATATTTTATGATAATTTAAAAAATAGGGTGTGGTTTCAAATTAAAGCCCAATAAAATTTAATTTCATTTATAGAGAACCTAATTGGGGCGCCTGGGTGGCTCAGTTAGTTAAGCGTCCGACTTCGGCTCAGGTCATGATCTCGCAGTCCGTGAGTTCGAGCCCCGCGTCGGGCTCTGTGCTGACAGCTCAGAGCCTGGAGCCTGTTTCGGATTCTGTGTCTCCCTCTCTCTCTGACCCTCCCCCATTCATGCTCTGTCTCTCTCTGTCTCAAAAATAAATAAAGGTTAAAAAAAATTTTATAGAGAACCTAATTTACATCAAATGTTGATATTGTAAAGATTGCTTTTGTTTTTTTCTTAAACCAGAGCCTTGTTAGCCATGCAACAAGACCATGATTTTAAGTCTTAGACGTTTTCGGATTTATTAAGTATGCTGAATGAATAAAACCTCGATTTTCTTTTGTAAATATAAGGCTGTGTCATTATAAACTTGTAAGTCACTAATGCAGAAGTTCTCAGCCTTAGCTGCATATTAGAATCACTTGGGAAGCTGGGAAAATCCCTATCCCCAGGCAGGCCACATCCCAGATCAGTTACATAAGAAATCCAAGAGGGGTGGGACCCAGGCATGGGTAAAATGCCCCGTGATTCCATGTGCAACATGGTTCAGAACACTGAGGCCTGATCTCAGACATGTAGCAATCTGATTTAATTCGAATCTGCAAAAAAGACCAAGAAAACTTTTTGTGTAAACAAAAGCAAACCCTGTTATTACACAAATCAAACTTTCTACTTTCATCATTGGGGCTTGGGTTTGTAAGCACTTAATCATACCCACGCACTGACGTGATGTGGAAGGTATATCTGCCACCAGATACAGGCATATAGACACCCGGTTAACTCAAGGTTCGGTAACATCACAAAGGCTCTAAGAGCTGGGCAAGTCGGGAGAAGCTTCACGGAATGGGCAGTAGGAGCTGAGCCTTGGGGAAGATGTCCAGGACCCGGCCAGGACTAGAAGTGCTACAGGCGACAGTGAACCAGGACCACAGCACAGCACGTGGGGCAGACGGTCCGCTTGACGGACAATAGGTTCTTTGAAGAAATGGAGCAGAAGTCTTCAGAAGACACGTTGGGATTTAATTGTAGAAAGCTTCAGGGTGCCTGCGAGAAACCTTGCACTTGACGCTGTGCACCTGTGACTGAACACCTCTGAGCAGGAGAGGCCCAGGACGGGCTGGGCGAGGAGCCTGGACACATTCAAGGCTCTGCAATGTGAGGGGCTGCAGTGGAACGCGTAGAGAAGTCAGGCCAAGTACAAGCATGCTCTGCTCTGAGCTAAAACACACTGGAAATGAACGCATCGTCACAAATGAAAATTCTCCCAATCTTGGATTTTATTTTTCACACTTGAAGATCCCATTTTCAAAATATGAACAATAAAGACCCCCCCCCCCCCACGGGACTTCTCATTTCACCGCAAATACATTCTTCCAGTTTTAGCAACCTTTCACATATGCTGCTTTCCACGTCATTAGAGAAACTTTTCATTTTATCCCATATATATAAACGTATATAATGGCATATATAATTGCCATTATTTGAAAAACAAAATTTATATTTACATATCGAGAGCAATTTTGTATAAATATACAAAATAAAAAAAATAAATTTGAAGCAGAAACTAGTATAAAAGTCTGTTTTGGAAAAACAACGTAACAATAACATAACAATTTTTTTGGAAAATAGCATAACAATCTTTGGTTGCAAAAGAGTCAACTGGGCTTGTTAAAAATCAACAGTACAGCCATCTCTTGTTTCTGAGCAAGTGCTACATCCCTGAAAAGTATGTGAAAATGGGTATAGTGAAACTTCAACTCTGTACTTAATTCAAAATTCCTGTTTCTTTCTGCTCAAGTGTATCTTCCCAAAGTACCTCACCGATCCCTCAGGGAGGGGACACTTACAGTGCATCATAAACATGCTTTATCCATAAAATAATACTTGTAAAACATGATTCCCAATCATGTCCTTCTCAAGGCAGCGTTTCTTTGGCCTAACTTCTGCTACTAACTATGAAAGTGCAAAACAAAATTTGTAAAACCGTACTCTGAATGTGAGCGGCCGTCCCTCCTCTCTGCCCAGTGGCTTATCTCAGAGACTCTGCCTGGTGTAAGGACTCAGGTCACGGTCAGTGCCACCTGAGTCCCAGGTGCCACTGCAGCTGTTTGCTTTCTCTGTCCCTTTGTTCGGCCAATAGCGGACAGTTTCCTTTCTTGAAATAATGTGGCTGAATTTTTACTGTTTTTAGCAGTTAAGGTGAGATGCACATAAGAACTAAGATTCTGATACAACCTGAGGTTATCAGATGGAGATATTCCTGCCAAAGTCACTACTTTTACATGACGTTGTTTAAAGGCATCGTCTTATTCAAGTACAGGGAGAAAATCACCCATTGCTGGGATTTAGAGTGGAATCTAATTTTATTAAAGGGCAGAATCTTCTTAGAGAAAATTATAGGCCACAGGTTCACTCTGTACCCCCAGCTGCCATTCCTTTTATGAGTGTGAGAACTCTCTAAAGTTGTACAGGAGTTTCCAACAGATTCTGAATTCCTAACTGACTTCTCTGACTGTTTGCTGACGTTTGAAAAAGTGAAGAACAAAGGCCATAAACTTTCTAGCTTCTGGAAGTCACCAAGAAATTACAAATAGTTAAAAAACATATAGAATTCAACCCTATTTACTTTGTTTTCTGATAATATTCTCAGTTAAGGAAGTCAAACTTGTTCAAAATCCCAATTTTCAGTGTTCCTCTTTTTAATGTGAAGGGTGAAAGTAGCATACACATATTTGAAAGACTTTTTACACTGAACAATATGTAAAACATGTTTTAGAGTTGTTGAGAGAATGAATCTTGACTTCTCATTAATCTTTTTACAAAAAAGATTTGTCACTTTCTTTACAAGTGAAATGTAATTTATTTTGCACTACAGTTGTCTAAAGTTGGAAATTTCATTTTAAAAAATAATTTCCGCACCTAAATACTGGGGATATTGTATTGAGTTGCCCTATAAACGCACATGTTATTTTAAGGAGAAACAAGCCAGATGTTCATACCCAAATGCATATACAGTTCAAAGAAGCATCGAAAGATGGTGAGTACATTCAAAGCACATTAAAACGCTAGCACGATGGCTTAATTAACAGTTGCATTCGTGGAAGTGGGGGAAAAAACCCTAGGGAATAGTTTTTATACATCCTTTCTTTCCCCCTTTCTGGTTTTATTAACTGACACGTAACATTGTGTATAAGGTGTAGAGCATAATTTGAGAATGTATATACTATGAAATGATTACCACAATGAACTTAGTTCACATCCATTACTTCAATTATAAAAGTGTTTGTCTTCTGCTCAGCAACTCTCCAAAAATACAACATACTACTGACAGCAGACTGAACGATAATTACATCCCAGCACTCGTTAGTCTTAGGACTGGAAGTGTGTCCCTTTTGACCACCTTCAGCCAAATCTGCCCCCACCCCCCAGCAACCACCAATCTGATTTGTTCCTAGGGTTTGTTTTTGTTTTCTGGGATTTTTTTTTTTTCCTTTTAGATTCTACAAATGAGATCATACAGTATTTTGTCTTTGTTCGACCTCATTTCACTTAGCAAAATGCCTGAAGGTCCATGCATTTTGTGGCCAACAGCAAGATTTCCTTCCTTTTTTATGGCTGGACAGTATGCCACCGTATTTGGATACCATGTTTTCTTTTAACGATTCATCTGTCCAGGGGCACTTAGGTTGGCATCCGTGTGGTGGCCGTTGTAAATAATGCTGCAGAGAACAGAGAGCTGCAGTGTTTTTGTTTGTTTGTTTGTTTCCTTTGGATATATGCCAGCAAGTGGAACTGCTAAATCATTCGTTGGTTTGGTTTTTAGTTTTTTGAGGAAGGCGTGTATGTTTTCCATAGAGGCTATATGAATTTACCATCGATGTCAACATTCTAAAAGAATCAGAAGATGCACTGTGCGGAAACCGTTTACTGCGTGGACTCTGATGGCGAAGCGGATTTATCCTGGTAAGTGCTGTATGAGGCGCTAACTTCTGTTTTCCTAGAAGGCGAGGTAAAAAAAAGACAGTATCAGAGAGCAACATAAAATCAATTCCAAAGCCTATGTAGAAAATCCACAGTTCAAACAAAAAACTGCAGGGGTGCCAGGACTGGGAAATAAATGGTTTTTTAGGAACGATTTCGAATGTGCGGCTACTGCCAGTCTAGAAACCCTTCTATCCCTGTATTACATTTTTGATTCTCTTCGAAACAACAGAACAGTGTGATATGAAGTACTTTGTAAATATTTTCCCATTTAAGTTAAAATGAGGGCTAGTGGAGAGAAACACTTATTTTCCTAATACCAACATTTTAAATCTGGCTCTGAAATGAAATGTTTAAAGGGAGAACGATTCCACCAGTGCTCAAGTTCAATCATGCCCCATTTAGCCCTCACCGTCAAGGAAGCCATGCGTTTTGGTAAGAGATTCTCCTAAATAACTGAAATTTACATCACAATTTTATGGTGGCAGTAGACCTCTAAAATCGATTATTCTAGTCCAGTGCCATCCAAAGAAATACACTATGAGACACACAGGTAATTTTACATCTTCTAGAAGCCACATTAAAAAAGTAAAAGAAGCAAGCAAAATTAATTTTAATGTATTTTGCTTAACCGAACACGCATGTTATTTTACATTTAATGTGTACTGAGTCTTTAGAGTCCGGCGTGTGTTTTATAAGCACAACTTACGCAGGACCAGCCACGTTCAAGTCCACAGTAGCCACACGGGACTACGGACGATGGAACTGGAAAACGCAGGTGTAGTCCCTGCCTCAGTAAACGGACTAGAACGGGCAGACGGAAACTAACAGTGGCCAGTCAGCTGTTCACCGGTGTGTGCGCCCCAGCCAATACTTGAGGGACGCTCGATGCTACCCAACACAACAACTAACCATGGTGGCTTTGGATCCCCTCCTGTTTCTCCTTGTGGGGGAGGCCGTCCTGGGAGCCACCACCGTCCCCAAACTACACTCGTCATAGAGCCACTTCCTGAGGGCGACGGGGAGCGTCTTTCGATTGTGGGTCAGGACTGTCACTGAATTCTCCACGACTGCTCTCGTTTTCTAGTTTTTTGGAGTCAAAACTCCTTTTGTTGGTGTGGGAGTGGCATATCCTCTTCTGATGGAATTTTAAACAGAATCCGATGCGGGAGAAAGATCAAAAAGACTCTCCTACAGTGTAAGACACATTGATTTGGCATAACAACGAAGCTATTTCAAGACGGTGAAAATCTAAAACTGGATTACTAATCACAGAATGTTCACGTTATCTTCAGCATCCATTAGATTACCTTCAGGTGTTCACAGACACCGTAAAGCTCACGACAGACTGAAATCTCCCTTCCTGGTTGGCTTTAGCCTCAGAGGAATTCTGGGACCAGGAAGATACACGGGGCTGGGTAGGCCTCGACTGCCAGTTTTAGTTGCTATGTTTTGTCTTGCCCTTTGCTGCTGTGACCCAAGACACCACTCTGCTTTTACCAAGAAACTGCCCTTCCTGTTGGCTTTGACAGAGTCTGCTCCCAAACTCTAGACCGTAAGGGAGAGGAGCACCTCACATTGTGAGTGGGTGGGATACGTATCTGCTCTCTTCCTGGCTATGCAGACACACATTCTGGCACAAATAGAGGAACACTTCATTTCACTCAGACACAGGGCAGTGGGGCTCGAAGGGTCTAAGGCAACGCAATTCATAATTTTCCAAAATCTAGGATTTTTTTGTTGTTGGTTTCTCTCTCCTATGCAAAAAATATTCTGGTAAAGGAAAACATAAATGTCTTTACAGAATTAATACTTACAAGTTGAAATTGTGGGGTGCCTGGGTGGCTCAGTTGGTTAAACGTCCAAATTGGGCTCAGGTTATGATTTCACTGCTCCTGAGTTTGAGCCCCACATCAGGCTCTGCGCTAACAGCTCAGAGCCTGGAGCCTGCTTCAGATTCTGGGTCTCTCTGTCTCTCTGCCCCTCCCCCGCTCACGTTCTAGCGCTCTCTCTCAAAAATAAATTAAAAAAACATTAAAAAAAATTGAATGCATTTACAAGCTTAAGTAAAAAGTATTTAAGTTTCTGAAAGGAGTATTTTTCCTCCCTGCACTTAAAAATAATAAGATTCTAGGATAATCTCCCACTGGGCTAAAAAAATTTCTGCATTTTGGATTCACAGCTACTATGAGGTCAAGGAAGCTAGATAGTCTAATAAAAGGACAATGGGGACATTACTCAGTTGGAGCCTACGTCAAAGTAAAAGTCTGCCAGTATGTATTTTTTTTGTTTTTACTTTTAAAACAGGAGTGGCATAAAAACCAATAATTTAGCAAAGGGAACAGGAATCTAAGTGTTCCCCCTGATGTTTACTAAAGCCAACATAGCTTAGTTCAAGGTACTGATATCTAAATAGTCATTGGATATTTTCTATTCTAGAAAGGGTATCTCTGAAAAGAAACATACAGAAGCGGGTACCTTTTAATGATAAAAGCAAACCTTTCTCTCATCTCTTCTTCTCAGAGAGAATTTAATTTTACTTCTCTGTGGCTCTCACCAGTTTGGTATGTGCTGAACAGAGGAAGGGAAAATGCTGAATAAAATAGTCACAACAAACCAAAAGGAAGCAGAATGGCACAACAGGTGGGATGAAATGAACGACAAAGAGGATGGAAGTAGGGCTGACCATTAGAGTCACAAATTACGACTTTTCTGATTCTCCTTTAGGAATTTGAAACAGCAATTAGGTGCAGGGAGCTGCTCTAATGTTGACATCTTACAGATCGTCTGGCAGATGAACTGATTCGGAATTTCTGTGCAATCTGTTTACCTCTAAAACCAATCAGCCTGATACGAGTAATGTAAACTCTCTCTCATAGCGTAAGACTGCGTGAGGACAAACGGCCCTTGTCTCTCACATCTTAGACTTAGAGGGAATGCACAGAGCATATATTAAATATTATCTTAGCAATCAATTTTAGGACAAGCCAGGCATTTTCAGATGCATCCTGACTTCTGCATCGAGTACAGTTTCTTCCTGCAGCACATCTGTTTTCACCCCGCGGAAAGACCTCTGTAAAACTTACTACATAACACCCCATTGTCCTGGGATGGATCTAAAGTTTGCTCTCAACTAACTACACCATCCTTTGTTATTTATACAATTTTTTGAAGTTTACAGCTCCAGAATTCGAGAGCCAAGTAGAACAATGTTCAAGTTAATTTGATCTTTTGGGTTTTTCCCCCCATGTCACTATACTCCCCACCACCTGATCTGGCCACTCCATGTAGTACATCCCAAAACGTTGTGTAACATTCACTTAAGCACAGACAGCTTAAGAATTGCAAATTTTTAAAAAATGTAAAAAAAAAAGTTACAAAGTTAGTGGGTCGGTCATTATTAATATGACATTAAAAACAGGTTTAAGTTATACCAAATAATAAATATCCTTAACGGAAATAAAGGAGAAACGATTTAGCCACAGGTGATAAAATACATAAAGTATGTATATGAGTCGAATGGACTTAAGCCAACTCTCACTTATCCAGGGATGATTTAGCCGGACAAAAGAAAACCATGCATTTATGAAACACGTGCATGAAAACACTGATGTCAACAAATGGCGTGTTTTCTAGAACCACACAGTCATGACAAGCAAAACAGAACTCGAGCAATAGCAAGACACAGGGCAAGGGCTGCGGATTCCAAGACTAGAGACGGGAGCAAATTAGTTAAAGGAAACTGGCAGGAGAAGGTGCATTTCCGAGGCTCTGGGATCCCATCCTATTCCCAGCTGAGACTATGCAACCCTAGCAGAACACTCCAACCGGGGGCCACTTTTCATCACATAATTTAGGGATCTGTCTGAAAAATGACTACTTACACTATTTGTGTACTTTGGGATGGAGGCTGCAGGAGGGTAACGGTGTTCCCAGGTCATCATAAATACAAGTTTACATCAAAATCCGTTCTGTGCCAAGTTTTAGCAGCCATTTGGGACTATCTGTGCCTAGTGCCCTGCTTCCAGAGTTCTTACCAGCCTAGAAATAGAGAAGGAACTGCCTACGTTTTATAGTCTTGTAAGGAAGTTTCTAAGGCGACAATGCTTCGTTTCAGGGGAACAGATGAGGGACATTAAACAGTGCAAAGGACATAATAGAAATCTTTTCTTTCTTTTCTTTCTTTCTTTCTTTCTTTCTTTCTTTCTTTTCTTTCTTTCTTTTCTTTTTTAAAGAAAAGCAACATAAAGCCAAACTTTAGCCCACGCACTTTTTAAAAACATACACATAGATGTGGTACCTTTTGAAAATTCAATTATCGGGGCGCCTGGGTGGCGCAGTCGGTTAAGCGTCCGACTTCAGCCAGGTCACGATCTCGCGGTCCGTGAGTTCGAGCCCCGCGTCAGGCTCTGGGCTGATGGCTCAGAGCCTGGAGCCTGTTTCCGATTCTGTGTCTCCCTCTCTCTCTGCCCCTCCCCCGTTCATGCTCTGTCTCTCTCTGTCCCAAAAATAAATAAACGTTGAAAAAAAAAAAAAATTTAAACATACACATAGATGTGGTACCTTTTGAAAATTCAATTATCTTAAACAGGAGGAAATTTCACCTTTATGTTTGATGGCATTTCTTCCAATTTCAAGACTATGGGTGCATCACTAATAACCTCCACTTGGTAACTCAGAGTGTCGCCCCGGCTGGCAGCAACATCGCCGGGGGCTCATTAGACATGGAATCTCAGATCACTAATGTCACTGAATCTTTCATCTGGGGTACAATACTCAGACAATTGTTCAACTTTAAAAAATCCATTAATGGTGGCTAGAGAGAGTATCATTAATACTTGTTAAGGAATCTATACGTATTTTGATTCAGTGTCACTGTAAATAGTAAAGTAAGTAAAATAAGGAGCAGAGAGCTATTTTAGGGTGTTTTTTGTTGTTGTTGTTGTTGTTGTTGTTTTTAAATATTTATTTTGAGAGCATGAGGGAGCAGGGGAGGGGTAGAGAGAGGAAGGGAGGGAGAGAGAGAATCCCAAACAGGCTCCGTGCTTAGCTTGGAGCCTGACCTGGGGCTTGTGAGATCATGACCTGAGCCGAAATCAAGGGTGGGAGGCTTGATACTGAGCCACCCACATGCCCCCAGAGGGCTATTTTGATTTGTTATTGTTTCTATTGTTTCTATTTCTATACAAACATTTTGGACTTGCAAAAATATTCCACGACAGTATTTCCTACTCAGAGTGCTGTGTATGTACAATTTTAAAAATATACTGCTGATTGAGAAATCAAATATGCATATCATATGTTCTACAAATATTAGACTGAAGATTCAAGTGAAGGCACTGCGGTACTTTGTTTTAAAAGTTGAGCTCTTTATGCATAAAGAATGTTCTTTTATTACATATTCCAAACCAGATGATTAATATAAAGGGAAACTGTATCAAAAAACTATGAATACCAAAAGTCTTAAAATTATTAGTTTGATTTCAAAGGTATTTTCAAAGCAACAGGGAAAAAAATAAATCACTAAAGTTTAAAAATTTCAAAGCACCTAATTTGGTCTATGCTCCAGGATTTATTCCAAGTCTTTCATAAATTGTAAATTATTTCATTAAGATTTGTTTGATGTTTAAACATCGTATTCTGCTCAGAAGATATATACTTGTATTTTTTTTTTCTATTTTAAGATCCCCTGCTTTTCATTTTTACAAATTAAAACACAGATAAAGTTAAATAAGAAGGTGCCTTGTAAATCTTACCCCTCAGTAATGTTAAGTTTAACCCCAACAGTTTTACTGCAACCTAGTAAATTGAGAGAACAAAAGAGGGAAATCAAACACTGCTGCTTTTCACTCCCCGGTTTAACAAGTGTAAGTAACAGCTCTAAAGGAAAAGAAATCAAACTGGGTATTCGAAAGAGACACCTGCACAACTTCTTACAATTCCCTAACTTACCCGGACAAATGGAGACTTTCACATAAAAACTCCACTGAATACAACTGTCCGAGTCTCCACAGTGAACTGCTCTAAGTTTCATCTTGGCCCCTGGTCCAATTTAGGAAATAGGGGGAAGCTGGGTGGGGAAGGCCCCGTAACGCTCCATGACTTGCTATAGAACTTAAACCTCAAGTCCCACCCCGCAGAAATTTTTCGTGAAGTCCTAACAGACGAAGCAAGTCTGCGCAGGTCGCTCTGGCCACCGGGACAGGAAAAGCAGCCTAAAACATTGTTAGTAAACAGATGCGACTGGCAGGGCACACTGATGCGGGCTCAGCTTAGGGAAAGATGGCATAGGCACAGGTGCAAATGCTGCACGCACGTAGGCGAGGAGTGAGAAGGACCGGAAGTTAGAAGAAATGTCCTTTAATTTACCCTTTCTTCTTGTGTCGATAAAATATGACCAGGATGCAGCAAAGGAATACAATGCCAGCAACTACAAGAAACCAGAAACAAATGACATGTAACTCTGAGAACTAATTGCCAAGATTCAAAATGTAGCAGCAGAAATAAGTAAGTGTTGGTTACATTTCAGTGGTCAGAAAATGCTACTTCATTTAAGCACATATGTATCCGTCTAGACTCTTCACTATCAGAAGTTCATGGGAACTATCAATAAGTCAGGGAAGAATCCTTGCTTAGTTTAGAAAAGTACCCAAAGCATATTTGGGACGCAGAGTCATGACTAATCATCCTGAAAACACATGGAGTATTTAGGTTTGTTACTAAGTGGACAAGTGGAATATAAAAGAATATACATTCACCAACAAAACATAGTGTATTATATACAAAGTCAGACCGTTCTAGACTGGTGTACTTCACTTCAAGCTATAAAAACTATAGAAATTGGAAAGTTAAATTAAAAATAACTGCATACATTAAAAAATGCACTTGCTCACAGTATTATTTTTATTTAAGTAACATCAAGTTTGGGCTACTTACGAACAACAATGACAATCACAGCAATGATTCCTTTGCCTGAGAAAAAAACGAGAACAGTTTGAAGATAATTGAGCACACAAGGGTCCCAGAGAGTAGTCACATTTAATCTTGCTCAGATTATACACTACAGCAAAGAAAGAGTTCCTCAGTCTAGTTTTAGCACGACTGCTACTGTGTCCAGATCATTCCGATCACAGAACCTTGGACTCTGATCCCACATCCAGGGTCCACCGTGTAAGACTCTTCAGAGAGACCTCACTTTTCATTGTTTTGTGCTGTCGTTGCCATATCAGGTTATTTAGTAAAGCTTACTAGGACAACTAAGAATTCAGTAGATCAGAGGGAAATTGCTTTAAAACGTATTACCCCATTATAGTTGGTTTACTTGAATCAGTATTCATCCTATCATTTATGATTTTGTGAGGAATTTGTATTTTTTCCACCAAAATGGGCTCTGTGGACTGGGTCATAAATAAATCTCTACTCATCTATCACAAACAAGGATGTTAGTTTCAGAATCTTCAAAATAATATTTTATCATCAACCCCTCCTGATCCTCTACCCCCTAAAAAAATAAGACATAATCCTAATTACCAAGGAGATTCTATATATGTAAATGAAACACCAGGGCACATAGATGAAAATAATGTATAGAGACTTAAACATGCATTTTTGACTACCCAGAGAGCAATAAATCATACTACAAAATCTTAATTCTTAGAAATGATGTCAGGAGTACCTTGGCTTCTAAACTGCCATTACTTACATTAAAGTTCTGGAAGTCAGAGCATAAAATGTCATGTTTATGTCTGTTCTTTTCATTTCATAAAATATTAGGAAGCGTTTCATAAAATATTAGGAAGCCATCTTAGGATGGCACTGGTTTTACTGGTACAATGACGGTCTGACTACAGTGTTCAGAGGGAAAATATAACAAGCCTAAAGGGTTATAAAAAGGTTAGCCTTAGTTACTAGTCTAATATAAATAAAAGTAATAGGCATTTCTCATTTACTTATCAAGAAACCTTTATATTTCCATTTAACTGTCGCAACTATAGCTTTTTCTTCATTTTCTTTAACATACATTGCATGAACCATGCGAGCCTATGTAAAGTTTGCCATACCAGCCTGTAACAGAAAAAAACTAACCCAACCTGTAGTATTTTAAGGCTTATGTATACAAGGTACAAGTAGAAAGAAACTTTATCTCCAAATTGCCACAAAAAAAATAACACTACCCCATGAACAGCAAGTTATGTTGTATGTATTTTAACCTATATATAATCATAGTATTTAAGAAAGTGACCTCACCCTACTAGGAATCCTATTTGGGGACAGCTCTTAAAAACTATACTGTATACATGTATCTACATATACTGCTTACATCTGTCATCGTATCTGCACTATCAAAATAACTCCAAATGTGACATATTACCAATTTGTGACATGCTCTTTCTTATCGACACATAACTGAAATATGATATTTACATGTAGAACTCTAGG
Organism: Lynx rufus; assembly: GCF_022079265.1. Taxonomy (NCBI): domain Eukaryota; kingdom Metazoa; phylum Chordata; class Mammalia; order Carnivora; family Felidae; genus Lynx; species Lynx rufus. The sequence continues at coordinate 28,685,024 of NW_025814829.1, read as the reverse complement.
GTCTCATAATACAAAGCAATCAATAACCAAAATAGTACCTAAAGTATTAGCGTCTTCAGGTGGTGGTGCAGTGGTAGTGGGAGCTCCTGGGGGGGGGAGGGGGGAAATGGAAATAAGTTAAAAAGAAAAAAAAAAGAAAATAATAAAGCTTAAAGTCCTCCAAATTTAGAGGTTTTGATTTCTCGCTTTTGTATAAAAACCCTTGTAATTTCATTTTCCTTATATAAACTATGTTAAATGTTTCCCATTAAAAGTAGTATCATAATATATCATAAATTTGTATATTATTAGTATTCTTCCTATTCAGTAACATTTCCTGTGATAATATTCTATGGTATAACAAGCAACTGCACCATAGTTAGCCTATGGATTCAATGTGAGTCTACTTAAAAGTAAAAATTTGGGGGGCTTAATAAACTAGTTAGATGTTGATCTCCAATAGAAGGAGACACCATTGTGATAAAGGCCATTTATGAAAACGCCATCATTAGCATATTCAAAAACTGAAAAGTTTTCCCCTTAAGATCAGGAACAAGACAAGATGCTTGTATTTTCCACTTACTATTTAACATAATATTAGAAGTTCTAGTCAGAGCAATTAGGCAAGAAAAAGAAATAAAAAGCATCCAAATTGGGAAGGAAGAACTAAAATGATCTCTATTCCACATGATGTGACCTTTACACAGAAAAGTCTTAAGGATCTCTCTCTCTCTCTCTCTCTTTCTCTCTCTCTCTCTCTCTCTCTCTCACACACACACACACACACACACACCTATTAGAGTAAATGAATTCAGCAAAGTTGCAGGGCACAAAACCAACACACAAAAATCAGTTGTTGTATTTCTATACACTAACAATGAACAATCCAAAAAGGAAATTAAGAAAATCCCATTTACAATAGCATCAAAAAAGAACAAAATGCTCAGGAATAAAACAAGAAGACGAAAAACTCATACACTGAAAACTACAAAACGTTGCTGAAACAAACTGAAGATATAAATAAATGGAAAGACATCCCATGTTCATGAATTAGAAGACTATTATTAAAATGTTCATACTACACAAAGCAATCTACAGATTAAATGCAACCCCTATCACCATCTTGAATATGCATTTTGCAGAAACAGAAAAAACTAACCTATAATTCATATGGCATCTCAAGGGACTAAGAATAGCCAAGATAATCTTTTTTTTTTTTTTTAATGTTTATTTTTGAGACAGAGAGAGCACAAGCAGGGGATGGACAGAGAGAGAAGGGGATAGAGGATTCGAAGTGAGCTCCACGCTGTCAGCACAGAGCCCGATGTGGGGCTCAAACTCACGAACCTTGAGATCATGACCTGAGCTGAAGTCAGACGTTTAACCGACTTCACCCAGGTGCCCCCAAGATAATCTTGAAAAGAAAAGAGCAAAGTTGAGAGGACTCACGCTTCCTGATTTTAAAATTTACTACAAAGCTACAATAATCAAGCAGAGTGGTACTGACATAAAGACAGACACAAGACTAATGGAATAGAATAAAAAGCCCAGGAATAAACCCTTATGTCTGTGGTCAAATGATTGCCCACAAAGGTGCTAGGAATATTTAATGGAGAAAGGGCAAAATTTTCAACAAATGGTTCTTAGAAAACTGGATATCCAAACACAAAAGAATGAAGTTGGACCCTCACTTTATACTACACACAAAAATTAATTCAAAACTCACACAAAACTAAAATAGGGCTACAAGTGTAACACTTTTCAAAGAAAACATATAGAACAAGCTTTTGTGATGCTGGATCTGGCAATGATTGCTTGGATGTGATACCAAAAGCACAGGCAACAAAAGAAAAAAAGAGGTAAGTTAGGTTTCATGAAAATGTAAGACTTCTGTCCATCTGTGGACACTGTCAAGAGTGAAAAGGCAATCCACAGAATGAGAGAAAACATCTGCAAATCACACACCTGATAAGACCTCCATACACAAAATACATAATGAACTCCTAAAACTCAGTAACAAAAAACAAGCCAATTAAAAAATGGGCAAAGGGTGACGGGCATTGAGGAGGGCACCTGTTGGGATGAGCACTGGGTGTTGTATGGAAACCAATTTGACGATAAATTATATTTAATAAGAAAAAATGGGCCAAGACTTTGAAAAGACATTCCTCCAAAGATCTGCAAAAGACCAAGAAACATATAAAAAGATGATGAATCACGAATCATTAGGGAATTCAATACAAGCCACAAGGAGCTGCCACTTCGCATGTGCTAGGATGGCTGTTCTCAAAACCCGGGAGAGAACAAGTGGTGCCAAAGAGGTGGAGAAACTGGAATATCTGTGCATCACTGATGGGAATGTATCATGGTGCAGCCACTGTGGATGACGGCAGGACTGCTCCTCAAAACAGTAGACACAGAACTAGCATGTGACCCAGCAATTGTACTCCTAGGTATGTGAGCCACCAGAAGTGCAAAAAAAGGGCCTCAGACAGTTAGGTGCTAATATTCAGAGAAACATTATCCAGAATAGCCAAAAGGCAGAAACAACCCAAGCATCGATCAACAGATGAATGGATAAACAAATGTGGTACATAATACAACAGAATAGGATTCGGCCAGAAAAAGAAGTAAGTTCTGATCCATGCTACCCCCCAAACCAAGAGCACACTGTATACACTGTATGTTCACCAACTTGACAATAGATTATATTAAAAAAATAAATAAATAAAACATTATGCTAAGTGAAATAAGCCAGAATACACTGGCTAACTGAAATAAACTAGAAATGACTCCAGTTCTATGAGGTATTTGCAATAGTGAAATCCGTAAAGACAGAAAGTAGAATAGTGGTTACCAGGGCTAAAGGGGGGTGGGGAGGCGGAGGGATGGAGAGTTATTGTTTAATGGGTATAAAGATTCAGTTTGAGATGATGATGAAAACGTTTTGGAGACACAGATAGCAGTGATGGTTGCAAATAATGCGGATACACGTAATGCCACTGAAATGTACATTTAAAATGGCTAAAATGGTAATAAAAGTTTATCTAGAAAAACTAACATACAGAATGGTCTAAACATTCCTGAAAATGAAGTGTTCTGCCAGATATTAAAACATATCATAGTCCCATTGTAAAAAAAATGATTTGGTGCTGGCATAGGAGTGTATAGAGTTCAAGGGCACAGAAGGATATGTAGGATACCCATGAATTTAATATATAATAAAAATTGGCACTTGAAAAGAGTTGGAGAGAAAACAACTTATTCAACGAATGTTGCTACTTTGCCACCAGGTAGGGGTGGGTGGAGTAGAGAGGAGCCCTACATCACACCATATACCACAGTGGATTTCAGATGCACCAATGATCTAAATGCAGAGAAAGTGATCAGAATGCATGGTTAATAGATTTCAGCGAGGGGAAGGCCTAAAGCTTTTATGAAGAAGACAAAATACACACAGCCATTAGAGAAGAGATCAATATATCCAACTACTTGTTAATATAAAACGTCTTCACATATAAAAGACCCCTGATAGGAGAATAGTTATATCAACTCTGGCACATCTTAAAGTCACCATTAAAAGGATGGGATATAGTCATCTAATTACAATCACAATCCATGAAGTGGAAAAGTGCCAGTTTCAGAAAAAACAGCATGATGCCATTTTTATTTAAGAATAAAGAAAAAAAACCCACCACAGTATGTATAACTACACCTAAAAGGATGCTTATGTACAGAAATAGATGAAAAAATACCCTAAAATATTAAGTGATTAACTCAAGTAACAGACTAGAGAAAGAGAATGAGAACTAATCTTTTACTCTAAATACTTCTGTAATGTTTGACATTTTATAAACTTATATTTGTATGCTACTTATATATTACAATTATAAGACGTAAGGTGCCTGGGTGGCTCAGTTGGTGGAGTGTCCGACTCTTGATTTCAGCTCATGCCATGATCCCAGGGTCGTGGGTTCGAGCCCCCTGTCAGGCTCAGCACTGAGTACAGAGCCTGCTTAAGATTCTTGCTCCTTCTTGGGGCGCCTGGGTGGCTCAGTTGGTTAAGCATCTGACTTCATCTCAGGTCACGATCTCATGGCTTGTGAGTTCGAGCCCCACGTCGGGCTCTGTGCTGACAGCTCAGAGCCTGGAACCTGCTTCAGATTTTGTCTCTGTCTCTCTGCCCCTCTCCCGCTCTCACACTGTCTCTCTCTCAAATATAAATAAACGCTAAAAAAATTTACATATAAAAAAGATTCTCATCTCTCTCTCTCTCCCTCCCTCTCTCCCCTACTCATGAGCTCTCTCTCTCTCTGAAATAAAAATAAAATTTTTTTAAAAAAAAATTATGAAAAACAATCTACATCTAAGAGTATAAAAATCTTAAAAGAACTGACTAGTAAAATTAAAGCAAAGAAAAAAACCCAGGAAAAAATTGTTCACTTCATATTAACAGGGCTTTCATTTACAATCGAGAAAAATATTGTAGAAACCTAGTAGAAAAATGAGCAAAGGAAATGCAAATTAATGTAGGACATCATTTTTAATGCATCGCCTTATAAAGCTCTTAACAATGTAAGTAGGATAAAGAGTGCTGGACCTGGATGATCTGAATCTGGATGGCTTGAACCCGGAGTCGTAGTCGTAAGAGGAGGCTTGGATTCTGAAAAAATTAATGTTTCAATTCACCAAATTTATTAATACAAAACTACGGATTTAATTTTGATTTTGACCTTAAAAAGATTATGTAAAAAAGAGTATGTAAAAAAATACATACTTCTTGAACTTTGTAATTCTACTTCTGGGAATTTAAACTAAGTATCTATTTGCACAAGTCCATCAGAATGTATGCATAATAACCATGTTTGCTGTAGCTCTGTGTTTTAAAATGGAAATCCCAGAAGTTCACTGGCAATAAATCACAAAAATAATGTGTTCAGAGGTAGCAACTCTGAACCCTGGAAGATATTTCCTTCCAACCCTAGCAAAATAATCTTTTCGGTTCTTAAGCAGAGTAGATCATTAGCAGAACATGCAAGATTCAGCGAATAAAGGCTATTCCCGCCTTTCGGTGGCTATGAAATTTAGTTTCTATCGCTAAATAAAAATGCCAGTAAAGAGAAAAAGAATGAGTGTACAAGGTGAGGAGGGTTGGTGGAGGTGGGGGATGGAAATACAGGCCTTTAATTCTAGAGATAGCAGAAATTTCCCAGTTTAAACTGAGCTACAAAATAATTATGTGTATATATATATATATATATATATATAATTTATATATATATAATTTATATATATATTACTTATATATATTACTTATATATATGTATTATTTATATATACACACATACACACACACACATATATGTATATATATTATTTATATATATTATATATATGTATATATATTATTTATATATATTATATATATATTATATATATTATTTATATATATTATATATATATTATATATTATTTATATATATTATATATATTATTTATATATATTATATATATTATTTATATATATTATATATATTATTTATATATATAATATATATATATGCAATATATATATATATATTATACATACACACACACACACACACACACGTATATAAACAAAAAGAAACAAAACCCTAAGCTAAACTGGTTACAGTCCAGCAACTGAAACATTGTTCTGGACCAGGAAGATACCCTAAAGGAGCCAACAGATCACTTCTGAAAGGAGTAAAACATCAAAGTCAAAAGCACAGAATATGTACATGTTAAAAAACAGACGCCAAGGGCCTTCCTTTTCACTAATATTAATTTGAGTGATGTCATATAAGCTGCCTTTAGGAGCTTCCCATGTGCCAGGCACTGTGCTGTTTTAAATGAATCCCATTAAGGGGCGCCTGGGTGGCTCGGTGGGTTGAGCATCGGACTTCGGCTCAGGTCATGATCTCACGGTTCATGAGTTTGAGCCCCGCAACTGGGCTCTGTGCTGACAGCTCAGAGCCTGGAGCCTGCTTTCGATTCTGTGTCCCCCCCTCTCTCTGCCCCTCTCCCCAACCCTCTCTTTCTCTCTCTCTCAAAAATAAACATTAAAAAAAAAGTAAATGAATTCCATTAAACATCTACCATCACTCATTGAGGAAGGCATTAAATCATTTTGCAGGGGCGACTGGGTGTCTCAGTTGGTCAAGTGTCTGACTTGATTTAGGCTCAGGTCATGATCTCACGGTGGTGAGATCGAGCCCCACATTGGGCTCTGTGCTGACAGAGTAAAGCCCGCTTAGGACTCTCTCTCTCCCTCCCCTTCTCTCTGTCCCTTCCTTGATCGAGCGCTAGTGCTCTATCTCTCTCTCTCAAAAAAAAAAAAAAAAATCATTTTACAAATACGTAAATACATTTAAAGTTTGCATAACTTGCCCAAGTTTACGTACCTGTTTATATCTGCATACTATGGCAAATAATTTTAGAATCGCTAACAACTTAAAATGGCTATCGATACGTTCTTCCTCCTTTCATTACTAAACGTGATAAATGTGTGTAAAACATTAGAGATATAGAAGGTTTTGAAAAATATAAGCAGGAAGGTACTAAACCTGAGACACTCGGAATTGGAGGTTTTGTACTGGGAGGAGTTGACGCTGGAAAACAAAATAATGTAGATGCATCAAATCTTGGGGTTATTGCTGGCATTTGCACCAGGAATTTAAAAGACTTTTGGAAAATATAAGCAGAAAGTTAACTAAATCTGAATGATGCAAAATCGGAGGACTAGCACTGAGAGGAATCAGTACTGACAAAAAAATACATAAATAAATAATGTAGACCGGATTAGTACACCCCTCCCCCCGAATTACTGCTTTCTTTTCATTTAAGTGAATTATACCTTTCATTTTTTTTTAATTTAAATTCAAGTTAGTTAACATACAGTGAGTGTAGTCTTGGCTTCAAGAGTAGAACCCAGTGATTCACCTCTTACACAGGACACTCAGTGCTCGTCCCAAAGCATGCCCTCCTTAATGCCGGTCATCCATTCACCCCATCTCCCACCCACCTCCCCTTCATTTTTACACACAAAAAAGCCGTACAAGAGAAACTTATATACCTGTGTGACATATGTAACATTCAAAGACCCTAGGAAAACGGATAAGATCACAGCGTAACATGCAAAGACCCTAGGAAAACGGATAAGATCACAGCAGCAGAATGCTTCCGTGAATTCTGTAATACATCTGTCATGGAACTGAATATAAGGCAGAGTCCAATACTAAAATTGCGACCGTGCGCCTATTTTTGGCGTCATTGTTATTTAACGTCAAAGAAACAAAATTACAAAAAAAGAGAGAGAGAGGAGGAAACAGATACCCATTGTACCTTTGTAACACATTGGGGCTGCAGGCTCCCAAGTACCGTTACTGCCACAGACTGCTATGTTGGTTCCATTATAGTAATAACCCTCTGAGCACGTAAACACAACTGTTGCTTTGTAGGAATATTTTCCTCCAAATCCTGACGTCAGCCTTCCATTGGCGGGTTCAGGATGTGGACATCTGACCACTGAAAAGCAGAGAAACTCCAGAATCAATGGAAAGCTGTTTCAACAAAGGACCAAAAAAAAAAAAAAAAAAAAAGAAAAATAGTGCACAGTAGTCATTTCCAGCAGGAAGAAACATACAACTAATGAAAGGCAAGGTGTTAATTAAAATAAAAAAAAAAATACCCAAGAAATCTTTATGTGTATGTACACTTTAATTCCAGGAAAAAGGATTTCGAGAAATCTGTAACTTTTTTCCACCTAGAAAGACTGTCATTAGAGTTTATTGACTTTCCTGCTTTTTTTCCATTACTGACAGGTTTTGAGAAAGGTCTGACCACCACATACAAATCCAGGGCAAGTTCAAGAGCAACTTTTGATCCTCATTAGCTCCGGGGATTTTAATTTATTATTATTATTATTATTATTATTATTATTATTATTATTTTAGAGAGAAAGAGAGCATCAGCAGAAGAAAAAGGAAGAGAATCTTAAGCAGGTTGAGTGCTGAGCAACTTGGGGCTCAATCCCACAATCCTGGGAACATGACCTGAGCTGAAATCAAGCGTCAGATGCTTGACCCAATGAGCCACCCAGGTGCGCCAGCTGCAGGTATTTTTTTTTTTTTTAAAGGTCATGCTGACACTGGCTGCAGTACCCTGCTTTTCTAGAAAGGTAGGAAAGACTTTTCTGAGAAGGTAATACTCGAGTTCAGATTTAAAAGTTGAAAAGCAAGTAGCCATGCCAAGATATGCAAAAAGAAAGTGCTCAGGTAGCAACAACATACACAAATGGGATGTTCAAGAAACAGAAAGGCCAGTGGAGTTAGGGCAGTGTTTTCCAAACATCTTGGCCTGCAAGCCAGAGATCGAAAGGCACATTTTACATCGTAAACCAGTATATAAGCACACAGGCCTGAAATACAGGTCAGCCTCATACCAGCGTGCTCTCCTGTTTCCCATTCTACTCCACCTCTTGGGAAGTAAACTGCTCATGACCTGATAGATTCATTTCAGAATCTATTAATTAATCTTTCCGCCGTTGTGTGAAACTACTGTTAACTGCACTAATGATTTTCTTTATGTTATGTTGGCTAGATATAATTTACGTACAGCAAAGCTAGTCCTCTTAAGCGGACAGCTGTATGAGGTTTGACAGAGGCAAATAATCATGTAATTACCACAATAAAGACACAGAAAAGCTCCATTGCCCCCCAACATTTCCTCATGCCGCTTTGTAATCAACCCTTCCCACCCCCACAACCACCTTCGCCAACCAGCCAAACACTGATTTGTTGTCTATTCCTATGGGGTTGTTTTTCCAGAATGTCATAATGAGCTTAATTTCTTCTTTTTTAGTTTCTTATGGTGGAAGCTTAGATCATGGGTTTGAGACTTTTTTCTAATATAAGTATTTCAGGCTATAAATATCCTTCTAAGTAATGCTTTTGCTGTATCCCACAAATAGTGAGATTTTGATATGTTGTCTTTTCATTTTTATTCAAGTCAAAACATTTTGCAATTTTCCTTGTGACGTCTCCTTTGACTCATGGGTTGGTTAGAAGTGTCTTGCATCGTTTTCAAATATTTGGGACTTTTATAGATACCTTTGATTTCTACATTCATTCCATTGTGATCTGATATTACACTCTGAATCATTTCAATTAAAAAAATTTTTTAACTATCATATTGCATAGAATATGGTATTAGAAAATGTTCCATGTGTACCTGAACAGAGTAAATATTTTACTGGTCTTCAGTGGTCCCTTTCTTCTAACAATCAAATCCCCTCCTGTGTCTCCCTGCATTACGTCACTCTCTAGACCCTTATACATTAATTTTTAAATATGTTTTGTCTAGGGTTTGTTATTCTTGTTTGTGAGATGGGTAGTCTTTCACAATTTATTCTACCATTTCCTATAGCCCGAACTCTCAAACATCTTGTAACAGAAAATTGTTATTTTTAAGCCAGTGTGTGCTGTGTTTTTTTGATGTTTCTCCAAAAAAAAAAAAAAAAAAAAAAAAAAAATCCTAACTCATGCATACACAGAGGAGTTCACAATAAATACATTAGAATGCTAAGAATGTGTAGGGTAAGGGCTGGGGAACTCTATAAATAGAACTATTTTTGAGTCAATTTTACCTGTATTAAATTGAATTAGAAACCAATTTAACAGGAGGAACGAGCACATGGGGCTGTTTTGTTTACTTGTAGGTAGGTATCTACCAAGTGTTTCCAAAATATTTACAAATGAAGAAGGAAGAAAATGGAAGTATTACCTTTACACTGCGGAGGGTTACCACTCCATTCACCATTTCCGGTACAAACAAGTCTGCTCTCTCCAATAAGTGAATATGCATCTGGTCCACTTGATTGATCACAACTGTAAGTTACCACTTCATTATATTCATATTCTTCCTTGCCACTATTGGTATATTTCCCATTTGTTATTTTTGGGGGTGGTAGACACAATATCCCTTAAAAAATGAAAAAAAAAAAAAAGGACATGAAAGGCAAAAGGAAAGGAAAAGATGAAGGTAACATTAGTGAAGTCCTATGAACTGCCTTCAATAAATTCATTAACACATGATTTCTACCAGCTGGCTATAAATCCAATATCCATTTACAAGAAAGTTTCTGTGAGAAAATGTATTCTTCCAAATTCAAGCCATTAATATAGACATGAACTTTTAGCATAAAACTCATTTTCTTAAAATACTTACAAAAGATACCTATATGAAATACCTATGTTTATCTGCAAGACCATTCTAAGTTCTCATCATAAGAGATGCTGATGCTTTAATGAGCAAATATGCTTGTGATTAAAAATAAAACTCAGTGCTAGTTGAGAAATGCTTTATAATTTATAAATACTCTTGACACTTGAACAACATCGGGGTAAGAACTGATCCCCTGCAGTTAAAACTCCTCATATCTTTTGATTCCCCCCAAACTTAACTACTAATAGGCTACTACTGACCAGAGCCTTACCAAGAACATAAAAAGTTGATTAACACATATTTTTGGTATATGTAGTATATGCTGTATTCTTACAATTAAACAAGCTAGATAGAAGAAAATGTTACTAAGAAAACCACGAGGAAGAAGAAACACATTTACCATACTGTACTGTTAAAAAACCACAAGTGGACCCACAACAGTTAAAACCTGTGCTTTTCAAGAGTCAATTGTATAACCATTCACTAAATTGATAGTTCCCAGTATCAAAATATTATTATCTGTTTTCACTTTTATCCATATGAGTCTATGGTGAAATCATCCAGATACTATAAATTGTGTGATAACACCACCGACTGAATCCAGACATCTTCCTTTAAGCCAGATTCTGAAGAGATTTGCAAAAATGTAAAACAATACCCTATTCTATTCCTTGTGGAAAATTCTGCTTTTTTAAAATTTATTTATTTTTCGATGTTTGTTTATTTTTGACAGAAAGATGGAGTGCAAGTGGGGGAGGGGTAGAGAGAGAGGGAGACACAGAATCCGAAGCAGGCTCCAGGCTCTGAGCTGTCAGCACAGAGCCCAATGCAGGGCTCCGTCGAACTCACGAGCCGTAAGATAGGACCTGAGCCGATGTTGGACGCTTAACGTACTAAGCCACTCAGGCACCCCGAAAATTCTGCTTTTTTAAAAAATTTGTTGGGGCGGCCTGGGTGGCTCAGTCAGTTAAGTGTCTGACTTCAGCTCAGGTCATGATCTCACTGTTCGTGGGTTCGAACCCCACATCGGGCTCTGTGTGACAGCTCAGAGCCTGGAGCCTGCTTCAGATTCTGTGTCTCCTCTCTCTGCCCTTCCCTGCTCACACTCTTTCTGTCTCCCACAAATAAACATTTAAAAAAATTGTTGCATAGGTTAACATGCATTGCGCTTACAGTTCTTAAAAGAGAATTAATAAATAATTATGAATATCAATAGACATAACCTGCATAGGAAAAGCTCTTTGTGGTTTTTATTAATTTAAAAGCATAAAGGGATCCCAACAGCAAAATTTTATTTTATTTTTGTTGTTGTTGTTGCTATAAGACTTTATTTTTTTAATATGAAATTTATTTTCAAATTGGTTTCCATACAACACCCAGTGCTCATCCAAACAGGTGCCTTCCTCAATACCCATCACCTTCCCTCCCCTCCCTCCCACCCCCATCAACCCTTAGTTTATTCTCAGTTTTTTAAGAGTCTCTTATGGTTTGCCTCCTTCCCTCTTTATAACTTTTTTTTCCCCTTCCCCTCCCCCATGGCCTTCTGTTAAGTCTCAGGATCCACAAAAGAGTGAAAACATATGGTATCTGTCTTTCTCTGTATGACTTATTTCACTTAGCATCACACTCTCCACGTTGCTACAAAAGGCCATATTTCATTCTTTCTCATTGCCAAGTAGTATTCCATTGTGTATATAAACCACAATTTCTTTATCCATTCATCAGTTGATGGACATTTAGGCTCTTTCCATCATTTGGCTACTGTTGAAAGTGCTGCTATTTTAAAGACTAACCCTCTAAATTCAAAAGAAAGCATATACTTACTACTACATAGAGGGGGATTATCACTCCAAGTCATTGTATTATCGTCGATACTAGAAAGTTCACAATAAATAACTTTTGACCCAAATAATCGATAACTAGAAAAGAAAAAAAGTTACTGGATTCTTCAGCAGTTAACAAGATGTGTAGAGCAACGAAAAAACATTTCACATGGTTGTTTTTCTCTACTACAGTAGTTTGAGGAAGAAGTTCCTTAAGGGACATATAATGAGAATGGTAACCATAGCTGCAGCTTAACCAAATAAAGAATTTCTGCACTGAAATATACACTGGCCTAGAGCAAAGATTTCTAAATAAATCTGTCACATCTGTCAGTCTGGCCTCTCTGCTATCTCCAGCAATCACATTACTCATTCACTTCTATGCTCTGGCCATTCTTCACAGTCAGAACACCCAAGCAGAGAGATTAGGCCCTAGGGCTTGCCTGGATGGAGCTGAGTCCCAGCTCCAGGACTCGCTTTCTATCTGACCTCAGGCAAGTCCCTTAATGTTCCTCTTGCTCAGCTTCCTCATCCCGCCAAAGAGGATAACAGCATATACATCATGGAGCTCTTTTTTTAACATGTATTTATTTTTGAGACAGAGAGAGAGAGAGCATGAACAGGGGAGGGTCAGAGAAAGAGGGAGACGCAGGATCTGAAACAGGCTCCAGGCTCTGAGCTGTCAGCACAGAGCCCCTTGCGGGGCTTGAACCCACGGACCGCAAGATCATGACCTGAGCCGAAGTCGGACGCTTAACCGACTGAGCCACCCAGGCACCCTCATCATGGAGCTCTTTTGAGGATTAGATGAGTTGCCATCTGGCACATAGCAAGTGTTAGGTGAGTTTTAGTTCTTATTCATGTTTACATCACAGTATCTGTTTTTATAAATGCTTATTTATTTGGGGGGGGGGACCGAAAGAGAGGGAGAGAGAAGCTGACAGTGCAGAGCCTGATGTAGGGCTATGTCCCACGAACCGTGGGATCATGACGTGAGCTGAAACCAAGAGCTGGCTCCTCAACTGACTGAGCCACCGAGGTGTCCCCATAGTATCTTTCTAACAAGGAGTAGCTCAGGGATATGCCTACTCATTATCTTCTCTGATGATTTAAATTCACAGTTCTCTCTTCTCCTGAACTCTCATTGTAATGATCATGAATCATTATATTTATTTGGGACTATTCATTTGCTTCTTTGTTTTGACATCTTTTTGTATGTATTTTGTTTCTCAATAAGGCTACAACTTCTCTGAGAAGAGAATAGGTCTTAAATTTTTACTGTTCCTTAAAGTGCCTAACAAGCTATCTCTAAATAACTATAGGCATACCTCGTTTTATTGCGTTGTTTTTTTTTCTGTGCACGTGGCAGATACTGTATTTTTTTTAATAAATTGAAGGTCTGTGGCAATACTACAACATGCAAGTCAATCAGTGCATTTTCCAAACAGCATTGGCTCACTTCGCGTCTCTGTATAAACTTATCTTTAAATTAAGGTATGTACATTGTTTTTTTTTTAATATATAATGCTATTGCACATTTACTAGACTCCATTATGGTATAAACCTAACTTTTATATGCACTAGAAAACCCAATAATTAATTTCACTCACTTTTTTGAAATACTTGCTTTATTGAGGGGTTATGGAACCAAACCCTCCACCTCTGAGGTATGCCTATGGTGACAGCATGCTCCAATATTTTTACTGGACCAAGTTAAAAAACAGACAGTGAAACTGCCTGCAAATACTTCCACCTGAATTTTCCCCCAGAATCAGTCAATCACTGATTCTCTATTAAAACGTATTAGGAGATTATTCTGGAACAATGGCAAGGTGGTAAGCACCAGGAATCTGTCTCTCGATCTAGAAGACAACTGCACTCTTAGGATCTATGTGATGTAAATATTTTAGAACTAGGGAGTCTGCTGATGGTTTACAACTTCCCAGGAAAGACTTGGACAGGTAAACTGCATTGATTTCAGTCAATTTCATCTCAGCAGAGTGTCAGGTACCCATCCTCCACCCCCCAGCAGGCAGCTGTGCATGCGTTCTTGGAGCAGCTTAGAAGCAGTTGGGAGATCCAGGGTGGGCAAAAAAAGACTCTGTCCTCCAAATAGCGGGGATCTGTGCTCTTATCACTGAACTCTGCTTCTGATCACAGAGAAGCAGTGAGGCAGGCAGTTACTGTTGTCACACCTGCCCCTAACTCTTGTAAGCCCCCTTCTACCAGCCTGAAGTGACTTCTAGGGGACTAAACATCCAGTGCCCTCTGCTCCTCATTTCATGTTTCATTTTTCTCCTCTCAGGAGCCAGACGTTAAAGACTAGAACACTGAAAGACAATTGCATGTGTGGGAAAAGGTAAAAGTGAATGTGCCTGCCCAGAGAAAGGCTAGAAAAAACTGAAAAGACCTTCAGTTTACATGTCAGGCTGATCCTTCACATGGAGACAGCCTACAAGAATAACATAAAATGGCAAACCCTAGGGAAAGAGGAGAATCTGATTTCCAGAGTTAGCACATTAGTAGATTCAAATGTACAGTTCAACAAAAGTTACAAGGTATGCAAAGAAAGAGGAAAGTCTGGTCCATTCAAAGGAAAATATACATTAACAGAAATTAACAGAACTAGACAAAGACTTTAAAATAAAAGTCTTAAAGATGCTCAAAGAATTAAAGGAAGAAATGTAGAAAGTCAAGAAAACAATGTGTGAAGAAAATGGAAGCATCTACTGGAGATAGAAAACCTACAACAAAACCAAAATGAAATTCTGGAGTTGAAAAGCATAATAACTACAATGAAAAATTCACTAGGGAATTGAATACAGATTTGAACATGCAGAAGAAAGAATTGGTGAAGAGAGGGCAATGGAAATTACGGAGTCTGAGGAGCAGAAAGAGAAAAGATTGAAGAAAAGTAGACAACCACAGGTACTTAGGTGACACCAATATGCTAGCCAACATACATGCTGTAAGACAATCAGAAGAAGATAGAAAGGGCACAGAGAATATCTGAAGAAATAATGGTTGGAAACTTCCCAATTTTGATGAAAGTTGTGAATATAAACATCTAAAATGCTCAACAAACTCCAAGTAAGAAGAATGCATAGAGACCCACACTAGAAAGCATAAGAAACTTTCAAAAGACAAAGACAAAGACAGAGAATCTTGAAAGCTGGGAGAAAGAAGTGAATCATCGCCTAGGAGGGATCCTAAATAAGATTATCAACAGATTTCACATCAGGACTTAGAGGTCAGAAGATAGTGGATGGACTGAAAGCTCAAAGGGCTAAAAGAAAAAGAACTGGCAATCAAAATTCCTCTATCCAGTAAAACTGTCCTTCAAAAGTGAGGGAGAAATCAAGACTTCCCCAGAAAAAAAAGTCTGAGGGAGTTTGTGACCAATGGTTTGTGACTACAATTTCGCTTGTAGGAAATGTCCAAGGGAGTCTACGAGGTGAAATGAATGGACACTAAAAAGTAACTTGAAGCTGTATGGATAAAGATCTCAATAAAGTAAATACCTGGGCAACATTAAAAGCTGGTATTATTGTAACAATGGTTTGTAAGTAAAATTTTTGTTTTCTATATGATTTAAGACACCAATCTTTTAGAAGAAAATAAGTTATTAGTGCAGAAGCTAGTATTACAATTATTAGTGTAGAGATCAGTGCGGCATCAGCAACCAAAAGGGTGGGGATGAAGCTGTAAATGAGCAGTTTTTGTAATTTATTGAAGCTAACCTGGTGTAAATTCAAACTGGAGTGCTAAGAGTGTAGGATGTTAACTGTAGACCCCATGGTAACTATAAACAAAATAGCTGTAGAATATACACAAAAGGAAATGAGAGAGGAATTTAAACATTTCACTGTAAAAATAAACTAAACAAAAAATTAAACAGTAATACAGGAAATGAGGGACATAAAAAGGTATAAGGCATATAGAAAAAAATAGCACAATTTCAGAAGTGCCTCTTGCCAGTAATTACTTTAAATGTAAATGGATTAAATTCTCCAATCAAAAGACAGCGATCAGCAGAATGGATGAAAACACATGCATGATCCAGGGGGACCTGGGTGGCTCAGTCAGTTGAGCATCTGACTCTTGATTTTGTGTCAGGTCATGATCTCACAGTTTATAGGATCAAACTGTGTTGGGCTGTGTGCTGACAACACATAGCCTGCTTAGGATTCTCTCTCCTTCTCTGACCCTCCCCAACTCAATTCTTTCTTTCTGTCAAAATAAACTAAACCCAAACCTAGCAGAAGGGAGTATTAAAGATTAGAGAGGAGATAAATAAAATAGAGGAGAAAAACCAAAAGTTGGTTCTTTGTAAAGATCAACTGAATTCACAAACCTTAGTTAGATGGACTAAGAGAGAGAGAAGACTCAATTTATTGAAATCAGAAATGCAAGTGGGAACATTACTATCAATTCTACAGAAATATAAAATATAATAAAAGAGTTCTATTAACAGTTTTGCACCAACAAGTTGGATAACCTAGATAAAATGGACAAATTGCTAGAAACACAAAGGCTACCAAAACTAAACCATGAAGAAACAGAAATTACAACTACTTACTCACCTATAACTAGTAAGGAGATTGAATCAGTAATCGAAATTCTCTCAGTAAAGAAAAACCCCAGACCTGATGGTTTCATGGGTGAATTCCACTAAACATTTAAAGAACTAATACTTATCCTTCTCAAACTTTTCCAAAAAATTTAAGAGGAGGGAAATCTTCCTAATTCATTCAATGAAACCAGCATCAACATGATACCAAAAGACACTACAAGCAAATAAAGCTACAGACCAATACTTCTTATGAACCATGATGCAAAAAATCATCAAAAAATACTAACCAACAAAATTCAGTAGCATATTACATACCATGAACAAGCAAAATTTATTCCTGGGATGCAAGGATGGTTCAACATATGAAAAATGACCAATGTCATATGCCACATCAGCAGAATGGACAAAAACCACACAGTTATCTCAATTGATGCAGAAAAAGCATTTGACAAAATTCAACACTCTTTCATGGTAAATATATTCAATGAACTAGGAAGACAAGAAAACTATCTTAAGATAATAAAGGCCATTCATGAAAAACCCACAGCAAATATTATACTCAATGGTGAAAAGCTGAAAGCTGTTCCTCTAAGATCAAGAACAAGTCAAGGATGCCTGTTTTTACCATGTCTATTCAACATAGTACTGGAAGTTCTAGCCATAGCAATTAGGCAAGCAAAAGAAATAAAAGACATCCAAACTGGAAACGAAGAAGTAAAATTATCAGTTTGTAGACAATGTGATCTTATCTATAGAAAATCATAAAGATTCCACCAGAACAAAACAAGTGTTAGTAGCACTAATAAATGAATTCAGCAAAGTAGCAGGATAAAAGACAATATAAAAAAAAAAATCAGACGCATTTTCATATTGTATTCTGTTTACCTTCTAAATGAACATTTTTCATAAATGTCCAGTATCCCCAATATAGACTACTGAAAGAACCCTATAGAACAAAGGCTGTTAATCTTTTTAAAAAAATTTTTTTATGTTTATTTTTGAAAAAGAGAGAGAAAGACACAGTGTGAGTGAGGGAGGGGCCGATAGAGAGGGAGACACAGAATCCAAAGCTGGCTCCAGGCCCTGAGCTGTAGTCACAGAGTCCGATGTGGGGCTTGAACTCATGAGCCTTGAGATCATGACCTGAGCTGAAGTCAGATGCTTAACCAACCAAGCCACTCAGATGCCTCAAAGGCTGTTATTCTTAAGTGCTCAATACCTCTTTTTGAGATACTTAACCTTTGTAACAATCACAAAATTCTAACTAACAGATCTTGATCAACATAACGGTTCAGGTTAACCAGGTGAATTTTGGTCTGCTCTCAATATAAGAATATCTTCAGTTGGCAATTTGGTCTTTCATTTCTATAAGCCCAACTTCAACTGAGAGTTGGCCATTTTAAATAGGGTGCACTTTATTGTAAAAAATGAAGTCACCATTGTTAATGCTCACAATAGATTTATAGCAGATATGGTAAATATTATAGAATTTTGTTTTTCTTCATTTAAATTTCTTTCTACTAATTACACATCTTTTCAGTTTCCATAAAAAGCCTGAGCCTTGTTAGGCGGTAAGTACGACTTGTCAATAGGAGGAAAATGCAATCAACTTTATGGGAACACTTATGAAGAGAAGCAAAACAAAAATGGAATTAGGAATATTTACCTTATTTCCTCTACGGAACAATTTACTTACCCCTCATTACAAGCATAGTGAACCTGTGATCCAAAGAGAAAACTTCCATTTACGCTGACCATATGGCCATTTACGGGATCTCCTGGATGTTGACATGATTTTTCTAAAAGAAAATTTTCAAATTTGTTGTTTCATGTCAGTTTCAAAATACTTGAATTAAAATAAAAATTCTGCATTGCTTATCTGAATTCATGAGAGTATTTTCTATTTTTGACTATTATAAAGCCAAACTTAAGATTCACATTTAACCAGATAACCAATTGCCAAGAAAAAGATTCCTTGGGGATTTTTCGAGGACTGAAAAACTACTATTTAAAACCTACATTCACATGAGAAAACAATCACCGCACTAGTGGAATATGCAATCTCAAATGTGTGAAATCTCTAGAGCAATAAAAAAAAAATCTGTACACTTACTTGTACAAGCCTCCTGGAGAGGTGTCCATGTGTTATTAGGGTAACAAACAGAAGATACAGGAAGAAGAGGTATAATACGCTTGTATCCTGGGCGACACTGAAATTGTACATTTTCCCCAGGATTATAACTGGATTTAACAACAGTTGGCCTCATAGAGTTGTACTGCGGAGGGTCACAGGCATCTAGGGATAAGAGAATGAGAACATGAAAATGAAGTGTTTTCTCTCTGTCACCAACCAGGGACTGTGGTCTCCCAGCAGGAATGTAATACGGAATAGAAGGAAAAATCCAAGATTTTAAATGATTCTTCCATTCCTTTACCAAAGTTGTGATAGCAGTCGAGGATGTGCCTTGCTCATTTTAAATAAAAATAACATCCTACTAGGTTTGGGGAATAGGATGAATTTTCTTTCAACAATAAGTTGAAGACACAAAATCACTGGTTTTTGTCTTAACGATATATGTAAAAAAGCATCCTTCCCCATCTTTTTCTAAATTCATTTCAAAACTCGCCTCTCCTCAGGGTGCCTGGGTAGCTCAGTCAGTTACGGGTGCAACTCTTGGTTTCAGCTCAGGTCATGATCTCACGGTTTTGTGAGATCGGGCCCTGAGCCTGCTTGGGAGTCTCTCTCTCCCTCTCTTTCTGCCCCTCCTCAACTCACACTGTCTCTTTCAAAAATGAAATAAAAAAAAAAAAAACTATGAATAATTGCCCTTCCTCTAAGAAGCCTTCTATAGTATATGTAGCACTCTGCTCTGAATACTCTCCCATAGCCTGAAACAAACTAAAATAACTTGTCACTTCAGGCTTAGTTTCCTCTCAGAAGGCAAATTCCTAGAGGTAAGGGATCATATGTCTTCTTTTTCTATTACTGTACCCAGTGGGTGCTTACGAAATGCTATAGTAACAAGTGATTATTAAATAAGCGTAACGTATTTCATAGATCAAAATAAATATTCACTAAAGTCTATCAAAATACAAGACTTCATTTCTTGTTTCATGTTAGTGAACTGGACATTTTATAAGTGAATAAATACCATTTAAATATCAAAATTTACTATTCTGAAATCCTTTTTTTAAGTTTATTTATTTATGTAATCTCTACACTTAATGTGGGGCTCAAACTCATGACCCCAAGATCAAGAGTCGCAGGCTTTTCTGACTGAGCCAGCCAGGCACCACTCAAAATTGACTACTCTCAATAGCATTACATGAAAAATATGTTGCTTTGGGGGACATTATTTTAAGTATGATTTCACCTTCCTCCACTGATCAATGGATCACACATTCTTTCAGAAGCTCCCTGAATGCAGCTGTCTGGGCTGTTTATCCAATATACACCTCCAGGAGTGCTACGATACTGCTATGCTTTTAGAATTTTGAGGGGGTGAAGGGAGGGTTTTTTTTTCCCCTCCCTAGAATAGTGTCATTTCTACTTCAGCAATTCCTCTTCCCTTTCAATTAACCATGAGCTTGAAAACCCAACAGATCTGTCAGAACAATTAGGTAAAACAACACGATGGAGACACGTCCAGTAAAGTCCTAAAGGGCTAAAAGAACATGGAGGCCTCTCCTGTAAGGGTGAGGACCTAAGGACAAAGGAGATAGATCTACTTTGATCCCTGAGGAAACTTTTCTTTCTTACTCCCTGGATCTCCGTCTTACTTCAGATTAAGAGACTGGTCAAGAGAACTCTACTCAAGTGAAATATTACTCTCCTTTTACACCATATTCCTAAATTCTAAAATTGTATCTATAAACACCGTCCAACATTTCCTTTACATCATGTCCTCAAATCCACCTACTGGCAATATGTTTTCCACATTACCACTATGCTGACCAAGATATGTGAATGTTCCTCAATCAACTGTCCAAATCAGAACAAAAGCAAAAAGCAAACAAAAAGTCATAGCAATTAAAAGCATTAAAAAGAGGATTAATAAAGAGATGAATTTTATTAATAACATTACATTTACATTAAAATGAATACCCTGAGTCATTTTATAATGGGGGGAAAAAGCTAGAAATGCTAATATAATTCCATTCTAGATACAAATGCACCACGTCATTAGAAATCCTTGGAACCACCAAGAAATAAATCAAGTAACAGCATTCCTCTGATTAAATTATGCAAGTATTCCTTGTTTTATGCATTCAACTTCAGTAACTATATTGAAACCAGATAAGCATTTTAGAATTCCAAATATGACTTTCATATATAGTGACCTGTATGGAAAAAGAAATGTCAATTGGATGGTTTATCCATTCAACTAATTTGAAGTATTTTCTTCCTCCTAACACGTATAATTATAAGACATGCTTTCAAAAACATGCAAAGTTGACAACTTGGTTTGCAAGCTTTATACACTATAATAATTGAGTCCAATATTACACTGTTTTACAATAGTTTCTTCTCTTGCTGGGAACACTGATGATTTTTTTTTTTTTTTTAACCCTCTGGCTACCCTTTGTTCTCTGCTTGATTGGATAATGTGATATTCCTGATGGCTTGCTCTAGGAATTCGTGTTACTTCATTCTGCAGATCCCTCAGGGTGAATATGTATACTCCCATGACCTTATTATCACTGAGAGGTGTTGCCTCCCGCCTCCTGGTCCCCATCCTCAATCTCTAGCCAGGGTGCCAAATGTATATATCCAATTGCCCACCCACATGCTCCACTTGGAAATGTCACGCTATCTCCGATAACATTTTGAAGCCAAAGTGTGGTCTCTTGATTCTTTTCATACTTACACATGCCCAGCAAACAAAATAGACGGGTTTTAAAATTTCAATTCCTGTATAATTAACATACAGTGTTATTAGTTTTCAGGTGTACAATACAGTGATTCAACAACTCTATACATTACACAGTGATCATCACGATAAACATACTCTTTATCCCCTTCACCTATTTCATTCATCTCCCCACCCACCTACCCTCTAATAACCACCAGTTTCTTCTCTATATTTATGAGTCTGTTTTTTAGTTTATCTTTTTTGTTGTTCATTTGTTTGGTTTCTTAAATTCAATATATGAGTGAAATTGTAGAGTATTTGTCTTTCTCTCACTGACTTATTTCACTTAGCATTATACCCTCTTGCTGCAAATAGCAAAATTCCATTCTTTTTCATAACTAAGTAACGGTCCATTGTATATAGCTTCTTTATCCATTCATCTATCAACTCACCCTTGGGTTGCTTCCCTATCTGGGCTATTGTAAGTTAATGCTGCAATAAACATAGGGATGCATGTCTCTTACCAAATTAGTGTTTTCACATTCTTTGGGTAAATACCTAGTAGTGGAATTATGAATCATACAGTAATTGTATTCTTAATCTTCTATGTTTTCCACAGTGACCGCACCAGTGTGAATTCCTACCAAGAGTGGACGAGGAGGACTTTTTACCCACAACCTTGTATTTTGGATTTTGGCCATTCTGACAAGTGTGAGGTGGGATCTCATTGTGGTTTTGTTTTGCTTTCTCTGATGACTGGTGATGTTGAGCACCTTTTCATGTGTCTCTTGGCCATTTGTCTGTCTTCTTATAGAAATGTCTGTTCATGCCTTCTATTTTTCATTAGATTATTTGGGGTTTTTTGTTCTTGAGTTAAATATAGATGGTCTTCAAAACAGAAATTCCTGTTCCTTCTCTTTTATTCTGCCTTTCCTTTGAGTTCAGATCACCATCATTTCTATCTACATTGCTACTAGCATTTATGAATAGGCCTCCTTACCTACCACCCACCTTTCAGCCAGGCAGCCTGGTTCCACTACCAACACTTCTTCCCACCACATTCGTCTGAAACCCTCCCGCGCTTACACCAACAATCTACAACGTGGTCCTCAAGAAATGATCTTCTACTGAGTCTAGAGAAATTAAAGTAACTCTGGTTTAGACTTGCCATGTGCCAAGTCAAACAAAAGGGCTCAAGGTGCCCTAAAAGGACAGATGCTAACATCATGTCTGAATTTTAATGATGGTGATTGTTCATTCTTGACTATCCTGTTGCTGTCACAGTGATCTGCTCTGTGATCCAGTCCTCTGCCTTTCTCTCGCCTCTGTGTCTTCCTGCTGCCACACTGGGTAGCCCCACAGTCCATGGATGCCCTAAGCCATGTCACATCGCTAAGCCTCTGATCACAGCGTTCCCTCTGCTCTGAACACCCTTCCTACCTGCTCACCCGCAAGCCCTGTTCAACTCTCGTCTCCTTACACTGAATCCACTCAACTGTTCCTCCAGCAAGCATTTTCCACTTCCCCGGGGAGGCAGGGCCCCTTCCCCTTCCCTTGCACCGTCCTTTGCATGGACCTCTCAAGTCACTATCACATGTTTTTGTGTTTAACAGTTCCCATGGCTGGCTCCATTCATCCATGCAGCCACAACACCAAGCACAGCATGTCCCTCAGAGTAGCGAGGCAAAACAACATGGCACTCAAAGGACCACTGGTGTCAAACAGAACACCATGGGGAAGAATACGCTGTCAGGCATCTGACATTGAAACTAACCATCTTTAAGCTTGAAGCACTGGAGAAAGATCTGGCCATGTCATTTCTTCTGTTGCCTATCTCCTAGTATTCTGTAACCTAGCAACTAACCAGAAGGACTGTCCTCTGGGTATTACAATACGTAAAGAAACTAAGAAACTAGCATGTAAGCACTTATAGATCTTGGCTTCTTTATAAATTTTTTTTTTCAACGTTTTTTATTTATTTTTGGGACAGAGAGAGACAAAGCATGAACGGGGGAGGGGCAGAGAGAGAGGGAGACACAGAATCGGAAACAGGCTCCAGGCTCCGAGCCATCAGCCCAGAGCCTGACGCGGGGCTCGAACTCACGGACCGCGAGATCGTGACCTGGCTGAAGTCGGACGCTTAACCGACTGCGCCACCCAGGCGCCCCGATCTTGGCTTCTTTAATTAGAGACAAAGAAAAGACCTAACGATATGACCCACAACAGGAGATAGTGGGTTTTGTACAAAACCAGCAGACCCTTTGGGGAAGAATGAGACTGGTCCCGAAACTGGACAAATGTTCCCTTCTGTCATCTCATGCAGCTGGCAACTAACTCCCTCTGAGGTGGTGGGCTTCCGGGCACAACACTGTCTGCCTACACACCTTCTCCTGAGAGGATGAGAGGCATCAAAACTGAACCGTGTACGCCCTTCCCACTGTTTCCCTGCCCAACATAATGAAGGCTCATCTGTACTTTCCCTAATTTCATACCTGTCCTTATTTTACCTTTAAAAAAATTTTTTTTTAATCTTTATTTTTGAGAGACAGAGTGCAAATAGGGGAGGGGCAGGGAGTCAGGGAGACACAGAATCTGAAGCAGGCTCCAGGCTCCGAGCCATCAGCACAGAGCCTGACACAGGACTCAAACTCATGAATCGTAAGATCATGACCTGAGCTAAAGTTGGACGCTCAACCGATTGGGCCACCCAGGCACCCCATGATTTTACCTTTGAACCTTACACTTGGCCTTGATTTCCCTTTTCTTCATTTTTAAGTTTTATTCCCTTCCATGTTGCACTCTGTTCATTTCATTTGTCTCTTTCCTCTATTCCAAATGACATTCAGAGTCTCCTTCCCCTTTTAGCTATAAGGCTAATCTAACCTTGATCCTTTTTAAAAACTTCTTTTTGTTTTCTTTTTACCACCACTGGCCCCTCTCCACTCCACTCTCCCCACACAGAAATGAACTGTTTGATGATCAGTATTAAGCAAGACTATTGTGAGCACTGCAGACTCTACATAAACAGTGGAAGACAGAGCCCCTCTGACAGGCGCCCCTGCCTTAGCTTGGGCACCACGGATAGGCCATCCTAAGCACGATGCTTTAAAGAACCTTCCTCCGGTACTGTAAGCCTCACCTGAATCCTTTATTTCATTTTCTGGTACTTAATGTGTATACAAGAGTATTGATGCTGACGCAAAAAATGGGCATCTGGAACCACAAGTGTGACAAGACAGAGGAGCTCTCTGCATTCTACTGGGGAGAGCAGAAGACACAGTTTTGCAAGGGTGACTCCCGGTCGGGGGATTTGAGGTGGAGTGCGTGGGTCCACCTGAGACGGGGTGGTCAGAGAGGGGCCTTCCGAGGGGGCAACATCTCAGCTGAGTGTGAAGGACAAGAAGGAGCCTTAGGCACAAGGGGCCGGGGGTGGATGCTCCAAGTCTAAGGGAATAGCAAGTGCAGAAGCCCCACAGTGGCAGAGCATGGCCTGTTTAAAGAGAAAACTGTTCCTGCCTCCAGTTAAATGCTGTCAGGGACTCAAGCTCCTTTCCTCCAGAGCACTTCTGCGCTACAACATATTTATTAGTAGTATGCTTGGTATCTGCCACTCCCAATAGATTTTAGCAACTATTTCTTGACGGCCACTGTGTGCATGGCACTGGGGGCCTCACAGTGAGTAATGCAGTCCCTGCTTATATCGATGTGACTGCAACCAGATCAATAGTGAAATCAGGATCATGAAAATGGGGCAGTTTTTCGAGTGCTCACCAGTGTATCCTGAGGACTAGCACAGAACCTGGCACACAGAAGACAAATATTTGGTGAATGAATGCTACTAAGGAAAGAATGCAGCATACATAACGTATACCTAATAGGCTCCTAGAAATAACTTGGGCAGAGAAACACAGGTGCAGATATAGACAGAATGAAATATACTAAAGTGCTGAAAATGGTTGTTGCTTGAATGTTAAGTGTTAAACAACGAGCACTCTTTTTTAACACACGTGCACACACACACACACACACACACACACACACATATATTATAAGCACTCATTCCTATTCAGTGAAACATTACACAAATTTAACGGATGGGCTTTCAGCTTCTGTTAATGCGTGCAAGAGAAAACCACACTGACATTATTTATCGTGTT
The DNA here is from genome assembly GCF_022079265.1 of Lynx rufus. Lineage (NCBI taxonomy): Eukaryota > Metazoa > Chordata > Mammalia > Carnivora > Felidae > Lynx > Lynx rufus. The sequence goes on along the minus strand of NW_025814829.1, from coordinate 28,659,394 downwards.
ATTTCTTAGGATACTCATTTATCAGTAAGCTACCAATCTTTTTGATTCATTCAGTGGGCACCTGGATGGTTCAGTCAGTTCAGCCTCCAACTCCTGACTTTGGCTCAGGTCATGATCTCATGGTTGGTGAGTTGGAGCCCTGCATCGGACCCCACACAGCGGGGCGCCTGCTTGGGATTCTATCTCCCTGCCTCTGCTCTTCTTCTGCTTGAGAGCGCAGGCTCTCTCACTCTCTCTCTCAAAATAAATTAAATTTAAAAAAAATTCCCTCAAATATGACCCACCCTAATGAAAAGAAGGAAATGGCCAAAAAGCCATTAGGTAATGGAACTGGGTAATGTCTATTGGATGGGAACAGGAAGATGATTCTATGTCCAAAAAAAAAAAAAAAAAAAGAACAGCATTCGACCAACACCAATATGATCTTGGACAACAAGGAGACTGTTGTCTTTAGGTACAAAAAGCAAGGTGTGGCCTTCCCAAACTCTAAGCCCCAGGGACCCACAGCATTTTTGCACTCAGAGGCTCTCAGTCAAGCTTCTCTCAAGCTGAGAAGCCCCCGTGTAAACCAAGCAGAGAGCTTCCTTCCCAACACTCGACACCATAGGCCTGGTCACTTCCGTAAAGCACACACCCGGTAACACCCAGCCTGGGGTCTCCTAGCCCGGCACAAATTATACCCTCTTCCCAAGGCAGCACCCCTCCAAGAAACACAGGGCAAATATCCCCACAGGCACAGCGCGGATCCTAGCAACAGCTGCACGCACTGAACACGAAGACCAAACCTTCACCCTGAACTCCAGGTCCGCAAGTGCTCAGGCCCCGAAGCACACTCCAAGCTATCTCTGGGGTCAGGGATCCGCCCTGGGAAAACACCCGCCGCACCCATCGCCCGCAAGACTTACTCCAACGCCCCACAAGTTTTCACCTCCGGCACCCCAGAATCCCCAACCGATAGGTGCTCGCACAGCACGTCCAGGGGCACCCCCGGCCCGCGCCTGCTCCCGACCCACCAAAGAAAGCTCCGGGGCCCTGGGTCCGGTCGGCCCGCTCGCAGACCCGCTCCGGCTCGCCACTTGAGCGCACACCCGATCCAGGCTCTTACCGGAGGGCATGGGTAGCAGTAGCCCTGGGGCCACCAAAAGGATTACAAAGCAGGACAGTGAAGAGCGCCTCTCGGGGAGGCCGGGATCTGCGTGGAACAGCGCGCAAGACGCCATCATCTTCCGGGAGACCAGCGGGAACCGGGGAGCTCGCCTGGCAAAGACCTTCCCGAGTCCGGGTACCAGACGCAACAATCCCCCTCGTATGCAGGTGTCAGGCTCCCTCCCAGGCGCAGGGGCGTGGCCTGAGGAAGTGAGTGGAAGTGACGGAGTTGGGCGGGAGTGAGAGGACTTCCGGACTGGGCGGGGCTAGCCAGCAGCTGGAAGCGGGACCTGCCTGGCGGCGTGCGGGACTCGGCTGGCTCAGGATGAGAAAGGGATCCGGAAGGGTGGAAAGGAAAGGAGGGCTAGGGAGTCATCTTTGTCCCTTTTCCGGAGCGGAACGCCGCTTTGAGGGAAAAGCGCCTCGCCCTGAAAATACAAACCCAGAGCCCAGGCAGCGGGTCGTCGTGGGGCCAGCACCCCTCGGGGCTCCGGTCGTGTCCTGAGGCACTCGGGACTGACCGGAGACCCTGGGCCCTTGTTTCAAGAGTTGGCAGTGATCGGGCATATTTAGGGACAATACTTGTGATTTCCGGGGCTCAGCACCTGCTCTTGGATCTTCTCAAGGCCTGCTAGATTTCAGAATCTCAAAGGTTTGGCCACTGCACTCCCAACCCCTAAGGAAAGGATGGGAGATGAATTATTAAAGGACACCGGGGCCATTAGCATATCGGGCCTCACCTCTCTGGGGCCCTTGCCCTTGAGCAACTGAATGTTTTATTGAAGAGGAAAAAACATGCACGAAAAAGGTAAGGACAAAGGAGTATTAATTGCCAATCTCCTAGAGATACTTAAAGCCGTTATTGTTGGGATGCGAGGAATTGATAAGAGAGAGCTCTTCTGGGGAAACAATCTCTCGGTGGAAAGTCAAGCGGAAAATGAAGAATGAGCCAGATCTATTTGTAGCGTTGTGATTAAACCTGTATGACTAGTAAGAGGAGAAGTAACATGACCTTTATTAAAAGAGCATACAAAAGGAGGTGACGTTTTCTTCCTATTAGCTGGCAAAGAAGGATAAACGTCAACCAGCATGAGTAAATGTATCGGGGGGCCAACACCCTCAAACTTTTGGCTTTCAAGTTGCCATATGTTAAGTTTTCAAATGGACATGACTTTTCTTTTTTTTTTTTCAACGTTTATTTATTTTTGGGACAGAGAGAGACAGAGCATGAACGGGGGAGGGGCAGAGAGAGAGGGAGACACAGAATCGGAAACAGGCTCCAGGCTCTGAGCCATCAGCCCAGAGCCCGACGCGGGGCTCGAACTCACGGACCGCGAGATCGTGACCTGGCTGAAGTCGGACGCTTAACCGACTGTGCCACCCAGGCGCCCCTAGACATGACTTTTAAACCACTAGTTGTTCCATTTAGGGTTCATGCCAAAGAAATCGTCAGAGCTGTGACCAAAGATGTATAATTTAGGGGGGAAAAATAAATCCTAAGTGTCTAGCAAAAGTAGAAGGCAGTTTTGATAGGTGGCTTTACGGTATGAATGTCTAGGCAGAAGCAGTTAAAAATCCACGCGAGAAACTACGCAATATCTTTGTGAGTTAAAAAAAAAAAAAAACCTCCATAAAGTATTTGACTTTTGGCATTCTCATAGAGGAATTAGTGTAAAATATTCCAGAATTAACTAATGGTGATAGTGATGAGGGAGTATGAGGCAGGCTGAGGGCAAAACACAAACTAGCACCCCCCTCTCCCACAGTGGGACATGTGTGATATTGCTTGGACACTTCCACCTACCCCAAAACCAGAAAGGACAAAAAACCAAATGGTGAAACTGATGAGAGTCTCCACCAGTTTACCAGAAAAAGTCAGTCCCATCAACAGCCTAAAATTCAGGCTCTCCCTACTGTCTCAATGTTAATGCCTTGCTAGAGGGAAAAACAACCTTAGCTGGGCAATAGCTAGGCCTCCAAAGTCTTTAGCAAACTCCCTCTTGACTTTTTGTCCCCAGGCTCCATAAAATGGTCACCCCCACACTTACAGTGCAGGTCTTCCTGCCCATGAGTCCTGTCCCCGTGCTTTCACAAAATCACCTTTTTGCACCAAAGCCGGCTCCAAGAGTGTTTTCCTGGCCATTGGTGCCAGACCCCACGAACCCCCCATCACCCCAAAACTTCAATAGGATCATGGAGATTTCATTTTCATTGTGGTTTTTAGTTTTCTTTAATGCCCCTGTGCTACACTGGGAATCAGACGAAGAAAAAGATTGTCAAAGTCCAACTTCTACATCCACTGCTATTTCGTTCATAGAATCTCTCAGAGTTAAGTTATAATGTGAATGGTGAGGAAATGTAAGCTTTTTGTATTAATTTCAAATGCATCTTCTGGAATTATAAAATGCTGTATGCATTTAAAGAATTCTAAAGCAGAGATGTACTAAAAACTTTGTGGGTTCAGCAAACCGTGGAATTTCCTCTTTCTCCCAGAACAAAACAATGTCTAGATTCTTGGCACTGCGTATAAAACGTTATGTAAAGTGATACATAAAACAAACACCTTAGCATCTTAGATTGTAAAATCCAGACACTCCGTGATGACATTGACTTGAAGGAAGTATAGTTAAGGAGACAGTGAGGGGGAATTATTACTGTTAATTCTTAACAGTTGCAAAAGACTGACAGAACAGAAGTGTCCTATGGACCAATGTTGATACTTAATGCATAAAAACAGAGAATGTATTTATTGTTCTCTGTAACCATCTGTATAAAATGGTATATATCATTGACATCTCAATAGGATGAAAGCATTTTCCCATCTATTTGTGGTCTTAGAAGTAAGTGGGTTTTTTGCTTATGAGTAAATTAAAGGTTCAGAACATGGCTGGGGTTTGGTTTGTTAGTTACAAGTGCTGGATAGATTCAGGAATTGGGGTTGCACGGTTGCACTGGAACTTTCCTTCTGTCAGTAAAGTCTATCCTTGGGGTTCAGCAAACCATTCTTAATATAATTGAGTACTTTCACATTGATTAATTAATTTTCAAATGACCCAATTAAGGCTCCCTTTGAAAGGTTCTGTGCCCCATTCCCTCTTGTTCTGGACAAGCTCCATGAGACAGGGATAGAGTTCTCTTGCTGTAGCTCCAGTGCTGAGACAGTTCTGTGTCTGTAAGGTGTATAATAAAAACGTATATATACTGAATGAAATAAATGGGGGTTGCTGTCTCGTGCATCTAACATGTCTCTGCCAATTCTCCGCCACCATGGATTTACCAAATGCTGGGGAAGCTCTGAGAGATTTTGTTGTCAGAATTTTAAGATACTGGGAGCAAAGTGGGGTTTGCCTCTAAAAGGAATGAGCTACAACTGTGTGCACACAAACCGTTCCTGGATCGGGCACTGCAAGCTGTGTTACGAAGCAGAGCTGCTGTCTGTCCCTTAGCCTTGAGATCGTTTTAGTGACTTGGTTCAAAGGGAGAGTGTCGACAGTGAACTTCTTGAAGCCCTGACGGGAATGGCACTCAAGAGTCCAGGCTTTGAGTGAAGCGGGGGAGTAAACACTCATGGTTTCTGCAGCTCCCCCTGGAGATTCTGTCACACTGCTAAAGTGCAGGAGAGGAGAGCATGGAGAACATGCCTGTGCGTAGACCAGGTTTGGAGCTACGTGCTACATCTCCTTTCAGACTGTGTGAAGGCCAGTGGGGAGGAGGTAGGTGTGTGAAGATGTCTTTAAACACAGGCCAACTTCTGGAAAATAAATCGTAATGTTGGATGATTCCTGGCCTCCTAAATTAGTCTGTTTCCATCGTGCTGATCTGAGGTGGGGGTAAGCAGCAGGAATGGGCCTGTGAGTGCTCTCAGGAGAGGCTTTCCGCTGCCATGGTGAATTACACAGGACGCATTTGTGAAAACCTGAAAGAGGATGGCTAAACAGGATGGTTCAACCATCTTGCTGATGTTGGCCCTGGGGGCTGTGCCACCGCCCTTTGTATCTGGTAAACACCTGCCATTCAGTTGACCTTCTTATTTAGCTCTTACCAGCAAGAGCATTCCTGTGGTAAGCCATTACCTGCCCCAGGATTCTAAAACAATCAAGTGCAGAAAGGAAGGCGTTTCTTAGAAGGAACACATATTCATTTTGTTTCCTCTTGGCTTGTGAAGGTTTAAAATGTAAATATATTACAAACCATAGTCCACAAGTAGATTTAGAAAGGAAAATCTTTTATCCCTTTCTTATAATGATGGAGACAGAACATTTTATTTAAATGTCATAGATTTAAACTAACGTACACCTTACACTTGCATGTACACAAAAGGCAAATGAGAAAAAAGAGAATATTAGCACTAGGAATAACTTTGGAGACCAGCTGGACCAGCCCCTGCTTTTCAGAAGGAAAATGTAAGGCCAGAGGTTAACATAATTGTTCAAGAATACAAATAAAGTTTGTATTTAAAAATTTTTAATTTAAAAATTTTTTAATTTGAAATTCAGTATTTTACCCATAGTTAGTATATAGAGTATTTCCCTTATATAAATGTTGTACAGGTAAAAAAAAGTCTCATGAATTTCTTGAAATTAAATGTCCCAGGCATCAGATAGTTGTTAACCATAATACTCACAGACCTACTTCATTCTGGGTGGAAAAAAAGGAATTTTCATTTTTTTCATGGGATAGGGAATTTTGATTCTAAAACAGCGCAGTCCCCAACAACTATTTTCTAGCCTTCCTTTAAAATGTACTTCTTCAGGGGCGCCTGGGTGGCTTAGTCTGTTAAGCAGCCGACTTCAGCTCATGTCTTGATCTCTCGGTACCTGAGTTCAAGCTGTTCAAGCTCCGGGTTGGGCTCTGTGCTGACAGCTCAGAGCCTGGAGCCTGTTTCCGATTCTGTGTCTCCCTCTCTCTGACCATCCCCTGTTCATGCTCTGTCTCTCCCTGTCTCAAAAATAAATCAAACGTTAAAACAAAAATTTAAAAAAAAAAGGTACTTCTTCAGAAGCTTAAGACGTAATAGATTTCCCTATGTTCCAGCTAAGCAAAGCCATTTAGGATCTTTTTATATATTCATAGGTCACTTCCCTTTCTTCTTTTGGTGACCTGGCTGTATATCTTTTGCCCTTTTGCAGGGAGGGGGAATGGAGAGGGATGGTTTTTGAATTTTTAACTCTCTAAATATGCCTGTTTCCCCTGTCCATGATCCAAGTTGTAATTTTTTCTTCTGGTTTGTCAGTTGACTTTGCTTATTCTGTTTTTCCCTACCTTCCATGATTTTAAAGAAAACTTCAAGTTGATGTTCAGCTCACTCTTTATATTTATCAAGGTCAATTTGGCAGAATACACTCTAAAAGCAACTTAAAACCCAGGATTACACGGTAGATAGCAGTAGTCCTATGCGAATCTATTGTTAAATATCCAGGAAGATTCTGATATTTTCTAGATTATTAGCATGACCCATAATATCACACCAGATAATATTTGATCCGTAAGTATGTGGACTAGTTAAGGACTCCAAGACCACTTATTTATATATTAATTTTATAACTTCTTTTAAAAAAAAATTTTTTTTTTTTTACCGTTTATTCATTTTTGAGAGACAGAGAGAGACAGAGCATGAACAGGGAAGGGGCAGAGAGAGGGGGAGACACAGAATCTGAAGCAGGCTCCAGGCTCTGAGCTGACAGCACAGAGCCCAATGCGGGGCTCGAACTCCCGAACTGTGAGATCATGACCTGAGCCAAAGTCGGACGCTCAACCGACTGAGCCACCCAGGAGCCCCAATTTTTTAACTTCTTAAAAGTCATATTTTATTAGTTTATTTAGTGTATTCTGAATGCATACAAAAGTAAGCCAGTTGCTTTTATAATAAAATTATTCTTTTATTTAAAATAGTTATGTTTTTGTAAAGAATAGAGTAAAAGTGCTTTTGAAAATCAACTTAGGTAATATCCAAAGCTCATTGTTTCAGATATTTCTCTTGAAAACCTCTTCTCCAGAATCATTTAATGTTTTTTTTTAAGAAACAGAAAATATTCTTTTCTAAGGAAGTAAAAACTGATATAGCTATATTTTACTCGGATCTAATAGGAGGAGGTTTTGCTCTATAAAAGCAAAACTAACTATTTAAGTAAGACTTGTGTATAAAGAAACATACATGAAGAAAGGTTAGCAGAAAATGAATCGAAATATTACCAGTGGTTATCACAGAGTAGTATAATTCTATGTGACTTATTTGTTTTTCACATCGTGCCTCTGGATTTTCACATTCTCGTTAATGAGCCCATTCCATAGTATGGACATTTGAAAATAAGAAAGGAAAATAACAAACTGGTAAACCAAGATCTTAGGCAACACCTTTGTCCTTTAAGTAAGTGAGGCTATTTATATAGCCCAAGGGCAGTCTTTTCCCCTAAATGGATGGTGTGTGCTTTGAGCACAAGGACAGAGGGTGAAGGAGTGACAGTAATCCAAACTAAGAGGAGGGAGCTTTTCCTAGATTCCGGGGGCACTTCGGCATCTTCAAGTGCACATGCTTGCATCTCTGTGAGGTCACTTCCAGTTGGGATTTTATGCGTTTCACATCTTATTCTGTTGAAATGAATCGCTTCCTTCCCGACCAACATTTTAATTCGAGGTGTTCTCCAGCTTTATATACTTTGTCAAGGAAGGACACTGAAATAACAGGATATTTTTATTCAGATGACAGCATGGCTGAAATGAATTACCCAGAACTTACTGGTAATAATCATGAGGACAGTATTACACCAATTATGAGTTCAGAAGAAGTGTTTATTGCCTTCTTTAGCGGTTGCTGTGCAGGGCACAAGAAGGTATTGCATAAGCTGAGACACTTAATAGATAAGAGAGATTAATGAATAAGCTGACCTTTCCCCGTTGCTGCTTTTATCAAAGGAAAAATGTTTCTCAGCGTTGGGCAACTAAATAAAAAGAGCCTCATTCCAGAAACAGAGGTTCCTCATAACACACCAAATGTTTCTGAGTCTCTTCTGAGCCATGCTGTGGCAGGGGAAAGCAAACAGGAGCTGGTAGTTTGGAGGAGGGCCAGCCTCAGAGAACAGGTCCTCGTCCCCCACCACCGTCAAGACTGGAAGAAATCATTGTATCATCCATGATGTCCAAATGCTTCCCTGCCCATGCTGAAGCCTCTCCTCTTCCTCAAGGCCGGGAAGACTGTCCTTCTGCCAGTGGACAGATCCCTGTTGAGACCCATCGGCTCACCGGACACCCCATTATTACTGCCGCCTGATCCCCCATCATTGTTCCCTTTCTACCTCGTGACACGTCCCAACGCTTGGTATCTGCGTCATCTTTGAACATTCTCACGTCCTTCAGCATGCAGCTGTGTCTTTGGAGTCTGCCTCTTTCCCTGTATCACCCTCTGCCCTTGCACTTGGCTCGGGTGCACGGGTCCTAAGCTTGGTACAGACACTAACTCACTCCTTGTCTGCCACATGTGGCCACAAATGATCAACCTCGCTCCTGTGGAACACTGTGGCCAAAAACCCAATCTTGAAAAAGACACTTGTGACAAATTCATTTCGACTTCCTGTATTATTATTAAAACGGTGGTCAACAGTCAGTCTACACAATTTGAGATGCACCTTGATGCCAAAAAACATTTCCAAAAAGTTAGGTAAAATGAAATTTCAAACAGTTCCCTCTCAAATATCTATACTTCTCATTTGATTAAGTCCATACACAGAAATTTTGGGAAATTTAAAAAGGAGTCGTTACTCATAAGTTATCATGAGAAAGAAAACATAAGCACGATACATAGTACATGTTACAAGTGACTATGTTTGAAGAACAGAGGAATGTGCTAGTGAATACAATAGTGATAACAGGCAAAAAACAACAAATGTCATTGACTGCTGTGTGATAGAAGTTTTTAATGATAAAGAAAATGGTCTTCATTTGGTGAAAACAAAATCGGGATTCGGTATTACACAGTGAATATACTCTCAGTGCATAATCTTGCAAATATTAAACAATATGTCAATAAAAGAAACTTAAAATACCACTGGGTGGAAGCTATTACAGGTAATTTTTATATTCTTTATATTTTTATTTTCGATGTATTTTTGGCAATGAGCACTTATTAGTCTTGAAAGGTAACAGTTTATTTAAAACATGTTATAGGAAGTGCTGTGAGTTTTAAAGAAAGACATCACTTTGGACTGGCACACTTTGGGAGAGCTCCTTAGATGAGTGAATTCTGAGCCTGATTAATGCCACTTAGATTGGAAAAAAGGTGGCAAAGTGTTTACGTACATAACCAGGCAGGAAGGAGTAGGAATCAAATGATATTTTAAGCCCTCTTGTGAAATAGTTTTTAAAGTAACTTTTGTAAAGACAACCACGCAGTCTAGGTCTCTGTGGCTTCTACTCAATTCTGCTGTTGCAGCATGAAAAGCAGCCATAAATAGGCTAACGGTGGGGGAGGATGTGTTCCAGTAACTTTATTTACAAAAACAGTCACTTTCTAGTCCAGTGATTTTTTTTTTTATGTTTATTTTTGAGAGAGAGAGAGAGAGAGAGAGAGAGCACAAGCAGGAAAGGGGCAGAGAGAGAGGGAGACACAGAATCTAAAGCAGGCTCCAGGCTCTGAGCTGTCAGCACACAGCCCAACGCAAGGCTCAAACCCTCAAGGGTTAAGATGGTGACGTGAGCCAAAGTTGGACACTTAACCGACTGAGCCACTCAGGCGCCCCTGGTCCCGTGATTTCTAATATTCACTTCTACGTGTGTGCCACTTTGGCACACATAGTTTGGTAATTTCCCTTTTCACCCCGGTCCTGTAGCAAACAGCTAAACAGTGACCACCCGACAGCTATGGTAGTAGGCTGGTACTTTGACTAGGTGGCATGCAGGGATGAGGTGTGGTGACAAGCCCCTGTTGGGGAGGACAGGAAACAGGAAGGAGAGAGCAGTCCTAGGAGACCTGGTGAGGCAGAGAATTCAGTGGGAGCCAGAAAGCAGGGGGAGGTAAATGCGAAGTCTCCACAGGATCCCCAGGTGATCCTGCACATTTAAGGGAAGGGGGAGCCAGGGGGACACCCAAGTGCCAAATGCTTGCGTTCCACAAGAAAACGAAAGCTTGCTTCTTCTCGAAGGTTTATAGCACCAGCGCACAAAAATGCAGGAATGCTTTGAGAAAACAGTGCCCGGAGCACAGCGCTGACAGCCATCACCCAACCCCCTGGAAACAAGAATCTAAGAAAAGAACAACCAAGGCATTTCCAGTTCCTGAAGAACTTTCTATCTCCGGTGGTCCCAGTGATCCAGCCAGAGCGACATCTTAGGCACATCCTGTTCTCACTTTCGCTCTGAGTTACTGACAACGTTATGAATTCAATATGTACATTAGGTACCTGCTGTTTTCCTGATTTGTTTGCACAGTTTGAGGACTTACACCGCTGTCTTCTTGAGGATGTAAATGGATACTCTCCTTACATTTTTCATCTGTAGTTTCGCTAATTGGCAGAGGGAGAAAAATAAGACAAATCATTTTATACATTTCAGTCTTGGAAGGAAGTAGTCAGTGGCTTCCATTTTGAAATTGAGGGCATAAGTTGCCTCAGGTTTCTGAAATCTTTGCAAGATATGTAAAAAGGACACAACCAAATCCCACCTCTCAAGACTAAATAACTCAGAGTAGGAAATAAAACTAAAACCATCCTGTACGTTGCCAGGAGACTAGAGTTGCTTATACTCAAGTGTCCATGCCTTCAAAGGACATTTGCTTCCAAAGTCATTTTGACTGGTAAATACTGTTTACCACCAGGTGGTGACATTTAGGCTTCACAAGGGCAACAGCTTTGCACAACAATCTTACACAAGGCTTCCTTCTTCTGCTACAGCGAAGATGGAAGTTCTGTTTTGTGTACAGTTAACACCCAGAGTTTGGAAAGCAGCAGCAGTTGTCCGGAGGCGTATGAGGACTAGGGTAAATCCAAGCATTTAAGCACTTTTATTTATTTTTTTTTAATATTTTGAAATGTTAGTGGGGGAGGGGCAGAGAGAGAGGGACACACAGAATCCGAAGCAGGCTCCAGGTTCTGAGCTGTCAGCACAGAGCCTGACTCCGGGCTTGAAGCCATGATCATGACCTGAGCCGAAGTTCACTGCTCAACCAACTAAGCCTGCCAGGAACCCCTAAGCACTTTTAAATGTCAATAACAATCACATGTAAATAACAATAGCTCACACTTTCTGACATTCATCCCAACTGAGGCACCATGTTAAGTGAGGTAGGAACTATTATTGTCCCCACATTACAGACAAGGAAAATAAAGTTTAGAGAAGATGAGTGCCTTGCTGAGGGTTTCATAGCTAGTAAGTGGGTGTGACAGGGCTCCTAATGATTGCAAAGCCCATCATCTTACCTGGGATGCTACTCTGCCTCTTTGGGAGTTGTTTAAGCACTTCATTTTACATAAACGAAATGGTAAATGGTACAATACCAGTACCCTTAGAGGTCAAATATGTGTTGGTATTGGGGACTTAAGGATCGAAGCGCAAAGAGTTAACTCACTCCACCGCCTCCCAGTACTTCCTCATTGCTCAGTTAGTCTTTACCCTTTGGTGGAAATTACAATGAGGGCGTCCCTGAGACAAAGAGGAAGACTGAGTCAGAAGCAAAGTGTTCCCAGAATGAGGAAGGACAAACTTGAGATCCACACCTGAGGAAGAGTAGAGGGTTGTACTGACGGGTGTTATGGGCGTCCACGGAGCAATGACTAGTAAGTGGTTAGCCAAGGAATGGCTGAAAGGGGTTTTGGATGATGACCAGTACATGGGCCTGAGAGAATACAACCTTGGTATGTGCTGAGTGGATGGCTATCCACTTGATTGGTGGTAGTCAATGTGGGCATGGGGTAATGCAGGGATACTTCATAGAGGGCGGTCTTAGTAATTTTGTCAGTCCAAGCATCATACCAATGAAGACTTTATAGCTTTATCTGAATATATACAAGAAGGCTGTTTTGTATGGGAATGGGAATGGATCAGAGGCAGAAGCAAGGAGCAAGGCTAAATGGGCTATGAATGCAGGAATTTAACAGTATTATTCCTCAGTGATCAGTGCATGACTTATCCTGCTTAACATTTGCCACAAATCAGGGTGCTTGGATGGCTCAGTCCATTGAGCATCTGACTCTTGAGTTTTGATCAGGTCATGATCCCGGGGTCGTGGGATCAAGCCCTGTGTCAGGGTCCATACTGAGCGAGTATGGAGCCTGCTCAAGATTCTCTCTCTCTCTCCCTCTGCACCCCCTTCTCTCTCTAAAAAACAAAAAAACAACATTTGCCACAAATTCTTGTGTAAATATACTTTGAAATGGAATGTATGCAGAGATGACATGTTTTTTACTAGTGAAAAGCCAGTAAAGTTAAGTCATCAAACTTGCTAGTCTATGTGAATGGACAGGACAATTTTCACTAAGCCTAATAAGGACAGAAGCCCTTCCCGAATTACTGTAATTTCCTTAGAGGCTGATAACTCAGGATAGAGTAAAAGGGAGAGACTGCATACTATTCTCTAGGATACCTGCCCCATATCCCAGACTAGCTAAAAAAAACCCAAACAAACAACAACACACATATCAATAAAATGGACAGGGTAAAGTACTATAAGAAAAAAAGGAAACCTTCCACTTTTGTGCTATATGCAGTTCTGGGTGGTACAGAATCAAATTCAGAAATGGCAGCTGAGATTATTACCGGGTAGCTGAATGGGTTCAGGGTCCTAAGATCATCGGGACTGAAGCCCTACTCCTGAAGGACCTCCTGCTGGTACGATTTTAAGCAAGCCACTGAATTTCTCTGCACCTCAGACCCTTCTGTGCTTTGGGATAATAATGCAATTGGACCTACCTACCTCACAGAGTTGCTCTGAGGGTCAACGAAGACAATAAATGGTAAAATATTTTGTAAACAAATACATTAGCTGTTGCTATTATCCTATTAATCCTGACTGCTGTACAATTGGAAGTCAAAAAATCATTAACTAAAAATGATTTTTTTGTGCCTAGTGTTGATCTCTGCTTACGAGAAGCTCATTTTCTGCTTGGTGTGTGTGTGTGATTTGGGGCGGGGGGTGATTAGTGAGGAAGGTAGGGGGGTTAAGGAGATGAGAAATAATTTAACAGAGTGTGGGGAACGCAGCGTGGGGCAGAGGGAGCAAACGTACCGAGTAATTAGACATGCTGAATCTGGGAAAGCTAAGGACCGAGGAGGCATATGAAATCATCAGTGATGTGACATAAGTCCAAAGCAGGCTTGCTTACCAAGTCCAGTGGCAGAATATTAAAACAACGAGCATCCTTGAAACCTGTGGTAAGTTTAGGACAATTAAAAACGTACTACCCGGTAGACAGTTGCCGCCGAATTCCCTGGCGGAGGAGAGGGCTAGCTACAGTCGTCAAGTCCTTCAGTCCTGGGTCATAACACAACCACAGGAAGATGCCACTATTTGATCACAACCCTGCTTTGCGCTGGACACTAACCAACACCTCAGCCCGTTGACTCCTATTTTGTAGCTGGTATTTTCCATGCTAAACCCACTTGGGGCCACTTCTCCTGCCTTGCTCTTTAAACAGGGCAGAAGAAAACAATCTTCTTTTCTTAAGACAGCATAAGCAGTTTAAAGATTTACTAACTAATTAACATGAGGCAATCTCAGAGTGCCTGAGCAACTGACTCTTGATTTCAGCTCAAGTCATGATCTCACGTTTCATTAGATCAAGTCCCGCGTCAGGCTCTGCACTGAGATCACGGGGCCCGCTTGAGATTCTCTCTCTTCCTCTGTCTCTATCTCTTCCCCACTCGCACTCACTCGCTTGCTCTCTCAAAATAGACATCTTTAAAAAATGAGACAAAAATAGGATGCACACAGACACACAGGCATGATCTCACTTTAAAGCACTCCTCAATGGGGACCATGCTGATCATGGTATTAAAGATTGTGTCTTTCCCACATCCACGTTTCGAAACTCTGTTCTTCTGCTCAGTTTTCTCCTAGTCTTTTTATCCTCTTTATTTTTTAATTTTTTTAACATTTATTCATTTTTTTTATAATTTTTTTTTAAACATTTATTTTTGGGACAGAGAGAGAGAGACAGAGCATGAACGGGGGAGGGGCAGAGAGAGAGGGAGACACAGAATCGGAAACAGGCTCCAGGCTCTGAGCCATCAGCCCAGAGCCCGACGCGGGGCTCGAACTCCCGGACCGCGAGATCGTGACCTGGCTGAAGTCGGACGCTTAACCGACTGCGCCACCCAGGCGCCCCTAACATTTATTCATTTTTGAGAGACAGCGACAGAGTGTGAGCAGGGGAGGGGCAGAGGGAGAGCGAGAGACACAGAATCGGAAGCAGACTCCAGGCTCTGGGCTGTCAACATAGACCCCAACGTGGGGCTCAAACTCACGAACCTGAGAGATCGTGACCTGAGCCGATCGTGACCAACTGAGCCACCCAGGCATCCCTTCATCGCCTTTATTCTAATTAATTAATTGTGTGTCTAATTTATAGTCTCTGTGCCACCACTGGAATGAAAACTCCATAAAGGAGTCCATCTTTGCTGATGGATACATAACAAACCTCAGAACTGTCCTTGGGACAGGGAAGTACTCAATAAAATATTTATAAAATGAAATGAGCCGTGCTAAAACATCACCTAAGAGTGTTCCCACAAAATGTAGCGTGTTGTCTCCTGTGTCTGAGAGGTAGACTTGCGCCTGCAACCCTCCAGGCCTGGTGTGATCCTGCGTCTCCCATGGAGCAGGCCATTTCTTCTGCACTGTTCTGTCAGTCTTTTGGGGCTCTGACATAAACTGCTCTTCTGTCGAGGTCATAGTCTGTGCCTGTCACATGGCTTCCTTCCCGTTACTATAAGGAACTTTCTTCCCTTCCTGTGAGGAAAGCTTGAGATCCAGATAAGAATAATCAATCTGCACCCACACAAGGACACAGAACAATGATTACTCACCCAACTGCTTCCAAGAACAAGGTCTTGGGCATTCCGATTATTTAAGCACAACACCCCCTCCTGCTAATCTCATTTACGTGTTATTTCTAACATGAAAATAAATGGCATTTTCTTAAAGTAATTCACTCATTACTCCAAGAAGTGCAAACAGGCCAAATACATACATACATACATACATACATACATGTTTAGCTAGGTTTTGAAATTTTTATGGATTACATATGTATGATGTGTTCTATGGTGGATTATTTAGACGTTTGGGAGGTTTTACTCCATGATCTTTTTCCCTGCCACATCCCTGGTTGCTACTGGTCAGCAAATGCTTATGCCATGGCTTTATACTTCTAAAGAACATAGGGACGACAGGAGGCAGGTTCAAAGCCATGGAGTACATGAAGAAATGGCATATGATCTGAGGGTACTTAGAGGGGATGAGATCACCATTTCTAAGGAAATCATTTTTATGAAATGGCTGTTGAATCTTTTTCATGCCCAAGGGTGATAATAGGAGGGAACCATCTTAAGTTACATGGGTGAAACGAATCAATAGCTGGGCTAGGGAATTCGATCGGCAGTTGATGAACTTGGACCAGGCCACAGGAGTCGGAATGAAGTAGTTGGAAGGGAGGAGGAGAGAGACTGTTGTGAATATCTCTAAGAGAAGAGTTGTGTACTCTGGCTGGTTTTAACCGGACATTGGTCCAGAAATAGAAAATTAGAAGCCCCAGCTACTTTAATTCAGCCTTAATTTTTTAAAAAGCCTAATTAAAAATTTTTTTGACTCATAGTAGTAGTAAAAGAGGAACTTTGAGGGGAAAAGGTTATTGACACAAAGGCTTTTGCTAACATCAAGCATTAAGGCTACTTTCACTTTCTATTTATAGTGCAGATGAGGGAAACATATTTACTTGTCAAACCGCAACATCTAGAGAACATTTGTTATGAAGGATAAAACCGTATCTTAAATGTAAATCCCTACTAATTGCTTTACCATGAAATTAAGTTCCTGACTAGATCATTAAGATGTTCTGCTGTGATGCTCTGCCTTTAAAAAGTTTACACTGGCCTCCTCCGTGAAATAGCAACTTTTGTTTTTGTTAGGCTTCTTTTAGGAGACTGCATTTGCTTAGAAAAAGTTATAAACTGTTTCTCATGGGTGTCGAATTTGCTTATCAAGGTGATAACATTGATCTGATTGACTTTGAGCTCCCAGATTTTGTTCTGAATAAGTCAATTAACACAAACACCGTATATGTTCTCTTCCTAGTCAAAACTGTTTCTTTATCTAATCCTTGCAAGATTTTAGCAAGTTTAAAACTTGGGTGGGTTTAGGGCGCCTGGATGGCTCAGTTGGTTAAGCACCTGACTCTGGATTTCGGCTCAGGTCATGATCTCAGTTTGTGAGATCAAGCCCTGAGTTGGGCTCCATGTTGACAGTTCAGAGCCTGCTTGGGATTCTCTCTCTCCTTCTCTCTCTCTGCCCTTCCCCCTCTCGCACCCACAAGTACGTGCTCTCTCTCTCTCTCAAAATAAATAAACTTAAAAAAAAAAATAGGTGGATTTATAAAATATTTTTTAACACCCTACACAAAGCCTCAATTCTTCGACACTGGCAGCCTGTGATGTATGTTCCAGTGGGCACACTGTAACTCCTAGTGCCTTGATGAGGCCTGTGTCTAGCGGTCTGTTTGGAATGTTTCAGCAAAACCGGGATAGCAACGGCCTCATCAACACTTTTGGAAAATTCCTTCTATTTTCCTTTGGGTAAAACTTGAGTACTTCTTAAAATCCCAAGCTTTTTTTTTTTTTTTTTTTTAAGTATTCTTATTATCATGTATTTCTTTTAGTGTGAATATTTCTCTATCCATCATGTGTGTCAAGGGCCTTCTTTATAATTATGAATCGTATCAGAGATTATCTAGTAGTGCTTGTTCTGAGGTTTTCTTTTACTTCTCTTTGGCTTCCAAGAGGAGGCAAGGACACGTACAACCTTTTTCTAGGCGAGTTTGGTTGTACTTACCCTTGTTTGTGCTTTACAATTATCCAACCGGCCACGATGACGGGTAAAAGAAAGAAGATCGTGCCAAAGAAAATGCCTAGGCAGTAAAACAGAGTCATTGAGTGCATGGCAAATATAACCCATGGGTCTTAAACAATGAATATCTAGTCCCGCTAGAGGCTGCCAGTGAGTTTTTTTATAAACTATAAATTCTGCCTTTAAGAAACCCCTCACACAGGCTTAGCTTGAAGATTTTCCCTCTGCTCCTGGTTTGATCTGGTGCATTAGTCTTCCTGCCCCAGGGTCGCAGACGAGGGGTGAGCAGAGCAGTGTGTAACCTTTGGTCCAAAGCAGCCTTTCATCAAGGAGCCGAGAACCGCCCGGGAGCTCCTGGCTGTGGCGCCCGGGGCCCCGCACTCGTGTCTTATGTCAGGCACAGGCTACCGACTCCACTGATCCCTGCAGGCAAAGTCTCACCAAACCACTCCTCTTGCACAGGCAGGTCACAGAAATGGCTAAGAAAATTGATCTTGTGGCTTCTAATTCGCGCAAGCGGGCATGACTACCGTCCTGAAGGATCTTCCCGGGTTGTAAACCAAAGGGGACGTTGTGTTCTCCAGCCCCGTTAAAATAGGAAGGATGATGATTATTCATTTGCAATGATTCAAAGACGGTGTAGAACCTTCGATAGAGGACACTCACTCACTCTGTGCCTGTGAGGATACCAGTCTTGCCACACCATGGCCTGAATGTAGACTCTTTTCCTTCTGACTGAAATTGTAAGAGATTTTGAGGGGCATCTGGGTGGCTCAGTTGGTTAAGCGTCCGACTCTTGGTTTTGGCTCAGGTCCTGATCTCACTGTTGTGAGATTGAGCCCTGTGTTGGGCTCAGTATGGAGCCTGCTTTGGATTCTCTCTCTCTCTCTCTCTCTCTCTCTCTGCCCTTCTCCCCTGCTCATACTCTTTCTCTTTCCAAAATAAAAAATGAGAATAATAAAAAGAGATTTTTATCTTTCTCTCCTTTTTTTTCTTTTTTTTTGAGAGGGAGAGAGAGAACACATGTGCAAGAGAGCCAGGAGGGGAGGGGTAGAGGAAGAGAGAGAGAGGGGGAGAGAGAGAGAGGGAGAGGGAGAATCTTAGGCAGGCTCTATGCTCAGAGTGGAGCCTAATGCAGACCTCGATCCCATAATCCTGAGATCATGACCTCAGCTGATATCAAGAGACAGGCACTCAACTAACTGACTGAGCCACCCAAGCGCCCCTGAGATTTTCTCCGTTGTGCCTGGACTGTGTGACTGGCTGTGTGCCTGGAGGACGGTTCCATCCCCATCAGCCTTGCACCCCCTCCTAGAGGCCCCGGGACACCCAGCTGCACTTGCAGTGTGGCTGGAATCAGACTTGCCGCCTGCACGGTCAAGTGCCGGACCCCCGGGAGCACCACCGGACCCATCTCTTACACAGGCTGACCGATTTCTCCTGGTGTTCAGAGTCTGTTTTTGTCTAGCACCATTTGAAATCGGTTATGATGTAGGGGGAAAAGCAGCAGCCTCGAAACCTCACGCCAAGTCTGGTGAGCAACAGCCTATGTTCTCCTGGAAGACATGGTCTCCCCGAAGACGGATGGGCAGAGCGTGGGGAAGGACGATCACGCTTTTTTCACTAACTTCTTTCACTGCATTAATGATACATTATTGTAGAGGTAAAAGAGAATTTAACGTATTTTTGAAACAAATCACTATAATGTTTCTGATGTCCTGGGGTGCATTTTGCTAAAATGTGGCAGTGCTGTATATTCTGTAAATGGCTGCTGTCCAATTCTCTTTCGGTTAAGAGTCTATTCATGCGGGTTTTCAGTCGGTCGGACATCCGATTCTTGATTTCGGCTCAGGTCATGATCCTCTCTCTGTCCCTTGCTTGTGTATGCTCTCTCTCTCAAAATAAATACGTATTTTTTTTTTTAAAAGAAGAGTCTATTCATGCATCCTGACCTGAATATTTTACTCTATGTTTCCATTTCTTTGTGTTCTTCTTCAGTTTCCTTTCTAAGCTTTCTATAGTTTTCAGCATACAGATCTTTTACATCTTTGCTCAGGTTTATTCCTAGGTATTTTATAGTTCTCGATGCAATTGTAAATGTGATCAATTTCTTCATTTTTCTTTCTGTTGCTTCATTATTGGTGTATAGAAATGCAACCGATTTCTGTACATTGATTTTGTATCCTGCAACTTTGCTGAATTCATGTATCAGTTCTAGCAGCTCTTTGGTGGAGTCTTTCAGGTTTTCCATGTAAAGTATCATGTCATTTTCGAAAAGTGAAAGTTTGACTTCTTCATTGCCAAGTGGGATGCCTTTTATTTCATTTTGTTGTCAGATTGCTGATGCTAGGACTTCCAACACTATGTTAAACAACACTGGTGAGAGTGGACATCCCCGTTGTGTTCCTGATCTCAGGGGAAAACTCTCAGTTTTTCCCCATTGAGGATGATATTAGCTGTGGGCTTTTCATATATGGCTTTTATGATGTTAAAGTATGTTCCTTCTATCCCAACTTTCTTGAGGGTTTTTATTGGGAAAGGATGCTGAATTTTGTCAAATGCTTTTTCTGCATCTATTGACAGAATCATATGGTCCTTATTCTTTCTTCTATTAATGTGATGTATCACATTGATTGATTTGTGAATATTGAACCAGCCCTGCAACCCAGGAATGAATCCTACTTGATCATGGTGAATAATTCTTTTAACGTACTGTTGAATTTGATTTACTAGTATCTTGTTGAGAATTTTTGCATCCATATTCATCAGGGATATTGGCCTGTAGTCTCCTTTTTAATGGGATCTCTTTCCGGTTTGGGAATCAATGTAATGCTGGCTTCAGAGAATAAGTCCAGAAGCTTTCCTTCCATTTCTATCTTTTGGAACAGCTTAAGAAGGATAGGTATTAACTCTGCTTTAAGTGTCTGGTAGAATTCCCCTGGAAAGCCATTTGGCCCAGGACTCTTATTTGTTGGGAGATTTTTGATAACTTATTCCATTTCTTCACTGGTTATGGGTCTGTTGACATTTTCTATTTCTTCCCATTTGAGTTTTGGTAGTGTGTGGGTGTCTAGGAATTTGTCCATTTCTTCCAGGTTGTCCAGTTTGTTGGCATATAATTTCTCATAGTGTTCTCTAATAATTGTTTGTATTTCTCTGGTGTAGGTTGTGATCTCCTCTTTCATTCATGATATTATCAGGGTTCTCTCTTTTCTTTTTGAGAAGTCTGGCTAGGGGTTTTTCAATTTTGTTTATTTTTTCAAAAAACCAGCTCTTAAATTCATTGATCTGTTCTACTGTTTTGTTTTGTTTTGTTTTTTTGATTCTACATTGTTTATTTCTGCTCTGATCTCTATTATTTCTCTTCTTCTGCTGGCTTTGGGATTTCTTTGCTTTTCTGCTTCTAGTTCCTTTAGGTTTGTGGTTAGGTTTTGTATTTGGGATTTTTCTTGCTTCTCGAGGTAGACCTGAATTGCAATGTATTTTCCCCTTAGTACTGCCTTTGCTGCATCCCAAAGGGTTTGGACTGTTGTGTTTTCAATTTCATTTGCTTCCATATATTTTTAAATTTCTTCTTTAATTGCCTGGTTGACCCAATCATTCTTTAGTAGGATGTTCTTGCATTTGGAGGCTTTCCAAAAAAATTTTTTGTGGTTGATTTCAAGTTTTATAGCATTGTGATCTCAAAATATGCATGGGATGACCTCAACTCTTTTATATTTATTGACAGCTGTTTTGTTACCCAGTATGTGATCTATCTTGGAGAACGTTCCATGTGCACTCGAGAAGAATGTGTATTCTGCTGCTTTTGAATGAAAAGTTCTGAATATATCTGTCAAGTCCATCTGGTCCAGTGTATAATTCAAGGCCATTGTTTCTTTATTGATTTTCTGCCTAGATGATCTGTCCATTGTTGTAAGTGGAGTATTAAAGTCTCCTGCAAATACTGTATTCTTATCAATAAGATCGCTTATGTTTGTGATGGATTTGTATATTTGGGTGCCTTCAAGTTGGGAGCATAAACATTTACAATTATTATCTCTTCTTGATGGATAGGCCCCATAATTATGATATAATGCCCTTCTTCATCTCTTGTTACAGTCTTTATTTAAAATTTGTTTTGTCTGATATAAGTATGGCTACTCCAGCTTTCTTTTGACTTCCACTAGCATGATAGATGGTTCTCCATCACCTCGCTTTCAATCTGAAGGTGTCCTCAGGTCTCAAATGAGTCTCTGGTAGACAGCATATAGATGGATCTTGTTTTTTTATCCATTCTGATACCCTATGTTTTTTGATCGGAGCATTTAGCCTATTTATATTCAGAGTTATTATTGAAAGATACGGATTTAGTGCCACTGTGATATCTGTAGGTTTCATGCTTGTGGTGATGTCTCTGGTCCTTTGTGGTCTTTGCTGCTTTCCATTCACAGAGTCCCCCTTAGGATCTCCTGCAGGGCTGGTTTAGTGGTCATGAACTCCTTCAGTTTTTGTCTTTCTGGGAAAGCCTTTATCTCTCCTTCTATTCTGAATGACAGCCTTGCTGGATAAAGGACTCTTGGCTGCATATTTTTCCTATTCATCACATTGAATATTTCCTGCCACTCCCTTCTGGCTAACTACCCTTATGTGTCTACCTTGTAGGCTAAGGCCCGTTTGTCCCTAGCTGCTTTCAGAATTCTCTCTTTATCTTTGTATTTTGCCAGTTTCACTCTAATATGCCGTGGAGAAGAACTATTCTTGTTAAATCTGAAGGGAGTTCTCTATGCTTCCTGGATTTGGAAGTCTGCCTCCTTCCCCTTCATATATATATAAGAATTGACCAAGAATCAAATCAGAAAATTGAAAACCACTGGACCGATATCTGATGGTGCCTTGGAACCAGTGGCTGCACTGGTCTGGAGGAGGGGCCGTCTGGTTTGGTCCCACAGAGGGGTGTGGTTTGGTGTAGGTGGGTCCCGCCTCCACTGTGGGCCCACTGTCGATTCCCTGAAGCCCCACCATGTTGGTCATCAGGCAAAAAATAGCAACACCCCAGTCTCTCCACCCTCCCCACCAGGTGTCCCAAACCACTCTGTTCAGGCTGTCCTCACAGTGCCCCTAGCATGAGCGGGCCAGTTTGTTTCCCTCCACACTCTTCTGTGCCTCCCAGGCACTGGGCCGGAGGCCATTAGCTTACCACAAATGGCAGTAGGTAGAACTCATGGAAATGCTGAACCCTGGCCCCACCTGGGACCTAGGGAATCAGAATATGCATTTCAAAAAGACTTACTACACACGAAATTGAAGGCGCAGTCCCATGGGGTCCTACACCAGGAATTCTCCAATAATGAACATCGATTACAAATGGAAGGGGTGTTTTCCTGGGAGCCTTTTCAGGTGGTGCTGGGTGACCAGTTGACCATTTTCCCAAACACCATAACTGTCATCTGAACAATAGTGGTTTCCAGATTCTCACTGAAGCCACCAGCCCTAAGCACCAGGATGGCAGAACTCTTGCTTGATTTCCATAGATGGGCACAAGGCTTGCCACAGCCACAGAAAATGGTTCAAGTTTTTAAAAGCTGCGTAAGGGAGATAAATGATGTTAACGTAAGTAGCTTATGCGAACATCAGTTTTACTACCCAGCTGCAAATGTTCTTGGGGTAGCAAGTCAGGAGTCAGAGTGGGGAACTTTCTCCACGGGATCTATACTTGTGGTGATTTGTTTACCTTCAGGTACGGAACTGAGAGGGAAGGAAGATGCTATTGACCACAGACCCCAGTATTGGATTTCTCCCATATTTAAGCAACGAGGGGCAGAGTTAAGCCCTTTTGGAATGGTAATTTCACAGAAGGAAAGCAGAAAAGACCTAGTTAATACTGGATACAACATGAAATTAAAAACGGCTTCTGGGAATCACCGCAATGGTCGGAGCCTGTGAACAATGACAAAGTTGGAAGGACTTTGGGACTGTCAATGCCCGGAAAGGCCACAGGAGGGCAGCAGTGCCCCGTCATGGAAAGGCTGACGGCTTCAGTTTAGTGCAACCTTTTTTTTTTAATTTTTATTTTTTATGTTTATTTACTTTTAAGAATGAGAGAGAGCGTGAGCAGGAGAGGGGCAGAGAGAAGGAGACACAGAATCCAAAGCAGGCTCCAAGCTCCAAGCTGTCAGCACAGAGCCTGACATGGGGCTCAAACTCATGGAACATGAGATCATGACCTGAGCCAAAGTGGGACGCCTAACAGACTGAGCCACCCAGGCGCCCCATAGTGTAACCTTTTCTGAAATGAACCTGGAAATGATGAAAGCAACCATGCGTAAGGGGGGAGGAAATGCATGGACACTCAATTTTTACATCTTTCTGGAAGTCAGTAGACTATGTTAAAATCCTGCTCTTAAGTAAAAATACGCAAATTTGTAAAAGATCTAAGAAAGTGCATTCTTGGTTAAAATTAAGTTTAACTGTCAGACGTTATTAAGATTTCAAATACCAGAGCGGTTGTTTCTTTAAAGCTAGAGTATTCTGTAACAATGCAAATTCCGATTTGTGCCCATCCTCTCTCTCTTCAGCATTGTTTGAGAAGACTTTTGGTAGTTACCTTTTCACCTTAAAAGCTCCCCTGGTTACCAAAAAAAAAAAAAAAACAAACCAAAAACCAAAAAACAACAACAACAAAAAACTTCCTTGTATATTTTATACCAATTTAAAAAATATGCTACACTCTCAATCTAAAGCCATATACAATTTAATAAGTTATTTTCTATATTTATAAACAACCTAACTTTCATCCAGAGCTGTTATCAGAAAGATTGCCTCTGTTTTTTTCAAACCACAAAAAGTCTTGTTTTGTTAACCAGGCAATAACATTTTAAGTTTCAAACTGTATTGTGATGTAATATGCTCAATTAAAACAAACAGCATTTTGTAAATATAAGCCTTTACGTCCTGTTTTTATTAGTTTATGTGTAGAAATGGGCTATGGAGCTTGAGAATCACTAATGCAGAGGTTCTAAACCATAGCTGCATTATTAGAATCGCTTGAGAAACTTAGAAAAAATAGCAATGCCAAAGCATCATCCCAGATCAATGACATGAGAAACTTATGGGGGGTGGGACCCAGGCATCAGTAAAACTCCCCAGGCAATTCCAACGTGCAGCCATGATACTAAAAATACTGAGGTCTGATCTCAGACATGTAGCAATCTGATTTAATTCGAATCTGCAAAAAAGACCAAGAAAACTTTTTGTGTAAACAAAAGCAAACCCTGTTATTACACAAATCAAACTTTCTATTTTCATCATTGGGGCTTGGGTTTGTAAGCACTTAATCATACCCACACACTGACGTGATGTGGAAGGTATATCTGCCACCAGATACAGGCATATAGACACCCGGTTAACTCAAGGTTCGGTAACATCACAAAGGCTCTAAGAGCTGGGCAAGTCGGGAGAAGCTTCACGGAATGGGCAGTAGGAGCTGAGCCTTGGGGAAGATGTCCAGGACCCGGCCAGGACTAGAAGTGCTACAGGCGACAGTGAACCAGGAACACAGCCCAGCATGTGGGGCAGACGGTCCGCTCGATGGACAATAGGTTCTTTGAAGAAATGGAGCAGAAGTCTTCGGAAGACACATTGGGATTTAATTGTAGAAAGCTTCAGGGTGCCTGCGAGAAACCTTGCACTTGACGCTGTGACTGAACACCTCTGAGCAGGAGAGGCCCAGGACGGGCTGGGCGAGGAGCCTGGACACATTCAAGGCTCTGCAATGTGAGGGGCTGCAGTGGAACGAGTATAGAAGTCGGGTCAAGTACAAGCATGCTAAAACATGAGCTAAAACACACTGGAAATGAATGCATCGTCACAAATGAAAATTCTCCCAATCTTGGATTTTATTTTTCACAACACTTGAAGATCCCATTTTCAAAATATGAACAATAAAGACCCCCCCCCCCCACGGGACTTCTCATTTCACTGCAAATATTCTTCCAGTTTTAGCAACCTTTCACATATGCTGCTTTCCACGTCATTAGAGAAACTTTTCATTTTATCCCATATATACAAATGTATATAATGGCATATATAATTGCCATTATTTGAAAAACAAAATTTATATTTACATATCGAGAGCAATTTTGTATAAATATACAAAATAAAAAAAATAAATTTGAAGCAGAAACTAGTATAAAAGTCTGTTTTGGAAAAACAACGTAACAATAACATAACAATTTTTTTGGAAAATAGCATAACAATCTTTGGTTGCAAAAGAGTCAACTGGGCTTGTTAAAAATCAACAGTACAGCCATCTCTTGTTTCTGAGCAAGTGCTACATCCCTGAAAAGTATGTGAAAATGGGTATAGTAAAACTTCACCTTCGTACTTAATTCAAAATTCCTGTTTCTTTCTGCTCAAGCGTATCTTCCCAAAGTACCTCACCGATCCCTCAGGGAGGGGACACTTACAGTGCATCATAAACATGCTTTATCCGTAAAACAATACTTGTAAAGCACGATTCCCAATCATGTCCTTCTCAAGGCAGCGTTTCTTTGGCCTAACTTATGCTACTAACTATAAAAGTGCAAAACAAAATTTGCAAAACCGTAATCTGAATGTGAGCGGCCGTCCCTCCTCTCTGCCCAGTGGTTTGTTTGAAAGAGACCCTGCTTGATGTGAGGACTCAGCGAGGTCACGGTCTGTTCCACCCCAGCATCCGGTGCTAGCACAGCTGTTTTGCTTTTTTTGGTTCCTTTGTTCCACCGACAGCAGATACTGTTTCCTTTCCTGAAATGCATGGCTTAATTTTTACTGTGCGTTTAGCAGATATGGTAAGATGCACATAAAAACTAAGATTCCGGGGGCACCTGGGTGGCTCAGTCCGTTAAGCTCAGGTCGCGATCTTGCGGTTTGTGGGTTCAAGCCCTGTGTCAGCCTCTCTGGTTTCAGCAAGGAGCCTATTTTGGATTCTCTGTCCCCCTCTCTCTGCCCCTTCCCAGTTCATTCTCTCTCTCTCTCTCTCAAAAGTAAGTAACAGTAAAGAAACAAAAACAAAAACAAAAACAACTAAGATTCTGATACAACCTGAGGTTATTGGATGGAGATGTTCCTGCCAAACTCACTACTCTTCTATGACATTGTTTAAAGTAAGACATGTCCTTATTCAAGTACGGGGAGAAATTCACCCATTGCTGGAATTTAGAGTGGAATCTAACTTTCTTAAAGAGCGAAATCCTCTTCGAGAAGACTACAGGCCACAGGTTCACTCTGTGCCCCCGCCCAGCACTGCTACGAGTGTGAGAGCTCTCTAACGTACAGAAGTTTCTGACTGATTCTGAATTCCTAACTGATTTCTCACTGTTATTGTTGTTTGAAAAAGTGAAGAACAAAGGCCATAAACTTTATAGCTTCCTTCGGTCACCAAGATATTATAAATAGCTAAAAAGTATATAGAATTCTACCCTATTTACTTTGAGTATTTCTCAATAATATTCTTAGTTCAGGAAGTCAAACTTGTTCACATTCCCAGTTTTCAGTGTTCTTGTTTCTAATGTTTAAGGGCTGAGGTAGATATATATATTTGTAAATGCATTTAACACCCAACCATATATAAAACACATTTTAGAGTTGTTGAAAGAATGAATCTTAAGACTTGGCATTACTCTGTGAACAAAAGAGACTTTAAAATAACTTTCTTTTTATTTATTTTTTTTAACATTTATTTACTTTTGAGACAGGGAGAGACAGAGCACGAACAGGGGAGGGTCAGAGAGAGGGAGACACAGAATCTGAAACAGGCTCCAGGCTCTGAGCTGTCAGCACAGAGCCCGAACGCGGGGCTCGAACTCACGGACCGCGAGATCGTGACCTGAGCCGAAGTCGGCCGCTTAACCGACTGAGCCACCCAGGCACCCCTAAAATAACTTTCTTTACAAATGCAATGTAATTTATTTTGGACGATAGTTCCCTAGATATGGAGATTTAGTTTAAAAATTGTTTCCCCATCTAAATACTCCCAGGGGTATTGTACAGAGTTGCCTTATAAATACAAGTGTTATTTAAGGGAAAACAGGCCAGATGTTCATACCCAAATGCATACACCATTCAAAGCAGCATCAAAGGGTGATGATTACACTCAAACCACATTGAAATGTCAGCCTTATGGCTTAATGGTTGCATCGTGAGAGTACAAGCACTAGAGAACAGCTTCTGTAGATCTTAAGATTTTAATTGTATCGAAAGATAAAGTGATGCCCTCATTCGTAGAAACCACTTGGTACATCTGCTCTGCCTCAGTGGTTGATCTATTCCAGTAAGTGGTATATTCACCTCTAACCTCTGTTTCAATAAAAGGCAAGGTATACAGATAGCATAATTTAGTACAGGAATTAAATCCAGAGGCCTAGTAGGAAAATGGACAACTAAAAACATATATTTGTAGTAGCAAGAGACCCTGATCTAGGAAATAAATGATTCTTTTCAAAGTAATTTCACATGTCGGGGTGCCTGGGTGGCTCAGTAGGTTAAGTGTCAGACTTCGGTTCAGGTTATGATCTCAAGATTCGTGAATTTGAACCCCACGTTAAGCTCTGTGCTGACAGCTCGGAGCCTGGAGCCTGCTTCAGGTTCTGTGTCTCCCTCTCTGCCCCTTCTCTGCTCAAGCTTTGTCTTTCCATCTCTCTCAAAGATAAACATAAAAAAAAGAACTGTCTCTTTACTTGTTACTGCACTGCTGACCAGCAGGGCCTGGTTATCAAGGGACGTGTCGTGTGAGTTGCAGCCACAAAAGCTGTGGTGCCAGACGTGTATATGAGGTCCTTTCTCAGAGACACTGACAATCTGGGGCAGGATAGGCGAGTTCAAGGATGGTGCCTGCCCACCAGTCTCCCCAGTTTCGGGCCGGGGGGATTGCCTTGGGCTCACCGACATGTGTTTAATTAGAAGCCCGTTCCTCAGGCCATAGCTATGCAGATAAGCTAAAAGGCGAGTCACAGAAAGACCGGGATGATTTCAGTTGGCCACCTCTGTGCTGTGTCCTGGGTAGGGCGGCCAGTTAACAACTGTTCCTCCATTTATTTCAGTCCTACGTGACCTGCCAACATAAGCCCTGAGGGCCACCAGACAGGTGCACAAGCTCCTTTTCGGGAGGTACTGGCGATGTGGAGCATGGCAGAGGGAGCGTGAAAGGTCGCTCCAGCCCTCCAAGGTCTGTGGAGAGGACTGCGGCCAGACTTGGGTCTACGTAGAAGCCTGTCACCTCAGGCCTCAGCTACACAGATAAGCTAATAGGCCTCTTTCCCAGAAAGACTGGGGGTGCATTTCAGACTGCTGTGTCTGTGCTGTACCCTGGAGGGTTGGCCAAAGTAAAACCACATGAGCACTTTAAGAACTGTTTCTCGGTTGGCTGTAGCCTTGTGGACATAGGCCCCACTGGCTTTCAGAGCCAGGTGTTTTGTGGACCCATCTCTGGGGTGCAGGTCTTAAAAGCTGGGGTGCCAGACGTGGGGTTCAAACATTTGGCTTCCCAGGAAGAAGCTCAGAGTTGTGAGCTTCCATCTAACTGTGGGTTGCCACACTGGGGGAGGAGTTTATGGTGAGACATATCTCCTACTCATTTTTGATGTGGGTTTGTGTTTGTTTGTCTTCTTTTTCTTTTTCAAGTAGGCTCCACACCCAATGTGGGGCTTGAACTCATGACCCTGAGACCAAGAGTCACATGCTCCGCTGACTGAGCCAGCCAGGCACCCCTTGATGTGGTTTTGTATCCACCCAACGTAGATTTAGTTTTCAGATCTCCTTCAGAGAGAAACTGTTCTGAACGTGGCTCTAGACGTCGTGTGTCGGACAGGAGGTGAGTTCAGGGGATCCTCTCACGTTGCCATCTTGAACCATAGGCTCAGCTTACAAGACCCATTACTTGGTAGCTAAAGAGATTTCGATTAATACTTTGAAGGAACCAGCATTTTGATGCAGAGAATTTAAACAAAAAAGGAAAGTGAGGAGCTAAAAGCTATCTTGTTTTGCTTTCGCCACAAAACTTTTTGAGACTCGTAAGAATATTCTACTGACAATATTTCCGACTCACGCTATGTGTATGTGCAATTTAAAAAATGTATGCTACTGATTGACAAATCAAATATGCATATCAAGTGTCCTACAAATATAAGATTGAAGATTTAAGTGGAGGCATTGTGATTTAAAAAAGATAACCAATAACATAAAAGAGTTTGAGCTCGTTATGTGTAGAGAATGTATTTTTATTACATGCCCTAAACCAGATGACTAGTATAAAGGCAAAATATATCATAAAACCATGAATACCAAAAGTCTTAAAATTATTAGGTTTGCTGTGAAAGTCATTTCCAAAACTACAAGGAAAGAAAATTATTGAAAATCAATAAAAATCAAATTTCAAAGTACCTAATCTTAGTCTATGCTCCAGGATTTATTCTAAGTCTTTCACTAAATTGAAAATATTTCATTAAAATTTAAGTTTGATGTTTAAAAACCCTATTCTCCCTAGAAGATACGTGCTTGTACACTTTTTTTTTCTATTATAAGTCCCTCCCCCACATTTTTCATTTTTATAGATGAAAACAAAAATAAGGGTAATGAGGTGCCTTGTAAATCTTACCCTCAGTAATGTTAAGTTTAACCCCAACAGTTTTAGTGCAACCTAGTAAATTGAGAGAACAAAAGAGGGAAATCAAACACTGCTGCTTTTCACTCCCCAGTTTAACAAGTGTAAGTAACAGCTCTAAAGGAAAAGAAATCAAACTGGGTATTCGAAAGAGACACCTGCACAACTTCTTACAATTCCCTAACTTACCCGGACAAATGGAGACTTTCACATAAAAACTCCACTGAATACAACTGTCCGAGTCTCCACAGTGAACTGCTCTAAGTTTCATCTTGGCCCCTGGTCCAATTTAGGAAATAGGGGGAAGCTGGGTGGGGAAGGGCCCCGTAACGCTCCGTGATTTGCTATAGAACTTAAACCTCAAGTCCCACCCCGCAGAAATTTTTCGTGAAGTCCTAACAGACGAAGCAAGTCTGCGCAGGTCACTCTGGCCGCTGGGACAGGAAAAGCAGCCTAAAACATTGTTAATAAACAGATGCGACTGGCAGGGCACACTGATGCAGGCTCAGCTTAGGGAAAGATGG
This sequence comes from Lynx rufus, assembly GCF_022079265.1. Lineage (NCBI taxonomy): Eukaryota > Metazoa > Chordata > Mammalia > Carnivora > Felidae > Lynx > Lynx rufus. The sequence continues at coordinate 28,629,060 of NW_025814829.1, read as the reverse complement.
CATAGGCACAGGTGCAAATGCTGCACGCACGTAGGTGAGGAGTGAGAAGGACCGGAAGTTAGAAGAAATGTCCTTTAATTTACCCTTTCTTTCTTTGAAGACATCTGTACAGGCAGGTGCAAAGTACTGCAAGGCCGACAACTACAAGAAACCAGGAAACAAATGACATGTAACTGAGAGCTAATTGCCAAGATTCAAAATGTAGCAGCAGAAATAAGTAAGTGTTGGTTACATTTCAGTGGTCAGAAAATGTTACTTCATTTAAGCACATATATATTCATATTCCGTCTAGACTCTTCACTATCGGAAGTTCGTGAACAGTCCACAGTAAGTCAGGGAAGAATCCTTGCTTAGTTTACAAAAGTACCCAAAGCATATTTGGGACGCAGGGTCATGACTAATCATCCTGAAAACACATGGAGTATTTAGGTTTGTTACTAAGTGGACAAGTGGGATATAAAAGAATCTACATTCACCAGCAAAACGTGTAGTATCATATACAAGGTCAGACTGTTCTAGACTGCTGTACTTCATTTCAAGCTATAAAAACCACAGAAACTGAAAAGTCACTTAAAAAAATAATGCACTTCCTCGCAATACTATTTTGATTTAAGTGGCATTGAAGTTTGGGCTACTTACGGATAGTAAGAATAATCACAGCAATGATACCTGCATCTGGGAAAACATGAAAACAGTTTGAAGATAATTGAGCGCACAAGGGTCCCAGAGAGTAGTCGCATTTAATCTTGCTCAGATCATACACTACATCTATACACGACAGCAAAGAGAGTTCCTCAGTGTAGTTTTAGCACGACTGCTAGTGTGTCCAGATCATTCCGATCACAGAGCCCTTGGACTCTGATCCCACATTCGGGGGCCATCTTGTGAAACAATTGGAATCGCTTTTCATTGTTTTGTGTTGTGGCTACTACACCAGGTTATTTAGTAAAGCTTATTGGGCACTTAGAATTCCCTAGATGGGAGGAAATTACCTACATGTGTCTACACATAAGTACCACTTATGTTTATCATGTTATCTGGACTACTAAAATCACTATCAATGTCAAATTTTGTGAAACTTGGTTCCTTCCTTAACTACAAATAATTGGAACATGATAGCTATTTCTATATAGTACTCCAAGGTTTCATAAGGAAGAGTAATTAATAGCCAAAATAATACCTAATTCCTCCAATTCTTCAAATAATGCTGATTCATTGGGCTCAGGATAGCCTGGGGGGCAAAATGGAAAAAAAGAAGAAAGACTAAACCTTAAAGATCCATAAATTCACTGGTTTTTATTTTTTGCTTTTGTATGAAACTGCTAAAAATTTCATTTTCCTTATATATTAATGTTTCTTAATAAAAATATCATAAGTCATAAATTTATATTTGATGTCACCAACAATCTTCCTCCTGTACATTGGTATTTCCTGTGACAAGATTCTGCAGTATGGCAAGCAAATTTATCACCACTGCATCCTCAAAATTAGCCTGAATTCAACATGAGTCTACTTAAAATTAAAAGATAGAGGAGGACTTTAAAACAATTTAGAAGTTGATCACGAATAGAAAGACTCTTCAACATAATAAAAGCCATTTATGAAAAACCCATAGCCAACATCATATTTAAGACTGCAAGTTTTCCTTTAAGATCAGGAACAGGACAGGGTGCTTATGTTTGTCACTTCTATTCAACATAAATACTGCAAGTTCATATTAGAGCAATTACGTAAAAAAAAAAAAATAAATAAAAAGCATCCAAATTGGGAAGAAATAAGATGATCTCTGTTCACACATGACATGATCTTTTACATAGAAAACTCTAAAGATCACACACACACACACACACACACACCTAGTACAACCAATAAATGAATTCAGTAAAGTTGCAGGATACAAAATCAACATGCAAAAATCAATTGTGTTTTGGGGCGCCTGGGTGGCTCAGTCGGTTGAGCATCCAACTTCAGCTCAGGTCATGATCTCACACTCTGTGGGTTCGAGCCCTGCGTCGGGCTCTGTGCTGACAGCTCAGAGCCTGGAGCTGCTTCGGATTCTGTGTCTCCCCCTCTGTCTGCCCCTCCCCTGCTCATGCTCTGTCTCTCTCTGTCTCAAAAATAAATAAAAACATTAAAAAAAAATAAAAGTTGATGGGGAGTGGGAGGGAGCGGTGGGCGGGTGATGGGTATTGAGGAGGGCACCTGTTGGGATGAGCACTGGGTGTTTTATGGAAACCAACTTGACAATAAATTTCATATTTAAAAAAAATAATAATAAAAAATAAAATAAATTAAAAAAATCAATTGTGTTTCTACACACTAACAGTAAGCAATGTAAAAAGGAAATTAAGAAAACAATTCCATTTACAATTGAATGAAAAGGAGCTACCCTATGACCTGGCAATTGCGCTACTAGGTATTTATCCAGAGGATATAAAATGCTGATTCAAAGGGGCACACGCACCCCGATGTTTATAGAAGCACTATTGACAATAACGAAATTATGGAAAGATGCCCATTGACTGATGAATAGATAAAGAAGATAAGGAATATATTTAAAATGGAATATTACTCAGTGATTTAAAACAATGACATCCTGCCCTTTGCAACAATGTGGATGGAACTAGAACGAATACATTCAATACGTGCGAAGCGAAATAAGTCAGTTGGAGAAAGACAAATATATTATTTCACTCATATGTGGAATTTAAGAAGCAAAGCAGATGAACATAGGGGAAGAGAAGGAAAAGTAAGAGAAAAACAGAGAGGGAGGCAAACCATAAGAGACCCTTTTTAAAAAATGTTTGTTTATTTATTTTTCTAAAAATAATTTATTGTCAAGTTAGCTAACATACAGCGCATACAGTGTGCTCTTGGTTTGGGGAGTAGATTCTCATGATTTCTTGCTTACATACAACACCCAGTGCTCATCTTAACAAGTGCCCTTTTTAATGCCCATTACCTATTTCCCCCTTCCTCCTGCCTCCCCCTTCAACCCTCAGTTTGTTCTCTGTATGTGACAGTCTCTTATGGTTTGCCTCCCTCTCTCTTTGTAACTATTTTTTCCCCTTCCTTTCCCCCATGGTCTTCCGTGAAGCTTCTCAAGTTCCACGTACGAGTGAAAACATATGGTATGTGTATTTCTCTGACTGACTTATTTCACTTAGCATAATACCTTCCAGTTCCATCCATGTAGTTGCAAATGGCCAGATTTCATTCTTTCTCATTGCCAAGTAGTAATCCACTGTATCTATAAACCACATCTTCTTTATCCATTCGTCAGTTGATGGACACTCAACAATTTGGCTACTGTTGATAGTGCTGCTATAAGGAGACTCTTAAATACAGAGAACAAACTGAGGATTGCTGGAGGGATGGTTGGTGGGAGGATGGGCTAAATGGGTGATGGGCACTAAGGAAGGCACTTGATGGGATGAGCACTAGGTGTTATATGTAAGTGATGAATCACGAAATTCTATTCCTGAAACCATAATTACACTATAGTTAACTAACTTGGATTTAAATAAAATTCTAAAAAAATAATAAAAGACTTTGGAATAAACTTCACAAAGGAGGTAAAAGATTTGTACACTGAAAACTATAAAACACCACAGTAAGAAATTTAAAAAGACATAAGTAAATGGAAAGAAATCCTGTGTTCATGGATTGGAGGACCTAATAAAGTTAAGATGCCAATGTGATATGAAGCAACCTACAGATGAAGTGCAACCCACCAAAAGCCTAATGATGCTCTTTGCAGAAATAGAAAAGTCCATTTGAAAATTCATATGGAATCTCAAGGGACGAGGAATAGTTAAAGCAATCATGAAAAGAGAGAGCAAAGTTGGAAGGACTTGTACTTCCTGATTTCAAAACTTACTACAAGTACAATAATCAGAACAGAATGGCACTGGCATAAAGCAGGGCACCTGGATGGCTCAGTCAGGTAAGCGTCTGACCCTTGATTTTAGCTCATGTCATGATCTCATGGTTTGTGAGTTCAAGCTCCATGTCAGACTCTGAGCTGATGTCATGAAGCCTGCTTGGGATTTTCTCTCTCCCTTTGTCTCTGCCCTTCCCCTGCTCTCTTTCTTTCAAAAGTAAATAAACATTAAAAAAAAAAAAAAAGACAGACCGACCAATGGAATAGAAGAGAGGCCACAAAATAAACCTTTGCATATATAGTCAAATAATTCTCTACGAGGGTGCTATCAAAATTCAATAGGGAAAGAGCCAACTTCTCACAAATGGTTTTGAAAATGAATTTTAACACTTGCCATACACCAAACACAAAAGTTAATTCAAAATCGATCAAAGACCCTAAATATCTAAAACCATAAAACTCTTAGAAGAAAATAAGAGTTCAGGCTTCATGATGTTGGATCTGGTAACGTTTTATTGAATGTGACACCAAAAGCATAGGCAACAAAAGGAAAAACCAAACAAATTAGACTACATTAAAACTAAACACTTTTGGGGCGCCTGGGTGGCTCAGTCGGTTGAGCGTCCGACTTCAGCTCAGGTCACGATCTCACGGTTCGTGAGTTCGAGCCCCGCGTCGGGCTCTGGGCTGATGGCTCGGAGCCTGGAGCCTGCTTCCGATTCTGTGTCTCCCTCTCTCTCTGCCCCTCCCCTATTCATGCTCTGTCTCTCTCTGTCTCAAAAATAAATAAACATTAAAAAAAAAAACTAAAAACTTTTGTGCATCAAAGGACACTAACAATAGAGTGAAAAAACAACCCACAGAACGGGAAAAAAAAAACATTTGAAAATCATATATCTAATAAGGGATTGAGATCCAAAATATAAAATGAGCTCCTAAAACTCAAAAACAAGACAGAAAAACAACCCATCAAAAATGGACAAAGGACTTGAATAGACATTTCTCCAAAGAAGATATACAAATGGCCATTAAGCACACAAGAGGATGCTCAACACATTATTAATTGTTAAGGAAATGCAAGTAAAAACCACAATATACCTCATGTATATTACCTAACATATATTATGATGGTTATTACCAAAAAGCAGAAAATAATATGTGTTGATAGAGGTCAAGAAATTGAAACTTTTTCAAATTAAAACAACAACAACAAAAAAATTTAAATTTTTTTTTGAGAGAGAGAGAGAGACAGCACAGGCAATAGAGGTAGAGAATCCCAAGCAGGCTCTATACCCAGTGTGGAGCCTGACACGGGGCTGATCTCATGATACTGAGATCATAACGTGAACCGAAACCAAGAGTTGGATGCTTAACCGAGCGAGTCACCTAGGCACCCCACGAAATCGGAACTTTTGTTGCTGATGGGAATGTAAAATGGTATAGCCACTATGGAAGACAGTATGGTTGTTCCTCGAAAAAGTAAACACCGAACTGTCATATAACCAGCAATTCTCCTAGATATATAGCACCCCAAAATTGCAAACAGGGGCCCAAAATTAAAACTTTTCAATTGTTAAGTTCACAATTGAAAGTAGGACTCAAACACTTGAAAGCCAATATTCAGAGATACATTATTCAGAGTAGCCAAAGTGTGGAAAAAACCCAAGCAAGTGTCGTTTCAACAGATGAATGAACAAGCAAAATGTACAAAACAATGGAATATTATTCAGCCATAGAAAGGAATGAAGTTCTGATACATGCTGCAAGGTGGATGAACCTTGAAAACATTATGCTACATGAAATAAGGCAGAAATGATTCCACTTCTATGAAGTAGCTCGACTAGTCAAATTTATAAAGACAGAAAACAGAATGGTTACCAGGGATGGGGTGGTGGGGGGGGGGGCGGGGGCGGATTGAGTTATTGTTTAATGTGTATAAGGTTTCAATTTGAGATGATGAAAAAGTTTGGGGGATAGTGCTGGTTACAAACAATGTGGATGCACTTTATGCCACTGAAATGCACACTGAAAATGGTTAAAACAGTAATAAAATATAATACAAGTTTATCTAGAAAAACTAATATACAGAATAGTCTAAATGTTGCTGAAAAGGAAGTGTTCTGCCAGATATTAAAACAAATTATAGTGGGGCACCTGGATGGCTCAGCTCAGGTCACGACATCATGGTTCGCAGGTTCAAGCCCCACGTCGGGCTCCATGCGGTCAGTGAGGAGCCTGCTTGGGATTCTCTCTCTCTCCCTCTCTCTCTGCCCCTCCTCTGCTCTGCTCTCACTCTCTCCCTCTCAAAATAAATAAACTTAAATAAAAATTTTTAAAAACCCAAAACATATCATAGTATTATAGTGGGGGAAAAATGACTCAGAATGGCCAGAGTTCAAGGAAACATAAAGATGACTGGAAAACAGTTGGAGAGAGGACTTCTTCAACAGATGTTGCTATTTCACCATTACAAGGGGGTGGGTAGAGTGGAGAGGAGACCTATCTCACTCCATTTGTCAGAATGAATTTCAGATGCACCAATGATTTAAATGCAAAGAATACAATCAGAACACAGGGTTGAGATGTTTATAAAGTTTTAGCATGGGAAAAGCCTAAAGCTTTTATAAGACAGGCAAAACACACACAGCCATTAGGGAGAAGATCGATACGTCCATCAGTCCATCTACTTATTGATGTAAAATTTCCATACATGTAAAAAAGACCACTAACAGAATACTTAAATAAATACGGTATACATTTCAAAGTCATCATCGGAAAGAATGACAATAAATCTAAATACAACCCCAATATAAGACATTCAATGGGAAAAGGGCAAGTTTCAAAAAATTACATACAAGATGATGTCAATTTTGGTTAAGATAAAAGAAAAAATGCCCAACTATATGTATCTAAGGATGTATCTAAAGACTGAAGTAAAGTAATTCTTTACTCTGTATACTTTCACAATGTTTGAAAATTTATAAAAATATATCATCCATTTACCACTCATGTAACAAAATGTTACAAAAAGCCATCTATAACCAATAGTACACCATAAAAATCTTGAAAGGAAACTGACCAGTGAAAATAAGGCCCCAAAGCCCCTGAAAAAATGTTCACTTCGTATTAAAAGTGTTTTAACTTACAATGAACTCTCACAAATCAACAAGAAAAATATTTTAGAAATCTAATTTTTAAAAAATGAGCAAAGGGCCTGGATAAATCAAAGTGGGGCAAGAAAGTTCAAATTCTTTGATGATAATTAAAGAAATGCAAATTAGAACAAGACACAACGTGGCACTCATCACCTTATCAAGTTGTTAACTATATAAGCAGGAGAAAGAATTACTGAACCTGGATACTTTGAAACTGGAGGTTTGGTTGGATGAGTAGGCTTGAAACCTGGAAAAGTAAATTGGATACAATTCACTAGCCTTATCAACACAAAATTATGCATTTAATCTTGAATTATTTTCAAAAAAGACTCATTATTTCTCAAAATGAAAAATACAAATACTTTCCAAAGTTTGCAATTCTACTTCTGGGAATGTAGTCTAATGTATATTTGCACAAGTTCATAAGCGTGTATGACTAAGAATGTTCCCTACAACTTTGTATTTTATATGGAAATCCTAGAAGTTGACTAATAGTAAATCATAAAAATAATGTGTTCAGAGTAAACACACATATCTTTAAAAAAAATACCATCCAAGTCATATCATACTACATAAGAAGGTGTACCTTTTTCTCTTCTGCCTTGTATTTCTTGGACTTAAAAAATATTTGCACATTTAGATCTGCTTTAACACCATTATCTGTTGCTGGTCCTTTTGATATAGTCTTTCTCTGACTGATGAAAAAAAATGATTGACAATCCCATGGAGAGTTTTGATTTTGATTTTTTAAAAAGGATCCCTGTAGTTTCTCCTCTTTATAAGCTTTTTCTTACAATTTTTCTTCTAAAAACTAAACTGTATCAGTGTTTTATAAGTCCTTTATGAAATGCTTATGGTTCAACTCTTTCCAAAGAGCATATCAACAAACATAGGATACACCACAGTGCATATACTCACTAGGATCATGTAAGTAAATACGGATGGTTCATGGAGTATAAATTTCATATGCAATCTTAATAAATCAGTCCACCAAAAAAAAACATTTTCTTTCCCCCCAAACCTCATAGCCCTCAACTAAAGCACACAAGGAGGGTATCAGGTACTAGGTTTACAGGAATTATTTAAAAAATATATTCTAATTACCGTATTAACATGCATAATTCCACAAATCCTTTAAAATACTATGGCCATAGGAAATATACAAACAAATTAAAAGCTATTAATCATGATCTGTTTGAGTTCAACACTTTCAAAAAACAAGAAGCTAAAGTCCACAGAAATGAGGTTACTTGAATAAGCTGAGCCAAACTAGGACCTTAGTGAGGTCGCCCGGGATAATGTTCTTCCCACTATTCCTGTTGTCTCTTGCTTCTGATGGAAAGAGAGGCCAAAGATAGGAGCACTGAAATCAGGAAGATATTTCCTTCCAACATAGTAAAATAATCTTTCAAGTCTTAAACAAAGTAGCTGACCTATAGGAAATCCTTCATTTCATTTCATTTCATTTCATTTCATTTCATTTCATTTCATTTCAACGAATAAGGATTTTTCCTGCCTTTCAGTTGCTATGAAGTTTAGGTGCAGTTGCCAAATAAAAATGCCCAGTAAAGGGAAAAAGAAAAATTGTATGAAGTTGGAAGGGGTGGGCGTGGGGGGAGGACATACAGGTCTTATTTGGAGACAGCAGATATTTCCCAGTTTAAATTGTGCTACGTAAAAAACAACAAACTAAACTGGTTGTAGTCCAGCAAGTGAAACATAGTCCTAGACCAGGAAGATACCCTGGGAGCAAACTGATCACTTAAAAAAAAAAAAAAAAAAAAAAGAAACAGCAAAGTCGACCCAGAAAACACACATGTTAAAAAACAGAAGCCCTAATCCTTCCTCTTCACTGATACTAATTCGAGTGATGCTATAAGTCATAAGAGCTACCTTTACAAGCTCCCCATATGCCAGGCACTATGCTAAGTGTTAAATGCATCCCACTTAAACGGTATGTAACCTTCCCAAGTTTACATACCTGTTTATATCTGTGGACTCTGCCAAATAATTTTAGAAAAACTAAATAGAACTTAAATGGCTGTAAATACGTCCTTCACCCTTTCACTACTCAAAATGTGAATGACTATAAATCACATAAATGTAAAGGATTGTTGTAAAATATAAGCAGGAAAGTACAAATCGGAATGACTCAAAATTAGAGGTTTTATTTTGGGAGAAATCTGTACCGAAAAACAAAATAATGTAGAATCAACGACTTCAGAATTATTGGCTTCATTTCATTTATATAAATGAATATTATTCTTTTATTCTTGACTTATAAGTGTAAATAAATGTACGTAAAATTCTTTTAGTCTTGACTTACAAATGTAAAAAATTCTCATGCTTCAGTCTACTCTAAAAGTGGTTGCTATACATTTTTATACATAAAAATACTAAATGAGAAATTTGTATGTGATGTAGATAACGTGGAAAGACCCTATGAAAACGTACAAAATCACAACATAGGAATGATGTCATATCTCCATCATGTAAATAAATACAAGATGGAACAAAATACTAAATTTTTTAATTATTTGTTTTCACTGATATTTCATGTTCAAAAAATTAAAACTAAAAAGATGGAAAAAAAACCCACATTTGTACCTTTAATACATGTCGGCATCTCAGGTTCCCAAGTATTTCTCCCACCACAGAACACTGGGTTGCTGCCATTAAGATAGAAACCTGGGAGGCATTCAAATAGAACCACTGCTTGGTAGGAATAGGTTTCTCTGACTCCTGATACCAGTCTTCCATTCACAAGTACTGGATGTTCACATCTGACCACTGAAAAGTACAGAAACTCTAGAATTAATGGAAAGCTGCTTTAACATAGGATTAGAAAAAATAGCGCCAAGTAGTAATTTCCAGCGGGAAGAAACATACAAGGAATGAAAGGCAAGGTGTTAAAAGAAAAAAAAAATACCCAAGAAACCTTTATACATATGCACACTTTAATTCCAATGAAATGGATTTAGAGAAATCTAATAACTTTTTCCACCTAGAAAGACTGTCATTAGACTTTATTGACTTTCCTACATTTTTTTCCATTACTGACAATTTTTTTTTACATTTATTTATTTTTTGAGAGACATAGAGAGACAGAGCACAAGTTGGGGAGGGGCAGAGAGAGAAGGAGACACAGAATCGGAAGCAGGCTCCAGGCTGCGAGCCATCAGCACAGAGCCCGATGTGGGACTTGACCTCATGAACTGTGAGATCATGACCTGAGCTGAAGTCGGACGTTCAACCAACTAAGCCACCCAGGTGCCCCTCCATTACTGACAATTTTTGAGAAAGGTCTGACCACCACATACAAATTCGAGGCAAGTTTTGATCTTCATCAATTCTAGGGATTTTTTTAAAAGGTCATGCTGACACTGGCTGCAGTACCCTGCTTTTCTAGAAAGGTAAGAAAGACTTTTCTGAGAAGGTAATACTTGAGTTCAGATTTAAAAGTTGAAAAGCAAGAAAAAAAAAGTTGAAAAGCAAGTAGCCATGCAAAGATATGCAAAAAGAAAGTGCTCAGGTAGCAACAACATACACAAATGGGATGTTCAAGAAACAGAAAGGCCAGTGGAGTTAGGGCAGTGTTTTCCAAACATCTTGGCCTGCAAGCCAGAGATCGAAAGGCACATTTTACATCGTAAACCAGTATATAAGCACACAGGCCTGAAATACAGGTCAGCCTCATACCAGCGTGCTCTCCTGTTTTCCATTCTACTCCACCTCTTGGGAAGTAAACTACTGCTCATGACCTGATAGATTCATTTCAGAATCTATTAATTAATCTATTAATTAATCTTTTCGCCGTTGTGCGAAACTACTGTTAACTGCACTAATAATTTTCTTTATGTTATGTTGGCTAGACATAATTTACGTACAACAAAGCTCGTCCTCTTAAGTGGACAGCTGTATGAGGTTTGACAGAGGCAAATAATCATGTAATTACCACAATAAAGACACAGAAAAGCTCCATTGCCCCCCAACATTTCCTCATGCCGCTTTGTAATCAACCCTTCCCACCCCCACAACCACCTTCACCAACCAGCCAAACACTGGTCTGTTGTCTATTCCTAAAGAGTCGCTTTTCCAGAATGTCATAAGGGGATCACGGCCTCTGAGTATGAGTTATTTCACTCAGCATCATGCATTTGAGAGTCATTCCTATTGCTGCATGGGTTAGAGCTCACTCCTTTCGATTGCTGAGTATAATTGCATTGTATGGACATACCATGGTGGTTTGCCATTCACCAGCTAAAGGGCTAGTGCGTTGTCTCCAGTGCGGGACAATTACGACTAAGGCAGCTGAATATTCTCACACAGGTTTCTATGTGAACATGTTTTCATTTACTTGGATTGATGAGTTGTATGGTAAGTATATGTTTAACTTTATGAAAAATGTAAAAATATATTCCAAGTGGTCATATACCACTTTGTATTCTTACTAGCAATGTGTGAAAATTCCAATTGTTCTACATCATTGCTGGTACATGGTATTATTAGTTTTTTGTATTCAATTTCAGTTCTTTTATTAGGGGTGTTGAGTGGTATCTCTTTGTGGTTTTAAATTACATTTCTGTAATCACTAATTATATTGAGAAATTTTCATGTGCTTTTTTGTCTTCCATATATCATGTTTGTTGAAATAGGTCTACTCAAATATTTTATCCATTTTTTTAAAAAAATTGGCTTGTTTTCTATGATTGAGCTTGGAGAATTCTTTATGTATCATAGGTAAAAGTTATTATTTGATATATGCTTTGCTAATATTTTTTTCCCAGTCTATTGCTGATTTTTTCCCCATTCCTTTAACAATTTTTTTGCAGACCAGAAGTCTCAAATTTGGAACATCCAAGTTTTTTTCTTTAAAGGATCACACACTTTATGGGTGGTATTTAAGAAATTTTTGGCTAGGTCACAAGTATTTTGTATGTTTTCTTGCAAAAATCTTAAGGTTTTAGGTTTTACATGTAATTCTATGATCCATTTTTTTCCAAAGTTTATTTATTTTTAATTTTTTAATTTTATTTTATTATTTTTTTTAATTTTTTTTAACGTTTTATTTATTTTTGAGAGAGGGAGAGACAGAGCATGAACAGGGGAGGGTCAGAGAGAGGGAGACACAGAATCTGAAACAGGCTCCAGGCTCTGAGCTGTCAGCACAGAGCCCGACGCAGGGCTCGAACCCACGGACCGCGAGATCATGACCTGAGCCGAAGTCGGTCGCTTAACCGACTGAGCCACCCAGGCGCCCCTAATTTTTTAATTTTAATTGCTCTTTTATTTTTTTAGCATGAGAATTACACATCACAGCTCAGCGTGTAGAATTCATTATCCAAGGAAATAGAAGTCATTTTTAGTTTTTTCCTTTTTTATATATTTTTAAATTTATTTATTTAAATTCAAGTTAGTTAACATACAGTGCAGTATTGTGGTCAGAGGCAGAATGTAGTGATTCATTACACATAACACCCAGTGCTCATCCCCAGAAGTGCCCTCCTTAATGCCCATCACCCATTTAGTGCATCCCCCACCACCCTCCCCTCCAGCAACCCTCAGTTTGTTCTCCGTATTTAAGAGGCTCTTATGGTTTGCCTTCCTCTCTGTTTTAATCTTATTTTTCCTTCCCTTTCCCTATGTTCATCTGTTTTGTTTCTTAAATTCCACACGTGAATGCAATCATATGGCATTTGTCTTTCTCAGTCTAACTTATTTCACTTAGCATAAAGTTTCTAGGTCCATTCGTGTTGCAAGTGGCAAGTTCTCATCTCATCCTTTTTATAGCTGTGTAATATTCCTGTGTGTGTGTGTGTGTGTGTGTGTGTGTGTGTGTGCGCGCGCACATACATTACATCTTCTTTAGCCATTCATCTCTTGATGGATACTCAGGTTGCTTCTATAGCTTGACTATTCTAAATAATGCTGCAATAAACACAGGAGTGCATATATCTTTTCAAATTAGTGTTTTCATCTTGGATAAATATGCAGTAGTGGAATTATTGGATCTCTATGATTCATTTTGAATAAATGTTTGTCTATGGTTCTAACATCGATGAAGGTTCCCTTTTTTTGGCACCTGGATATCCGATTGTGTTGTACCGTTTGTTGAAAATATCATTTTCCACTGAACTGTTTGTATACCTGTACACCTGAACAAAATCCACTGGACATATTGGCAGGTATCTAATTCTGGATGTAGTACTCTATTCCATTGCTCTATATGGCTATCCTTTTACCTATACCACATTGTTTTGATTATATGCCTTAAGTGTGCTTTATCTTAAGTCTTAACGTCCGGTAGAGCGAATCTTCTAATTTTTTTCAAAATTATTTTCACTATTCTAGATATTCTGTCTTTCCACATAAACTTCCGAATCAGTTTAATTTATACAAAAGGTTCTGCTGGGATCATCTGGGGAGCTCAGTCAGTTGGGTGTCCAGCTTCGGCTCAGGTCATGGTCTCATGGCTTGTGGGTTTGAGCCCCGCGAAGGACTCTGTGCTGAGAGCTCAGAGCCTGGAGTCTGTTTTGGATTCTGTCTCTCTCTCTCTCTGCCCCTCCCTCACTCATGCTCTCTCTGTCTCTCAAGAACAAATAACCATTAAAAAAAGGTTCTGCTAGGATTTTTGTTGGGATTGTGCTGAGTTTAGATAAATTAGAGAGGCTTGACTATTACATTGAATCCTCCAAACCGTACCTAGTGTATATCCCTTCATTGATTAAGGATTTCTTTAGTTTCCATTATTAGTGTTTAGTAGGTTTTAGCATTAATATCTTTCACATATATTGTTAGATTTATACTCAAGAATTTCATATTTTGGAACTACTGTAAATGCTTCTTAAAATTTCAATTTCTTTTTTTTTTTTATGAATATAACTTATTGTCAAATTGGCTTACATACCACACCCAGTGCTCATCCCAGCAAGGGCCCTCTCCTCAATGCCCATCACCCATTTTCCCCTTTCCCCCACCCCCCCCATCCACCTCAGTTTGTTCTCTGTATTTAAGAGTCTCTTGTGGTTTGCCTCCCTCCCTCTCTGTAACTATTTTTTTTCTCCCTTCCCTTCCCCCGTGGCCTTCTGCTAAGTTTCTCAAGATCCAAATATGAGTGAAAACATATGATATCTGTCCTTCTCTGACTGATGTATTTCACTTAGCATAATATCTTCCAGTTCCATCCACGTTGCTCAAATGGCATGATTCCATTCTTTCTCATTGCCAAGTAGCATTCCATTGTATATAGGAAACCACATCTTTTTAATCTATTCTTCTGTTGATGGGACAATAGGCTCTTTCCATAATTTTGCCATTGTTAAGAGCATTGCTATAAACATTGAGGTACACATGCCCCTATGCATCAGCACTCCTGTATCCCTTGGGTAAATTCCTAGTAGTGCTATTGCTGGATCATTGGGTAGATCTTTTTTTAATTTTTTGAGGAACTTCCACACTGTTTTCCAGAGTGGCTGCACCAGTTTGCATTCCCATCAACAGTGCATGAGGATTCCCGTTTCTCCACATCCTTGCCAGCATCTGTAGTCTCCTGATTTGTTCATTTTAGCCACTCTGACCGGTGTGATGTGGTATCTCAATGTGGTTTTAATTTGTATTTCTCCGATGACAAGTGATGTTGAGCATCTTTTCATGTATCTCTTGGCCATCTGGATGTCTTCTTTGGAAAAGTGTCTATTCATGTCTTTCGCCCAATTCTTCACTGGATTATTTGTTTTTCGGGTGTGGAGTTTGGTGAGTTCTTTACAGATTTTGGATACTAGCCCTTTACCCGATAGGTCATTTGCAAATATCTTGTCCCATTCTGTTGTTTGCCTTTTAGTTTTCTTGATTAAAATTTCAATTTCTAATGGCTTATTCCTAGTATATAGACATATAACTGTCTTCCATATGCTGATCTTATATTTTGAAACCTTGTTAACACTTCAGTCATTGGAATATTGTATACAACCAAGTCGTAAGTGAATAGAGACTATATTTCTTACTTTGCAATGTGTATGTCTAATTCTTTCTCTTGCCTTGTTATAGTAGCTAAGACCTCTTGTACAACGCTGGAGAGTAGTGGGAGTGGATTTCCTTCTCTTGTTCCTGCTTGGGGGGAAATTAGTCTTAACATTAAGTATAATGTTAGCTCTGAGATTTTTGTTGATGGCTTTTATCAGAATGAAGTAGTTACTTCCTTTCTATTCCCACTTTGTTGAGAAATTTTATCCTGAAAAAGATGATGAATTCTGTGAAGTGCTTTTTTTTAAATATCTATTAAAAGTTTTACTTTTTTTATTTATAGTCTCCTCATCTAGTATACTGATTAATCTTTGAATCTGAACGAATCTTGCATTTATGGGATAAATCTTTGTTGTGATGTATTATTATTGTTATACATGGCAGGATTTGCTTTGTTACATTTTGTTGAGAAGTTTTGGTTCTATGGTCATTAAAGATATTGTTTGTAATTTTCTTGCAATGTTTTTGTCCAGTTTTGGCATCAGGGTAATGCTGTCCTCATGAAATGAGTTGAGAAATATTCCTTTCTCTTATATGTCTTTAATTTTTTTTCATTATTGTTTTTATTTTTGAGAGAGAAAGCATGTAGAAGGAGCAGGGAGAGAAGGACAGAGAGGGACAGAGAAGGAGACAGAGGGAGAGAGAGAGAATCCAAGGCAGGCTCCTCACTGTCAGCACAGAGCCTGACATCGGGCTCAAACTCAGGAACCATGAGATCATGACCCGAGCTGAAACCAAGAGTTGGATGCAACTGACTGAGCCACCCAGGTGTCCCTCTCCTCTTATATGTCTTGCAAAGCTTGCATGAAGGTACTATTATTTATTCCTGAAATGTTTGCTAGAATTCCCCAGGGAGGCCATGTGGGCCTGCAGTTCTCACTGTGGGAAGTTTTTTGTTTTTTTTAAATGTTTACTTATTTTTGAGGTGGGGGGGAGAGCAAAAGTGGGGAAGGGAGAGAGAGAGGAAGACACAGAATCAGAAGCAGGCTCCAGGCTGTAAGCTATCAGTACAGAGCCCGACCTGGGGCTCAAATTCACAAACCGCAAGATCATGACCTGAGACCAAGTCCCATGCTCAACTGACTGAGCCACCCAGGCACCCCTTTAGGAAGGTTTTTAACTGTAAGTTCTATTTCTTTAATAGATATAAGACTATTCAGAGGTGCCTAGCTGGCTTAGTGGGTATAGCATGTGACTCTTGATCTCAGGGTTGTGAGTTCAAACCTCATATTAGGCATAGGACTTACTTAAAAAAGCAAAAGGAGGAGGAGGAAGAGGGGGAGGAGAAGAAGGAGACAATTATTCAGCTTATGTACATCTTTGAATAAGTTTGGGTTGGTATTTTGTGTCTTTGAAGGAATTTGTCAATTTCATACATATGTTGTCAAATTTATAAACTCAAATTTGTTTGCATAATATTCCCCTATTATCCCTTAAACATCTGTAGGATATTTGGGTTTTTTTTTCATTTTTGATGTTAATAATAAGTATCTTCTTTTTTTTCTTTCAGTCTGGCTATAACTTTATCTACTTTATTGGTTTTCCCCCCAAACCAGGTGCTGGTTTCAGTAATTTTCTTTTTTCAATTTCATTGATTTCTTTCTAAAGATATTCTCTCTTTCTGTCTCCTTGTTTAGAGCTTAATTTGTTCTTTTTTAGAAGCACAGGTTATTGAGACTTTTCTTTTTTTCTAACATTAAGTATTTCATGTCATAAATTTTCCTCCAAGCAATGTTTTTGATATTTTGATATGCTGTATTTTCCTTTTTATCCAATTTATTCAATTCAAAACACTTTCTAAATTGCCTTATGAATTCTTCTTTGATTCATGGGTTGGTTAGTAGTATCTTGCATAATTTTCAAATATTTGAAGATTCCTAGGTTATTAACCTGTTTTGATTTCTACATTCATTCCACTGTAATCAGGTAATGTACTTGGAATCATATCAATTTTTTGAAATTTGTTAAAAATTATCTTGCTCATTTTAGAGAATGCTCCATGTGCGCTCGAAAACAGTAAATATTTTGCTATTATTCAGTGGTCCCTTTCTTCCAAGAGTCAAATCCTCTCCAGTGACCCCCTGCTTTTGATCGTTCTCCAGTGTCTTAATCATTGTTTTTTATTTTATTTATTTTAATTTTTTTAATGTTTATTTTTGAGACAGAGGGAGACAGAGCATGAGTGGGGGAGGGGCAGAGAGAGAGGGAGACACAGAATCCAAAGCAGTCTCCAGGCTCTGAGCTGTCAGCACATAGCCTGATGCAGGGCTCGAACCCACGGACCGTGACATCATGACCTGAGCTGAAGTCGGCGCTCGACCGACTGAGCCACCCAGGCGATCCCGTTTTTTAAATATGTTTTGTACAGAGCTTATCAATCTTGGCTGTGAGAGGGTTAGTCTTTTATAATTTACTGTCCAGCCAGAAATCTCAGACATCTTGTAATATAAGAAAAGATTTCTTATTTTTAAGACAGTATATGTTGAATTTTTGAGTTCTTTCAAGCCAAAAATTCCTAACTCATGCCATATATGCAGTGGTTCACAATGTGTGAACTAGAATTCTGAGAACGTGTGAAATGGGGGGTGGGTAGCTCTGTAAAACTGATTTGACTTTCTCTATATTAATCTATGTTGGGAGTCAATTTAACAGGAGGAGGAAGCACATATGACTGTTTTCCTTACTTACAGATAAAACCATTTACAAACCGTTTCCAAACTTACAATTAACAAATGAAGAAGGAAATAAATGGAAACATCATTACCTTTACACTGAGGAGGGTCACTACTCCACTTGTTATTCCCAACACAAATAAGTTTGCTGTCTCCAACAAGTGAAAATTCGTCTGATCCTTGTGAAGGATTACAACTGTAAGTTATTAATTCATTATATTCAAATATAGTTCTGTGGCTATTGCTGTATTTTCCGTTATTTATTTTTGCAGGCGGTTGACAGTAAATCTCTTAAAAAGGAAATACAAAGAGTCAAGACAGGGCCAAAGGAAAAGTGTCAAGATAGCATTGTAAAGTCCTATGAACTGCCTTCAGTAAATTCATTAACATGATTTCTATAAGCTGTTTATTTAGGCTTCTATGAGAACATGTATTATTATCCCCAATTCAAGCCATAAACAAATGAACTTTCAGAACAAAACTCTTTTTCTCAAATACCTCTATGAAAAACCTATTATTACTTTAGAAGGCCATGCTAAGTTTCGTTCTAGTCTCATTACTGAAAATGTAATGAGAAAAAATGCTTGTGATTAAAAATAAAATTCACTGCTATTTGAGAAATTCTTTATAATATTTAAATATATCCATTTGCTAAATGGGTGATTCACAATAATACCAAGATATTGTCTTTCTTTACATCCTTATGAATGTACAGTGAAATTTTCCAAGCTACAAATTGTGAGCTTTCACAACAGACTGAATCCAGACGTCCTTCTGTAAGCCAGATATTAAAGAGATTTGCAAAAATGTAAAAAAAAAAAAGGCATTATTTTCAGCCTTTGTTTCAGAAAATTATTTTTCATAAAAATATGCTACATACATTAACATGTATTGAGCTTACTGTTCTTAAACAGGAATGAATATATAATTATTTTCCAAACTTCTCAGTTTTTCTTCCAATATAATGAATATCAATAAACACAGCCCACATAAAAAAAAATCTCTTTGGGATCCTTGACAATTTAAAAGCTTAAAGGGGATATGAGGTCAAAAAAGACTGAGGCTTGCTAGTCTAAATTCTAAACTGAAAATTTACTTACTTTTACATTGTGGGGGGTTATCACTCCAATACACGTCATTTCCACGAAGGTTACAAACTATAACTTGTTGCCCAACTAAGTAATAACTAAATGAGAAAAGAAAAACTTACTGTTTTCTCTATTAGTTAACAAGATGTGCATAATAATGAAAATTTCAATACTGTTGCGTTTCTGCACTACAGTAGTCTGAGGGAGAAGTTTCTTAAACAACATTATACCGTGAAAGCGCTAACCATATCTGCACTTAATGAAATAGAGTTTCCACAGGTGAATGCTCACTGACCAAAAGCCAGAAGATTTTGAAATAACTCTGTCGTACCTGTCAGTCTGGTCTCTCTGTCATCTCCAGCAACCACATTACACATCCATTTCTATGTCTGTGCTCACTCCATTCTTCTCAGTAAAAGCAACTGAGTAGAGACATTAGGCCCTAGAGCTTGCCTGCCTGGATCTGAGTCCCAGTTCCATGACTCACTTTCTGTTTGAGCCCAGGCAAGTCCTTTAATGTTTCTCTTGCTCAGATTCCTCATCTATGAAAAGGGGATAATAGTAAATATTCCATGGGATTGTTTTAAGGATTAGATGAGTTAGCATCTGGTACATAGTGAGTGCTGGGTAGTTTTCAGCCCCTTTAATACTTTTAGGTAAGAATATTTTTCTGGGAATAGCTCAGGAATACTACATAATGAAATTTTCTCTCATGATTTAAATTCACAGTACTCTCTTCTGCTCGACTTTTTTGTAACAATCATGAATAATTTTATTTATTTGCTACTTCTCATTAATTATTTTGCTTTGACACCTCTCTGTATACATTGTGTTTCTCAACAAGGCTATAACTTCTTGGAGAAAAGAATAGGTCTTAAACTTTCGGCATCCCTCAAACTGCCTAGCAGGCTCTCTCTCTAAAACTACTGACTGGATATTCCAGTATGTTTTCTTGATCAAGTGAAAAAAGTAGTCAGTGAAAATGTCTATACATGGATGCGGTTGCCTTTTCTCTATATTAGAGTCTTTGGGGGAGAATTCCAGGAAAATGGCAGAGTGGGAAGTGCCAGGAACCTGTCTCCCCAACTGGGCAACAACTGCAATGGCAGAATCTGTCAAGGGTGACTACTGTGGAACTCTGGAGTCTGTTGATGGCTTGCAACTTCCCAGGAAAGACTTGGACAGGTAAACTCCATTGATTTCAGTCGATTTCATCTTAGCACAGTGTCAGGTACCCATCCCTCACCCCCAGCAGGCAGCTGTGCACATCTTCCTGGAGCAGCTTGGAAGCAGTTTGGGGGATCAAGGGTGGACAAAAAGGGCCCCGTCCTCTGAATAGCAGGGATCTGTGCTCTTATCACTGAATCCTGGTTCTGGTCACAGAGATGTAGTCAACTCCTAACTCTTTTAAGCCCCTTCCTAATTGGCTGAAGTGACTTCCAGGGGATTTAAACAGCCAGTGCTCTTTGATCCCCATATCATTTTTCATTTTTCCCCTCTCAGGAGCCAGACATTAAAGATTATTCAGAAACATCTTAATATGTGAATAAAGTTAAAAAGTGAATGTGCATGGCCAGGGAAAGGCTGAGAAAAGACTGAGAAGGCCTTCAGTTTAAATTTCAGGCTGGTCTTCAACAGAGATATTGTACAACATTCAAAAACAAAACAAAACAAAAAAACACATGAACAATAACATAAAACAACTGGCCCTGGGGAAAGGGAAGAATCTGGTTTACAGAGTGCCGACATTATTAGATTCAAATGTCCAGTATTCCACAAAAAATCACAAGATATACAAAGAAACGGGAGAGTTTGGAACACTGAAAAGAAAAAAATAAATAAACGAAAACTGTTCCCCCAAAAGACCTGATGGCAGATTTACTAGACAAAGACTTCAAAATAACTATTTTTACATGCTCAAAAGACTAAGGAAGAACTGGAGAAAGTCAAGAAAATCATGCATGATCAAAATGGAGATGTCAATGGGGTGACAGAAACCCTAAAAAGAAGTAAAAAATAAATTCTGGAACATTAAAATAACTGGGATATGAAAAATTCACTAGAGGAATTGAATGCAGATTTGAGCAGCAGGAGAAACTAGTGGACATGGAGACAGAACAATGGGAATTATTGAGTCTGAGGAAAAGAAAGAAAAAAGAGTGAAGAAAAGTGGGCAGAACATATGGGACCCGTGGGACACCATCAAGTGGACCAACATACATATTGTGGGAGTCTCAGAAGGAGAAGAGAGACAGTGGCAGAGAGAACATCTGAATAAGTGATGGCTGACAACTTCCCAAATTTAATGAAAGACATGAATATATTGGGGGCGCCTGGGTGGCTCAGTCAGTTAAACCTCCGACTCTTGATTTTGGCTCAGGTCATGATCTCATGGTTCATGGGATTGAGCCCTATGTCGGGCTCTGGGCTGACAGCATGAAACCCTTGGGATTCTCTTTCTTACTGCCCATCCCCTGTTCTAGCACACATATTCTCTCTCTCTCTCTCTCTCTCTCTGTCTCTCAAAATAAATAAATAAAATTAAAGAAAAAGAGACATAAATATAAACATCCAAGAAGCTCAAAAACCTCCAGGTAAAGTGAACTCAAAGAGTAACTAAGACACATAACACTCAAACTTTCAAAAGACAAAGACAAAGAGAGAATCTTCAAAAGAAGGACGACAGAAGTGAGTCATCATACAAGGGATCCTTAATAAGACTATCAGCAGATTTCTTATCAGAAGCTTTGGTGGCCAGAAGACAGTGGGACAATATACTCAAAAAGTGCTAGAAGAAAAAAAAACTGTCAACCAAGAATCCTCTATCCAGCAAAGCTGTCTTTCAAAAGTGAAGGGGATGTTGGGAAGAGTACTGGGTATTGTATAGAAACCAATTTCACAATAAATTTCATATTAAAAAAAATAAAGGTTAAATGTGTATTTCTGAAAAAAAGTGAAGGAGAAACTAAGACTTAGATACGCAAAAGCTGAAGGAGTTAGTGACCACTAGACATTCCCTGCAAGAAATAAATTCTCAAGGGAGTCCTGCAAGATGAAATGAAGGAATGCTAGAAAGTATCTTTGAGCCATAAGGAGAGATAAATATCACACTAAAGGTAAATACATGGGAAATTATTACAGCTTGTATTATTGTAACAATGGCTTATAATTGCAATTTTTATTTTCTTTATAACTTAAGAGACTAGTGCATTTAAAAGAAAAAAAAGAAACAATCAGTGTAAAACATAGTATTACTGTAACTTTGTTTTTAACACCAAATCTTGTTTTCTACATAACTGAAACTAATTTATAAGAACTATTAGTTTATGTTATGGCACACATGATGTATAAAGATGTACTTTTGTGTAATAAACAACCAAATGGGGTGGGGATGGAGTTATAAAGGATAAAAGTTTTTGTATGTTATGAAGTTAAACTGGTATAAATTCAAATTAGAATGTTTTAACTTTAGGATGTTAAATGTAATCTCCATGGTAACCACAAAAAAACAGCCATAGGATATAGACAAAAGGAAATGAGAAAAGAGTAAGAGCAGTTTACCAGAAAAAGTCAAATAAACAAAGAAGACAGTAATGCAGGAGCTGAGGGCCAAAACAAGCTGTAAGGCATACTGAAAACAAATAGCACAATGACAGAAGTAATTCCTCTCCTTATCAGTAATTACTTCAAACTTAAGTGGATTAAAACTCTCCAATCAAAAGACAGAGATTGGTAGAATAGATAAAAACACATGATCCCACCATATGCTATGTATAAGAGACTCACTTGAGATCCAAAGATGAAAACAGGTTGAAAGTAAATGGACTAAATAAGGTATTTCAGCAAATAGTAACCAAAAGAGAGTATGGTTGGCTATACTAATATCACACCAAGTAGACTTTAAATTAAAAAAGGTTACCAGAGACAAAGGATATTATATGTTACTAATTAATAAGGGTTCATGCAACAAGAAGATGTCACAATTGTAAACATTTATGCCACCTGATGCAGACCGTCAAAACATCTGAAGCAAAAACTGACAGAATTGGACAAAACAATACACATTTCTACATAATAGGCATTTCTACAACAGTAGTTGGAAGCCTCACTACCCAGTTCACAATAATGGATAGAACAAGCAGACAATGTAAGTGAAGAAAGAAATAGAGGACTTTAAGAACACAACATTTCTGTACGTCCTCCTTCAAACCTGAGAGTTGGCATTTTAAATAGGATATACTTTGTCAAGAATAAAGTCACCATGATTACTACATTTTTGGTGCTTACAATAAACTTATTATTAGGTATAGTATTAGACAATTTTGCTTCACTTCAATATAAATTTCCTTGAATTAATTATGCATCTTTTCAGTCTCCATAAAAAGCCCAAGAGTTGTTTGGCTATAAATGTGAGTTGTCACATACAAAATAATGAAATAAACTTTATGGGAACGCTTGTGAAACAAAACAAAAATGGAATTAGTGACATTCAACTGATTTTCTCTAAGGAGCAACTTACCCCTCATCACAATAAAAGTGAGCTTCGTGATCAAACGAAAAGGTTTTATTTGGGGCAACAACTTCACCATGTTGAAGTGATAGCCTATCGCATTCTTTTTCTGAAATAAGATTGAAAAAAAACTTTAATGCCAATTTCAGAACAGATTTAAATCAAGGTCAAAATTCTGCACGACTCTCTGCAACTAACACAATATTATTTTCTATACCTAGCTGTTATGCAAACTTAAAAATTCACACTCAACCAGGTAAACAATTATTGCCAAGAAAAAGATCCCCTGGAGATTTATCAAATTCTGGAAAAAAATATTGCTATCTGAAACTAATTTTTCACATGAGAAAAATTGTGGTAGTGGAAAATGGACCCTAATATTTGTAAAAATCTCTAGAGAAAACAATATATATACATATACGTTGTTTTGTTTACTTACTCATACAAGCTTCTTGGAGAGGGAACCACGAGTGATTCTGCTCACAATAAGCCATGACGGGAAACACAGTAATGCGTCCTGGAAGACACTCATAATATATTTTCTCTCCAACCTCATAATATTTTTTAGGTTTACCCTTGAGCTTCATAGTTTCGAATTTTGGTGGTTCACCACAGGCATCTAGTGATAAGACAACGAGAATATGAAAATGAAGTATTTATCTCTTTCACCAGCCAAGGCTCTGGTCTGGCAGCAGGTAGGTAATAGAATAAAAAAGGGAAAGATCTTTGCAAGATTTTAATGATTCTTCCATGCTTTTGCCCACTTAGTGGGAGTATGTAAGATGTGTGCCTTGTTTGCGTTAAATAACCGCCTATTAGCTTTTGATTTGATGGGGAACAAGCTGAATTTACATTCAACAATAAAACTGAAAAGACAAAATTAATGTTCATGTTCTTAAAATATATACAGATAGGCAACCTTCCCCACTTTTATCTAAATTCATTTCAAAACTCGCTCTTCCTTGGGGCGCCTGGGTGGCTCAGTCGGTTAAGCGGCCGACTTCGGCTCAGGTCATGATCTCACGGTTTGTGAGTTCAAGCCCCGCGTCGGGCTCTGTGCTGACAGCTCAGAGCCTGGAGCCTGTTTCAGATTCTGTGCCTTCCTCTCTTTCTCTCTGACCCTCCCCCGTTCATGCTCTGTCTCTCTCTGTCTCAAAAATAAATAAACGTTAAAAAAAAAATTAAAAAAAAACCTCGCTCCTCCTCTAAGAAGCCTTCTACAGCATATAGCACCCTGCTCTGATTACTCTCCCATGATCTGAAACAAACTAATGATAACCTGTCACTTCAGGTTCAGTCTCTCTCAGAAGGAGAGTTCCTAGAGGTCAGGCAACTTACATCTTCTTTTTCTAGTATACTCTGTACCCAGTGGATGCTTAAGAAATGCTATAGTAACAAGTGATTATTAAATAAGCATTACGTATTTCATAGCTCAAAATAAACATGCATTAAAGTCTTTCAAAATATAAGGCTTCATTTCATGTTAGTGAACTGAGCTTTTCATAAGTGAAAAGATGTCACTTAAATATCAAAATTTACTACTCTGAATAGCCCTAGATGGAAAAAAAAATGTTGCGTTTTAGGGCATTATGTCAAATAAAAGTTCATCTTCCTCTACTGATCAATGGATCACACATTCCTTCAGAAACTCCCTGAGGTAGCTATCTGGGCTGTTTATCCAATATCCACTTACAGAAAAGCTACGATGTTGCTATGCTTTTAGAATTTTGAGGGGAGTGGAGGGGAGATTTTTTTCCCCCTAGAATAGTGTCATTTTTACTTCAGCAACTCCTCTTCCTTTTTAATTAACCATGAGCTTGAAAACCAAACATCTGTCAGAACAATTACGTAAAATAACACGATGGAGACACGTCCAGTAAAGTCCTAAAGGGCTAAAAGAACATGGAGGCCTCTCCTGTAAGGGTGAGGACCTAAGGACAAAGGAGATAGATCTACTTTGATCCCTGAGGAAACTTTTCTTTCTTACTCCCTGGATCTCCGTCTTACTTCAGATTAAGAGACTGGTCAAGAGAACTCTACTCAAGTGAAATATTACTCTCCTTTTACACCATATTCCTAAATTCTAAAATTGTATCTATAAACACCGTCCAACATTTCCTTTACATCATGTCCTCAAATCCACCTACTGGCAATATGTTTTGTTTTGTTTTGTTTTTAACATTTCCACTCTGCTGACCAAGATAAGTGAATGTTCCTCAATCAACTGTCCAAATTAGAACAAAAGCAAAAAGCAAACAAAAAATCATAGTAATTAAAAGCATTGTTTAAAAAGAGGACTAATATAGAGTTGTATTAATGACATTACATGCACTGAATACCCTGAGTCATTTTACAATAGAAAAAAAAAAAGCTAAAAATGCTACATAATTCCATTGTAGATACAAATATATAACATCATTAGAAATCCTGGAACCACCAAGAAAAAGATTAAGTAACAGCATACCCCTGATTAAATTATACAAGTATTCCTGTTTTATGCATTCAATTTCAGTAACTATCTTGAAAGCAGATAAAGAAGATAGAATTCCAAATATGACTTTCATAGACAGTGATCTGTATGGAAAAAGAAATAATCAATTGGATTGTTTAACTTATTCAACTAAGTTGAAGTATTTCTTCCTCCTAACATGCACTATAAAAGACATGCTTTCAACAACATGCAGAGTTTATAATTTAGTTTGGCAACCAGTTGATTGATTACAAGCTTTATACCTCTTATAATCAGACTTCTTCTATTGCTCAGAATTTTTTTCCTATGGGGATTTTGAAACTAAATATTTCCAGCTCCAGAAAAAGAGAATCTTGGCTTAGTTTGTTCTAGATAGTTTACATGTAATTACTATTACCTGGCAATGCTATACTTCAACAATAGATGCCATTATATAATACCATAGGCAGTATACAGAAAATTCCCCAATGTTCCAAAGGAGTTTCAGGAAAGTGAAATAGTGCTCTACTATGGATCAAGACAACTGTTCACCTCTACACTTGAAACAATCGTGCAAGCACTCCCTAACCTTGCAACAATTAAAATAACTCCCAGACAGCAGCACCCACCCACAGTTCCACCGAAAACGCTACCTTCAGAAAATCATGGTCTCTGACCAAAACTGTAATCTCAGTGAAACCTGACCTACCCGCTACATCTCGTGCGTCTACACAACCTAGTTTTCTTTGCTTCCTTAAAACACAGACTGTGGCATCTACCCCTGTCAATTGTAATCTCACTTTCTACTCCCTTCTGAGTCTATAAAAATCACTTAAATTATTCAAAGTCATTAGGTGGCTCTCTTCTTGGTAAATTCATCTTAACAGTTTCTTCCTCAGTGATGTCAGTTACCCTGTGTATAACATGTGCAGCCATTGATGACTCTTAGCTGTCTCCTGCCCAAAAAGCTCTCTCCTTGGTTTCCAGGATAGCAAACCACCCTGGTTTTCAGCTTGTCCTCTGGCTACCTTTCCTTCTCTGCCTAATTATATCTAATTAGGCAGAGAAGTGATGTGATGTTCCCGACGGGTTACTGTAGGAACTCTTGTTACTTCATTCTGTAGATCCTTCTGGGGGTGAGTGTGCATACTCTCATGACTTCATTAGCACTGAGAAGACCTGCCTCCCATATCCTGGTCTGCCAGGGAGATCCTCTATCTCTAGCCAGGGAGCCTACTGCATATATTCAGTTGCCTGCCTGAAACTGTACCCCATCGGCTTAATGAGGTTGAAACTAGCAGAAAGCTTAAACCTTTTTTTTTTTCTTCCAGAGAACTGTTTCTCCCTGAGCAGCTACTGTTTCTTTTCAGACCCTACTAAAAAAACTCAGAAGATTTTTCTGCAGCAGCCTGGTTTCAAGGTCAATGGATGAACAAGCAAGGCCATACATTCCTTACCCAAGATAAGGAGTCCAAGACCCAATCCAGGTTATACTGGCTCTCAGAGCAGACCCATAACCCCTTCTCCTTGTCCTAAGATAACTGCATGAGGCCGGGGTGCTAAATTTTGCCTCCTTCTGATGCTAAGTATCCACCCCAAAGGGAACGTGGGATATATGCTTACGGTCACTGAATGCACATGCTCTACCTCTCCTCATGATTAGTTGTAAGTTTCCCCACTGTTTTATCAATATGTGTATAATCCCAACCCTATGATTATTAAAAAAAAAAACAAAAAAACTTGTTCTTGCCTCCCTCAGAGAGGGGGCTTTGGGGCTTGTTCTCCCATCCCCTCCTTGGGTTGCCTCTCAAATAAACTTTCCTCGCTGCATATCCGATAGCTTTGTGCTGGGCTTTGCTGCATATCAGGCAGATGAACTTGTCTTTGGTTCAATCCCCACACGCTCCACTTGGAAAGTGTCAAGCTATCTCAAATAACATTATGAAGGCAGAGTGTGGCCTCTTGACTCTTCAGCCTCACGTATGCCCAGCAAACAAGATAGAGGGTTTTCACAACTGAAATTCCTGTTCCATCTAATTCTGCCTTTCCTTTGAGCTCAAATCACCACCCTGTCTTATCTACATTGCCACTAGCATTTCTGAATGCCACCAGCACTCCAGACCTCCCATGCATCATTTAACTTTTCGACCAGAGATTCCAACCCCTCCCACCCACTCATCCCTCAGCTTCCGCTGAGATGCCACTCCTTATGGCTCTTGACATCTCTCATCGAAAAACTGGGTTAGGTATCCTCATGATGTCCCATTTACCTCTTCCAGAGAACACTTCAAAGTGTTAGTCTTTATTGTTCATACTCCCTATGAGACGGTCACCTTCTGAGGACCATGTGTGATTCATCACTGCACTTCCAATGCCAAGTGCCAGAGCTGAATGAGCACTGTCATCAGTTCCATACGCTCTCAGATCAAAACTCAAATTCTTTTCTGCTCAGCTAACTTCTTCCAGAGATAGCGGCAAATTATAGGTTTTTTTTTTTCTCTGCTGTTTTATGCCTGTCTTCAAACTTTTTCCTTCGGTTTAACGACAACTATTTCCCCTTGTCAGAGTATTTAATTTCTTTCATGTCAATCTATCTATGCTTTCTTGTTTTATTATGAACGCTTTCTCCCTTACTGCTATTATTAGAAACAGTATTTTGACATTACAGAAGGTGAACTCCAAACACTGGGGATTTTGTTTTCTCCCAAAGTACAGTAACGAAGGATTCCGTATCCTGTTTTCTCAAACAACAGTGGTGACACTAATAATTTTAGAAATTGCAAACATTCAACACTACTTGTGCAACCATTATTTTAAGAGCATTTTGACTAACAATCTTCATACACATCCAATGAGTTGGGTTCTATCCACCCTCTCCCCACCCCACCCCATAAGATGAGCAAACTGAGGCAAGGGGATTAAGTAAATTACCCCCCAAAATATTCCAGCAGCGAGGCACCATGGTTCCACTGCCAACACTTCTTCCCACCACATTTGTCTGAAACCCTCCCGCACTTACACCAACAATCTACAACGTGGTCCTCAAGAAATGATCTACTGAGTCTAGAGAAATTAAAGTAACTCTGGTTTAGATTTGCCATGTGCCAAGTCAAACAAAAGGGCTCAAGGTGCCCTAAAAGGACAGATGCTAACGTCATGTCTGAATTTTAATGATGGTGATTGTTCATTCTTGACTATCCTGTTGCTGTCACAGTGATCTGCTCTGTGATCCAGTCCTCTGCCTTTCTCTCGCCTCTGTGTCCTCCTGCTGCCACACCGGGTAGCTCCACAGTCCATGGATGCCCTAAGCCATGTCACATCGCTAAGCCTCTGATCACACTGTTCCCTCTGCTCTGAACACCCTTCCTACCTGCTCACCCGCAAGCCCTGTTCAACTCTCGTCTCCTTACACTGAATCCACTCAACTGTTCCTCCAGCAAGCATTTTCCACTTCCCCGGGGAGGCAGGGCCCCTTCCCCTTCCCTTGCACCGTCCTTTGCATGGACCTCTCAAGTCACTATCACATGTTTTTGTGTTTAACAGTTCCCATGGCTGGCTCCATTCATCCATGCAGCCACAACACCAAGCACAGCATGTCCCTCAGAGTAGCGAGGCAAAACAACATGGCACTCAAAGGACCACTGGTGTCAAACAGAACACCATGGGGAAGAATACGCTGTCAGGCATCTGACATTGAAACATTGAAACTAACCATCTTTAAGCTTGAAGCACTGGAGAAAGATCTGGCCATGTCATTTCTTCTGTTGCCTATCTCCCAGTATTCTGTAACCTAGCAACTGACCAGAAGGACTGTCCTCTGGGTATTACAATATGTAGAGTAAAGAAACTAAGAAACTAGCATGTAAGCACTTATAGATCTTGGCTTCTTTAATTAGAGAGAAAGAAAAGACCTAACGATATAACCCACAACAGGAGATAGTGGGTTTTGTACAAAACCAGCAGACCCTTTGGGGAAGAATGAGACTGGTCCCGAAACTGGACAAATGTTCCCTTCTGCCATCTTGTGTAGCTGGCAACTAACTCCCTCTGAGGTGGTGGGCTTCCGGGCACAACACTGTCTGCCTACACACCTTCTCCTGAGAGGATGAGAGGCATCAAAACTGAACCGTGTACGCCCTTCCCACTGTTTCCCTGCCCAACATAATGAAGGCTCATTTGTACTTTCCCTAATTTCATACCTGTCCTGATTTTACCTTTAAAAAAATTTTTTTTTAATCTTTATTTTTGAGAGACAGAGTGCAAATAGGGGAGGGGCAGGGAGTCAGGGAGACACAGAATCTGAAACAGGCTCCAGGCTCCGAGCCATCAGCACAGAGCCTGACACAGGACTCAAACTCATGAATCGTAAGATCATGACCTGAGCTAAAGTTGGACGCTCAACCGATTGGGCCACCCAGGCACCCCATGATTTTACCTTTGAACCTTACACTTGGCCTTGATTTCCCTTTTCTTCATTTTTAAGTTTTATTCCCTTCCATGTTGCACTCTGTTCATTTCATTTGTCTCTTTCCTCTATTCCAAATGACATTCAGAGTCTCCTTCCCCTTTTAGCTATAAGGCTAATCTAACCTTGATCCTTTTTAAAAACTTCTTTTTGTTTTCTTTTTACCACCACTGGCCCCTCTCCACTCCACTCTCCCCACACAGAAATGAACTGTTTGATGATCAGTATCAAGCAAGACTATTGTGAGCACTGCAGACTCTACATAAACAGTGGAAGACAGAGCCCCTCTGACAGGTGCCCCTGCCTTAGCTTGGGCACCACGGATAAGCCATCCTAAGCGCGATGCTTTAAAGAACCTTCCTCCGGTACTGTAAGCCTCACCTGAATCCTTTATTTCATTTTCTGGTACTTAATGTGTATACAAGAGTGTTGATGCTGACGCAGAAAATGGGCATCTGGAACCACAAGTGTGACAAGACAGAGGAGCTCTCTGCATTCTACTGGGGAGAGCAGAAGACACAGTTTTGCAAGGGTGACTCCCGGTCGGGGGATTTGAGGTGGAGTGTGTGGGTCCACCTGAGACGGGGTGGTCAGAGAGGGGCCTTCCGAGGGGGCAACATCTCAGCTGAGTGTGAAGGACAAGAAGGAGCCTTAGGCACAAGGGGCCGGGGGTGGATGCTCCAAGTCTAAGGGAATAGCAAGTGCAGAAGCCCCACAGTGGCAGAGCATGGCCTGTTTAAAGAGAAAACTGTTCCTGCCTCCAGTTAAATGCTGTCAGGGACTCAAGCTCCTTTCCTCCAGAGCACTTCTGCGCTACAACATATTTATTAGTAGTATGCTTGGTGTCTGCCACTCCCAATAGATTTTAGCAACAATTTCTTGACGGCCACTGTGCGCATGGCATTGGGGGTCTCACAGTGAGTAATGCAGTCCCTGCTTATATCGATGTGACTGCAACCAGATCAATAGTGAAACAAGGATCCGAAGGTTAGGAAAGTAAAGGTCCGGGGCCTTGGGCCTTTGGACCCGCTCCCCCTTGCAGCCAGGGGACACACCCTCTCCAGGCTCTTACCAGAGTTTAGAGAGAGCAGAAGCACTGGGGCTACCAAAAGAATCCCGACCACGCGCCAAGAAAGGCGCCTCTCGGGGAGGCGGGGACGGCAAGGGCGCCGCGCGCAGGACGCCATCATCCTCCTGGATATCTGTGGGAACCCGAGAGTCCGCAGAGCAGGGACCCTCCCGAGTCCGGTACCAGACGCAACAATTCCCCCAGTACCCAGGTGTCATTCGCCCAGGCGCGGGGGCGTGGCCTGGGCGGTGCTTGGGCGGAAGTGCCGGGACTTCCAGTCAGTGTGGGCGGGGCCGGCAGGCGGCTGGAGGCGGGGCCTGCGAGCGGGGCCCGTTAGACTGGGGTCTCCCCACCCGGTGGGGTCTCCCCACCCGGTGGGGTCTCCCCACCCGGTGGGGTCTCCCCACCCGGTGGGGTCTCCCCACCCGGTGGGGTCTCCCCACCCGGTGGGGTCTCCCCACCCGGTGGGGTCTCCCCACCCGGTGGGCAGCCGCCTGCGTCCACTATCGCGGGCGCCCTGCGGCGACCCCGTCTGGGCACCTGCGCGAGGCCTCCGGCGGCTTGCGGGACTCGGCCGGCTCCCCGCCGCATCTGGAAGGGTCGAAAAGAAACGAGAGCTGGGGGGTCATCCTTGTGGCTTTTCCGGAGCGGAAAAGCGCCTCGCCCTGAAAATACAAACCCAGAGGCCAGGCAGCGGGTCGTCGTGGGGCCAGCACACCTCGGGGCTCCGGTCGTGTCCTGAGGCACTCGGGACTGTCCGGACCCCCTGGGCCCTTGTTTCAAGAGTTGGCAGTGATCCAACTGCCCTAAATGATCCCTAAATGTTTAGGGACATTTAGGCAGTGTCCCTAAATATTTAGGGACAATACTTGTGATTTCCGGGGCTCAGCACCTGCCCTCGGATCTTCTCAAGGCCTGCTAGATTTCAAAATCTCAAAGGTTTGGCCACTGCACTCCCAACCCCTAAGGAATTATTAAAGGACACCGGGCCATTAGCATATCGGGCCTCACCTCTCTGGGGCCCTTGCCCTTGAGCAACTGAATGTTTTATTGGAGAGGAAAAAACATGCACGAAAAAGGTAAGGACAAGGGAGTATTAATTGCCAATCTCCTGGAGATACTCAAAGCCGTTATTGTTGGGATGCGAGGAATTGATAAGAGAGAGCTTTTCTGGGGAAACAATCTCTTGGTGGAAAGTCAAGCGGAAAATGAAGAATGAGCCAGATCTATTTGTAGCGTTGTGATTAAACCTGTATGACTAGTAAGAGGAGAAGTAACATGACCTTTATTAAAAGAGCATACAAAAGGAGGCGACGTTTTCTTCCTATTAGCTGGCAAAGAAGGATAAATGTCAACCAGCGTGAGTAAATGTATCCGGGGGCCAACACCCTGAAACTTTTGGCTCTCAAGTTAACTTGTCCATATGTTAAGTTTTCAAATGGACATGACTTTTAAACCACTAGTTGTTCCATTTAGGGTTCATGCCAAAGAAATCGTCAGAGCTGTGACCAAAGATGTACAATTTAGGGGGGAAAAAGAAATCCTAAGTGTCTAACAAAAGTAGAAGGCAGTTTTGATAGGTGGATTTACGGTATGAATGTCTAGGCAGTGAGCAGTGTAAAAAAAAATCCATGTTAAAAATATGATACCTATGTAAGTGGAAAAAGCAGATTCCAGATCAGTATGTGCCTTTTGGTATTTCTTTATTAAAACGAAAGTAGTATATTCATACATGTAAATAGAGATTAGTTGGACATATACCAAAATTAACTAATACTTGACAGGATTATGGATGTTTCATTTTCTTTGTGCTTTTCAGTTTTCTGTTACGGTCTTACATTACATTTGGAATCAGTAAAGACAAAAAACCCAACTGCTATTGTTTTCACGAATGGTACTGATGAAACCTTGCACCACAAAGAGTCAAGGTATGAGACGGTGGGAAGGACATGTAAGCTCTCTGCATACACTTCAGATTCATATTCTGGAATTACAGAAATCTCTATTTTTAAAATTCTGTACCCAAAATGCACTGAAGACATTCTGGGTTGGACAAACCGTGGAATTTCCTCTTCCCAGACCAAAACATTATTTTCAATTCTGGGGGCAGCCTGTAGGCCACAAAATTGTGGATTGTTGTATAAAATCAACACCTTACCTACTATCTTGGAGTATAAAAACGAGACACTCCATGATGACACTTAATTGAAGGAGGTATATATAATTAAGGAGACACTGGAAACTCAAATGAGGGAGAATTATCATTTCTGGAAATTCTTAGAATTGTTAAGAGTGATAGGACAGAAATGTTTTTCAGCTCAATGTTGACATTATTTCTGCAAACAGATAATCTATTTCTTACTCTTTGCAACCATCTGTACACAACGATATATGTCAGTTGTATCTCAGTAAAGCTGAAAAAACTTCCACATTTATTTCTAGGCTTGGAAGTCACATTTTCTCGTGAAAAAATTTAAAAGATGTGGAACGGTATATGGCTAGTGTTTGGTTTCTTAGTGTCATATACTAGATTAGATTCAAGACTTGGGGTTTTACTGGAACTTTCAATCAGTCAAGTTTCTATACCTGGCGTTCATCAAACCACTCTTAATATAATTGAGTACTTTCACATTGATTATTTTTATTTGACGCAATGCATCACATAATTTATCTGAAAGGTCCCGAGCCCTGTTCCTTATTTTTCTGGACAAGCTCCATGAGACAGGGATAGAGTTCTCTTGCTGTAGCTCCAGTGCTGAGACAGTTCTGTGTCTGTAAGGTGTATAATAAAAACGTATATATACTGAATGAAATAAATGGGGGGTGCTGTCTTGTGCATCTAACATGTCTCTGCCAATTCTCCGCCACCATGGATTTACCAAATGCTGGGGAAGCTCTGAGAGATTTTGTTGTCAGAATTTTAAGATACTGGGAGCAAAGTGGGGTTTGCCTCTAAAAGGAATGAGCTACAACTGTGTGCACACAAACCGTTCCTGGATCGGGCACTGCAAGCTGTGTTACGAAGCAGAGCTGCTGTCTGTCCCTTAGCCTTGAGATCGTTTTAGTGACTTGGTTCAAAGGGAGAGTGTCGACAGTGAACTTCTTGAAGCCCTGACGGGAATGGCACTCAAGAGTCCAGGCTTTGAGTGAAGCGGGGGAGTAAACACTCATGGTTTCTGCAGCTCCCCCTGGAGATTCTGTCACACTGCTAAAGTGCAGGAGAGGAGAGCATGGAGAACATGCCTGTGCGTAGACCAGGTTTGGAGCTACGTGCTACATCTCCTTTCAGACTGTGTGAAGGCCAGTGGGGAGGAGGTAGGTGTGTGAAGATGTCTTTAAACACAGGCCAACTTCTGGAAAATAAATCATAATGTTGGATGATTCCTGGCCTCCTAAATTAGTCTGTTTCCATCGTGCTGATCTGAGGTGGGGGTAAGCAGCAGGAATGGGCCTGTGAGTGCTCTCAGGAGAGGGTTTCCGCTGCCATGGTGAATTACACAGGACGCATTTGTGAAAACCTGAAAGAGGATGGCTAAACAGGATGGTTCAACCATCTTGCTGATGTTGGCCCTGGGGGCTGTGCCACCGCCCTTTGTATCTGGTAAACACCTGCCATTCAGTTGACCTTCTTATTTAGCTCTTACCAGCAAGAGCATTCCTGTGGTAAGCCATTACCTGCCCCAGGATTCTAAAACAATCAAGTGCAGAAAGGAAGGCGTTTCTTAGAAGGAACACATATTCATTTTGTTTCCTCTTGGCTTGTGAAGGTTTAAAATGTAAATATATTACAAACCATAGTCCACAAGTAGATTTAGAAAGGAAAATCTTTTATCCCTTTCTTATAATGATGGCGACAGAACATTTTATTTAAATGTCATAGATTTAAACTAACGTACACCTTACACTTGCATGTACACAAAAGGCAAATGAGAAAAAAGAGAATATTAGCACTAGGAATAACTTTGGAGACCAGCTGGACCAGCCCCTGCTTTTCAGAAGGAAAATGTAAGGCCAGAGGTTAACATAATTGTTCAAGAATACAAATAAAGTTTGTATTTAAAAATTTTTAATTTAAAAATTTTTAAACTTGAAATTTAGTATTTTACCCATAGTATATAAAATATTTCCCTTATATAAATGTTGTACAGGTAAAAAAAAGTCTCATGAATTTTTTGAAATTAAATGTCCCAGGCATCAGATAGTTGTTAACCACAATACTCACAGACCTACTTCATTCTGGGTGGAAAAAAAGGAATTTTCATTTTTTTCATGTGATAGGGAATTTTGATTCTAAAACAGCCCAGCCCCCAACAACTATTTTCTAGCCCTCCTTTAAAATGTACTTCTTCAGGGGCGCCTGGGTGGCTTAGTCGGTTTAGCGGCCGACCTCAGCTCAGGTCATGATCTCTCGGTACATGAGTTCAAGCTCCGGGTTGGGCTCTGTGCTGACAGCTCAGAGCCTGGAGCCTGTTTCCGATTCTGTGTCTCCCTCTCTCTGACCATCCCCTGTTCATGCTCTGTCTCTCCCTGTCTCAAAAATAAATCAAACGTTAAAACAAAAATTAAAAAAAAAATGTACTTCTTCAGAAGCTTAAGACGTAATAGATTTCCCTATGTTCCAGCTAAGCAAAGCCATTTAGGATCTTTTTATATATTCATAGGTCACTTCCCTTTCTTCTTTTGGTGACCTGGCTGTATATCTTTTGCCCTTTTGCAGGGAGGGGGAATGGAGAGGGATGGTTTTTGAATTTTTAACTCTCTAAATATGCCTGTTTCCCCTGTCCATGATCCAAGTTGTAATTTTTTCTTCTGGTTTGTCAGTTGACTTTGCTTATTCTGTTTTTCCCTACCTTCCATGATTTTAAAGAAAACTTCAAGTTGATGTTCAGCTCACTCTTTATATTTATCAAGGTCAATTTGGCAGAATACACTCTAAAAGCAACTTAAAACCCAGGATTACACGGTAGATAGCAGTAGTCCTATGCGAATCTATTGTTAAATATCCAGGAAGATTCTGATATTTTCTAGATTATTAGCATGACCCATAATATCACACCAGATAATATTTGATCCGTAAGTATGTGGACTAGTTAAGGACTCCAAGACCACTTATTTATATATTAATTTTTTAACTTCTTTTAAAAAAATTTTGTTTTACTGTTTATTCATTTTTGAGAGACAGAGAGAGACAGAGCATGAGCAGGAAAGGGCAGAGAGAGGGGGAGACACCGAATCTGAAGCAGGCTCCAGGCTCTGAGCTGACAGCACAGAGCCTGACACTGGGCTCGAACCCACGAACTGTGAGATCATGACCTGAGCTGAAGTCGGACGCTCAACCGACTGAGCCACCCAGGAGCCCCAATTTTTTAACTTCATAAAGTCATAGTTTCTTAGTTTATTTAGTGTATTCTGAATGCATACAAAAGTAAGCCAGTTGCTTTTATAATAAAATTATTCTTTTATTTAAAATAGTTATGTTTTTGTAAAGAATAGAGTAAAAGTGCTTTTGAAAATCAACTTAGGAATATCCAAAACTCATTGTTTCAGATATTTCTCTTGAACACCTGTTCTCCAGAATCATTTAATGTTTTTTTAATAAACAGAAAATATTCTTTTTTCTAAGGAAAGTAAAAACTGATATAGCTATATTTTACTCAGATCTAATAGGAGGAGATTTTGCTCTATAACAGAAAACCTAACTATTTAAGTAAGACTTGTGTATAAAGAAACATACATGAAGAAAGGTTAGCAAAAAATAAAAGATTAGCCGAAAAATCAAAATATTACCAGCGGTTTCACAGAGTAGTATAATTCTATGTGACTTATTTGTTTTTCACATCTTCCCTTTGGATTTTCAAATTCTCGTTAATAAGCCCATTCCGTAGTAGGACATTTGAAAATAAGAAAGGAAAATAACAAACTGGTAAACCAAGATCTTAGGCAACACCTTTGTCCTTTAAGTAAGTGAGGCTATTTATATAGCCCAAGGGCAGTCTTTTCCCCTAAATGGATGGTGTGTGCTTTGAGCACAAGGACAGAGGGTGAAGGAGTGACAGTAATCCAAACTAAGAGGAGGGAGCTTTTCCTAGATTCCGGGGGCACTTCGGCATCTTCAAGTGCACATGCTTGCATCTCTGTGAGGTCACTTCCAGTTGGGATTTTATGCGTTTCACATCTTATTCTGTTGAAATGAATCGCTTCCTTCCTGACCAACATTTTAATTCGAGGTGTTCTCCAGCTTTATATACTTTGTCAAGGAAGGACACTGAAATAACAGGATATTTTTATTCAGATGACAGCATGGCTGAAATGAATTACCCAGAACTTACTGGTAATAATCATGAGGACAGTATTACACCAATTATGAGTTCAGAAGAAGTGTTTATTGCCTTCTTTAGCGGTTGCTGTGCAGGGCACAAGAAGGTATTGCATAAGCTGAGACACTTAATAGATAAGAGAGATTAATGAATAAGCTGACCTTTCCCCGTTGCTGCTTTTATCAAAGGAAAAATGTTTCTCAGCGTTGGGCAACTAAATAAAAAGAGCCTCATTCCAGAAACAGAGGTTCCTCATAACACACCAAATGTTTCTGAGTCTCTTCTGAGCCATGCTGTGGCAGGGGAAAGCAAACAGGAGCTGGTAGTTTGGAGGAGGGCCAGCCTCAGAGAACAGGTCCTCGTCCCCCACCACCGTCAAGACTGGAAGAAATCATTGTATCATCCATGATGTCCAAATGCTTCCCTGCCCATGCTGAAGTCTCTCCTCTTCCTCAAGGCCGGGAAGACTGTCCTTCTGCCAGTGGACAGATCCCTGTTGAGACCCATCGGCTCACCGGACACCCCATTATTACTGCCGCCTGATCCCCCATCATTGTTCCCTTTCTACCTCGTGACACGTCCCAACGCTTGGTATCTGCGTCATCTTTGAACATTCTCACGTCCTTCAGCATGCAGCTGTGTCTTTGGAGTCTGCCTCTTTCCCTGTATCACCCTCTGCCCTTGCACTTGGCTCGGGTGCACGGGTCCTAAGCTTGGTACAGACACTAACTCACTCCTTGTCTGCCACATGTGGCCACAAATGATCAACCTCGCTCCTGTGGAACACTGTGGCCAAAAACCCAATCTTGAAAAAGACACTTGTGACAAATTCATTTCGGACTTCCTGTATCATTATTAAAACGGTGGTCAACAGTCAATCTACACAATTTGAGATGCACCTTGATGTAAAAAAATGTTTCCAAAAAGTTGAGGATAAATGAAATGTTGATAAATTTATTCTCAACTGTTTAGTGTACACTTCTCATTTTAGTAAGTCTGTACTTAGAATTTGGGGAAATTAACTTACTCATAAGTGAATTTAGCATGGGAAAGAAAACACATAAGTACAACATTGGTAGATTACAAGTGACAAATGTTTGAAGAATGAATGAGCAAGCGAATGAATGCATTGGTGTTACTGGGCAAAAACAATAAATGAAATATTGGATACTATGGCATGTAAGCATATATACAGTTTTTAATGATAAAAGGATGGTGTTTATTTGGTAGAAACCACACCAGGAATAATGTTATACAGTCAATATAATCTCAGTGTATAACCCTGTAAATGTGAAGAAGCTTAAGTGTACTAGCCACTGGATGAAGGCTATTATAGGTCATTTTTATATACTTTATATTTTCTGTATTTTCTACCTTTTCAATAAGCACATATTACTATTAAAAGACACTATTTTCAAAATGGTATAGGCACTAAGTTCTACGAGTGCCAAAGAAAGACATGACTTTGGACCACAGCACATTGGGAGGGCTTCTTGGGTGAGTGAATTCTGAGCGGAGTAATGCAGATAGGATTGGAAGGAAAATGGTAAAGCGTTTAGGTGGGTAACCGGCCAGGATTGAGGAGATATCAAATGATATTTTAAGTATAATTCTGTATTATTTTTGAATGGACTTTCGTAAAGACAACCATTGCCCTCACAGTGGGCAGTTACTTTGTGTGTTTACAGTGGGTGACAATCCGGCTAGGGATGAATCAGTCTGGCCCAGCTTTTCCATCATAGTAAAGGACAAGCAGTACATCACCCCAAGAGCCTCGGAGGCATAATGTAAAGTATTCCTGAAAGCATAGTATTATCTGTCTTATTTTATCTTAAAATCTGCATTATTTGACTTCTGTTCCTATACCTATGTATTTGTGTTAAGATATAAATAATGCTCTTTTCATTTCAAACTACTGGGATCACAGTAGGAAAAAAAACACTCTCCTAGGAAATCATGCTATTCCTGTCTCATGACTTCAATATCCTACTGATATACTAGTCAAGCTTCTCTAGGTATATGCTCTTTTGAGAAGAATCGGACTGATGGTTATTATAGCTTCAAAAAGTTAATTACTAATACTGAGTTTTTAAAAAGCAGTGCACATTTCATTTGCTTCCATAAACAGTCATGAAAAACAAACTGTTCAGCAAAAGCAAGGTGAGTACAAGCCAGAAAACAAACCTAGGGATTCGCAAATTTCTATTTAGGAGAAAGTTGACCATACCCGACATATTTGTTCAAACGATTTGAATTGCCTGTGTCTTGATTATAAAATGCCTCTCTGACCCCTTGCCTTTTCCTGTGGCCACTTCTACTGTCCGATGTTGAATTTAAGATTTGGGACATGTGTGCAGATATAAAATGCCAAGTTTAGATAAGTGCACATTGATATATGGGAAAGAGGACAGAAAGGAAATTGACGAAAACACATGATACTTTTTGCTTCTGCTTTCTACAGGAGTGGCCAGTCCCCTCTATGGCATTTTCGTGCTGGTGTTTCAGACACCCAAGAATCTGAATAAAAATTTTAGGATACTTGGGCCCAGCCAGAGGAAGCAAGGACTGGGTGAAATGCTCTGTATGGTAAAGAAAAATGGAATTTTGAATTTACAAGAAGACCAAGAGTCAAAATGAGGTACCCTGAGAACACATTAAAGATTTTAACAAAACTGACGAGTGTCTAATGTGAGAGTGGCCTAGGAAAAGACTGGAAAGCCAAGGCTTACAGGGGAACTAAACAGTGAGAAAATCCTGATCATATGATAGAGTTCAGGGTTTGGCATTTTTCTTCTGAAGGACCAGATAGTAAGTCTTGGTCTGTGTAGCTTCTACTCAATTCTGCTGTTAGAGCATGAAAGCAGCCATAAATAGGCTAACAGTGGGGGAGGCTGGGTTCCAATACCTATATTTACAAAACAGTCACTTTTTAGTCCATTGATTTCTAATATTCACTTCTACGTGTGTGCCACTTCGGTACACATAGTTTGGTAATTTCCCTTTTCACCCCGGTCCTGTAGCAAACAGCTAAACAGTGACCACCCAACAGCTATGGTAGTAGGCTGGTACTTTGACTAGGTGGCATGCAGGGATGAGGTGTGGTGACAAGCCCCTGTTGGGGAGGACAGGAAACAGGAAGGAGAGAGCAGTCCTAGGAGACCTGGTGAGGCAGAGAATTCAGTGGGAGCCAGAAAGCAGGGGGAGGTAAATGCGAAGTCTCCACAGGATCCCCAGGTGATCCTGCACATTTAAGGGAAGGAGGAGCCAGGGGGACACCCAAGTGCCAAATGCTTGCGTTCCACAAGAAAACGAAAGCTTGCTTCTTCTCGAAGGTTTATAGCACCAGCGCACAAAAATACAGGAATGCTTTGAGAAAACAGTGCCCGGAGCACAGCGCTGACAGCCATCACCCAACCCCCTGGAAACAAGAATCTAAGAAAAGAACAACCAAGGCATTTCCAGTTCCTGAAGAACTTTCTATCTCCGGTGGTCCCAGTGATCCAGCCAGAGCGACATCTTAGGCACATCCTGTTCTCACTTTCGCTATCTGAGTTATTGACAACGTTATGAATTCAATATGTACATTAGGTACCTGCTGTTCTCCTGGTTTGTTTGCACAGTTTGAGGACTTACACCGCTGTCTTCTTGAGGATGTAAATGGATACTCTCCTTACATTTTTCATCTGTAGTTTTGCTAATTGGCAGAGGGAGAAAAGACAATTTTATACATTTCAGTCTTGGAAGAAAGTAGTCAGTGGCTTCCATTTTGAAATTGAGGGCATAAGTTGCCTCAGGTTTCTGAAATCTTTGCAAGATATGTAAAAAGGACACAACCAAATCCCACCTCTCAAGACTAAATAACTCAGAGTAGGAAATAAAACTAAAACCATCCTGTACGTTGCCAGGAGACTAGAGTTGCTTATACTCAAGTGTCCATGCCTTCAAAGGACATTTGCTTCCAAAGTCATTTTGACTGGTAAATACTGTTTACCACCAGGTGGTGACATTTAGGCTTCACAAGGGCAACAGCTTTGCACAACAATCTTACACAAGGCTTCCTTCTTCTGCTACAGCGAAGATGGAAGTTCTGTTTTGTGTACAGTTAACACCCAGAGTTTGGAAAGCAGCAGCAGTTGTCCGGACGTGTGAGAGGACTAGGGTAAATCCAAGCATTTAAGCACTTTTAAATGTCAATAACAATCACATGTAAATAACAATAGCTCACACTTTCTGACATTCATCCTAACTGAGGCACCATGTTAAGTGAGGTAGGAACTATTATTGTCCCCACATTACAGACAAGGAAAATAAAGTTTAGAGAAGATGAGTGCCTTGCTGAGGGTTTCATAGCTAGTAAGTGGGTATGAAATGACTCCTAATGATTGCAAAGCCCATCATCTTACCTGGGATGCTACTCTGCCTCTTTGGGAGTTGTTTAAGCACTTCATTTTACATAAAATGGTAAATGGTACAATACCAGTACCCTTAGAGGTCAAATATATGTTGGTATTAGGGACTTAAGGATCGAAGCGCAAAGAGTTAACTCACTCCACCGCCTCCCAGTACTTCCTCATTGCTCAGTTAGTCTTTACCCTTTGGTGGAAATTAGAATGAGGGCGTCCCTGAGACAAAGAGGAAGACTGAGTCAGAAGCCAAAGTGTTCCCAGAATGAGGAAGGACAAACTTGAGATCCACGCCTGAGGAAGAGTAGAGGGTCGTACTGACAGGTGTTATGGGTGTCCACGGAGCAATGACTAAGTGGTTAGCCGAGGAATGGCGTAAAAGCTGTCTTGGGTGAGTGGTACGTGGGGTGTGAGAAAATACAACCTTAATATACGTTGAATGAATACCTATCCAGTTGATTGATGGTGGTTATGAGATAACAGAAAACATATATTGTTTTCTTCCCTCAGTCCTTGGCACGGATATCTGAAACCCATGTATAATTTTAAGAGCACTAGGATGATCTCTTGTTTTAATATTTATTTTTTGACCCCATCTCTGACACAGTTCTCCTAAAATCCTTGTGAAGTCCTAAGTGGTAAGAGCACTAGGAGAATCTTTTTTTCAAATGAGGTGACTCTGGCTGTGCTCCTGGATGGCTCCCGGATAGCTCATTGGTCACTAGAATGATGAAACTGTGATCAGAAGGTTGGAATTTCAGCCCCATCCCCTACCCTCCAGAGAGGGGAGAGAGGCTGGAAATGGAATTAATAATTGATCATGCCTACATCAACAAACTTCCATAAAATCTCAGAGGTATGGGGTTCAGAGAGCTTCCTAGCATGTGAATGTATCCATGTTTGGGGAATGTGATGCACCCCAGCTCCGTAGGGACAGAAGCTCCTGTGCTTGGGACCCTTCCAGACCACACCCTATGTCTTTCCTCAGCTGGCTGTTCATTGTATTCTTTCTCATATCCCTTAATAAACGGATAAATATAAGTAAATGCTTTCCTGAGTTCGATGAGCCACTTTAGCAAATACATCAAACTCAAGGAGGGATTCCT
Source organism: Lynx rufus (assembly GCF_022079265.1). Lineage (NCBI taxonomy): Eukaryota > Metazoa > Chordata > Mammalia > Carnivora > Felidae > Lynx > Lynx rufus. The sequence continues at coordinate 28,585,921 of NW_025814829.1, read as the reverse complement.
GAGAACTCAGATTTATAGCCCATCTGTCAGAAGCACAGATGACAACTTGTACTTGAGATTGACAATGTGAAGTGGGGTGGGAATACTCTTGCAGAACTGAGACCCGAAGCTGTGCGATCTCACATTATCTCCAGGTAGACAGTTTAAGAATTGAATTAAGTTAAATTGTAGGACACACAGCTGGTGTCACAGAATTGTTTGGTATGGGGGGGGGGAACCCCCGCACATTTAGTGACCAGAAGTCAAAAGTGAAGTGTTCTGTGCGAGCAGTTAAGGGGACCCACAGGAGGAAAGACAGATTTTTGTAATATTGTGGTTAATGTGAACATAGGAAAACACAGGGAGCCTTTGCACAGAGGGGCTTTAATAGTTTTGTCACACTAAGCATTAAGCCAACAAAGACCTTACAGTGCTGTCTCACTATGGACAAGAAGGCTGTTTGTAGAGAACAGGAAATAGATCAGCAGCAGAAACAAAAGGCAAGGATAAACGGGCTCTGAATGGACAAGTGTAACAGCATTACTCCTCAGTGATCAAGCGCATGACTTACCTTGTTAACATTTGTCGCAAGTATTTAGTAAATACACAGTGAAATGCCAACTGTGCAGATAACAGCATTTTTCACTAGTGAAATATCAGGCCAGTGAGGTTTTGTAATCACAAAATGAACAATTTCAATTTTTAAACATGCAGTCACTCAAAATGAGTAAGCAGACTTTTATTCAAACCTTACAAACAACCTTTACATTTAGCCTGAGATTAAGCAGGAGAAAGTTGAACCCGTGGTTACTTTCATTGCCCAGTTAAGCATCTGAACACAAAATATTTCCAGTGAACACGCATTTATCAAACATGATCATCCCAATGAACTTGACAATGAATAGTGACCCAAACCAAACTGTAATTTACTCTGGTCTACATGATCTTCAGAGCCTAAAAGTACCTATTTAGTAACGATTTTAAAAAGTCACAGAACTTTAAGTCTGCATGAATGGACTTCCCTAAGTTTTCAGCAAACCTAATAAAGGCTAATGAAGGGCTTCATAAGGACGGAGGCCCTGACAGAAATATTATAATTATCTTATAGTATAATAACTGAGAATAAAAAGGAAGAGACTGCATACTATTCTCTAGGAGAATAATGTACTCTTAATGTACCAGAGTCCCTAAAAAAAAAAATCCAATAAAGCAGATGGGAAATATTGAAAGAAATACGGAATTATTCCCGTTTTGTGCTGTATGCTGTACTGGAAGATACAGAATCAGATTCAGAAATGAGCAGCTGAAATTTTTACCTGAGAGCCAAATGGGTTCAGGATTCTAAGATCATCAGGCTGAAGCCCTACCCCTGAACAACTTCCTGCTGGTATGATTTTAAGCAAGCCACTGAATGTCTCTGCAAACTCAGAGCCTTCTGCTTTGGGATAACACCGTTTTTGGGCTTCCCTACCTCACAGGGTTGCTTTGAGGAAGAAACAAGACAATAAATGGTAAAGTATTTTGTAAACAAATATATTAGCTGTTGCAACTCTTCATGAATCTTAACTACTAATGCAAGGAAAAGTAAAAAAAAAAAAATCATTAAAATTATTTTTAAACTAGACTTGCTGTTGTTATCATTTTGTGACGTATACAAATACCAACTCATTATGTTGCACACCTGAGACCAATATAATGTTACATGTCAATTATACCTCAGTTAAAAAGAAATCACTTAGGGGCGCCTGCGTGGCTCAGTGCGTTAAGCCTCCGACTTCAGCTCAGGGCGTGATCTTAATAATTCGTGGGTTCGAACTCCATGTCGGGCTCTGTGTTGACAGCTCAGAGCCTGGAGCCTGCTTTGGAGGCTCCGTCTCCAAAGAGACATGCTCTGTCTCTCAAAAATACGTATACAAAACAAAAACAAAAGAAATCACCTAAAAAATGATTTTGAGTAGCTACAGGCGGTCCCTGCTCATAAAATGTTCATCGTCTAAGGAGGGGACTGAGGAGACAAGAGCTAATTTAATAGAGCATGGGAAGGCCCAATGCAGGGCAGAGAGAGGAAATACATGACCCTCTGCTTTTTAAAAAGTTTACATTGGATTGGCATCCTCTATAAATTATCAACATTTCAGTTTCTGTAAAGCTTGTTTAAGAGACTCTTTGCTTAGAACGTTTACCGCAGAAAACTGTTCACTTAAAGTTATAAACTTTCTCATAGATCTAGGATTTGCTCATCAAGCTTATAACATCGATCTCATTGACTTTGACCCAATGATTTTGCTAGAAATAAATAAATAGTACAAAAGCTGTATGCGTTCTTTTCCCAGTCAAAATGTTTATTTAGATCTTAATCGTTGCAAAGGTTTTGCAAGGTTAAAAAGTAAATGGTGTTTATAAAGGTTTGGTTTTTTTTTGAATACTCCAAAGCAAGTCTCACTTCTTCCATACTGGCAGCCTGTGATGGCAACCAGTGGATCATACTCTCTAACTTCTAGTGCCTTGATGAGGGCTGTGTATAGAGGTCTGAGTCTGGAATGTTTCGGCAAAACTGGGATACCAACTGTCTCACTCATCTTTGGAAAAATTCCTTCTGTCCATTTTCCCTTTTGCAAAATTTGAGTCCTTAAAATCCTAAGCTTTTAAAAAACATATTATTATATATATTTCTTTTAGTGTGAATACGTATCTATCCACAGTGTGCCTCAGGGCCTTCTTGACGATTATTACATCTGTTTATATAGTAGTGGTGGGTTGTTTTTTTTTTTTTAATTTTTTTTTTTGAGGTTTTCTTTTTTATTCCCCTTGGCTTCCAAGAGGAGGCAAGGACACTTACAACCTTTTTCTAGGAGAGTTTGGTTGTACTTACCCTTGTTTGTGCTTTACAATTATCCAACCGGCCACGATGACGGGTAAAAGAAAGAAGATCGTGCCAAAGAAAATGCCTAGGCAGTAAAACAGAGTCATTGAGTGCATGGCAAATATAACCCATGGGTCTTAAACAATGAATATCTAGTCCCGCTAGAGGCTGCCAGTGAGTTTTTTTATAAACTATGAATTCTGCCTTTAAGAAACCCCTCACACAGGCTTAGCTTGAAGATTTTCCCTCTGCTCCTGGTTTGATCTGGTGCATTAGTCTTCCTGCCCCAGGGTCACAGACGAGGGGTGAGCAGAGCAGTGCGTAACCTTTGGTCCAAAGCAGCCTTTCATCAAGGAGCCGAGAACCGCCCGGGAGCTCCTGGCTGTGGCGCCCGGGGCCCCGCACTCGTGTCTTATGTCAGGCACAGGCTACCGACTCCACTGATCCCTGCAGGCAAAGTCTCACCAAACCACTCCTCTTGCACAGGCAGGTCACAGAAATGGCTAAGAAAATTGATCTTGTGGCTTCTAATTCGCGCAAGCGGGCATGACTACCGTCCTGAAGGATCTTCCCGGGTTGTAAACCAAAGGGGACGTTGTGTTCTCCAGCCCCGTTAAAATAGGAAGGATGATGATTATTCATTTGCAATGATTCAAAGACGGTGTAGAACCTTCGATAGAGGACACTCACTCACTCTGTGCCTGTGAGGACACCAGTGTTGCCACACCATGGCCTGAATGTAGACTCTTTTCCTTCTGACTGAAATTGTAACGTTACAGATTTTGATCTCTCCTTAAACATCTCACCCATTGTAAGTGAGTACTTACTGTGGAACGTGCTAGAGCTCCTCAGCAAACCCTTCACAGAACTTACCAGCTATGAGAGCATCGTGTGTGCCTAAAGGGAAGACAAAAGCCAGGACGACATCAGTCTGGTACACAGGGTGATCAAACAGGAGCTCTCAGCCAGTGAAAATTCATCTGATATTTTTCAGCACACAGTCTAATGTTTTTCTAATATAAAAAGCCATTGGTTTCCCCCACTGGACTCCTTCATTCTTAGCAGGTGCCATGAACATCACACCACATTCAATGACAGGATGGACGAGTGAATGAACAGTGACCATGACGAAGGAAGGACCTACATTTCTTGCAGGTGCACTTACTAGATGCACATATGGCCAGAGGAGGGTCCCACGTGTTATCTGCCTGGCACTGGCTCTGGGGACTACCTTTCAGAGTATACCCCTCTTCACACTCAAAAGTTACATTATCTCCATGGTGATAGACTTTTCTCATTTCCACGTCCTTCCGGATTCCATTCATATGCGCTGGGAGTCTACATTTTGCCTCTGAAAATAGAAAAATCAGAAGGAAATGGATATTTTATTAATTTTTAGTTGAAACTGCCATAATGCAAAGATCTATGACCCCCAAACTACCCTACCTTCAGCAAAGATGAGTCATGTTTTCAATCAAGACCTATTGACACCTACCCAACACAGTACAATTTTAAATTCTCTTTCATTTCTTAGGTACAGAAAGAGAATACGGAAGGTACTGCAATCCGCTTTTAATTATTGACAACTCTGCAACTGTAAAGTGGTCGACAGGTTGGGAGTTATGATAACCATGTTCTAATCCTGGATCCGCTTGGGTCACACCGTAAGGAAAGAGGAATATCACATTAACCCTCTCTAGGTATGCAACAAATACTGGTATTTTGGTTCTTGGTTAAACGCATGTTTCTGGCTCATTTCTATGCATAGAAGCTAGTAAATCATGATTCTCAATTTAAAACATAATTTTAAAATTTAATTTATTTTATCTCATTATCTTATCCTTTGTTTCGCTTTCTTTCTCTGCCCAGCTATTGATACCTCCTTCGACCAGCAAAGCCCGCTTTCCAGTTGTAATTATCTCAAAATTAGGCGAAATTATTATTTTCAAAGAACCAACAAGGCGAAGTGGTATTTCCCAAAAAATGGTCTGTGGTCTTCCTACATCAGAATATGCTGATGGGTCTGTTAAAAATAGACCTCGAGACCCCACCCCAAAATGTCAGAATCAGAGTTCTTAGGAATGGAGCTTGAGACTGGAATCTTTTTAACTAGGTGCTTGGCTGATTTTGCTAATGCTAAATACAGAATGACTGCTATAAAGCACGTTTGACGAGGACAATTATTAAGACAAAACGAATTTCACTTGGAAGCAGCTGCCAAGAGGCTAGAATAGTACCCTTTTATATTCAGGAGAAGAAACGTCCCAGAGTCTTAATTTGAATAATCCGTCTTTGAAGTATTCTCTGAATCTTCATACTTCTCCATGTGACTAAAGCAAAGAGGGGTGAGCTTTCCTCCTGTTCCTGCAGAGGCGCAGGGACTCCACAGTTCGTGGAGAATAAATAGAGAAGAGCCACTTACCGTCTCTGTAGAGGATATTTTCTCTATCTCTAAAACCAGAGGTCGGCTGGACAAGAAGGACTTCTGAGACTTTTAGGTTGGGGAGAGCCCCATGATCCTGTGACCACCCCATCAGCCATAGGACTAACTGCTCCTTAATGTTGGAAAAACAGGCCTGTCTGAAGTCCCTCCTACCTCATCCCTGCCCTTCGCCTAGTTTACTACAAAGGAGACAAAGAGCAAACTGCTAACTCAAAGTTGTGCCAAGTCAAAAGAACCACATTTAATAGGATACAGAATACAGTGCAGTGTTCCAAAGCATGGGCTGGGCAGTCACCCAGTCTCGGCACCCCCGTCTGGGAGCTGCCTATCGTCGAGTGATTACTGGGGCTCTCTATTTCCTCTTCTGTAAAATAGCAAGAATAATCCCATCTCATCAGATTCTTTTGGAGACTAACACAAATGACTTTTATAAAGACCTCAGTACCATGCTTAGTCACTGAATAATATTTTTAATTCCATATTTTGTGGGTTTTTTTAATTGTTTTTTAACGTTTATTTATTTTTTTAAAAATTTTTTTTTCAACGTTTATTTATTTTTGGGACAGAGAGAGACAGAGCATGAACGGGGGAGGGGCAGAGAGAGGGAGACACAGAATCGGAAACAGGCTCCAGGCTCTGAGCCATCAGCCCAGAGCCCGACGCGGGGCTCGAACTCCCGGACCGCGAGATCGTGACCTGGCTGAAGTCGGACGCTTAACCGACTGCGCCACCCAGGCGCCCCGTAACGTTTATTTATTTTTGAGACAGGGAGAGACAGCATGAACGGGGGAGGGTAGAGAGAGAGGGAGACACAGAATCAGAAACAGGCTCCAGGCTCTGAGCTGTCAGCACAGAGCCTGATGCGGGGCTCGAACTCACAGACCGCGAGATCGTGACCTGAGCCGAAGTCGGATGCTTAACCGACTGAGCCACTCAGGCGCCCCAATTGTGGGGTTTTTTTTTAAAAGAATATTGCCAACAAAAGATGTTTTGAGTCAGATGCCAGTTTCGCAAACATAGACAGGAATAAAGGAAGTAAGTTTTGGCACTTGTTTTAACGAAGAGATGAAACAGACATTTCACCTTTGGTCTTGGAAATTATAAGGAGGACCCATATCCAGTAATTCCGGTAATTAATTGCTCTCAACCTTCCTCCATATTTCAGTTTTCCTCACAAGAAAGTGTGCTTCCAGCCTCCTCTCGAAGGTATTTATGAGGACCACTTGTAACTCCTCTGAGGTCTCTTAGAGCTGAGATATTTTATTAGTTAAAAGCCTGCAAAGCATTTTAAATTGGTGTTTGATGTCTCCTGTATTACTGGAAATTCCATCAGTTCTTCTTACTTGTTTGGTAGAGCTGAGAATCCTTGGGCAGACTCCTTCCTATCTTTTTCTCTGCTTTTCTCCCCCTTCTATTGATACTCATTTCACAATCCTCTCAGAAAAGTGGCTTAGCCTTAGCAGCCTCATTCATCAATTTTCTATTAACAAAACCCAGCAAGAATAAGAAATACCTCTGCAATAATGTTCAAAATGACTCCAGGTTCCCAGGTATGTGCAGAAGATGAAGTTCCTTCCCACCAACAAGTAGCCTGGGTCACAAGTGTAGCTGACCGTCATCCCAGGAAGATATGGAAATGGATGTTCTCCAATGTAATGCCCATTGTGGATCTTGGGTGGATGTGGGCATGCTAAGAACAAGACCCCCCCCCCAAAAAAAAAAACACAAGAAAAGACATTCAGTTAAACAAAGAAGTACAAATACGCCAACGTATCTAATAACATCTCTATTAGAGCCACATGGAGACCCAAGGCAGGGAGGTTCCAAAGGCACTAAATATTTACTGATCCCTGGGAAGAATGATTCTTCAAACGGAGACCTCTCAGCCTTTAAGCAGGACCATCTGTGTTGTCCCCTGCAAACTGCACTGGCTGGGAATACCACCAGGATCTCAAATGACCAGTTGCATGCTGTCTGTCCTCGCTGGCTCACAGAGCTTGTGTGGACAATCACAGCCACAGATGAGCCTCCAAGTGCCAGGCACTGTCACTTCATGCCAGACTAATGTGTAAAAGGAATGAGCTGCTAAGAGCACAACCTTGAACTCCGCTTCTCTAGGGTGTGTTGAGTTCCTATTGCTACAAGTGAGACAAAGGGTCACCAAAATGCAGTTACAGGCTGAGCAGAACACTTAGGGGTAACAAAAGGAATACAAGTGTCTACACTGGAGTTTCTTTATTTCTGTAGACTCCAGTCTGAAGTAAAATGAGGCCATCAACATGTGCTTTTTGCTCTGCACACCCACTTAGCGAGTATAAAGACAACTTGTACTGGAGATGGCACGACAGAGTATTTTCTTTGGCACTTGTATTTTACTGCTTTGAAAATACTCTCTAGAAAATCTGGGCCTCGCTGATTCTCCCCATTCTCCACCTCCTCCTCTTTTCACTATCCCACACTCCTCGCCCCCGTGGGAAGGATCATCAGAGTACCACGGATTGGGACACAGCATGGCACATCTAGAACCCATCTATTAAGTGGCTCAGCAGGCAATTCTGTGTGTCTGACTTTTATAACCAAGCCACGTTCACAAGCAAACACAGCTGTCACCACAGAAATGAGGACATTCTAGCCTAGATATTCTGATCCGGCTGGGGCATAGGGAAGTGGGTACTGACCAGCAGGACCAGCAAGTTCACAGTAAGGGGCAGGGCCGCTCCAAATCCCGTTCCCTTCACCGTCGCTTGTGCAGCGAATGGTGCTCTCCCCGACGAGGTTGAAGGTCATCCCTCTGGCTGAGCGGGGTTCACACATGTAAGTAACTTCCTCTCCGTAGGGAACGTCTCCCTGAGAAGTTCTGGGGTGGTTCCCATTAGGGATAGATGGAGGACTTGGACAAAAGATTTCTAGAAAGAGAGCAAGAGCTTTAGATCCCATTAGAGTTTTAATCAAAAGGATCATACAGCAGGTGTGCCCTGGGGCTGTATTTTTTCCGTGAGAACACAACTACAGTGGGTGGACTTAAGTATGTAAGGCTTCTTCTGAGAAGGAACGAACTGAAGTGAGACTTTAATTACAGTTTATTGCAAAAGTTCCAAGACCCTCCAGGTAGCTAAGGTTTTAATCAATTTGAAAGGCAACTAATTTGCTTTTTCAGCAACTATCATTTGTCTACTTTCTGTTTGGCATAAAGACAGTCCTGGGTTGACACTGAGACACAAGGCAGACAAGATTGGCCCTCAAAGATCCGAAGTTGCCAAGAAATCTTTGTAAATCTTTATTAAAGACAGATGACCACCTTCAGCAGAAATAAATGTTTCTTGATAATTCAAGACCATTATCCGTGTCACTAACAAATACACAATAATATCTTCAGGATACACTGATTACAGGGCTTTTCAGAGTCAGATTAAGTGGCTCTAGGGAGGCGTTTTTTTTTCCCTTTTGCTTTTTTTTCTTTCTTCCAGGTGACCAGCTGTCCTTTCTTTCTGCTGTTAGTGTATCTGTTTCTAGCAGTTCCCTCCCTAAACTAATCTGATGCTTTGAATCTGACATGAACTTAAGAATAGATACCCAAGTTGGGGCGCCTGGGTGGCGCAGTCGGTTAAGCGTCCGACTTCAGCCAGGTCACGATCTCGCGGTCCGTGAGTTCGAGCCCCTTGTCGGGCTCTGTGCTGACGGCTCGGAGCCTGGAGCCTGTTTCTGATTCTGTGTCTCCCTCTCTCTCTGCCCCTCCCCCGTTCATGCTCTGTCTCTCTCTGTCCCAAAAATAAATAAACGTTGAAAAAAAAAATTAAAAAAAAAAGAAAAAAAAAAAGAATAGATACCCAAGCCTGTCAGAATTGTGTGAATAAACAAAGTGAAGGTCCTAGGACGTCAAACAGTGATTGACTTCTCATATCTGGATTTTACCCATGTGTTTATGTTTATCTAAAGTTTATTTATGTATTTACTCTCCGATTTACATGTCTCAGGAAAGTAGAGTTTGTTTTTGTTGGATATCTGAGTTTTATTTATACCGATCGTTCTTGTAAAGTTCCATCACAATCCCATCAGGTGTCCAAATAGATTTCTAGCAAAGATATTTCAACAAAATCCAGAGGAAAATAGCCATTCACAACTGAACAAAGGTGCCTCTGTACATTACATTTCTGCACACCTGCGCTTCGAAAAACAATGAGGATAGTTATCTCAGAGGCTGCTATGGATCCGAGGGAATTGGGGGGAATTGCCCCACCCACATTTGCTGGAGAGAGAAAAATATGGTGGATATGCACCAGAGACAGAGGTTTTGCAGAGGCCCAGCCAACTTGATGGGAGAAGCGGGCACCCATCTAGGCAGGACAGAGGCAGAGGAGAAGGATCTTGAGGAGCCAGCTCCCCCTTTAGGGCCAGTGACTTCCCTCACAGAAGAGGTGGAGAGTGAAAGTCGTGAGTGACTGTGACCCATTTCTATCCAGCTGCACAGATTTCTGAGGGGGGGCACCTGTGCACCTGGGAGAGAGAGGAAAGGGAAGGAGAGGCAGTCAAGAATAACAAAGGGCCTTGAAGGGACCTGTTTCCTGGCTATCAGCTTTGGGATGTTAGTGGGAGGTTTGCTCTCAGACCTCTGGGAGTACCCCTGATCTGTGGGCAGTGGGCACCCACAGAGCAACAGGTGTTAAACCCACACTTCCTCCAACTCCACCGTCAGCTGTTTCTACACCAGCTTTTTAAAACCAGCATGCTCCCCTGTGCAGCCCAGAGCCACTGCAGGTGAAGAGAAACCAAAAACTTGAGCTAAGGCGCCACCTTCTGGAAAACAAAAGAATGGTTTCTAATTGCAAGTTAGTTGAACTGGAGTAAACAAATAAAGGTGTGTGCTACTTCAAGTGCAATGGCAGAACACTCTCCAGTTCCATCCATGTTGCTACAAAAGGCCATATTTCATTCTTTCTCATTGCCAAGTAGTATTCTATTGTGTATATAAAGCACAATTTCCTTATCCCTTCATCAGTTGATGGACATTTAGGCTCTTTGCATATTTCGGCTATTGTTGAAAGTGCTGCTATAAACATTGAGGTACAAGTACCCCTATGCATCAGCACTCCTGTATCCCTTGGGTAAATTCCTAGCAGCACCATTGCTGGGCCATGGGGCAGATATATTTTTAATTTTCAGAGGAACGTACAGAGAAAGACAGATACCATATGTTTTCACTCTTATGTTCATCCTGAGAAACTTAACAGAAGACCATGGGGGAGGGGAAGGGAAAAAAAAAGTTAGAGAGGGAGAGAGCCAAACCATAAGAGACTCTTAAAAACTGAGAATAAACTGAGGGTTGATGGGGGTTGGGAGGGAGGGGAGGGTGGGTGATGGGCATTGAGGAGGGCACCCATTGGGATGAGCACTGGGTGTTGCATGGAAACCAATTCGACAGTAAATTTCATATTAAAAAAATGCAATGGCAGAGATACATTTTGTCAAACACAATGAAAAATCACAGGAATATTGAACCGCAAAGAGGAAATGATAATTCTCCAGCGATCGATTACAAAGGCATGGAGTACTGCAATCTAACTGACAAAGAATTCAAAACAGCTGTTATGAAGAGATTCAATGAGCTACAAGAAAATTCAGCATGACGAGTCGATGAGTTTAGGAATAAAATTAATGGACAAGAGTTCTTTACCAAAGAGACTGAAATTAAAAAAAAAAAAGAACCAGACATCCACTAAACTACCCTTTTATTCATGTACAATAAAGTTTTCTATTTCTCTAAAAGAAAAAAAAAACCCAGAAATTCCGGAGATGATAAATTCAATGAATCAGATGAAAAACAGAATGGAGAGCTTAGGAAATAGGATGGATCAGATTGAAGAACAAATTAGTGACTTGGAGGATAGGAATTTAGAAAGGACTCTGAAAAGGAGAGAGAGCTAAGATTTTTTTAAAGCGATGAAACCTGATTAGAGCTATGCGATATGAGAAAAACACATATAACTGGTTTGCCAGAAGAAGAAGAGAGGGGGAAGGGAGCAAGAAGTGTCTTTTGGAAAACAGTAGCTGAGAATTTTTCTAACGTGGGGAAGAAATTGAACATACACATCTAAGAAGCTAATAGAACACCCTATTATCCCATTGCAAAAAGACCCTCCTAAAATATATTATAATGAAACTGTCAAAAATCAATGAGCAAGAAAGGATCTTAAAAGCAGCTAGTGGGGGGGGGTGGGGAATAAAACAATCTACAAAGGAACCCCCATTAGGCTATCAGTGTATTTCTCAGCAGAAACTCTATAGGCCAGGAGAGAGGAATGATACATTCAAAGTGGTGAAAGATAAAAGTTGCCAGCCACCAACACTTTATCTAGCAAAACTGGCCTTCAAATATGAATGGGAAATAAAGGCTTTCCCAGAAAATACAACAACTGAGGGAGGCTCATCACCGCTAGACCTGCTTACAAGAAATGTTGAAGGAAGCCCTTCAGCTGAAACGAAGAGACGTTAATGAGTGACATGATAGCAGATGAAAGTACACAGCACTCTGGCCAAGGTGAAAAATAAAGAAAACTGTAACTCTATGTTGGAATGGCATATTAACCACTTAATTATAATATAAAAGCTTACAGAGGGGCACCTGGGTGGCTCAGTCAGTTAAGTGTCCAACTCTTGATCTTGGCCCAGTCATGATCTCACGGTTCATGGGTTCCAGCTCCATGCTGGGCTTTGTGCTTGGGATTCTCTCTCTCTCTCTCTCTCTCTCTCGCTGCCCCTCCCCGACCCTCTCCCTCTCTCTCCCAAAACAAATAAATAAACTTAAAAAATATATCCTGGTCTTTTTTAAAAAAAGCTTACAGAAAAGAACATTACAAATAACTATACCTACTATAATTTCTCAATGAATTCACAGCATAAAAAGAGGTAACCTGTAACATCAAAAATATAAAAGGGGACGAGTAGAAGGGTGGAAGCTTTATAGGTGAATGAAGATAAGGTGTTATTAACATAAAAAAGGACTGTTTATCTGTGAGATGCTTCATGTAAGCCACATGGCAACCACAAAGCAAAAGTCGAGAATAGACTCATGAAACATAAAACATGAAGAGAATGAGCAAATCACCCTAGAAAATCACCATTTTGCAAAGACAAAAACGGGGGGGGGGGGAGGAGAAACAAGACAATAACCAGAAGGCAAATGATCCGATGGCAGTAGTAAGTCCTTATGTAGCAACAGTTACTCTAAATATAAATGGATGAATTCACCAATAACCAGGCACAGAGTAGCTGAGTGGATAAAATATAACACCCAACATATGCTGCCCACAGGAAATTCATTTCAGTTCTGAAGACACATAGGCTCAAAGTGGACAGATAGAAGGGGATATTCTGTGCAAGTGGAAATCAAAAGAAAGTGGGCATAGCCATACTTTATATAAGACAAAATAGACTTCGTGCCAAAAATGATAAGAGACAAAGAACGTCATTATATAATGATAAAAGGGTCGGGTCAATATATCTAGAAGATATAACAATTGTATGAATATACACACCCAACACTGGAGCACTAAATCTATTAGGCAAATACTGAGAGATATAAAGAGAGAAACAGAAAACTCTCCAATAGGGACTTCAGTACCCCTACTGTGAGCAAAGGATAGATCAGACAGAAAACCAACAAGGAAACATTGGAGTTGAACCATGCTCTAGAACAAATGGACTTGACATACATATATAGAACATTCTACCTAATAGCAGCAGAATACACATTCTTCTTGAGTGCACACAAAACATTTTCCATGGTAGATCATATGATATGGTACAAAACAAATATCAGCAAATTGAAGAAGACTGAAATCATACCAACTATTTTTTTCTGGCTACAATAATAGGACACCAGAAATCCACAACAAGGGGAAAACTGGAAAATCTACAAATATGTGCACTAAACAACACACTTCTGAACAACCAATGGATCAAAGAAGAAATCAAAAAGAAAATTAAAAAGTTATCTTGAAAGAAATAAAAATGGAAACACAACATATCAAATCTTATGGGATGGAGCATAAGCAGTTCGGAAAGGAAAGTTTGTGGTGATAAACGCATATATTGAGAAATTGAATGACCTCAAATAACCTAACTTTACACTTCAGGTAACTAGAAAAAGAAGAACAGATTAAGTCCAAAGTTATGAGAAGAAGGGAAATAATAAAGATCAGAGTGGAAATAAATGAAATAGAGAACAGAAAAGCAACAAAACTAAAAGTTGGTTTTGTGAAAAGGTAAACAAAAACTGACAAACCTTTAGCCAGACTCACCAAAAAAAGAGAGAGAAGACTCAATAAATAAAATTAGAAATGAAAAAGGAGACAACTGATACTACAGAAATACATAAGACCATAAGACACTATTATGAACAATTATATGCCGACAAATTAGATAACCTAGAAGAAATGGATAAGTTTCTAGAAACATAACACCTACCAAGACCAACTCAGGAAGAAATACAAAATCTGAAAAGACCAATGACAAGCAAAGAGATTGACTCAGGAATCAAAAGGCTTCCAACACAGAAAATTCTAGAGCTGATCACTTCACTGGTGAATTCTACCAAACGTTCCAAGAAAAATTAATACCAATCCCACTCAAACCTTTCCAAAAAACTGCAGAGGTGGGACTACATCTAAACTACATCTAAACTCATTCTATGAGACCTTGACACCAATGCCAGATAAGGACACAACAAAAAAAGTGAACTATAGATCAATATTCCTGATGATATAGATGCAAAAATTCTCAGCAAAATATTAGCAAACCAAATTCAAGAACACAAAAAAAGGATTATACACTATGACCAAGTGGGATTAATCCCTGATATGCAAGGATGCTTTAACATACACAAATCAATAAATGTAATATATCACATTAATAAAATGAAAAATTTTAAGTCACATGATCATCTCAACAGATGCAGAAAAAACATTTGACAAAATACAGCATCCTTTCGTAATAAAAACCCTTGGCAGATTAGGTATAGAAGGAGTATTTACATACCTTAATGTCATAAATACCATATATGCCAAACCCACAGCCAACATTATACTCAATGGAGAAAAGTTGAAAGCTTTTCCTCTAAGATCAGGAACAAGACAAGGGTGCCCACTCTCACCGGTCTTATTCAATGTAGTATTAGACATCCTGGCTAGAACAATTAGGTAAGACAGAGAAATAAAAGGCATTCAAACCAGGAAGGAAGAAGTAAAACTGTCACTATTTGCAGATGATATGATTCTGTATATAGGAAATTCAAATGAATCAAACAACAGCTGGAACTAACCAATGATTTCAGTAAAGCTGCAGGATATGAAATCAAGGTACATTTCTATACACTAAGGATGAAACATCTGAAAAAGAAATCAAGAAAAATTTCCCATTAACAATAATATCAAAAAGAATAAAATACTTAGGAATTAGTTTAACCAAGAAAATGAAAGATCTGTACAATGAAAATCACAAGACTTTGCTGAGAGAAATCAAAGAAGACACAAACAAATGGAAAGACAACCTATGTTCATGGATTGGAAAAATAAATACTGTTAAAATGTCTACACTACCCAAACCCATCTATAGATTCAGTACAATCCACATCAAAATATCAATGGTATTTTTCACAGAAAATAGAAAAAAAAATTTCTAAAATTTGTTTGGAACCACAATGTAAAAACAAATCAAAACACTAAGACCCAGATTAGCCAAAGCGATTTTGATGAAAAAGAACAAAGCTGGAGGTATCATACATTCTGATTTCCAACTATACTACAAGGCTACAGTAATAAAAACAGTAGAGTACTGGCACAAAAACATATACATAGACCAATAAAATAGAATAGAAAGCCCAGAATGAAATTCCTGGTTATACAGTCAGTTAATAGTTGGCAAGACAGCCAAGAGCACCACTCACAAAAATTAACTCGAAATGGATCAAAGACCTGATACTGTAAGACTCCTGGCAGAAAATGAAGAGAATGCCCTTGACATTGGTCTAAGCATTGATTTTTTGGACATGACACCAAAAGCACAAACCTCAAAAGCAAAATCAACAAATGGGACTACAATAAACCTGAAAACTTTTGCACAGCAAAAGAAACAATTCACAAAATGAAAAGGCAATCTACAAAATGGGAGAAAACTTTTACAAATCATATAGCAGATAAAGGGGTTAATATCCAAAAAATATAAAGGACTCATAAAACAACTCACTAGCAAAAACCAAACAGTCTGATTTAAAAAGGGCAATCTCTAATTCCTCATGGTACACTTTTTACATTTCTTAAAAATTTATCAGACTTATTTTTAATAAGTTTTATTTCTTCCATTAGCTATTTTCCAACCATGCTGAACATTTAGATTTTTAACATTTTCCACTGTCATAAGTATTGTTGCATTGAGTGTCTGTGAACCAAAATCATGGGAAAATTCCATGATGATTTTCTTGGGATAAACTCTGGGAAATGGAATTACTAGGTCAAAGGGTATTTACATTAGGCTTTTGTATATATTGCTCATAAGCCGTCCAGAAGTTTGTGCCCACTTTTACTGCCATCAGTCCTGTGTGTTTGATCTTGACTTCCTCAGAGCCTTAAAATTTTACCAATTTGCGATCGGTCATTCTTCCATGTTCCTCAAAGTTTTGGAGGTTCACTTTGTAATATCCCACTGAAAAGATGCAGCTCAACTAATCAAGAACAAATACAACCTGGAAGAATTTAAAGAAAGGATAAAGCGCAGAACGATCAGAGGCTTGGAGCAATTGCTAAGATTTACGAGATCTTATTTCCTTTTTCAGAGTAAAAATAAGAAAGGGAGTTACCTACTTCTTGGGCTTATCACATGCTACTAAAAGGTGGCAGAGACAAATTTTATTTTCTTCAATGTCTTTTAATTTAGTCATGAGGAAAAGCCTTACACTGGGAAGCATTTACTATCAAAGTAGGAAAGGAGAGCAATTTTACCTGAGTTCAGGTTCACAGTTTTAGACAAATAACCTCCTAAAATAAAGAAAAATCTGGACAACTATGTAGCATAGGACTCTGGATTTCAAATATCAGGGAGACTACTCTCTGCAAGATGGATTGGATTTCCTCTTCGTAACATGAGGCAGATATGGATGGAGCAGAGGGAATTATGGGAAAAAATACTTCAACTCACTCTTACAAATAGGTGTTTCCTTATCCCAAGTGACAGTATTGCCTGAGAGGTGACAAGCTGCAGAAGGGGAGCCAACGAGTCGATACCTAGAAGCAAAGAATGAAAAATGATTATACTCTACACTTCTTACTTAAGTCGCCATGAGAAAATAATTGCAGGTAGATGTTACAAATTACAGGCAGATTAAAACAGGAGAAGTCAAGGAAGAAACCTCATCTCTATCTGCGAACTAGTCCTTTATTTCTAAGGACAAGCTTATATTCTTACTGCTTTTATCCATGTTTACTGCTAGCCCCTCACCACTGAACACAAAAATTCCCTTCATCGTGGGACATTTTGTACTTGTCTTTAGGGAACCTCAGGAGTTATTTTATTCATGCGCACTTCCATCAAGGAAATGATAAGCTCCTTGATTAACAGGGAAGATGCCTTATTGAAATATTCACATCCTCTAGCACCTTGCCTAGAGATCAAGCATGTGGTACTCAAAGGACAGAAAGATGGCCTTACTAAGAAGATTCAAAAGTGAGAAGCAGGGGAAACAGCTAACCATCTTCACACCTTACATGTAAAAGGCAGGGGTACTTAACTATTTTGCCATCAAATCACTCAAAGTAGGCCACAAAATTTGGAACATTTTGTCATCACTTATTTTTTATTGATTAGGTAACTATACAGTTACTGTAAGACATGTCACAAAGGATATCCAGCTAAACCATTCACGTGTTCCATGTACAGTAGGGTTAAACTTGATTAAGTAAAAGGTAAGGGATATAATGCAATGTCATATAATAGTGAGCAGTTACTGGAACAGCTAAGAACTTGGCTTCTTGATTACCCAAGACACGTGATCAGGACAGTAACCATTTGTAGCAGAGTCTACTGATATCTCCAGTATCTCCTTTCCTCTTCTTCATTAGTAATGAAACTGTGTGTTTTTAACTGGGCCATTGGCCACCTCATTAAAGGCTTCATTTCTCAGCTTCCCTTCAGTTGCGTACAGCCATATGGCTAAGTTCTGGCTAAAGGGATGCCCCTGGAGTGTCTTGTGAAACTTCTGGAAAGTGTCTTTAAAGGAATGGGTGTTCTCTTCTTCCATTATTTCTCTCTGCTGGCTGGAGTTTGGGCCATGTGATGACACAGAGTCTCAAATAGAAGGATCCCAG
This sequence comes from Lynx rufus, assembly GCF_022079265.1. Taxonomy (NCBI): domain Eukaryota; kingdom Metazoa; phylum Chordata; class Mammalia; order Carnivora; family Felidae; genus Lynx; species Lynx rufus. Next base: position 28,568,283 of record NW_025814829.1, on the reverse strand, counting down.
GTTTATGTGGATCATGGAACCAGCTATCAGCCCTGGACTTGGAAACTTTACAGTCTTCTTTGAAGGACTGCTCCTGTTCTTAACCTCAGAGAGAAGTAAACTACTATCTTGTTTAAGCTCCTATTATTTTATTTGTTCTTTTATAGCTTAATCTAACCCTAATATATACCAGCTCTTGCAAAAATAGTGATATAAAGATGATGGGGAGCTATGTGGGCATAGCAATGACAGTGAATACTTTTGTAGGCATATTGAGTCACTTTTGTTGACAAATTGTAGACAAATTGGGTGAATTTTACTTACTGTTACTTTTCATTGATTATAGTGTAAAATCCTTTCAAATGTGCCAACAAATATTTAATCTTCAGAATTTCTTCAAAGAAACAGCTTGAGAGCCACTAGTATGTTTCCTTCCGCCTGCTTTCTGTCCTACATTTAAAAGTTGTCTTATGAGCACAACATCACAGATGTTGCTCGACTTCTGACTATAGAGGTTGCTCTTAATGTGTTCACTATGACTAATTAGAGAACTGGAGTAAAAAAAATGTGAAGCAGGTTCCAGCCTATGTGTGGCTGTAAAAAACAGTGAATATTTTTTAAAGTGTTATAAGACACTAATATGCTACGATCGCCATTATGTTGTAATTCTTCCTGACTCGATTACCCATCTCTCTGAAACTCATAATTGTACTCAAGCCTTACTCCTTAGCTTCCATCAGCATTAGAAATTTGGGTGGCCATAAAGCGAAACCACTGTTCAAGAAAAGCCATGAGATTCCCTTCCCTATAAGCAAATATACACACTGTGAGAAGCATGCTGAGACAGGCATCGGAGAGTCCATTGCATGAGGTCAGGGATGGGATAATTAAGGGCTGGAGGGTGGTGCTCCTTCCATCCTTCCTATTTGTTCACGGACTTCTAAGTATTTGGGAGTAGAGGGAATCTATGGAGATATTCAATAGGCTGCAAATGATTAAAAGTTGCTCACAGATAGGATGCTGCGGCACAAATCATATAACAATATGATAAATCATAACAATAAATCATAACACAATTGTGTATTAAACTTTGCATCTCACAGAGAAAATAAACTTTCTCTCCAGGAGCCATTTATAAAAGTTGTATCATATCACTCGGCAGAGTGTACCCCAAGAATGTGCACAGAGAAGAAATCAAAACAGCTCTACACCCTCATTATAATATAACAACACTAGGAATTAATAATCACAGAATAAACACAAAATTGAAAGTTTTGGACCTTGGTCAAAGACAAAAGTAAAGCAGCCATTGCAGATTACCTATAGGATAACAATGACGCATGATCATTGAGTCATGTGCCCAAAACTCTTCAAAGTGCTTTGCATCAATTAATTTAATCTTTATTTTTTTAAATTTTTTTAACGTTTATTTATTTTTGAGACAGAGAGAGACAGAGCATGAACGGGGAGGGGGGCAGAGAGAGAGGGAGACACAGAATCCGAAGCAGGCTCCAGGCTCTGAGCCATCACCCCAGAGCCCGACGCGGGGCTCGAACTCACCGACTGCGAGATCGTGACCTGAGCTGAAGTCGGACGCTTAACCGACTGAGCCACCCAGGCGCCCCAATTAATTTAATCTTTAAAATGATGCTTTGAAGTGAATGTTATGCATAGCTCCCATTTTACAAAAGAGGAAACAGAGAGTTTAACAAATTTGTTCAAATTCACATGACAGATATTGAGGTTCGAGTTTGAATAATGTTAATTGGCCTTAACAGCCTGTAGCAATAAACCTTACATTATTCAGCTACTTCATTACAAATACTGATGCAAATATTACTCTTTGAAAATTTCTAGGACACTGATGCCAAAACCGTCCTTAGAGAAATATTTAGTACTTTTGTTATTTGACAAGAAAATTTTCAAATAAATGAGCACAACATTTTATGTTAGATGTTTTAAAGACTATAAACATGAACATATGAAAGAAGCTGGTCTGAGGAATTATTAAAATAAATTAATAAGAAAAATGGAATATAAATGATGAATAAATCTAAGAGCCATTTCTTTAAAGTGGTCGATTGAAATAAACAAAACTTGGCCAATTGTAACCTCACAAAATGACACATCTACAAATATATATACATGAACGAGAAAGTAGTTATCATCACAGATATTAAAAAAACTCAATACTTTATCAAAATATTATATCCTCTCTATCTTAATGAAATTGAAAACATCCATGAGACATATCAATCTAAAGGAAAAATAAAATGTATCAGGATGTATTTAAAAATAGGTAGAACAGCTGATAAACCCGTATCTGTTTGAGTGTATGTTTTTTTTTAACCTTTTTGGATATGTACCTAGGATTGGAATTGCTGGATCATATGGTAATTCTGTGTTAACTTTTGAATCACCGAACGGTTTTTCTCAGAGGCTGCACCATTTTACATTCCCAGTAGCGATCACAAGGGTTCCATTTTGTCCACATCCTCACCACACTTTTGTTTTCCATTATAGCCATCCTATAATGTATGGAGTGGGTTTGATATGCATTTCTCTAATGACTAATAATATTTAGTATCTGTTCATGTGTTTCCTGGACATTTGTCTGTCCTCTTTGGAGAAATGTGTACTCAAATCCCTTGCCCATTTTTAAGTTGGGTTGTTAGTTTTTTTTGTTGTTTAGTTGCAGGACTTCTTTATATAGTCTGTATATCAAACCCTTGTTAGAGAAATGATTTGCAAATATTCTCTCCCATTCTGTGGGCTGTCCTGTCACTGCCTTGATATGTCCCTGGTGTTGCCTGGGGTTCCCATCATTTGAAGGACTGATGAACTAAGAAGTCAGAACTCCTTGTTGGGGGCAAGGGGTGAGCAGGGCAAAATCTATACTTTCCAGATAATGCAATTGATACTGGAGTCCAATTTAACCACCTCTCTCTTCTAAGGGTAACTGAGCTCGACTGACATGTGGGTCACATGCATATTTTCAGGTAAAAAAGGCTAGAAGACTTCATAGCAAAATATTAACTACGATGAGTGGTAGAACTGTGGGTGGTGATTTTTTTGATCTTTGGGTTATTCGTGGCTTCCAAGTATGTCTAATGAATATATGTTCAATCCAATAAATATGTTCACTCCAATAAAATTCATTGGATTTTACAATCCAATAAAATTCTATTTTTTTCTCTGAATTTGTTGTGGCAACTGAAAATTAATACACATTCTTTAATTGCTCCCTCTAAGTTGAGGCGATGTTTCTGGCATGGTTCCCTGTGCCAAAGAAAAGTTCAGAGCAAGAACTCATTAATGTTCCTGCTCTGTGCATGTTCATACTTACATTTCCCAGAGCTGCTATCACGTTAAGATTTACCCTGCAACCCCTAATTCAAGGTCCTCCAATTCAGCTATAGTGCTTGCTCGCTGATCTTAGTTAAGAACATTGCATGCATGGGGACACCTGGGTGGCTGAGTTGGTTAAGCCTCCAACTTCGGCTCAGGTCATGATCTCGCAGAGCTTGAGTTCGAGCCCTGTGTCAGGCTCTGTGCTGACAGCTCAGAGCCTGGAGCCTGCTTCGATTCTGTGTCTCCCTCTCTCTCCACCCCTCCCCTGCTTGTACTCTGTTTTTCTCTCAAAATTAATTAAAAAAATTTTTTTAAAAGAATGTTCCATGCATGGTACAACTAGCATTTTTCCTTTTACTCATTTAATAGACTGGTCCTTTTTATCCAGTGAATATCTTACCAGGCTTCACACATACTACCTTCCGCAGGAACCTGGTGCTGTCCTCTAGTTAAAATACAAATTGCTTGCTACTCCTTTTTTTATTTTTAGGATGTATTTTATTTTTTAAATTATTTTTTCTAAAAGTTCACTTATTTATTTTGAGGGAGGTGGGGGGAGGGGCAGAGAGGGAGAGAGAGAGAATCCCAAGCAGGCTCTGCACTGTGCCCAACACAGAGCCCAATACGACGCTTGAACCCACAGACCATGTGATACTGACCTGAGCAGAAATCAAGAGTCAAGACACTCAACCAACTGAGCCACCTGGGCATTCCAGCTGTTGCTACTTTTTTATATTCCTTTGGTCATATGCCTATGTTCAAGCTATCATCTCTATCCGGGAGTTCCTATTGACAACTTTTTGAAGTGTAGATGATAGTCTAGTGTGTCTGGTTGGGAGTAGGTCAGAGATAGCATTGTTGCTCTGAAACTCATATTCCAGGGATAGTGCTTTCAACTCACCCTTCATTACAAGAATAATTCACTGTTGATCCAAACTGGGTATCTGTGTTTATATGTACCATGCCATTGAAGGGTACTGGAGGAGCTCCACATGATTTTCCTATGGGAGAGAAGGAAAATTTGGGACTAGGTGTAGAGTTCAAATTACCTTTGCTTTTACGATTCAGTCTGGAGTGTAGCAGACTGAACAGTCTGTATACTTCTGATTGTTCCAAAGGATTGACCACATTGAGGAAGTGCACCAACTTCAGACTCAAGCAGCTCTGGAGCACTGCTTTTTAAAAGATGATGCCTGAATCTCCCAACAGAAGAAATATATGGATAAAGAATTGTTTTCTCATCCCACGAGCCTAAATCAAAGGCCTCAAAATTTGAGATTTCCCCTCCATCTTGGTTATTGAAGCACAGGTCACTGTGATCTACGTGATTTTCTTTTGTGTCCCTATTTCACTCATGTCATTGTTTTAGCCATCAAAAGTAACCTCCAGGGAATGGAAACTCCCCCTCTGATTCCTTTTGTGAGAGACATTCTTGCGAAATAAATATTGAGTCAAGATTGCAAAAACTCCAGGCAATAAGAAAGGCTGACCTACAAGTTCACCCTCCATTTAAATACCGTGGGCAAACTTCGATGTCTACAAAATTTGAACAAGTTAAATGAGATCCCACGGATGCTTTGACATACATGAATTAGCTCCCAGGATGGGGTTACTCACGTCTACACGTATCTTCGGCACTGGACCAGACCAAGTTTTCCAAGCAGGTGATAGAAAACGTAGACTCAAAATACCCAGGGGAACATTTAAAAGTCAAAGATGTCCCAACTGGAAACTCAGATTCATCAGTCTGAGTTGTAGGCTTGGCAAATGGAAACTGTTTTGGGGCTTTACAGTAACCTGGAGAGCAAAACCACAGGAATACAAAAGTGAGCCGAGAGATTTCCGCCCTTCCTCCTCTTTCTGTCCAGTTAAGCTGATAGATGGGTTCATGGAGACAGACTTCTAAAAACGGCAAAAGGTCTTTTTCCCCTTCAAGTTACCTTAGGATGGGGCTTTCCAGCAGCATTTACTCATCAGGAAATTTTTACTACTTGGAAGACGATTCACCTCTTTGGCCTTTTTGCTCTTGTTTCACCAAAGCATGAATTTCATTGATTTTTAAAGTTTATTCATTTATTTTGAAAGCCAGAGAGAGCACAAGCAAGAGAGGGGCAGAGAGAGAGAGAGAGAGAGAGAGAGAGAGAGAGAGAATCCCAAGCCGGCTCTACACCACCAGCACAGAGCCCAATGCGGTGCTCAAACTCACAAACCATGGGATCATGAACTGAGCCAAAACCAAGAGTCGGACGCGTAACCGACTGAGCCACCTGGGCACCCAAAGCAAGAATTTTAGCTGAGGATGTCATGTGTCAGGCCTATCAGACTGCCTCTGTGTAGAGTTAACCATCCATACCCTCATTTATTACCGTTAATATACTCATATCCATCAAGACATATTTTACCCTCTCTCTCCATTTGTTCCTCCCAACCTCATTCTCAGGGTGTCCACCATAAGTAGCTTCTCTGGCACTAAATAGCAGTCACTACTTGTAGTGGGTTGAATGATGTCCCCCGAAAAGACACATGCGTCCAGGACCTCACAATGGAAACGTACTTGGAATAAGGATCTTTTCAGCTATAATTAAGGTAACAATCTCAAGATGAGATCATCCTGGATTACCAGGGTGGGCCTTCAATCCAATGACTGGTGGTGTCTATAAGAGAAACGAGAGGGACATTTGAGACACAGAGACACAGGGGAGAAGGCCATGTGAAGACAGAGGCAAAGATCAGAACGATGTGTCCACTAGCCCTGGAATGCCAGGAGCCACCAGTATCTAAGAGAGGTAAAGGAGGATTCTCCTCTAGAATCACAGGAGGGAGCATGGCCCTACCAAAACCCTGATTTCAGAATTCTAGCCTCCAGATCAGTGAAGAGAATAAATTCCTATTGTGTTAAGCCACCTAGTTTGTGGTAATTTGTACGCAGTCCTAGGGAACGAACAGACCGCTCTTCTTCTGATGCTAAACCAGAGATTTAAGGAAAAGGACAAAACACACGAAGCCATCAAGTACCTTCTTTAGCATATGAAAATCCCTTTGGAAACTTCCCCTTCCCCTTGCCTTTACCTCCCCGCCATGCCCCCTCACCCCCACCCATATAACCAGTCTCTCCTCAAGGTCCTGAGGCAGCTCTTTCTGCCCATGGGTCCTGTCTCCGTCCTTTAATAAAAACACCTTTTTGCGCTGGAAAAAAAAAAAAAAAGCTATGTCTTTTTTTATGAGAGGGTATATTGTGTGCTGCATATTTCAAATAGAGTCTGACCTCAACGATCTCCTTTTTGGAGGAGACTGCTTCTGTTTGCCCATTCAATAAGCGTGCCTGGTGGCCTAGGCAACTGCTTTTAAAGAAATCTCACTAGATTCTAATGGGAAGGGGAGGGGCAGCAAAGAAAAGTTAAACGCGTTTTATCATGTGTTGCCTTTTCTCATCGGATTGCTTTTCTCTGTCATGTGGTATCCCAAGTCTGGTGCCACCTCCCTGTGTACCCTGCTTCTGTCTTGGGAAGGCCTACAGTCAGTCCTCAAGAACCAGGTAATTTTCAGTCCTTCGGAAGAAACAGCCTCTTCCTTTCCATACTCTTTCCCTTGAGCTGATCTTTCCTTGCTTCTGACTCTCAGAACGGGTAAGTTCAAGGGCAAAGATTAAGGTGGGCCCCACAAGCCAGCGGACAGAGGGGCATACTTTGAGTCAAGGTCTTAAGCTACAAAAGTAGAGTCTCTTTGGTCACTTAGCCTATTTGGCATAGGACCGGCTAAAGCCTTAGCTAAATAATATCCATATTGCCAGTTTTGCAGACGATGAACTTGAGGGGAGTGTTTGGCAATCATCCGCCATTGGTTACTGTTCATAGCCAGTTGTTTTCATGTCCTCTCCAGTGAATACGTTTTTCTTCTTGATCTTCCCCTCCCCGTCCCTCTCCTTTCTTACCCCACTCTGCTCACCACTGCACCAGCAAGAAGAGTTTCAGAACTTTGACGCTTCCACTTATGACAAAGTTGAACTCACAAGCACACACCATAATCTTAGAGACATATGAAGGATCTGGGCCTGATATTCTGAAGCCACTTGGGGTACGTGGGTACTGACCAGCAGGACCAACAAGTTCACAGGAAGGGGCAGGGCCGCTCCAAATCCCATTCCCTTCACCGTCGCTTGTGCAGCGGATGGTGCTCTCCCCGACGAGGTTGAAGGTCATCCCTCTGGCCGAGCGGGGGTCACACATATAAGTAATTTCCTCTCCATAGGGAACGTCTCCCTGAGGAGTTCCGGTGTGGTTCCCATTAAGGATAGATGGAGGGCTTGGACAAAAGATTTCTAGAAGGAACACAAGAGCTATAAGTTACATCAAAATGTTTACATTTTAACCCGAGTTGATTCTACAATTATGGGATGCTGTGACTGTGTAGCCAATTAAATGATTAAACTCTCAGGGAGAGTATAAACCATAAAATAAATATATTAGGCCGCTGTTGAGATGCTTCCAAATGAAATGACACTGAAACCAATGTTTATTATTACAACGTCCAGGAGGGACTTAATCATCCTAAACTCTTTGAAGACGTAAAACTTCTGGATAATTGAGAGCTCATTCTTTTAAAATAGACAAAAATCTTAACCACATTGACAAGAAAGGCATTCATTTAATAAGAAAGTTATCCATTAATTCAACAGGAATTTTTTTGAGGACCTTCTGTACATCCCCTACTATTTTAAGTACAAGATAGACCAAATCTTTTAACATCGAGGCTCTTCATCCCAGGGAAATCTTTCAAAATATATTATACATTTACTATCTATCACTGATTTAATCTTTTCTTGATGACTTGAGGCTGTTAGGCTCCAAAGCAAAATGAATGGTTGTAGTAATGCCATCATAATGAAATGAAACATCCCAATGGCCCTGTGCATGCTCCAGAAGACTCAGAAATGTTTTACGACTTTGTGATACTTATTGGTTCCTACAGGGGTTTTTGTTTGTTTGTTTGTTTTTATTTGTTTTTGTTTTTAATTTTTTAATGTTTTTATTTTTTTGAAGGAGAGAGAGCGGGGGAGAAGCAGAGAGAGAGAGGGAGACATCGAATCCAAAGCAGGCTCCAGGCTCTGAGCTGTCAGCACAGAGCCTGACGCGGGGCTCAAACTCACAAACCGTGAGATCATGACCCAAGACGGAGTCTGGACGCTCAACCGACTAAGCCACCCAGGTGCCCCTGTGTGTTTGTTTTTAAATAACGATCTGGAGAAGCTCCTTTCCCCTTCTGCTTTGATCTATATTTGGGAAGATGATACTCTTGAAAGGATTATGGATAAGCTAATCAAAGGTGGACTAACCTAACCAACATTTGTCCTCTAGCAAGTGATTTTAGCTGTATCTGGCTTCTTGGGAGCATTTTTTTTCTTTCTTTCATGCTTCTTAATTAACTATATTCCAGGAAAGTTAACATTTTCAAATAGCTGGCTTCCAAATATGAAGGATATAATGATCAAGTTTCGTTATAGAAATACAAAGGTTCCAAACAATTTTAGAGCAAAACATTCATTTGAAAAAAAAAATTCTATTGTAAACATATTTTTCAATAGTTATGATCAGAAGGTGAAGCAACATCCTGTTTGTCTTAGTGAAGAAGTAAATGGGCAGACTGAATATATTCATAGTATTTCTGTATTTAACACATTATATTTCTGTCCTCTTACAAACAAAAACTAGGGCGCCTGGGTGGCTCAGTCGGTTGAGGGTTTGACTTCGGCTCAGCTCATGATCTCATGGTTTGTGAGTTTGAGCCCCATTTCGGGCTCTCTGCTGTCAGCACAGAGCCTGCCTCAGATCCTCTGTCTCCCTCTCTCTCTGCCCCTCTCCTGCTTGAGCTCTCTCTCTCAAAAATAAACATTAAAACACACACACACACACACACACACACACACACACCAAAACCAAAACCAAAACCAAAAAACTAGCTCCCTTCATCCCACTTCCCTGTGCAGCAATAATCCCATTTCTCTACTCCTGTGACACCAGGACTCCTCTGAGATGTGGCCTATGGTCTGCCCTTCCTTCCCTTCATTCCCCCTTGAACTCATTCCAATCAGAACATTTGTCCCACAATTCCACTGAAACTCCTTGTTGAGGCCAATTGGTACCTTCAAGTCATTATACCCAATAATAATTTTCTACCATCTTATTTGACCTCTCTGGAGAATCTCACCTCCTTCAGAGAATTTTCTCTTGGCTTCTAAGATATATCACCCTCCTGTTTCTCTGTCTCTGTCTCCCTCTCTCTCTCCCTGGGTACGGTTGACCCACATAGTGACTGGACAACCCTATCCCTTCCCATATCTTACACTCTGCTCTCCACAAGTGAAGCTCCTGTATGTCCGCACCCATCGCCATTACAGTATCATTGACTGTATTCCTTACGTTGCATCTTTTACAGACATACTCGTTCTGTAACCGGAAGCCTGTACCTCCTCCTTTCCTGGTTTTTCTCTTAATATACTGGCTGCTGCTTCTTCATCTCTTTTGTTGATTCATTCTCACCTTTCCAACTTATTAGTGTTGGATTTACAAGGCTCAGCCCACGCATCCCTTTTCTGGCCCCATTCCCCCCCTCGGTGATCTCACTGAATTTCTATTTTAAACTCGGTTTCTTGGGGCGCCTGGGTGGCTCAGTTGGTTAAGCGTCCGACTTCGGCTCAGGTCATGATCTCACGGTCCATGAGTTCGAGCCCCGCGTCTGGCTCTGTGCTGACAGTTCAGAGCCTGGAGCCTGCTTCGGATTCTGTGTCTCTCTCTCTCTCTGCCCCTCCCCTGCTCATGCTCTGTCTCAAAAATAAATAAAAACATTAAAAAAAAAAAACTCTGTTTCTAAACCATCGGCAAATTGTGTCATTTCACCTTTCAGAATATACCCAGCCTGTGACCACTTCTTACCTCTTCTCCCACTGCTATCCAACATCTGTGGTTAGATCTGTGTAACAGCCTTCCAACTTATACCCTCAGTCATCCCCCTACATTTCCTTGGCTGCATCTCCCTTTTGGGCCCTCAGCTGCTTTCTCACTTGGGAATGCTGATTGACACCCCTGTCACCTCCTTTTCTAACAGTACTGGCTGTCTCAGCCCCCCGGAAGTGAGGGGGAGATAGGGGCTCTCGCACATTACGTAGAGGTCACAGTAACTCCCACATCAAACATGACTGGGATCCATGGTCACTCTGGCTCCTTCCACCACTTCTGGTCTTAAATGGAGCAGGTCATGGGCTCCGGTGTCTTCAGAGTTTGTCCAGAGGGATGAGATAATACAGCGTAGGAACAAGGGCCTTAATACCCTTGGGATAAACAGGAGACAAGAGACAGGGAAGATCCAGCAAATAAACTGCTCATTCTTTCTCTTTCTACTAGACAGTTCTGGTTTCACAGAACCTCTTCAGGGATGTGTTATATGAGCCAACAGCCAGCTGGTTTTTTTGTTTGCTTGTTTTGGTAAAGCTTACGGCCACCTCAGCAACACAACATATTTTATTTATCAGCTTTTCTTTCCTTCCTGCACCCTTTTTTCCTCCTTCAGTCTTGTTGCTCCAGAACGGCACCCTCTAATAGAGCATGACAATTTATGCTTTGCCTCCAACACTGTTTTCCAGGGAATCTCGATCTAAGGTATGTTCCTTCCAACTGAGTCCTCTCTAGAGTAGCCAAAGTGATATCATTAAAAATAAATTCCATCATGTTACTTTTCTACTTACAGTGCTCCAGTGGCTTTCTATCTTGCTCAGAATGAAAACCCATGTTGTTACGGGATGTACAGTTACCGCTCTTTTATCACCTCCGACTACTCCTCTATTCGCTCGCTCCGTATCAGCCATATCGGCTTCTGAGAACATGTCAAAAACAGGTTTGCCAAAGAAAATGCCGGGAACGTGTCTGCCTTGGGCCTTTATACCATCTGTATGGGAAGTTATTCCTCTGTCTATGTCCATTGGTAGTAACCACTTTCCATCAATACTCAAATGTCACTTTCTCAGTGAGGATTCTCATCATCACCTTATTTTACTTATTTATTATTTTTAAATGTTTATTTATTTATTTTGAGAGAGAGAGAGAGAGAGAGAATGAACAAGTGACGAAGTGCCAGAGAGAAAGAGAGAGAGAGAGAATCCCAAGCAAGCTCCATGCTGTCCAGTGCAGAACCTGACGTGGGCTCAGTCTCACAAGCCATGAGATCAGGACCTGAGCTGAAACCAAGAGTCAGATGCTCAACTGACTGAGGGACCGAGGTGCCCCTCTATAATCACCTTATTTTAAATGGAGACTTTATTCTTTTCCTGGCATTCCTTATCCCCCTTCATATAACCGTTTTATTGCATCACTCTGTTTTTTTTTTTCTTAATAACACTTGGCGTTATTTGAAATCATCTATTTATGCATTTGCTTGTTATTTTCTTTGTCTTTCCTTCTGCACAAGAATATAAACAACACGAAAGCAGGGTCCTAGTCTTTCTTGTTGACAGGTATATTCCTAGTGTCTAGAAGACTGGTTGTTGGCACATAGCAGGTGCTCAAAAATTTTTGTTGAAAGAATGAGGACAGGAATGAATAGATGATTGAAGGAAGGACAGAAAAGCGGAAGCGGGAGTATCATTTTTGACAGGAAAAAGCGCCCAGGCCTTAAATTTCTCTCCATCTATGAAGCATGTCTTTCCACCTGTAGCACAAAGGATGCTCGTAAACGTTTATAGGATGGTATCCAAAACACATGATGCGCAGATTTATTTCCCCCAGAAACAATCCTTGCAACAAAGAAATATTTCAATCAAAAGTGAAGATAAACAGAGGGGCAAACGTTAGATAATTTTACAGGCAAAGCACATTGAACAAACAAACAAGGAGGAAGGTGCAGACCTGAACAGATATCCCTTGTACTCACGCTCACACACAGGAACACTGTTGTTCCAAAGGCTTTTCATTTCAACCAAGGTACAGTAACTAGCAGAACTTCCCTTTAAACGGAACCTGAGGAACAAAAGCAGTAGTGACCGGGCGAGCGCACATGTCTCTCTCCCCTTCACTGACAGATCTCAGCTTCTGTCCTTCTGCTGAAATACAGTTTCGGTCCTAAGTTAAACCCCAGGTGAAAAAGTTCCGCTCATTTGTTTTCTCAGCTGATAGAGGGACTGACACCAAGACGTCTGGAGAGATTGCAGTTTCCAGTGAGGACAGAGCAGTAACAACTGTCTCTGGTCCTCGGCCTTCAGGAGGTCATCTGCCCCTGACTGCCCTCGGACAGCTCCCTATTTGTCTCTGTAAGGAACTTTGTCCTCTAACGCAACCCGTAGCCCTTTCCTTTCTTACTGGACCAGGAGGGAAACAACTTCCAATTCAAGTTAGCAAAGAGAAAGGCATCAGAGACTGCCCCTTTTTGCCAACACATTCGGAATGTTCCCGAATGACACCTGTGGCATATCCAGATTATTGATGAGAAAACCAAATTATCTAGGAAAAATAAGAAAAGGTGAGAAGAGAGGATTCTTTGGAGGACAATCATCCCCAAACATCTGGCTTATTGTTGGACCAATAGCTGCCTGAGTTGCCTCCAGGTGTTTATTGGGTGACAGATATTTAATGCCTGATGAAGGGCCCTTGGAATGTACTGACAACAACATGCTTTTTACCTGTCAGCGGTGTGGGAACATAATACCAAGATCACTTACAGTCACATAAAGAGTTAATGACATTGCTTGGAACATGAACATCAGTCTTCATGCTCCTGCAACACAGCCTAATCCTAATCAGATGACATATAATTAGATTTAAAAATACTCCCATTTACTCTTTCATTCCTATTCCACATTTCACTACTGACTGGTTTCAAATTTTCTTGAAACGGTCCCTGCATGTCACTTATCTTATAAGTAACTTTCTTTTCTATATCAAACTTTTTTAAAACAACCCCTCTGCAATATTTCTCCCTTGGCGCCTACAAATTACTTTTTATTCATACGTGTAATAAATAGGCATCAGTAGTAATAAATAGTTTCACTTCAATAGTCAAGATCTGTTGTTATACTTCTGCTGTTCAGTATATTTTACTGTTCTTCCTTTTTAAGCATCCGTTCATGGTTCTATGTGGTTGCTACAATACTTCCCAATCGTTGCCTCAAATACTAGTCTTTTTTGGTACTTCTGTTCCATTAGACAGCTTGCTTTTTGGATAAACCCCCACTGCCCAGGGCGCCAGCATATTAGCATCCAGAACTGAGTCCCTGGTCTCCATGCCAGGTCATCATACTCACCCCTCATTGCAAATGAAGGACACTTTTGCCCCAAGCTGGAAATTAAGTGGAAAGAGCACACGACCGTTAGGGAGTTGGTCCAGGAAGTCATCACATGATTTCACTAGGAAAACAACAACAACAACAACAAAGAGGTAAGACTGCCTCTGTGAAGAACAAGAAGACTGATCTGCAAACCAGAGGAAACCGCAGGTACCTGCACATGTAGGGGCTGCTGGGCTCCAGTTTCCCTGGGGCGTACAGCGCACAGAAGCGGTCCCTCTGAGATCATAGCCAGGCTCACAACTGTAGAATACTTCCTGCCCAGGGGAAAAGCTGTCCTTGTCGCTTGGGGTGGGCTTACCATGCGGAATTTCTGGAGGCGGAGCACATACTGTGGAAAGAACAGGTGCAAAGTACCAGTCATTTATGGAGAAATATCTTTGGTTAAATTCTAACCCTTCTGAGGAGTCAGAGACACAGTTAAAAGGGTTTGGTGTTATAAGAAGGGAAATCAAACGATACTCTAGCCCCCTCCTTTTACTGATATGGAAGTTAAAAATATGGAGATGTAGCCGAAGACCTCACAGCTAGTCAGAAGCAGATAATTAGAGCCAAGTTCTCCCCAGCACAAGGTGAAACACATTTACAAGTCCCTTCTTCTAGCGCTGGCTATTCAAGATGGAGTTATTCGTATTGGTGGGGTTCTCCACCCACATATTTGGTAGAAAGGCGATCCAATTTACAGGCTCATCTTTCAGAGGAGAGGGCTGCCTGAGCCTAAATCTATTTAATAGATTTCCCATGTCTTTTACTGTACTCCTATGATCGAATGTAGTAATCATTCATATTTATATCACTTTGTCTGTTTGTCCTTCCAGCTCTCAGGGGTTGTACAAGGCTGGTGTTAGTTGGCACAAGAATGGTAAAGTCCGTCTTTGTCCCTATGTAGCAGCCACAGCATTTACCCATCTACTCCTAAGGCAGCCATTGTGGCATACAAGGCCATTGAGATAAGCCATTGAGAACAACATCCACTCAATAAACCCATCCTTGTAACGAGAGGGCATATCGCTTAAAGAGTATTTGACTCAAGGTCTGGCTACCTCCATTCATAGCCCTCTTCGTGCTCAAGGCATCTGAACTCATTTGCACTTCAACCTAATCTATATCCAGTGAACAATGAGGGAAAATCTGTTTGGCTTAAGCAACTTTCACTCTCAACTTGAGATTCCTAATGATAAAATGTAGGAGATGGACCAGAACAGACAAACTCTAAGGTCTTGGCCACTATTCTGAGGCTATGATATCTGTCTTCATAAGCCAGTTTCTTATTTTCTGGGAGAGATGCTGACAGAAGTATAACTAGGACCAGAGAACTCAGGCCCTGGAGTCTGACCCATTTGCTTCCATTCCTGGGTACTCCACTTAATAGCACGTGATCTGGACGGTTTACTCAACCTCTGAAATACCAAACAAACTTCACTGCCATATGGATATAAGAATAGCCCTATTGTAAAGGAGTGTTGTGAAGGGTAGATGAGATCATGCATTTAAGGTGCTGATCGCAGGGGCGCCTGGCCGGTTGAGCGTCTGACTGCGGCTCAGGTCCATGATCTCACAGTTAGTGGGTTCGAGCCCCGCATCAGGCTTTGCACTGACAGTGCAGAGCCTGCCTCGGATGCTCTGTCTCCCTCTCTCTCTGCCCCTTCCCTGCCTTCTCTCTCAAAAATAAATAAAGACTAAAAAAAATTGGAGTGCTTGTGACACAGTTGACTAGAAAGTCCACCTCAGTTTTCAATATATTTGAGAGATACTGGAGCTGGTATTTTGCCCGGAGACTTGCTCAATAGGAGAGTCTCAAATGTCTCCTTCCTTGATTAACTAAGCTCCTGCTTTCAAAATGAAGGCACATATACATAAGTGCACACACACATACATGCACACGCCCACTTTCTTAATTTCATGCTCCATCCCCCCAAATTGACCCACACTGCTTCCCACACATCCTCCCCCAGAACAAACACTAATCTCCCGATCCTTTCACAACTCATGCCATTTGTAGGCCCCTTCAAAGCCTCAGTCAGACTCACGCCTAGAGCAGCTTGGCAGCTGTGGCTCCCATCTGTTTCGAGGTTGGCATTTCACACTGGAGGGTCCTTTCATGTCAAAGCCGGACTCACACATAAATACCACGATTTCATTTAAGGAATATAAGGTTTTGCGCTCAGATACTATTATTGCATTTTCAATTTCCGGAGGTGTGCATTTATTAGGTATAATGCACTGAGGGGGAGGGCCGCTCCATGTGCCGACGCGGTTGTCTTTGCTGGTGCAATATATTGACGGCTGGCCCACAAGCTCAAATGGCTTTTTCCCTCTCTGTCCAGAATTGCAGCGATAGGTCACCACCGTCCCGTATGGAAAATATTCTCTGTTGATGCTAGTGAAACTTCCATTGGCAATGTTTGGGGGCGGCCCACAAGGAATTCCTGGGAAAAGAGACAGTGACTTAAATAATAGTGAATTAAAATAACTAGTCAGAGATCCAATGAGTATAACTCTTTTTACATTTGCTATTTGCTTTTGATCTTTCCTCACATGTGGGTATGTTTTTACAAAGTCATAATTTATTTTTAATTTATTTTTTAATATGAAATTTATTGTCAAGTTGGTTTCCATACAACACCCAGTTTTCATCCCAACAGGTGCCCTCCTCAACATACAAAGTCGTCATTTAGGTGGGCATAATAAATAGCATGCGTACTGCCTTTCTTACATTATTTCCTATAAGCATACGCATTTTTAATATAATTCACATTCCTTTCATTTTAAACAGCTCTTTGATCATTTTATTTTACCATACTTTACACAGCTTTCCCCTACTCTTTTCCATTTTCCTTCTTAATTTTCATTTTTGTTATTAGCTCAGTAAAGCTTTAAAAAAATAAAAAAAAAAAACCCTTGCTAAAAGAAAAAAATGTAAGGGAAGAGAAACAACACAGATATACAACAGTGGGAAATAGTATTAAATATATTTGCATATATATGAGAAATTTATAAAGCTGTAGGCTAATATATGTTAATTAAACATTTTGAAAATCTAAATGATATAAATGGAAATGTAAATTACCAATATGCATTCAAGAAGATATAGAAAGCCAGAATGGGCAAAGAAACTTGTAAGAATAGAAGAAAATATTTTACATAAAAATGCTATCAAGTTACTTCCAGGTAATGTGTACTTTCAAATGTAATTTCAAATTTTTCACAAGATGTAGAAAATAGAAAACTTACCAACTCATTTCATCAAGCCTGAGTTTGGTATCACAACATGATACCCATGTAAAAGGGATCATATATTAGTTCATAAAAAAAACAACTCGCAATACAGTTGAAAATCTAGAAGTAGGACATAGTACACTGTACGACTATAATACTATATAACTAGAACGAAGCAACTTCAGCCAAAACTCCAAAACGCTTGAAATTAAAAATAAAAATTCTTAAGAAGGATACTCCTTCTGATAAGGGTAACCTTAACAATTTAAATCAAACATCATTCTACCCCTCCATTCTCCCCCCCCCCCCAAGAAAGACTATAAATGCTGGATAAAATATAAACTATGTCTGTGGATGTATCAGAAAGCAATGAACTAGTGAAGCATTACCAGACCATAATCTGATAGAAGATAAAAAGCTGGGTAAGAGGCATTTAGGCTGCTGTTTTGCGGGAAGGATAGCTGAATCAGGAGGGGGGATCTGAGTGGTGAGCAGACTTTGATAGTCTCATGGAGTCAAGGAACTAAAGTGGAATCCAGATCTTGCAAGGTGGGAGCCTTGGTAATATCTTCTGCTGTATACTTATAGGGACCTCAAAGAAATAGGCCTTGGGAATCAAGATTACTGGAGTTGTTCCTCAAGTACTGTGGGTGGCCTAGAAAAATAACAGTTTCTGAAATTGAATGAAAGTGGTCCCAGACTGCTAGGTCCCCAGGTTTCTGGAAGAAATAACAACAACAAAAATCCTTCCTGAAGAAGGTTCGTTTTCTAAGACCTTGAATTTATTTGTACAGAGGAAGGTTCTCAAGTATAATTCCTGACCTACAATCAATGAGATACTTAATGAGATAAAATAACATGAATTAGAAGCAACATAATCACTGACAATAGAAACTGAACCGTTAGGACCCCAGCTATTGGAATTTTCACTCACAGATTTAAGATAATTATGTTTATCTATTCAAAGGTAAAATATACGAAACCCAAACTTTTGGTAAGAACAAGAAACAATTAAAAACAACAGGGAAAATTTTGAAAGGAATCAAATAAAAGTTGTTGTCTTTGTAAAATACAGTTTACTGAAATTAAGAATCTGATGGAATTAACAGCAGGTGGGACACAGTTGAATAAAGATCAATGAATTGGAAGCCAGGACTGAAGAAAATATCCAGAATAAAACACAGAGACACAGAAGGATCAGAAATACATAAAAAAGAGTAATAGACTTATAGGATAGAGGAATAAGGAAGGCCTAATGCATGTTTAAGTGAATTCCGATAATGAGAGGAGAGCGATAACACAGGGCGTGAACATTTGAAGAAGTAATGGCTGAGAATTTTCCAAAACCAATAAAAGACATCATTAAACCTACAGATTCAAGAAGCCATACAAACTCAAACAATACAAATACTAAAAAAAAAAAAAAAGGAAAAACTTTACCTAGACACATCATAGTAATATTGTAAAACAAAAAAATCAAGAGCAATCAATTTTAAAAGAAGCCAGAAAATAGGGATGATAACTTTTAAGAAACCATGCCTAGAAAAATATTGAAAGAATCTATTGCCAGAAGACCTACAATGCAAAAATGCTAAAAGATAATTTTTTAGATTGAAGGAAAATAGTGTCATAAAGAACTGACTGAACTGCAATTTGGAGGAAATATAGCAGAAAGAGTTAATAGATGGAGGAGTATAAATACTCTTTTTATAAAAACAACAATAATGTCTTGTGAGATCAATGTAAAAGCACAAAAACTGACACAATGAAGGAGAAATAGGATCTGATCGTCTCATTAGATACACAGTGATAAATTAGAATACACATTCATGATAAATCTTTTAGCAAGTTAGGTATAAAAAGCAACTTCCTTAATCTGATAAAGAATATCTCCCTAAAACCTTCTGTAAACATCATGCTTTATAATGACTAGTAAAAAACCAATATTAAAAAACCAATATAATGACAATTAAAAAACCTGGGTGGTTCAGTCCGTTAAGCATCTGACATCGGCTGAGGTCATGATCTCACAGTCTGTGGGTTCAAGCCCCACGTCAAGTTCTGTGATGATAGCTTGGAGCTTGGGGCCTGCTTTGGATTCTCTCTCTCTCTCTCTCTCTCTCTCTCTCTCTCTGCACCTCCCCCACTCACACTTTGCCTCTCTTTCTCAAAAATAAATAAACATTACGAAAAAATTTTTTTAAAAACCCGGTATCTTCTCTTCCATTCAACATTGTACTGGAGGTTCTAGCCAATGCAGTAAAGCAAGAGAAATAAAAAGCTGCAAGAAAGGAAAAGATTAAAAAAATAGGATAATTATTTACCAATGACATGATTATTTATACAGCATATCCAAAAGAATATACAGATAAACTACTGCATTTCTAAGTAAATTTAGCAAGATTGTTGGTTCCAAAGTCAAATGATTGCGTGTTTAAGAAACAATTAGAAAATGTTACATTTTTCAATGTTACATATCTATGTTTACATTATTTTCTATAATGTAAATTGGCAAATATTATTAAGAATTCAAAAATTTCAAAAATTCATGTTCATGAATTTAAAATTAAAAAATGTAAGTGGCCCACAATTGCATCTGCTGAGTCAGTAGAAACCCAATGCCAATTCAAGTAGTATTCTTTTTGTGGAAACTGACAAGCTGGTTCTAAATTTTATATGGAAATGCAAAGGGCCACGAATCACCAAATAAATCTTGGAAGAAGTACATGGCAGAGGATATGCCACCAGATATCAACTCTTATTAGAATACTGTAGTAATGAATACTATAGTAATGAAAACTATAGTAATGAAAATAGCACAGAACCTCTCTGAAATGAGACCCGCATATAATGACACCTGACACAGATATTAAACTATTGTATGGTGATATACAAAAATGTTTTTTAATGGTTTTTAAAATCAGTAATATTAGGTGAATTGCCTACCCATTAGGAAAAAAACAAACAAAAACACATACAAAAAAGGAAATACATTCCTTGACCATACTTCACACCACACAAAAAATAAATTTGAGGTGAATCATAAACTTAAGAGATAAAATGATAGGCAAAGCTTCCTTACATAGAACAGAGAAAGTGGTGGGGCGCCTGGGTGGCCCATCTAGTTGGTTGAGCATCCAACTCTTGATTTAGGCTCAGGTCATGATCCCAGGATTGTGGGGTCGAGCCTCATGTCAGGTTCCATGTTGAGTGTGGAGCCTGCTTAAGATTCTCTCTCTCCTTCTCTCTCTGCCCCTCCCCCACTCATACTTGCTCTCTCTCTCAAAAATAAAAAATAAAAACATTAAAAAAAAAGAACAGAGAAAGTAGTGACTAGAAAGGAAAAGATTTATTAAGTCTTATTAAAAAACACTATAAAAATGTATACCTTCTATCATCAAAAGACATCATTAAGAAAGCAAAAGGACCAATTTTAGCCTGGAAGAAAATGTGTTTTGTTTATTGTGTTATGTTTATTGTGTATAAAGAATTTCTCCAAGACAATAAAAAAGATACACAAACTAGCAAACATTGGGTGAAAATTTTGAACAGGCACTGCACAAAGATATGAAAAGGTGCTCCGCATCATCAGTCATTAGGAAAATGCAAATTAAAGCCACAGTGAGCCCCTAGAATCGCTGAAATTTAAACAACTGATAACTATCAAGTTGACAAAGATATTGAGCAGCTGGACTTTTCATCTGATTTCGGTAGAAGTGTAATGTGTACAACCACAGTATGAAATCTTTCGGCAGTATCTATTAAGACTGGCTATGTTCATACTCAACAATTCCACTTATGTAAATATAAACACTATACAGATGTGCACATATATATATAAAGATTTGAAAATTTATATTTGCATATATATGGATATTTATTGCATATGCACATGCATAAAGTACTGCTGATATATAAACAGCTGAGTTTACGAATTCATTGTTAAGTTCTTACAATGAAATACATACAACAATTAAAAAAAAGATCCAATTAATCCATATACAACAACATGGATAAGTCTCCTACATATAACACTCAACAGAAGTTGGACAAAAAAGAGTACATGCTTTTTGATTCCTTTAATAGAAAATTCAAGACGGGGCAAACTAATCCTTGTGATAGAGCCAGAATAATGGTTATTTGGGAAAGATGAGCACTGAGGAAGAGCATGGGGAAGCTTCTGATGTGCTATATCTTATTTGAATGCTATTAATTTGGGTGTGTTCACTTTGTAAAGATTCATTGAAGTGAATAATTACTACTGAGCACTTTATATATATGCAGTAATATATAAATATATGTCTTTCAATAAAAAGTCTAGATGGTGTGAAAAAATTGTTGCCAAAAAGACCTTCCAGGGGAGTCGGGCAGGGGGATGGGTTAAGTAGGTGATGGCTATCAAGGAGGGCACTCTTTGTAATGGGCACTGGGTGTTGTATATAAGTGGTGAATCACTCAATTCTATTCCTGAAGCTAATATTACACTATATGTTAGCTGACTGGAATTTAAATAAAAACTTGGAGATTTAAAAAAGGAGAAGAAAAAAGGACTTCCAGCAACATAAACTATAGGCAATAGGGCTTTATTGGTGAGTTTTTTTCAAATATCTAAGGAAGAAATAATGCCTTAAAGGGAAACAAATCTATGGAACACAATCAGGTGGCTTTATGAGTCTATTGTAAGTTTGATACCAAAACCTCATAAGGACATGAGAAAAATATTTCATTTTTTTTCTCACGGGAGAAATGAAATGGGAAAAATATTACACGGGATATTTAAATCACGGGAAAAATATTACAGTCTGATCCCTCTAAAAAAACATTAGGAATGGGGTGATAAAAGTGTTCTAGAATGAGTGGTGCTGGTCGCACAACCTTACGAATATACTAAAAATCATTACAGTGTATCCTTTAAAAGAGTAACTTTATGATATGTAAATTATATCTCAAAAACATCTAAAATACATTACAAAAGCACATTAAACAACATACAAAAATTATAAAATATTTTGTCAAGTTGATGTATTCCAAGAATATAAAATTGGAATTCAAAATCAGTTTGTCTTTCAAAAAGAAATTAAAACTATTCATTACATTAAGAGAGTAACGGAGAGGGGCGCCTGGGTGGCTCAGTCGGTTGAGCATCCAACTTCAGCTCAGGTCATGATCTTGCAGCTTGTGGGTTTGAGCCCTGCGTCGGGCTCTGTGCTGACAGCTCAGAGCCTGGAGCCTGTTTTGGATTCTGTGTCTCCCTCTCTCTCTGTCCCAACCCACTCGCATTCTGTCTCTGTCTCTCTCAAAAAGAAATAAACATTAAAAAAAAAGAGAGAGAGAGAGTAATGGAGAAACAGATATGATTGTTCACTATATGTAGCCAATGTGTTTGGTAAACTTTACGGTTTAATGATAAAAAAAATTCTTAGCAATGAAGAATATTATAAGGGAATTTTCTTAATCTAAAAATGGGTATCTACAAAAGCCTACAGCAAATATTGGTTAATGGTGAAATATTCCAATCTTTCCCTTTGAGATGGGGAACAAGACAAAGATACCTTCATCAAGATTTTATTAGGGGTCCTATCTAGTATATGAACAAAAGAGAGAAGGAAGACAAGGAGGGAGGGAGGAAGGGAGGAAGCAAGTAGGAGAGAAGGAAGGAAGGGAGGGAGGGAGGGAGGGAGGAAAAGCGAGCTGGTTGGTTGCTTGCTTCCAAGTGCTTTGGAGAACTTAAGAGAAAGAAAATGCTCTAAATTCCTGTTCAAGGTCTGGTTCTGAAAGCTTCTCTACCTGCCCTAAAAGAAATACTCGTAGGGCAACTAGGTGGCTCGGTCAGTTGAGTGTCTGACTCTTGATTTGGGCTAAGGTCATGATCTCAAGGTTGGTGTGATAGAGCCCGCTTCATGCTCTGCGCTGACAGCGTTCTCTCTCCCTCTCCCTCTCTCTCTGCTCCTCCCCAGCTCCCACGTTCACTGTCTCTCCTCTCTCTCTCTCCCAAAATAAATAAATAAACTTAAAAAGAAAAAGGAAAAGAAAAACACTTGCATTCGTAGCCACAGAGCCAAAATTTCTGAAGCACAAATCTAACATCTAATCAATCCCGTAGCTGGATTCCACGACAAATCGAATTCACGACAGGGTCTCTTATGTTAAAGTTTGAGAACTGATTGGAAGGAGGACTCTGAAAATTGGGATGGAGATATATGGACAGATTCGAACAAAGCTGAATACCTTGAACCTGTGAGTTCTGCTGAGTCTCCTTTGCTAGGGGAAACAGGCCCTCCTCCCCTGTCTGAGGGGGTCCTCCCCTTCTCTAAAGAAACTGTAATGATATCTCGTGAGGCAGCTGCCCTGATAAGATTGCCAGAGAAAATATAGAATGTCCAGTTAAATTTGAATTTCAGAAAAACATTGAAAAAACTCTAAGCGTAAGTATATCCCCAATATCACAAGGCACATAGTTAGAATACAAAAGTATTTGTTGCTTATTTGAAATTTGAGGTTTTTTTTTTTTAATTTTTTTTTCAACGTTTATTTATTTTTGGGACAGAGAGAGACAGAGCATGAACGGAGGAGGGGCAGAGAGAGAGGGAGACACAATCGGAAACAGGCTCCAGGCTCCGAGCCATCAGCCCAGAGCCTGACGCGGGGCTCGAACTCACGGACCGCGAGATCGTGACCTGGCTGAAGTCGGACGCTTAACCGACTGCGCCACCCAGGCGCCCCTGAAATTTGAGTTTAACTGAACATCGTGTATTTTTATTTACTAAATCGGGCAGCCCAAATTTCAGGGACTGCTGATCTTCCTCCGGACCTACCCCTACTACTTCGCATTGTTTTTGGTCCTTAAACCTGATCTAAGTCCTGGCAGACCTGGAAGTACAGGAGGGGGTGGGGAGTACAAGTTATGACCTACAAGAAGGTGCAGAACACCAGAAATGAGACTGTGAATTCAGCGGGTCAGAGTCTGGCCTCTGCTGAACGAAGCTGAAATACCAGAGCTTTTTCAGGATACTGTTGAGGAAGCATTCTATGACTTGGGGATTTAGGAATGCCAGAGTGGATTTATGTAGTATCTGTTTGTCAACTCCCCAACAATGTGCACAGGGGTGGGGTGTTTAAAGAGAGAAATTTAGGGGCGCCTGGGGGGATCGGTCAGTTGAGCATCCAACTTGGGCTTAGGTCCAGATCTCGCGGTTTGTGGGTTCAAGCCCCGCATTGGGCTCTGTACTGACAGCTCAGAGCCTGGAGTCTGCTTCCGATTCTGTGTCTCCCCCTCTCTGTGTCCCTCCCAAGCCCATGCTCTGTCTCTCAATAATAAATGTGTTAAAAAAATAAAAAAAAAATAAAAAGAAAGAGAGAACATTTATCTTTTCACCCAAGGCTTTGAGTAATACATTCATGCAGAATATTCAGTAACCTTGAAAAACATCTATGGTGCTTATTCTCTGTAGGCTGGGAATGACATTGGGATTTAGTTATGGAATTGTCTTCCCTGAATTTAATGGTGACGGAACGACCTCAGGATGGTAGGCGTCAAGTGGCAGCACTCGAGGGCCAGAGGGCCAGAGACAATTGAAACAGAAATGAGAATGATTTGCCTGCAGAAATCGTTGCTCCTGGCTGATTGATTGCGGAATCTCTAAAACCGAAATAGAAGAATAACAGACTAAAGTGTTATTAGATGGGTAGAAGCAGAAAAGATCTAGGTTTGACTTGAATCACTGAAAAAAAAAAAAAGTTATGGTTATTCACCAACCAATGCCCAGACTTGAAAGCCAGTTTATGGACCTAGGGCAGTTTGAATAAATAGGAGACTGGATCTTCTTGAGAAAGCATGCGGTTGCACGGTCAAAATGTATACCAGAAGTTTCCTCCCACTTTCACCAAGGAGGCGGAAAGCCATTCACCAAGGTTTAGATATACAAAAGGTTACAGATTTAGAAACAGAGATGAAAATACAGGAATAGATATAGGTGTGTTATCTTTAAATTAAGAGATCTAGCCAGAGTACTGTCCTGTCACCTATTTTTTTCACATAAAATATATAATTAACATCTTTACATGTCATGAAGTGCTTTTCCATGACATCTTTTTTTTTTAATGCTTATTTATTTTTGAGATAGATAGAGAGAGAAAGAGTTGGGAAGGGGCAGAGAGAGAGGAGACACAGAATCTGAAGCTGTCAGCACAGAGCCTGATGGAGAGGCTCAAACCCACAAACTGTAACATCATGACCTGAGCTGAAGTCCCAAGCTTAACCAGCTGAGCCACCCAGGTGACCCCCCCCCCTTTTTTTTAATGGCTGAATAATATTCTGGTGCATGGCTGGTATTTCTTCTAACTCTGATTTTATGTTTCTTAGGGAATTCTCCATAGTCATTATTAACATGACTCCTTCCAGTACTTTCCAGACCATGATTTGAAACATTTAGGTTACTTTAACATTTTTGCCATTATAAAGAATGCAACAATGAAACGTTTACAGTGAATTCCTAGTAAAAGTCTGTGTTTATTTCCCAAGCGTAAGTTCTAAGAACTGGGTCAAAATAGATGCCCACTTTTGAGGGTCACAGTACATGGTACCCTTCAAGAGGTTTTGTGTAACTCTAGGTACATGAAAGTGTTGATTCATACACAGCTTCACCAACCTTCGAGAGTAACACTTAAAAAAAAATCTTCACTAATTTGCCAAGCAGAATGATTGTTATACTGGGGGTGGTACAGTCAACATAATTCCAAATTATTTGAAGTAAAAGTAAAGTTTGAAGGCTTTTCTGCATTTAAGTCCCCAGATTCAGAAAAGGTACATCCTGGGATAAGGAAACATTTAAGGAAACAGTTGCCAGAACCCCCCTAGGGATTGAGGGACAGAATGCACAAAAGGAATTCAATTAAGATTTTTACAACTCCAGGAGGAAACTTAGAATCCATTGGTGAAGGTAACAGGAAAGAATATCTCAACTCACTTTCACAAGTAGGTGGGTTGTTATCCCA
This sequence comes from Lynx rufus, assembly GCF_022079265.1. Classification (NCBI taxonomy): domain Eukaryota; kingdom Metazoa; phylum Chordata; class Mammalia; order Carnivora; family Felidae; genus Lynx; species Lynx rufus. The sequence goes on along the minus strand of NW_025814829.1, from coordinate 28,542,413 downwards.
GACGACAGTATTGCCCGAGATGAGGCACGTGCTAGAGGGCTGACCAATGAGTCGGTATCTAAAGATAAAGAAGAATGAATGTTATATTCCCTGTTCATTTTCCTACTTATATTGCTACTTACTAGAGATCGCAATCTTGGAGAATTCAGAAGGACAATTTCCATTTGTCATAGTACTATCACTTTCCCAAAGTTTATGTCTTCATTTGGACTTTAAATTTTTTTCTTCATGCCTTCTCAACTAAATGGGCTCTCTCTACTTTAAGCCACGCTTTTGTAGAAACCTACAGTATTTAAGATTCATCAACCTCAAACCAAAGGAAATCCAAACAGAACAACAAAAGTCCAACACTGATTTCATATTTAAAATGGTCAAGGCAGAAATTCCCACTTAGTATGCCACAAACTATTCCAAGCGTTCCATAAACGTGGAATATCTCCCCCAATGATAATCTCTTGCAAAACTATAGTAGAATATTACAACCAGGACATTGGCATAGGTATGATCTGCCAATTTGGTTCAAATTTCCTCAGTTTTATTTGTGCTAATTTGTGTGAGGGGTGCATGTGTATTTACATCTATGCAATTTTTTTTTTATACAGACTATTTTTAAGAGGAGATTCAAGTTTACAGAAATATTGACCAGAAGGTACAGGGATTTACCATATACTCCCTTTCCACACACATGCACAACCTCCCACATTACCAACATCCCCCACCAGAATGGTACAATTTGTTGCAATTGATGAAGCTACGTGGACACATCATTATCATCTCAAGTCCATAGTTTACATCAGGGTTCACTCTTGGTGTTGGACATTCTACGGGCTTGGACCAATGTAAAATGACATGTATCCAAAGAGTCGGACGCTCACCCAATTGAGCCACCCAGGCGCGCCCCCCCCACCCCCGTGTTGTTTTAGTTTGCATTCTCCTAATAGCTAATGAAGCTGAATATATGTTCATGTACTTACATCACATATTCTCTTCAATGACATGTCCATTCATGTCCATTCTGGATTCAATAGTATGCCTCTAAATTTACGTCCTGAAACCTCAGAATCTGACTTTATTTGGAAATAAGTTTGTGGCGGATGTAACAGAGTTAGGATGAGGTCACACTGGATTAGCGGGGGCCCTACTCCAATGACTGGTGTCCTCAAAGGAAGAAGGAAGTTTGGACAAAGAGACACACAGAGGGAAGACAAAGGTAACACATACAGAGGCAAAGTCATGTGAGGCAAAGCCAGACAGAGGCAGAGATGGAGAGATGTGTTTATAGCCAAGTTATACCAAGGACTGCTGGTAACCACCAGAAGCTAGGGGAAAAGCATGGAATAAATTCTTCCTTAGAGCCTCCAGTAGGAACCAACCTGCTTACACCTTGATTTCAGACTTGTTCAATTCCATCCCTAACTTGCTGTGAGTTTTTACCATGATTTGTTATTGGACTTTGTCAACTGCAATTTCTGGGACCGTTGATATGAGCATATATATTTTCTACTTTGAGCATACAAATTAATATGAGCTTGGGTGGATCAGTCGATTAAGTGTCTGACTCAATTTCAGCTCAGGTCATGATCTCACAGTTCACCAGCTAGAACCCACATCGGGCTCTATGCTAACAGTGTGGAGCCCGCTCGGGATTCTCTCTCTCCTTCTCCCTCTGCCCCTCTTCCGCTCTCTCTCTCTCTTAAAATACATACATAAAACCCTTCTAAAATATTAAAAATTTTCTCCTCTTTAGCCTGTTAATATAGTTGATTATGTTGATTGATTTTTGGATGTTGAATCTGTCTTGCATACCCGGAGTAGTTTCCACTGCGGTCACTGTAGGCAATTTTTTTAATGCCTTACTAGGTTTGATTTGCTAACATTTTATAGACGGTAAAAAAACTTCAATAAAGTATTAACAAATCAAACCCAACAGTACATAAAAAGAATCATATACAATAGCCAACTGGGATTTATTCCAGGTATGCGATTAATATTTTTAAAGACATGGAGTTCACAGTTAATAAGTTCTTTTCTTTCGTATTTGGAAAAGGTGTGCCACTTCCTTCTTGCCTCCATATTTTCAGATAGTAAACCCACTGCCATTCAAATTGTGTTCCCCTATAGGTAGTGTGTCCTTTCTCTTTGCTTGCCTTTAAGATTTTTCTCAAGGGAATTTGTAATTACTTATTGAAGCGATTTTATGAAGGCTGCTTGCCTTTAAGATTTTTCTCAAGGGAATTTGTAATTACTTATTGAAGCGATTTTATGAAGGCTGCTTTAAAATCTTCGTTCGATAGTTCCAACATCTGACTCATCTTGGCATTGGCATCCTTACTGGTATTGATTATCCCTTCTCAGTCAAGCTGCGATTTCCCTGGTTCTTGATGTGACACGTGATTTTTCTCTTGGATCCTAACACTTGGGATATTGTGTTAAGCGACTCTTGCTCTTAGTGAAATCAAGTTTAGCACGTAACCGCTCTCTTTAGGGTAGTGTGTAGATTCTGGCCTATTTTTGTGGGCTTTAGTTCCAACGACAATTGCATTTTCCAGTCTTGCAGGGCTATTCTGGTCGGCTTTATTCTCCTGGCTCCGCATCCCTGCTGACACTGCCTGGGACGGCGGAGGCGCTTCTCTGACCTGCCTGGTACCACTAGGTGAGGCGTGAGAGATGTTCAACCCTTGCATGGAGAGGAACCTCCCTGGCCTGTTCTCTGGCTATCTGGGGAGGGGGGAGCTCCCCCTTCGTTTTGTGTTGTGGCCACCAGGGGAGGGAAGCCCCTATCTAGGCTGCATTTTGCTGCTGGGTGGAGAACCAGGAGTCATGGGTCTGGGAGGCTCTCTCCTACTGCATGGAGGAGGAGGAAACCCCGAACCTGGTTCCCTTTCTGCTGCTGGGTTGAAGTCTAGGTCTCGCCAACTGGGCTCCGTTGACGCCGTCACCACCGGCAGAAGAGAGCTCACTGCTGCTGGCTGGTGTGGGGCATTAGATAAAATTGTCATTGGGACTGAAGCCCAGGTTCTACCACTGATACAGCTGCTGGTGACCTGGGGACCTGCTGCTTCTCAGGGCTTCTCCGAGAAGGAGAGACACTCCCCTGACCCCATCCCTGATTTCTGCTTATGCTGCTAAGCTGGGCAGATTGGACCACTATTGCCATCAACATGTCTCCCCACCACCTCCCCACTAAGCTTCCCTTTTCCCAGCCCTTTGACCAGAGAACAGGCTTCTCTCTCCCTCTCTTCCTGCCTGCTGAATATTCAGGGTTGCGTTCCTTCCAAGCACCCAGTCTTGGAGATAAAAAGGAAATCCAGGGACCTCACTACGGGGTCACTCTTTACGTTTTATAGTCCTCCAGCCCATCTCCTTTCCACCTTTTGTGGTCCTTTCATGGTTACGTGTTGAACAGTTCCCAGGGTATTTAGCTACATAGAGAGACGCAGAGAAAAGTGAGTCTGCCCATCGTGTCCTGGAACTGGAAGTTCTTGCAATCGACATAAGTTTTAATGCTCTTGGAAGATATGGAAGTATTAAATGTGTATGCACCTAATTACATAGCCTCAAATATATAAAACAAAACCCAGAAATACAAGAGGAAATTGGAAAAAAAATTGATAGATCAAGCCTGCTTTAGAAAAGAAACACACTCTGCTCATTTTATGAGGATAAATTGGTTATAAAGCCAGACAAGGACAGCATGAGAATGGGAAATTATGAGGCCTATCATACTTATGAGAATAAAAAGGAAAAAAATCTGAAATAAAATATTATAAAACAGATCTAGCAGTATATAGAAAATATTTATTATACTTCCAGACTGAGTTGGGTTCCTCCAACATTTCAGGTTTAATCTGTTAGTGCAATTCATGACATGCATTCCTCCTCCTTCACTCTTTTGTATTTGGTTATTCAGTTGCCCCAGGCCCAGTTGTTGAAAAGATTCTTCTTTTACCTTTGAACAGTTTTGGTGCCTTGGTGCAAAATAGTCGATGATAAATGTATGGTTTTACTTCTGGATTCCCAATTCTGTTCTATTGATCTGTACATCTGTCCTTATGTCAGTATCACACATTCTGGATTGCTGTAGGTTTATAGTAAGTTTTGAAATTGAGAAGTTCTGCTTTTTCAAGATTTTTTTTTTGACTGTATGGGTGCCTTGCACTTCCATAAGAATTTCAGGATGAACTTGTCGATTTCTGCAAAAGGATGCTGGAATTTATAGGGATTGTATTAAATCTGCGGGTCAATTTGGTGAAGTCAATATTCTATAATTCTATAATATTCAATATTATTATAACACTAGCAATATTAAGTCATCCAATCTATGAATATAGAATATATTTCCATTTATGTAGATCCTCTTTCATTTTGTTTTCCAAAATATTTCATAATCTTCAGTGTATAATTTTATACTTCTTTGGTGCAGTTTATTTCTAAGTGATTTTATTTTTTTGATGTTATTGTAAGTGGAATTGGTTTCTTAACTTCATTCTCAGATTGTTTATTGCTAGAGTATAAAAATGCAATTTAATTTTGTGTATTGGTCTGATATCCTGAATCTTGTTGAACTATTTATTAGCTGTAATAGGTTTTTTGGTGTGTGTGCGTGTGTGTGTGTGTGTGTGTACATTCCTTAGGATTTTCTATACAAAACACATCATTTTCAAACAGTTATTTATTTAAATTTTTTAATGTTTGTTTATTTTTGAGAGAGAGAGTGAGAGAGCATGAGCAGGGGAAGGACAGAGAGAGGGGGAGACACAGAATCCGAAGCAGGCTCCAGGCTCTGAGCTGTCAGCACAGAGTCCAATGCGGGGCTCAAACCCATGAACTGTGAGATCATGACCTGAGCTGAAGTCGGATTCTTAACTGACTGAGCCACCCAGGTGCCCCCAAACAGAAACTGTTTTAATCCTTCCTTCCAAATTGGATGCCTTTTGCTTCTTTTTCTTGATTAATTGTCCTGGCTTGAACCTCCAGTACAATGTTGATTAGAAGTGGTAAGAAGTTTTCAATAACTTTTAATTTATATTAAAATTGTGTGTGATGTGTGTGTGTGTGTGTGTGTGTGTGCGTTATAAAACTACATTTCTTAGCTGTGGATCATGGTAAGAGAAGTTTGAAATCCACTGTCCTAAGGAAACTTTGGTACATGTGCGCTAGGAGGCATGTATATTCATATCAGGAATGCTTAGAGTAGCCAAAACAAAACAAAGTAAAACAAACTGGCAACAATCCAAATATAACAAGCAAGAAAAAATAAATTGTGGCATACCCACATAAGGAAATACTCTCCCAAGTGAAAATGAATTAACCACAACCACATAGATAAGTGGCAAAAACAAACTGTTAAATAGAAAAGCCAGTTGAAGAGAAGTACATAGCGTATCATGCCAGTGACATAAAGCTTAAACTAGGGAAAGCTAAATAGAAACTGACTTGGAGTATGTATGGGAGAGAAGGGGAGCAAATGGAAGGGAACGAACCACACAAAATTCGGGATGGTCGTTACTTCCACACAGATGTTGGAGGTAGAATGGGAATTGGAAAAGGCACATAGGAGGCTTCCAAGGTACTAGCAATGTTTCTTAAGGTAGGTAGTGTATACGCCGAAGTTCATTTTATTGTTATTGCTTATGCTATAGTAAATGTATTTTAAGTGAGCAATAAATAATAAAAACAAAGCAAAAGTTAAGATCTATGGTAAAGCAGTCTCTCTACTTCTTTCCTGAATTGGTTGTCTCCCTTCAGGATAAGCCAAGAATATGCCCACAGCAAGATTTCTGCACTGTGTGCGTTTCTGGAGAGGGGCTCTAACAATTGAAATTTGCCTGTCTACCATTCAGCTCCATCATCCCAAACAAATCATTCTTTCCCACTTCTCAGTCCAACATCTCTAGTTCTTGGTGCTTTGGGGCAAGAATATATGCATGGATCAACTAATGTTTGTTCCATTTGCTTCTTTAGAGAGCTGGTCCTTCCCATTTAATGAATGTTTCGCTTGGTTTTAGGTACATTAATTGGTTGTGCAGTAGGCATCTTTCCTCTCCACCCCCAGGTTTCTAGCACGGATATAGGTTTTTTCCTATTTTTCCAATATTTGTTTAGTCATTTCAGGCAGAGTTGAATGCCTGGATTCAAGCCACCACTTCTATTTAGAAATCTTATTACTGTCTTTTTAACCTCTTTTTTTAAAATATTTATTTTGAGAGAGAGAGAGAGAGCAGGGGAGGGGCAGAGAGAGAGAGGGTGAGAGAGAGAATCTCAAACAGGCTTTTCAGCATCAGAGCAGAGCCCGAGGTAGGGCTCGGACTCATGATATCGGGATCATGACCTGAGCCAAAACCAAGAGTCAGAAGCTTAACCAACTGAGCCACCCGGGCACCTCTCTTATTGCTGTGTTTTTAATAGGCAGGTAGACTTTCTAAGACTATTGCTTAGAGATTGGTGCTACAATTCCGGAACTGTCGTCCCAAACAGTGATGCTTGGCACTAGACTCACCCTTCATTACAAGCATAATTAACAGTTGATCCAAACTTGGTGTCTCCGTCTATGGTCATTCTGCCATTTATGAGTTCTGGAGGAGTTCCACATGATTTACCTATGGGAAAGAAGTAGAATTTGGGGACCGGACATCGAACACTCCAAACTTCTCTTAGTAAGTACGTAAGATCCCAACTGGCTGTCCCAACCTTTACTGAAAAGCATTTGTAGTTCCAAGGCTTTGCCCCCTTGAAGACACTTACAAGACTGCCTTAGGACCAGCCACCCACTAAGCACCACTTTCAAAAAGAGCCTCCCTCCAGATCTACCTCATCCTCATACTGTGCCTCCCAGAAAAATGTAAACTTCCCTTATTCCCAAAGTGTTCACTTTGTAATTCAACCAGTGTAAATCAGGGTCTCGAAGTGTGGGATTTTCTCCCCGCCTACACTTCTCTTTCCTTTCCCAAGTCACTCGTTACTCAGTTTCAGTGGTGACAACGGGGAACCCCTACTGAATGGAGGTTTTCCCTCAGTCATGCCTTGTGATAGTCATTTCTCATGAATCAAACTTGTAATGAAGGTGTCAGGAAATCAAAGCAATAGGAAGATAGGACGCAAAGAATAACTCTCACATCTGCAATCCCTTTTAGGCAAACTTATTAAGTCATATGCATCTTGGTTCCAAAACCTGAACAATTGAATCAGCTCTTATGGACGTTTGACACAGTGGAATTCTCAGTCTAAAGGTACTTACGTTCACATTTGTTTTCAGCACTTGACCAGGTCAAGTTCTCTTGGCAGGTGATACGGAACTGTTTCTTGTAGTAACCAGGGCGGCATATGTAGTTCAAAGATGCCCCAATGGGAAACTCAAACTTCTCAATCGGTTCTGTAGGCCTGGCAAACGGGAGCTGTGCCGGGGCTTTGCAATTACCTGGAGACCAAGACCACAGTGGCATCAAAGTTAATGGAGAAACTTCTACTCTGCTGTCTGTTTTTCTCCAATAAGCTTCATGGATGTGATCAAAGAAGAAGAATACTGTAATTATGGTAAAATGATTGCTTCCCTTAGTAGCGATCTTAGATATGAACTTTTTAAATCAGCATCTACTCACTTAGAAAGTCGTTGCTATTTTGAAGGCAATTAAGAGTTAAATATATATATATGTGTGTATGTGTATGTATATATATATGTGTGTGTGTGTATATATATGTGTGTGTGTGTGTGTGTGTGTGTGTGTGTGTGTATTTAAATACTAGACTCAGCTATCTCCCCTTCAGGCCTAATAGGTTTAAGTTAAGGTAATAAAAATAATATTTACAGTCAAATAGTATGTAATCAAGAAGAAATACCTGTTGGAAAAATATCATTTTATTCTAGGTTTGGAAATCTGTCGGTTTTGTTTTTTCAAATTTTTAATTTTTATTATTTAAAAAATTTTTAAATTTTTATTTATTTTTGGGAGAGGGAGAGCTCCTGTGGGGCAGGGGCAGAGAGAGGGCAACAAAAAATCCAAAGGGAATCTGCACTGACAGCAGTGAACCCGATGTGGGGCTTGAACTTGCAAACTGTGAGATCATGACCTGAACTGAAGTTGGTTCATTAAGCTTGTGGTAATTTGTAACAGCAGTAATAAGAAACTAATACAGAATATAATGGTGTATAGTGTTAGGAACTGGATTCATATCGATCTGAACTTGAACTTCTACTTACTAGCTGTGAGGCAAAAGTAAAAATGCAAATATGGATAATAACCCAAATAAAAAAGAATGTATGAATCCTCACTAGAGAAAGCTTGACCTAGCTTCCTTTTCCTCCTTCATTTCCAATCCTTCAAATTATTTATCTTATTTATCCTATAATAAATAAATTATTTATCCTATTTGTTCTATAATAAATATATTAACGTGAACTCCATAAACTCAAGATCTACTCTAATTTATTAAAAAAAAACCCTCTTCCGCATAGCTTTACAGTATATTAAATACAATAACTGAAAAGTATTTGGAGTATTCAATTTGATGACTTTTGACACATGTATGCCCCATGAAACTATTACCACAATGGAAATAACAAACACTTCCATCAGGCTCCCTCTAATTTCCTCACGTCCCTTTGTAATGCATCCATCTCTCCACCTCCTCCTCTAGGTGATCTCCGAACTGCTTCCTCTTACAACAGACTGATTTGACCTTCTAGAATTTCATATAAACCACATCACTCAGTTGGTACTTTTTTTTTTTTTTTCTTTTCTTTTGGTCTAGCTTTTACACAGAAAGCTTATTTTGAGATTTATCCGGGTTGTTGCATTTAAAAAAAAATTATTTCTTTTTGCTCGGTAATATTCAGTTGTACAAAAATACTTAATTTAGTTCATCTCTTTAGCTGCTGGAGGTTATTTGGATTGTTTCCAGTTGTGGGCTATTACAAGTGAAGCCACTGTGAAAATTCTATAGAAGTCTTTGTGTGGTCGCATGCTTTCACATCTCTTGAGTAAATACCTAGGGGTAAAATGCTCAGTCGTATGACACATTTGTGTTTAACTTTTTAAGAAACTGCCAAACTGTTTTCCAAAGGAGTTGGAAGTCATTCCAGTTAGTTCATCTTATTGCCAACACTGTATGCTCAATTTTTAACATTTTAGCTATTCTAGTGGGTGTATACAATCATCTCGCTGTGGTTTTGTCTTGGGTGACCCAGTCCACATTGAAATACTCCCAATCCAAACTTTCCATTCAAGGCAGATTGATTTATTCTGTGCTAGAAAAACAATTTACTTATTACTTCCATGCCTCTGTTCAAACATGAACTGTCAACCTGGGGCACACTCTGGTCTCCAGTCTGCAGATTCTACTCTTTTATGAAAAGATCTGCAAATGTCTGCAAATGTTTTATTAAAACACCTTCATCAGTTAAGGAAAAAAAGCATGCATTAAAAAAAATTAATGTATTTATATTTAATATTTTAAAATATTTATATATTTTATAATATTAGTATATACTACATATTATATTTGGTATATTATATAATCTAATGTAATATATAATATTATGTATTATAATATATAGTTTGGAATATTGTTATATATAACATATTAATTTATTATATTATAATATATAATATATACTATATCTATTATACAGATTAATGTGTATTATAAATTACTTATAAACTATATATACAAACTATAACAACTTAATACTACACATTAAATTATATTCATATTATACAGCTTAATAAATTTCACATGCATATGATGTAATTATATATGTTAATTATATAACAAATTGTAAAGTCATGTTATATATATATAAATATAACATAATTTATATAACATTGTTATATAAAAGAACTATATCACATATATTATATATTAAAATAGTAAATATATTTAAATATATGTGATAATTTTATATTTATAAAACTATATAATATCACATGTTATACATAAATAGAAATTTTAAAATACGCGATAGAGATGAAATAAACATTTTAAATGCTTTGCTAATCATGATGACTTAATATAATCATTAATTAATGTCTAAAGGGACAAAATAGTCAATGAGTTTCTCTGTTCACAAGGTGGATGTTCATTTCAAGTAGTCTTGACATTTTCTCGTTTTATTTTGTGAACTTCTGGTCACTTGTGATTAGACTGACAATGTTTCTTCCTCTTAGTGTCTCTGACAAAGAGCTTGGATATGTGTGTGCCTGCGTGTGTCTGTGTGCGCATGTCTGCGTGTGTCCATGCGTGGAAGGGATTGTCTTGTTTGCTTAAGTTGGCCTTACTAGAATTATCTTCATTCTGTTTCTATGTGGAAACACTTCAAAGTTACTTGTGCGATCACAGAGGTTATATTAGATAAAACGAGGTAATATAAACCATAAACCTGCTCATCTGAACACATGTAAACTGAAATAGGTGACAATTCACAGAAAGCCACTGGACTTGCCATCTTTTCTACCTTGCGTCTTTACACAGCACGGCAACAGAGTGAGATCTGCCCCAAGGACCAGGTGAGGGCGCCAGAGTCCGTCCTATGCTCCACACTGCCCTAGTACCCTGAGTGTGCTCCTGTGTGTATGTGAAATAACTATCCGGGTGAATCCGCATGTCCAATTTGGATTCACTCCTTAAATGCTGCGAGCGCCATGCTCCTTGCCCTCTGCCTTCTCTGATCATCAAAGCTGAGATGTCCCCCTTTTGAGTCATGCTGTGGTCTTTAGGCTCTTGTCAAGGAAGGTCCTACTCATGTTTCTCAGATCTACAGGGGCTTTTCAGGTTACAAAAAACACTGTCACATACACTACCTCATTTGATTTTCACAACAGTCCTCTCATATGGCAGGATGTCGACTATGTTCATTTTCTATGTATGGACACTGAAAGTCAGGGATGTGACTGGCTTGCTGGGCTCCAGGCCGACAGATAGTAAGTAGCGGCTGAAAAAAACAGAACCCAGGCCTCCTAATTAAGAAAAGTTCATAAAACTCCACCACACAGCTTCTACATGAATGCACCTTGGAGAAATAGCTCTCTCATAAAGTCCGAAGTGCTGTGCACACTGTCAGCATTCCATAAACATTTTCTTTACCTAAATTCCTTTGGCAAGGAAATTACTAAGCTGTTTCACATTTTCAGGTTATTATGATAACCTTAGTAAATATTTTTTTTTTGCAATTAACATTCCAGTAAGAAGAGACACAAATATACTCAAAAGGTTCACAAAAATTTCTACTCATTGACCACAGATTGCTTAATACACTTGGCTTGCTTCTCTTCTAGTAATAAAACTTTCGGCTTTATCACGTTTCTTCACCTGGTTGGTTACTTTAGGACGTCTATTAGTAATGACTTCAGTGGAAACTTGGTTTTCCTTTTTCCTTACTCTCTTAGACGGCACAAACAATGAACACACAGTGTCTAGCGACAACAGAGAACAAAGTCACTTGGTCAAGAAGAGGCTGGACAAAAATAATTAGGACTCTCATTTCAACGGAGAGGTTTTACCAATGAGTCCAAGCAACTAAGCCTTCTCAGAAAGCCAAAAATAAGAAGAGAAGGGTTCAAAGTGAAAATGGTTACCTATTTAAAAGGAAGGAAGGAAGGGAAGATGCCACCTCAAAATTTCCCATCAGTTATAACAGGCTTTATTTTCTACTACTACTAAAACACATGACCACACTGCCACACTGTGAAAACATCTCTCCACTTCCCTTCTATCTGCGACTAGTGACACTGAGGGTTCTGGAACTTCGCTGGCTCTTCCAACCCCGTGGGACTTCTTCACACGTTGGCGCTCAATAGGTGCAGGTGGTGGTTTGGGGTGTGAGTGGGGCGCATCCAACCAGATGCAAGGCAGTTTACGGTGAAAACTCCACCGGCAGGACTCCTTGTCCAAACACCCTCACGCACAAAGTTCAGAAAGAATGGCTGGAGGAAAGAACTTAAGTGACAGGCTCTGTGTTAGACCCCTGGACACACTTCATGCCATTTAGGTAACAACACCACGAGGTAGAAATCCGGGTTCACACCACACAGAAAAGGAAACGGACTCGGGCAGGTGCAGGAACCTTCCTCACACTTAAGAACTTGCTAGGATTAGAACCCAAGTTGGTCGTATTTCCAGCCCCCGTTTCTTGGCTGCAATCAGCACTACGCTCCTCTCTCGCCGGCCTTTGTTAACAGACAAAGGCAGAGAAATTTCCTGCTGCACCTGCTCTGCACCTGCTCGGCACCTGCGCGCTCCCGGGCGGTGGCACAACACAAGCCCCGGCAGAGGGGATCACCCAGAGCCACCAGGGTCCCGGCATGGGCGGGGATCTGAGAGTCCCCCTGCCTTCTCGCCCCACCCAGCGCCCAGCCCCGAGTCTCACCCCAGGCCGCCGGCAGCGTGAGCAGCAGCAGAACCGCGAGGAGGGCTCCTCCGGAGCGGGAGAGAGGGGGCGCCGGCGGCCCGAGAGGCTGCGGGCTCCTCCGACAAGAGGCTCCCATCCTCTCCAGGAAGAGGTGCGACCTCGAGGGAAAGCGCAGCAGAGAGCGCAGCGGGGAGATGAGAGGCAACGCGCTCGCTCCCAGCGCTGCGGAGTGTGGAGAGCGCAGCTGGGAGGGGCGGAAAGAAGACTTTGACCGCAGCTTCCCCTTAAGGGGCGAGGGCCTGTTTACTACTAATTTGCATCGTTTCTAACGAGTTTCGCTCCCACGACCACCATCGGGAGCCCTCCGCAGGAGCAGAAGCTGGTGATGCTTCGTTTCCTTGATGTCGTCCGCGTGGAGGCTGGGCGGCTCCGGATAAAGGCGGTGGAATCTGGCTGCTCAGCTTTCCAACGCCTCCGCACGACTTTTCCCCTGGTCAAGAATCCGCGTGAATAGGTCAGCAAACGAAATGCCTGCTCCTTGTGTGAAAGCCACCGTTTGGGGCAACACGTACAGTATGTAGGAAATACCAGGAACTAATTCCTTTAAGTTGAATTGAGAAATACCAAGCCACCGGAAAAATTTTTTTTTTAGCTGACCTAATCAGATTTACATTTTAAACATAATTGTCTATACGGCGGGGAGACTGGCTTGGAATAAGGCGATAGTGAATGGGGCTGACCAGCAAGGAGGTTTTGCCATCATCCAGGTGAGATTTGATGGTGGCCTTGACTGGAGGTAAAGTGGACAATTAAGAAACTGGAGGCAGAATGAACAGAATTTATTCATGCATTGGATTTTGGTTACTTCCTTTCTTAAAGTTAGTGCTGAGAAAGAGAATTAGCCTTGAATCCTGAATTAGCCTCCGGATTCAAAATGAATGATGGTGCTATTTGTTGAAATGAACAAAAACGTGGGGGAAGGATGCATTTGGAGCAGGGGGTTAAGAATTCAAGGGTGAGAGAAATGGGTGTGTGTGATGGGTTGAATAATGACCCCAAAGATGCCCACATCCTAATCCCCAGACCAGTGACTATGTTATCTTAGGCGGCAAGAGGGGGTTTGCAAATGTGATTGAGTTAAGGGCTTTGAGGTGGGAGATTACCCTGGATTATCCAGGTGGGCAGTGTTATCACACGGGTCCTTATGAAAGGGAGGCACTGGATCAGAGTGAGAGAAGGCAATGACCGGAGCAGAGACTGGAGAGGTGCTGCCATGAGCCGAACTGAATGACAGCCACCTCTAGATGCTGGAAAAGGCAGCACCTTGGTCTTAGCTCTGTAGGATTCATTTGGCCTCCTGACCTCCAGGCTGGTAAAAGAATACATCTGAGTCATTTCCAGCTACAAAGTAACTTGTTGCAGCACCAGTAGGAAACATACAGGAGAGAGAGGGTAACTTGATCAAGGGAGAGTATGTTGGGGCACCCAGGTGGCTCAGCTGGTAAAGTGTCAGCCTTTGGCTCAGGTCATGACCTCACGGTTTGTGAGTTCAAGCCCGGCATCACTTTGGATCCTCTGCCCCTCCCCAGCTCACGTGCTCTCTCTCAAAAATAAACTTTTTTTTTTTTAAAGAGAGAGTGTCAAAGGATTTTTTTTTTTTTTTTAAAACCTGAGAAAGACTTGGGGGCATGAGACAGATGGAGTTTTAGTGAGAGCCAGGAAATGTGAGAGTGTTCTAGGAAAATATTGGGAATATAGTTTGATTATGAAACCGGACCTCCAGAGATGTCCAGCAAGAGGCCTTTTGAAAAGGAAATGGGTGGCAGAGGGTCAAAACCTCAGGAATTGATGGCACTCTTAAGGGAGAACATGGGTGTAGAATAAATGATAGGAAGATCAGGATGGAAACATTTAGATGTGGTTCACATGTGGTTCATGGTTTTTAATATTTTTGTGTATGGTGGACCCATTTGTCTCTTTGGCTGAGCCTTTGGACCCCTTCTCAGAATTATTTTTTCTTAATGTTCATTTATTTATTTTGAGAGAGTGTGTGAGGGGGGGAGAGGGAGAGAGAGAGAATCCCAAGCGTGCTCTGAGCTGTCAATGTGGAGCCTGTTGCAGGGCTTGATCTCAAGAACTGTGAGATCATGACCTAAGCCAAAATTGAGAGTTGGACACTTAGCCAACTGAGCCACCCAGGTGCCTCCAGAATTAATTTTTAATTTTTTTACATGTTTATTTATATTGAGAGAGAGAGAGAGAGAGAGAGAGCAGGGGAGGGGCAGAGAGAGAAGGAGACACAGAATCCGAAGCAGGCTCCAGGCTCCGAGCTGTCAGCACAGAGCCCGATGTGAGACTTGAACTCACAAACCGTGAGATCATGACCTGAGCGGAAGTCGGACGCTTAACCGACTGAGCCACCCAGGTGCCCCTAGAATTAATCTTTTTAATGCACAAAATAGAATACCTAGGATTACAAAGGAAAGCGGCTATATTGAAATTTAGTTCTAGCCATAAACCTTTGGAGGTCTGTGGTCCCTAAGGACCCCAGATTTAAAAGTTAGTTAAAATAAGAGTCAGTTGTATGTAAAGCAAGAGTTGGAATGAGTTGTGTGGAGAGTGGAATAATTGCAACCGTCAAATGCTGTAGAGAAGGGAGGGGGATGGGGGTGGGAAGATATAGTAGCAGATATTAGACCACCCATTACCACTTCCTTTTGCACTGATTTCCTGACATCTGCTTTCTCACCCCCTTTCTTGAAGGTCTAGTTCTCAGCTCAGAGCAGCCTTCTCTGCCGTTACTCCTGTTACCATCCCCATACTCACAGAAGCTAAGGAAGCTGTACAAGCTGGACACAAGTATTTGGGTGAAGTGACAGAGGTGGAGGGAGAGGAGGTTGACCCAGTTACCCTGTGATGCTTTCATCAGCTCCTAAGAGAAGGAGAATAGAGACAAAGTAGAATAGATGGCTTGAGGTGCGTGGACGGATAATTTGGAGGAATGAAAATAGTACTGATTATGACTGAATAAAAGATGCTGAACAGCATCCCAGTTTTGGGTATGTGTCTAACGAATTGAAAGCAATGAATTGAATTGAATTGAAAGCAATGAATTGAATTGAATTGAAAGCAATGAATTGAATTGAAGAGCTATTTGCACACGCATGTTCATAGTAGCATTATGTACGGTAGTCATGAAAACAGCCCAAATGTCCACTGACAGATGAATGAACTAAATGTGATATATACAAGCAATGAAATATCATTCAGTCTGAAAAAGGAAGGAGATTCTGACACATGCTACCCATGGAGAAAAGTTGACGTTATGCTGAGTGAAATAAATCAGACAAACATGGTAGGATTCCACATATAGGAGGTATCTAAAGTAGTCAAATTCATAGGAACAGAAGGTAGAGTAGTGGTTTCTGAGGGCTGGAGGAAGAGGGGAATGTAGAGTTATTGTTTAATGGATAGAGCATTTCAATGTTCTAAGATGAGAAAGGTCTAGAAATCTGTTGCACAATAATGAATATGCAAACATTTATGAACTGGACATTGGAAAATGGTTAAGATTCTAAATTTTATGTTATGTATATTTTAAAACGAAAACAAAAAAGATGCCAAACAGAATACATAGTCTAGGAGAGGATGGCAAGAGAAATTTGTGGTAGCCACGGAGCAAGGTTTTATTTTGTCAATAGTATAAATGCTAGAACAAGGAAAATTGTCAGCTGGATTTCGAGTGTGGTGGCAGGGGGCTAGGGAAAGGCATTGTCTGGACGAATAGAGAATATCTTGAGGATGAGGGAATGGAGTTTGTGGGTTGCAAGTCGGCTAAAACAACAAAGTGGGAAGATCCAGAATGTATAAATGTTAGATCAGGAACTCTAGAAACCTTAACTAACTGCAATTAAAATTAAAAACAAAAAACGAAAAACAAAAACTCTAAGAGTTCATTGACTCTAAGGAAAAAAAAATCCTGTAAGGCAAATGTTTTTGTTAAAAGATAAAATTTATTTGAGTAACCACTGTACACATTATTAAAGGACACAGAGCTTTGACAGAACTGCCAAGGAAATATCCAAAGCCTGAATTGTACACCAAAACCTTACAGTGAAAACTTGACTCCTATAACGAAAAAAAAAATGTGCAAATTGGAATTGCTGAGTGATTATGGAAAGGCAAAGTATACACTGTGGAAAAAGAACAACAACCCTCAAAACAAGCGGAAATACTGGTGAAATGTTTAACCATATGAGAGCAAGATGCTACTATTAAAATAAAATTAGACTTCCCAACAGAAGAATGCCCATCATAACTGCATGAAATCGTCTCTCCTTTGCTTAAATAGTTAAAACCACTCTAGAACCAAAAATATATGGTGACAGTAAGTATGCTGATTACAAAAGAAGGGTCGAGATAGGAGGGCAGCGCCTTTTAGCACCTTCCTTAATTAAAATGGTGACACTTATGGAGTTCTGTTGTTTGTAGCCATAGCCAGGCTCCAGGCACATCACAGGGGAGGCGTCAAAAAGTCCTTGAAGAGAGTGTGGCGGTGAGACGGGGATCCCATCTTTATTATCAAGCAAACTTTCTTTGTTCTGCTTGAGAGAAAGTGCATATGGGAAATCATAGCTTATGAAGTCATTTCACTGATGTTGAGACCATACTCATAGACTGGCTGATATTAAAATCGTTTCGTCCCAACTGATGTTCAGTAGGATCCAAACAAGGCACACTGCAATAGAGAATTTCTGTTCAGGGGGCAGCAGGAAGAGCAGTGATGTGACTCAAAATTTACATAATGAGAACGTTAACATTCTCTCTCTCCCCCAACTGTGCTATAACCGATAGAGCATCAAGCCTCTTAGAAGACACTTTCTATCAAGAGATCCCTTCTTCAGAAACAGGATCTGAAGCAAATAATAATTAAATTTTATGTTGATAAGTAATAAGTAATGAGATAGAAATCCAAGCAATGGTATCATTCTTTCTCATTCATGCATTCATTCAACAAATTATTTATAAACTAGTTTTACTTGGGACCCCTAGCGGTTTGGATTTAGGTATCACTCTGGCCGGGTCTCCGCTGTTCTCTTTCCTCTTTCCATGGTTCACCAGCAGTAGGTAATCTTGGCTTTCTTAGCTACCATACCAGTTTTTCTGTATCTTGTTTAAGGTACTTACTCTCACACTATGATAAGTCGATGTGTATTTTTTGTTCTATTGTTTTTTATTTTGTTCTATTGTTTTCTATTTCTATTTCTATATTCCTATTTCTGTTTTCTATTCTATATTCTATTGTTTTCTATTTTTTGTTCTATTGTTTTGTCTATTTTTTGTTGTAAATAAGTTCCAAGCGGGCAAAGGGGTTTATTTTTGTATTTTATAGATTATGTAAGAGAAAGCAATTTGAATGTAGATTTGAGTTTGAATTCAGCCTCTGCCCATTACTGATCCTGAGACCCTAGCCAATAGTTCAGCTTTGCGTCTCTCACCTTGGATAGTGTATGCTCACCTGGGTATTATTTGGAGATAATCCTTTTCACTGTTGTAGCGGGGACTGAGACAAGGCATGAAAAGTGAGTATTATCTCAAAATAATACCGAGGTTCCCTCTCATACTCCATGACTGTGGATGTGGAAGGACTCAAGGTCCGGCATGTGGACCTTTTCTCTTCCCTTAATTGTTATACTATGTATTTAGTATTTGTTGAATGGATGAATGAACTGAAAAGAACCCATGGCATTAGTTTGGCAATACGAAGTAGGTAAGTTAACAATTTCTGGGCATGATTGCTGAAGACTTGTGCAATACAACCATACTCATTTAGTACTATACTTATTGACAAATACAAACTGAAGGCATTTTGACGGATGGGTGAATAAAAATATTTCAATTTCATTAGATACCAGTTTGTCTTCTGATTAGCTTGCCGGGTTGTATGGATCAATAGAATAGACTTCTTGTGTTTCTAAATGAAGATCTCCTTCTATAGGGCTTTTGTTTGTATAATAATTCCTAAATGGAAAAAGGAAGAAAAAAGTAAACTCTTTACTCATTGGCCATGATTACTATAAACATGTCATAGTTGTTTGTTTTCTGTAATTCCCATCACGTGATAAGTACTTTTCATGAATGGGTTCATTTTGATGTCCTAAGTATCATATGAGATGATCACTATAACCCCTATTATTTGGAAAGGCCCTTAAAAATAAATAACTTGCTAGGATGCTAAGTGTCCAAATCAAAAGTTGGTACAAGGTTGCCTTCCCTCGGATCGAGGACCCTCAATAACTTAGAACTATGATCCTCAGTTTGAAAAAATAAATTAAAAAAAGAAGCTTTAATTTTAGGACATGACCATAAATTTACCTTTGTGGGACACAGTCTTCCAGTCTAACTGAAAGGAAAGTTTTCATATTTGGTGTTAAATTCCGAATCCTTCTGTAGTCTTACAGCACTAAAAGCTTGAGATAATTTTTAAGAGGACATTTTTACTTTTACACTTTGAAAGCCCACACACTTCACTGTGCTCCTAAAACCCCTTGGCCAAAATTAGCAAGAGACATGAAAATGTGATCACATTATCAGGTAGCACTCTGAAATAAAGTATTACAGAATTACCAAAGAATGATTTCTGCTAAGGTTACTCAGAGCATGTCACTTACTACCATATTTAAGACGTCAGCTTATAGATAGAGGCGTCAAGAATATTATACAATGGTAATTTTTAGGTCTATGTGAGATTTAGGTTTCATTAAAAGATCTTAGATGTCTAGAGAAGAAGAGTGGTCTCTCTCAAATGTTTGGGTGGCTTTAAAAAATATTTAATTTCGCGGCGCCTGGGGGGCTCAGTCAGTTGAGCATCTGACTCTTGATTTCGGCTCAGGTCAAGATCTCACAGTTTGATCGAGCTCCGCCTTGGGCTCTGCGCTGACAGCTGACAACGTGGGGCCGGCTTGGGATTTTTTCTTTCTCCGCCCCTTACCCTTGCGCAAACTCTTTCTCTCAAAATAAACATTTTAGAAAATATTTAGTTTTGTTACTTAGGCAAAATTTCTAAGTGCCCGATTATTTATCTCGTTTACAGAAAGTATTTAAGGCAGCTCAAACGTCTAGATCAACTATCAGAAAATAAATTGAAGTCAGTTACAAATTGGAAATAAAACGAGTGATGCTTAGGAATGGAGTTTAATATATAGGTTTGGTTTATATCAGTGGAGGTGCTTCAGTATAGTACATGATATAGTCCCATTCATAAACTAAATAATCTGCCTGGAACATTATAAATTATTTGAGCTTATAGGCATTCCTAAAGTTTGCCAATTTTCCTACACATGTGACTCTCTGATAACAAAATTAGTGGTATGAAGGAAAGTGATAGAGACCACATTTTCTATTTATTTAAATTTCTAATTACTCTTGGCTAAAATTATCTTTGAACTTCCTGTGAGGAAAGCCATGTGACTGACATCCCTATTTTTCTTTTTTGAGACCCTTTTCTCCCTTGATTCTGTGAGACTACTCCTTCTGTCTTCTGACTGTCCCTTCTTCTCCTCCCTTTTAAGCATTACTGTCCTTCTGAGGTCCATTTTCATCCCTATTCTTACCTTTTATGTTCTTTTTGGTCTCAAGGCTTCAAATGTGATCTAAATGTCACCTGCCGGAGTCCAAGTCCCTCTCTTGCGTCCTGCATCGTGAGTGCCCCCAAAGTGAACTCCCCTTTCTCCACAAAACTGCCTCTCTCCTCTTTTGGTGATCCACTCCACATGAGTCATTCTTTTTCTCTCCCTTCTGCCCGCATTTGGCAAGTCACTAAGTCCCAGAAATCCTCTCTTCTAAATAGTGACGATACCTCTTCTATCTATTCCATCCTCCCGATCCCCACCATGGCTGCTTTGGTTGGAAGCCCAATCCTGCCCTTCTTTTGAAAATGCGTATCTGAACATATTATTACCTTGCTCAAGATCTGACGGGATACCCACCAACTCCTCTGTCATGGTATGCAAGGCTTTTGGTGATCTAGCTACTGCCCACCTCTCTAGATTTCCCAGTGACTGTTCAATGGAACATTAGTTCCATGGGATGCTCAAGCATTAGTTGAGAAAGAGTTCTCCAGTCCAATTAATTTGGGGAACTCCGGTTTGAAAATAAAATGAAACAGGCTTCTTCGTTGTAGGGCTTTAAATATTCTCATGGTCATTGTGAATCTTCATGAGAAAAATAACGCATGTTATTTGGTCACAGAACACCCTTTTTATTTCCTGAAGTCATTGACAAAATGAGGGCTATATGGTCCGTATTCTGGTAAACACTACAGGCTAAAGTATATCACAGTTGTAGATCCTTGTAGGACCTGCGGTGCTCAGGCCCCGCCAGGCTCAGAACAAAGCACTCAGGTTCATAGATGTCATCGTTACAGAGGTTCAGCGTAACCCCGTCACGTCTAATGCCTCCATCAGGCATTTTACAACGGTGAACAGTGCGTCAGCCCTGATAGATCCAAGTGACTTAGCATGTGAAAGTAATGTTGCTGGAGTTTATGGGTGACATGTTTGGGGTGACATGACGTGGTCACCCCCCCCCACACACACACACACTAGAGGTTACCTGAGACGTGGTAAGGCTTCACCTGATTATCTTCTTTAACACTGGCACATACAGAGATTCAAGAACCTATGCACACAGACCATCCCTAGGCTGACATCTGATGGTCTCATTTGCTAAAAAGGTATCCTTTGCGCTTATCAGAATATTTTGATACAAGATTTATGGGTTAGAGGGGTCTTTTACACCATCTCTCCACCTAAATCTATGCTGCCTTTTCCTTCAGTCACCATGTCCCAGTTGTGTCAGATTGCTTGCGTAGTTCTCATAACACATGATGGAATGACAAGCCTCTGGGCTTTCACTCAAACTGCTCGCTTACTCTTTCCAGGAAAGCCTTTCTCTCCTGGTCTACAGTTTCTTGAGGCGCTTTTGAAACATTTTGTTCACCATGGAATTTTTTTTTCTGCTACACATTCTCTGTGACTTGACCATTTGCTTTGTGCACCCACCAAATAGCACATAACCTACTATGGCAGTCAATATTACATTATAGATTAAAATATTTTAAAACTTTAATAAGTTAAAAATAAAACTAGATCTAATCTCTGGATAATAAAACATAATATAACAAAACACAGAAAACCTAGTAATATATTTAAAAGTAGTCATGAAAACAACAACCAAGTGGAAGAAAAGATCACTTGAACGAATAGAAAGGCCTACGATGCTTCTGAAGAGGAACACATTACAGAAAAAGATGCCAATTTCTCACCCACTAATCTATAGACTTAAGTGTAATCACAACATATGTTGTTTTTGGAAATGGCAAATGATCTAAAAGTCGGCTGGTAAGAATAAACAGAAGACAATAGAAAAGAAAATAGTAAAAATTATAGCAAGGGAATTCTTGCCCTGCCGTATATTAGAACAGTATAAAACTATACTAATTAAACACAAAGTGATTTGTGATAGAAGAACAGATAAGTCAATATAGCAGGAAAAAAAAGTCCAGAAACACAACACATCCAAAATACATTAATTATTCAATGTTTGGTCAAGTTAGAGCAAACTTTTTGGAAAGTCATTGGGCAGTATTTATTAAGCACCTTAGATGTTCATACTCTTAGTAATTCTAGACATCTGTGCTACAGAAATAAGTAGATGGGGGAAAGGTTTTATTCAAAAAGGTTTTATTCAAAGGGGTTTGTTGTATCTTTATTTATTATCAAAGTAAATGTGGAAGCAACCTAAAATTTCTACAATACAGAAATACATAGAACAATCTGCTGTTAAGTAACTAAAAAGAAAACATACGATACAAAAGATAAAGGCCAAATTTTAAAAATTTAGATGGGAGACTGTCATGCCAAAATTTCAGTTAAAGAGAGAAAAAGAGAAAGAAAGTAAGAGAAAGATCAGATAGGAATATACCAAAATATCTGCAGTTGTTACCACTGCGATTTTTCAAATTTTAATTTTCTAGATTTTTTAAATAGTATATCACCCGAATAAACATCATTCAAATAAAGTAAGCGTTTGATGATTTTTTTAAGTTCTTACAGAGGGGGCTTCCTCTCAAGAGCCCTTGAGAGGACAAGGGACCCACACAAGATCCCTTACTCCAGTGATCACACTACAATATTCATGGCATATAACTTGCGCTTCTGAATTTAGTTTCAGGCAAGAAGCCAAAACCTTTTGTGCCTTTTGGTCAAGCGTGCAATGAACTTACCGTTCTCTGTGTTTTAATATCGTGCATAAGGTGACACCAATCAAGAATATAAGAAGTACTGAGCCTGCAGAAAGACCTAGAAAACAAAACAGCAAGTATCAAATGCCAGAAAAGTGTGACCTGTATTGTTTTGAAGTCATTGCAGGGCTATTCCTAGTGTGTGGGGGGAATGTTATGTGATTTTATACCTATCCTTTCTCAGCCATATAAACACCGAATTCCTAAATAATCATACTTGGGATTAAGTGGGGTTTTTTTGATTCAGTCCAGCCCACATTTAATCTAAAGCACTGAGCATGTGACCACAGGGCTCCAGTCACGTTTGTGTCTCCTTTCAGTTTTATTAGCAATATTCTCGTTGCTGGGATAATATGAGGAGCTCAGGACAGCGGGGTCCCCCGACTTGGTCAAACAGCATAACTCAGCTGTGAAATATATTTGGCCGCTGCAGAATAAGCCAACCTATTTGATAGTACCGAATCATGCAAATGACCAGAAGTTAATATAAACTACACTTTCAGGTTAAAAACTTGGAATAGCTGGCTGTTTAAACCATTTATTCAACTCGATGCAGAAGTGTCAGTGTGTAATATGGAGGACACATTAATAGAGCCTTAAAACAGCAAAAAGGATAATTTCCTAGGACTTAAAGTGAAAAAAAAAATAACAGGCAGGATATAGGGCCTCAAAATACACTCATATTTTTAAAAAATGTTTATTCATTTTTGAGAGAGAGAGAGAGAGAAAGCGAGCACAAACAGGGGAGGGGCAGAGAGAGAGGGAGAATCTGAAGCAGGCTCCAGCCTCCAAGCTGTCAGCACAGAGCCCAGCACAGGGCTCGAACTCACGAACCGCGAGATCATAACTTGAGCCGAAGTGGGACGCCACCCAGGCACGACTTACATATTTTTTATAAAACATTAGAGGGGCGCCTGGGTGGCTCAGTCGGGTAAGCGTCCGACTCTTGCTTTCGGCTCAGGTCATGATCTCATGGTTCATGGGTCTGAGCTCCACATCGGTCGCTGTACTGACAGTGCAGAGCCTGCTTGGGATTCTCTCTCTCCCACTTCCTCTCTGCCCCTCCCACATGCTCTGGCTCTCTCAAAATAAATAAATAAACTTAAAAAAATCATTAGAGATTTAATTCAAGTATTTAAGAAAACTTACCAGAAAGAAGAGGAGCAAGTGAGGCTAAAGAGAATACAGAACCATGAAAGTATTAGTCTAGTTGCATGCTTCAGTGCAGCCCAAAGTCCCATGGTCATGTCCCCAAAGTTAACATTCAGCTCCACTCTCTCAAAATCCACTTAAAAAAGATGTGATGGGACCCTGGATTATAATCACGCTTCATTTTTTATGTGACAACTCACTGGACTTTAAAAAAAAAAAATTCACTTTAAGTCGGGGTAGTTCCTGAACGAAAAAACCAACATAGTCAATTTCATAATCAGAGACTTCTCAGGTTACAATGCAGATATTAGCTGTTGATATTTATCATTAATTCTAACAGGTTGTTCACCGTAGAGAGTTGTCAGAGGTGAACCATATAGTTTGTAACAGGTGAACGAACGCCCTTAGTTGGCATAACAACAATGTTCACCGTTGTCCAATTGGTAAGTGGTTATAAAACAAGATTCAGCAAAGGAAAGCTCAGTAGTGACTCCTTTCAAAACGTAAGGTTGTTAGTCTTGCACCTTATAAGTTAGTATTCCTCTCCCTTTATTTCCTTTCTTTATTTCCTCCATCCTCAGAGAGTTTTGCTTTTTGTAGAATCCACTACTAACTTCAAACTCTTCCATCAGTGTAGTGCTGGTCACAGACCCATGTCAAGTTAAAACCTAGAACTTAATGCTGAGGCATAGCCCTTGCTCTCTTCTCTCCAGTGAGGCAAGTACACGAGCTGCAATAGAGCCCTTGGTACTTACCTGGCGATTTGCAAACAGCCAGGGGCGGGTTCCACCGGTGATCATCCTGGCACTGGCTCTGGGGACTGCCTTCCAGGGTATACCCCTCCTCACACTCCAAAGTGACAATAGCTCCATACTGATACATTTTCCCAGGCTCCAGCCCCTTCTGGATTCCATTAATATACTCTGGGGAGCTACAGTTCACCTCTGAAATGGAAGAAAGCTAATGGAAGCTGGGTCATAGTTTAGCCTTTTCTCGAGGAAGTAGATCATTCTAAGTAAAGCCTCACTGTGATAACACAAAAGGATATCTTAGGCAGTCTTTTCGTGTCAACAATCCATCTCGATTACCTCTAGGCAATTGAAGCCAGATTATTTTCCTTCTTTGTGCTTTAGTTTCTAAACGGATAGCGTTGGATCGTTTTGATGGCTTCCCAGAGAAATGGTGAGGGCTGAATCGGGTAATATTAAGAATTCTGAATGACTGTCTCATCTGCTTCACTGTTACCTAGAATTCTCCTTACAGGAACATGTTCCCTCATTTCTTCTTTCAACTTGCAGTGTAGGGAGTGATAGTGGGAGATTTGGGATTTGAATCATGACTCCTAGACTTCCCAGCTGTGCGACTTCAGGTAGGTTACAAATCTCTCATTCTACCAAGACCTCACCTGTCATACAGAAATAATAGTGGCACCAACTTCATATTGTTCTCAGGAGGATTAATGAAATAATGCATGCAAAATGGTGTGCGTGGTTTCTGGTATTTAGTAAAAAGTGCTTGACAAGTATTGGATATTAACTCACTGTGTATTTCACATGTGTTGTTTATGCTAATGAAAGTGAAATCCTGAAACTTTTATTAAAAAAATAGACCCATAATGCCACCACCACTGATAGGAAATATACTGACAAGGTCATTGTGCGTTGTATCAGCATTTTGTCGAATGCACACTTCCATAACTACAACCGTAGTATAAATTCAACCTGTATTTAGTTATATAAGTTGTGTAAGTACTTCAGTTTTCTGTACTTAAAGGACTACATAAGCGATCACTCATCAGACAAGCCATTCCTTAAGTCATTTTTTCTTATTTTGTGGTTAATTAGTGGATTAATCCAATTAAATCAGTCCAATCAAATGCATTGTATTAAATGATCCAATTAACGCATTTGTCTATTTTAAGTTGAAAGCACCGAACTGAATCTATCTACGTGGGAGAAATTTAATTGACAAATAAGAAAATAATAGACACTGCACCTTTACAATAAGGGGCAGGTTGGCTCCAGGTTCCCTCATGTGTGCAAAGGAGGAATGCCTCTCCCACCAGCAGGTAGCCTTGGTCACAGCTGTACAGGATTGACATTCCGGGAGAAAATCGAGCCATATCTCCACCAGTGTGATTCCCATTGGGTATATCGAGTGGAGGCTGACATCCTAAGAAAGCTTGGACACCAAGAAAAAAAAGGATCGTTAATTTAGCACAGAGGAACATATAGCCAATGCTCTCCGTGAGTGACAGTGATACTGAAAGAAGGCAGGAAACAAGCCAATGAATTGGTACCCAGAAATACTCATCCCACCCAAGCCAAGCAGCAATGGATGGAAATGTGCATTTTCT
Source organism: Lynx rufus (assembly GCF_022079265.1). Classification (NCBI taxonomy): domain Eukaryota; kingdom Metazoa; phylum Chordata; class Mammalia; order Carnivora; family Felidae; genus Lynx; species Lynx rufus. The sequence continues at coordinate 28,516,259 of NW_025814829.1, read as the reverse complement.
ACATCTCTCATACGTGACCTAAAGATGTCAGAAGTTGGGGCGCCTGGGTGGCGCAGTCGGTTAAGCGTCCGACTTCAGCCAGGTCACGATCTCGCGGTCCGGGAGTTCGAGCCCCGCGTCAGGCTCTGGGCTGATGGCTCAGAGCCTGGAGCCTGTTTCCGATTCTGTGTCTCCCTCTCTCTCTGCCCCTCCCCCGTTCATGCTCTGTCTCTCTCTGTCCCAAAAATAAAATAAACGTTGAAAAAAAAAATTAAAAAAAAAAAATAAATAAAGATGTCAGAAGTGAAATAATGAAAAATCAATTGTTGTAGCCCACAGTTGTAATCTATCAGCTAACAGTGTTCTTTTCTTTTCCCTTTCAATAGCAGAGAGGCTGTAGTTTAATGGTCTCACACTCAAATGCCTACTGGAACCAGGAAGGGAAGCCGCTACATATCATGAATCCAAGAGCATCTGTCCTAAAAATGGCGGCCATTACTACCCAATTCAAGCTACTGGAGCCTTGCAGGAAAGCAAAGCACCATATTTCAGCCAAAGAAAACAGTTCTGGTGAGCTGGGTTCGGTTCTTAGGGCACCAATTGGCAGGCTCGGTGGTAGGTAGTTTCTGACAGGAGCAAAACTGCCACACAATAACTAAAAAAAGAAAGACAATTCAATGGGTTTGAAGGCCAGCATTCCTCTTGAGAAAAACAAAGTTCTCTTTCTGGCTGCTATCACAGTTTTATATATCAAATCATCAAGCAGTATTATCGTCAGACATTTCCCCTCCCAAAGATATGTGTATTTTTTTAAATTATAAATTAGTAAAAAGAATAGATTTCAGAGACTCCATCAGTTTGGGAGGTAACCATTATCCTCTCGTGTACTTTTGCTCAACGCACTTAGAAAAGGGGAAAAAGGGGCGCCTGGGCGGCTCAGTCGGTTAAGCGTCCGACTTCAGCCAGGTCACGATCTCGCGGTCCGTGAGTTCGAGCCCCGCGTCGGGCTCTGGGCTGATGGCTCAGAGCCTGGAGCCTGCTTCCGATTCCGTGTCTCCCTCTTTCTGTGCCCCTCCCCTGTTCATGCTCTGTCTCTCTCTGTCTCAAAAATAAATAAATGTTAAAAAAATTAAAAAAAAAAAGGGGGGAAAAAAGAATCAGATGAAAAGACAAGACAAGGCGGGTATCTTGTAAAACAATGTGACTGTCTTTGCTTTTACATGCTTTTCTGCAGTTCAAATGGCCAGTGGAGATTCAAAGCCCTTTCCTTTATTCTCTGCACCATCCCATACTTAATTCCTTAAAATATCTTACCCATTTTGATACAAGTTGGTACACCTGGCACCCACTGGTTGTTGGTATGACACCTAATCAAGTTACTGCCATTCATGATGAAGCCGGGATTGCAGGCGACATATACTATGTCATTGTGGGCATATGAAGAACGAGTTTTGTTTAGCTTATATCCATGTTTGACTTCTGGGTTAGGGCAGTGGGTCACAGGAGGAGATTTGAAGCACTGGGGGGTAGGTCCACTCCAAGATCCATGTCCTTTAGAATCACTGATGCATCGTATATTTTTCTCTCCCAGAAGGGAGAATCCCTGGTCACATTCATAAGAGACTTCATTTCCATATAGGAAGTGTTCTGCCATCACACCCCTGGGCCTTCCGTGGTCAATCACTGGTGGAGGCGGGCAGTAAACAGCTGTAGAAGAGAGTTAGGAAATTCTACTTCAGTTGGACAGTCTTCATTCAGGCACGAATGAAACTAGGCAACTGTAGGTATTACACAGAGCAATAAAATAACTTAGATTTTAGGACCCGGGTTATACTTTCTTGAAAACAGCTTTATTAGGGGTGCCTGGGTGGCTCAGTCAGTTAGGCGTCCGACTTCGGCTCAGGTCATGATCTCCCGGTCTGTGAGTTCGAGCCCCACGTCAGGCTCTGTGCTGACAGCTCAGGGACTGGGGCCTGCTCTGGATTCTGTGTCTCCCACGCTCTCTGCCCTCCCCCACTCATGCTCTGTCTCTCTCTCTCTCTCACTCTCAAAAATGAATAAATGTTAAAAAAAAAATTTAAATATTTAAAAACAGCTTTATTGGGGCACCCGGGTGGCTCAGTCAGTTGAGCCTCTGACTTCGGCTCAGGTCATGATCTTGCACTCTGTGAGTTCGAGCCCCGCGTCAGGCTCTGTGCTGACAGCTCGGAGCCTGGAGCCTGCTTCGGATTCTGTGTCTCCTTCTCTCTCTGCCCTTCTGCCTCTCATGCTCTCTCTCTCTCTCAAAAATAAATAAATATTAAAAAATTAAAAAAACAGCTTTATTAAATTCTCTATGCGACTAATACATCATACTCATTCAAAAAACATTCAGGAAACACAGTGAAGTCTTCAGAAAGGAATAAATGCGGCTATGCTACCATGAACTAGAAACTTAGGCCATATATATATTTTCTTAAATCTTGAGCAGATATACGGCAAATACTCAGTTCCTACTTGACAACTTCATTTCCCAGTGTCAGTGCCCATCAAACACGGAAAGATTCGCCTTATCTTATGTACACGGAGACTGAACACACAGACCACTGAGGTAGTTATAGGCTAGCTCCTCAGTGGCCTGCCCTCTCTAACCCCCTACTGCCCCTCCAACAACTTTTTCTTCTGACTTACCTTTACAAAGTGGAATCTTTTGGAACCAAACCCTATTCTCAGCATCTTGACACTTCTGATAAGCATGTCCAGTCAGTCGGTACCTAGAGAGAGACTGTAATGCATTTCCTCTTCCTGATAGCACATCTCTGCCGCCTCTCTTCCTCAAATCACAGATTCAGGGGCATTTCTAAATAAGAACTTCGGGGGGAAAGGAGCTAAAACTCTCGGCCCTCCAAGCACAAAAGCTACTTTAAACAGAGTTTTTCACAGCACAGTTATTTCCATGTCAAGAAAGGACTGAAAAGCCCTAGATGTTAGACCTTTAGAACCTCACGTTCCCTGTGAGTGCGACAATGAGGGACTTCTAAATGGAGTCACCAAGACAGGTTGAGGATAGGATTAATGCATAAAATTAGTGGAGACCCTTCCCAAGAGTGGACCCTCTTCTACTCACCCCTCTTGACAGGACGTATTAACCAGTACTACGTGTGAGTGAACAGGAGGCTCTCGAAGATCTTCTCTCACAGGTTGACACGGTGCTTCTGGACGAGCAAAGTTTGAGTTACTTATACATGCCTGATATCACAGAGAAGGACAACTCTGGAACTGAAAGTACCTTCACACCGAGGGGCAGAAGGACTCCAATTTCCCGAAGGCATACAGTGAATGGATTTGTTTCCCACCAGCAAGTAGCCAGGGTCACAGGTGTAGTCTACAGTCATCCCAGAGACAAAAAGGACCCTATTTCCACCTGTATGCCGACCATGCTGGAGCCCAAAAGGTGGCGGGCAGCCTGAAGAGAAAACTCCCCACATAAATACCAACAACAACAACAAAAAAGGAATTTATACGTGAGAACATTAAGTATACATCGTTCGACAGCAGACAATCTGAAACTTAAGCCAAAGACCATGAAGTGCTAATTCATTACTGAATGTTTTCTGCTCTTTTGCAGGAACTAGGCACCTTTAAAAAGGTCGGGAAACAGATGCTTAGCTACAGAGAACAAACTGATGGTTGCCAGAGGGAAGGTGGTTGGGGGGTGGGTTAAATAGGTGACAGGGACTAAGGAGGACACTTGTGATGAGCAGCTGATGTTGTATCACCAAATTCTACATCTGAAATTAATATTACACTGTATATTAACTAACTGGAATTTAACTAAAAACTTGGAAACCATAAAAAGGTCCTCTCATTACCTACCCTGAATACATCACAGATCCATGGGGGCATTCACATGAAGAATATATAAAACCACATAGAACATTCCGTCACAGAATGGGAGAGATGGGATAGTAACGTGTGCGTGCTTGCCTTTTTCCGTGACTCTAGTTTTGGGTTGGAGATAATAAGAATAAATAAATAAATACCTCATTGGGTCGTTACCTTTTTCACAGACTGGTATTTCAGGATCCCAGGTGTTATTGGCTTTGCAGCGAATCTGACTGCTGCCCTTCAAAGTAAATCCCTTATTACACTTGAATGTCACACTGTCATTGTAGAAATATGGGGCTTCCTTGCCAGATATCTTGTATCCGTTTGCCACGTGGGCAGGTGGACACTGAACAGCAGGGAGGGAAAGTTTACAGACAGGGGCAGGGCCACTCCAGATGCCCCTCTCTTGGTCATTGCTTATACAACGGATGGTGCTCTCTCCAACGAGGATGAATTCCACTCCGCTCTCTGGCCCAGGGTTGCATGTGTAGGTGACTGCGGTGCCATATGGAACATTTTCGGAGGAACTCCTGGTGTGTTTCCCATTGTAGATCACAGGAGGGGGCGGGCAGGTGATTTCTGGAGAAAGAAGAATTTACTGTAGAATTCTGTTCCAGTATTAGACACAAAAGAAGAGAAGGGAAGCTGGTTACAGACCTCTTGTTATCAGGTTTCCTGGAGGATATGGATGAGTTTTGATGGTAGAAGTTACATCAAAGCTCATTATGTATGTAAAATGTGATTTAAACAGATATCATAGCAAAGATCTTTGTAACGGAAATCTTTGTTTAAAGTGAGCATGTACATCAATATCATGTTTTGAGGCAGTAAAGTCCAGTAGAAAATAAGCCCCCCGTGTTGGGCTCTGTGCGGACAGCCCGGAGTCTGGAGCCTGCTTCGGATTCTGCGTCTCCCTCTCTCTCTGCCCCTCCCCAGCTTACACTTGGTCTCTCTCTCAAAAAATAAACATTAAAAAAATTTTTTTAAATCATTGTTTTTTTTTAAATCACTAATAGGTGAATAAAAGGCACAGGGGAGTAGAACTAAGCTTTTTTGAGTATCATCTTTGTGCTCATGTGATATGATAGGTTACGCAAGAAAGACTGTCGATTGAGCACCTATTTTGACAGGCAATTTTCTTAGCTACTAAATAGGAATAGTACCACTTAATTCTAATAATGTGGAAGTCTGCAGTCTTAGGTTAACTTCACAGGTAAGAGTCTAGGATTTCCGAGAAGTTACATAAATTGCCCAAGGTCCAATCAAGCAATAGCAGCAGAATCTGGGTTCAAATCCCACACGATTCCCCTTTCTCCCCACTAAACTCCAGTGTTCCCTCTATCAAGGATGGTGGCTCATATACTCACTGTCGTTATTACTCTTATACTCCTCAATCACAAAAGAGAATCAGAAACTAAATAGGTTTACATTGATGGTCATGCTCTGAAGTAGAAAGAGGGGACAGCAGAAAGACAGCAAGACTGCACAACTAGAAGCGGTGACAAAGTGAATCAAATAGAATCTAATATTCTTATTCCCATAACAGCGCCTCAAGCGGAAATCTCCCGGGAAACGCATACATCTTACCCTGTTTGAGGTCCTCCGTAATTTTTGCTACTCACCTTCACAAAGACGACGCTCCATAAACCAAGGAATCGCACCTTGACACAACTGATAAACACTCCCACCTAACCGGTACCTGGAGACAAAGAGTCATGTCATTTTGCCATCCGGTGCCCACCAAGCTAAGCAAGAGCTATTGGCTCAAAGCGGACTCCCCACTTTTAGGATAAGAACCAATAGGAACAAAAATGTAGCCAGCATCAACACCATCCACCCATTGCATGGACAGAGCTTCCAGGCATGGAACAACGGCACAATCAACCCTTCTGCAAACGTGTGACAGGGAAGGGTCTTTGAGATAAATGCTTGCAACAGAGCTTGTAGTGTGCACTGATAAGCCAGACTTGGTTCAGGCTGAGCGCCCTCACTCACCCTTCATCGCAAGAAGAGTTAACATCTGGTCTAATAAATTGATCCCGGGGTCTCTTAAAGACTTGTTTTTCTATAGGTTCACACTCTGCCACTAAGAAAAGAGAGCGGGATGAGAAATCAACTCAAGGCAATCTCAAAACCACAAAACATCTGCATTCAAAGCCTGGCACCTTTGCATTCGGGGGCGGTGGGTGTCCACACCCCCTCAGAGGTACAACGTATGGATTTTTCTCCCACTAGCACATAGCCAGGGTCACAGTGGTACTTTATGGATGTTCCTGGGTCAAAGCTGACCATGTGTCCATCTTCCTTTTGCCCATTGAGGATTTTAGGAGGGGCTTGGCACTCTAAAGGAAAAGAAGAAAAATTTTCTTATATAAACAACTGAAAGAAACAGCCAAAGAAATTATCATGAATATCTACAATCCGCTCTGGTGGCAGTTATATGGGATAGAAGTAATCTGTGCAGTCCAGTTTGGGGTAATTTTAAATCAGTGGTTCTCCATCTTTTTTCTTTTCTGCATTTAGTTCAGTTTCCATTTGGTGCTCCAACTCCCCTCCTGTCTCTTTGTTTCTCAAGGAACGATCTCGTATGTGTTTCATGGGATATATCCATGGGGTGCAAGATTTGTTGACTTCTCTTAAAAAAAAAATCAATCCTGAGACAAACAAGCATTTTTTTTCCCCTAGAGAAGTGGGCAACTTAGTGATCCTCAGTGTTTTTTCTCCCAAGGATGCTTCCACAAAAAGAAACAATGGTGGGGTGATGATGTTAAGAAAACCTATATAATTTATATTCACTATATTTAGTAGAATCGAGGGGATTAGAAGCTGGAAAAGGCCCTGCTTAAATCTACAACCCTGTCTTCTAACTCTTCAAAAAGATGAATTAGTAGCACTTTGCTGAGTATTGGAACACCGACCCTTTTCACAGACCGGTACCGATGGCTCCCATGCACCTTGGCCATTACATCGGGTCACCTTGCTGCCCTTCATGGTGAAGCCAAATGTGCAAGCAAATACCACGGTGTCATTATAGGAATATTGCTCTTTCCATCCAGATGATATGTGGCCTCTTGGGATCTGGGGAGGTGGACACTGAATGGCAGAACTAGAAAGTTCACAGCGTGGGGCAGGGCCACTCCAGACTCCTCCAGTCTTCTGACTATTGGCGGTACAATGGATGGTTTTCTTCCCAGTAAGGATGAAGCTCACTCCTTTCTCTGGGTCTGGGTCACAAGCATAAGTGATCATGGTTCCATATGGGATGTTCCCTGAAGGGTTGCCTGTATGCCTTCCATTGAGAATAGAAGGAGGTGGCCCACAAAGAATTTCTAGAGAAATCAGAAATAATGACAAGATTGCAGCTGTACAGCAAACAAAGAATGCCTCAGATATTGCTTGAAACCGTGGTCCCACCCAAGGTTCAGGGACAGTGATACTTGAATCTGTAATGTATCAATCAGGACACCTACAGCAGTATAATTTTAAAAGTGTGATTCGGAACTTTATTCTTGACTATATCTATTAGCATGATCCTTTGATTTCTTCTACTGAATATACAATCTCCTTTATATGCCTGGCCTGGCTGGCAAGTCTCCACAGTTTCCAGAGAAAGAAAAGCCTAGGAACCCCGTTTTACTTGAGGAAGCAGGGAATAAAGAAGTGGCTGAAGGATGCTTCAGTGAAGAACCTATCCCTTCGAGAGGTCTACGTGAGATCTTTGCTCTCTGAGATTCTGTATAGTAATGACTGAACCAAAAACTTTTAGTTAAGCTGAGAATGAGGTGTTCTGGTCAAGGACCAGAGAACTAGCTGCAAACCAGTTTCCTAACATACCTTTGCACACTGGCATCCTGGTCCAAGAAGCACGCTGTCCAGCAATTACACACCGACTAGAAGGTTGGCCTTGTAACCAATACCTGGAGACGGAAGGCGGACGTTCAGGACTATTAAGCAGTTGGCGTTACAGGGCAACTGCCCCCACTTAAAACCCAAGACAAATGCACTCAGTTGACACGTACCAACTCCTTTTATAAGCATTCTCTCTCACAGCCTCACTCACACCAGGCTGTCCCTGCATCCTCATGGAGGAGCCTTGTGCAGGTGTCACGGGTCCTACCGTGCACACATAAGCCAAATGAATTAAATCTCCCAGGCCCTGCCGACACTCACCCTTCATTACAGTAAAAGTTCACAGTTACACCAACCCGAAGACTTGGAGGGCCCTCTATCTCTCCATTGAGAAACGGTCCTGGAGGTTCACACTGTGCCTCTAAGGAAACAAGCCAAAGGTGAGCGAAGCATGGCAAATCACAGAATAGCCCGAATTCTTAAAATTGGTTGCAAATTTAGGTACCTTTACACCCGGGAAGAGCAGCGCTCCACTTTCCTGAAGACAGACACCTAATGGTCTTTTCTCCAACAAGCAAGTAACCAGGTTCACAGCTGTAAGTCACAGACAATCCTGGGGCAAAGGAGCCAACACTCTCCCCTGTGTGATGTCCATTGGGGATCTTGGGAAGCGATGGACACTCCTGCGGGAAATCTTTACATGCACACATTAGGAAAAAGGCTGTCAGGTGCTACATCCTTCACAACCTAGACTTTGACTTAGAACAGAGATCCAGACACAAGACATGGGGTCGACGGTAAACAGTCATCGCTAATGTTCAACTCAGTCTTTTCAAGATGAGGCAGGTGTGGTTTAAGTGTATGTATTTTATACCACAAATGGTACTGTAGTTTTCATTCTTAGTTACACTTTATGTGTTACATTTGCCTTGTGAAAAATTTCAGTTACCCAAAGAAGTTCCTTTACACCCATACTATCCTCCTACCCTTAGCCTGTTCTCTGCTCCAAGAGTAGCATGTTATCATTTACGAGGGGATCCCCAAAGACATTAGTAACATAGCTTTTGGGGATCCTATGTATGATACATATCTACACACAGGTATGTGTATGTACTTAATATGTATTACTCTGTGCCTTTTCTTTGCCTCATAATCTGTCTATATGTATAGATTTATCCAAATCTTTCTCAAGGCCTCATTGTCTTCCATGGTCACCCCATTTTGTGACTATCTTAAGATCTTCCCTACCTCCAAGATTACATACTTACCTACGCATAGATAGACCCATATTTTTCTAATGAGTCAACAGTGTGTTCAACTCAACTGATTTAGAGTTGGTCGATACTGTTCTTTATTAAGAAAATAGCTAATTTTGATGGTATAGTTTTTGCCAAGTATTGCCAGTCCGTTTAATTGTAGAACTAAAATTCAGCTTTGGGTTTTGGCAGTGACATAAACCAAACCAAATGAAAAGAAAATTAAGAACTTACAGTGGTCCCTGTTTTCAAAGGGATTTGATTTGAAAGGCGATGACTTAGTAGGTGACTTGGATAATAGTGGACCGCTCCAGAAAAAATTCACAAAGACCATAGATAAAGGGGAATCATTTCTGCCAGACTATCCCAACAGCTATTCAAAGATGCGTTTTAAATCCATTGCGTACATCTTGCTATTAGATCCCACATTTCTTCTCAATTTAACAGTAACCCAGATACGCAGTTTAAAACCATCTAATTCCCACATCCCAACCAACATTGGCCCCCATTCTTGTGAGACCTATTCCATTCAGTTATTAGGTACGTTCACAGTTACATCTCCCCCTTTTTCTTTGCTCTGTGGATGGTTGTTGAATGAACATTTATATCCCTCCAGAACTAAGGACAAGCCAGAAACCCTAATTTTCACCCTCTTCCCTTCCTTCCGCCCTCACCATTCACATATCCATACTGTTCTTCCTTCAGAATAAAAACTTGATCTGCACAGAAATGCAAGGCTCCAGCCTCCCCACTTAGCATTGTGTTGGGTTTTTACTTACCACTCTCACAGATGGGTAGTGGTGTTGGCCCCCAGGTTCTATTTGCCTGGCACCAAACAGATTTGTTGCCTTTCATGGTGAAGTTGGTATTACAGGTAAATGTCACGGAATCACCATGTCTGTATGGTGGTCTAGATGTTTTATCTCTGTATCCCCCTGGTACTATGGGCTCGGAGCAAAAAGAATTTTTATTATAATATTCACATACAGGAGCACCTTTATCCCAGATGGCCTTCACTTGGTCTTTACTTATACAAAAAATGACTCTTTCTCCAATGAGGCGGAAGTTACCAGAACAAGTGTACCGTATCACAGTGTTAAGAGGTATGGGACCAGAAGAATAACTACTCCAACCATTTTTGATAGGAGGAGGAGGGTCACAAGAAATTCCTGAAAAGTAGACAAGGAAAGATATGGTCATACTGATCCTGACAACGAAAAGATCTAAATTTAGATAAAACGTCCAAATACAGGTCATGTCATTTTTTTTTCAGAAACAGATATTTGTGTAATCTGTTTCTTACTCATAGTCTGTGCTTACCCCCAACCTCGTAAATTCTTACCTTTCTCCCAATCTGCAGCAAACAAATCAACTGGTCTATAAATACCATCCCGACCAAACAGTAACAATGAAACAGAATTTATTGACTAGTTGTGGATCTCATCAATCTTAGTAGTGAAATAAAAGGCAAACAGCACACGAAAATAATCTTAGTCACATGTTAATCACATATGGGGAGGCACCATGCACTAATGAAATTTGGGCTCAACAGACCTGGTTTCAAACCCCCACTGTCATCAATAGCTGTGTGACCTTAGGCAAGTCTTAATCTCTCTAACCCTCAATTTCTTAGTCTATAGTAGAATTCAAGCTACTTCATAAGGTTACAAGAAGCATCCAGTGAGCTAAGAGTACCTAAAAATGGCAAGCACAATACCTGGAACGTACTAATAATTCAATGTCTGTTTCAAACACACAACTGGGGCCACAAGTGGTGAGAACACATTCTGTTTTGCTAGTGAAGATACTGCGGCCTCACCACAGATCATTTGTTATCCTTTGATGCTGGACGCCTTTAAAAAAGCCACAGAAAGTGATCAGAGGTTTTGAAAATGACCTCACATCCTTTATTTACTTGTCCTAATGCACAAGAAGGGTATTAATGGTTTACAGCTGTGTTGATATATGCACACCTTTCCTGAATGAGACTCAGAATGAAGGGAAAATGGCCAATTCCCACAACTTATGGCTCATTTCCATTTAGCTCCCAAGAGTTGCTCATCAGTAGAGAGGAACTGGCAACAGAAGACATAGCCAACCCATTTCAACACATCAGTGCTACTCAGTTTCAACAGGGGGAACTTTCAAAGCATTTGTCTTTATACATATAGAATACCTAATACAATAGGTAGTCAAATAAATTTGGCTTTGGTCTGCCTCCTAGAACATAGAGAAGACTGGCATACATACATTCAAAGCACACATACGAAGAAGATGTTATGATTGATAAATGCATGGGAATACACCAAAAATCAAGGGGTAAGATCCATACTTGATGATTTTTGTTTTCTACTCACGTTCACAGACAGGAAACTTATTATTCCAGAGTACTCTCGTTCCTTCTGAGACACACTGACTAGAAGATTGGCCATTTAATCGGTACCTTAAACAATAAGTGGTAGCAAATCATCACCAGAACAAATCAGTTCTCGGCTGCATGGAATTAATCACTTCCCTCAAGTATGTGGTATTAATGGCCTCTATTTTTAAAATCATTTCTGACTTAAGGAAAAAGTCCAAGTTTGTGAATCAGCTCAGCTATGTGATGACTTCAGACCAGGTAAAAACACAGAGGGAAAAAAAATTCCTAACAATCATATTCTGTTTTTGTATTCTCCATTTCCTCTTTGGCATCCAAATGTCAAGATTCTCTTTACCATTTAGAAGGAAAAAACCTCAGTTCTTCGTGAAGAAAACGTCAAAGACCTTGTTCCCTAAGATCATTCCAAAGAACCCCTCTTAGTGAACCCCCATTACTCTCCATAATAGGAGCCTTAATTTCTGACCCTAAATTTTGCTTTTTCAAATGGTTAAAGGACAATTTCTAGCTCTCTCTGGCTATGCACAATATATACAGTTGGAGAAAATCAACAGGATTTGCTTAACAATGGAATTATGAGTCATATAAGGTAAAGAAAATAAGAGAAAAAAATCAGAAAGAGCAAAAAATTTTTAACCATCTTTACAGATTAATCTTTGCAATGCTTAGCTATATATTATACGTCTCAGTTCAGGCCCTCTCACCTCACACTCACCCCTTATCACAAGCAAACGAAACCTCTGCCCCAAGCTTGAGATTAGGGGGGACCACCACACGGCCATTGAGAAGTTGGTTTGGAATGGCATCACATGATTTTGCTAGGAAAAAAGAGACAAGGCTGGCACCTGAAGAGTAGGAAACAATTGAGTTTCCTGAAGATGGAATAGAGATTTAGGCACCTTCACATTCAGGGGCTGTATGGCTCCAGGTTCCCAAGGATGTACACTGAATAGGGTTAGTTCCAATGAGGGTGTAGCCGGGGTCACAGCTGTAGGACACTTCCTGTCCAATTGGAAAGAATTCCTTATCCAAGATGTTATAACTACCATGGTTGATAGGTGGAGGTGGTAGACACCCTGAGAAAAGAACAGGACCAGAGGTCTTTTATTCCTGAAATAAGAACTTTCTCCTCTACAACCTAAGCCAACTTGAGGTGTGTAGGGGTGGGATGAAGGTGGCCATGTCAACTCTCCTAAGCAGAAGGCAGAGACTCCTTTGGGTGGGGTGGAGGTGGCGTGGAACTAACATGCATTACTTCTTTAGATATGATGAACCATGAAACTATCTGCTTTCCCTATCTTGATCTATGCTGGAAAACATTACACCCACTCATCATTTTCCATTTTGTTTCACTAAAAAGGTCTCAGATATTCTCTCACTAATATTGTAGCCAAGGGAACCTAACTATTATAATACATTTTTATTACCAAAATCTACTTCTTTCTTCCTGCTGTCCCCAAACCAGGTTGATGAAGTTCCTGAGCCTTGTGGGAGGGGCTCCCAATATTGTCATGTTTTTAGTAAGTCAGACATTTCTTAATAAGAGTAAGGGAGAAAGGCAGAATGGGGAAGTGACTCAATCTTAATTCTAGCCTTATTCCATAAAGGCCACATTCTCAACAGGAGCATGTATAGTGTCTACAGTATTTTTAATCAAATTATGATTTGATTAAAATCAGATTCTGATTTGATTTGATTAAATTGACATCAGTCAATTTCCTCTATTGGCATGGCCAAAAGGATTCAGAGTTTATTTTATCCTCATTTAAATAAAATCTAATCGCCTATGTCTTGGAAAAAGAATCTCTGATCATTGGCTCTGCTTTTCTTCGCTTTTCAAAGTGTCTTCTAATTTGCTCTACACTAATGGACATCTAGTACTGTCCAAGAAGATAGTAAATTTCCTACTTCTTCAACATTTAGATATTGCTTTGAAAGTATACCTTCAAATTCTTTAACCAAGATACCGAACTACATATACTATCTTTCCCCTTCTTTTTTCCACAGGTACCATGTATCTATTTCTCTAAAAGTTTCATTTTGTTTCTAGATCCCCAGAGTTTCAGCCCAACTCACCCTTAAAGCACTTTGGCAGTGGAGGATTCCATTTGCTGTTTGCTTGGCACCATACTATGTTGCTGCCTTTCATGGTAAAGCCAGGCTTACACCTAAACATCACAGTATCATTTAAATAAAATGAACGTCCAAATCCAGATTCTATAATTCCGTTTTCGACTTCTGGAATTGGGCAATTGACTAAAGTAATACACTGAGGGGGAGGGCCACTCCAGATGCCAACTCGATTGTCTTTGCTGGTACAATATATGGACTTCTCACCCACGAGGTCAAACAACTTTTTTCCATTCTGTCCAACGTGGCACTTATAAGTCACCACCATTCCATAGTAAAAGTTCTCTCTACTGCTGCTGTAAAAATCCCCATTGGAGATGGCTGGGGGTGGTGCACAAGGAATAGCTTTTGGGGGGTAGGTGGGAAAAAAGAGAAGGCATTTAAATGTTATACCTTCTTGGAATCTTGTCTTCACTCTTGCAAACCACACTTCAATTCAGCCAACAATTAACCCAGATTGTTGAAACTCTACATCCTCATCTCATAGATGGTTCTAAATAGGAAGTAGCAAGGTAGGAAGATTCATGGAACTGGCCTGAAGAAAACTTAAAAAAACCTGTGATCTGGTCACCAGTCGCCCCTTCTACTGCAAAGTACAGATAAACTATTCTGGGAAATACCTAGGATGGCCGACACTCTGCATAGAATAAAGATGCCAGTGTGTAATCTCATAGTGTATTTTAGATTCAAGCACTTATTCACTATGAAATAACTTATCCTCTAAGAACAGTAATCAAAGGAAAGTGTGGGGAGACTGGGAGACATGGAAGAAGATAAACCACAGCTCTGTACCCAGAGCTACCCAAACCAAGTGTAACTCTCCTGGGTACTTGTTTTGATGTGTAGATGCCCAATTTCCCTCTAGAAGGGGACAAGAGGAATTGCAAAGGGTATGACAACGGGATCATTTTACTCACATTCACAAAAAGGCATGTCCTTATCCCAGGTTACAATATTGTCTGAGATAATACATGTAGCAGATGAATCACCAATGAGTCGATATCTAAAGACAAACAGATGAGTGATCATCTCCCAGCTAGATGTACATTTTAGGAAAGCTTAGTTCTTCCTCTACTGAAATAATGGCAAAGAATAGATCATCATGTAAGACAAGTAATGGTGATAAACTAAGGACTCATACAAAAAATTCAACAATCCGAAGCCAAATGACATTTGGCTCCTGGTCAGTAATGCTGGAGATGTAAAATTAGAAGAAGAGTAGCCCAAATTTCTTTCTCTTCTCGTGGGTATTCTTGAAGTGTTGTCTCTGGAGCAGATCAGGGTGGTAGTTCTCTTTTTTGCTTATCTATGTTTAAGGGTAAATGGCAATTACTTGGATCTCTTTTGGAAAACTGATGTTTTATGGTTGAAACCACTGTTCTAATACCCATGTATTCTGGAGATGTCTCCTGCCAACTCACCCTTTATCACAAGAATATGTAATTGTTGACCCAAACAGGACACCCGTGGGTATGAGGACAGAGCCATGGAGGAGTTCTCCAGGACTCCCACATGATTTACCTATAATGGAAAACAAAACAAAATTTGGGACTGGGATTTGGGGGATGTTCTGTGTTTCATATTAGATACCAACCTGACTGGACTTGCCAACTAGCCTACTTAAATTAATTCAAAGACAGTTTTGATATCTACAAAACTTGTATCCTCCAAAGGGTCAGTCAACTTCAGAACACTATCTGTTTGAAGCATGCACTCTCTATTTCTGAGCATGGATGCAAACATTATTTGTGGTCAACCATAATTTATAATCTGTATTTCCCCTTTTTTATATCCTGTCAGTTGATGGCATCATCTACCAAGTCTGTGGCTTAAAAAACCTCATAGACATCATTTCCTTTCTGTAACTCATCCTCCACCTACTGCTCTTCACTCAATTGGTTACCAAATTTTAGCGACTGGATTCCAGAAATCTCTCTCCAAACCAACTATGTAGTCATTGCTGTAATCGCTCATTGGATCATTGAGTACCAAAATTTACCTTTCTATCTTTGGTCTCCATTGGTTTAATACATCTTCTATAGCACAGCACACACTATCTTTCGGAAGCACAAATATGGCCATGCCCCTCCCCACACTGAAAAACTTACAATGACTTACCACTGTTTATTGGGGAAAAATGCATGGCCCATCAAAATTAAGCTTCAATACACTTAATTAACTATTATTCCCCACTATGTACCTTATACTCCAGCCACATTGAATTTTTCTATTTTCCAAAGATGTCCTGTTCTTTTATAGCTCTATGCTTTCGAATATGCTATTTCCTCTGCCTATAATGCCTACTTTTGCCTAATTCTCCAAGACAGTATTATTTACTTCCCTGCAGAGCTTTATACCTATAAATAAATTACATAATAGTACAGCATTTATTTAAAAGTCAGTCTTTACAGCTAGTATAGGAGCTCCTCAAAGGCAAAGACTAGCTAATTTTTATGTGTATTCCCAGCCCCATCATCCAGCCTAATGCTTCACACCTAATGGTTACTAAAAAATATTTCTTGGATTGAATGGGACAAGAATGAGGTGACACACACGTGTTCCTTGTATACTAACTCTTAAGCTCATTTAACACAGTATAGAGACTGTAGAACAAAGCTGTGGAGATTACAGGATAAACAGGGCTGGCCAGCTGTGATGATTTAACCCCAATACCCAATATTATTCTTGGGAGTAAAAGAAACATGGAGAACCCAGGAGCACCCTTCATTTCAAATCATTTAGTAATTTTCTGGTCTTTCACCTTGAAAATAATAGGCTATCTCACAGAGGTACAGATAGACCCAAAGATGCTTCTATTACAGATTACTCACGTTGACACAATCGCTGAGGATCTGACCACTTGGAGGTTTTTAGGCAGGTGATAAGGAATGACATCTTGATATACCCAGGAAGGCATTCATATTCCCAAGATGTCCCAACAGCAAACTCAGACTGATCACTCTGAATTTTAGGCTTAGCAAAATGATACCTTGGCAGGAACTGACACTGACCTAGAGACAAAGACCACAGGAATATCAAAACTAGGAAAGGCTGACACTGCTACTCCGCTGCTTTTTTGTCACCGATCATCCTGACAATTTTGATCTTTAGAAAGTAATCCTAAAACAGGGCAACATTTTCTGGGACAAAGAACATATGGGTGAATATACAGAGATATAAGCTCAGAAGTTCAAAGACTTTCTAGGATGGACTAAGAGGAAGAGCTCAAGAAAATAAATTTTTACGAAATTCCATAAGGACCTTGGAGTTGTTTCATCTTCTTAAAGACTCATTAAAAAAACTAAGCCTTATAAATCAAAGCTTTTCTGGGATAGCACAGGGAACAAAAGCGCATCAGAGACCTTGTAAGCTCAGCACATGTATGAGCTTCTAAAATTACTTTAATGAATTAACATTACTCTGTTAATCATTAAACCTTTAGGTCTTAGCAAGACAAAAATACATTTATTAATTCTTCATTACTTTATTCCATTAACCTAAGAGTGTAATAGGCCTCTTAAGAGACCACAGTATATAATTCTGATGGGTACTAGATAAAAGGAACTAGTCATTTTGAAATAGTTCCCTGTGATTTAAAATAGTATGATGATGATGATGTTTAATGAAACAAATATCATCATAGGTGATGGGTGAGAAACTGTAACACCCATATACTTGAGGATGTACCTGGAAAAGTCATTTTTCTAGGTATGAAAGAGAGCTCAAGTTTCGATGTCAGAATGGCAGAATATCTGAATATCGCATTTATAAATCTTTCTTTTTCAAAGAAGTTTGACACAGATACAGGTGAAAGTCCAAGAACAAACATGAATGAAATGACACAAAGGCAAACGTAGAGCTCCCAAGGTTGTAGCCAGACTCGGCCTTTCCGTAGCCAGACACTTCTGTTGGAGAAGTCATAGACAGGGTCTAAGAACAGCCATCACTGTTAGGACCCAGATCACTGTAGGTCTTCTTCTAGTTCTCTCAACTCCTTTGTTTTTCTTCATTAACCCCCACAAATATCTCCAATTGCATACCTGTGCAAAACAGCAAGACTCTGTAGGGAAAGTAAAGGTTTGACCTCAACGAACACCATCTTCACGATCCTGGTATTTCTTGTACCAAGTCTTCCTAAGCAAGTGATTTAATCTCTAAATACATAATGTGAATAGGGGCAGTCCCAAATAATGCTCTACAAACCGGAAAGCCAATTTAAAGTTGTAATAATCAGTAGCAATGACATGGCCTAAGATGGAACTGAGACCTAAAAGCAGGAAGAGCAGAATACTTTATAACATGATCTTCTGGGGCGAAAGGAGAGAAGGGTCATACTTTCTGGATGGGAAATAATGATAAAACCTTATCCCCGTTAAGAAGACTCGAGGACCCCGTCTCTTTTGGGGGACAAGAGTTATTTGTAACGAATTGCCAAAAATCTAGGTCACGGAAAGAATTTCCCTCAATCATGGTCTCTGCCATCTCAGAAAAAAAAGGTTAGTCCATGAGCCATTGAGAAGACTTTTCTTCAGGGTCACTGTACCCTCTTTACATCTTTCTATTATCAGGAGGAAAAAAAAATCAGAGTAGATCGCGACTGGATCTAAAACAGAGTTGGGGAGCCTGGGTGGCTCAGTCGGTTAAGCGTCCGACTTCGGCTCAGGTCACGATCTCTCTGTCCGTGAGTTCGAGCCCCGCATCGGGCTCTGTGCTGACCGCTCAGAGCCTAGAGCCTGTTTCGGATTCTGTGTCTCCCTCTCTCTCTGACCCTCCCCGGTTCATGCTTTGTCTCTCTCTGTCTCAAAAATAAATAAAATGTTAAAAAAAAATAAATAAAAAATAAAACAGAGGATAGTGGTTAAGACACCGACATATGCATTCTTCAAAAGGTGTTAAAAACTAAAGAAGCAAAGCAGTTCCTGGAGAGCAGGGATACATTTAACTCTTTACTTGGGTCCAAGGGGCCTTACCTAGAATTGCTTAGAAATCCGTTCGAAATGAATGAAGAACACATATATAAGATAATAAAAATAAAATGGAAAATTAGGTCAGAAGGCAGATAGGAAAAATTATTATTGAGAACGAGAATTATTATAACCAAACGCTTTAACAATGGGTTTCCTGACTCATCATTTTTGGTTTCGTTTTTCCTTTTTTTAAATGTTTTCTTTTTTATTTTGAGCGAGAGAACGCGCACAGCTGTGTACATGCTGGGGAGGGACAGAGAGAGAGAGTGAGAGAATCCATGCTGACAGCCTGGGGCCTAATGTGGGGCTCGAACTCACGAAGTGTGAGATCATGTTCTGAGTCAAAACCAAGAGTCAGACACTTAACTGACTGAGCCACCCAGGCGCCCCTGATCATTTTTGAATGGCAGTTATGCATATTAACCAAGGTACTGTCCCAAACACAGGAGACACTCTAGTGAACATTACAAACAAGGTTCCCACGCTCACCGAACTCATAGTCCAATAGAGGGAGACAGACAGACAGGTACTACCAGTAAATAAACGGTACGTAAAGGAAATAAATGGGGCGATGTGTCACAATGTAACGTGCCAGAAGGAGGAGGGGACGGAGAGGCATTCGACCATCGGCTTATGATGGTTTAGGAAGGCCTTTGAAGAGGAGGCATTTGAGTTGTGACTGGAGAAGGAGCCAGTCAGGTAAAGCATGGAGTAAAAGCATTTTAGGCAGAGGTCTAAGAGCAGGGATGGATTTGTTATACTTTAGGGATAGACGGAAGGCAAGTGTGGCTCTAACGTAGTGATCACAACAGAGTGGTAGGAGATCAAGTTAGAAAGTTCAGCGGTGCGGGGCGGGGGGGTGGGTTCATATTAGGCTTCTTAGGCCATAGTAAGAAGTCTGGATGCTCTCCTAAGTGGAAGCTACCAGAGAGTGCAAGCAGGAGAGTCACATGACCCGATTTACCTTTTAAAAAGAATAGCCTGGCAAGTGAGGATAAGTTTGGAATATATTTTATAAGTAGAATTTAGAACAAAAACTTCTTGTTGCATTAGATGTGGGGGTAAGGAAATGGCAGGATTCAGTAATGTCTTCTAGGCTACTTGTAGTGACTTGAGCTACTTGGTTGATGGTAAGACCATGAACTAAGATGGGAAAGCTCCAGTGTGTGTGTGTTGTGGAGTGTGTGCAGTTGGTTTTATGTTAGTCTTGGTATATTTAACACATTTACTGGGAACCCATATGGAGACGCAGGAGGGAAGTCGGCTATACAAACTTTCTATTCAGGAGAGAGTTCAAGACTACAGATAGGAAACGAGCCATCAACATATAAATAGTATTTAAAGCCATGAGACTGGATGCGATCTCTTAGGAAAAAGGAATGGAGAAAAACAGGAGGCTCAGGGCTGAGCCCCCAAACCCTATAATATTTAGAGATAGGGCAAAACAGACCCAGAGCAACCAGAGAGGTACAGAAAAAAAAAAAAACTTGATAAGAGTGCCCTGTTTTGGAAGAGGAGAATGAAAACTGTTTCAAGAGAGAAGAAAGAGTCAGCTTTTGCTGAAAGACTGAGACAGAGGAGGATAGAAAAAATGGCCATTGGATGCGTCAGCATGAAGGTCAGTGGTAACCTTAGAGAGAGTAGCTTCAGGAGAATGTGGGAGAAGGAGCCTGTCTGGAGTGGGTGAAGGAGATAAAGAGAAGTGAGCAAGTAGTCCATGAGAAGTTTTGCTGAGAAGGATGAGAAGAGGGCTGGGAAAATGGAGTTTCACTAGGCCATAAGAAGTCTCCTGACGACCTCAATCAAGAATGTCCCAGCATGTTTAACTGCTGGTGGGGATGATCCAACAGGGAGATACAAATAGGTGATACGAGATGGGGTATACACAGAAGTCAAGTCCTTGCACACCGTAATTCTGAAGGAGGAGTGGACTCCAGTCAAGAGAAAGGATACTTTTTCCATTGTTACAGGAGGAAAAAGAACGTTCTTACTGAACTCCTTGTTATGTGCTAGTGTGAGGGATTCATCAGGCAGTAAGACAGATAAAGACCTTGTTTTCATGGAACTTGTATTTGAATGAGAGAACAAACAAGCCAGTGAAAAAATAAATAAGAAGTTTTCATAGGATGAGAGATAGGTGCTCTGTGGAAAATAGAACACGGTTGTGTGATAGAGCGTGACCTGGGGTACAGACTACTTCCGATGAGAGTCAGAGAAGGGTGACAGTGGAGCAGAGACTTGAATGTCGAAGAGACAGGCAAGGGATGATATGTAGGATGAGCATTTCAACGGAGGGAGCCCCTAGTGCCAAAGCTAAACAAACGTGACTGTGTTCAAGGAACAAAAAGAGGGCCAGTGTGGCTGGAACAGAGGGAGTGAGGGAGAAGAACAGAGGATTTCAGAGACAGACAGATCTACAGTCAAGGTTAAAGAGCATGGATTTGTTCTAATGTGATTGGAAGCCCTTGGCAGGTTTTAAGCAGGGGAAAGAATCTGAGCTAAGATGGAGACAGATGATTGGCAAATAAGGGAATTCCTATTTAATGATTTTGTTTTCTTAGTGTAGGATGAAATGAAGTGGTCAGTCTAGGCAAGAGTGAAATTTAAGAGCAGGACATTAGAATCGGTTTATGCAAACAGACAAAAGGAGAAAAGCGGGAAATCACTCTAAGAAGGGAATTCACTTCCCATATGACTTTGCTCATAGCAGTGCACCCTATAGACACTTGCTTCAGAATCTTCCAGAGTACTTGTTAAACTCAGCTTCCTGGGCCACACCCCAAACCTATGAATCTCTGAAGAATGAGACGGAACCCAGGAACCTGAATTTTTAAAAGGCACTTCAATTCCTCAAAAAATTAAAAATGGAACTACCATATAATCCAGCAATTCCACCTTTGGGAATGTATCGAAAGGAAATGAAAACACACACTCAGAAAGATCTGCACCCCAATGTTCATTGTAGCATTATTTACAATAGCCAAGACATGGAAACCACCTAAGTGTCCATCAATAGATGAACAGATTAAGAAGTTGTGATATATATATACACAACACAATATTATTCAGCCATTAAAAATGCCAGAATCCTACCATTCGTAGGTAGGATGGACATGGATGGACCTTGAAGTCATTATGGTAAGTGAAGTAAGTTAGACAGAGAAAGACAAATCCCGTATGATCTCACTTATATGTGGACTCTAAAAACAAACAACAAACAAAATCCAAAGAGCCACACCATATTCGTAGAGAAACAGATCAGATTGGCGGCTACCAGAGGCGGGATTGGGGGAGGGCAGATTGTAAGAAGGTGGTCAAAAGGTGCAAACTTCTAGTTATAAGGTAAATAAGTACTAGGAGATAATGCTCAACGTGGTGATTCTAGCGGATGCTGCTGTAGGATACATAGGAAAGTTAAGAGAATAGATCCCAAGCATTCTCATCACAAGGAGAACTTTTCGTTTCCCTTTTATTGTATCTCAATGAGATGATGCATGTTAACTAAACCTATGGTGGTAATTGTTTCCCAGTATCTGTAAATGAAGCCATCATGGGGTATACCTTAAACTTATACAGCGATGTATGTCAATTATTTCTCAACAAAACTGGAAAAATCACTAAATTTTGCAAAAGGTACCTCAAGAGTTTCTTAAGAATGCTCAAGGTCAAGAACTGGCCATGAGCTAAGGAACGGTCTGCTGGACGTACACAGTAGAAGCAAAAGTCAGAAGCGATGTGTGGGCACAGCACCAGCAAAGGACTGTGGTGGTGGTGGGCAGGGGGAAGGGGACAGTCAGGCAATAGGATGAACAGCAGAAGTGATGGGGAGTCAGGAGGGGCATGTTTAGATGAGATCCAATGACAAAAAGCTTGAAAGGCTGAGGCATTAGATTTTTTTTAAATTTTTTTTAACGTTTATTTATTTTTGAGACACAGAGAGACAGAGCATGAATAGGGGAGGGGCAGAGAGAGAGGGAGACACAGAATCAGAAGCAGGCTCCAGGCTCTGAGCCATCAGCCCAGAGCCCGACGCGGGGCTCGAACACACCGACCGTGAGATCCTGACCTGAGCCGAAGTCGGACGCTTAACCGACTGAGCCACACAGGTGCCCCTGATTTTTTTTTTAATCCCACAGGCAGTGGGAAGCCCTCTTACATTTTTGAGCAACGGAGTGGAGTAATGAAAAAAACATATCTACATCTAGATCTAGATCTAGATCTAGATCTAGATAAGATATGTTAAAATGTTGGTGGTCACCACCGGGAAGTTAAAGGCGGGTATCAGAGTGACTGGTAAGAGAGGAGGTTGTTACACAGGTAATCAATCATATGCTCAGGATTAGAATATTGGTGGGTGGGTGCAAAGACAAACAAGGGAAGCACATTAGCTGGAAGCAGACAGGGAGGCCTGGTCGTTCATGAGTCTGCAGTTAAGTGGCCAGAGAGGACGGTGGCACGCTGGTCCTGGGCTGGGGAGGGTGGGAGGGGGGGGACTCTCGGGCATACTTGGAAGGGGCGATGAACTGGCAGGGCCGGTGTAGAACCTGATTTTCAATGGATAATATCCTCTGCAAATTTTAGTAATAGGAACAGAGCGTCAGTGAGAAGTCAGGTCTGGAACCCTGCCATGCAGAGGTGTTAGAGAAGGCTGTGAACACGCACTTGTTCAAAGGGAGTTCATGCGTAGGAAAGAGAGATGAAGATGTTGGTCTGGGGGAAATGTCCAACCGAGGGCCCAGAGAAAGCAGAATGTCAGGAAGCAAAGTAAGCTGTAGCAGAACCATTGATCGTATGCAGGATGCCTTAGCAAGGCGGGGCAGGGGGGGTTGCGGATTATGCGTAGATGCTGGTTCCATAAAACCGGATCTATACAGTAATCTCAGGACTGGTATTTAGTAGTAACAAGTAACACCTGACCTTCATTTGCCTAATTTCATCTCACACTCAGGGCAGCGCTGTAAGGTGGTAGGGCAGCTTACCGCACTAGCTTCATTTCACAGATGAGGAAACTGAGGGTCAGGGAGCTGAAAGACTTGCCAAAAGTCACCCAGTTATTGGAATGTGCAGATAGTAAACTTTTAACTAAGATTTCACTCTACCCTGGAGACAATTACAAAGTTAGACCCACGTTGTAGCCAAGAGATTCTAGTCTTAACAAACTGCTGTGCTTCTCTAAAATGAAGCCAATCGCGGGTGGGGGGAGTTAGCATCAACGTGGAAGGAGACCTTCTGGGGCCCTTGCCATTGCAGAAGGTAAATAACACGAAGGCTGTAGTTTTAATTCACATACCAAGTTTCCTCCAATAGCTCTAGGTGTTTGTCATTTAGGATCTCTTTACCAGCATCGCATCAAAATGCAGACGATGGGAGAACCAAGCCCGCAGCGGGAGGTCTTAGCACACCCGGCCCCGTAGGGTTTGGTTACGTGGCCAGCGTTACGAGCGCTTGCAGACCTCGGGCGAGTGCGAGGAGCATCAGCTGAGTCCCCGGGGCCCGGGAGCCCAGACAGCGCAGAGCGAGTGATCCCAGCCCCGGGAGGAGCCAGTGAGCACATTCAGGACCAGGAGATCCTAGGGGTCCCCCAGAGCGAGCGGGAGGCAGTCAAGCGTCCGGCCCTGACCCCACCTTCTCACTTACTCCGTTTTGCATCGCCGCACAGAGGCGTCCCTGCCCCAGACGTGTCCCTACCTCCGTGCTCCCCCTCCCAGCTCACCGAGGACCCCCGGCGCGACGAGTGCCAAGACAACGCAGAACAGGCCCGCAGCGCCCATGCCCCGGCGGCAGCCCCAGCGGCGGGATGCGTTCCGAGACGCTCGAGCCTCCGGCAGCTCCGAGAAAACGCGGCTGAAGCAACAGACGGCGACAAGGGAGCGAGGGGGGGCCCTTAAATAGAGCCTGGCACCACGTGCTAGCTTTGCGCGCACACCTGCAGGCTGCCTGGGGCGGGACGCCTGCGCCTGTTAGGTTGGCCGGGGCTGCGAGGCGTCCGCCTGAGGGGGCGACGGGGTCAGGGGGGCAGAGGGGCGGAGCAACTGTGACCCGGTCTTTGGCTCAGGCTCTAGCCCTCAGAGTTGTGGCTTTCCAACCTTTTCTACCGTGCAACGATGCGTCCACTTCGTCTTTTCTGGAGAAATGAAACACGTTTCACAAACTAGGACTCACCCTTGCTAATCTACAATGCTCCATCCCATCCCATCCCATCCCATCCCATCCCATCCTATCCCAAAATTCTGGTTTGACTCCACTAAAATATTTCCAAAAGCTATTAATGTTTCAAATCCTCTGTTTAAAGAAATAGTTTACTTAGAAAGGAAATTTACAAGCAGCAGTCCCCTCTGCTCTTTGGCCCTTTTTATTTTGAAGCAATTTCTACAGAAAGTTTTGAGAACAGTACAACGAATTCCCATATACCTGTCACCCAGATTATCCGCTGTTAACATGGCACTATTATTTTCTTTATTATTCCTTCTATAGACAGTTAGATGACATATAGGTGTAATTATATAGAGATCGATCTAGATGTGTGCACACATACATACATATGATTCTATAATTATAGAATTGTTACTTTGGAACTGAAGTAAGGTGAAGGTATGATACCCCCTGCTATAAATACTTGGTGTGCGTTTTTCCTAAAAACAAGGACATTCTCTTGCATAACTAAGTAAATGCACAAAAACAGGAAATAAACATTGAAATATCTAAGCAACAGGCTATACTCAAATTTCTCCACTCATCTCAGTAATCTTTATTATTGCAATCTCTCTCTCTCACCCTTTCGTTTTTCCGGTCCAGAATCATTCAAGGTTCACACATTACATTAGCGGGTTATGTCTTTTATTTCCCCTCATTTATCTGCAAAAGATCCTCGGCCCTTTTCATGTCTCTCATGACCTTGATGTTTTTGAAGAGTACACAGCAAGTATTTTTGTAGAATGATTTTTATGTTGGTTAGCTATTGCACAGTAACGGATTACCCTATGCTCACTGGTTTAAAGCAAGGGTAAGAATTTAGTATCTCACACAGTTTCTGTGTGTCAGGAATCCAAGAACAGCTTAGCGAGGCAGTTCTGGCTCAGGCTTGTCTTGAGGCTATAGTCCAAACATCAGCCAGAACTGGTTACCTGAAGGCTGGGCTCGCCCTGGAGGATCCAGGTCTAAGAGGGCTCACTCATGGCTGCTGGCTGCAGGCCTCATAGTCCCAACATGTGGACCTCACCATGGGACTATTTGAGTCTCCTTGTGACATGGCAGTTGGCTTCTCCCAGAAAAAGAGAGAAGGGCAGATGCCACAATGTCTTTTATAATCTGTTCTCAGAAGTCACACTATGTTATTTCCACAGTATCCTATTGGATAGTGCGATGCTTAATTTTATGTGTCAACTTGTCTGGGCTGTAGGATGCTCAGATATATAGTCAAATATTATTCTGAGTCTTTCGGTAAGGGTGTTTTGGGACGAGATGAACATTTTTTTTTTTACAGTGGTAACTGATATTTTTATTCTTTCCATTTTGTTCTCCAGTTTTATCAAGATATAATTGACATACTAGTTAAGGTATACAACGTAACGATTTGATAATGATTACCACAGTAAGCTTAGTTAACTACCAGAGTTATAATTTTTCTTCTTATATTAAGAACTTTTAAGATCTATTCACTTAAAATAAATGCACAATACAGTATTGTTAACTAGTCACTACGCTGTACATTACATCCCCAGAATTTATTTATCACCTAACAGGAAGTTTGTGCTTTTTGACCACCTTCACACACTTTCCCCACTCCCCACCTGTGTCACATCTGGCAATCACCAAGCTGTTCTCTATTTCTACAAGGCCAATTTTTTTTAGATTTCACATATAGGTTAGGTCATATAGTATTTGTCTTTCTCTGTATATCTTATTTCACTTAGCATAATGCCCTCAAAGTCTATCCAAGATTTTATTCTTTTTTATGGCTAAATAATATTCCACTACGTGTGTGTGTGTGTGTGTGTGTGTGTGTGTGTGTGTGTGTCACATTTTCTTTATCCGTTCATCTATCTCATTAAGACAGTGATTTCTTTTCCCCTTTGGATATATACTCACAAATGGAATTGCTGGATCATATGATAGTTCTATTTGTAATTTTTTGAGGAACTACTGTACTGGTTTCCATAGTTGCTGCAACAATTCATATTCCCACTAAAAGTTCCCTTTTCTCCACACCCTCACCAACCCTTACCTCTTCTGTTTTTGATGATGGCGATTCTAACAGGTATGAGGTGATAGCTCATTGTGGTTTTGATTTGCATTTATTGATGTTGAGTATCTTCTCATGGTGGCTGTGCAGAAGCTTTTTAGTCTGATGTAGTCACATTTATTTTTTCTTATGTTGCCCTTGCTTTGGGTGTCAAATTAAAAAGTCATTGCTAAGACCAATGTCAAGGAGTTTACCCCCTATGTTTTCTTTTAGGAGTTTTATGGTTTCAGGTCTTATGTTCAAGTCTTTAATCCATTTTGAGTGGATTTTTGTGTATGGTGTAAGAGAGTGGTCCAGTTTCATTCTTTTGTGTGTGGCTGTCCAGTTTTATCAACACTATTTACTGAAGACATTATGCTTTTTCAATTGTATATTTTTGGCTCTCTTGTCATAAATCAATTAACCACATATGTTTGAGCATATTTCTAAGTACTCTAAACTATTCCATTGAACTATGTGCCTGATTTCATGCAAATGCCATACAGTTTTGATTTTTACGGCTTTGTAATATAGTTTGAGATCAGGAAGTGTGATGCCTCCAGCTTCATTTTTTTCCTCAAGACTGCTTTGGTTATTCGGGGTCTTTGGGGTTCCTTACAAATTCTAGGAATGTTTTCCCTGTTTATGTGAAAAGTGCCATTGGAATTTTGATAGGAATTGCATTGGACCCAAAAATCTCTTTGAGTAGCATGGCCTTTATAATAATATTAATTCTTCCAATTCATGAGTATGGAATATCTTTTCAGTTATTAGTGTCATCTTCAATTTCTTTCATCAATGTCTTATAGTTTTCAGTGTGGAGATCTTTCACCTCCCTGATTAACTGTATTCCAAGGCATTTTATGCTTTTTGATGCAGTTGTAAATGGGATTGTTTTCTTAATTTCTCTTTCTGATAGTTTGTTGTTAGTGTATAGAAATGCAACAGATTTTTGTATATTGATTTTGAATCCTGCAACTTACTGAATTCAAATTGTTTGAATTAGTTCAAACAATTTTTTATGGAGTCTTTAGGGTTTTCTTTTATTTAAAATTTTTTTTAATGTTTATTTTTGAGAGAGACAGAGAGAGACAGAGTGTGAGTGGGGGAGGGACAGAGAGACTGAAAGAGACACAGAATCTGAAATAGGCTCCAGGCTCTGAACTGTCAGCACAGAGCCCAACACAAGGCTCAAACTCATGAACTGCGACATCATGACCTGAGCCAAAGTCAGATGCTTAACTGACTGAGCCACTCACGTGCCCCTTTAGGGTTTTCTATATATAATATCATGTCATCTGCAAATGGAGATAATTTTACTTCCTCCTTTCTGATTTGGATAGTTTTTACCTGTTTTTCTTTACTAATTACTCTGGCTAAGCCTTCCAGTACCATCTTGAATAAAATGACAAGAGTGGGCCTTCTTGTTTTGTTCTTGATCTTAAAGGTAAAGCTTTCAGCTTTTCACCACCGAGTATGATGTTAGCTGTGGGCTTGTCATATATGGCCTTTGTTATGTTGAGGTACATTTCTCTGTACCCCGTGTGTTGAGTTTTTATCATGAATTTCTGTCAAATGTTGGATTTTGACAATGTTTTTTCTGCATCTATGCATTTTTTTCTGCATCTATAAAAATCGTATGATTTTTACCCTCTATTTTGTTCATATGGTGTATCACATTGATCCATTTATGGATGTTGAACCATCCTGGCATCCTTAGGACAAATCCCTCTTAATCGTGGTGTATGATCCTTTCAATGTATTGTTGAATTCAATTTACCAATACTTTGTTGAGGATTTTTACATCTATGTTGATGATGTAATGTTCTGCAGTGTTCTTTTCTTGTAGTGTCTTTGTCTAGTTTTGGTCTGAGGGTAATGCTGGCCTTATAAAATGAGTTTGAAAGTATTCCCTTCTCCTTTATTTCTTTGAAAGACTTTGAAAATGATTGATATTAATTCTTCTTTAAATGTTTAGCAGTATTCACCAGTGAAGCCATCTAGTCTGGACTTTTGTTTGTGGGGAAGTTTGTGATTACTGATTCCATTTTTTCACTAGTAATTGGTCTGTTCAGATTCAGTCCTGGTGGGTTATATGTTTCTCAGAATTTATGCATTTCTTCTAGGTTGTTCAAACAAGTTGTTCCAGTCTCAACTTGTATTTTTCCAGACACAACATTGAAATCTACCATTTCTTGTAAGAATGTTGGTTCTTTTGAGCAGAGTACAGTATTTGAAAACCAAGATCTGGTTGCTAAGTATGTTCACTGCTATTGGAATATCATTGCATCTATACCCTTTCAAAAGGCAGTGTAGGAAATATATGTATGTATATATATTCCTATATCTATTTAAATCTATTCCAATCTATTTTTATATCTAAGTCATGAATTCATATCAGTTCTTC
The DNA here is from genome assembly GCF_022079265.1 of Lynx rufus. Taxonomy (NCBI): domain Eukaryota; kingdom Metazoa; phylum Chordata; class Mammalia; order Carnivora; family Felidae; genus Lynx; species Lynx rufus. Next base: position 28,487,203 of record NW_025814829.1, on the reverse strand, counting down.
AAATTCAAACCCAATACCATAGATGTCATTTTAATGTTTACTTTTTCCATATTTGTACTTCCTTTCTTCAACAGCAAGGTACCTAGTACTCATATCCACCATGTATTAACTTATTTGCTCAATCCTAGAATACACAGAAAGTTTTGGAATTGTAATCCAATACCATGGTGGAAAGCAAACCTACTAGTTTTTAAGACTTTTGTTTTTTTTCTTTAGCCTGGGAGCATAAAAATAACATTGCTCTGTTCAAAAGTTACTTAGATTAATTATCACACATCATCTCCGCTGACTTCAGTGTGGTTATGTTATACAGGTAAATTTATTTGTTCCCTTTGGATTTCATTTTAGCTTTTCCTCTTTTTTTTAATGTTTGAATAATTTTATTTTTTTTTTATTTTTTTTTTTTATTTTTTTTTTCAACGTTTATTTATTTTGGGGACAGAGAGAGACAGAGCATGAACGGGGGAGGGGCAGAGAGAGAGGGAGACACAGAATCGGAAACAGGCTCCAGGCTCTGAGCCATCAGCCCAGAGCCTGACGCGGGGCTCGAACTCACGGACCGCGAGATCGTGACCTGGCTGAAGTCGGACGCTTAACCGACTGCGCCACCCAGGCGCCCCTATTTTTTTTTAATTTTTAAAAATTAAAATTATCAGGGCTCAATCCCACGAACTGTGAGATCGTAACCCGAGCCTAAATTATAAATAATAACTTATAATAATAATTTATATTATGTAAACATTGTATATATAATTATATCATATATTATACATAAGTATATATATTATAATATTATATATCATATATGTAATTATTTTATAATTCCATATAGTAAATATACAAGGACATGAATGATAGCATTGTAATAGCAAAGAGTTTAAAACAATCTAGGTTATGTCTCTTGAGGCAAGGGAAACAAAAGCAAAAATAAACTATTTCACTTAGCATAATGCTCTGTAGCTCCATCCATGTCATTGCAAATGACAAGATTTCATTCTTTTTATGGTTGGGTAGTACTCCATTCTCTATATATACCACATCTTCTTTATCCATTCTTCAATCAATGGACACTTGGGCTCTTTCCCTAATTTGGCTATTGTTGATAGTGTTGTTATAAACACTGGGGTGCATGTATCCCTTCGGATCAGTGTTTTTGTATCGTTTGGGTAAATACCTAGTAATGCAATTGCTAGGTTGTAAGGTAGTTCTATTTTTAACTTTTTGAGGAACCTCCATACTGTCTTCCATCCAGAGTGACTACACCAGTTTGCATTCCCATCAACAGTGTAAGAGTGTTTCCCTTTCTCTGCATTCTTGCCAGCACCTATTGTGTCCTGTGTTGTTAATTTTAGCCATTCTGAGTGGTGTGAGGTGATATCTCATTGTAGTCTTGATTTGGATTTCCCTGATGATGAGTGATGTTGAGCATCTTATCATGTATCTGTTGGCCATCTGTATGTCTTCTTTGGAAAATTGTCTATTCGTGTCTTCTGTCCATTTTTTAACTAGATTATTCATTTTTTGGGGTGCTGAGTTTTATAAGTTCTTTATTTATGTTGGATACTAATCCTTTATCAGATATATCATTTGCAAATGTCTTCTCCTCTTCTGTCAGTTGCCTTTTAGTTTTGTTGATTGGTTCCTTTGCTGTGCAGAAGCTTTTCATTTTGATGATGTTACAATCATTTATTTTTGCTTTTGTTTCCCTTGCCTCAAGAGACATAACCTAGATTGTTTTAAACTCTTTGCCATTACAATGCTATCATGAATGTCCTTGTATATTTACTATATGGAATTATAAAATAATTTCTTTGAGAAATTTACCTAGGAGCAGAATTACTGGGTTATAGAGTATGTGTGTTATTCAATAGAATAATACCAGATTGTATCTTCTGCATCATTCTATACTTCTAGCAACAGTGAATCAGGGACATTTTGCCTCTGTATTCTTGCCAACCCTAGACATTATCCAGCTTTCTGTTTTTTCCCTTCGCACAGGTGTGCAAATATCATGTGTTTATGGCTTTTCTGCCTTGTAAACATTATCTAATGTAGTCAAATTGATCTATTGTTTTTAAATTGTATCTGGATTATGATCCATAGTGAGAAAGCCTTTACCCAGGTTATAAGGTATTTCACCCAAAAAATAAACAAATAAAATAATTCATCCATATTTTCTTGCACTTGTATCATTTTCCTTATTTTCCAGGTAAATCCACAAAACATTTGGTATATTCTTGTACTTGTTCTTGACTCTTCAAACTATATTCTTTTGGAGATAAACACCTTTCACCAAGACCAAAACCCAAGTTCTCAGCAGGTTAAATGTGCTCAGTGTCTCGTATCTTGCAGTGATCCTATGTAAATCTTTGTCAGAAAAAAAAATCACTTCTTTTTGCCCCAAACTGTCCACTAATTTTCTATCTCGTTCAAAGTAAAAACTAATGTTGTAACTTTGACCTACAGGGTCCCATGTGATATGGCTGTCTTTAACCTCTCTGAGTCATCTGCTGCTTTCCCTTTCTTTCCTCTGCTCTGATGGCAAAGGCTTCTGCTATTCTAAAATGTAGGCATCATGTTCTGACTGAGGTCCTTAGACCTCAGTGTCTTGTTTCCTCTACCCGGAGGCTCTTCTCCCAAATACCTATAAAGAAGAAACTCCCTATGTAGGGAAAATCCCAGCTCTTCCCCACGTGTGTTTCTTCCCTGTGTGTCTCCTTTATTTTTACGTGGGACACTTTACTTTTGGTCACTGAATGTTTGTAGGGTTTTCCCTATAACAACAAGCAAGTCCCAACACCAGCAAGATATCCTACCTTTAACCAGCAAGGTATCCTGTAACTTAACTCAATTCTGACACTGTCTATCTACACATAGCATCAGAACTCACAGGTTAAGGGCTGAGTTCCATAAGACTACCATCCCCCACCCCCACTTCAGATGCCAGTTGCACACAAGCTCACTTTATCATCTGTGCTTCTGACTGACCGGCTATAGATCAGAGGTTCCAATGAACCCTTCCTCAGGTTCCAGTAATTTGCTAGAGTGGCTCAGAGAACTCCAGGAAACACTTCTGTTTACCAGTTTATTATAGGGAAAGATACAGGATACACATGAACAGCCAGATGAAAAAATGCATAGGATAAAGTCTGGGAGGGTCCTGAGCACACAAGCTTCTGTCCCTGTGGAGCTGGGGTGCACCACCCTCCCTCCAGTGTGGATGTGTTCTCCCACCTGGAAACTCTCCAAACCCTGAACTTGTTGAGATTCTATGGAGGCTTCTTCACACAGGCATGATCAATTATTAACTTCATTGCCAGTCCCACTCCCGTCTCTAGAGAAGGGCAGAGAGCTGAAAATCCCAAGCTTTTAAGCATAGGTTGGTCTTTGTGGTGACCAGCTCCTGCCCAGGAGCCATCCGGGAGGAGCTCATTCACAGTAGCCTCATTAGAATGAAATATGTTCCTAAGGTTCTTATCACTTAGGAAATTACAAGAGTTTAGGGGCTCTGTGCCAGGAACTGGGGACAGAGACCAATGCTTATATTTTCTATTATCTCACAATATGCCGATGGCCAGGTGCCCTTTTCTTTTTAACCTTTATTCAAAGATACCTTCTTAGTTTGGTCTTCCCTGGATGGATTTCACATTTTTACCTACCTTTCTATTTATATTCCCTTTGATCTATTTTTTTTTCTCCTTAGTACTTAACTCTATTGAACACTTTATATATTTTACATTGATTTTGTTTATCTGTGTCTATAACCTAAGACCCACAAAGGCAGAATTTCGTCTATGTGTATTTATTTCTTTATGGCACAACCCCTAGTTCCAAGAACATTACCTGGCACATGGTTAATGGACACTCAATAGAAATCTGTTGAATAAATAAATACATGAATCCCATGGGGGGCTGGGGATTCTACATATGGTAATCCCCCTGTACTGCACTTAAGACATTAGTATGCAGTGGAAACATTTTCTGATTGTTTATAATAAATAAAACCCAGAATACGTAGAAATTTTTGCCAACGCGACCAATATAAAATCTCAAAAAAATTGAAACGGGGGCAGTGAGTTATAGGCATACATATATGGCAGGTTGTATTGAGGGCAAGCGTCAAGTTTTACTACAGTCAGGAGACTAAGCTTTGTAGGGAAGTGCACTGAGTAGGCAACTTGACCTAAAATTTTTTAATTAAGCTGGGTAACACAGAGGGGGCTATTGTGGTCTATGTTGTACATCTGAAACTAATATACTCTTGTATGTCAACTATTCTTTATTAAAAATAACAATTTTAAAAATTTAGGAAAACAACTTCAAAGATTGAAATCACAAAGTGTATGTTTTCTGACCTCCATATCTTAAGCCTAAAATCAATAACTAAAAGACAAGTAATTTTAAAAATCCGTATGTTTGAAAATTAAGGTAGACATGTTTAAATAATACATGCAGTAGAGAAAAATCACAGTAGAAATTAACATATGTTTATATGTATTTCAAAGTGAACCATAGGGGTATATCACATTAAAATTTGTGGGATTCAGCTAATGCAGGTTCTAGAAGGAAGTTCAAAGTTTTACATGGATACTGAAAAAATGCTGAGTGAAATAAGTCAGTCAGAAAAGGACAGATATCATATGTTTTCACTCATATGTGGATCTTAAGAAACTTAACAGAAGGCCATGGGGGAAGAGAAGGAGAGGAAAAAAAATAGTTACAGACAGAGAGGGAGGGAGGGAAACCACAAGAGACTCTTATATACAGAGAACAAACTGAGGGTAGATGGTGGGGTGGGGCAGAGGGAAAAATGGGTGATAGGCATTGAGGAGGGCATTTGTTGGGATAAGCATGGAGTGTGGTATGTAAGACAATTTGGAAACAAATTATATCAAAAAAATAAAAATAAAAATTGGCAAACAGTTCTCGGGGGGGGGGGGGAAAGGAAGTCTGAAAAACATCTGTTTCAAGAAGTTAGGAAAAGAAATCCAGAGAAAGGAGAATGAAGGTGATTCTAAAAGTAAGAATTAAAATCAATCAAATAGAAAACAAGTAAGAGACAAGTCGTGTTCTTGAAAAAGTCCAATTAACTGGACAAATAATGACAGTGATCAAAAATAAAGGATAAAAATGAAAATAATGGTGAACAGTGGAAATGTTGGGGTCATTACTGCAGACAGATCAAGAAGACAGCTAAGTTTGTTGAATGAACCAACCCAGAAGTCCCTAGCAAAACGCTTCCCAGCCTGTGACTTACCAAAAGATACTGTCTATGACCACGATCAGTTTTGGAACTTTCTAGCTTCTGGTGAATTAGGAAGGAGATTGATATCAAATCATCCTAAACGATTTCTGTCTAATCCCCCTTTCTTACAAAAAAAATATATATATATATACACACACATATATAAATATACATTTATATATATAAATATATATATGTGTGTGTGTGTGTGTGTGTATATATATATATATATATATATTCATGCTAAGGTTAACCTTGGACTTCAGGTTGTAGATGAGCTCCTTGCACCAGCACTGAGCAACTGCCATCATACAAATGGGTCTAACATGTCTACACATTGTGGTTTTCAGTGGTGACGGTGCCTGGGACCTGAACGTCTTGGGGTATTGCCAGGAACACATAAGAACAGTGGGTCTATGGGCAGAGTCGGGGGGCACCCAGAGAAGGGCACAAGAGAAGAAAGTTATTCTCCATGAGGCTTCATTTTTCCCAAGTCAAATAGTATTTTTTTAAAAAGCTGTCATGGCACTAATCCTGTCATGGCATTAATATGGAATTTAAAAATAGCTGCAATGTTTCTACCATCTACTAAAGTAACATTACTGGGTGTAGCCGCGCACTGAGGAAAAAGTTCTCAGGGCTGCCTCGGCCAGCAGAACAGCAGCAGCAGCAAATTGCACTTGTCTTTATTTCACGTCCTCCAGGTATAAACATCAAAGAATGTTAAAGCATGGGAGGAAAACACAGAGGCCTCTAGACATAGACCGAACAGACATCTGGTGTTTACGTGAAAGCATGGAGGGAAGATGTGCAGTTTCGAGGACTCCTGGGCAATTACGGTGGGTTTGTCTCCTAACTGGCTCCTGGGAGATCATGGGGCTCTGTTCTCATAGTGCTATGGGCTCAGACAGCCTTGAGACCAGAACATCACTGATGTTTCAGCAACTACCCCGTCCACTTTCCCAGGGGCTTACAGTATGTCCTCTGGAAATACCTCCACGACTTGGAATGTGGGTCTCTTGAATACAATAAAAAGTCATATGTTAAACACACACACACACATGCACACGCGCACACACACACACACACAGGAAAGAAGAAAGAAAGAAAGAAAGAAAGAAAGAAAGAAAGAAAGAAAGAAAGAAAGAAAAGAAAGACCAATTCCTTGAGATTTCCTGGAAAAAAAAACTTTGGTCAGTTCATTTAAAAAGCAGAAGAGGAACCTCCCTTTTGGGGGGTTTCCACATTGGCTTCAGAGCATGTAATGCTGGACCCTCAATGGTGAAAGAAGTTCATTCAGGAGTCACATGAAGAGAAATATTCTTTTCCTTTTGGAAAGCAGGATTAATGTAATATCAGTTTCCATAGAATCAGTGTCTAGATGCTGGCCAGGACAATTTCTTCTCCCCCCCAAACCACCTGATCATTTCTGTCAGTTTAAAACCAATGCACTCAACAGTGAGTTACCTCAAGAAAGTTCTGTTACACAATACCAGTCAACGAATGACCTTTTCAGGAAACGAGTCAGAAGTCAACTTGCATTTTAGAACCTTAAGACCAGCTCAGTGGTGGTAGTAGTGATGAGAATTCATGATGTGGTGTGGGTCAGGAGGCTGGAGGACAGAGACATTACAGGGGCTTTCCAGGCTACCTAAATCCCGACAGACATTTCATCACCATTTCTGCTCTCATTTTCAAAGACGAGCCAGAAGGGCTTTTGCTACCGTTTGGCCCTACCTTCCTGCAAAAATCACGGATTTGCATCTCAGAATTTACTGCATTTCACCTATTGTGGATCTTGTGTTTGTGGGTACTGAAGCAAAGACCTGACACAGCCCTCCGAAGTGCAGAATACTCAAAAGGTGCACCCCGCCCACACCTCTGGGAATGGAGACCGATTGCAGTCATCTATGGCCTATCTTTGCCTCCTAGGGTGGCCCGATTAAGAAGGACAATGAGGGACTACTAAGTAGTGGAAGAGGGTGTCCAGTCACACTCCTTTCAGACCTTCTCCACTTTTTCTTCATAATTCCTCTGTGTCTCTTACTTGGGGTTGATCCAAATTTTCACGTCAACAAAGATCTTTGGTTTCGAGAAGACACAGAATGAGTCATGGCTCATTGTCTTTATTTCTATTTGCCCCCGACATGGGAAGAAGTCCTGTCGTTGATCGTTCTTGCCTAGAGTTCACTTTGAAAAGAACTTGCACCAACTAACTTACTGATGGCACTAAATTAAGTTCCAAACACTTAAGACATAATGTCATTAAAAAGAAATCACGGTCCCTAATTTTCTCAGCAATCAAGGATTTTTTTTAACAATTTTTACTGAGGGTTTGAAGATGAAGTGAAGACAATGCCAAGTGATACAGATGATTAGCAGTTGATTAAAATATATATACAGGCTTACAAAAGAACAACATGGGCTTTGTTTAAAAACCTGGGCATTTGGCATTTGAAGAGGAAGCAAATTTTCCTAAGTTGGAGTTCAGGTTGCGTATTAAGAAAAATTAGAAAGAATTATTCTCAACACCAGAAATAAGACAAAGAGTAAGCCAGTAAAGTGGTTTTGAATTTTGTCACAATCGATAAGCTATACAATTAGTAATTAATATAACAAATAATTGGCTCAGTGAAAAAATTAATTTGTTCGTGACAAAAATAAACGAAATACACAAAATGTTGGTAAACTTCCTAAAGCAATTTTAACACATTTGTAAAAGCTCCAAATCAGTATGCTCACTTGAGTCCATAGGGTTTGAAAATTAAAATGAAAGCAATTAAACTCAAAGCGATAACGAACAACAGCAACAATCGACGTAACAAAATCTTCATTTTATAAACATTTCCAAAGACCCCTTTTAAACCTCCTAAATCATGAAAATAATTTAGGATTATGCTATTTTTGTACCTACTTGGTAAAAGTTCGATCATTGATAGCTAATATTTGCAAATACAGCAAGTAGATGAAAAGGTCAAAGCTCATAAAGGGTTTACAACTTGGAATTCACAAGACAATTGACAGTCAATATACTGAACCACATACATATATACAATTTCACTTTTGATTCCACTTAATATGGAGCAAAGATACATAGAACCCATAGTGACAGCAGATAAACAGGTTAGACTATCATCCCCCAAACTGTAAATCTCCCAGAAAGTCTACAAATTCTTGCCAGCTAACATATAATTTTAAGTGGTAATTAGTGACCATTTTTAGTTCTGGGATATATGGCAAATGAAAGAAAAGAAAATCTTTCTTACTTCGGAAGGAAAGAAAACAGCGTATTCATCGAGGTTAAATAATGCACAAAAATGTTAATGAGCCACTACATCTAAACATATTCTCCAGTCCTAGTAGAAACCATTTATCCTTTAACATCTTGGATGTTTTCAGCCATCCCAAGTTACAGATACGAACTCCGCAGTATGTTGTAAATCATACATCTAAAACTTGGCTTCTCCAAAACACTTTATATAAGAAGTAGGCTGAGTAATAAAATCTGAACTTGCTCAAGATGATTAGACCTGCAGTTTTTCCTCTAGGAATCCTTAGTTTTACTAGCCTTTGCTGCTTTTTTGGCTGGTGATTTTGCAAGCCTGGATACTCTTTGTACCACCTTGTGATAGCCTCTAGAACAAGTTACCCTCCAGGCAGAAAGAATCAGATGCTGGGAACCTAGCTTGGACATCAGTCTTTCCTTTAGCATTGGATGGAGCAAACTACATACTCAGAGGCTCTGTTTTAGGCCTCAGTAAAGGGTGTGGTTGTTATTTGTTGACATCTCCCTCTCACTGTATTAATTCTGAATCCCTCCCACATTGCATCACTCTTTCCTTGTACCTTTAACGTTGGTTTCTTCAACTGTTACAATTCCACCTGTCAGTGAATCTTGTCATGATTCTCCCAGTCTCTTCACTTAAGTCTAATGAGACAGAATGTATCTGGTAGGTAAAATGTGGAAGTTTGTAAAAACTATGAAAAGTCAATCTCTTTTGCCAATGATATAGAAGAATCCCTTTCTTTATTTTATTTGTTTGTTTGTGTGTGTGTGTGTGAGAGAGAGAGAGAGAGTGTGTGTGCTCAAGTGCACATGAGCAAGGGAAAGGAGCAGAGGAAGAGAGAGAGAATCCCAAGCAGGCTCCATGACCCTGGGATTATGACCTGAGCCAAAATCAAGAGTTGGACACTCAACGGACGGAGCCACCCAGGTACCTTGAGGAATTCCTTTTTTAAAATAATTTCCATTGTTCCATCCGAGTCCTTTGCTTGCCTAAACCATTTAATTGCATACATTTCTCCACTTTTGGCTTTTACGTGTCAGTATACTTTTCATGTATCTCTCCTATACTTCCATGTAATTTGTAATAATTCATTATCAAATGAGTATTCAGTTTTGCATTTCCACTGATAATCATAGTTGAGATATTTTCCCTGAAGCACGTAATACACTTTTCTCCGCTGCTGGCTCAAATACGTCATGACTCTTACTTATTTCCTTGAAAACTGCACAGCCAATAAATTCACGACAAGACGCTCACCAGTAATTGAAAAATTACAAATTAATGCCAATATTATTTCATACCTATTAAATCGGCAAAAATTTGAAAGTTGATATTGGCAACAATGCCAAGTGTTGATAAAGATGTGACACAAGGGAAATTTCATGCCCTGCTGCTGGAAATTAAGTTAGAACTTCTGTGGAGAACACTTGTCACATTTAGTAAAGTTAAGGGTGCATATACATGTGGACCCAACAATTCCACTTCTAGGTATATACCCCAAAGAAACTGTAGCATGAGAGCTACATTTATACAAATGTATGTAATTTATACATCAGTGAAAATTGTTGAACTAAAACTACAAGTATCTTCATGAATAATTCTCAAAAGCATACTCTTCAGCAAAGATGAAAAACAGCCTACTACATGGAGGATGAAGCCATTTATGTAAAAAGCATAAATATATAAAACTACTGTTTTTATATTCACTTAAAAATGCATGCACTTTTGGGGCGCCTGGGTGGCGCAGTCGGTTAAGCGTCCGACTTCAGCCAGGTCACGATCTCGCGGTCCGTGAGTTCGAGCCCCGCGTCAGGCTCTGGGCTGATGGCTCAGAGCCTGGAGCCTGTTTCCGATTCTGTGTCTCCCTCTCTCTCTGCCCCTCCCCCGTTCATGCTCTGCCTCTCTCTGTCCCAAAAATAAATAAACGTTGAAAAAAAAAATTTAAAAAAAAATGCATGCACTTTTGCTAAAAGGATAAAACATGCAGAGAAATAATGACTACCGCTTTGGGGATAGTAGTCACCTCCAAGCAGAGGACAGAAATTGGATGTGACCATGGCGTATAGAGCACTTAAATTCATATCTTTAATTTTACAGAAAATCTGAAGATTTACAAAATGGTAAGATTTGGCAAAGTTTGGTATTGGATTCATAGTTGCTTACTATTCTATTTTTTTCTGTGTGTTTGAAATATTTTTTAAATGTTTTATTTTATTTATTTATTTTTTTTTGAAAGAGAGAGTGCGTGCGTGAATGGGGCAGGGGCAGAGAGCGAGGGAGACAGAGAATCCAAAGCAGGCCCTGCTAGACATCCCGAAGCAGGGCTCTAACTCACAAGCCGCAAGATCGTGACCTAATTTTTCATTTATTCATATTTTGACAGAGACAGAGCGTGAGCAGGGGAGAGGCGGAGAGAGAGGGAGACACGGAATCGGAAGCAGGCTCTAGTCTCTGAGCTGTCAGCACAGAGTCCGACGCGGGGCTCATGAACCATGAGATCGTGACCTGATCTGAAGTCGAACGCTTAACCTACTGAGCCACACTTCTGAAACTGTGAAATCAAACATTAGGCCTTGGGGTGTGGGGACACAAATATTAACCTTGAGAAACCTTGTCTAGGTGGTCAGCCAGGCTGATTTTATCACGATCTCACTCTTCCCTTCTACCGGATCATCTATAATCCCTCGATTGATCATTATCCTCAGGCAGAGCCCAACTATCTTAACATGATCTGTAAGATTGACGGTCAGGATCCTCTGGCTTCTTGGTCTGGTCTTCCCCTCCACACTACTGAATTGCCTGCATTGCCACCTGAACTTGTCAAGTCTCTGAGATGTCAACCTTGAACAAAGTCTTCCCTTGACCTTTTTCCAGCTCTTTTGCCATGACTGCCACCACCACCTCTCTTTTGGACGACTCCCACTCATCTCTCAGGTTTCAAACTTAGAGATCGTATCCCCCGATGATCCTTCTCCTGATAGTTTTAGAGGTTTACGGTCACATTTCTGTCTATTGGCATACATAGTCCTCTTTCAGCGTCAGTATCATCGATCCCAGATGGATATTTTTACTCCTTTCCTATCCATGCAATGTTATTACCGTTTGCCCAAATGCAAAGTGGTTTCTCTTAAATATATAGGAAAGAGTCTCCCATATATTTTTATCTCAGTCTGAAATGTGTTTTCTCATTCATGCATTTGGCAAGAACTTATTGGGAATTTCTGGTGTTCTAGGCCCTGTGCTGGGTCTTGGGAAAACGAACAGTCTTGACAAGGATCATTAACACCTACTTATTCCTGGGGTCTCGATTTAGGCCTTATTTCTTCCAAGGAACATTCTTGACTCTTCATCCAGGTTTATGTCCCTTTGTCACCTCCTAGACTCTGGACTGCCCCATAACCCAGGGTTTTTTCACACTCCAGGATCACCTGTTTGTCTGCCTATATTCCTATATTCACCTCAGACTGAACTCTGTAAAGGCAAATCTAGTTTATTTATTGACATATCCCTACTACCTTGGCAATGCCTGGCATTGAGTTAGGGCTCAATAAATATTTGTAAAAAGCACAAAGCTTTTCTGTAACAACGAGAAAAGACTTGGAATTTTGAAGATGACAGTGAGATCTCCAAATGGGCTTAGGCTATTGGCAGCCAGGAATATGGCACCAGGGTTTGGGGGAAAAGCAGGACTTGAAGTATAGACTAAAAATCTGCAGTACAGAGAAGGTGGGAGGGGTAAGTAACAAAGTATTTGAGTTGCACACAAGGAGAGAATAACTGAAGCACAGAGATTGGTCTTGAGGAATATCTTTCATCCATTGTGAAAAGGTCTAGAACAGGTGCTACAGCTATGGATGCCCCTTGTCAGTTCATCTCTACACAACAAGGCTGTTTACTGAAAACCCTGGGATCTTCTGCTTTTTTCCCCTCTACAAAAGAATGCTGGGCCCATAGAGGGCAAGTCATGTTCTTAAAAGCAGTTCTCAACCACTAATGACAAATGGGTAGGACAGCAATGACCTAATCTGTGGAAGCTCTGACTTTGTCCCAGCCTTTTCAGTTCAGTTCTCCTTGCTCCACAGAAACAAAGTGTTGTCTGAGGTCCTGTTGCCATGTACCACGTGAGCACGTATGCCCAGTGCAGCCAGAATCCAGAGGGAGATATCAGATATTGCAGAAACAGTTCCTGAGTTTTCCTGGCTTGTCTTCATGCTGACTAAGGACATCTGTGCTCTGTGAAACTTTTAACATAGCAGATTTTTTATAATATCTTTTTTTTTTAATGAGTGGCAATGGCAATCAGGCAATACAGTTGGCTGTTGGGACAAAAGATCCTTTGCTCCCTTTTGGAAAATCCCTGTATCAGACTAAGAAAGACCGGTGCTTTCTGCAGGATGGCAAAGGAGTATTGTCTTTGACCTGAGGACTTCCATAACATCTAGCAAACACCAATGTTTCTAGTGAATCTAGTGGAATAACTAGACAATAAACAAGCTAGGGTTTGTTTTTGTTTCTTATTTCTTCCAAATTCTCTTTCAGATCACATTTCTAGAATATTCATGTAAGTTAGCTAGCGACAAATTAATAAACATAAATTAAATCTTAGACCTATTGAATATTTCATTAGACAATTTAGCCAATAGCATCATCTTTTAAAAGTATTTGTAATTATAGCATTTGCAGTAGGAATATATTTTTATATTTATTTATTTATTTTTTTTAATATTCGTTTTTTAGAGACAGAGCGTGAGCAGGGTAGGGGCAGAGAGAGATCCTAAGCAGTCTCCAGGCTCTGAGCTGTCAGTACAGAGCCCAACACGGGGCTTGAGCTCACGAACCATGAGATATTGACCTGAGCTGAAGTCAGATGCTCAGCCGACTGAGCCACCCAGGCACTCATATTTATTTGTTTATTTAAATGCAAGTTAGTCAACATATAGCGTAGTAATGGTTTCAGGAGTAGAATTTAGTGATTCGCACGTTACGTACAACACCCAGTGCTCACCCCAACTAGTGCCCTCCTTAATGCCCATCACCTGCTCAGCCCATCCCCCCGCCAACCCAGCTCCCCTCCAGCAACCCTCAGTTTGTTCTCTGTATTTTGAGTCTCTTATGGTGTGCCTCCCTCTCTGTTTTTATCTTTTCTTTCCCTTCCACTATGTTCATCTGACGGCCTTATTTCGCTTAGCATGATACACTCTAGTTCCATCCACATTGTTGCAAATGGCAAGATTCATTCTTTTTGAGAACTGAGTAAAATCCCATTGTATGTATACCACATCTTCTTTATCCATTTGAATATTTTTTAGAGATAACATGATTCGGGATGCCTGGGTGACTCAGTCAGTTGATTCAGGTCACGATTTCACAGTTTGTGAGTTGGAGCCCCATGTGTCAGCATTCTCTCTCCCTCTCTCTCTGCCTCTCTCCACTCTCAAAATAAATAAATAAACTTAAAAAAAAAAGACTTAATATGATTCAGTGGCTTTTGAACAGGGCCGGTCATCACAATCACTCAGAATCATGTAAAAAATATCGATTCCTGTGCTACAACCCAAAGTAGTTCAAATAACTTAGAAGCCCCAGGTGAAGGACTTTTTAGATGATTTTTTAGACTTTTAAAAATGATCTCCCAGGTGATTATTTTGCAGCTTGGCACCAGTATTTGAATAACTTTTGAAGGCTGCTGCACATTTCATTCCTCTGCCTTATGCAAGACTCTTTGTGTTAGCATTATCCCTGAAGAGTTTTACTAGTTTCCTCTTGTGGGTGAAGTTTGTTGAGGCATTATCTCCCTCTTTGTTGTGGCATATAGACAAAATTTGTCTAACCTGTTCTTTTTACTCATTGGCCTTGCTGAGTCCTGTCATCTGGAACTACACAGAATGAATCTAATGTTATTTCACATTTTTAACACCAGCTGTGTCTTTTCTTCTGTAGGCCAAGTATTTTACTTCTTTAATTCATTATATTACGGATTCAAGTTCTTGTACCATTGTCTTCACCCGCTATTGGGTACAACCCAGTTTGCTTGTGCTCCTAAAGTATGGTGGACCTCAGCACCATGCAGCGTAATCAGCAAAACTGAGATTAATTCCCTTTTCCTGAATGCTATACTTGCATGGGTGTGTTCCAGTAACAGAAGCAACTTACATCATTCTATCACATTATTGGCTAATACTGAGTTAATTAAAGCCAGAAGTTATTTTTACATGTTCTGCTCTTAAGCCATGTCAGTTCCCATGCTAAGCTTACATATTTGAACATCTGAAGACTTTTTTAAATTAAGTACCAGTGTTTATTGAGACGTTTGTAACATTTCTTCGTATTGGATTTGGCCTAAAGTTTTCCTAGATCAATGTTATTTTGCATCCTTATTCTTCCAACTATCTCTGGCTATTCATTCCTACATCATATCAATCACAAATTTTACACACAAGCCATCAATAATTCTTTCAAGTCACTGAAAGGGCCAAAGTCAGATATTTTTTTTTTTAGGGTGTGATATCATTTGCAAGGAATCATTATTTTGTAAGTATTAAAGTCAAGGGAAAATGAGTTTATGCACAAACTCAGATCATGGATGTGCTTCATGATCATGCACATTCAGTAATGTTTTATGGACATTGACTAGGTTTCTGAGCATGTGGACTTTAAAAAGGGGTTAGTCTCCTCTACCTGGTATTGGTGAGTCTTAAAACTATTTTACTCTAGGTATTCTCTGGTTGATCCGACTTACATAATTAAGTTCACTTCCTCCCTTCCCCTATGGGTTTTCTCTTAAGCTCTCATAAAGAGTTCCCGTAGGAAATAGGAACCAAGGTACATTGCACCTGTGTTTCGATTCCTCTTTTTCTGGTCCTGGAGTTAAAGAGTGTGACAACATTCACTTTGAAAGTTGGTTTTAAGCCTCTGTGTTTTTGTTAAAGAATAAGCTAATGTTAGGAGTAATCCTATTATTTGAAATAAGATTATATATACAGTCCTTACAGCCAAATAAAAAAGCTTTCTACTTTGTGGCACTTTAGGTACAGCTCTTTACAAAGCTTGATTCAGAGTTCCTGTCGAAATCTGAAGCCCCAGGTTTCCAGCCCCAGGTTGTCTCCATCCTATCTTAAAATCATTTTCAGTTTTTGCTCTTCTTTGGATTTATTTTGCAATTTTTATGCTTTCCACCACCATTCTCCTTAACACAGTCTTCTACAATAGCTTCCCAACTTATCTTTTTCCAGTCTCCCCAAACCAGATATAGAGGAGACTATCAAATGATAAGAAAACCTTGAAATCAGTATCATAAATAACGACACCATTTTATATCTTTAATTTCTTCAAAATCCATAAATGAGCTCAATGAAATGTAAATTTGGGCTCCATTTGTTTCTAGTTTGTGTCTCCTTCCATCATTCCAACTGGGTCCTTTGAGATATCTAGCTCCAGACGTTTGTATCGAGGACTTGAGAGGTCAGAGCCAGAATCCTTCCCTGTCTCTCGGGGAAAGGGTAGTCATCTATGGCGAACTGGTAAAAATTACTTGGGAAGCTATTTGTTAATACGCAGATTCCCATGCCCCAGATGAGAACTGCTGAATCTAGTTAACCATGGGCAGACTGGGAACTTGCGAATTTAAAAAAGCTCTCCAAATGATTCTGATGATCAGCCAAGGTTGTGAAATCACAGAACTAGGAAATTGGTAAATGGGTAAGAGAAATCTGAATGCCATTGAGAGGAAGTATGCACCCTAAATATAAAACTTCACAGCTGCTACCAGTCGATGACATGTAAATGAACTCTATGAGAATTGATTCAAAGACTGAACATGCAAACCTATCCCTAATGGATTTGTTTTTTTAAAAAATGGTATAACCCCCAATGTTAGGGTTAAAAATAATAATTGTCATTATACTGACTTGAAGCGTGAGGTTAAAATTTAGCATGGTTTCAAGTAGAGAATTTCAACAATCTACTTCCTTGGTCACACCCTGACCTTATGTCATAATATTGCACCACTTCCAAAATCACAAATTCAAACATCCTGCTCTCTGTCTATAACCTCTACGTTCAACTTACTTAACGACTCACCCTTGACCGCTGTTTGACCACGTTGGGGACTCTGTCCTCCCCAACTTCCAAGTCTACCTGCCCACTCTTTCTTCAGTTCCTCAATCAGTGTAGAGACTATAACCACAAATTCAGCAGTATTGCCAATAACAAAAACACATTGCTTTTCTGTTTTCTTACTACACGTGTTTAGAAATGCCTATTTTCCACTTTCTCTGCACCTTCTTCTTCATCAGCTGCAGGTAGCCCTCATGGATAAATTCAGGGTAACCAATTTCAAATGGGATTTCCACCTTGCGTGGCAAGCTTAAAATTGTTTTCTTCCCCACTTTTAGCAGATGAAGTTCTCCCTTTCTTCACTGAGAAGCCATCAGAGATCTATTGTCCCATTTTCCTGCTACCGATTCTATGAACCTCTGTCTGCATTTATCCTTTCCTTCTCTCTTGTCTCTACTCCTGCTTAAAGTCAATCTCTCACCTGGGTCTTGGATTCTACATTTGCCTGATTTTTTCGTAAACGTTACATTACCAAGCAATTTCTCTCTCTTTCTTGCATATTCAACAGTTTCCTAACATTGGATCATTCCCAGTGACATTTAAACATGCTAAAAAAATAGGTTTTTAAAAGTTTGTATTTAAATTCCAGTTAGTTAACATACAGTGTAATATTAGTTTCATGTGTACAATATAGTAATTAAGCAATTCCATACCACACCCAGTGCTCATCATGACAAAGGCACTCCTTAATCCCCATCACCTATTTCACCCATCTCCCAACCCCTCCTTTCCTGCAACCATAATTTTGTTCTCTATAGTCGAGAGTCTGTTTCTTGGCTTGTCTCTCTCTCTCTCTCTCTCTTTTTCCTTCCGCTTGTTTGTTTTGTTTTGTTTTGTTCCTTAAATTCCACATATGAGTGAAATCATATAGCATTTGTTTTTCTCTGACTGGTTTATTTTACTTGGTATAATACACTCTAGTTCCATCAACATTGTTGCAAATGGCAAAATTCCGTTCTTTTTGATTGCTGAGCAATATTCCATTGTATGTATGTACCACATCTTCTTTATCTACTCATCAGTCAATAGACATTTGGTCTGTTTTCATAGTTTGGCTATTTTAGACAATGCTCCTATAAACATTGGGGTACATGTATCCCTTTGAACTGGTATTTTTATATTCTTTGGGTAAGTACCCAGTAGTGCAATTAGTAGATTGTAGGGTAGTTCAATTTTTTAACTTTTTGAGGAATCTCCATACTGTTTTCCAGAGTGGCTGCACCAGTTTGCATTCCCACCAACAGTGCAGGAGGGTTCCCCTTTCTCCACATCCTCACCAACACCTGCTGTTTCTTGTATTGTTGATTTTAGCCATTCTGACAGGTATGAGGTGATATCTTTTTGGAATTTTGATTTGCATTTTTCTGATAATGAGTGATGCTGAACATCTTTTCATGTGGCCATATGTGTGTACGTTTTCTTTGGGAAAATGTCTACTCATGTCTTCTGCCCATTTTTTAAATTGGATTATTCGTTTTTTGAGTGTTGGGTTTTATAAGTTCTTTACACATTTTGGATACCAACTCTTTATCAGATATGTCATTTGCGAATATCTTCTCCCATTCTGAAGATTGCCTTTTAGTTTAGGTGATTGTTTCCTTCCTGCTATGCAGAAGCTTTTTATTTGATGAAGTTCCAATAGTTTATTTTGCTTTTGTTTCCCTTGCCTCAGGAGACATGTCTAGTAAAAAGTTGGTATGGATGATGTGAAAGAGATTACTGCTTGTGTTCTGCTCTAGGAATGGTGTTGGGAAAACTGGACAGCAACATGCAAAAGAATGAAACCAGACCACTCTCCTATACCATGTACAAAAATAAACTCAAAATGGATTAAAGACCTATATATGAGACACAAGAAAAATGTTTTAAAGGCCTTTTTTCAACTTCTTATACTCAGACCCCTTTTCACTCTCACTTCCTACCTTTCCCCTCACTTTCAAAGCCAAATGTTTTAACCTATTAAAAGAGTTAGGGATTCCCTATTCTTTTTGACATCTTTTACTAATGTTCAATCTATTTTAATTTGGCCTCTGCCTGTCTCACTCAGGTGAGCAATCACCTCCATATTGCCAAAGCAAATGGACATTTTTCAGTTCTTGGTAGAATTTGATGTTTTTTCTTTTATGTTCTTAGTATTGAAATTTTTTGATGTTTATTCATTTTGGAGACAGAGAGAGAGAGACAGAGTGTGAGTTGGGAAGGGGCAGAGGGAGAGGGAGACGCAGAATCCAAAGCAAGCTCCAGGTTCTGAGCTGTCAGCACAGAGCCCAGTGCAGGGTTCCCACCCACAAACCGCAAGATCGTGACCTGAGCTGAAGTCAGACGCTTAACCAACTGAGCCACCCAGGCGCCCCAAATGTTGGGGTTTTTCAAGACTCAAGCCTGATCTCTTCACAGTCTATTATACTTCCACAGGTAAATGCAGCTGTTACCAAGTGTATTTACATGGCTTAAAAAATTCTAAACCTAGTTCACATCTGTCTTCTGAGCCTACGTCCCTATGTATCTTATTTTACATCTCCATGCAGGTGCTTTAGCCTCCATATGTCAAATGCCAAACTCCCTACAAAGTTTGTTTGTTCCCTCCAATGTTTCTAATCTCACTGAATAGTGACACCATGCATCCGGTTGCATAAGTTAAAAATCCATGATAACTGCATTCTCTTCAAACCCCAACATTTAATCCATCTTTGAGATCCATCTATTTTTTAAAATCTAGGTAGACATTTCTTTTTCTTTTTTTATTGAGGTATAATTAACATGCAGTGTTAGTTTCAGGCATGCAATATCATGATGCAATAGTCTGTACATTCCTCAGTGCTCATCAAGATAAGTGTACTCTTAATTCCTCTGATCTGTTTCTCCATTCTCCACCCACCTTGGGCAACCACCAGTTTGTTCTCTATGTTTAAGAGTCTAGGGGGACCTGGGTGGCTCAGTTGGTTGAGCGTCAGACTTTGGCTCAGGTCATGATCTCGCATTTTGTGGGTTCAAGCCCCATGTTGGGGTCTGTGCCAACAGCTTGGAGCCTGGAGCCTGCCTTGGATTCTGTGTTTCCTTCTCTCTCTGGCCCTCCCTGGCTCATGCTGTGTGTGTCTCTCTCTCTCTCTTTCTTTCTCTCTCTCAAAAATAAACATTAAAAAAATTTTTAAAAAGAGTCTGTTTTTTGTTTGTTTTTCTTTGTTATGTTTCTCAAATTACCCATTTGAGTGAAATCATTTATTCTTTATTCTAAACATCTCTTCTATCCATTCTAGTGAACTAGTCTTTTAATTAATTTCCTTTCAGTTCTTGTGCGTCACCCATTCTCATCCATTTTTGACAACATGCTGGGTGATCTCTTTAAATTTTTTTTTTAACGTTTATTTATTTTTGAGACAGAGAGACACAGAGCATGAACGGGGGAGGGTCAGAGAGAGAGGGAGACATAGAATCTGAAACAGGCTCCAAGCTCTGAGCGTCAGCACAGAGCCCGACGCGGGGCTCCAACTCACGGACCGCGAGATCGTGACCTGAGCCGAAGTCAGACGCTTAACCTACTGAGCCACCCAGGCGCCCCTGGGTGATCTCTTTAGAATGCAGTTCTCATTTTCTTCTTCTCAGCTAAAATGAATTCTTCACTGTTACATTTATGAAATTTGTCCAGGAACCACATGGGCTCACTTTGATATGGACCTGAGTCAAAATTCCACTCACCATTAGTTTATATCAAAGGTCAACTTTAATTAATTAGCCAATGCCAAAGACATCTGTGGGCTAACCATTCATGTTACTGCTTTGGTATTGATGTTAATTATAATGACCATCTAAGTCTCCATTAAATAAGTGTTACCACTTGGCCCTCATCAGTTCAGGATCCAATCATCCCCACTGGATTCAAAGAAGCCCTTTCAATAGCAGAATTTTCCACTATCATTTCTGGCCTGCAAAGGGAATCTAGTACAAAGGACTTAACACTGGAACTCCTCTTACCAATGTATGTCTCAAATTCTTGGGGACGTAGTATCCTCTAGATACCCACAGCGTATACTCATATGTGGCAGCTTAATAGCTTATATAATCCATTTCAGAATTCCAATATCCCTTAGTGTTTGAATAATAAGAGAAAACTTCCATTTACTCATGTAGTTACCATTTCTGGTGCTCTACATTCCTTTGTATAGGTCAGTATTTCCATTTTTCCTTTAACATTTCGTATAGTGTAAGTCTGCTTGTGATGAATTCTTTCAGTATGTCAGAAAAAAAATTGTTTTGCCTTTATTTTTCAAAGTTATTTTCACCGGTTATAAAATTCTAGAAAAAACAATCCTAAAATTTGTATAGAACCACAAAAGACCCCAAACAGCCAACGTAATATTGAAGAAGAAAACCAAAGCAGGAGGCATCACAATCCAGGACTTTAGCCTCTACTACAAAGCTGTAATCATCAAGACAGTATGGTATTGGCACAAAAACAGACACATAGGCCAATGGAATAGAATAGAGAACCCAGAGTTGGACCCACAAATATATGGCCAACTAACCTTTGACAAGGCAGGAATGAGTATCCAGTGGAAAAAAGACAGTCTGTTAAGCAAATGGTGCTGGGACAACTGGACAACAACATCCAGAAGAATGAAACTAGACCACTTTCTTACACCATTCACAAAAAGAAACTCAAAATGGATGAAGGACCTGAATGTGAGACAGGAAACCATCAAAACCCTAGAGGAGAAAACAGGTAACAACCTCTTTGACCTTGACCGCAGCAACTTCTTACTCAACATGTGTCTGAAGGCAAGGGAAATAAAAGCATAAATGAACTATTGAGACCTTATGAAGATAAAAAGCTTCTGCACTTCAAAGGAAACAATCAACAAAACTAAAAGGCAATCTTCAGAATGGGAGAAGATATTTGCAAATGACCTATCAGATAAAGGGTTAGTATTCAAAATCTATTTAGAACATACCAAACTCAACACCCAAAAAACAAATAATCCAGTGAAGAAGTGGGCAGAAGACAGGAATAGACATTTTTCCAAAGAAAACATCCAGATGGCCAACTGACACATCAAAAGATGTTCAACATCATTCATCATCAGGGAAATACAAACCAAAACCACATTGAGATACCACCTCACACTGTTCAGAGTGGCTAAAATGAACAACTCAGGAAATAACAGACGTTGGCAAGGATAAATGGGAATCTTCTTGCACTGTTGGTGGGAATTCAAACTGGTGCAGCTGCTCTGGGAAACAGTGTGGAGGTTCATCAAAAAATTAAAAATAGAACTACTGTATGACCCAGCAATACCATTACAAGGAATTTATCCAAAGGATACAGGAGTGCTGATTCCTAGGGGCATTTGTACCCCAATGTTTATAGCAGTGCTTTCAACAATAGCCAAATCGTGGAAAGAGCCCAAATGTCCATCAACAGATGAATGGATAAAGAAGATGTGGCTTATATATACAATGGAATACTACTTGGCAATGAGAAAGAATGAAATCCTGCCATTTGCAGCAACATGGATGGAATTGGAGGGTATTAGGCTGAGTGAAATAAGTCAGTCAGAGAAAGATATGTTTTCACTCATGCGTGGAATTTGAGAAACTTAACAGAAGACCATAGGGAAAAGGGAAAAAATAGTTTCAAACAGAGAGGGAGGCAAACCCATAAGAGATTCTTAAATACAGAGAACAAACTGAGGGTTGATGGGGGGGGATGGGGGAGAGGGGAAAATGGGTCATGGGCATCGAGGAGAGAGCCCTTGTTGGGATGAGCACTGGGTGTTGTATGTAAGCGACGAACCACGGGAATCTACCCCCCCCGAAACAAGAGCACGCCATATACAATGTATGTTAGCTAAGTTGACAATAAATTATATTTTTTAAAAATGTACAACCAACACCACAATTCCATAGGTGCTTTTCCATAAAATCACAGTTCAATTTCAACCAGTACAATTTTAAGTGTTTTCTTAAAAAAAGAAAAAAAAAATCAAAAAGCATTGGCACATGTGGTTAACAGCTACCATACTGGACAGTGAAGAGCAGACTGCAGGCTGGGTAAACTAGAAACAGTGGGTAAAAAATAATCAGAAGAAAGGAGGCAGGCTCTCTGTCTTTCAGAAGTCTCAGAACTAGTGGAGAGGGCACGAGACTTCTGATGAAATAGAAGCTTAAAATATTCTATTCAGTTATTTAAGAAAGAGTGGCCATAAAATGTTGAAAGGCAACACATACATTGTATGAACTTAAAGTTGCGAAGTAGATTTCTGTGCTCTGAGACAAGATTGGAAGGATATATTTCACAGCGTTACCTTTAGATGGTGTGGTTATAAATACTATCCATTTTTTTTCTTTATGCTTAAAATGCCCTTCTCAGATTTTTCTCTATGAGCATGGAAAAGTTTTTATTTTTGCTTTTGTTTTAAATCCAATTGGTTATTTATCCGGGTAATGCTTTGTAGTGTTAATGACACCCACCCCTCCCAAATTTCCCCATTTCCTTCCCATTCAATTGATCAGATAACTGACTAACCAAGCTACTTTGCTTCTGGGAAACTATGTGGTCAGCAGGAAGGCAGAAGTTATCTACAAGATTTCCGGTGTTCTGTTTGAGTGTGTAAAGGTTTGCAAAATGTTTAAGAGAAATTAGGGGCTGGGAAGAAACAGAAGGAAGACTGAGCTGAAACTTGCCCCCCAGAAAGCAGAGTGACTTCTGGGGATTGAGAGAGGGGTCTGTGAATTTGAGAGGACGAGGGATCAGAATGAGCTTTCTGGTAGCGCTAGGGTCTTGCATGATTTGTCAGGGAAATGACTGCATTACTGACCCTGGGGTTCTCTGCATAATAAGAATGTCTCGTGTCTCAAAGATAGTGTGAAAACAACAGAAAGCTGCCATCCCTGAATCTGTTAGACGATGGGAAAGATCATTTCATGATCACCTGTGTGGGCCAAAGGGCTCAGCCCCTAATACCCTGTCCCTTGGAGTTTGATACAGTGCTGGGGTGGGTACAGAAGGCACAGGAAGGAGTGAAGAGGAATTTTCCGCCAGCTGGGAAAAAAGAATTTAATGAAATTAATGAAATTAATTATTAAATTGTCTTAAGAGGTTTAAACAAAGAACGTGGAGAAAATGGAACCCTAATGCATTACTGATAAAATGTAAAATGGTGCAGCCGCCACGGAAAACAGTTTGACAGTTCCTCAAAAAGTTAGACATGGAATTAGCATATGATCCAGCAATTCCATTTTTTGGTATATACCCAAAGGAATTTAAAGCAAGGACTCCAACAGATACTTGTACACCAATGTTCGTTTCAGCATTATTCACAAAAGCCCAAATGAGGAAACAACCGAAAGGTCCATCAACAGAAAACGAATTTTTAGGAAGTGATGTATACATACAATAGCCTAGAATTCAGCCTTAAAATGGAATGGAATTCTGATTCATGCCACAACGTGGATGACCCTAGAAGACATTATGCTAAGTGTAATAAGCCAGACACAAAAGGACAAATGCTGTGTGATCCCACTTATATGAGGTACCTAAAATAGGCAACTTTATAGAGACAGAAAGTAGAACAGAGGTCACCAAGGGCTGGAGGGTGGGGTGGGGGGGGGTGGATAGGAAGTTATTGTTTAATGAGGACAGCATTTCAGTTTGGGATGATGAAAAAGTTCTGGAGACGGGTAGTGGTGAAGGTTGCCCCAAATGGTGAAGATACTTAATGCTGCTGGATTGTATACTTAGATGTGACTAAAATGGTAAATTTTATGCTGTGCGTATTTTACCACAATACAAAGAATACTTAAAAAAAGCATTTAAGGGGTGCCTGGGTGGCTCAGTTGGTTGGGCGTCCGACTTCGGCTCAGGTCACGATCTCACTGTCCGTGGGTTCGAGCCCCGTGTCGGGCTCTGTGCTGACCACTCAGAGCCTGGAGCCTGTTTCCGATTCTGTGTCTCCCTCTCTCTCTGACCCTCCCCCGTTCATGCTCTGTCTCTCTCTGTCTCAAAAATAAATAAATGTTAAAAAAAATTTTTAAAAAAGCATTTAATTTGTGGTTTTCTGTTCTTAAGTTTTATTAAGTGGGTTCAGAAGAGCCTTTAGAGTTAATTTAGCTTCTGCGGTGAAGCAGTGAATAGCCTTTTAGGTTTCTACCTGATGCCTCATGTGTTGAGGTCTTTCTACCTTTGCCAGTGGGAAACAAATTGTTCCTAGGCTTGCTGGGCTTCGAGAATTTTCTGCCTTTGTCCACCTGGTGCTTGTTTCTCCGGCTTCAGGAGAATTCTCATATGTGTGTAGCTAGTACTTCGCCAACTACTTGAGCGTATCCCTCTGTTGCTTTCTGTGCGGCTTGTCTTCTCTGTGATACTCAGCCTTGCAATTCGAGTCACCTTGCACCCACCAGACTCCAGCGTCTGCCTGTCAGCTCGGTGAGACTGTGGGCTCCTGGTGCTACGGCTTGGTGACCGTCTCCAGGTACCCAGCTGTTCCTGCGGTGCAGCTCACCTTTTCTGTGTCCCTCCTTACAAGGATCACAGGCCAGTGCTGTGTCTGGTACAGGGTCTCACGCAGGTGACCCCTTGGCAGATTCCTGGAGCTCCTTCTGCGTGTGGCTGTCTTCCGTCTGGCACTGTGCCCGGCGACTCCTGCCACTCCAGACTCCCCGAACACCGATCTCCGTCTCTTCAAGTCTCTGAGCCCACTGTGTTCCGCTTGGGTTTTCCCTTTTGCTGTTGTCACCTAAAATATGTGCCCATGTAGAAGCCAGAGCAATTGTTTCTCTTTCTCTCGGGCCGTTCTTTAATGCCTGAAAATCGCAGTCTGTATTTTATCCAGTTTACTTGTTCACGGTATCGGGGCAAGTCTGGTACTGGGTACCGAAGTGTGAATGACTGTATTTTTTTAAGTTTTAGCATTTCTGTTTTGTCCTTTTTTAAAATTTTCTGTTCCTTTTCATTATGTTTTGTTCTTCCATGGTGGTTTCCACTCTTTACTTCTCTTTGAACATTGTCAAGATCCTTTATTTAAGGCATGTTTATATTTTTCTATTATCTGTATTTCTCTGGACGTGATTTACCTAATTCACTGTACTCTCTCTTCCCCAGTCCTTGGTCTCCTCCCGTGGGACACAGTTTTCACTAGGAACTCTTCTTCAGCGGGAGCTATTTCTACAGGAATCAAGTGCCCTGATTTGTGAAGGATCCTCTGTGGGGCAGAAGCACACTTGACTCTGTCCGCCAAGGCCCCAAAGGTTTTAGTTTTTATAAGAATTTATAAATTGGGGTTTTCCACATAGACAGGATAATGCAAATTCATATGCCACACCAAGCAAGGTTCAGATGCAGGCTTCCGACTTCTTTTGTCTCCACGCTCTTACTGCTTCACTGGCTTAGTTAGCAGGCTATTCTGGTTTCCATTTCATGGACTGGCTCTCAGATTTACGAAAGGGCCCATTTCTACGTGGCAATGTTGCCTGGGACTTCAGACTCCAGTCTACAGCTTCGTATGTGTTAAAACCATGGTTCCCATAGGGATTTACTCCATTCTGGCTCCTCCACAGGTCACTGGGTTTAGCTCTTGCTCACCGCATTGGTTTTGAATATTCTATTTGTTTCTTCTATCTGGGGATTTCCTAGTCTCAATTTCAAGCTCAGCTGTCTGTTTAAAAAATGAAATGTGAGTTTATTGTATCCAGTTTTTTCAATGTTTTATTTCTTTTTCTTTTTCTTTTAAATTTTTTAATGTTTACTTATTTTTGAGACACAAAATTTTATTTTGAGAGGCAGAATATTTTTTTGAGGGGCAGAATATGAACAGGGGCAGGGGAGCGGCAGAGAGAGAGGGGGAGACACAGAACTCAAAGTGGGCTCCAGGCTCTGTGCTGTCAGCGCACAGCCTGACACGGGGCTTGAATTCACAAACCCTGAGATCATGACCTGGGCCAAAGTTGGAGACTTAATCCACTGAGCCACCCAGATGCCCCTATGTTTTATTTATTTTTGACAGAGAGAGATCAGGGGCGGGGCAGAGAAGGAGAGGGGGACAGAGGATCTGAAGTGGGCTCTGTGCTGATGGCAGTGAGCCGATGGGGGCTCGAACTTCCAAACCGTGAGATCGTGACCTAAGCCAAAGTTGGACGCTTAACCAACTGAGCTACCCAGGCACCCCTGTATCCAGTTTTTCTAAGCCTTTGCTTGGGATGGGAAGCTTCAAAAGTCAGTCTTGTTTACCATCCTGCCTTGAAGAATGTGTAGTCTTAAGAGCTCCATCGTACTGCCTCTCAAGTCAGATATTTTCTAGAATCATACTCTTTCACTTTTTATTGTTTGTATGTATGTATTTGCATCCAAGTTAGTTAGCTGATAGTGCAATAATGGTTTCAGGAGAAGATTCCAGTGATTCATCCGATATATATAAAACACCCAGTGCTCATCCCAACAAGTATCTTCCTTAGTGCCCCTTACTCATTTAGCTCATCCCCCACCCACAACCCCTCCAGCAACTCTCAGTTTGTTCTCCGTATTTAAGAGTCTCTTATATTTTGTTCCCCTCCTTGTTTTTGTGTTATTTTTGCTTCTCTTCCCTTATGTTCATCTGTTTTGTATCTTAAAGTCCTCATATGAATGAAATCATATGCTATTTGTCTTTCTCTGACTAATTTCACTGAGCATAATACCCTCTAGTTCCATCCATGTAGTTGCAAATGGCAAGATTTCATTCTTTTTGATTGCCGAGTAATATTCCATTGTGTATATATACCACATCTTCTTTATCCATTCATCCATCGATGGACATTTGGACTCTTTCCATACTTTGACTATTGTCTATACTGCTGCTATAAGCTTTGGGGTGCATGCGCCCCTTTGAAACAGCACACCTGTATCCTTTGGATAAATGCCTAGTAGAGCGATTGTTGGGTTGTATGGTATTTCTATTTGCATCTAGAAGTCTGGGATTGTGATGCCTCCAGCTTTGATTTTCTTTTTCAGGATTGCTTTGGCTATTTGGGGTCTTTTCTGGTATTGTACCAATTTTAGGATTCTTTGTTCTAGCTCCGTGAAGAATGCTGATGTTGTTTTGATAGGGATTGCATTGAATATGTAGATTTCCTTGGGTAGTATTGACATTTTAACAACATTTGTTCATAAAATCCAAGAGCATGGAATACTTTTTCATTTTTTTGTGTCCTCTTCCATTTCTTTCATAAGCTTTCTATAATTTTCAGGGTATATATTTTTCACCTCTTTGGTTAGTTTTCTTCATGGTATTATTTTATGGGCTTTGGTGCAATTGTAAATGGGATTGATTCTTGATTTCTCTTTCTGTTGCTTCATTATTGGTGTATAGAAATGCAACCGATTTCTGTGCATCGATTTTATACCCTCAGACTTTGCTGAATTCATGCATCAGTTCTAGCAGGTTTTTTGGTGCAATCTTTTGGGTTTTCCATAAAGAGTATCATGTTGTCTGTGAAGAGTGAAAGTTTGACTTCCTCCTTGCTGATTCGGATGTCTTTTATTCCTTTGTGTTGTCTGATTGGTGAGGCTAAGACTTCCAATACTATGTTGAATAATAATGGTGAGAGTGGACATCCCTGTCGTGTTCCTGACCTTAGGGGGAAAGCTCTCAGTTTTTCCCCATTGAGGATGATATTACCAGTGGGTCTTTCATATATGACTTTTATGATCTTGAGGTATGATCCTTCTATCCCTACTTTCTTGAGGGTTTTTATCAAGAAGGGATACTGTATTTTGTCAAACATTTTCTCTGCATCTATTGAGAGGATCTTGTGGTTCTTGTTCTTTCTTTTATTAATGTGATGTATCACATTGATTGTTTTGCAGATATTGAACCAACCCTGCATCCCAGATATAAATCCCACTTGGTCGTGGTGAGTAACTCTTTTAATGTATTGTTGGATCCAGTTGGCTGGTATCTTGTTGAGGATTTTTGCACCCATGTTCATCAGAGAAATTGGTCTGTAGTTCTTTTTAGTGGGGTCTTTGTCTGGTTTTGGAATCAAGGTAATGCTGGCTTCATGGAACGAGTTTGGAAGTTTTCCTTCCATTTCTCTTTTTTGGAACAGCTTCAAAAGAATAGGTGTTAAGTCTTCTTTAAGTGTTTGGTACAATTCTCCTGGAAAGCCATCCAGCCCTGGACTTTTGTTTTTTGGGAGATTTTTTATTCCTAATAACATTTCTTTACTGGTTATTGGTCTGTTCAAGTTTTCTATTTCTCCTTGTTTCAGTTTTGATCATTTGTATGTTTCTAAGAATTTGTCCATTTCTTCCAGATTGCCCAATTTATTGGCATGTAATTGCTCATAATATTCTCTTATTATTGTTTATATTTCAGCGGTGTTGGTTGTGATCTTTCCTGTTTCATTCTTGATTTTATTTATTTGGGTCTTTTCCTTTTCATTTTTGATCAAACTGGCTAGCGGTTTATCAATTTGTTAATTCTTTCAAAGAACCAGCTCCTGGTTTCACTGATATGTTCTACTGTTTGTTTTGTTTTGTTTTTGCTTTTTTGTGGGTTGTTTTTTTGTTTCAATAGTATTAATTTCTGCTCTAATCTTTATTATTTCCTATCTTCTGCTGCTTTGGGATTTTATTTGCTTTCTTTTTCCAGCTCCTTGAGGCATAAGGTTAGGTGGTGTATCTGAGACCTTTCTCCCTTCTTGAGGAAGGCCTGGATTGCTATATACTTCCGTCTTATGACTGCCTTTGCTGCGTCCAAGAGGTTTTGGGCTGTGATGTTGACATTTTTATTGGCTTCCATGTACTTTTTAATTTCCTTTTTAACTTCTTGGTTAGCCCATTCATTCTTTAGTAGGATGCTCTTTAGTGTCCAAGTATTTGTTGTTTTTCCAAAGTTTTTCTTGTGGTTGATTTTGAGTTTCATAGCATTGTAGCCTGTAAATATGTATGGTATGATCTTAATCATTTTGTACTTGTTGAGGGGCTGATTTGTATCCCAGTATGTGATCTATTCTGGAGAATGTTCCATGTGCACTTGAGAAGAATGTGTATTCTGCTGCTTTAGGATTAAGTGTTTTAAATATATCTGTTAGGTCCATCCTATCCAGTGTGTCATTCAAAGCCATTGTTTCCTTGTTGATTTTCTGCTTAGATGATCTGTCCATTGCTGTAAGTGGGGTATTGAAGTCCCCTACTATTATGGTATTATTTTCAATTAGTTTTTTTACGTTTGTGATTAATTGATTTATACATTTGGGTGCTTTCATGTTTGGAGCATAAATATTTACAATTGTTAGATCTTCTTGGTGGACAGACCCCTTAAGTATGATATAATGCCCTTTTTCATCTCTGTTGCAGTCTTTATTTTAAAATCTGATTGTCTGATATAAGTATGGCTACTCCAGCTTTCTTTTGGTGGCCATTACCATGATAGATGGTTCTCCATCCCCTTACTTTCAGTCTGAAGGTATTTTTAGGTCTAAAATAGGTCTCTTGTAAACAGCATATAGATGGATCTTGTTTTCTTATCCATTCTGTTACCCTATGTCTTTTGAATGGAGCATTTACTCCACTGACATTTAGAGTTAGTACTGAAAGATATGAATTTATTGCTATTGTGTTGCTTGTAGAGTTGAAGTTTCTGGTGGTGTTCTCTGGTTCTTTCTAGCCTTTTTTGGTTTTGTTTCTTTGTTTGTTTGTTTTGTTTTGGGATTTTTTGTCTTTTCTCTCCATAGAGAGCCCCCCTTAAAATTTCTTGCAAGACTGGCTTAGTGTTCACGAACTCCTTCAGTTTTTGTCTGGGAAACTTTTTATCTCTCCTTCTATTTTGAATGACAGCCTTGCTGGATAAAGAACTCTTGGCTGCATATTTTTCCAATCCAGCACATTGAATATATTGTGCCACTCCTTTCTGGCCTGCCAAGTTTCTGTGGATAGGTCTGCTGTGAACTTGATCTGTCTGCCCTTGTAGATTAAGGACCTTTTCTCCCTTGCTGCTTTCATGATTCTTTCCTTGTCTGAGGATTTTGTGAATTTGACTATGATATGCCTTGTTGATGGTTGGTTTTTGTTTAATCTAATGGGAGTTCTCTGTGCTTCCTGGATTTTGAGGTCTGTGCCTTTCCACAGGTTAGGAAAATTTTCTGTATGATTTGCTCACATAAACCTTCTACCCCTTTTTCCCTCTCTTCATCTTCTGGGACCCTTATGATTCGGATGTTATTCCTTTTTAATGAGTCACTGAGTTCTCTAATTATTATATTGTGCTCTTTTGCCTTAGTTTCCCTCTTTTTTTCTCCTTCATTATTCTCCATAAGTTTGTCCTCTATATCACACATTCACTGCTCTGCTTCTTCCATCCTTGCACTGTGTCAGCCATTCGAGATTGCATCTCAGTTATAGCATTTTAAATTTTATCCTGACTAGATTTTACATCTCTTATCTCTTCAGAAAGGGATTCTATGCTTTTTTCAACCCCCAACTAGTATTATTATCATGGTTCTAAATTCTGGTTCAGACATCTTGCTTGTATCTGTGTTGATTAAGTCCCTGGCTGTCCTTTCTTCCTGTTGTTTCTTTTAGGGTGAATTCCTTTGTTTCATCATTTTGAAGGAAGACAAAGAATTAAGTGATAAATAAATAAATAATAAATAAATAAATAAATAAAAATTTAAAACAACACACAAAAAAATCAAATAAAGGATGCCAGATCCTAGGTGTATTTTGTTCTGGTTGTTGACAAAAGCTTGATAGAATACAGAAAAGAGGAAAAGAAAAAAGAATAAAAAGGAAAAAAAAAGGAAAACCTTTGAAAATTAAAAAAAAATGAATACAATACAATAAAATGAAGGAAGTAAAATAGAATTTAAAAAATTTTTTTAAAGTAAAAAATATAATAGAAAAAATTAAATAAAAACGTTTTTATAAAATTGGAAAACAAAAACAAAATTTTCTCTGTATTCAAGAATAAGGAAAGAAAAGAAAAAGAAAAAAAATTGAATAGGTGGACCAGCTAACAGAATGAAATACGATTGAAATTACATCCAGTTTCCCCTAGAAGTCAAACTATGAGGCACTTTATAGCCTGTAACTAAGCAGGCAGAGACTTGTAGTGTTCCTCTAGAGCACCGTTGCCCCAGTTGAATGGGGCTTGGTGTAATGGCCCCATTCTCCACTAGATGACGCTGCTTAGTTTACTGGGGTGGATCAGTATGACACATGTATGCGCATGCGCAGGAGAGGTGAAAATGGTGTTACCCAACTACTCAGTCTCTAGTATCAGAACTCTGTGCTCTCGCCCACCAGCAGTCAAGCCACCCCTCCTTTGTCTCTGGCTTCCATCCACTCCATGCTTCTACACTGTCTGTGACCAAGCCACCAGCCTGCCAAGTGGCACCTCCCTCCCGAGTTTTATCTCAGATGGGACTGTCTTTCCCAACTCCTTACTTCTGAGGCCTTGTGGCTTTGACATGCTCAGACCCTCTGGGGGAGGGTCTCATCCAGCAATGGCTGCATGCCCGCGCCTCCCCTAGGAACATTCACACAACTGGGCTGCTGCAGATGCCCAGAGACTGCGGCTGGGTGCCAGCTCACCCCGGAAAAAATTCACACAATGGTGTAGCAGCAGCATTTCAGGAATTATGGTAAATCCCAACACATATCTGGCACCAGGCTTCATCCTTAATGTCCTTGTTCCAACACCAGTGAACGTGGTTGTTCTCCAGGTTCTGCTGGGACTTTTGCCTGTAGGGATGCCACACAGCCTCTACCAAATGTCCTCCCAGCAGGGGAACTGCGTCTCCCCATGTGGCCCGAAGACCCCTCAGACCTCACTGTCTGCTCCTGGGGATTCGCCCTCCCCACCAGAGCTCCACCTAGTATCAAGCTGCAGAGTTTCAGACTCTGTGCTCCCCAGTTTATAGAGTCTTAATGGTACTCTAAATGGTATTTAGGTACTCTCTTTTCTCATTTCTCCCTTTCTTGTTCAATCCCTTGTGGGTGTTTCCACTCTTTCTCTTTCTCTCCAGTTGCTTTCATGGGGGGTGCTTTTCCTGTACCCTCCCCCCTGTCTCCATCCTCTCCCCACAAGCAAAAACAGCTCCCTACCCTGTGGCTTCTCTCTCCCCCAGTTCACCTCTCCATGCCACCTACCTGCTGAGTTCTGTGGTTGAAGTTGTGCAGATTGTTGTGTTAATCTTCACCTCAGTTTTCTAGGTGTGCAAGATGGCTTGGTGTTGATCTGGCTGCATTTCAGGGATGAGAGAGACAAAAAAAAACCTTCCATGCTGCTCGGCCATCTCGGCCCCTCCCCCTATACTGAAATGCCTTTCTAATTTTGATCCTCTTTAACTTTTAATGAATGTACTTTTTATCCCATGCTTCATTCCAAAGACAATTTAGGTGCTAGTGCCGAATTCATTGTTTGATTATAAAATACATATGTAGCACCGAGTGTGTTTAGTTTCCATACTCCCGGACTCATGATACAGCACCAGCCTAACACATTGCTGAGTGAGTATCTGTTGAAAAGAACAGAAGGAAAAGTTCTGAAACTTTATTAAGAACTTGTATTCGTTAAGTTCAACTTCTCTAAAATGAAACTTAAGACAAAATTTCATCCTTTTTATTTGACTGAAGATAACTGTTGAATGTTAAAATAGGTAGACAACCCATCAACCGGTAGCTATTTTTTATTTTCTCTATTAATCTGATAAGAAAATCCAGCATTAGAAAAAAGCTCAATAAATATAATTCTTCAAAGAAGCAATGCTTCAATTAGCTAAAGCAGGAAGTGACAAAATGGATCCAATCCTTTTATTTTTTATTTGTTTTTATTTTTTATTTATTTATTTTTTAAATATTTACTTTTGAGAGAGAGAGAGAGAGAGAGCATGAGCAGGGGAGAGGCAGGGAGAGAGGGGGAGACACAGAATCCGAAGCAGGCTCCAGGCTCTGAGCTGTCAGCGCAGAGCTCGACGCGGGGCTCAAACTCACAATCTGTGATCGTGACCTGAACCCAAGTCGGACACTTAACCAACTGAACCACCCAGGTGCCCCGGATTCAATCCTTTTAAATTTTGTTGGTTGTCGTTAAATAATTTAGCTATATGAAGATGCAGAGAGAATGCCTAATAAATGTCTAGCAAACAGTGTAAGAAACAAAGCCTTCCCAAGGGGGTCTGGAAGGAGTGAGTGGTGGCACTTTCTCTCTTGGGAGTCTGTTACTCAACCACCCAGGGACAGCTTTGGGATCTGGACCCATAGCAGAGTGAGATGTGGGTGAAAGGGCTCCTTCTGCCAGGAAGATGCTCTGAAACCCCCTTACACTTGCTGCTTATAGCTCCACAAGGGGTGGTGCTTCCTGGACAGATGTATGGAGTGGGGACTAGAAGAGCCTCCGGTTGACCTCCCAGCCAAGGACTTTAGGAGTAGTTGGAGGCACCCCATTCCTCCTCAGTTTTAGAAAATCCCCCAAGAGACCCTCAGTTAGGGATTTACGCAACTGGATTGCCCCAGACTTCCCGAAGGAGGAGGAACTTCTTGTTGCTTTTGCAAAGAAATGAATCATTTGGAAAACTTGGGACTCTAGATATTCCCTCGGAAGACTTTTCTAAGGAGAGGCGGGCACAGAGAGAATGGGGGCATGACACTAATGTGAAAAACCCGAGAAGCACAGCCGGGGAATCATTTATTTGCTTGCCTGCTTCCTACATCAGGATCTTAGGAAAGCCTCTCTCCAAAAGGATCCAAGATCCCTGGAAGGGCAGTAGCGAGGGGTGAGGACAGGTTTTAGGAACAAAGCGGGCTCAACGCTGAGCAGAACAGACTTAACGGATCTTATTGCCAAACTGAGGACAGTGTTCCATCCCAAGGGCAACCCCTCCTTCAGAGAGGGCTTCTAGAGGAAATCATAAAGAAAAAACTCAAGCTGTATGTTGAAAAAAGCTAAAAGCACCCAAACATCTGTGAGTATCAGGACATCTTAAAATTTAAATTAAAGTTTACTGAGAAAGAAGGTGAGCACATGTGTGGCTCCGTCGGTTAAGTGTTTGGCTCTTGGTTTCAGCTCAGGTCATGATACCACTGTTTGTGAGACCAAGAGTCAGGTTCTGTGCTGACAATGCAGAGCCTGCCTGGGATTCTCTCTCCTCCTCTCTCTCTCTCTCTCTCTCTCTCTGAAAATAAATAAATAAGCTTTTTTTAATGTAAAAAAAAAAAAGAAAGAAAGAAGGAAACCAGCAATGATAATGGTTATTCTCCAGATGCAGGTAGAGATGTCCCTGGAGTTGAGTCTATCCTTTTGGCACTTGTAAGGTAAAAACTTAACTCTGCTGACAGAATGTTAAACTAAAGGAAAGGAGGGATCCTTTCTCAGAAGAACTTACATCAACTTGTTTCAGTTATTTTTACAGCAGGTTCTTCTGCAGAGATTGCCCAGAGAATTGAGTCATTCTAGTACCAGGGACTTTTGAACGAAAGGCTAGGGATTAATTTCCAGCTCTTGATTAGACTGTAGAGTCAGTCTACCAGTTCTAGAAGAAACCATTGCTATTCTTCCGTTTAACTCGCTTAATTTGCAGGAAAGGGCCTTAAGGTCCTGAAAGACGGATGATCATACAAGTCAGTGACAGCTGGCCCTGCCATCTTATTTCCTGACACCAAAACTAATGTTTTGTTTTGTTTTGTTTTGTTTTGTTTTTTTCAGAACAACCCAAAAGCTCTGCTGGGCTGGAGAACATGCTCAGAGTTGGCTCACCTGTGAAAGACAGTTAAGGTAATTGACTTAGGTAATTGACTAAGGTAATTGACTAAGGTATTGACTTCCGGTTGGGAAGTGACTTGTTCCGACATAATGGAACCTGTCCAGAGGCAGGAAAATAGATATGGACCAGTTTGTACTTACTTATTCCCCGTGATAAGAAGGAAGAAAGTTTAAGTTTCCACACTCCCTTTCAGGCCTCCTATTTATTCTAAAGTAAAAGTCTGAGTAATTTTGAGTGAGTCTGGTTGAATTATGAGAAGCACGAGGAATTCTAGTCACTCTGTGTTCAGTACCGTCTGAGAGGGAAGACCGAGCTTGAGATGAGATCTTTGGGTTTTGCTTCTCATTATGGTTTAAAGGAGGGCATGAGGTGGGGGGGGGGGGGCAGTGGCAGAAGTTAAGAGAAAATGAGGTTACAATTCAGTTACTCTTCCATGGAGAGTATATGTTCTGAATATGCTTTTTTTTTTTTTTACAAATCTGTATGGCAGGTTCCTAAGTACAGTGGGCCTTCAGATGGGCTTGGGGCTACTTGTTCAGATGTTGGAGAACCTTGACGGGATCACGGAAGGTGTGACCCAGCTTTGTCTCTCTTCCTTTCCCATTGTCTCACTGTTTTACCCAGGCCGCAACTGCTTTGATGGGAACAGAATGAAACAGGAAAGGGAAGCATAGGAACAGGAGAAATAAGAACTTTTAAAGAGAAAGAACCCGAGATGGTCTTCACAGCTACCCTCCAGCCCCACGTGCACACTCCATACAGCTGGCGCCTTATAAATACAACCAACAAATCTATACGCTCAGCCTGTTTCTTTCTCTCTTTTTGCCATTATAACCAAATGTTTGTTGGACTATGTAGCATCTCCTTGTCGCTCTTCTAATCCATGGCAGAAATCTTAACTTGACAGTAATTCACTCCCATGGTGTTTTAAGAAGAAGGTGTAGAAAAAGTGTGGGGAGGTAGAATGATATATATTTGTATGTATATAAAGCCTCCCAGATTTCTGGATATTTTTCATTTTGACGGGCAGTTCAATTCAGCCTGATGTATATACTTTTCTTTTATTTAAAAAAATGTTTTTTAACATTTATTTATTTTTGAGACAGAGAAAGACAGAGCATGAAGGGGGGAGGGTCAGAGAGAGGGAGACACAGAATCCGAAGCAAGCTCCAGGCTCTGAGCTGTCAGCACACAGCCCGACGCAGGGCTCAAACTCACGGACAGTGAGATCATGACCTGAGCCCAAGTCGGATGCTTAACCGACTGAGCCACCCAGGTGCCCCTGATGTATATAGTTTTATGAAGTATTCTTCTCTTATCTCCCCATTACTTTCTCACATTCAGAAACCTCATTATTATTCTCTTTATTATGTAATTTTATAATGACATATTCCTATTGGACTTAAGCCTTTGTGCAAATATTAGCTCCCTTCATTATCATAATTGCAAGTGAGGGGAGGTCTTATAAAAAGCACTGAATTTGGAATCAGGAAATCTATGGTACATTTCCACCTCTGACATTTGTTTACTGAGTTTGGATAAACTATAAGATCTTTTGACACCACATTTCCTTCATCATAAGACAAAGACACTAAACACCTTTCCTATCTTCCTGACAAAGTTGTGGGAGGTGTTGAATGAGATCCTGGGCATCAATGCAGGAAGGATTGGAGATACAGATAAAGAAATGAAGGCTCAGATTCACTTAGTAAATGAAGGAGAGTCATTACAAAGGTATCTACATTTTATACTGAAAGCTTTTTATTTTTAAGAAAGTCTGAGAGCTATATGTACGTGTGAATAACCTCAGCTCTACAATTTAGGTTGAGACCGACCTGAGAATATGTTTTTATATTAGAATTTTAGACTTTATAGAAAAGGATCTTGTTACCATTTTAAAACTTGACGCTACTAATTCAAATAAAGTAAAATTTAAATAAAGTTGTCACACAGCAGAAAATATTATTTCCTCCCTGATGACACGTACACAGTAACAGCCGCAGTAATTCCTATGTATGCGACACTTCTGATGTTTCATGGTGGGACGATGGCCTTACTTATTGTGCAAATATTTGAAATACATTTCTACCACTAGAGGGAGATAGAACCATAAGAGATCAAAGTTCACTTGCCTGTTTAAAAGACAGAAAAACCCCTCATCCTCTAATAATTGCTTATAGAAAGGGACATATACATTGGTTAATACAATGTGATAATTTTCTTTGATATTTTAATATGCTGGTTTAAATTTTTTTTTTAATTTTTTTTTTAACGTTTATTTATTTTTGAGACAGAGAGAGACAGAGCATGAACAGGGGAGGAGCAGAGAGGTAGACACAGAATCTGAAACAGGCTCCAGGCTCTGAGCTGTCAGCACAGAGCCCGACGCGGGGCTCGAACTCACAGACCGTGAGATCATGACCTGAGCCGAAGTCGGACGCTTAACCGACCAAGCCACCCAGGCGCCCCTGGTTTAAATTTTTAATACGTAATTAATACTAAAGCTCGACACATGTAAAGGTTCCAGGTAATTTCCAGATGCCATATTACTACCTCAAATCTCTGGGAGTGAATAACAGAAGATGGTCAGTTGTGTTTAGAACCTAGTTTTCTCTTTCACATTGGTAAACAGGCTAATAAAAGCTATTATATAGAGCTACTTTCTGTCTTGGAATTAAAAAAAATTTTTTTTTTTCAGAATAAGCCTCTATGGATGCATTTGCTCCATCAATTCTGCCTAAAATTCTGTAACTATTGTCATACTATATATTCAAGACAATTTCCAAACCAGAAACAACTTCCTTTATTATTTCTGTAGTTATTGTCTACAATGAAAGTATTTTTATGTACATTACTATGTGCTTATATGTGTATATATGTTTTTTGTTTTTTTTAAGTTTTATTTATTTATTTACTCACTTACTTATTTTAAGAGAAAGAGAGAGAGGTTGAAAGGGAGAACATGAGCAAGGGAGAGGCAGAGATGGAGGGAGAGAGAATCCAAAGCAGGCTCCAGGCTCTGAGCTGTCAGCACAGAGCCTAACCCAGGGCTCAAACTCCTGAACCATGAGATCATGACCTGAGCTGAATTCAAGAGCCCGATGCTTAACCAACTGGGCCACCCAGGCACTCCTGTGTATATATGATTTTATAATTTAATATATATATATCTTTTTTATAGGACATAGATCATAAAAGTAAGATTTCTAGGTTAAATATTAAATGTATTTAAATGTGATCATATACTGCCAGATTACTATCTAATTGTTGAAACTGACACTTCTGTCACTGATGTGTAAGTTCGCTTTACCAAAATCTTTTTAACTCTGAATGCTTCAAATTTTGCCAGGCTGATTAATGCAAATCAACTTATAGTTTTTATTTGCACATCTTTGAACACGTATGAGATTGAACTTCTTTTCATATTGCTATTGGCTATAAGGAACTTTTCCTCTGTAATTGCCTATTTGTTGGCTTATCCAATCTCTTGTTTGAGTGCTTGCCTTTTTAGTTATAGAGTTAGTTTTATGTTAGATATAAATTTTTTATCTATTATATTGGTTGCGAATATATTCTCTCTAGCGTACATTTATAGTGACTTTGCCATATGTAATTTCAAAGCTAATCAAATATTTTTCTTTAGAATTTTTGGTTTTCTAGTATTGTTCCAGTTTATTCAATTGTTATTCTCAATTCTTATCAGATATATGTATGCTTTCACAAAAAAACAATAAAATGATATATGCATATTTAAATGGTAGATACTTCTTCTACCTGGATTTTACTTATGTAAATGATGTATGCAGTTATCTTTTTTTTTCTTCCAGAACAATATGCATTTATGCTGGCCTCATTTTTATAAAATACACCTAGTCTTGGGGTGCCTGGGTGGCTCAGTTGGTTGAGTGACTGACTTCGCCTCAGGTCATGATCTCACGGTTCGTGGGTTCAAGCCCCGCGTGGGGCTCTGTGCTGACACTTTAGAGCCTGGAGCCTGCTTCGAATTCTGTGTCTCCCTCTCTCTCTGCCCCTTCCTCACTTGTGCACTGTCTCTCTCTGTCTCTCAAAAATGAATAAATGTAAAAAAAAATTTTTTAAATACACCTTTCTTTTTCTACTGAGTTAAGACATCAAATTCATCCTAAATCAAGTTTCCATATGATGTTAGATCTGTTTCTGCATTTAAACATTTCACTATATTGGTCTATCTATTCTTTTTTTTTTTTTTAATTTTTTTTTTTAATTTTTTTTTTCAACGTTTATTTATTTTTTGGGACAGAGAGAGACAGAGCATGAACGGGCAGAGAGAGAGGGAGACACAGAGTCGGAAACAGGCTCCAGGCTCTGAGCCATCAGCCCAGAGCCCGACGCGGGGCTCGAACTCACGGACCGCGAGATCGTGACCTGGCTGAAGTCGGACACTTAACCGACTGCGCCACCCAGGCGCCCCATGGTCTATCTATTCTGAAATATAGATTAGTACCTTTTTATGATGAATTTAATTTTATACTTTGACGAATCTTGTTTTGAATAATTAAAGAAATACAGGGGCGCCTGGGTGGCGCAGTCGGTTAAGCGTCCGACTTCAGCCAGGTCACGATCTCGCGGTCCATGAGTTCGAGCCCCGCGTCAGGCTCTGGGCTGATGGCTCGGAGCCTGGAGCCTGTTTCCGATTCTGTGTCTCCCTCTCTCTCTGCCCCTCCCCCGTTCATGCTCTGTCTCTCTCTGTCCCAAAAATAAATAAAAACGTTGAAAAAAAAAATTTAAAAAAAAAAAGAAATAGAATAATGGTTATTGTGAAAATTACAGTAACTCTCAAAATCAGTGTAATGCACTCCTGATAATGAGAATAAGCAATTTCACATGTTCCTCTTTCTGAGGATAAATCTTGGTGATTCCTAGTTTTCCTGAAACCTAAATACAACACAGGGCTTTTTTAAAAAATAAATTTTCCGTGATGAATAGTTCCATTGTCTTGATTTGAATTTGTTTTTCCTTACAGTAAATAACTGTTTTCTCGGAGCAGCATGGCAGACTGTCCCCTATTGTAAATTACCTTCACTTAGCAAGACCTTTCTCTCTGAGTGGGACTTTCAGTAGGGGAAAGCCTGTGTCAGCTGCTTGACTGTATGCTAGCCTGATTGGAATGTATTTCTCCCAATCTCTCCTACAAAGAGTCGCAGAACTGCGTTATGTAAAAGTCAACATATTCCCTTAAAGTATGGGCTTTTGATTGGTTGTTTTAATAATATTAGCCCTGGCTGTAATGCTTAAATTCATATATCTGCTTTGCCAGAGATATAAATACTTGTGAGCCTTATTTTTATGGAAGAGCTTTGAAATTTTCTTTTTTCCCATTATTCAAAAGATAAAGTAAAATCCACAGTCTTGCTGGATTCTTTACTCAAACAGAGAGTTAGGAATCCTTGTCTCTTTTGAATGAATAACTGGGGATTGAACGATTCAGCTAAGGCGGAGTGCATGCTAACAGAGGTAAGATTAATCTCCATCTGGAACGCAGAGGGAAGACTGTCTTCTGCCATCTGTCCCAGCCGCTGGTTATTACTGAGGTTGGATCCACAGGATTCAGACCTTTTTGTTTTGTTTTGTTTTTAATGACATGAGGCTGTCTGCAAGGCTTTCGACTTAAAGATGATTAAACTCCGTTTTTAAGAGTCTCTTATGCTTTGGCTCTCTCCCACTCTAACCTCTTAAAAACTGAGGACAGGGGCGCCTGGGTGGCGCAGTCGGTTAAGCGTCGGACTTCAGCCAGGTCACGATCTCGCGGTCCGTGAGTTCGAGCCCCGCGTCGGGCTCTGGGCTGATGGCTCGGAGCCTGGAGCCAGTTTCCGATTCTGTGTCTCCCTCTCTCTCTGCCCCTCCCCCGTTCATGCTCTGTCTCTCTCTGTCCCAAAAATAAATAAAACGTTGAAAAAAAAAATTTAAAAACTGAGAACAAACTGAGGGTTGATGGGGGGTGGGAGGGAGGGGAGGGTAGGTGATGGGTATTGAAGAGGGCATCTTTTGGGATGAGCACTCGGTGTTGAATGGAAACCAATTTGACAATAAATTTCATATATTAAAAAAAAAGGAAAAAATAAATAAATAAATAAATAAAAATAAAAGTAAAAAAAAAACAAACAGATGATTAAACTCCTTAATTCCCCATTTCTGGTTTGATACTTCACCTAGTGAACTGGTTAGAACCCTAGTCCGGTTAAGGGCAGGAAACAGGTTGCTTTCTTTGGGCGAGTTGAGTGAGGGTCCAACAGAGGGAGGTTTGTTTCTGTGATGTGGGTAACCCAGCAGTGGAGCAGTGGAGCTCTGGACCTCTGTGGACATACAGGGTGGATAAATACCATCCCCTGGTGGATAAATTCATTGTATGATGGTCTTGTTCCCCGAAGCTCACTCAGGGCAGTGACAGGCACCTCTGTGTTGAACAGAGGCTCTCCCTGCCCTGGTTCATAGTTCGCTATTTTCTTTTCTTTTCCTTTTCTTTTTCTTTATCTTTTTCTTTTTCTTTTCTTTTCTTTTCTTTTCTGGACAAAAAGGATGACCAAAACCTCCATTTTGCCCAAGCATTTGATGAAATTCTGCTACTGAAGATGATCCGTTGTTTCTTCCCTGAATGAAAGCCCATGAATTAAAAGGGAATGGGAAATCCGGGTGAAATTCATAAGTCCTAAACAGGATCTCCAGCCTTCTAGAAGCACTTTGCTTTCAGAATCCACATATTTCTTGAGAAGTGAAATGGACATGTTGAAGACAACCCTGATATATTCTGAATATAACCCAGGTCCCACGGAGGGAACGTTGATCAAGAAAAGTTTATGTACCTAATTATTTAACAGAAAGACAGTGATGTTTTTCAAATGTAATGGTATGCTAGTACAAAAAGAACACTAAATGATATATAAGTGGGAGTAGAGTCTCTAAGGATTCAAAAAACATGAGAAATCAAGATAATATTCCTAATGTTTTAAATGTGCTATTTCTGAAAGAAAAGCAAAAATAATAAAACAAGCACAAACCTGTCTAGTTTGAAGAAAATGGAGGTAACTGCCTTCTAGTCACTGTGTGCAAAGACAATAATTATTTATATATGATAAAGAAATCATTATTCAGGGGATGACACCTTACAATGTTTTTTCTATTTGAAAATGTTGCCTTCCAAATAAAAATATTGACTTGTTCAAATGTTCTAACATCAGTGGCTAATGATAATAGTATGCTTTGATGAGAGGAGAAATAAAATAAACATTAGCTGTGTAGAAAAATCTAAATTTTTTTTTGTTTTGGTGTTTTTGGTTTTTGTTTTTTTTAATAAAAAAAATATTTATTAGCCATTTGAGTATTCTCTTTTTGAAAGACCTGTTCAAAATATTATCCATGTTTGTATTTGTTTTTTAGTTGTTATTTCTTTTTTTTAATAGCTACTATTTATTGAGTGCTATGTTCTTTTTTTTATTTTATTTTTAATTTTTTAAAAAATTTACATCCAAATTAGTTAGCATATAGTGCAACAGTGATTTCAGGAGGAGATTCTTTAGTGCCCCTTACCCATTTAGCCCATCTCCCCTCCCACAACCCCTCCAGTAACCCTCAGTTTGTTCTCCATATTTATGAGTCTCTTCTGTTTTGTCCCCCTCCCTATTTTTATATTATTTTTGTTTCCCTTCACTTATGTTCATCTGTTTTTTTCTCTTAAAGTCCTCATATGAGTGAAGTCTTATGATATTTGTCTTTCTATGACTAATTTCACTTAGCATAATACCCTCCAGTTCCATCCATGTAGTTGCAAATGGCAAGATTTCATTTTTTTTGATTGCCGAGTAATACTCCATTGTATATATATATACCACATCTTCTTTAACCATTCATCCATTGATGGATATTTGGGCACTTTCCATACTTTGCTATTGTTGATAGTGCTGCTAAAAACACGGGGGTGCATGAGTCCCTTCGAAACAGCACTCCTGTATCCCTTGGATAAATGCCTAGTAGTGCAATTTTTGGGTCGTAGGGTAGTTCTATTTTTAGTTTTTTGAGGAATCTCCATACTGTTTTCCAGAGTGGCTGCACCAGCTTGTGTTCCCAGAAAAATCTAAATTAAAAACCATAAGAGACTCTTAAATACAGAGAACCAACTGAGGATCGATGGGGGGTGGGGGAGAGGGGAAAATGGGTGATGGGCACTGAGGAGGGCACTTGTTGGGATGAGCACTGGGTGTTGCATGTAAGCGATGAACCACGGAATCTACCCCAAAAACCAAGAGCACACTTCACACACTGTATGTTAGCCAATTTGACAATAAATTATATTTTTAAAAAATTAAAATGTTTTTCTGTCCTGGTATAAATACTTGCTGTATTTTAGGAGTTTTGAGTGAGGAAAAGGAAAATCTATGGTTTAAAGGCTTTGGTGTTTCTACTGAAAATAATATATTAATCAGCAATACTCTAATAATTAATAGTCATGAAGGAGAAAAACAAACATGGAAGGCATTAGGCCTAAATTGGCTTTTATAGTAAAAAGACAACATTTAAAAATATAACGTACATATAAATAATGCTAAGAATGCACTTCATTTTTACTTATATTTAATTTAATAAGCACATAGCATATTGTGCCAGGCAGGCAGTACTCTAAGCACCCTACAAATATTGACGGGTTTCATCGTTATAAATACCCTATAAGTTTCCACTATAAGACTTAGAGATGAGGAAACAGGAAGGTTAAAAGAAAACTTGCACAGAATCACACTGATGAAGATCTCAATATACTTTTTCAGTTTAAAAATTAATATAGGGGCACCTGGGTGGCTCAGTTGGTTGGGTGTCCGACTTCGGCTCAGTTCATGATCTCGCGGTCCATGAGTTCGAGCCCCGCGTCGGGCTCTGTGCTGACGGCTCAGAGCCTGGAGCCTGCTTAGTATCCAGGGTCTCCCTCTCTCCCTGCCCCTCCCCCGCTCTCCCTCTGCCTCTCTCTCAAAAAGAAATAAACATTAAAAAATTAAAAATAATTCATATATAAAATGTCCCTTTAAAATACAACTAAAGTAAATTTATCTAGTGTTGTAGAAACAAACACAAAATAGAGAGTGAATAGTATATTTAGCTATTCTAGTAGCTGGGGCTGCCATAACAAAATGCCGTAGACTCACACAGCAGAAATTAATTTTCTCACTGTTCTGGAAGCTGGAAGCCTAAAATCAAGCGCTAGCATGGTTGGGCTCTCTTCCTGGCTTGCAGTTGGCCACTCTCACTGTGTCTTCATTTGGTGGCGGTGAGTGAGGGAGACAGAGCGAGAGAGCGCTTGCGTTCTGCTGTCTCTCCTTATAAGGGCCATCAGTCCCATCATGAGGGCCCTCTCCTGTGACATCTTGAACCCTAATTACCTCCCAAAGGCCCAATCTCCAAACACCACCACACTGGAGAGTTGGGGATTGAGCATATGAC
Source organism: Lynx rufus (assembly GCF_022079265.1). NCBI lineage: Eukaryota > Metazoa > Chordata > Mammalia > Carnivora > Felidae > Lynx > Lynx rufus. The sequence continues at coordinate 28,442,359 of NW_025814829.1, read as the reverse complement.
ATTTGGAGGGGACGCAATCCAGTCCATAGCAGCTATTTTGCAAGTGGTAATTTGACACTCCCACAGTGACGTGACCACTGGGCCTCTACCGGGTTCTGTAGCTCCTCCTGAATCAGTAAAGGCCCGATTATTGTGGGTAAAGTTTGTATGTGACTATACAGCTCATGCATTTCTTTTTATAATACTGCATTGAAGAAATTGGGTTTGTATAATTTTTGGATTAGATCTACCAGAGATTATTTACATCCTTCTAGTTTAGGGCTCTGGACTACCAACCGTCACCAGCCCTGGGGCTGGCGAATATGCTTGTGGGCCCCTGGGACAGCTCTCACCCCTTTGTTTCAACTGTGGGCCACCTCTGGCACCTTTGGAATATGGCACCTGAGGATGGTCAGAGTGGTAGTAGATGACCTCTATCTTCCGTGCCACCGTCTGTGGCACCCAGGACCATCACCCACACCCTCTGTTGGCCCGTGCGAAGGCAGATCTCCAGGGATGACCACTTCTGTCTCCCCCTCAGAATTTTCCAGACTGTTGCTCCACAAGATCAATGACCCTTTCTTTCAATGTCCTCTCTTACCTTCAACTCATGTGGAGATGCCATGCTGTCTTTGGCCAGTGTCGGGGCATGCGGGGCAGAGATGGGAGAACTTTGCATTAGTGGGCTGCTTTTTCACTCCATCCACAGGCGTCTTGTTGGTCCTCCCCACAGGTGGCAAGGTCTGGAAGGCAGAGATGCAGTCCACTTTGAAAGAGACCCCATTCCACAAATGCAGTGATTATGAGTTGCACCATAGGCCAAGACATACCACACACCATCAACTCCAAAAAGTAAATGCAGGACAACTGGAAAATGAAGTCTTGTTTGCATTTTCACTGCCTGGAAAATGGGTAATTCTTGCATTTGTGGTTATCATCCATGAAGCACAGGAACAACCGTTGAACATCCTTGGAAGCCAGTGTTCACGGGTAGCCCGATGCATGATCAACGTAACAAATAACGATATGATTAAAAATGAGGAAATAGTATTAGGGAACCACAGGAATCAGATGACCAATATCCATATAAATGGGTTCTAAAGAACTGGGCATTGTGAATAGTAACAATGGTGCCATCGTTTTCCCACCACTAGGAGATATAAAATTACCCAGAAATAGCACACTGGGCACATTTAGCAATAAAAAAAAAAAATGTGGGAGATCTAAGATCCAAACCAATAGATATGGTACCTAGACACTATGAGTAACTTCCATGTGCATTGATTAGACAACAAACACATAAATACATACTTTTTCTCTACCCACTATTCTAAATTTCCATCAATAAATGACTCGACCTTACACGGGGACCATGGATTTTGTAATGCAGTTTTAAGCCAGATTGTTGTTATAGACAGGGGATTCTCAAAAAAAAAAAAAAAAGTTGCTTGGGGTCCTGCACACCCTCGGTGCAGCCCTGTTTATAGGAAGGCAAATGCTGTATCTGCCCATGGCCCTGAAACTTGGTGGGGTAGAGAAGGGGGATCACCAGCATCATGATCCATAGAGGCTCCTTTCATGGGTCAGCCTCACTTGGGCTCCATTTCCCAGTCCCTATCTCCGTGCTTGCCAGCTCCAGTGTGGGAATCTTTCTAGTTTTCTGCAGGAAAAAATGGCTCCATGTCTTTATGCTGCCTCTGTGCACAGCTGAGGCTACAACACCCCCCCTCCCCCGCACTGCATCAGTCCTATTAGGCTCCCATAGGCATTCTACCTTCCAAACAACTTAAAAACTGAAACAGGCAGGTGTTGGCACCTCATCCAAGTTACACAGCAGATTATACAGCAGATATGCGCCCAGCAATCTCTAAACCGTGGGTGGAAATAATAGTGCTCTCTAGAGACGTATGTTCCTCAAAGTCAAGAGTTGACCCGTTCCTGCTATTCTCCTGCACTGCCGGGCTCAGAACAGCTGCCTCGGATAGTGCCTCGGCGAGGAAACTGGGCTTCATCTGACCTCACTAAAGAATGTTGAAGCATATGACGAAACAGACGAACGAGTTCTACCGTTAGGGGCAAAAGTAGGAGACTTTGATCAAGTATGAAGATCAGAACATCAGAGCAAGCCTGATAAAGAATTAGGAAAGACTGGAGTGTCCGAATACGTGCCATGTAACCAGTGACACAAAATAAATCCCTGCGGGCTGTTTACTAAAATTAGGACGGTGTAGCCACAGTAGTTATAATTTTATGTAAAATGGAGTCGAAAATCCTCTCCAGCTCTGTGGGCATCTGTTGGCTACCTGCATGTGTTCCTACCTGTATTATATTTGCTTTACTCAAAAATAAAACCAGCTAATTCTATGTTTATTAACTAGCATGTTCCTGTGGTCTTGATTTCTCTCCCAGTACTTTCAACTGTCTTAATATCCGGGCATGAATAGAAAACATTAGTCATCCTATGATAAACTGAAGGTATCTGGGAGCCCCTATTTAGGGCATGATGAAAAAATTCATTACATTAAAATACCACATTGTTATGGTAAGAATAATAAAAATACAAGAATTAGGTAAGACCTTGTATATTGAGTATATGTGAAGTTACCAAATTGAATATTTTCAAATTTTTAAATTAGAAACGTCAGCTTTCTCACTCTTGTAGCTTTTGTCTAAATTAAAAAAAATTGTAGGGTTTATTTATTTTGAGAGAAAGAGAGACAGAGACAGAGCTCAACACAGGGCTCGAACCCATGAACCACCAGATGATGATCCGAACCAAAGTCGAATGCTTAAGGCACAGAGCCACCCAATGGTGGCTATACAAGGCTTTACAAGGGTATACAAGGACTATACAAGGGTGGCTATACAAGTTATACAAGGGTATCCTTGTATAACTTTTTATATAGAATTTTGTTCTTGAAACGTACCACATAATTCTTGATCATGATTCTTTAATGACCCTTTGAAAATCTTGATGGTCACTATCAATGAGAAAATTTTCTTGTACAATTTGAAATGCTTTTAACTATTAAAAATTTTATTTTTCTCATTTTTCTATTTTTCTTGAAGTTTATTTATTTATTTTGAGAGAAAGAAAGAGGGCACATGAGCGGGGGAGAGGCAGAGAGAGAGAATCCCAAGCAGGCTCCATGCTTTCAGTGCAGAGCCCAATGTAGGGCTCGATCTCACAAATTGTGAGATCGTGAGCTGAGCTGAAATCAAGAGTTGGATGCTTAATCAACTGAGTCACCCAGGTTTCCCAACTATGAACAGTTTAAAACACTTTAAATTACAGCTGACCTTGAACAAGGCAGGGGTAAGGGGCTGACTCCCTACACAGTAGAAAATCTGCATGTAACTTTTGACTGCCCCAAAACGTAACTACTAACAACCTACTGGTGACCAGAAGCCTTACCAATAACATAGCCAATTAACACATATTTTGAATACTATATGTATTGTATATTGTATTTTTATAATAAGTAAGCTAGAGAAAAGAAAATTTAAGAAAAGCCTAAGGAAAAGAAAATACATTTGCAGTAGTGTCCTGTAAAAAATCACATATAAGTGGACTTTTGCACTTCAAGCCCATATTGTTCAAGGGTCTACCGTATATATTTTTCTTTGACTTAATATTTTATTTATTTTTTTTTTAATTTTTTTTTCAACGTTTATTTATTTTTGGGACAGAGAGAGACAGAGCATGAACGGGGGAGGGGCAGAGAGAGAGGGAGACACAGAATCGGAAGCAGGCTCCAGGCTCTGAGCCATCAGCCCAGAGCCCGACGCGGGGCTCGAACTCACGGACCGCGAGATCGTGACCTGGCTGAAGTCAGATGCTTAACCGACTGCACCACCCAGGCGCCCCTGACTTAATATTTTAAATTTACTTATATTGTATTATTCTGACGTGTCCGTTTTTTTCTTTCAACATTTCAGTTTTCATAGGAATATATGACAAGAACATACATTGTGCTTAGGAATTCTATTTTTCAATAGTGGTGGCCTAAAATTGGGGCTAATTACCCTCTGAGGAGAAACTAATGTAACTGCATTTAAAGCATTAGAAATTATCTTACACCCATTGATAAGTCAACAAAATAGAGTGGGGATTACCAGAGAAAACTCTGGGAGAAAACCTGAACCCAGAAAAGAAAGAATATTGGCAACAACATTAAATCTGCCCTAGGGTTGTTTACGGATAGCAGGAAACTTACGTTTATCTTTTTAATTTCAAGGGGCAAGAGAAACAGAAGTCATTTTCCAAGGCCCATCCAAGGTGGAAAGTTTTACCAGATGCGGTCCCAGCTTTTCCATGGACTTGCAAAGGACTCTACCCTCAGGCTTAGAATGAACCAAAAGTCAACTTGCTGCTTCTGAACCCAACCCTGGAGGATTGCAGGGAAAGTTGCCATAGTGTTGAATGAAGCAGAAAAAATTAAAAATGAATAGAAATATACACACTTAACCCTGAGAATTTGTACCGTTGCTCAGTCATTGCAAGGATTCACAGCCCAAGTTCTCGAGACCTGAGTGGGTCAGGAAACCCCACGCCCTAAACGTGGTTTAAGGTAGTGCCCAAGTGATAGGGTAAAATAAATTTGGTAGATGGAAAACCAAGTATCTCTGGAGAGAGTACCTTCACCCTATGCCTTAGAGAATCCCAGCAAGTAATTTTGCAAAGACTAATGAGTAGCACAATCAAAGGCAACTGGGCACATAAGGAAATAAGCCCCCATGAATAAGACCTGCAGAAACAAGGGAAACAATGACATGGTGAGTAGGAGTCAGAGAAATAGATCAGGCTTAAGAATTCAATTTAAAGAGTCACCCGGGTGGCTCAGTCAGTTGGGCATCTGACTCTTGACATTGGCTCAGGTCGTGATCTCACGGTCGTGAGGTCAGGCTGCCCATTGGGTTCCGCACTGAGGGTGGAGCCTGCTTGAGATTGTCTCTGTCTCTGTCTCTCTCTCTTCCTCTCTCTCTCAAAAGAAATAAATAAACATAAAGAAGAAGAATGCAATTTAGTAAATTATTTGGCAGAAGCATCTGTCCCACAGTATGCACAGGAAGCAAATAGATCCGAAGCCTTCTGAGTTTTTGAGGGAATTGTGTAGTTAAGAAAATTAAGATCTTGGACTTAGGGACTAGAGGAAGATGGCGGCGTAGGAGGACGCTGGGCTCACCGCGTCCTGCATATCGCTTAGATTCCACCTACACCTGCCTAAATAACCCAGAAAACCGCCAGAAGACTAGCAGAATGGAGTCTCCAGAGCCAAGCGCAGACGAGAGGCCCAGGGAAGAGGGTAGGAAGGGCAGCGAGGCGGTGCGCGCTACACGGACTGGCGGGAGGGAGCTGGGGCAGAGGGGCCACCCGCCGGCCAAGCAGAGCCCCCGAGTCTGGCTTGCAAAAGTGGAAGGGCCTGACGGAATGTGTTCCGACAGCAAGAGGGACTTGACATCTGGAAGGTTATAAGTTAACAGCTCTGCTCGGAGAACGGGAGGGCTGGAGGACAACAGGAGGGAGAGTTGCTGAGCCCCGGAGGACAGCTTGGCGGGGAACAAAGGCGCTCACCAGCGCCATCTCCCTCGCCCATCCCCCAGCCAAAATCCCAAAGGGAACCAGTTCCTGCCAGGGAACTTGCTGACACCGTGCAAACACCCAATGCCGGGCTCCTGCAGATCCACACCTCTGGCGGTGGGTCTGACTCCCTCCCGCTGCCGCAGGGCCCCTCCCGAAGCGGATCTCCGAAGGAGAAGCGAGCTGAGCCTGCCCCTCCTGCCCCCGTGCACCTTGCCTACCCACCCCAGCTAATACGCCAGATCCCCAGCACCACAAGGCTGGCAGTGTGCAAGTAGCCCAGACATGCCAGGCCACCCCACAGTGAATCCCACCCCTAGGAGAGGGGAAGAGAAGACACACACCAGTCTGACTGTGGCCCCAGCGGTGGGCTGGGGGCAGACATCAGGTCTGACTGCTGCCCTGCCCACCATCGCAAGTTATGCAAGACAGCACAGGGGAAGTGCCCTGGAGGTCCACACCACTCTAGGAACTATCCAAAATGACCAAATGGAAGAATTCCCCTCAAAAGAATCTCCAGGAAATAACAACAGCTAACGAACTGATCAAAAAGGATTTAAACAATATAACAGAAAGTGAATTTAGAATAATAGTCATAAAATTAATCGCTGGGCTTGAAAACAGTATAGAGGACAGCAGAGAATCTATTGCTACAGAGATCAAGGGACTAAGGAATAGTCATGAGGAGCTAAAAAATGCGATAAATGAGCTGCAAAATAATATGGAAACGGCCACGGCTGGGATTGAAGAAGCAGAGGAGAGAATAGGTGAACTAGAAGATAAAATTATGGAAAAAGAAGAAGCTGAGAAAAAGGGAGATAAAAAAATCCAGGAGTATGAGGGGAAAATTAGAGAACTAAGTGATGCACTAAAGAGAAATAATCTACGCATAATTGGTATTCCAGAGGAGGAAGAGAGAGGGAAAGGTGCTGAAGTTGTACTTGAAGAAATCATAGCTGAGAACTTCCCTGATCTGGGGAAGGAAAAAGGCATTGAAATCCAAGAGGCACAGAGAGCTCCCTTCAGACGTAACTTGAATCGATCTTCTGCACAATGGGATACTACGTGGCAATGAGAAAGAATGAAATAATGGCCTTTTGTAGCAACGTGGATGGAACTGGAGAGTGTGATGCTAAGTGAAATAAGCCATACAGAGAAAGACAGATACCATATGTTTTCACTCTTATGTGGATCCTGAGAAACTTAACAGAAACCCATGGGGGAGGGGAAGGAAAAAAAAAAAAGAGGTTAGAGTGGGAGAGAGCCAAAGCATGAGAGACTCTTAAAAACTGAGAACAAACTGAGGGTTTATGGGGGGTGGGGGGGGAGGGGAGGGTGGGTGATGGGTATTGAGGAGGGCACCTTTTGGGATGAGCACTGGGTGTTGTATGGAAACCAATTTGTCAATAAATTTCATATATTGAATAAATAAATAAATAAATAAATAAATAAATAAATAAAATGCTGTCATTATCATATACTAAAAAAAATAAATAAACCATTTGGAGTTTATTTAAAAAAAAAAAGATCTTGGACTTAGAAAAACTTTGGCTGTTTAAGCCTTTGGGTGCCCCAGATTTCATGGGCAGTAAGTGGGCTGCAAAAGCTGTACGTGTCAAAGAGAACAGAGCCCCCGACCTCCATTCACGGTCATTCTGAAGTGACCAGGTTGATAAATGAATAAAAAGCAACCTCCCTGGGGCAGATCCACAATACTAGTGACCAATGGTGTTGGATGTAATGAGACTTACAATATAGGAATCAGAGGGAAAGCAGAGCAAACGGAATTCCTAAATCCTTACTGATATTCTGTAGATAGACATGTTTGGGCCGGCAAGGCTCCAAGTGCTGTGGAAGATAATTTAACAATGAATCTCGTTCCAGTGCCAATTAAGATATTTATAAATTGGTCAGATAGAGAGTATAGAACACTGCTGTGAGGAAGGGTTCCACAAATCTTTTTGAAGTATCTGTTCTTAATTGTTCCCGTTAGGGGTGAATCAGGCTTCTTTGTCTCCATGCCATTTTCTGCCAAATATTATATGACTGCTTTTACATGGTAGACCCAATTAGACTCCTAGCTTCCATGGACTGGGAGAAATACAGATTTTAGTTTTCTGATTTTTTTAAAAAACAACTGTGAAAACAGGGTTAAGAGAGGAAATGTACATTTCTACACAAATTTTAGGATAAGTTTCTTTTTTCTTTTTTCTTTTCTTTTTTTTTTGGAGAGAGAGGGTGTTCAAGCAGGGGAGGGGCATAGGGAGAGGGACAGAGAGAATCTTAAGCAAGCTCCTTGCCCAGCAGAGTCCAACATGAGGCTCAATCTCAGACTGTGAGATCATGACCTGAGTTGAAATCAAGAGTGGGACTCTTAACCGACTGAGTGCCACCCAGGCACTTCTAGGATCAGTTTCTTAAAATCCCTGCTGGGACTATAGATTGATGTGTGGAGAATTGATATCTTAACATTATTGACTTTTTGAAGACATGAAACTTAGTTTTGCAATTCATTAATTTCTAATTCATAACATTTATTTAGGTCTGTAATTTCTCTCAGTAAAGTTTTATAATTTTTGTAGAGTTCTTGACATGGTTTAAAGAATGTATCTCTATTTCAAATTTTTGGATGCTATTGGAAACAGTTGTTTTTAAATTTCATTTTCTAATTGTGTATTGTTAATATATCAAAGTAAAATTGTTGTTTGTGTATTAACATTGTGTCCTGTGACCTTACTAAATTCCCTTATTAGCTCTGGTAGATTCTTTTCTAGGTACATAATCATGCCATCTGCCAATAAAGACAACTTTACTTCTACTTTTCCAATTCATTGACTTTCATTTCTTTTTCTTCCCTATTGAACTGGCTAAAACCTCCAAATGACTGTTGAATAGAAGGGGTAGATATCCATGACTTGTCCTTAGGTAGAAAACATTGAGCCTGTCACTGTTGAGTATGATGAAATTTGTAGGTTTATGGAAGATGCCCTTAATTAGATTAAGAAATTTCCCTTCTCTTCTTAGTTTGCTGAGATTAAAAAAAAAAAATCACATTTGCTTATTTTTGATAGAGAGAGACAGAGCACAAGTTGAGGAAGGACAGAGAGAGAAGGGGACACAGAATCCGAAGCAGGCTCCAGGCTCCAAGCTGTCAGCACAGAGCCCAACGCGGGGCTCGAACTCACAAACCCTGAGATCATGACCTGAGCCGAAGTCAGATGCTTAACAGACTGAGCCACCCAGGCGCCCCAGTTTGCTGAGATTTTAACATGAATTTCTGTTGGACTTTATCAAATGCTCATTCTGCATCTACTGAAATGATAATGTGGTTTTCTTTCTTATTTTATGAGTATGTGAATTACATTGATTGATTTTTGGATGTTAAACCAACCTTTTACTCCTTGGAAAAAACTTATTTGATCGTGATGTACCATAAATCTTTTATATACTGTGGGATTTGCTTTGCTAAAATTTTAAGGATGTTTGTGTCTATGTTTATGAGGGATATTGGTTTATAGTCCTCTTTTCTTGGGATGTCTTTAGCCTCATAAAGTAAGTTTGCAAGTATCTTTACCTTCCGAACGAGTTTGTGTAGGATTGGTATAATTTCTTCCTTAAATGTTAGACTTTACCAGTGAAGAAGCCATCTGAGCATGAAATATTCTCTTTGAAAAGATTTTTTATTAAAAGTTCCATTTTTTATTTAAAATCTTTTTTAATGTTTACTCATTTTTGAGAGAGAGAGAGAGAGAGAGAACGTGAGTGGGGAGGGGGCAGAGAGAGTGGGAACCGCAGAATCCAAAGCAGGCTCCAGGCTCCGAGCTGTCAGCACAGAGCCCGACACAGGGCTCAAACCCACGAACCATGAGATCACGACCTGAGCTGAAGTCGATGCTTAACCGGCTGAGCCACCCAGGTGCCCCTAAAAATTCCATTTCTTCAATTAATAGAGGTCTATTCAAGTTTTCTATTCTTATTGGGTCAGACTTTGTAATTAATATCTTCAAGTTAATTTGCTCATTTCATCTAATTTGTTAAATTATTGGTATAAAGTTAAGTTTATTGGTATAAAGTTGATATTCTCTTATTGTTCTTTTATACATTCTTTTTAAAATGTTTCTTTTTAAAATATATTTTAGAGAGACAGAGCGAGCGGAGAAGGGGCAGAGAGAGAGGGTGACAGAGGATCGGGCTTACAGCAGAAAGCCCCATGTGGGGGCTTGAACTCACAAACCATGAAATCATGACATGAGCAGAAGTCAGACGTCTAACTGACTGAGCCACTGAGGGGCTCTTCTTGCTTATTTTAATGACCAGGCTTTGTAGTGAGTGATGTATTCTATTGCACTGTTAATACTGGTGATTTTTGTCTTTTCTCTGTATTCTTTACCAGCCAAATGGAGGTTCATCAATTGTTTTTTTTTTTTTTTAATTTTTTTTTCAACGTTTATTTATTTTTGGGACAGAGAGAGACAGAGCATGAACGGGGGAGGGGCAGAGAGAGAGGGAGACACAGAATCAGAAACAGGCTCCAGGCTCTGAGCCATCAGCCCAGAGCCTGAGGCGGGGCTCGAACTCACGGACCGCGAGATCGTGACCTGGCTGAAGTCGGACGCTTAACCGACTGCGCCACCCAGGCGCCCCTATCAATTGTTTTTTTAAAGACCTAACTTCTGGTTTCATTGGTTTTCTCTTATTTTTCTGTTTTCCATTTCAATGATTTTTACATTTATCTTCGCTTTTTTCTTTCTTCTATTTGATTTTCATCACCTTATTGCTTTGGAAAAGCACAGGCAGGCCATTTTGTAAAAATGTCCCTCAAATTACTTTTTTTCTGGTGCTCCCTCATAATTCGATCCTGATTATGCAATGTTTGGCAGAAATAACCCAGAAATGATGCTGCATTTTTCTGAGCATGTCCTATCAGGAGGAACCTCATGTCCATTACTGGGAATGTTAATTTTGACCAATAGACTGAATTAGTGTCTGTCAGGTTTCTCTACTATAAAGTTACTTGTGAGGAAGTTATTGTAATGTGTCTTGTGAGGAAAATTTGGAGACTATATACTTCTCTTATTTCTCATCAGGCTTTCCCTCACTCACTAATTGCAGAATCCATTGAAGATTCTTGCCTGAAAGTATTGTTACAAAGAGGGCTGCCAAATGCTGATTTTCTAGTTAAATCGTTCCTTGTACATGTATTCATTGGAATTCTGCTGTAAAAAAAAAAAAAGGAATTTTCTTTCCCATTTATTTATTTATATCAGCATGCACTCAAGTTTCCACTTTTTTCCTATGTATTACAATCCATTGCCATTATTTTTTTTTTTTTCTAATTGTCCCAGATTTGGTCAAAGGGAGCTTGTTCAAGCTGGCTTCTGAGTCTTTTTGACAGGTTGCCATCATTTTTTGAGCATTTATTTTCTGAACCCATTAATTTCAGATACTACAAGATGTTTCAGGGTCATCTTCTACTTTCCCTGCCCCAGCACTAGTATCGGCCTTTTTCTCCAAGGAACTTGGATTTATTTTATTGGACGATGATATTTAGATATCTAGTTCTGGAGTCTCATTGCACCTAGGATTTCTGAGCAGACCAGATCTAATGTACATTTAATGTATGACATGTAGAAGACCCTCAGTAAACATGAGTGAGGGATGGGAAAGTAGACAGATTATGATAACAAGGAGTGGAAGAGGAATGTACATTGCACTTGAACTTGCACACAAATCTCTGGTAGGGCAAAAGCATCCCTTGTTGACCTCCCTCACTCCACATATTACCAGGCCTGGATGTGAACTTGGTGCCCTATGTTTTTCATTATTGATACTTGTAGGCCAATCTCCCTCCTCCCTCACCACAGAGCCCCTTCCTTCGAATCTCATGCCATCAGAATACATCACCTGCTACCTTCTTTTCTGCCGTCATCTTTAGATGTCTGGGCCACTCCAAGCTCAATGGTTGCAGTCTCGATTCACGAGCACTCACACCAACTGGCCCACTAATTTTACTAAATTTCTCCAGTCTTTTCCTTCTCTTCCTCTCCTCAAATGTATAACACCTCCTCACGTACTTCATACTCGCGATGACCTTGCTTTCTATGTCGATAAAAAAGTAGAAGGAAATTTGCAGAAGTTGCCACCATGGCATCCCACACGCTTCTGCAGATGAACCTTTATATGCTACTTTCCTTCCTATTAACTATGGATGATCTGCTCTATCTACTTCTATCTAAGGCCAGGCTCTCCATTTGTGCACTAATAACAGCTAAAGCTTCCTGAGCACTTCCTATGTGATTGGCAGTATTCTAAACCCTTTACGTTTATTAACTTACTTCTCGCAGCATCCTATGTATCACCACTTCACAGATGGAAAGGCACTTTATAGATGGATAAATAAGGTACACAGGCAAGGAATTTTCCTAAAGTCACACAGTTGTTAAATGGTGGGAGTTTGATTTGAGCGCAGGCAGGTTGTCTCCATAATTCATGCTCTTGACCACTAATTATACCACTTTTCCGGATGGAGTCAATTACCTCTCGCCTCCTCAAGAGCTAGAAATCTTCCCTTCTTTCTCCTGCATCATACCCATCAGCGTATACCATGATATACTTCTCCCCATATTTTAAAATGGCATGTTTCTTAAGCTCTCAGTATGTTCCAACGAACATTTCTCTGCCCAAACTTTTCTGCAAAACATCTCAAAAAAGTTGTCTGTATTCACTCGCGTTGGCCATCTTTAATCTCTCTTGTCCCAGTTGCTTTTTGGCCTCTTAACCTAGGCTTTGACTCACAACCACGCTACTGAAAGAGCTTTGCTCAAGGCCACCAATGATGTCCATATTGTAAACCTTAATGCTGAATCTGTCTTCCTCTTGCTTTCATCACTTGGGTTCATTCACATATTCTCTTATTGATGACTCCCACATATACATCTCAAGCCTAGACCCCCGCTTCAGAATTCCAGATTTGTATTTTTGACTACTTATACAACATCTCTACTTTGATGCCCAAAAGGCATCTCAAACTTTCATGTAGGAACACAAACTCCTGACTTTTCTGTTACAAAAGTCTTCCCCAAGGGAGTTAAGGTTTAGTAAGCGCAACCTCCCCCTTTCTGTCCCTCAGGCTAAAACTCTTAGTGTCATCCTTAATTCCTTTCTTGCCTTTTTAACTGCACACCTAATCCTTTAACAAATCCTGCTAGTCTCAACTTCAAAATATAACATTATGCTTCCCATCATATACCTCTGAGTCCTTACCTTTTCACCCCAGAAGCTGTCAGGATGCCTGGTTCAGAGACTTTGAGGTTGTTAGCAACATCTGTCTTATTATTCACAGGAATCTTCCCTCTTCCTGGTTCTGTTTCTACCTCCCCCCCGCCCCACCAGCTTAGTTAGTCTATGATGAGAGTATAGGATTTCAGAGAACAGCAAGGAAGAGAGATGTCTTTTAGTGGTTCTGCTCCCATAAGTCAGGATGTTCCCCTAGAGCAAGGAAGACCAAAATTTCCTACCCGCTTGGAGTTGAGAAAGGGAAAACTATAGGGAAAAAACTTAATATATTAGTAAATTGTCCTACCGGAGTAAAGAACAGGTACACTTTTAAAGAATATATGGGAAGGGCGCCTGGGTGGCTCAGTCAGGTAAGCATCCCACTTCAGCTCCGGTCATGATCTCGTGGTTCATGAGTTTGAGCCCCGAGTGGGGCTCTGTGCTGACAGCTCAGAGCCTGGAGCCCGTTTCGGAGTCTGTGTCTCCCTCTCTCTGTCCCTCCCCGGCTCATGCTCTCTCTCTCTCTCTCTCTCTCTCTCTCTTTCTGAAATAAATACACACTAAAAGAAAATTTAAGGAATATATTGAGATGGATGAAGTAGAGGCAATGGGAAGCAAGGAAAAGAATACCACCACTTCTCAACACTGAGACAACAAGGAGCATGAAAATGAACCAGCCACCACTGACTAGTTTGCAAAAGAAGCATTGACTAGGGAGGAAGCCATTTTTTTTTAAGTTTTTTAATTTTATTTTGAGAGAGAGAGACATAGCATGAGCGGAGGAGGGGCAGAGAGAGAGAGAGAGACTCAGAATCTGAAACAGGCTCCAGGCTCTGAGCTGTCAGCACAGAGCCCGAGGCGGGGCTCGAACTCACAGACCACGAGATTGTGACCTAAGCTGAAGTCGGACACTCAACCGACTGAGCCACCCAGGCGCCCCATGGAGGGAGCTGTTTTTTAATTTAGGCAAGGGGGTGGAGGGGACGCTCAAGTTGGTTGAGCAGAAAAAAAGGCATTTCCACCTTGGGCATTAACCAACAAAAAGTAGTAGGGTGTGATAAGACAAAAAATATTTAAGTGTTCTAAGAAACGTGATAGTGATAGTAGGTTAAATATCATACTACACAAATTTCTGTGGTAAGCAAGTATAATTTCCTGCATGGATTATCAGCAACAGTGTCAAGGGTAAAGGCAATACCATCTTTGCAATCAAAGTATCATCTCAAAGGAGAGCTTACCTTGGGGAAAAAACATAAAATTATTCAAGTTCATGACAACAGGACACAAAGTAGTTATAAATCCTGTAAGACAATGCCATTAGCCCCAATACGCCTACTGTTTATTTTCTTCAAGGTAACTATTAAATATTTTTTCAGCTTTATCTTTATCTAAATAATAAGATATAAAGGTTAACTCAGTGTATTGTATTGATGAAGTTCAATATTTCCCAATATCTGAAATTCCTGTGATTATAAACCTGTGTCCATTGATTCCACTTTAATCATACAGAATAATTATGCGGAACTTACCATTTTTACTTCTCCACTGAACACAAGTCTTCTCCGTGAGCCTTTCCTACTTTGGGCGCACTGCGTTTGCACTTTCCATTCCTGCTATGTGAATCTCATCTATTTGCCCTTCCTTAATTCACATCCTGTCTCGAACGCCTCCCTGCCCACCCTGCGCTCGTGTAGCAAAGATAGCTTAGATACTCCCTGTATTCTGTACAGGTGATTCTGTAATATTTGTTAATTCTACACTTTTTCTCTCACTGTGTTAGTTTTGCTTTTCCTGTGATAGAACATAAGCAAATTGGGGGTAGCCACTGTGTTGTAGGTCTTGGTAAGCACACACCTAGCACATGGTGACCTGCACATAGTAGGCGCTCAGGTGTTTTTGTAAATAACTGAATCGGTGTTATGTTGGCTGCTACCCCAGGAAGCACCAAACTGTCACAAAGTAGGTGGAGCAGGCCCTCTTATTTAACAATTGGATTAGTAGCTAAATGGATTAGTAGCTATGTGTGGCTAAATGCAGAACTTCTAGGAAAGTTCAAAAAATTTCCTAATATTAGAAGCTATTAGGAAATTATTGTTAATCTCGTTAGTTGTGATGATTGTGGTTAGGTAGAAAACATGTCCTTCTTGTTAGAAATGCATACTGAAGTATTTATAGTGAAATACCATGATGCATATGACGTTTACTTTAAAATACTTTAACAACAAAATGGATGAAGCAATATGGCAAAATAATTATTGTTAAATTTAGTTATATGTATATGCTAGTCTATTCCAGCCCTTCAGACGTAATCGGTAAGATGAGAAGAATGGATAATCATCTAGAAAGTAATGTGATTGTCCTTAGGTAAATTAATAACAAGTGACACGACTCTTATATGAGAATATGACATGCTTGAGGTAGTACAATATGGCGTAATTTACAAGTAACTTAAGGGGCACCTGGGTGGCTTAGTTGGTTCAGCATGGGACTCTTGCTGAAATTTTGGCTTAGGTCATGATCCCAGGGTCATGAGACCAAGTCCCGAGTCAGGCTCTGTGTTGAGCGTGGAACCTGCTTAAGATTCTCTCTCTCTCTCTCTCTCTCTCTCTCTCTCTCAGTGCCTGAGTGGCTCAGTCGGTTAAGTGACCAACTTCAGCTCAGGTCATGATCTTGCGGTCTGTGAGTTCAAGCCCCACCTCGGGCTCTGTGCTGACGGCTCAGAGCCTGGAGCCTGCTTTGGATTCTGTGTCTCCCTCTCTCTCTGCTCCTCCCCCGCTCATGCTGTCTCTCTCTGTCTCTCAAAAATGAAAAAATGTTAAAAGAAATTAACTCTGCCCCTCCCCTGCTCATGCTCGCTCTCTAAATAAATAAATAAGTAAATAAAAGTAACTGAAAATGTTTCACACCAGGAGAACCAAATGATAGCATCATTAAGTACTTATGAGATGCAGGAAAATAATCTCCTATTTAGAAATAAATATTTATATTTAAGAAAATAAATTTCAAGTACTACATGAGACAAAAATGCAATGCATTATTTATTTCCATTTAGGGAAAATAAATTTTTCTTTACATATCTTCTTGAATTTTTCTTGCTATACATGTAAAATCAATGCGTTCACTGACATGAATAAATATAAATAAATTAATCTTAATATTACAAAAGAATAAGATTTAGGATTTGCCTATGAACACCCCCTACTTCAGAAATATAGACTCTTATGTTAATATTGTAATATACTTTTAAAGACATTAAGTCAATGAAGATACCTTTCAACCTTTCACAGGGGTCTTTCTCCAAAAAAAAAAAAAAAAAAAGATTGTTTTTAAACAAAATTATAGCCAAAGAATTACTTCTTCATTCTGTGTTCCCCCATTTCCACCAACTAACCCCTGAAAAATCAGTGCTCTTGGGTCATTAGCATATTTTTCGTTTAAAAAATTTTGCCAACGCCTTCAGCCTCATCATAATGGAATAAGAAAACAGGACAATGCCTAATAGTCAAGAGTTATTTTACAATACGGTTCATCTCTCTTTGGCAAGTCTGCTCAGAAGAGACTTCCGGTTTTTTGTTTTCAATATCCAATCACTGTTTTTAATATTTAATTTTCTTTGTAAACAAAAGTAACATTACACATCTAGTGAAAAAACTCACTTATTTCCTTCACATTCACGTTCACGTTCTAAGCATGAACAAACCTCTGCACTTTCCTACGCTTTAAGGAAAGTAATCACTCTAAATCTTGCAAGTGGTTCTATTTTCAAGAGGTTTAGGACAGACTTGCTCCATTGATTTTCCTACGCCCCGTAAAGACAGTGATAACATGAAAAACAACGAGCACTATTACATTTATTGTGTCCATTCCTCCACAAGGTTCTAAGAAACTAGAAATATTCTGCACACTTGTGTATATTTTCTTCTGATCTCTTCTTCGGCTAAGTCAGCTAGCCAATGGTTACTAGCGTCATAAGCAAAACTGTCAATGTTATACATGTGTGTCCTGAAAGTTAAAAAAGAAAATTAAAATCAAAATAATTTTATTGACTGATGATACACATTAATCTTTTGGTTATTATGTGATAAACGATGAAAATTAATCCGTTAATGTAGCATGCAAAACAAATGGAAATTAGTAAGTTATCCAACTTCAGCCAGGGTAGACTTTAGTATTTAGTTGCTATAGCAACACCAACTAAAATAGGATACCTGAGTTTTTTAGTTTCTTGAAAATAAGCAGTCAAATTAGACTCAATGAAAGTACTTTCAGAATAAAAGTCAATGAAAACCCCTGCTACATGTGCAATAGAGGAAAGTTTCGTCAAAAGACACCTAGAAAAAGACACCCAGAAAATTTCACAGATACGTTTATATTATGGTATTTTTGCATCATAATTTTGTATAACATAAAAGGGCTATAAGATCTATAAACGTGACTTATGAAAGATACCGTAAAACCAATTTTAATATTTCCTACACACTGGAAATTCTAAAAGCCACCAACCAAACCGGAGAAATACAAATACAAATACACTAGAAGCCACTCATCTCACGATGCAGTCATAAGAAAGGCATTCCTATTTGTAAGTCTTAATGCATCCACCTTTTGTTTGACGAGATATGTGCGGTTTTGCTAGCATCCAGTCATTACAATAAGTTGAGTGCAAAACCCAAGGCGAGACGATGAACACAGAATGGAGGACACGGCACGCGAATGAGAGACTCAATGAGTTAGTCACTCAATAATGAAAACCAATTCTGACAAGTCCTTGAACAGTCACAGGTTAAGTCCCGCCCCAGTGTACTGATGGACATTCTGCAAGACACAGAGATGAGACTTTATAAAACCATATACCTTTTAGAACTGACCAGAGGTTTGACTTCTGAGGTATCACCAATCACGGTGAAATTACGAAAGACAACTGCATGCTTTTCTGTTTTCATGTATGTAATAAGAGCTGAGTAGTGGAGAAGGAAAACACCAATTGAATTATAGAATGGTAATTTCAACCGAAAAGCAAGATCAGCATTCCCTTACAACCGGGTCCCTCTTTTGAACTAAAACTCATCACCCAAACCCAACATTTCTAAAAAGAAGTAAGCAAATCCTTTGATAGGCAAACATGAAGGATCACCAGGCGAAGGTACATTATCACCTTCATACTCATTAACCCTTTTCCCAGTCCCTATTAAGATCCAATGTTTTTTTTTTAATTTTTTTTAACATTTATTTATTTTTGAGACAGAGAGAGATAGAGCATGAATGGGGGAGGGGCAGAGAGAGAGGGAGACACAGAATCGGAAGCAGGCTCCAGGCTCTGAGCCATCAGCCCAGAGCCTGACGCGGGGCTCGAACTCATGGACCGCGAGATCGTGACCTGAGCTCAAGTCGGACGCTCAACCCACTGAGCCACCCAGGCGCCCCAAGATCCAATGTTTAATTAAATCAGTATGAGATCTGGAGTATAACCAGGAATGTATGAAATTTTCTCTTACCTTCAACAGCTTATACTTGCAAAACTAGGCAAGTGGAGTGTTTTTTTAAGGGCACTTGAAAAAGGCAAATTCCTCCTCAGGGGTTTGCGCGAATTTCTCTGATTCAGAAATAGGGGAACTAGTTTTATTGCAAAACCCCAGTGAAATTCAAAACAGGTATTTTCTCCTTCTATGTCTCAGCACTTTTCATCCTATTAAAACCATCATGGCTGATTACTTTACTAAAGTAGGTAAAGAAACTGAAGCAGCCCAGAGAGCGCCCAATACACTCCACCTTCCCTTCCACCCCTCTCACCTACCAAGCACTGGCTTTGGAAGGCAAACTGATAATGCTCTAATTCAAGAGGAGAGCTGGAATGTGGGCAAAGAAGTACAGAAGATGGGCAGTCTACTGTTTTTTTCCACAGTAGTTTTGCTAAAGCATCTGTACCAATGCAACTCACTTAATAGGTCTTAGAATTCTGTATGTTTTTGGTGGACTCTAAACCACGTTCTTAAAAAGCCTCTGAAAAATCTGAACTTTTTTACTACATTTGCTATTATAGCAATAAAACATACATATATATATATATATATATATACACATATATATATCTATATATCTAGAATACTTTATTGGCAGTAAACAAATAGCTGTAAAAACTATTTTAAAAACCCACAAAGCCCAGGACCCAGTGGTCAGATAATTTTACTGGAAGACTGAACCATTCAGTGTTTTAAAGAACATTTACATAATTTAGCTTATAATAGGCTTAAATCATATTGTTAATTTAAGGAGAAAGGTAAGAGTTACAGAGGGTAAAAAGTAGATAGCTCACATCAACCCCCAAATTAAAACAAGCCATTTAGTAACAGCATTAAAATATAGTTGTTTTGAGAGGCCTGGGTGGCTCCGTCGGCTAAGCATCCTACTCTTGATTTTGGCTCAGGTCATGGTCTCCCAGTTCATGGGATTGAGCCCCACATCCAGCTCTGTGCCGACAGCACAGAGCCTCCTTGGGATTCTCTCTCTCTCCCTCTCTCTCTGCTGCTTCCCTGCTTGCACTCTCTCTCTCAAAATAAATAAATAACATACATATACATGTATATATGTATATATGTGTAATATGTATATATGTGGTATGTATATATGTGGTATATGTATATATATACATATGTATATGTATATATATACATATGTAATGTATATGTATATATGTATATGTACATATGTATATATATATACATATACCACATATACGTATATATATGGTTGTTTTGAATTAATAAAAAACATATGGTTGTTTTGAATTGATAAAAAAATAGATAGGCATTAGGGCAGTTTAGAAATAATTCAAGTTTATATGAACTCTACAGTAAGGTTTCTGAACAGAGGAGGGTCAAGTTAAATAATCCTCTGTTGACAGGAAATGTCAGAGCCAACGAAGGCATCATACTTAAAATACGTTTAGTGCAGGTCAGATGTTCCAAATCATACCGACTTTTTTTTTTTTTTTAATGTGTTGCTGTTTTACCATCTGAGGGCTTTCCACGTGCCAAGCAACATTCTACCTTCTTCTTTATGGCGGGCAACTCATTCGATCCTTACTACCATCCCCTGAGGCAGGTACTATGCCTCTCCCACTTCACAAATAAGAAAACGGAGGCATTAGAGAGATGAAGTTGCCCGTCGTCACATGGCACATCAAGTGCAGAGCCAGGTGGATTCAAAGCCAGTGGTCAGGCTCCTGAGCCCGCCCTCCTAACCAACGGGCTGTTTTTAGCTGTTTTGGTGTGTTTTAATAAATACGACTCAGAAAAAGGCTACCCACAGACAACGTTAACAATATGTTAGAGTCTGACTTTTCTTGGGGTTTTGCTCTGTGTAACACACAGATCCTATCATAAGTTGTACTGAGTAGGGACACAAGGTGATTTGATTAATGGATGGCAAAGTGAGAATTTGGCTTTCAAATCATTTGCCTTTGAAATGTTAATGTCCTTGAATTTACTGAAAAATTAAAAAAAAAAAAAAAAGACACAAAGTCTGTTGACCCAGGGTTGTAATTACAGAGAAAAGGAATAAAGAGATAGATTTCAAAGCATACAATGAAGCTAAGAAAGTTACCTTCTGATACAGTGTCAGGTTTTACTGGAAAGAAGCTAAGAACAATTTTTTTTAAATCATCAGAATTTCTGCTCACCCTGATTTTCCATAGTGCCAGACAATTTTGCCTAGAATTAGGGTACCAATTACAGTACCAGCAACAAGTCCTTGAGGAGGAAAAAATTTAGTAACACAGTTAATAGAAACATGAACAATTACATATACAATGCAGTTTCACAATGACAAATACATTGGATATGAGACAAGTTAAAGAAAAATAGGAGACCATGAATGACAGTTTGTCTATAGCTTTTTTATGTCACGTTTGACAGTAAAAATTGCATGGTACTTATCCTGCTTTCTTTCAAAGCAAAATGAAATAAAATATTTAAAGTATCACCGTGCTCAAATAAAATTTGTTTAACGGGTTGGAGAGGATAATGAAGTGTTTCAACCTGACCATGCTCAATTTTATGATGACTGCCTTATGTAATTTTAGCACTAGGAGGTATCTTGAAGTTCACTCTCATTATGCAGATGAGTAATTTGAGTTTCAGAAAGGTGAGAGTTACATCTGTGGTTGTTAATGGGAAGGCCACTTAGTTCATAGTGAAGATAAGAGATGTAGGCCTTTCTCCATCACAGGAAAGGTAAGATCACCTGTGCATGGGGGGGTACAACATATTTACTTTGCTTACAGAATATGCCCTCCAGTGTTTAGTCTTTTGTAGATAAAATTTCAGTCAGGAAAGCTAATATTTACTTTTAGGATTAAATGCACTATTTTGAGTTGAACGATAGAACAACAATTGGTCAAATAAATTGGTCAACGATACTTTTTAGTTTGATTTTTACACATAATCTTTCTTCTCAAAACCCACCCATTTGCCCTTTGTCTATGCCATTCTTGGTCTCCCTTTTCCTCCCTACTTCACCCTCTAGGGTCCTTGAAATCTATTATTTAGATCTGTATTGCATAGGAAACTACAGATAACAAAAGGAAAGCAACTGAGTGAGGTTAAATGTGGCCAAATCACAAATCGGTTCCAAATCAGCAAACTACAGATGTCACACAATCGCACTGTCGTATCGATACATGATTTAACAAAACAGCTATTTCTACCACAGGTAAGTTTTTATAGTATTTTACCCAATCAATTTCTTTAACTGATTCTCTACCACATCATTAGCGTGGAAAGACTGTATTCATAAACTATATCATGGCTCCTCAAAAATTTGGGGTTTCTTTTCCCTCCATCACTCCCCATTAACCTCTGCCATTTTCAGTTGTTGAAAAACCATCCCATTTTCAATTTGAATGATAAATGAAGATAGAAAATTTCAAAGTCATCCAGAGTATCTGGACGACAGAACTAAAATCTTACTCTTAGAACACTGATCAACGCATGTAACTCTAGAACAATGTGTGTGGAGACTCGTGTTTTCACTGGGGACTAGAATAAAATACAGAAATAGGAGAAACAGGATTCTACATAAACGATTCTTTAGTAAATAATAAGAGTATTACCCTCCAAATTATAAGCAAAGAAAACTTTAAGGTATAAAGGCAATAGTTACATTCTCAAAATTCACTTGGTATCTACAGAAAACCAACCCAAGGGTGTTAAGACTTACCACTTGGAATAAATGAGGCAATGAGATTATGATTATGACAGCCACATTCTTAGTCATTAACTGAAAAGTTTTTAGGTAGGAAAATTATATAATTTTACAAAATGGGTTTCTGCCAAGTAAAAGGAGTGTTTTAGCAATGGTCCTCATTGTATAGAATGATACTTAGTGTTTAAAACATCACAAAGCTGTTTGCCACCTTGTATCCCGTTACTCCAATAACTAGTGCAGTACTTGGCAAATAGTAGGAAGTGTTTAGTAAATATTTATTAAATTACGCTGAATGATGGATCTTCTTTTTACATAAGAGAAAACCGAGACCAAAAAACGGTGAGGTGAT
Source organism: Lynx rufus (assembly GCF_022079265.1). Taxonomy (NCBI): domain Eukaryota; kingdom Metazoa; phylum Chordata; class Mammalia; order Carnivora; family Felidae; genus Lynx; species Lynx rufus. The sequence goes on along the minus strand of NW_025814829.1, from coordinate 28,419,971 downwards.
TGGTTTATTACTGTAGAAAAACGTATTTCTAACCCCAGGCTCTGGTCATGATTTTAACTGTTTCTAGTATTCTCAGTAAAAATACCTGAAGTTATTCAAGCCCAATTTATATCAGATGGAGTGCCTTCTCCATTCCTGAAGAACCCAAGTCAGATTCCACATACAAGCTCTGATGTTAATTTAGTGATGCTTTTTCGGAAGAAATGTGAATTTGTCTCCTCACTTCAAAAGGTCTCACTTATATTGTTAAAGTGGAAATGTAGTCCAGATGCTATAAAAAAAAAAAAAAACTTAAAAAGTTGTGAATGGGTTGTTCTGCCTTCTAATCCTATTTAACAAAACAGAATAAAGGAACTGACGTCTGAGGACAAGTGAAGTCACAACAGAAAGAGATTTTTTTTTTCCTTTTGGTGGAAAAAGAATGTGCTTGATTAAACCTTAAATTTTCATTTCCAGATTGAGAAACCAGAATTCAACACTGCTTCCTCAGCAACATCCATGGGACCCTGTCAGGGTTTTGCTACCATCAATGGCTTTTCTGTGCTTCTGTACTTTTTAAGTGGGAGACGTTCACACTTCTCTTGCCAGCCTAACAAGATCAATGAAAAATGCCACCTGACTTCTTAACTTTGAGTAACTTATAGACAATTGAAGTCATTTTTTATAACGGGATTTAAGTTTGTCATACACAGAGATGGGTAATAGCACACACCAAAGACCTCGTATCACAGCATCCGATGCCTTTCAAATTACTACTGATGATTCACGAGTCTTGGAAATACACTTCCACTTGGGCTAGTCTGTAACATATGCCGTATGCAGGTGGATATGTATAAAGCATAAATGAATAAGTATGTGATATTAAAGGATACAGAAAAAGCATTTTAGATATTTCACTGAGTAGTCTCTAATTTTTTCTTAAATATTCCTTCAGCGGACCTGTTCACCACCATGAGAAATTTATGAATGTCACAATATGGGATTTCAGCAATGACGGGGGAAAAAAGTAAAGAACCAAGACCACATTAATTTTCAAATTTGAGTTGTGCAGGTTTTTGTATAGGACAAGAATCTTTCTATCCTTTTGAGTACCTAGTGCTGGAGAAACAAGTCAAGCCTCCATTGAAGCACCTAAGAGCTGTGTGACCTCGGGTAAGTTACAAGTCTTGCAAAAACAGTTCTTTCCGCTAAAAAAAAATGGGACATAGAGACACTGTAAGATGTTTTGAGAAGTAAATAAAATGATACATATAAGAATCTCACGACAGGACTTGCCACACAGCCAACACGCAAATATTACTTTAATAAAGGACTGTTCTTATTCTTTGGTGTGGCCAGAGGGAGTTGCTAAAACTGTCAGAACACCATCTTAGGAAAACAACAGTGACTGCATTCTAGGACTTCTTTAAGCTACTATTTATTCAATGTTGAACACCATGCTGAGGGTTTTCATATCCTACTATCTCATTCGGCTTCAAAGACTTTAAATAGGGATCATAAAAAGAGAAAACCGGGACTCAGATTAAGCTCAATCATTGGGGCTGAATAATTACTAAATTAAACAAACCAAAACAAACCAGGATTCAAACCAAGGTCTGCCTGACTCCAAAGCCCAAGCCTGTCTTCTTCTATACAATGTTGGCAGAAAAAACAAAACCAGAAACAAGAGCGAAAACAAAATACAACTATGAAGAGAATGTATTCTCAGTGGGGTGTAGTATCATCCCAAGAGGCTGAAAAAAATCTTACTTTCTTATGTATAAAGATATAAATGCAGTATATAAATAGATTTGCATTATATTTGTGATAGTAAAATGTCACAGGGAGACCATTAGTGGGGGGAAACGTCTAAACTGTTCTTTGAGGGAGAGAAGGCAATAATGAAAAAAAAAAAAAAAAGATTGGCTACACAAGTGCTGAGCAAGCGTAACGTATACACTTGCGGGATCGCTGTATTGTACACCTGAGACTAAGGGAAAATGAGTGTCTGTTACACTCAAATAAAAACAACGCACAAATATAAATAACAAACAGAATGAGAAAAGCGGCCCGATTCACAGAACACTTTGAGGAAATAAGGATAACGTTTAGGTTTATATTTTACAAAGCTAGGATCCCAAAGAGAACGAGCGCTGCAGATCTTCTTTAAGAAGGGAAGAGCTCTTTGTTTTTGAGCACAAGTTGGAATTACAACTACCCCCGAGAGAAAGTTTCTGGAAGATCGCACAGTCCACAGTTCAAGAATGTCAGAGAAAATAAGCACTTCAGACCTACATCCGATGCTACTGGGCAGCTGAGAAAAAGCCCACCCGTTAGACTCACCATTCTTAACATTAAATCATGAAATCGTGAGATTTTCATTTAGAATACATTTATTTCTATTTAAAATATCAAACAGACAAAGTGAATTCCAACTGTTCAAATCTCTCAAGATAAATACTTTAGCTGAGGAGAGGTTCATTCAAAATATAAAAGAACTATAAATAATAATAATAAATACCTGCATTCAGCTTTAGCCCCTTGTCTCACTAATGCATATATAGATAGGAGACTTTGGCTTATAAGGACATAATTTTGAAATACTTTCTTTATAAGAGTATATCTTCTAGTGGGTATGATTAATATGCCAACTTAGCTGTATTGCTTTTGAACAAACCTTTCTTTTACCATCTTCGTTAGGAGTTATTAATCTTCTTGTTAAAAGGTATAACATCAGATAATATATTTAAGAACAACAAAAAAGAACTGGGACAAAAACTAGAATAAATGGCGACACAGTAGGTCCTTAGGTCTACACCAACGGGATATTTTTTAAAGCTAACTTTGCTTTACATCACTGACAGGGCAGGGAAATGGAAGAGGATATAACCAAAGGTACTCTGCTGTCTCTGGAATGGGACAGAAGTCTGGAAACAGTCAAGGAGTAGTTTATGATTACTTGTAGAATACTAGAGGCTTAAAAACTGTATTGGTACCTGCCTCTTCTTTGTTGTTCTTTGGCCCCTAGCCTGACGATGCATTGAGACAATAAGCATTCAATAATACCTGATTGACTGGCCACATGATTTGAAGTTGCCCTAAAACTACCTTGGAACAAGAACACGGTTGGGAATACTTAGGAACATACCGAGTACCTAATGGTGTCCACCAAATACGTCGATAAAATGGATTTACCTGTTTTCTCTTCGATACCCTTAAACACTGCATTTTAATAGTATTCCTAAGACACTTAAAAGACAAGATTCTCTTCCAGGAATATGGATTGTACATCCCACAGTGACGACAATTTCTTTTAACTGCCGAAGAACCAAACTTACCAATTGCAGCGATGTTAGCATCTGAAGAAGGAAAAAAAACAAAAACAAAAGAATTACAAAAAAAATAAATAAAGTCAATGATTTCCTAGCAATTTTATTTATCAACAAAATGCACTTCAAAGTTCAAAAGTAACTCAGATTTTCATAACTAAAAGAAATAATTGAAAGTAAATTTATGAAACAGTTATGTATTAACTTAATCAAACGACATATACCACAGTGCGTATCTATTCAGCAGAGTCAACACTGTAAATATGAAACATGACTAAGAATACTGCAACAAACACCATATAATTTGGGACTTGATGGCAAGAAACGAGTTTGAAAGCTTAAATAGTAAACTTCAATCCAATTCTCTGACCGAGAAACTATCAGAAACCGAAGTATCTTTCAGCAGACTCTATCAAAACTCAAATTACCATAGCACCTTAGTTTTTATACCTTTCAATGACTGTGAATGAGGCAAGTGAAGGCAATGAAGCAACCTTTACCTTCAAGTAAATATATTTATAGTAATATTCTGCTCTCTTAAGTAGTGAACAAATATACTCACGGGACCACTGAGAACAGGCAATATTACACAGCAGAAAAAGCACAGGACTGAGAGCTGGCAAACAGGTGTATACCCCCCCCCCAATTTTCTCCCTAGTACTAGGCACGGTCTGAATCCTACAAATTAATCTCTGTGCCTTGAATGCACCATCTATAAAACGAAGCTAAAAAGACTTATTTTGCAAGCTTGTTATAAGGACTTGTGTCCAGAAATGGAAAGTGCATGGTACATGCTGTAATCGTAAGGACCCAGTTAAGTGACGGCAACTACTTTCTTTTTCCATATGAGCAAAAAGTGGTAGATGGTATTTAAAGAGTAAGTTAATTACTTAAAAGAGAGAAAATTGACCCCAAATATTGGTTGTATTTTTATCACAATGTTTGACTTAGGTTTAATTTATTTTTTTTTCAGGTTTAGTTTAAGTTTGTTAAATTATCTTGTTTTTTTTTTTTTTTGGCAGAAAGAAATATTTCAACAAAGTTAGCTCTATAACAAATTTATATAAAGTGAAACTTATGGGGCGCCTGGGTGGCTCAGTCGGTTAAGCGTCTGACTTCAGCTCAGGTCGTGATCTTGTGGTTCGTGAGCTCTTGCCCCACGTCGGGCTCTGTGCTGACAGCTCAGAGCCTGGAGCCTGCTTCGGATTCTGTGTCTCCTGTCTCCCTCCCTCCCCTGCTCATGCTCTGTCTCTCTCTGTCTCAAAAATAAATATAAAATTTAAAAAAAATTTTTTAAGTGAAACTTATGGGGCACCTGGATGGCTCAGTTGGTTAAGTGTCTGACTCTTGATTTTGGCTCAGGTCGTGGGATAGAGTCCTGCTTTGGGCTGCGTGCCGTGCGGAGCCTGCTGGGGATTCTCTCTCTCCCTCTGTCTATCTCTGCCCTGCTCATGCTCTCTCTTTCTCTCAAAATAAATAAAAAACTTAAAAAAAAAATTTAAGGGACTTAAATTTTTTAAGTGGCTTAGTCGGTTAAGTGTCCAACTTCAGCTCAGGTGATGATCTCTCAGTTAGAGGGTTTGAGCCCCGCATTGGTCTCTGTGCTGACAGCTCAGAGCCTGGAGCTTGCTTCGGATTCTGTGTCTCCCTCTCTCTCTGCCCCTCCCCTGCTCATGCTCTGTTTCTCTCTCAAAAATAAACAAATGTTCAATTTTTTTTTAATTAAAAATAAAGTGAAACATTTCTCTTTTCCATGCTCTATGAAAAATTGGATGTATTCAACCTAAACCATTTAGGTTGAAGACGTCAAATAACCTCCTACAAGTGTTGAAAGTAACAAACTAAATATAAAGGTGTCAACGTAAGCTATAAAACCAATATTGAGTACCAAAAGTCAAGTTAGATGATGAAATATATGCCATACTGCTTACATAAATTATAAAAACATACAAAACAATACCATGTACCACTAATGGAAATACACATACAGCACGAGAATTAAAACGTAGATAGGATGCTTACACACAGACCTCAAGGCAGTAATTGCCTTGAGGGAGACAGAAATGGTGACATAGAACAGTGTCTGCAATGTTCAAATTCTTAAAAATACCCAGGTAATGGCAAGAAAGACTTCAAGATAACAACAGTGAAATGTATGAAATTGTTACAAAAATATGGTCACAATGTGTATAACTGTCTTTGAAAAAACACAGTTATTTGATGCCGTTGAGGAATGACTCAAAGCAGGTAGGAATGGGTTAAGATTCTGTGTATTTGCCTGTATTTGGCTTTTTACCTAATGGAATCAAGAAATATACAAAGGAAATTTCAACAATGATATCTGTAATGTTTTCAGCTCTTAAAAATCGTCTGGGGTGATGGCAAAATAGACCTCATCATAGCAGTTATAAAACCTGAACAAAATACGCAAAAACATAATGACGGTGATTTGATGGCACCAGAGGGCACAGGAAGACAGGCAGAAATTGGTCAAGACCAAAAGAGGGAGAAGAACTGCCTGGAACGCGGTTTGTGTGTTTGCCGGGAAGGAAATCCCTGGCCATGTGGTGTAAGGGGCGGAATGCCAGGGGCCTACTGGCTGGATAAGTCAGTGGATGGAGTTCAGGATCGACAGAGCATCTGGAAAGGGAGGGGGCAAATCTGAGGGACTTCTACGATTTTATTTCTTGACGTTTGTGGTAGTTACACAAATATTTGCTTTAGAAAAGTTATTGAGCCACACATGGGTATTTTATGCAGTGTGTGTGTGTGTGTGTGTGTGTGTGTGTGTGTATTTGTTCAAACAAAAATTTACAACAATTTTTTAAAAATTATCTCTTGGCTCACAGTCCTATTGAGATTTTCGAAGGAACTGAAAAAAATAGATATCTCTCATATGGAACAAGAACGTCCATAAAAATTTTGGCTACACATTAGACAAGTTATGAGACAAAAGGACATCCCGGTAGCCTGAAGCAGCAGTAACTAGTAAGAAAGGTTTCATTGGTTCACTCAACAGGTAATTCTGAAGTCTACAGCCTATTTTACTCCACTTTTATAAAAACTGTCATTTAAAGAGCCTTGTGTTAACATAGACTATTTCAAAGAATTCTGTGTTTTCACTTACTTAGAAGACACTGTTGAGATGCTTTACCAACTCTAGGGAATCTGGAACACCCTTTAGCATGCTTAAGGGAGGGACCTCTATCAATCAACCAGACCCAGAAATCAACCTTAAGGATGGTACATGTTTGCTTCTCAGAAGGGTCTTGAAGAAGTCAACGACTCCCTAAAGCTAACATGGAAAACAGAATTTCTTCACCAATCTTAATTTAGCATTGTTTTTATGGAGCCACAATCTTTTTCTATGTTATTGCAAAATGTGTCTTTTTAAACAACTTGCCCTAGCATACTCCAAATCTGCCTCTGAAGAAAGTCAAGAGCGTTAGCATGAAAAACTCTTTCTACCATAGCACATGAGATCCATACTCAGGAAAACCTGAACAGTCTTAACTAACCTGAAGAAGGAGTTCCTCTTCCTTTATGCGAGCTTGTTGAGCGAAAGTGCGTGGTTGCCCTGGGAACAACAGCTGAAGTCTGTTTTGCTGTAACATGAGCAGAGGTCAATCTTTTTGTTGTATGGAAACCCTTAGTCGCTGGGGCATGGACAGCGGTGGACTTTTGTGTTGCTGGAACACTCTGTGTAAATGAAATTTTTGCTGTGGTGGATCTATGGGTTGCTGGTATGGTCTGTGTAGCAGACGCATTTGCCACGATGGGCTTCTGGGCTGCCGGTGGGGTCTCTGTAGATACAGCATTTGATACAGGGAATTTTTTGGCTGTGGCTGAATCATTTGCTGTGGTAGGTTTCTGAGGAGTTGGTTGGGACTTTGTAGTTGAAGAATTTATTTTGGTGGATTTCTGATGAGTTGGTAGGGCTTTTGTACCTGGAACATTTACAGTGGTAGGTTTCTCAGGAGTTGGTAGGGCTCTAGTAGCTGAAGAACTTACTGTGTTGTGTTTCTGAGAAGTTGATGGGACATTTACTGCGCTGGGGTTTTGAGAAGTTGGTAGGGTTTCTGTAGCTGAAGAATTTAATGTGTCAGGTTTCTGAGGAGTTGATGGGAGCTTTGTAGCTGAAATATTTATTGTGTTGGGTTTCTGAGGAGTTGGTAGGGCTTCCATAGCTGAAGAACTTATTGTGTTGGGTTTCTGAGAAGTTGATGGGGCCTTTGTAGCTGAAACATTTACTGTGCTGGGATTTTGAGAAGTTGGTAGGGTTTCTGTAGCTGAAGAATTTAATGTGTCAGGTTTCTGAGGAGTTGATGGGAGCTTTGTAGCTGAAATATTTATTGTGTTGGGTTTCTGAGGAGTTGGTAGGGCTTCCATAGCTGAAGAACTTATTGTGTTGGGTTTCTGAGAAGTTGATGGGGCCTTTGTAGCTGAAACATTTACTATGCTGGGTTTCTGAGGAGTTGGTAGGGCTTCTGTAGCTGAAGAATTTATTGTGTCAGGTTTCTGAGGAGTTGAGGGGGACTTTGTAGCTGAGGCATTTGTTGTGTTGGATTTCTGAGGAGGTAAAAGGACTTCTGTAGCTGAAACATTTACTGTGTTGAATTTCTGAGGAATTGATGGGGCCTTTGTAGCTGGAGCATTTATGGTGGTGGGTTTCTGAGGAGCTGATGGGACTCTGGTACCTGGAACATTTGTGGTGGTGGGTGTCTGAGAAGTTGATGGGGCTCCAGTACCTGGAACATTCACTGTGGTGGGTTTATGAGGAGTTGATGGGGCTTCAGTGCCTGGAACATTTTCTATGATGGGTTTCTGAGGAGTTGATGGGGCTTCAGTACCTGGAACATTCACTGTGGTGGCTTTATGAGGAGGTGATGGGGCTTTAGTACCTGGAACATTCACTGTGGTGGTTTTCTGAGGAGCTGATGGGACTTTCGTACTTGGAACACTTGCCATTGAAGGCTTCTGAACTGTTGGCATGCCCTTAGAAATCTGGGAATTTTCTGCGGAAGAGAATTGTACAAAAATTAGCTAAATAATGCTGTCAAGTTAAGATTTAGGAACCAACTGCTTGCTCTGTGACTTCTCCCTTTCTTCCTAAAAACACCTAAATTTGACATTTAGGAAAGCAAGTCTTATTGTGAATTTCCCAAGGACCTGAAATGCCACATTGTTTTTGCTCTGATATAAATGATACCCACAGCCAGTTAAAGTGGGTTTGCACCAAAGTAGTACTGAGGTTCGTAAACTGTTTTCTGTGTAAAGAAAGGAAACCAAAGTCAGAGTTGGTAGTAATCTCAGCCTGTGACACACCCCAAATTGAGATGTTTTCTCTCACAAAATGTCTTCCTTTGCTTATGCCAAGACCAAAGAACAACACTGGACAGACAGAGATAATCACAACATAGTTCCTTTTTCCAATGCTTTCTGGCATGTTAGCGACCTCGGAAACGTCTTTGCTTTACTTCTTTTTTCACATAATAAAGTCAACCTGAATAAAATAACTTTTTCCTCTTGTGCTGGCTACCAACTTTACATATCCTAATTTAGTTCCTCCTTGGATTTTAGGTCAGGTAACAAATATCTGAATTTGCAGCTTCCGTTAAGATCCTATTACGAGAATCACAAATCTAAAAACTTGGCACAATTTTAGGTCTTCGGTGCCTTTTTGACTTCGCGTGGCTTGCAAATTCCTTCCTAAGGCAGCGCCGAGTAGGGCGACCCATTTCACCACACACTAGAAACTGTGGTCAAGTTCTCTAATTCTGTTAAGCTTCGGTGTTCTCATGTGTGCAATGAAGATAAAAACAAAGCAGATTTTATGACATTATTGTAAGGAAGGAGAGGTATAATTGAGGTAAGTTATTCCCCACAGTTCTTGTCCCTGAAGCAACACATTTTAGCATAGTGCCAGTTCCACCAACAGACGTTTTGCAACATGCACTCACAAGTTGTGTGTCCTTTACTTCTGCTTCCTGTATCTACCTCAAATGACACTGGAAAAAGGATAAGGCACATCAAATACCTAGCCAGTGGCACAGTACTTAGGCACTCAAAAAATGATAGACGGTGCTCTTAGTGTAAGTAAAGCTTTTACATGGGTTTTTCCTCTAAGATGCTCACATGTAAAATTTATCCTTTGTTCCACCATGTTAGTTCTCATTTTTGACCCAGGGGGCTTAGGTGCTAGTGGAGCTTAAGTTTCCTAGAAAGTGCTTCTCCGGTTACCTCTTTGTTATTTGGTGTCTAGTTTAATTCCCTCGCCATCAGAAAGCGCGCTCCGAATTATTTCAGTCTGCTGAGATATACTGTGATTTAGAGCCCAGAATACGGTCAATGTTCCATGCACCCTTGAAAAAAAAAGTTTTTCAGGGTTCCGTGCTCTTAAGAGCACTGAATGAAATACGCTTATATGAAAATATATCAGTTTTTTAAAGTTTACCTGTTGCTTCTATATTCCTTTTGGTTGCTTGTTCTATCAGCTATTGAAACAGATATGTAGAATTCTCAAACTATAATCATGGATTTGTCTATTTTTCTTTCTGTCCATTTTTAACAATGTGTGGATTGAAGCTTTTTTTCAAGTGTTCATAGATCGTAGATTGTGATAGATTCCTGTTGAACTGACCCCTTTGTCATTATGTACTCTCTTACCTTACGTATGCCTTAATACTAATAGAATTGCATGAGCTGTTTTTATTTATTTATTTATTTTTGGTAATTTTTTGCAAAGTATATTTTTCCATCTTTTACGTCTGACCATTCAGTGTTCTTATCATTAAATTGGGTCTCTTGTAAAGCAGATAGTTTTTTGTTTTTTGTTTTTTAAATCCAGTCTGGCAATCTTACTCAAATTACACTTAGTATAATTACTGATACAGTTGGGTTTATATCAAACACCTGACTCTTAGTTTGCCATTCCACCCATCATTTTATGTTTCTCTTCCTCTCTTGTTTCTTTTTGGACGAACTATTCATTAACATTCCCTTATTAGCTTATGATTTCTACATTCTGTCACTATTATTTTCATGACGGCCCCAGAGAGCATGGCATGCATTAGACTAGAGGTCAATTATGCAAATTAACATCTTTACCACTTTTTAGTATTGCCAGAACCTTGTAACATTTGAATTCAATTTACCTCCTTCTGTCTTTTGCTCACTTGCTATTACACATTTGTATTTGACATAGAAGTCACATCCCAGGAGGCACTACGTTCACTGTTTTGTAGAGTCCATGGTCGTGTATATAATCTTGGTAGCGTTCTTCATTTCCTTTTGCATTTTCCTGTTTTACTTGGGATTATTTTCATTCTGCTTGAAGGACTAGTTTTACTGTGTCATTCGGTGCAGGTCTGGTCTGCTGGAGACAAGTTCCCTTGGTTTTCATAGGAGAACATATCCGTTTTGCTTTCAGTCTTAAAGGATGTATTCACCAGGGAAAGAGCCCACGGTGAGCAGTTCTCCTTTACTTGAAGGATTTCTTCTTGTTGTCTTTGGTTTCCATAATTTTTGTCGAGAAGTCCGTGATCAGTTGTCGCTCCTTTGAAGATAATGTGTCTCTTTGTCTCTTGGTACTTTTATCATTATTTTAAGTTTCCAAAATTTTTGCTATGAGATGCCTGGAAATGGTTTTATTTATATTCTGTTTAGAGTCCGGAGAACTTTTGCAATATGTTGGTGTATTTCATCAGTTTTGGAACAGCGTGTCATTTCTCTGAATATTTCTATTCCTATTTATCTCCTTCTCTGTCTCTCCTCCTTAGCTAACATAGGTTAGAACAGTTTCACATGTCAAATATCTCCTAAAGTTGTATCTTTATTTTACATTTTCCCCCCTCTTTGTGCTTCTGGGCATTATTAATGAATCTTCCTTCCTGTTCCTAACACTGTTTCCTGCTGTGTCCAAATCACTGTGAAACCTATCTATCATGCTCTTCATTTCGGATTTTGTATTTTTCAGCTGTAGAAAGTCTACTCCATTTTTACAGATTCCAGTTCTTTGTTGAAATTCTCTATTTATCTTTTCCTTTAATACCTTAAACATATTAGTCACTTATTTTAAAGTCCTTGCCTGCTAACTCAATTATCTAGATCTCCTTTATCTGGATTTACTTCTCCCCGGTTTGGTTATAATTTCTTGCTTCTCACCATGCCTAATAACTTGTTTATTGTATTATAGATATTTGTATCTAAAACATTCAGAAGCTATGATCTTCCAAAGACAGGTCCCCTTTTCTGATAGGCAGACTGGTAATGGAGGTGATCACCTCCTCAGCCCATGAGGAACTGAGATGGGTCTCAGCCTCAGTAAGGCTCAGTCTATTCTACCAATGCCTCCGATCCTTGGGGATGGCCCCTGTGGGCTTTTCCTGGACAACCTGGAAGATCTTTGTTTCCTCATCGTTGGGAAACTGTGGGGGATCCCAGGTCTGTCCTTCAGAGTCCCCAGCCCAACAATCCAGCCTCCTTCCCCACACAGCTTCAAAATGGTCACAAATATCTTAAGGGGGAGACTGGCTGTGTGCTTGATCCAAGCTTCTTCCTCAGACAGGTATTCATTGCTCAAATACCATGAAGATCTGAGGAATTTCATTTTGTACTTTGGAAGCTCTGGGTCTAACACCCCAGTCTCCCCTGCAGCCCAGAAATCAGCAAATGACCTTTTGGAGAAACCAGCACTGCATGTGAGGACCTCAATTTTCCATGTATTTTCCTAATCCACCAGAACCATTAAAAGCTTTGCCCATTTCTTGGGGCACCTGCGTAGCTCAGTCGGTTAAGCGTTCAACTTGGGCTCAGGTCATGATCTCGTGGTTTGTAGGTTCAAGCCACGCTGGGCTGACAACTCAGAGCCCGGAGCCTGCTTCGGATTCTGTGCCTCCCTCTCTCTTTGCCCTTTCCCTGCTCATGCTTGGTCTCTCTCTCTCTCTCTCAAAAATAAGTAGACATTAAAAAATAATTTAAAAATACATAAATAAAAGCTTTGCCCACTTCTCTCTTTCCTGGCAGTGGTTTTTTTTATGTGAGTTGCGACGAATCCCCAGCCCAGGTGTACCTCAGAACATCTTGCCTTCACTCGCCACCCCCAGGAATTCGAGTTCATGCAGTCCTCCTTGTTCCCAGGACTTGTATCTTATGCCTTTAAAAATATGACTTAAAAGGGGGCCTCTAGGTGGCTCAATCGGTTAAGTGGCCATCTCTCGAATTTCAGCTCAGGTCATGATCTCACAGTTCATGAGTTCGAGCCCCGCATCAGGCTCTGTGCTCTTGGTGTGGAGCCTGCTTGGGATTCTCTCTCCTCCTCTCTCTCTTTCTGCCCCTCCCCTGCTCTCTTTCTCTCTCCCTCTCTCAAAAAATAAAAATGGGGGTGCCTGGGTGGCTCAGTCGGTTGAGCGTCCGACTTCAGCTCAGGTCACGATCTCACGGTCCGTGAGTTCGAGCCCCGCGTCGGGCTCTGGGCTGATGGCTCGGAGCCTGGAGCCTGCTTCCGATTCTGTGTCTCCCTCTCTCTCGGCCCCTCCCCCGTTCATGCTCTGTCTCTCTCTGTCTCAAAAATAAATAAACATTAAAAAAAAAAATTAAAAATAAATAAATAAATAAATAAAATGAATTTAAAAAATATGACTTAAAAAAATGGATCCAGATTTGGCAGTTATGGTAATAGAAACATTAGCCTACCATGGCCTACTTGGGCACTATCCTAGAGTTGTAAGCTCTAACTAACTGATGATTTAATAAAGCAGGGTAAAGTAACCATGACATGTGTCAAATAGATTAAGGGGGAAAAAAACCACATATCAAACCTCACCCATAATTAAATTAACTCAAACAATAAAATGAAATGTTCACTGCTTATATTGTCTCATCTCCACATCATAATAACCATGCTCATTAACTGTGCAGAGAACCAGCACAATGATGCAATATGGGTAGGAGAGTAAATTGCTACATTTTCTTTGGAAACAGTGTTGATAACATCTATCAAAAGTTCAAATGCGTATACCTTTGCTTCAGTAATTACACTGCAAGGAATTTATTGTACAAAATGTACTTGCCCACACGTGCAATTCCAGATGTGTAATATTCCTTGCAGCATCTTTTGTCATAATAATTTACAAAGCAAACTAGAATCAAAAACTAAATTCCCCTCAACAGGTTAAATAAATGATACATCCATACAACAGCTATGATTAAAAAAATAAATGTTGTAAAAAAATATGCGTATGTATGTTTATTTTCTAGAATCGAACATGAAAATTTGTGAACAGCGGTCACTTCTGAGGGTTTACTTCTCATTTTATACTAGTCTGCATGGTTTCACTGCTCTGTTAATGTACACCATTTATAACACAAACCTACTTTTCACAAACACTGATATTTAAAAATCCATGCCAATGCAATTCCAAGTATAATTATAAAAGCATTTGCTTGAGTTATATCAGCATTCAAACATGACACTGCTAAAACAAATACCGCCTACTGGAACTACTATCTAGATCCTAGATAGTCTAACTATCTAACTTTCCCTCCTAACTGAATAAAATAAGCCACCCTACGGACCTTTGTATTAATATTAACTCATTGAAAGTAATATGGTAAGAAGTAGCAAACTTAAGCTAATTCACTATAGCATGAGACATTACGGTGTGTGTGTGTGTGTGTGTGTGTGTGTGTGCACGCGTGTGTATTTGTATATGCTGTGTGTGTATATGTATGTATTTATTTATACATTATCATATGTTCTCCATATCAGTGGTTCTTTCTTTCTTGGAACCCATAGACTCTTCTGAGGATCTGATAAAAAACTGTGTCCCCCAGAAAAATGCAGATATGCCCACGTACAACATCGTACATTCATTTCTCAGGGGGTTCATGGAATCTCTGTAGCCCACATATAGTCCTAAAGGTAAAAATAAAACAAAAACATAACTATGCAAACTGATTACCTTTGCATTCAGGGGGCAGGCCACTCCATGCTCCTTGGTCATCTTTGACAGTACAATAAATAGAGTTCTCTCCGATCAGGGTAAAGCCTTGATTACACTGATATTTTACAGACTGTTGATACACATAGGTTTTCCGTGGATTTTGAATGATTCCGTTGCTAATTTCTTGTGGTTCTGGACAAACAATTTCTTTAAAAAATTCCAACATATTTTAAATTAATAAAACTGCCAAGGTATTTTTACATAAGACTAAGATATGTTAAATTATTTTAAAGAATTAAAAATCTAACATTTCTCTAAATTCAGCATTATCAACAAGGGATGCTTATAAATACATATTAAGTAACGAGAATATATTTGGAGCTTTGGATGCAAATGTTGTAAAACATGAATGCTAACTTTGAGACCAATGTATAGAAATAAGATTTAGAACAGGGGTGCCTGGTTGGCTTAGGCATTTAAGCATCTGACTCCTGATCTTGGCTCAGGTCATGATCTCACAGTCTGTGGGATCTCGCTCTGCATCAGGCTCTGCTCTGACAGCATGGAGCCTGTTTGGGATTCTCTCTCTCTCTCTTCCCTTGTCTAAAACCCCTTCCCTGCTTGCTCTCTCTCTCAAAATATATTAAAAATAAAAAAAGAAAGAAGATTTAGAACATATATGTAAAGCAAAAATTACAATAAAGTCTGCACATATTCCAGATCAAATTGTGCTAGAAAAAAGTAAATACTGCCCGAGTTCAGAAGTAAAAGCAGGACAGAGATTTTAAGGAGGATATGGAACTTGAATTTAATACTGAGATGTACCCTTCTGCAAAGACAGCAGAGAAGAGGGCATTGCTCTTTATTCCAGGGGAAAATGATGCTAAATGAAAGGAGCTTAGAAGTCAAGTGGCGGGGTGCCTGGGTGGCTCAGTCGTTTGAGCTTTTGAGACTTCAGCTCAGGTCATGATCTCATGGTCTGTGAGTTTGAGCCCCGTGTCGGGCTCTGTGTTGACAGCTCAGAGCCTGGAACCTGTTTCAGATTCTGTGTCTCCCTCTCTCTTTGCCCCTCTCCCACTCACGCTCTGTCTGTCTCTGAAAAATGAATCAACCTTAAAAAAAATAAAGAAGTTAAGTGGCAGACTTGGGAAATACGAATAGATCATTTTGACAGAGCAAAATACCTTAAATGTCAGGATCACATTTTAACCTTTAGGATAAATTTTTTTAAGCATGTATTGACTCACAGCCTTTTACTTCACGTAAATTTATTGAGCAGCGGAATATGTCAAACAAATACAAGCAGAGTCTCTCTGGTTATACTATAAAAACAGACCTTTCTCTAGAAGTTACCCTGATTAAAAAAACAATGCAATGGTTCCACATTCTCTAGAGCCATGACATTGTTTGTTATTTTTTTCCCTTGAATCAGGAAAGCAATGTGATCACCTGTATACATCGAGCGGCCTTAAGTAACCAGAGAATACTAGAAAATTTATAAATTACTTTTAGGCCATCAATCAAAGCAAGGAGCAAAAACAAGTTAGTCTGCTTTGCTCTGGGCTTGGGTGTCTGATAACAACACATATCACCATCGGTACAGTTCAGATATTTTCCGAGTGCCTAATGCATACCAGGCATTGTTCTAGAAACAGAATTGCAAAACTAAAGAAGATATTAAGTCCTGGGTCTTCAAGCAGAGTGACAAAAAAGATTTTAATTTGACCTTTAATTAAATACAAAAGATTTTAATTTTAACACAGGATAGGGAGACTTTCGGCAGAAGTGTGTTCCGTGGTGTGGAAAGAGAGAAGAAGGACAGTTAACCAGCTGGAAGGTCAGGAGAAACTTCTAGAAGGACTATCAAAGCAAACCCTCAATAAGAAAAAAAAGAGAAGTCCTGCGATTGAAGGGGCCAAAGGACACTCCAGGCAGAGGCAGTCACAGAAGGAAAGCGGGAGGGCAGTGAGCGTGGGTACAGCGTGAAGTATGAGGGCAAGACATAAGCACGAAGTAGGAAGGCCACGGCTAGCCTTGTATGCTTCACCAAGGAGTCTGGACGTTGTAAGTGACGAGGAGACAAGGATCAGCTTTAAGAAGGAAGAGATGAGACACATTTGTGTTTCAGATGCATCACTCTGGGTAGCGTGTGGACGAAATATTACAAGAATAGAGGATGGGGCCATTGCGAACAGTGTCACTTTTGAGCTCAGGCAAGTGGGGACTCTTGCCCTAGCTCCCACACTTTATTTTCTTTTTAAGTTTTATTTATTTTGAGATAGATGGGGTGGGGAGGGGCAGAGAGAGAGACAGAGAGACTCCCAAGCAGGCCCTGCACCATCAGCACAGATGTGGGGCTCAAACTCACGAACCACGAGATCATGACCTGAGCTGAAGTTGGATGCTGAACCAAGTGAGCCACCCAGACGCCCCTGGCTCCCACACTTTAAAATGCCACAATTTAAAATGCCACGCTGTGGCCCTCCTCTGACTGTGCCTCTCCTTACCGGGTGGGATATCTGCAGGGCACGAAGGCGTGCTCACTGCGAGCTCCCCCTCCACTCCCGCTGTAAATCATGCTCTAGGAACTGGCCCAGAATTCCCTGTGCCAGCACCCTTTGCAGGGCCTGAAAGGTCCCTTCTCCTGGTCTGTATTCTACTTTTTTTTTTTTTTAATATGGAACACTTCACAAATTTGTGTGCCATCCTTGAGCAAGGGCCACGTTAATCTCTGTATCGTCCCAATTTTAGTATATATGCTGTGGAAGCAATCACATGGTCCCGATTGTTGAGAATGGTCTATACTGTCGATATGTACATCTGCAGCCCAAAGTTCAGTGGAGTGGGAAAAAAAGGTCACAGGGCGCATGGCTTGGGTGTGTGGGCCGAGTGGTCCATTGACAGGCATCAGAGACTTCTCACAGCGACAGAAGGGGATACCTATTTGAGACAGATTGGGTCTTAGGTCACGAACCTCCATTTAGATTTGCTCTGGGCCCTTGAAAATGTTAGGAGTGGCCCTTACTGCAAGAGTCCAGATGAAGGATAATCAACCACACAGAAGTCATACAGATGGAGGATAAGACACAGGTTTGGAAGTATATTAAGGAGATAAAGCAAAACGATTTAGTGATTAGAAGTGGGAGGTGAAGATAATGGGATGGGTCTTGGATGGCAGATATTATACAGATATATTCCAGGATTGCAGGGGATAGCAGTTCACTAAAGGTACTTCTGAAAAAAGGAAACATTGGGAAGGGCACCCGGGTGGCTCAATCGGTTGAGCGTCCAACTTCTGCTCAGGTCATGGTCTTGCGGTCCTTGGGTTTGAGTCCCACGTCGGGCTCTGAGCTGTTAGCTCAGAGCCTGGAGCCTGCTTTGGATTCTGTGTCTCCCTCTCTCTCTCTGCACCTCCCCTGCTCACACTCTGTCTCTCTCTCTCTCTCGCTCTCAGAAATAAACAATAAAAAAAAATTTTTTTTTAAAAAGAAAAGAAAACATTGGGAGAAAGATAAGAAAACAGATCCTTCTGACATTGAAGCTTCATTCAGAAAGGACCAAGCACTACCGAAGTTTGATGTATAACAAGGACACATCTTGACCTTAACCTTTTCTTTCCTTCCTCAATCTACACGCTGACATTAAAGCACTCTGGTGTGTCCAGAGGCCACGGTTGTGTACTTAAGGTGAGGCAGCTCACTGTTTAAGAATGTGTATTTTCCACTTCATCCTTTGGCATTGTCCAAACAGAAAAATTAAGTCACATGGAAAATCAGAATCAGAGCCTAAAAGAACTGGGCTTTATAGGGATAGCTGAAGGCACAGGTTTTTTTTTTTTAGGAAAAAGGGCTCCTTTTTTGCAAGACACAGGTGTCTGTGGTCGCTGAACTGCGAAATGGATAGAACAATCAAAGAGGAAAACAGGAACCCCAGTCAAAGAGGAAAATGGAGTTCAAGTTACCAGACAGGGAGTAGGACTGTGGCCCAGCCCCGGCCAAACGTGAAGAGAAAGTGTGTTTGCAGTGCAGAAGCTCTACTGTGCTGGGTTATGTGCTTGGTGTCCACATGTCTGTGAAGTTCCTGACAGCAGTTGCTTGTGAAGATCGCAGCCTCAGACCGGGAGACTGCTTGTCCAGACTCCTGGACAAGTTGTCTGTGTCAGGAAAAAAATACAGTCTGGTTCCTCTTTGCCGTCCAAACTTACTCTAGTATCATGTACAACATCCCCTGCTGGATGGTAGAAATGGGAAAGATGGTGGGGGCAGTAATGCTAAAATTTTCGAAGTAATAACAACGAGACAAAGACGTAGCAGAGAGAGGAGGGTGGAGTGAGCGCAAGGAGGGTGTGGGTGTGATCAGCTTACTCCTGTAAGCTCTTGGCTGGCAATTTATTTGTCTTCATATCAACTGACCCCACACATTGCCTCCTACAGTGTGCCCATCAATACGCGCTGGACAAATTACGCTAAGTCTATTCTAGTTTCCTGCTCCTAATAACACCAAAAACTTGAACTTAGCAATGATTTTAGCAAAGATGGGAGAAATAAAGCCTACATTTTAAAAGTTTTTAAGAAATGTTTATTTATTTTTGAAAGAGAGAGAGAGAATGAGACAGAGACAGAGACAGAGACAGAGAGAAAGGCAGAGAGAGAGGCAGAGAGAGAATCCCAAGCAGGCTGTGCACTGTTAGCATGCAGCCCGATGTGGGGCTCAGTCTCACGAACCGTGAGATCATGACCTGAGCCAAAGTCAAGAGCCAGAACTCAGCCAACTGCACCCACTCGGGTACCCCTCAAGTCTACATTTTTAAATGCTACATTTTTTCTTAAGAAGAAAAAAGAAATATGTTCCATGGATTTTACCCCTCTCAATTTTCAGGAGACCTATGTCTAGAGTGGATATAAATTTGGCTTGATACATGTATTTATGATATTATTTCTATGCCCTACCTCCCTTTTAGCAGATAAGATCTGCTCAAGTGCAGAAATCATATTTCTTCTATATTGTATAACCTTATTTCTCTAATGATGAAAAATAAATCACACTTGAAAACATTTATTGATAATTAGCTCAGCTCATAATCCCACAAGAGGCAGATAGGCAACACTGGGTTTTAGAAAAATAATGGATTTGAATCCAGAAGTCTGGGTTAAATGCCTTCTCTTGCCACTTATGTTGGGATGTAGGGTCAGATCATATAGATTCTCTGATAAAAAGTATTTTAATCCATAAAATTAAAAATTGTGGGGGAAGAAAAACTCTGTATCTATTTTGCTTGATTGTTAGAAGGAAAGGTAGGATAATGTACGACTGAGCACAATACATATCTCAGTTTGTTGGCTTGTGTGTTTGTGTGTGTGTGTGTGTGTGTGTGTGTGTGTGTTTGTTTTGGAGTTTGTTGGGTTTTAATCCTTTATCTCCATAACTAATAAAGTAAGAAACATTACTGATAAAGTTGCTAAGACATTCCTACATTGGAAAGTAAGGGTACTACAAATATACACTGTGGATAATTCTTAATGAGAGAAAGTAACGCAGGTGCGCCTGGGTGGCTTAGTCAGTTAAGCACCGACTCTTGGTTTCGGCTCAGGTCATGATCTTCCAGTTTCATGAGTTCAAGCCCTGCATCCAACTCTGCGCTGACAACACAGAGCTGCTTGGGATTCTCCCTCTCCCTCTGCCCACCCCACCCCCACCACTTGCGCTGTCTTCGTCTCTCTCAAAAATAAATAAACAAACTTAAAAAAGAAATAAGAGCGTAATTTACCACTGATTATTCAGCCTTACCACCAGAGCACTTAGGTTTTTTTCAGTCTTACCTTCGCATTTTGGCAATGGGTCACTCCACTCCACAGCCTGGTCTGCAAGGGAACAGTAACTAGAAGCTGAACCTACTAGCCTATACCTAAAACAATGAATGGAGAGAAAAGTTAGGTCTCATCCACACGTGTTTGACTTCGTTTAAATTCTCCAGAATTATCACCTTAAAATATTTACTATCCCCGTAGATGGAGACGAGACAATAGCTGATCAAGGTTTACATGGGAGTGTAAAGGAAAAGAAAAATTTACTTTTAAAAAGGTGATATCCAAACGAAAAAAAGGTAGGAGACAGGCAAAACATTTTTGATTTGGGTGGAGTCCGTGTGAGAAAACATGAAAGTGTTTTGAAACATTTTACAGTGATACAGATGTTTGGATATTTTATATTTCTGAATGCTAAACGATCAATAAGGCGTTCACAGAATAACAGAACATATTTTAAGGGTTCAAAGTACTCCCCAGATTTGATATTAATCATATTAATGATCCAAACGTCTCTGTTTCGTACAGGAGACAAGTGATGCTGGTATTTTTATTTTCTAAAGAGCAGGGGGACACACACACACACACACACACACACGGAGTAAAATATCATAATTCAATGTGCAGATATTCAATGAGAAAATGAACATAAAGTTTCCAGAAGTGTCTGAGACACTGATGATACTCAATGAATGAGTTCCTCTTCCGTACATATGGGACTTAGAAAAGACCTCAGGGCAGAATGGTATTTCCACACTAGGAATAAATGTCTTTAACACACCATACTTTCTAACAGGCCATTTGCATATAGAAGAAAATATGGTAAATTTAGGCAAATTAAGGACTGGTTTCATTTGAACCATTGAAGGACTTAATTTCTGCAAGTGCAAACATGTTTTTCTTCCTTCGCCAATCACATTTAAAACGTTCTAGTGAATCATAGACGTACTGAAATCTAGCAATTGAGGGAATTTGATGTTACAAGAAATTGTCTTTTCTTGCCCCATTTTATTACACGTAACTGTGATGAGCTCATGATAAAAGATCTTTGAGCAGAGGACTCGTTTTATGGAGACTAGCTTGAAAACACTGACCACAAATGTAAACACTTACACCTTCCATCCTGTTTTCACACTAATTAAATATAAATACAAACTATGCCCAGACGTACCCTGTGTCACACGAGAAGAAAATAGATGCACCATATGATATGTCAGTTGTTATACTGACATGACCATGTGTTATATCTCCAGGAGTAGGACAGGATTTTTCTAGAAGAGAGCACAAATTTATTTTTTCATTAGATTATCAGGCACATCTATGCAAATGCATTGTCACTTCTTATCCATAGACGTTTCATACCCTGCTTTCATATGGTAAGTTTCAAATAACATATTTAGAATATACACTCATTACATCTGAGGTGGCCTTAAACTAATTAAATGTGAAATGTGTGAGTTAATTAATATTCCTATCTCACGAGTATTTAGTTTGCCTAATTTAAAATAAAATTAATGGTTCTTTTCAGAAATTCTAAATAATGACAGGCACACGTAGACTTCTGGCATGAATGAAGGAAGAAATACTATTTCCTCAAATACCGTGTGATTGAGAATACTCTGTAAAATTATACTCACTTTTACAAAATTCATCTGGTGTGGACCACGTAAAATTCTGAAGGCAAGTTAGTTTGTCTGAGAGAGTTTGGTTCCTTCTGTAGCCCGGACGGCAATCGTATTCCACAACGAAACCCTCGGGGAAATAATTCTGTTTGCTAAAAGACCTCTTGAGGGATGCAAAACGTAGCCTGGGTGGAACATCGCAGCTACCTGAAAGTATGAACAAAAGCAACAACATAGGTAACATCAGTTTGTTTTATAATCTATATTTAATTATCCAGAATTATTTGATCCTTTACATCACGCCTTTTTCTGTACTTCTTTGTACATATTTGGTATTTGACCATATTAATATGACTATGACATTTACAGCACATCGAGCATATTCACACGTATGCTTATGAAGTAAATTGGGTATGTAGATGTCACTATGCCCACAATGCAAGAAGTAGAACCCATTTAAACTGCTGGCACAGTTCTGGCACTGACGCTTATTTGCCCTATGGAGGATGGGGAGGAGATCAGATGAAAACCAGTATTTCCAGACTCCTGGGCTAATGTCCTGGACAATGACAATACCAGGGACAGTAATAGCTAATATTTGTTGAATACTTCTAAATGTCTTATACATGTAAAAACTCATTTAATCCTAACAACCCAGGAGGCCAAGGATCAGATGGGCCAATAATGTACATAAAAGTATTAACTGTAAATGTCTGGGCAATTGTGAATTTGGAGAAGCATGGGATCGTGGAAGGGACATTAGATGTCTAGTCCAAAGGCTCAAGTTCGGACACTGGCTCTCGTGCATAAGAACTGCTGATCTCAAGAAGTTATCTCACTTCTGGGGGACTGTTTTCCAGCTGTAAAATGGGGGGAAGAGTCCCCACCCAACTCAATATATGTAGAAGGGTTATAAACTCTAAAACTTGATACATGCTCAAAGGCCTACTTACTTCAACACACTGCCTTCTGAAATCATGGATACGTAAAAACAAAAAGTTAAAGCTGATTTCACACCTGGTTGCAAAAAACACTTGTGGCAAGTCCTGTATTTATGTACCTTCTATTACTGCAGGTTGTCCAAAGCTAGGAACCAAGTCTTACCTTTATGTTTACTTGTATATGTCAAAGCTAATGCAGGACTATTCCTCTAATGATAGATTTGGAGGTAAAAACAGAGAACTTTTTAAAACACCACCACAGAGTGGTATTCGCTAAGTCCTACCTTCCAAAACGAAATTTAAGAAAACAGACCTCTGTTACGTGTCTCAAGGTGATTGCCAAACATATATAATTTACTTCCTACGTTGTAACTATTGTTTATTTTCTCTATTATTTCAGGAGGTACAGCATTAGGGGGAAACAACAACAAAAACAAAAAAAAAAGCCCACAAAAAAACAAAACAAACAAACAAAAAACAACAGAAACCCCAAACCTGTTAACGAAGAAGCAGGACCTATTCTGGGAAGTAATGACAGTCAATTAGCTGCAGGGTAAAGTGCCAGCTATACCCTGGGGTTTAATAATGCTTGAAAACTATCAATTACCAGTCACTGCGAAGAGGGATAAAATTAAGCTAACAAGATACATTCCATTCCCATAACTTACATACAAAAAAATTAAGAGCTTACGGTTACAAAATGCTGCCACCTCCGACCATTGATTGTTACTGAGACAGATCACGGAGTCTGGCTTGCCAGGGACTTTTACAAAGCCTTCATTACATTTGTATGTTACTGTGGTTCCTTCAGGAAAACTCTTAAGATCACGATCACTCAGAGTTGGGTGGGCATTAGGTACCTCTGGGGGCAAGCTGCAGTCACCTAGGGAGAAAAAAAGAAAGAAAAAAAGCACTGAAGGAATTAATACTTTTCAATTCACAGCAACATACCTTTTCCCAGAGGAGTAAGGGAAGCGGCAAGGGCTTTTGATACACATGTAACAGTTCCATCCAGCGCTGAACTTCCAAGTTCCATCCAGGAACTTGCTAGGCTGCCATTCTTGTCAATTAATTCAGTGCTAAAATAAGGAAGGAACCCCTTCCCTTCAGTATTTTGTTTGTAAAGTGGTTTAGAACACGCATACAGTCGCTAAGCGCACAATGAAGACAGACGCCCCCTCCGGACGTTACTACCCAAAGAAGACGCGCAAA
This sequence comes from Lynx rufus, assembly GCF_022079265.1. Classification (NCBI taxonomy): domain Eukaryota; kingdom Metazoa; phylum Chordata; class Mammalia; order Carnivora; family Felidae; genus Lynx; species Lynx rufus. The sequence continues at coordinate 28,396,141 of NW_025814829.1, read as the reverse complement.
CTTGTAGCGTCCCGTGTAGCACCCAACTGTGTAAGAGGTGAGAGTGGTCAACTCTTTGGCCACCCACCCTTAAAGAGATGTTTTGGGGGGGAGGGGAGGCTGAGCATTCACTCTTTGAGCCCTGCCCTTTGGGTTCCCCGTGTTCGTCTGCTCCGCAGACTCAGCCCGCGCTTCCTCAACCGTCCACGCCTCACTCCTAAAGCCACGCGAGCTGGGGGCCGGCACCGCAAGACCCCAAAACTTGCAGTTTAGCAGCGGCGATCCTCACCCTGTCCCCAAGGGGTCGTGCTAGTGGGAGCTCTGAGCCTCAAGGGTAGAGGATTACGGGAACAATTACCCGTGCCCGCATTCCTCACCTCCCCTGGGTCCCCAGACTTCCCGGTCTCCGCGGAGACGGATCCAGCCCCTCCCACGCGGACTAAGGGTTCACCCAGGGGGGCTGCCCCCCCCCCACCCGGGTCCCCCGCTCACCCTGCGCGGCGGGTGGACACAGCAGCAGCAGCAGCAGCAGCAGCAGCGGCACGCTTAGCCCGCCAAGGAAACGCAGCGCTGCGGGGACGCTCCGCCGCGCGGGACCCATGGCGCGCGGGGACGGGGACCCGGAGCGAGTCCAAGCGGCTCCAGCAAGGAGCAGTAAGTAGCAGCAGCGCCCGAAGGTTCCGCCGGGCGAGTTAAATTAGCGCCTGGGCGGGGCTGGCGCTCTGAATCACCAAGGGTGGGGCAAAGAGACGGGTGGGGGAGTTTGCTGCACCAGGTGCCTGGCAGGGCGAGGGCGAGGGCGGGGGCTCTCGCGTCACCCGCCCCCAGGGATCCCAGACTTGGAAAGGCGGATAAGGGGCCGGGAGAGGGGCTCGCTTTTTCTCTTTGCTGGGGTGGGGCCTGCGGTGAGCTCCCATCTGCAAATGTAAATATCTGCCTTTCAAGTAAAAAACTGGGGGGAACGGAGGAGAAGCGAGTGGCGTTGGCTTGGTTTCCCAGGAATCTCAGTTAGGTTACCAGGAAAGTAAGCGGTCTTGAGGCGGAAAGGAAGGTGCCTTGGATTCGGAGGTAGCTCTTGGAGGCTGAGAGAGTGCCCGCCCAGGGACCTGGTGCCTTCAACTAGAGGTCTGTCAAATGCCAACCAGAATAGGAAAAAAAAAAAAAAAAATGTTGTGTGGTCTCCCAGGACGGTCCCTAATCTGAAAACTGCAAGTGGGAAATGGCCCAAGAAAGGTCGAGCAGCACAGCAAGGAGTGGCCATTGTTCATACTATGCTTGGGCGGGAATCACTTTCCTCGCCAGCGTTCTCATTTACCAAGGACAGCTCATGAATTCCACTTTGGGACGATTTCAGTCCGACTGCTGGGAGAAATTCACCATCCTGCGGGTGTGTGTGTGTGTGCGTGTGTGTTGGGTGGGGAGAAAAATGCCGAAACAGAAACCAAACGCCAGAAAACGAAATGATAGGGTGGTGGTTTTAAGAGGAAAGTTTGTTGGAAGACTTTACGTGTATGCCAGTGCTTTGCGATACTAGCTACACATTGGAATCACGTGGGTAGCTTTTAAAAATTCCAGATGCTCAAACTGCCCCTCAGACTAGCTAGATTAGAATCTCTGGGGATCGGAAGGGGGCAGCAGGATGATTTAGAGCATTCCAGGTGATTCCACTGGGCAGCAGTTTGAGAAACACAAATCTGTATGGTGGTGGTCAGAGAAATGATCCCCCCGGGACTCCCACCCTCACCAGGCCAGCACTGTCCCTGTCAGAAACAGGAAAGGACATTGATGGAAAGGCTGGTTACTCCTCTTCATGGAGAGTAACCCCAAGAACATTTTCCTTTAGTAATTCACCTGGATCTGGTTAGCAGAGGCCTACCCTAGGTTTTCCTATTCCCTCAAATACCTTACCTTGTTAGGTGAAATCCTTGACTTGGAAATGTGCCTTGGTCTGTGGACCAGCTGTGGGGAGGTATTTGTGGCATCCTGTCATGATACTCTTTCCTAAATGCTTTTGATCACTCTTTTTATGTTAGTACGAGATTTATAAGAAGGAAAACAACAGTTTCGACAATACCAGTTTCTCTGGCTCATGCTTAGTGTAGTGAACTGGATGAACCCAGTGTCACCCAGTGCTAGAACCAATTGTATGGGCATTCCAGGAAAGGAAGTCCTGTAGGCTTTCACGGAAACCTATCAGTATTAAAACATTCTAGAGTTTAGGGGCACCCAGGTGGCTTAGTCAGTTAAGCGTCCACTCTTGATCTCTTGGTTTGTGAGTTCAAGCCCTGAGTTGGAGTTGGGTTCTGTCCTGACAGTGCAGAGCCTGATTGGGATTCTCCCTTTCACCCTTTCTCTCTGTCCCTCCCCCGCTTCTGCACTCTCTCTTGCTCTCTCGCTCTCTCTCTCAAAATAAATAAACAAAACAAAACAAAAAAAAAAGCCCAAACATTGTAGAGTTTAGAAGTTGGGCAGGGACACTTAAAATTATCTACCGTGACCCTCATACTTGATATTAAAACACCTTGGTTTCACTCCCATATGTGAAATAAAAACAAAGTATATCAGGGCCCAGCAGTGTTCTGGAATTCATACCAGATCTTCGTGTATTCTCCCTAAGGGGCTCCCGTGACCTTAACCACCATCCCCTTCTGTCCTACATTTATAGGCAAATTGGTGTGAAAGGCAAGGTGGCATCATGAAAAAGATCTGATGGTCAAGGCCACTACCTTAAGACCTATCAGAAAACTTTGAGGCCTATTAGAACTTTCTGTTTATTAAGTGAATGTAATACCTGTTTATCCAGGAAAACAATGAGCTCTGAAAAGGATTTTCTAAAAAAGATCTTTAACACCCGCTTTAGCTCCACTCACCTTCCAAAATATTTTGTTCTCGATAAAAAAGAAAAAAAAAGGAACTTTTCCAAGAACAACTGGGTAATACTGTAACCACCCAAAATTTCAACATTTTGAGGGCAAAGGGAAAGAAAGGAATCCAGTACCCATTTACTCAATTTAGAAAAAAGATGCTATAAAAACCTATGCATTGAGAAAAATGAAATATGCAATTTGGTAAGTTACAAGGATTCTTTTAAACCATGGCTTCAGGGGTGCCTGGGTGGCTCAGTTGGTTATGCATCTGACTTTGGCCCAGGTCATGATTTCACAGTTCAGGGGTTTTGTGCTGACAGCCTGGAGCCTGCCCCGGATTCTGTGTCTCCCTCTCTCTCTCTCTCTGTCCCTTCTGCGATAGCACTCTGTGTCTCCCTCTCAAAGATAAATAAACATACCTACATAAATAAATAAATAAATAAATAAATAAATGTGTTCCAGACGCTTCATACACATTACCCCATTTTACTAACACCATTTCCAGAAGTGGAAATCACTGTCCACTTTTTCAGATGCTGAAAGGTTAAGTGAGTTTCCAGAATCCATGCAGCCAACAAGTGACCAGGCCCGAATCTACATCCGGTTTGTGTGATTCCAAAACCTATACTTCTCCAGTTCTACCACACAACATTCTTTTTATTGGGACCAGTTGGCAAAGATTTCTTCTAAAGAGAGGACACTGAATTAGGACCTTTGGGAGGTGCTTAGGGAATCCAGCTGCTTGTGGTGTCAACAGTTGACTCAAGTCTTCAGAACTGATCTTCCTGAAACTAGCTGTGTGTTCTCAGTGAGTCACTCTGCCCCTTAAGGCCTCATTCCCACTTTGACTTAGAAAGAGCATGGAGTGGAAATGAAATAGTCTCTGCAGAGCTTTCCAATTCCCAAATGGTAGGTTTGTGTCAGTAGGTCGACAACAGTTTTAAAAAATAGCATGTAGGTCTATGACTTTGGCAGAGGTTAGGGAACATGGCTGTCCCTCTGTCCCAGAAACCATACAATGACTAAATCAAAGACGTTTAATAAACTGAGGTGCACATAGTATTCCGAAGCGCATTAAGAAAGTGCCAAAACTTGCGTTCATGACTCTGTGATCTACGATGGAGGTGTTATGGGACAAGCGCTATGAGAATGCCAGAGCCAGTAGAGGGGGGGGGGGCGGGATCAAAAAGAGAGAAAAGACCATGGCCACCAGGGTGGAGGAGGCCAACGGCCTAGTGATTCAGCTAAATATGACGAATGAATATCATCAGTGCAATAGGGAAAAAAATATGAGAGGTGATAAGTATGGTATGAGCACATGTTTGCAGTCAGAACAAGGTTAGTTGCTTCCAAGAATAGTAAGGTTACAGAGAAGATGGGGGAGTGAACTACAACCATGGAGAAAGTGGTGAAGAGGGCAAGAGATGGTCTGGCAAGAGACGTGAGAGCCTTAAACACAAGGCTTCTTCCTCTTCTGCTACTCAGAAGCGTTGATGGACTGTTGAGCATCTTCAGGAGAGAAGTCCAAGGACAGGTTGGACGTCGTGTGCAAGATGCCACAGCGAAGGTGACCATGAACAAAGACCCAATTTTACTAACTATGCAATAGTTCAGGCTGTTAAGATTGGAGAATAGAAATGTCTTTTCGTCTTCAAACTAATAAATCTATAATGAGGAAATAGCCTTGTTACTCTATAAAACCCCTGACACGATTACTATAGCCATGGAAGTGTCTGCGTCTGTTCTGATCAAAGAAGTTTCAAAGGAAGAACTCACAGAATTCGGTGACTGATTAGATAAGGAACAAGTGGGGGAGAAAGTGTTCAAGATGACTCAGAAGTTTGGTGTCTGTGAGACCAGGGGCCCTGTTTAGAAGAACTATCCATTCCAAAGTCAAGGGAAGGATTTAGGGAAGGAATAGCAAATTTGGCTGCACACTTGTTGAATTTAAAATGCTTGGCAGGTGTCTGTGTGCAGATGCACAGCATGGGATGGACACGTGGGCAGACTCAGTTGGAGCCTAGATGAGATATGGCTACAGGCAGGGTGACCAACGGAGACAGTGTAAACCAAAACTCAAAGAGGCCCAAAAGGTGAGCCTTGGGTACTCCCCACAACCACACTGAACTGAGTTCAGACAATAAAGCAGAAGGAAAGGGTAGTGGAAAAGGAAGGAGGGTAGTGCAATTTCCTTAAAGCCCAGTGATATGAAATAGTGAGCCAAATGTTATCATTCCAGGTATAGGTGAGGCAACTTGTGTTTAGGGAAGTTAAGTAACTAGCCCCAAACCACAGGGTTTGTGGAGGTGGAGCTAGGCTTAAGATCTTACCCCTTCTGGTACATTGCTCAGGCATCGCCTCCTCCAGGAAGCCTCCCTGCTTACGACATCAGACCCTGTCCCTTCCTCTACCCTCCCAAAGTACTCTATGCGTCCGTCAGTCTTCCAGTCTAAGACATCCGTCTGTTTCATACTCGCGTTCAGAGCTCAGCCTAGAATTATTCCCAACTAATCTTGACATGGCCAAGGAAAAACAAACAAAAAAAACCCTTTTAACCGAGGTATGTTTGCAAATGAGGGCAGTTGTACTTTGCAGAATAAGTGTGGTGTACTTTTGAAAAACAAATTAGCAGACTCCTATTTTTCGTAAGGAAAGTTTAATTCTCCAGGAATTCACTAATCAAGTTATCAGCGTACTTCATCAAATACAGTATTTTTTTTTTCCTCATGAGGTAAAGGGGTAGCGGGACCTAGTAAAATGGCCTCCTCTCATGTGATACCTTTACCTGACTTGATGGCATCTTGCCTTCCCTCTGGCTTCCCGGTATGTGAGGAAAGGCTCACGGGCCAAACGGAAGGGCAATGCCTGACTCACACGAGCAAACACTTCTTTGCCAAGCCCTAATTTTCTGAGATTGCAGTGAATTTTTGCCAAAGTGGAGGAAGTGGTGGCAGGAGCCAGAAAACTTATGTGGGGTGTATGTGTGTGTGTGTGTGTGTGTGTGTGTGTGTGTGTGTGTGTTGTGTATGTATGTGTGTAAATGTGAGCGTATGGGGTGTGTGTGTGTCTGTGTGTGTGTGTGTGGTGAGTGACAACATAGCACTGGGACTGAATGGGCAGGTTTGAGATTCTAACTGACTTAGGCGGAAATACTGACTCCATTGCCCTCTTCCTTTCTGTATGGCTTGGTTTTCAAACTGCTCCGTACCACACATTCCTCATTCTTAAAACAGGTGTGCTAGTATTACCCACCTCATAGTTTCCGTGGAGGATAAATTCGATGATATACGTAAAGCATTTGGTACATGGCATGGCCCACTGTAAATACCCAAGAAATAGTAGCAATAATTGATGGCAATGATGGCCATGAATGAACACATCATATACCAGAACTTGCCCACTTTTCATGTAATCTATAAAAAGGGATGTGTCGTGATGCAGAATCTGAAAAAAAATCTATAAAAGAAATGGAAAATGTCCAAAGGAGATGCTAATAGAGTTGAGATCATTCGGTTATTCTCCATTCTCTCCCCACCCAATGGAATATGTTCTTTGGCAAAGATTAGATGATTTGCAAAGTGTCCAGATTTGTTTACACATTGTCCTCTTTCCCTCCCTCCAGTCCATCTGCATTTTGTTTGCCTTGACTTATGATCTTTCAGATTAAGAAGAACTGCACTCATGAGAATCGCATAAGGGTGGGGACAGAAGAAAGAAATTTGCCTTTAAGGATCACATACCATGTGCTCTTAGTTTGAGACCAACCCTTCCCGCTCAGCCATTACATCAGTGCCATTTTTAAACTATTATGACATCCATTTTCACTTGATGAAACAGAGGTTCAGATGGGGAAATGACCGGACCAAAGGATATAGATAGCAAAGCCAAGATTTGAACCCAGGTCTAAGTAGCTCTGAAATCATGCTCTTTCCACTACGTGCGTCCCCTTATAGTTGTTGGTGCATAATTAAAAGTAAATGTTTCCTTGATATTTCTCTGGAGTATTCATTAATGGGTAAATATTCTCCTAACACTTCTCTCTCAGTTGTCAAATCAAGTCATTTACCCAAATGGTGAGCACTTCCCTAGGATAAATTGTAATTTCTTGTACAAAACCAAATAGTCTGCTTTAAAGAAGGCAATTTACCTGAAAAAAAAAACACAATAGTTGCAATTACTCTTGAAAATGCTACTCTCTTCCTCAAGGTCCCCATCTATTACCACCTCCATCTCTAATCAAAGACTTCTGCGATACCCTTTGTTGCCCTCTCCTGAATGCCAGTCCTTGTGTTTCAGACACTTGGACTCTCCTTTGGTACTTTCTTAGTTTGTTCTGCCACATCTAGGCCAACTGAGGCTCAAATCTAAATCCCAGGGAGATATGAATTTATTGAGGGCAAGTGTAATGTCGAGTTTTATCTTTGTGTCTTTTACTCTCCAGTGCAATACCATGCCTAATGGAGGCCCTGAATAAATGTTTGTGAAATTGTAGTTATCGGTCTGCCTTCTTTGTGACCCTAGAACTTACTCACTCATTCAATAAATCCTGCAGACAGGATCCTGCATTAGCACTGAAAACATTGTTTCAACCTTTGGCTCTTTTTGTCTCTTACTCTATGGTTTAGGTAAACTCTCCCTGACCTCTATACCAGATCTGAATTTTAATAGGTAGAAAAGAGAGGAACCAGTTTCCCAGAATAAAAGACCTAGATAAGATGATTTTGAGTTTATATAGGAAATATATGGAAGTGAGTTCACTTCCATATTGTCATCATCTTTGTCTCTAATTCAAACCTGCTTTACCTCAAAGAATGGTACCATTCTCCACCCACACCTAGGTGTCTCCACATCTGTTGCCTGAAGACCTTTTGTGAAAGAAGGTATTGGAATGGCCAAAAGAAGCACAGTGGGGAGAAAAAGTCTCAACATGATTATTCATCAGGGAAATGCAAATCAAAAGCACAATGAGACTCTACTGAACACCCGCTAGAACAACTAATATTTAAAAAGACTGAAAAAGGGGTGCCTGGGTGGCTCAGTCGGTTAAGCGGCCGACTTCGGCTCAGGTCATGATCTCACGGTCCGTGAGTTCAAGCCCCGCGTCGGGCTCTGTGCTGATGGCTCAGAGCCTGGAGCCTGTCTCAGATTCTGTGTCTCCCTTTCTCTGACCCTCGCCCGTTCATGCTCTGTCTCTCTCTGTCTCAAAAATAAATAAATGTTAAAAAAAAAATTAAAAAGACTGAAAAAAAATCTAGGTGTTGGTAAGGATATAGAACAGCGGAAACAACTCTCATGCATTGCTAGTGAGAATGTAAGAAAATACAACCACTTTGGAGAACACTTTGGTGACTTCTTATAAAATTAAACAGATACCTTATGACCCAACAATTCCATTTCTAAGGATTGATGCAGGGAAATGAAAACCTGTCTACAAAAGACTTGTGTGTAAGTGGAACGGCCACAAGTGGAAACAATTCAAATGTCCATCAGCAGCTGAAAGGATAAGCAAATTGTGATGCTTCCATACATTGAAATTTCCATGCAACTACTCAGCATTGAAAAGACACAAATTAGCTACATACACAATATGGACAGATCTTAAAAACATGCTGAGCAAGAGAAGCTAAATAGATGTGAATACATACCATAGGGTTCCATTTATGTGAGGTTCTAGAATAGACAAAACCAATTTACAATGGCAGAAATCAAACTGGTGGCTGTCTAGGGAGTTCAGAGGGGTGGGAGGGATGACTACAAAAGGGCAAGAGGGGCCTTTTAGGGACAACAAAAATATTCTCTATATTGATTAGGTTTGGGTTACATTACATGTGTATGAATTTGTCAAAACACATCAAACTGAAAACTTTAAACATCCATTGGTAGATGAATGGATAAGGAAGAGGTGGTACCTATATACAGTGGAATATTATGCAGCCATAAAAAAGGATGAGATTGTGACATTTGTGGTCACATGGATGGACCTAGAGGGTATTACGCTAAATGAAATATGTCAGACTGAGAAAGACAAATATCACGTGATTTCACTCATATGTCTAATCTAAAACAAACAAACAAACAAACAAACAAACAAAAAGCACAATCAGAACTATAAAGGCAGAGAACAAACTGATGGTTGCTAGAGGGGTGGGGTGGGGGAATGGGCAACATGGGTGAGGAGTGGGAGATACAGGTTCCCAGGTATGGAATGAATAAGTCATGGGAATAAAATCCATAAAGAATGTAGTCCATGATATTGTCATAGTGCTGTATGGTGAGAGATGATAGCCATACTTGTGAACATAGCATAATGAATAAACTTCTTGAACTACTGTGTTGCACACCTAAAACTAATGTTAACATTGTGTGTCAACCATATTCAAGTTAAAAAATGTATGTTTTTAATGTTTCTATTTGTTTCATGTAAATTACACCTAAAGTTGATTAAAAACCATAAAATGAGATCAAAGACTTCACTTCTGGAGTTTGTGGGCTTTAGCTACAAAGATCCAAATAAGCCATTATGCCAAGGGTAGCACAGTCAAACATACCTTTCCCCTTTTTGCCTCCTAACTTAGTAGATCAGTTTTAAGTAGTATTAACCTTGCTTGTGAAATAATCTTAGCCTATATGGAACAATGTTAGTGCATTTTACCGGCTTCCAAAAAAACTGAATTTTTACATATATACCAGGAAATTGATAGGATAAAAACAATTATTTTTTAAAATAAATTTTTATGTTTATTTGTTTTTGAGAGAGAGAGAGACAGAGACAGAGTGCAAGAGGAGGAGGGGCAGAAGGAGAAGGAGACACAGAATCTGAAGCAGGGTCCAGGCTCCAAGCTGTCAGCAGAGAGCCTGATGCGGGGCTCGAACGCACAAACTGCGAAATCCTGATCTGCGCCAAAGTTGAACACTTAACCAACTGAGCCACCCGGGTGCCCCTAAAAATAATTACAAGCATGTTAGATCAACCTTTTGATTTGGATGGCATAATGTTGGTTGTTAACTATATTCTGAGAGGCACAGGGTCAGATCAGAATGCTCACTGTTGCCAGGACAACCAGGGGACCTTCCAGTGTGACTTCCACCAAAGAAGAACCAAAGAGATTCCATGATCCAGATGGTTTCAACCCGAGTCTGCTCTTAACACTCCAGCTGAGTATGTTTTCAGAGCTAGTGAGGAGAGTTTCTGGCTCTTTTCCCAATGACCTCTCCCTTGCTCAGTCCCCGCTAAACCTTGTGCTGGCACGATGCAGAGGACAGAAGTAATGACAGCAACAATTTAGGTATGCACAGGACTTTATTGCCCCTGGGGTGTTTTTCACTGACATCTCAGTTAATCCGCAGCTCCAGTCTGTGAGGTAGGTATCAGGACCATCTCCCAAGTGAATTTCAAGGATTACCTAACTAGTCCACAGTCGTACATCTGGTAACGATCAGGCTGAAACTTGAACCCAAATCATCTGACTGCAGATTTTGCGATTTGCGCGGCTCGCCACTCACACTTCCAACATACCGCGAAATGCAAAGCCGACCCCTACAGGCACCATCTATTAAAGGGTGCTGCGTACCTAGTCTGGTTACTTGGCACCAGAATTTTCGCTATGAGAGCCAGGCGCTGCTAACCGGCTCCGGTATCTCTTCTTAATAACGTCTACCGTTTCTATAAATTCAAAAATTTAAAACAACAACACGATGAACTAAGAAAAATTAACGACCATACTTCAGAATGTACGATGTCCATACTCCTAGTTAACTTAAGCATCGATACATGTAAATACATTTAAGTGCAACATAAAACCACACAAATATAGATATAACTAGAGTGTGCCTCTGCCGTTCATGATGAGCCCTGGTTGTGCTTCCTTAGATATTTTCTATGCTATGATTATTTCCCGACAGTCATTATCAGTTGTCCTTCAGGGGCAGCAGTGTGGTTAGAAAACAGTCATTTTGATGCCTTGCTAAGGTTTTGCTGTTTAACTGTTTCATCCTCACTTAAATAGAAGTTATATTTAAACTGTTCACATTTCATTTTCCATTGGTTTCCTTAAAGGTTGTTATCTCGGAAAGTAGCCTAAGGACGTAATTCACAACACAGAAGAAAGATTTTAAGCAAAAAGATACTACACTATGTAAGAAGAACATTTAGAATGTGCTTACATATCATTATATTAGGTTAAATACCTTTTAGGACACTGGCTCACATTACTGATGTTAAGAGTTGTATTTACAGGGGTACTTGGGTGGCTTAGTCTATTGAGCATCCGACTTTTGAGATCGGCTCAGGTCGTGATCTCACAGTCGTGAGATCGAGTCCCACATCTGGCTCCATGGATAAAGCCTGCTTAGGATTCTCTTTCTCTTCCTCTGCCCCTCCCCTGCTCGTGCTAATACACGTGTGCGCTCTCTCACTCTCCCAAAAAAGAGTTATGTTCACAAATATATTTGTAATGGATTATGAAATGCTTCATTAAAATGTTAATTATTCAAATAAGATGAAAATGATAAATTTTGCACATAATATGATAATCAATCTAACTATGCATTAACACAGAAATAAGCTTTATATAAAAGACCTTGAGGGGCGCCTGGGTGGCTCAGTCGGTTAAGCGTCCGACCTCAGCCAGGTCACGATCTCGCGGTCCGTGAGCTCGAGCCCTGCGTCGGGCTCTGTGCTGACCGCTCAGAGCCTGGAGCCTGTTTCAGATTCTGTGTCTCCCTCTCTCTCTGACCCTCCCCCATTCATGCTCTGTCTCTCTCTGTCTCAAAAATAAATAAACGTTAAAAAAAAAATTTTTTTTTAAAAAGACCTTGAAAAAAATAAACCAAAATGTTAACTATGGATATATCTGGAGGGTAAGCTTACTGATTTTTTTTTCTTCTTTCTACTTGTATTTATTTTCCATATTGAGCATATATTACTATTAATTCTAGAAATCTTTATTTTCATTTTATTTTAGTTTTTTAAGTCTCTTTATTTTGAGAGAGAGAGAATGAGTGAGAGAGAGGGAAAGAGAGACTCTCAGGCAGGAGGCATATTATGAGGGCAGAGCCCGACTCGGTTCCATCTCACGACTGTGAGACATGACGTGAGCTGAAATCAAGAATCAGACGCTCTACCAACTGAACCACCCAGGTGCCCCTTTTTATTTTCATCTTAAAAGAAACCCTCTCAGCTGATTGAAGATCATAATTGCAAAACATTTGATTATTCTGGGGTATGAGTGGCTCGAATCTAGTATTTTGAATTCAATTTTTTAAGAAGCAGGTATTCTACTTGAGCTTCTTACAACTTAACTGCATTTTAATAATATCTGTTTCATACTTTCTAGTTTTAAAATCTTTCCCCTTAGTATCCTACAGTTGAGAATTACTCTGATATGATTTTTTGCGTTTAATACCCTGTACCTTCTATGGGATAGTCACCTGGGCGCTCTGCGTATGAGAAGAGTCCTTGGGGTGTAACTACGTTGCATAACTTTTCTACCTATTCCCCCATTTTCAGCACAAACTCTCACCCTTACCTTCAGAGGTTCTTGGTGCCCCCAATTTCTCAGCTTTTCTGAGGTTCTTCAGCATAAACAGATGTGCTTCTCCCTGTGGGGCACTTAGGTTTCTCCTCTTTGCTAAATCAGTAACCATTCAAACATCTGACCCACTGCTATTCTCTTATGTTTTTATGCCTTTGAAGAAAATTACTGTCGTTTCAGTGGCATCGGGGAAAGAAGAGAAATAAACATGAATATTCATTTCGCATCATTTTAAACTAGAAGTCAGTGTCAGTATAAGTATATTTATGTACAGCTTAACCATTTCAGGTGATGTTATTATCACCTAAAGAACAGACACCAATTTATCAGCCAATATTTATGAAGCACTTAGCTAGGAACTTTGAAAAAACTGGATGTCAACTTAAAATCCAGAACAGAGGCATAAGTTGAAAACTCTTTGTTCCTAGGGGAGGAAAAAGACACATCCAACAAGTAAGGCAAACCGTAGATCAGCTCTTTCCTTTTAAATGGCTTGGATACCCTGAATATTACCTACAATGCATCAAAGGCCTAAAATGGCCTCTGGAAAGGTCATTACCTTGTGAGTTATTAAAAAAAAAATAATCTTGATGGGCACAGGGTGATGTATGGAAGTGTTGAAATGCTCTATTGTATACCTGAAACTAATATAACACTGTATGTTAACTAACTGGAATAAAATTTTAAAAAAGGAAGAAAATCTTCAGGGTCTAGCCCTGTCTGTAAAAAAATCACATGAAAAATTGCTAATTCAAAGTCCAGGGTCTAATGGAGGTAGCAATGCTTCAGAGAGTAGACAGAACTAATTTTTATTCATTAGTTTAGCAACTGTTTATCATGCGCTCACTTTGCACCAGGACTTGGGATTGTTGGTCCTTTGATGTGAGGATTTCCCCGGGATAAAGTAATAGGGCTCCTTGGGGAGCCTTCCTTCTCTAAAGCAGCCAGTCCAGAAGGGTTGCCAGGGATCACAAGTTCCGGATCTGTGGACAGAGCACTAAAGTTCTTACTTGTTGAAGCTGACACTGTTTCAATTATGTGATGAGTCTAAGCTTCCAAAAGGGGGCTCTAAATTAAGAATTTTTCTGGAATGATAACCGCATGTACTTAACAAACAAATCAAGTTCTTTGGGAAATGTCAGTAGTTTTAATCTAGTAGCTGAAATGATACAGCTATCTATTCCTCATGGACCAAGACCAACATGTTTAAAAGAAATGTAAGTTCTCGTGTGGATGTTGCAGTTTGAAGTCAATTCAGTCTTTATTTCTTCATTCCAAACCAAAATCCAATGGACTATTTCCAGAACACGAGTCCATCAATGTCTCACCAATTATGGGTAGCAGCTTTAGTTTGGCAACGTTCACACCGAAGAAAATCTGAATATTGGTAGGGTTTCCAAAGGAAGGCTTTTCCGCTGTGGAGGATCTATAATGTCCATTGTGTTTTCAGGATGAGCAAATCAAATATACAGAGGTTGCAAGCTGGGCCCGATGCTCAGTGTGCACTATTAGCCGGGTTCCCGTCCCCATCCAGCCTACCTCTCCTGCTCTAGGACATTCTCCCGGCACTTATCTCCTCTCTTACCTGCATCATTAGCTTTTTCTCTCAGTTGGATCTTTCCTGCGAGCATACACATGTACTCTTAGTTTTCTGATCTTCAAAGAAATACAAGTCCTCTTTTGACCCCCTTCTGCCTTCTGCTACTGCTCCATTTTATACCTCCCTTAGAACGTTTCAAGAGATTTGTATATACTCACTGGGTTTATTTTTTCTCCTCCTTCTTAAGACTATTCTAATCAGGCTTTTTTGCCCAGCCCCCCAACACTCCACTAAAACTGCTCTTATCAAGGTCCTTAATGATCTTCACGTTGCTACACGTGATCTTAGCCAAAGGCCGAGAAGCGATGATCTTCACATTGCTAAATGGTCATTTCTTGGGACTGGCAACATCGTATGTCCTAGTTGACCTCTTCCTTCTTCTTAAAGCACTTTCTTCTCTTGGACACCACATTCGCCTGGTTTCTCTCCTATTTCACTGGCTGTGTCTTCTCGGTTTTTCTGGCTTCTCCTCATCTCCCCGGATTCTAAATACCGTGCTTTTGTGCTCAGTCGTTTGATGTGTCCCCGCCTCCATCAACACTTGCTTCCCTGATAAGATCTAGTCTAAATAGTATTATTTTCCAAATTGTATGTCCGCTTTGGATCACCTCCCCTGCTGAGTTCTAAGCATAAAATACCCTGTTGCCTAATTGACAACTTGGAGATTTTTTTTTAAATTTTTTAATGTTTTTATTTATTTTTGAGACAGGGAGAGACAGAGCATGAGCAGGGGAGGGGCAGAGAGAAAGGGAGACACAGAATCCGAAGCAGGCTCCAGGCTCTGAGCTGTCAGCACAGAGCCTGACGCGGGGCTTGAACCCGCAAACCGCGAGATCATGACCTGAGCCGAAGTCGGGCACTCAACCGACTGAGCCACCCGGGCGCCCTGACAACTTGGAGATCTAATAAGCATTCCAAATATAACAGGCAAAAAGGAAAATAAAAAGGCTCCTATTTTTCACTCCACCCCCAAGATCACAGTTTTCCCCATCTTGGTTAATGACAACCCATCCTTCCAGGTCAAGGCCCCAAATCCTGGGAGTCTTATTTCATGCCTCACTTTCTTTGGCACCCTGCGTAGAATCTAGTAGCGGGTTCTGTTGTCTCTACCTCCAAATACATCCCAAATTTGGTTCTGTCTTCCCCTCCCAGTCTTGTCATCTCTAGCCTGAGTTCCTGCAGTAGCTTGGTCTCAGGTCTCCTTATTCTTGCCCTGACTCTGTAGAAGTATGCTTTCAACAGAGCGAGCACAGAGTTCCTCCTCAGCTCAAACTCACCAGTGGCTCCCTATCTCACCCAGGATAATAGCCAGACCTTCACCATGGCCAACAAGACCCGGTAGGGTCCTGTTCTCCATACTTGTCACCTCATCCTTCCAGACTCTTCCTCGAGGTCTCACTGCTTCTGTTGCACTGGCCTCTTTGAACTCGCTGGGAAGTCCTACCTAGGAGACGTGTGTTGTTCTCTTTTCTGTGAACGTGAAAGAAGTTACCTGAACGGCTTGCTCCTTTGCTTCCCTAAGGCCTTCTCTCGGACCTCCCTTTCCCAGTAAGGCATTTCTTTGCTTTCCTCTTTAATATTGCAGCCCACTCCAACATTATCCAATCCACACTGTTGCTTTCTATTTCTTTCGTGCCTGCCTCTCCAACTAACATACCGATATTTCCCTCCTTCCCTTTATTTATTTTATGTGTCTCCATGCTTGAATGTAAACTTCATCCAGGTCTAACTGAAACACAAGACCTACCACAGGGCTTGATCAAGAGTTAAGATTTCGAGAAATATTTGAGGCAACAGAGGAGAGACTAGAGGAAGAAGACATAAACAGAGACTATCTTGATGTTGACTTCGCCTAAATTGTGTACCTGATATTCTTGTCTTTTCTTCTGAAAAGCACAGGTAATCTTTGACTTCATCTCCTTTTTTTCTCATCTATGGAGTTCAGATTGCTCTTCTGTAATGTTCATTTAACTTGAACCTGAACTTCTTGGTCCACCTATGACTAGCAGACTAAGTGTGGATAATGCCGTGTATCTGTCACCCCTGCAGGGTGCTATGTTCCTGACACGCATCCGCGAGCCTATATTTAATAGCAAGTTAATACTTATTTTAACAACAGGAAGCAACTTAATGTTAACAACCCTCAAAACTTATATGAGCTCCCTATTACCTCCCTATTATCACATAACAGCACATCCTCATTAAAGAAGCTTATAATTTTGAGAGGCAGCGGTTTTTACCCATCTCTTACCAACAGGTAAGCTGGCAGGGAAGGGAGAGAAAGAGTTGGCAACAAATGAAAATAGAACCCAGAGCTTTTGATTCCTGACTGCCTGCTCTAACTGAAAGCCCAGAACCGCCCCCCACCCTACCTTGGCCTACCAGGACCTGTGCAAAAAAAAGCAAACACCGTTTTACCTCAAAGCTAGCTGAGTCCAGTTCTGTAAGAGACAGAGACACAGAGAAGCATTCTCTTTGAAGTTTTTTTGAATGTTTATTTATTTTTGAGAGAGAGAGAGAGAGAGAGAGAGAGAGAGAGAGTGTGAGCAGGGGAGCATCAGAGAGAGAGGGAGACACAGAATCCGAAGCAGGCTCTGGGCTCCGAGCTGTCAGCACAGAGCCCGATGCGGGGCTCAAACCCACAAACCAGGAGATCAAGACCTGAGCCAAAGTCGGCCGCTCAACCAATTGAGCCACCCAGGTGCCCCAAGAAGCATTCTCTTTGAAGAGGGATTTCCTTTCAGGACTTTAGACTATGCAATACCTCTATTTTCTGATATTACTCTTTCCAACCAGTTTGTCTGCAGTCTCAGGAACCGTCCTCCAGCTTAAAGACCACGTTTGGGCCTCAGTTCCATGTGTGGCCTCGTGTGTGCGATCGCTATAATTCATAATAATTGATCTGACACCATTGTCACATCATCAGCAAGGGGGAATTTTAATATTTCATACATAAGTGTATAAAGCTAACATGCCATTTGTGTGTGCTTTCATGAAAGTGTGTTGTTGGCTCCATTGGAGAACATGCAGAATGCCATCACTGGAATCTAGGAGTTTCTTGGGCCAGCGTATCAGACCTCATACGAGGTTTTACAGTCCCTCAGTTGCTCTCCGTCTGAACAACTAGTTTCCAACCTACAACTACAACTCTCTTTGAATGTCAAAATCTAGATCCTTGGACGAGGGGCAGTTTTAGTTTTTAGGCTCTTTTGATTAAAGTTATATATATATATATATATATATATATCACTAGAAAAAGCTACCATGAATTCAGACATACTTCAAAATTCATTTTAATTTATTAACTGAAATGAATCTATATGCTTCTACAATTATAAGTTTATTAATTTGTCCTACAGAAAATGGCTTCACCAAGCACAAAGATTCATAGAGGTCCTTACCATAGCTGCAGCCCGTCATCTGGGTCCACCTTCCCTTCTTGCCACGCTGGACCTTTTCTTTTCTTCTTCTTTCTGACCTGGCTTACCTCTGAGACGTCCCTTCACCCCCATCACAAAACTACATTCTCTCTCGTTTCCTTTAGTTGCTCTTCAACACGTTTATCCTCCTTCCCAAAGCCCAGCCTTTCGTATGTTCTTTGAAATTCAATTACTTCAGATTTAACAAACTTTAGTGAGCACCTATCATGTGCCAGGTACTATGCTAAGCGCCTCCATGCATTAATTGCGCGTAACCTTCACATAAGTCTTGTCCACAACACTTTGAAGATATTAGTATTACCACCACTTTACGTAGAAGGATGTCGACGACTTGGTCAGGTAGCCAAGTTTCGCATTAGAAGACGCTAGATCCCACATATACCTCCAAGGCCTCTAGTTTTCCACAGTATAGTATCGGCCATGACATGTCTCAATGCTCTTGACATTTAGGTGGATCCCACATCATGTAGCATTTGTTCTGTACCGATTTCCATTTTAGGTGCTGGCTGAGGGCAGCAAGAACAGGTTCCGCACACTGAGATGCTTCTCTTCTAATAAGGGTAATAAAGTAAGGGATTTTTAGAAACATGACTCAGCACACCCAAAAGTAATTTTTTTTTTTTACCTTTAACACAAATATTATTTCTCCACTTAAAGAAGTTAGTCGAGAAGAGTTCCCCTGATCCACCTACTAGGGATTTACTACCTGCATCCTCATTTACAGATTCATTGAATAAAAGCAGTCAGAACCAAATTACAGAGATGCGATCGTTTTTTTCAAATCCAGTGCCTGCTAAACCTTGCCAGGAATACGGTGGCCTCTGTGGAAGGCTTTGTAACCAAGCAAACATGACATTGCTATGGCATTGTCTCTTGGAACAAAATAAGGCCCTCAGGTCTTTGGGGAGCGGAGGCCACTTTGGACTTCAGATCAGATCGGAGTCTAAAGAAGTCAACCATAAAGTACACAACAGAAAGTACAGTCGTATTTTATATATATGCGAATGCACCCATGAGTATAAATGCTTGATTTCCACTGTTACTATTCTAAGTGTGCGACAGCCTCTTCTGTTCCTGTCTTTTGACAGAAGAGTAGAACTTCAGCCTAAATATGTATTTGGGAAAGCAAGACTGACTTATGTGAGTAGAATAAGCCACTTAAACGAAAGTAAATAAGGCCAACAGGTAAAAAGAGTTGTTTCTTCTGGCATGGAGGAAAGCTTGGGTGTGGAGAAGTCTGACAGAGAACTAAGCAAACACCAAGAAGCGGTTAGGAACTGGGTGTGATTGCAACACAGTGAAAGTACTTTGACATCTGAGGTTGGAAGTCGTTATTTAGGCATGAGCACGTTGGAAGACAAGCCATTGAAGACAGCACAATTGGCAGGTGCATCGAATGGAGATTTTTAAGTCTACGGGGAAATGATGCCAATAGAAAAGAAAGGAGGACATTTCTGCACAGCTGAAATTTTCATTTTCCTCTGAAGCAAAATTCTCCTAGTTCCCAGGCTCTTGTGGCCTAGGCACAAAGTCTTGGGCTGAGAATCAAGAAATGTGAGTTCTAGTATCAAATCTCACAGTGACAAGTAGGCTCACTTTAGGCAAGTCAACGAATAATGGGATTACAGTCTTAAAAGACACATCAGAATTTTCTTAACCCATCACTTTACAGCAGCTGAAAAGGAGGGGGATCTGTCTGTGTGTTGGTTTTTCCACCCTGTCAAATGCATTCATCATTTCCCTACCTCCGTAACAGAATTGAGGCGAGTGTCAGATGAAATAGGAAGTTTGAGAGTGGTTTATCCCTGTGATCTTTCTTCCCTGGATTCCAGTGTTATTTATTGTTAGTCTCATCCTGTCTCCCTCCCTCTTCCTCTCCCTCCCTGCCTCCCTTCCTTCCTTTTTCTGATTGCCTAGTCTTTTCTTATTCCTTATACTGGATTTGTCTACCTATGACCTTACCTCAGTTCTGAAGGCAAGAGCCTGAAACATATTTATTGAGCATATACTAACAACTTAAATCCGCTACGTAATTACTATGCATCAGACACTGGGCTGCTGTATACAACAATCCAACAAAGGGTAGCACTGATTTTCCTTTTCCATCTAAGGAGACTGAGAACCAGCGAAGTTTAATGGCTGCCCAAGAACACAGAATTAGGAAGTAGAGGAGAAAGGACCAGATTCAAACTTCTCTGGCTCCAAAGCCCTTATTCTTTGCACGCATACAGGCTTGATTAGGTTAAATGTGATCAGGGACAGTTAAGCATAATTATGACAACCCTTGAATTTCCCTCAGGAACCAAGGAGATAAAGCACAGGAAAAATCAGGAGGAAACAAAGAAAAAAAGATTCTTTTGATGTTATTGAAACCAACAGAGAACTGGAAAACCATTCATGTATCTCATATCCCCAAGGATCCGGAACAGGAAATTTTGTTCAACCTTATCTTCTACCCTTTCCTTCAGCCTAGCTAATGGCCTACGATATGTTCTCTAGCTATGTTTTTCATACCCCAATGAAGGCTAAATTAAAATTTTTTAGATCCATTGAATTTAATCACTGTCCGATACTCTTCAGATCCTCTCACCTCTTCTCTCTCTCTCTGGCGGGGAGGTGCAATGGACTTAGTCAGGGAACTGGTTCTAAAGGCTTGATTCCATAATGAGTGGAAAGCTACAAGCCATGCCCCCTGGGAGCACTTGAACCCCATTCTCTGCAGCTACTATGCTTTCATGAGGCACTGGCCACCAAGGATACCTGACATTAAAAACAGTTGCAGTTTTAAATGGCAAATCCTCCAGGAAAAGACTGTGTTTATACCTTTCTCCGATTTTTCTGCGATTTTTAACTCTTTTTTAGTCCCTACTCTTTAAATTACACCTGTCAGAAAAAGCACATTTCACCAGAAGAAAACTCTGAAGAACAAATAGTCTAAGTAAGTGAACCATGAACTCCTTCTGTTTTTAATTCATTCGATGCATATTGATTGTCTACTTTATGCAAAGCTTTGTGTAGCGAACTTTGAATTGACCGGGGCATTCAGGGTCCCGAAGAGACTGCCAGAGCTACATCACCTGCACAGTCTCATCTGGGCTTTCCCAAGCTTTCCTTTCTCCCACTTGCTGTTTGGTTTCTTCTGCTGTCTTATGTCCTACCCAAATTTTTAAAAAATCTGTTAGAGAGAAAGGAACCCATGTTGAAGATGCAAGGCTTTTGCCGGCAGGTGAGGCTCTACATTATGATAAAAAATATACCCATCATCTCATCCCATGGTTTATACTGGCTTTAGTTTTCCTAGGAGGGCTAGTCTTTTATTTATTCTTTTACAACACCCATTTTTTTTTTCAAAAAAGATCAATACACATTAGAATTGAGATACATTTTCGTGTTAATATGTTTGGAACTCACTGCTGGCCATTTCTCACTTCTCTGGCCACAAAAACTATTAAGCATGTAAGCCTGTTGCTCAAAATCAAGATGCCGGATTAAAGCAGGTCAAGTCATTTACCCTCCTTTCTCCACAAAGAAGAAACAAGCAAATAAAACAAATAATCTTTGAGTACTTGGCTTTTTAGAAGTTTGACTATTGTCCTGAGTCTCTGTTAGTCAGAATTATCTCTAAAAAAAAAGAGGAAAGACTTAGTGTCAAATCACATACTACATACTCAAAAATATTTAATATCATTGATATTAAGTAAAATATAAAGAATGAAAGAGGGAAGAAACACCTTCTAAGTGAAACTTCAGAAGTCATTACTCAATATCTTGGTGTATTCCATCCCATTTTTTTTCTTATATGATTTTTATTTAATATTGTATTGTGGACATTCTTATATAAATGAAAACTTCTAAAATAGTTACACAATAGTACATTTCTGTATAAAAATGTTTTTAATGCTTATTTTTGAGAGAGACAGACAGAGCACAAGTGGGAGAAGGGCAGAGAGAGAGGGAGACACAGAATCCGAAGCAGGCTCCAGGCTCCAAGCTGTCAAGACACAGCCCAGTGGAGGGCTTGAACCCACGAACCGTGAGATTATAACCTGAGCCAAAGTCGGACGCTTAACTGACTGAGCCACCCAGGTGCCCCAGACAATAGTACGTTTCTAATTGGTCAGTAATTTATTCAGCATTTTCCTGTTGAATGTTTAAGTTGTTTCCAGTTTTTCACTCACAAATAAGGCAGAGGTGAACATCCTCTCTGTATATTTTCCAGTATTTAAATCATTTCTTTGGTGGATTCTTACCTTATACCATACACAAATATCAACCCAAAATGAATTAAAGACTTAAATGTAATACCTGAAACCATAAAACTGCTAGAATAAAACGCAGGGCAAAGCTTCTTGACATTGGCCTTGCCAATGATTTTTGGGATATGATACCAAAGCAAAATGAGACAAATGGGACCACATCAAACTAAAAAGCTTCTGCACAGCCAAAGAAACAATCAACAACATGGAAGTCAGCCTATGAAACAGGAGAAAATATTTGTAAACCATATATCTGTTAAAGGATTCATACTCAGGATACATAAAGAACTACTATCACTCAATAGCAAAAAAACAAATAACTCAATTTAAAAATGGGCAATGGAACTGAATGGAAATTTCTCTAAAGAAGACACAAATGGCCAACATGTATTTGAAAAGGTGCTCACCATTATTGACGATCAGAGAAATGCAAATCAAAACCGTGAGACGTCGCCTCATCCCGGTTAGGATGACTATTACCAACAAAACAAAAGATGACAGGGTGAGGATGGAAGCCATGTGAATTTTATGGCCACCATGGAAAACAGTATGGAGGTTCCTCAAAATTCAAAATATAGCTACCATATGATCCAGCAATTCTGCTTCTGGGTTTATATACAAAGGAAATGAAATCATAATCCTGAAGAGATATCTGACCTCCATGTTCATTGTGTTCACAATAACCAAGACATGGAAGCAATCTAAATGTCCATGGACAGATGAATGTTTTTAAAGAAAAAGTATATACAGACAATAGGATACTATTCGATCTTAAAGAAAGAAGGAAATCCTGCCATTTGCAACAACAAGGATGAACCTTGAGGACATTATGCTGAGTGAAATAAGTCAGACACAGAAGCACAAAAGATACATGACACCCTGATATGAAAAATCTAAAAATCACCAAACTCATAGAAACAGGAGATAGAATGGAGATTGCCAAGGCCTTGGAGGAGAGAGAGAGAAGTAAGGAGGTAGTAATCAAAGGGAGTGAAGTTTTAGCTATGTAAGATTAATAAGTCTTAGAGATCTATTGTACCCCATAGCATCTATAGTAAATAATACTGTATTGTATACTCAAACATTTGGTAAGGGGTGGATCTTATGATAGGTGATCTGATTACACACACACACAAACTAATAATAAGTAAACAAAAAAAAGGATGAGAGGAAGCTTTTGGAGGTGATGGTGGTGTTTATGGCATAGGTTGTGGTAATGGCATCATGGGTGTATACTTATCTCCAAATTTATCAAGTTGCATACATTAGATATGTTCAGCTTTTGTTCTTTTGCCATTTTTTATTTTTTTAAGTTTATTTATTTATTATTTTGAGAGAGAGAGAAAGCATGAGTGGGGAAGGGGCAGAGAGAGAAGAGGAGGGAGAGAGAAAGAGAGAGAATCCCAAGCAAGCTCTGCACTGACAGTACAGAGCCCCATGAGGGGCTTGAACCCACGAACCATGAGATCATGACCTGAGCTGAAGTCAGACATTTAACCGACTGAGCCACCCAAGTGCCCCTTGTTCTTTTTTGTGTGTGTGTGTGTGTGTTTATGTATTTATTTTGAGAGAGAGAGAGAGAGAGAACACAAGCAGGGGAGAGACAGAGAGAGGGAGAGAGAGAATCCCAAGCAGGCTCCATGCTGTCAGCACAGAGCCCACCATCGGGCTTGATCTCACAATCGTGAGATCATGATCTGAGCCAAATCAAGAGTCGGATGTTCAACTGGCTAAGCCACCCAGGCACCCTGATATATACAGCTTTTGTATGTCATAATTTTTCAATAAAGAAGTTTAAAAATTATGTCATTGAGAACGAATCTCTTTAAGAAACAAAATAAAAATAAAAATAAATTGAAAAAGATAGAAACAAAAAACCAGTCTCTTAAATACAGAGAACAAACTGGTGGTTGCCAAAGGGGAGTGGGGGTGGGGGAAGGAAATGGGTGAAATATACAAAGGAAATTAAGAGTACACGTATCACAATGAGCACTGAATAATGAATAGAATTGTTCGATCATTATACTGTACACCTGAAACTAATATAACACTCTATGTTAATTATACTTCAATTTTTAAAAAGATACAAACTTCCCGTTATAAATAAGAAAAAAAAGAAGAGAATGAGTCCCAAATACAAAACTAGTACATCAAACACTCTTGATAGAAATATCCACATTGCTTTTCATACAGCGTAGTCTTGGCTTCAGGAGTAGAATCCAGTGATTCATCACTTACATGAAATACCCAGTGCTCATCCCAACAAGTGGCCTCCTTAATAAGCCATTACCCCTTTCCCCACCCCCATCCAACCCTCAGTTTGTTGTCTGTATTTAACAGTCTCCTAGGGTTTGACTCCCCCTCTGTTTTTATCTTATTTTTCCTTCTCTTCCCCTATGATCATCTGTCAAGTTTCTCAAATTCCACATACAAGTGAAATCGTGTGCTATGTGTCTTTCTCTGACTGACTTATTTTGCTTAGCATAGTACCCTCCGGTTCCATCCATGTGGTTGCAAAAGGCAAGATTTCATTCTTTTTCATCACTGCGTAGTATTCCATTGTATATATATACCACATCTTCTTAACTTCTAAGCTTCTCCCTCCATTTTAAATATACCAGTCTCTCTCTCACTTCCTAGTCTCTGGATATGCAGGTCCTTGATTCCTTAAGATTCAGCACGCGTGTCACCTACTCAGAGAAATCTTCTCTGATCCCCCGAATCAGGTCAAGTGATCTGGTGGTCTCTATATCCCATCAAAGCACTGAACTTTAATTTTCCATTTACTTGTCAAAATTCCCCTTGAGACTTTAAGCTCTGCGAGACTAAAATCCAAGTCTACTTTATTCGCTTTACACCCCTAGCCCTAGGAGAGAATGCATAGAATTGCTGCTCAGTTATATTCACGCAAGGAATGAGTAAGTGAATGAGCAAGTCTGTGCAAGTCTTTGTATCCAAGGTTATAGAGCCAAGGAGGATGTCGTTTCTATCCCGAAGGAGCACTGTAGAATGACTGCAATACAAGGCAAAATAAGTTTCATAGACGAGGTAAAGAAATTCTGTAGGAATTCAGAGGGAAATGACAGCACGTTGGAGATAAGGAAAGGCTTCTTGAAAGAGGGAGCAGCTGAGATAGACCTTAAAGGGGGGCTGGAATGTTGATAGGCAAAGAGAATGAACGTGCAGTTAACATTCAATATATCACAAACCTATTATGTATAGGAAGATATTGTTTGAGGCACTCAGTAGGGCAAATAAGTCATGAGTCCTGTCCTAAAGGAGCCGGTGATTTAATTGGAAAACATATAGACATACTAAATAAAAATGATGATACAACAGCAAAATGTATTCTATGCTAAAATTAACAGAGTGCTGTGGCACACGAGGGTGTGGGGAGGGCAGAGACAGAGAGAAGTGGGATCAATTCTGACTGGGGATGTCTCTTCCATTGGGGTGGAGAACAGTAGAGCAAAGCCCTGCAGCTGTGAGGATTAATGAACTTCTTGGAACTGGCCTTTGTTTCTCTTGTTGCTTGGTAACCTTCATTCCGGCTCAGGAGATGGCCACCGCTGGGAACAATTTTTTTTAAAAGCCAAACTTTACATCTCCCCTTTACCCGCAGACCACACTTGTAAAACTTTTGTCCAGACAATGGCATATTTTAGCAATGACTTTGGCCAGGTTAAGAGCATTTCACCCAAATTTTACCTTCCCTTTGGTTGCCTGTCCTTATGGGGTAATCACTGGACTATTCTAACTTCAGTAACTCCTAGGGACATTTTGAGCTGGTTTCTTCCCAAGGGGGTTGTGACTGGTTAGAACCTACTGCAGGTGAGGTCTATTTCTTTCCCCTTTCCCTCTTGGATTCTCACTTGGGGAATTATAGGCTGTGCTGCTCTCCAGAGTCCCCACGGTGTATGCGCCAAACGGCGCGCCTAACCCAGCTGGCCGCCTCTGCCCTTGGGATGCTCCGAGGTTGCTCAGCAGCAGCCGGAGGGGGAGAGAAGCAGTTTTTGTCTGCAATTAACATAAAGCTTCTATGTGGATGCTAACTCCAGCGGTAGACTCTAAAACGTACCACAAGTGCGAACACTGACACAAATCTGAGGATCCCCCAACTCATCAGCATTATGGCATTTAGCTAATGACCTCTACCATAGACCCCTGGAAGATATAATACCAGTATTAAGTGACAGCTTCTAAAAAGCCTTTGGATAAACCAAGGCGTATAAACTTCTGCAGTATATACAATTCCCCCCCCACCCTCAAATGTTCCTGGAAAGATGGGAAAGTTGGCGGTGAACTTATTTTTTCTTGGCAGGGGTGTCTTTGGGACGGAAGGGACAGTGTTAAGTGACCAGTTGATCTAGGACTACAGAATGGTATAATGTGAGGCTGAGATCATCTGTAAACGTGCAACTACATTTAGTCCTTTCCAAGGAGAAAAATGCAGTTTATACAAACACTATATATGGCCAACTATCCATGCTGTCAGCACCAGATGATGTTGCAACCTCTCCATATACCACAACAAGGTCTCTGCTCTGCAAATGAATTTTGTTGCAAAATCTGGAAGCATGGTTAGTTTAAAGCAGGAAAGAAACTACAGGCCCTAAAGACACTAAAGCATTCATTTTCTTGTTCATTTAAGCGTAGCTGACGCAGGGTCAAATACAAAATATTTCAGGGTGGCTGGGTGGTTTAGTTGGTTAAGTGTCTGACCTCGACTCAGGTCATGATCTTACAGCTCGTGGGTTCAAGCCCCGCATTGGGCTCTGTGCGGACAGCTCAGAGCCTGGAGCCTGCTTTGGATTCTGTGTCCCCCTTTCTGCTCTTCCCCCACTTGTGCTCTGTCTCTCTCTCTCTCTCAAAAATAAACATTTGAAAAAGATTATAAAAAGCAGTACTAAGTATTTCAAGAAGTAAACATATTATATGGTCAATTAATCTTTAACAAAGGAGAAAAGAATATGCAGTGGAAAAAAGAGTCTCTTCAACAAATGATGTTGGGAAAACTGAACAGCTACATGCATAAGAATGAAACTGGACCTCTTTCTTACACCATACACACACAAAAAAAACTCAAACTGGATTAAAGACCTAAATGTAAGCTCTGAAACCATAAAAATCCTTGAAGGGAGTACAGGCAGTAATTTCTCTGACATTGGCCGCAGCAACATTTTTCTAGATATGTCTCCTGAGGCAAGGGAATCAAAAGCAAAAATAAACTATTGGGACTTTATTAAAGTAAAAAGTTTTTTCGCAGCAAAGAAACCAATCAACAAAACTAAAAGACAACCTATGGGATGGGAGAAGATATATGCAAATGACACATCCAATAAAGGGTTAGTATCCAAAAAATACTATATGAATATATGAATATTCATATAGTAAAATTCCTATATGAGTTTTATATATGAAATAAAGCACTTATACAGCTCAACACCAAAAAAAACCCCCAAATAATCCAATTTAAAAATGGGCAGAAGACACAGACATTTCTCCAAAGACATCCAGTTGGCCAAAAGACACATGAAAAGATGCTCCACATCACTCATCATCAGGGAAATGCAAATCAAAACCACGGTGAGATACCACCTCACACTTGTCAGAATAACTAAAATTAACAACAGAAGAAACAACGAGTGCTGGTGAGGACGTGGAGGAAAAGGAAGCTTGTACGCCGTTGGTGGAAAGGCAAGCTGGTGCGGCCACTGTAGAAAACAATATAAAATTTCCTCAAAAAATTAAAAATAGAACTACCATATTCAGTAGCATTTAGGGAAGGATACAAAAATACTAATTTGAAAAGATCTATACCCCCCCCACGTTTATTGCAGCATTATATATTACGGAAGCAACCCAAGTGTCCATCAATAGATGAGTGGATAAAGATGTGGTACACACACACGCAGACATACACACACACGCACATACAATATTATATACGGATATGTCATATATGAAGTATATATTACATATAATATACATGGAACATTACTCACCCATAAAAAAAAGAATGAAATCTTGCCATTTACAACAACATGGATGGATCTAGAGAGTATAATGCTAAATGAAATTAGTCAGAGAAAGACAAGACCATGTGATTTCACTCATATTGTGGAATTTAAGAAACAAAACAAACAAAAAAGACAAACCAAAAAAAAAAAAAAACCTGTTAACTATATAGAACAAGCTGATGGCTAGCAGAGGGGAGGTGGCCTGGGGGGGGGGGGTGGGGGAAATAGGTGAAGGGGATTAAAAGAACACTTATCGTGATGAGCACTGGGTAGTGTATAGAATTGAATCATTATATTGTACCCCTGAAAGTAATGTAACACTCTATGTTAATTATACTGGAATTAAATTTTTTTAATGAAAAAAATACAACACATTTCAGAGCAGAAATAACATTTTCTTCCTGTCTCTGGCATCTCTGAGTATGACCAGCCCACCCAAAGACAATTATGCTGAGCAAGTCCTTTGTCATTTGTAAACCAGACAAAAGTCTCTGGGAAAAACCATCTTTCCCATAAAAAAAGAAAAAAATCTGACTTTTATGGCTAATTCATGGGGAGGATTTGGTTTTGTATTTATAGTTCTTTAAAACAGATACAGCAGTACCCAAACCAGGGTGAGTAAGGACAAATAAGCTCTCTGTAGGAGGGAATTTAAAGAAAGAGCCCCACAACCCATATGGCATCTGTTATAAATGCTTTATGAAGCGATTCTTTGGAATCAGCAGTCTTATTGCCAGAGAAGGAAAGCTGAGAAGCTGGTCACTGTGGACTCCTAGCCACAAAGAAACTACCGAGCAACTGCCACATCCTTCTATTGTGTTTAGTCAGTTAACGTTGCTCCTCAAGTGGAAACTTCTCGCACCGTGTCTGAGAAATCTCTTCCGGCGCCATTTAAAGTGCAGATCTCTGGGGGAGGGGGAGGGGGAGGGCAGATTCCAGCCAGAAGGAGCCCTGCCTGCTTTGAACCAGGTGTCTCAGTGGCTCAGATGATGCTCAACCCAGGGTGTTCTGGGCACACCCAGGCCTCTAGGGCTTGCTGATAATATTACAGGAAAGAAAGAAGAGTGACTGGTGACGAGGGAAGAGGGAACACAAGAGCTGCGTGTTGTGTCCTGGAAAGGGCTTCTACAGTGTACCACGCAGGGTGCCTATCACCCCCGAATTCCTATACGTGGCCCTGAGTTTAACCAAAACAGCTCTGACTTTCCACTTCGTTATTTTGCTACCGACATTTTGTTTTCCCACATGGATTTTGGTTAGAGGGAGGAGGCCTTGTGTTTAGCTTTCCCTTTATTTCCTAGTAACACCTGCTTCAATAGGCCTATATTAAGCACTTGTTAAATCCTTGCTTAATTAATGAACAATTCTTCCTCCCGTTCCCTTCCGTCAGTCCCATCAGACTAAATGGATTCCCTCAACATTTTACACTCTAGAGTCCAACTGGTAAACTGGTTCTGCAGTTCCTCTGTGAATCCTCACGATCTTACTGTCTGCAGCAAAATCAGACGGACACCATCTGGGAAGAGTTGCCCAGTGGCATGTTCAACGTGAGACCCTCGACGTGCTTTTGCAGCTCTCCTTCTTCACCCTGCCAACAACCTTCAAAGAGGAAGGGAGGGGGCAGAACACAATTTCCCGACTACAGTGTCATTGGGAACCAAGTAAAACAGACAAGGCGGCGAAGTTACATAGATCATAATTAATGTTGGGAATACAAGCCTGGTTAGGTGACACTCTGCCTATGGCACTTGCACGGCAACCCTCAAGGTCATTGCCATTTCTAAACTGAAAAGAAAGCCGGTCAATGAGACAGCTATCACCAATTCTAAGCAGCCTGGACGTAGGTAAAGTTTGTCCCAGGGGCGCCTCGTACCCACTGTTCCATATTCTGCCTCCAAGTCTATGCTTTAGACTTGACTTGTCACAAATGGTCCAGTTTTCTACTATTGTTCCTGCTTTCAAACAAAAATTAAAAAAAAAAAAAAATTCCTGCCTAACAAATAAAAGCTTGTTAACTTTTTCCCTGTGAGGAAAACCGCTTTTGAAAACATGCAGGAAAACAGTGAAAATTAATACAAATACATTGGTAATGACAGAAACTCAAGCATTAGCCCACTCAAGATTTTAAAAAACACATTTTTTTTTTTATTTAGGAGAAAGGAACTACTGACAGTATGTATTAATGAGGCCAGCTGTAAATGTTACAATCGTCTCTTACAGAAAGAAGTCGTCAGATACTGTTACACAAATCACTTAATGTTATTTTATTTTTAAAGGGAGGGATCATCTCGCCCAGCTGTTTGGTGATCCAGTATCCTGGAATAAAAACAACTAAAGGTCAACAATGAATCTTTCCTGAGACTGTGATGATATTTTCACTTTAGAGGTCTGGGTTTGCCTGGAAGGGAACAGCCAAATGCATTACTTAAAGGAAAGGAAGCACGTCTAAGCTTTTATTTTGTAAGAGAATCTTCAAAAGGGCCCAACAGCCAGCCAGTAGCTCTTTTCCTCCTCTACCTGCTCTCACACCTGGGTTGTTTCGGGCACCTTACACTGACCTGTATTTCAACTCCGTGCCCTTTAACTTTGGCCCAAGTGCAGACACAAACTCATTTCTTGGCTTCCTCCTTAGCACGGCGAAGACAGATTGGAACTTTTACAAAACTTTTCTAAAATACCAATTAAAACAAAACAGAAACAGTAAATATAAAAATACACGAAAACTGTGGTATATGAACTACAGCTTCCTGATTTTTTATGTGCTGATGTGCACCGAAGGCTTATAGACCTCGTCCTATTTTATACTCTATCTGAGATGGTTTACTTACCCCTAAATGGCTGGCACACATTTACTGCCTTCTGCCATAAGGAAGGAAAATTTTTCCTGACCCTCTTAGTGTCTCTGGCTGGGTGTGAAAGTGAGACTGACAAAGACAGGTTCGTAGGAGAAAAGCATGCGATTTTTATTAAATTGGTTACATGTACGTGGGAAACTTCGCAAGACGGTGAAGACAGAAGAAGTGAGCAGAGCAGGGAGCTTTCATACCTTTTAGATGAGGGAACAATAAATACGTGACAAACAGGCGAGACAAAGAGGTTTGGGCTAGGGATAGCAGATGGTGAAGAGGTAAGAGGGTTTATTTATTACCCTTCTCAGCTCTGAAGTCCCTGTTTCTGGTGATAAGGATGTTTCCCTTTCCCCTCATATAGGGAGGATACCTTTCACATGAGAGATTTATCTCCTACTCTTGTGTTTTTTTGTAAGAGGTTGGGGAGGAGGAGACAATCAGAGTGAACTTCCTGTTTCTGGCGTTTTCTCAGATTCTTCCGGCATAGGATATTCAGTAGGCTAAAGTACCATATTTGGGGGTGATGTGTTCTGAACCTCACTCATTATGCCCGTGTTCTGACCTCCAAAGTCTGATTTAGCTTCCTATGGAAGAAATCATTTGAACATCCTCAGGCTCCTTCTAGACATGTTGGCTACCTGGTGGTCCAGATCAAGAGAGAGATTTCTGGGCTTCCCTCTTCCCTTCCCCACCAGTACCAACAGAGCCTCCTTCTATGTTCTGATGGGAGAAACACATATTTTAGTCAAGTGATTGGTGCCATGAACCCGCAAACCACAAGATCATGACCTGGGCCAAAGTCAGACGCTTCACCGACTGAACCACCCAGGCACCCTTAGATCTTTTATCTCCTGAGTTAGGTTTATTCCTAAGTATCTTATGGGTTTTGGTGCGATTGGAAATGGGATTCATTCCGTGATTTCTCTTTCTGCTGCTTCATTATTGGTATGTAGAAAGGCAGCAGATTTCTGTACATTGATTTTGTATCCTGTGACTTTACTGAATTCATATATCAGTTCTAGCGATTTCTTGGTGGAATCTTTCAGGTTTTCTGCATAGAGTATCAAGTCATCTGTGAATCATGAAAGTTTGACTTCTTCCTTGCCGATTTGGATGCCTTTTATTTATTTTTGTTGTTGTTGTTGTTGTCTGATTGCTGAAGGTAGGACTTCCAGTACTATGTTAAGTAACAATGGTAAGGGTGGACATCCTTGCCTTGTTTCTGACTGTAGAGGAAAAGCTTTTAGTTTTTCCCTGTTGAGGATGATATTAGTTGGGAGTCTTTCATTAATGGCCTTTATGATGTTGAGCTATGTTCCCTATATGCCGTCTTTGTTGAGGGTTCTCATCAAGAGTGGCTGCTGTACTTTGCCAAATGTTTTTTCTGCATCTGTTGAGAGGGTGGTTCTTATCTTTTCTTTTGTTGAAGTGGTATATCGTGTTGATTGATTTGTGAATATCGAACCACACTTGCCACCCAGGAATAAATCCCACTTGATCATGGTTACTGATTCTTCTAATGTACTATTAGGTTCAATTTGCTAGTATTTTGTTGAGAATTTTTGGATCCATGTTCGTCAGGGATATTGGACTATAACTCTCCTTTCTGGTGGGGTCTTTGTCTGATTTTGGAATCAAGGCAATGCTGGCTTCGTAGAATGAGTTTAGAAGTTTTCCTTTCACTTTTATTTTTTGGAACATTTTGAAAAGAACGGGTATTAACTCTTCTTTAAATGGTTGATAGAATTCCACTGGGAAGCCATCTAGCCATGGATTTTTGTTTTGGGGGAGATTTTTGATTACTGATTCATTTTCTCTACTGGTTATTGGTCTGTTCAAGTTTTCTATTTCTTCCTGCTTCAGTTTATGTGTTTCTAGGAATTTATCCATTTCTTCCATGCCGGAGTCCCGCTCTAGCAGGTCCAGGGGTTTCCGAAGGATGAACGGCATCGGCGAAAAAGTGAGAATAAAACAAAACTAAAATAAAAACAAAAAATAAAAATGGACACAGACAACAGCAATGTCGAACTGGCCGATTTATTGTGGCAAACGTAGCATCATATTTGTTAGTGATTTCCTTGTAGCATACGTCATCTATGTTTCCTTGCATTACCTAATTCTAAAAATGTTCCTATGTGTCATCACCCTTTAAGGAATAACATGGTTATTTTCTCATAACGTTCCCTCCTGCCCCTTTGCTTATTGATCAATTTCTTACATTGTTTTCATTACGTATCTATGTTTATCTATAATCTATGAAGCGTTTGCTTTGCTGTTTTCATGAAAGGTCATCTGTCTCTCAACAGCTCAAGTGGAACAGTTACAGGGACATGACCTCTTAGTTGTTTCCCTGAACCATTTGTGGTTTGAGGAACAAAAGTGTTCGCCTCGGTCCGAGGTGCCAGGAGGGGGCCAAAAGGGCCTTAGGAACCCACACCTCATACATTCTCAGAGAGACAGTGCACCTAGGAACGAATGAACCATTTTGTACTTTAACTGACTAGGTTCAATCATCATCTGAAATGCCTCCTGGGGGCCAAGTGGGCCTAGGGGTTAGAGTGACTTGTGCCCGTAGATACACTCCTTAGTTGGCAGAGTGGGGCTTTCAAATACATATGTCTCTCCTTTGTTGGTCTCCTTTGTTGGCAAATGTATGAGGCTATCCTTCCTGTAAGTAGAGGAGTCTCCATAGGGGATGGCAAGGGCCAAATGCAGGGCCACACAATTTTCTTGCGGAACCTTATTTTCTTTTCCTAATGGTTCTTTTCCCAGGGGGGGCCTGTCGAGGGCAATTCGCCCACAGACAATATCCCAGGTACTTTTATTAAGGCCAAATTACCTAAAAGCGGGAGTACAAGAAGCTTCACTGTCGGTGGGCCGCCTTGAAGTCACCAATCCGTCCCCAGCCTTGGCCTTGCCATCAGGCTGGGATAGCTCGGCTTCCAGCATTTCCAGTTGCCCAATTTGTTGACATATAATTTTTCATAACATTCTCCTGTAAATGTAGTCCTATGGCGTTGGTTGTGATCTCTCCTCTCTCATTTGTGATTTTTTTTATTTGGATCCTTTCTCTTTTCTTTTTGATAAGTCTGGCTAGGGGGTTATCAATTTTATTAATTCTTTCAAAGAACCACCTCCTAGTTTCATTGATTTGTTCTACTGTTTTGTTGTTTCTGTATGTATTTCTGTTCTGATCGTTAGTATTTCCCTTCTTCTGGTGGCTTTAAGCTTCATTTCTTATTCTTTTTCTAGCTCTTTTAGGTGGAAGGGTAGGCTGTGTATTTGAGACTTTTCATATTTCTTGATGTAGGCCTGTATTGCTATATACTTCATGCCTACAACCACTTTTTGCTGTATCCCAATGGTTTTGGACTGTAATGTTTTCATTTTCATTTGTGTCCATGTATTTTTTATTTCTTCTTTACTTTCCTGGTTAACCCATTTATTCTTTAGTATGATGTTCTTTAACCTCCATGTATTGTGGTCTTTACAAATTTTTTCTTGTGGTTGACTTCAAGTTTCATAGTGTCATGGTCAGAATATATGCATGGTATGATCTCAATTTTTTTGGATTTGTTAAGGCCTGATTTGTGATCCAGTATGTGATCTATTCTGGAGAATGTTCCATTTGCATTCAAAAAGAATGTGTATTCTGCTGCTTTGGGATGAAATGTTCTGCTATTTCTGTGAAGTCCACGTGGTACAGTGTGTCATTTAAAGCCATTGTTTCCTTGTTGATTTTCTGCCTAGATGATCTGTCCATTGTTGTAAGTGGGGTGTTAAAGTCCCCTTCTATTATTGTATTATTATCAAGGAGTTTCTTTATGTTTGTTATTGATTGGCTTATACATTTGGCTGCTCCATCTTGGGGGCAGAAATATTTACAATTGTTAGATCTTCTTGTTGGACAGACCATTTTATTATGATATAATGCCCTTCTTCATCTCTTGTTACAATTTTTGCTTTAAAATCTGGTTTGCCGGATATAATTATGGCTACTCGGGCTTTCTTTTGTTGTCTATTAGCATGATAAATGGTTCTCTATCCCCTCATTTTCAATCGACAGGTGTCTTTTGGTCTAAAACGAGTCTCTTGCTGGCAGCATAAAGATGGGTCTTGTCTCGTTATCCATTCTGACACCCCATGTCTTTTGATTGGAGCATTTAGTCTATTTACATTCAGAGTAATTATTGATACATATGAGTTTCGTGTCATTGTATTACCTGTGAAGTCATTGATTCTGGGGATTGTCTCTATTCTTTTCTAGTCTTTGTCAATTTTGGTCTTTCTTCCCCACTCAAAGAGTCCCCTTTCATATTGCTTGCAGGGCTGGTTTAGTGGTCACAAACTCCTTTAGTTTTTGTTTGTCTGGGAAACTCTTTATTGCTCCTTCTATTCTCAATGCCAGCTTTGCTGAATAGAGTATTTTGGCTGCATTTTTTCCCATTTAGTAGATTGAATATATCACTCCACTACCTGCTGACCTGCCAAGTTTCTGTGGAGACATCTGCTGCTACCCTTATTTGTCTCCCCTTGTAAGTTATGGAGTTATTTTCCCTTGCTCTTTTTAGGATTTTCCCTTATCTCTGTATTTTGCAAATTCTACTATCGTATGTTTTGGTGTTAGCTTGCATTTGTTGATTTTTTTTTTTTAATTTTTTTTTTCAACGTTTATTTATTTTTGGGACAGAGAGAGACAGAGCATGAACGGGCGAGGGGCAGAGAGAGAGGGAGACACAGAATCGGAAACAGGCTCCAGGCTCTGAGCCATCAGCCCAGAGCCCGACGCGGGGCTCGAACTCACGGACCGCGAGATCGTGACCTGGCTGAAGTCGGACGCTTAACCGACTGCGCCACCCAGGCGCCCCGCATTTGTTGATTTTGATGGGAGTTCTCCATGCCTCCTGGATTTGGGTGTCTGTTTCCTTCCCCAGATTAGGGAAGCTTTCAGCTATAATTTGCTCAAATAAACCTTCTGCCCCTTTTTCCCTTTCTTCTTCGGAGAATCCTATCATACAAATGTTATTATGCTTTATGGAATTGCTGAGTTCTCTATATTTGCATTTGTGATTCAATGTTTTTCTTTCCCTCTCCTTTTCTGATTCTTTATTTTCCACAGTTCTATCTTCTATATCACTCTTTCATTCCTCTCCTTCTTCCATCTTTGTGGTCATAACATCCAGTGAGTTTCACATCTCAGTTATTGCATTTTTTATTTCGGCCTGACTACTTTTTAGGTCTTTTATCTCTGCAGTAAGAGATTCCTTGATATCTTCCATGCTTTTCTGAAGCCTGACTAGTATCCTTGTGCTTGTTGTTTCAAATTCTGGATCAGTCATATTACTTATATCTGTTTCAGTCATATCCCTGGCCGTGATCTTTCCTTGTTCTTTCTTTTGAGATGAATTCCTCTGTTTTGACATTTTGTCTAGGCCTCTGTCTTCTTCTCTGTGTTAGGAAAGCCTGTTCTGTTTCCCGCTCCTGAGAATAATGCCTTTATTAAGAAGAGGTCATATACTGTCCAGGGCCTGGTGCTTCAGGAAGTGTTTCTGGTGCATGCTGTGTGCACTCTGCTGCTGTGTTTTAGCTGTTCTTTCCCTCAGGTCAGTCCTCTGCGGAGTTTCTCCTTGTCTGCAGTGGGGAGTGTTTGGACCTTGGCCAGAGTGTGACGAGTTTTAACTAGATGTGTTCTGGTCTGCTTGTTAAAAGAGGCTATTTCCACTAGAGCTGAAGCTTTGCAGCTCTCTATGGTCTGTAGATTCGGTGCGTTTGGGTGGTTTGCGTTGGTCTTCTGGGCAAGGGGCCCTTTGCGCTGGTTCTCGGGCACACTTCCCTAGTAAAGAAGCCCCTGCAGAGTACAGGAGGGTGGGGCTTGGTGTGAGCAGCTCAAGCCTCCACTGTGGGTGTTGTTCTTCTCAGTGAAGTTGGTCCAGGCTGACAGGTGGGGAAGAAAAACGGCACTAGCCTTCTCCCTTTTTTTCTGGAGAGGGAAGTTCATAGTCACTGCTCCCCGAGAATCCCTCCCAGAGGAGCGAACAATCTTCCCTCCTGTGTTCCAGGCATCCCTCCTATCCCTGCCTTCGCGCTGTCTGTGTCTGAGCCATCTGTCTGCCCAGGATCACACAGTGCACTTGTCTTCTATATCAGGCAGACTGGCTGGGTTTTAAAACCCAAACTTTAGGGAACCAGCATGGTGAGAACCCATGCTGATCCTCTGGGGGAGGGTCTCGCCACGCTGTGGGTGGTGCCAGTTTGTCCCAGAAACGTAGTCTCATGAATATGGAGGAGCTTGGAGTTTAAAGCACAGCAAAAAGTCAGTATCCAGGTTAGCTGCCCTCAGCAGGTGTCTCTGCCACTATGCTGAGGAATGGGGCAGTGCAAAGGCACCCGCTGACTTTTTTGTCCCCTGAGAGGCAATGTCAGCTCTCCCAGATAGGCTCCAAGAAGGGGGAACTGTCTCTCCCAATATGTTCTGGGGGATCCTCAGATCATGCTGTCTGCTCCCAGTCCTCTGCTATCCTTCTCTACAGGAACACCACAGCCCCTGCCAGGCTCAATACCAGCCAAGGAACAGACCTATAAACTCCAGCCTTGGAGCTCCGCTGGTTGCAAAAATTGACAATAATCAGCCTCTCTCCTTCTCCCAGTCAGTTGCTTTGGGGAAGTGTTTTCCTTGTGCTATCTGCTGTGTGCTGCTCTCTCTCCCTCTCTCTCACTCTCTATCACACTCTCTTCTCTCTGTGATCAGGGTTCCCTCACCTCTGCATCTATCTCACATCAATTTCATTATTAGATCGGTCAGAGGAACGGAGAAGAGTAGAAGAATCCACCCCAACCACACAGACACACATACACAGAGATTCCCCAAATTGAGGATTAGATATTTGGTCATTACCAAGAGTGTGTGTCATTCTAAGTTCAGCCATTCTGACTGCGTGACAAATGTCTGAATGCTAATGGGTAGGAAAAAGGAACCTGCTGAATTATGGCAACAGCTACTTCCTATTTATTTACTTATTCATTTATTTTTGAAGATTTTTTTTAAATCTTTTTTTATTTTTTTTAATTTTTTTTAACGTTTATTTATTTTTGAGACAGGGAGAGACAGCATGAACGGGGGAGGGTCAGAGAGAGAGGGAGACACAGAATCCGAAACAGGCTCCAGGCTCTGAGCCGTCAGCACAGAGCCTGACGCCGGGCTCGAACTCACGGACTGCGAGATCATGACCTGAGCCGAAGTCGGATGCCCAACCGACTGAGCCACCCAGGCGCCCCAAGATTTTATTTTTAAAGTTTATTTATTTTGAGAGAGAGAGACAGAGAGAATACAAGCAGGGTAGGGGCAGAGAGAGAGGGAGAAAGAGAGGATCGCAAGCAGGCTCAGCACTCTCAGCATGGAGCCTGATGCGGGGCTCAAACTCACAAATTGCAAAATCACAACCTGGGCAGACACCAAGAGTCGGCCGCTCAACCAACTGAGCCACGCAGGTGACCCAAGATGTTATTTTTAAGTAACCTCTATGCCCCAAGTGGGGCTCAAGCTCAGAACTCTGAGATCAAAAGTCACACTTCCCACTGGCTGAGCCAACCAGGCACCCCATACATCTTCCTCTTTAAAAAAAAAAATGATGAATGATCTGAAAAAAAAAAAAAAAAGATTCACTTTCACTTCTGGCCTCTGAATTCTGAGAAAAGCAGGATATGGACTTCTGACCTATTAGTCCTACCAAGTTCATAAACATGAATTCAGACAAAACCAATGTGTTTTCTATTCATCGAAGAAGGAAACAGCTCTAGAAAACATTCATTGCTCAACTCTTAAATATGTGGTCAAATTCAGGAGTGATTACTTGAACCAACCATGAATAAATGGACTATATAATAAACAATGAATAAATCTAACAACTCAGAATCTTTCTTTTTTTTTTAAATTTTTTTTTAACGTTTACTTATTTGTGAGACAGAGAGAGACAGAGCATGAACGGGGGAGGGTCAGAGAGAGGGTGACACAGAACCCGAAACAGGCTCCAGGCCCTGAGCCGTCAGCACAGAGCCCAACTCGGGGCTCGAACTCACGGACCGAGAGATCACGACCTGAGCCGAAGTCGGCCGCTCAACCGACTGAGCCACCCGGGCGCTCCTCAGAATCTTTCTGCCCCCCACCTGAAGCACCCTAAACCAACTGGATTTGCTCTAGCTTGTTCTTCCTGGCCGTCCTGCCAGATTTTGTTCCCAGCCTGCTACTTAAGCCTTCAGTTTTACTTCATCCCCCCTATTTACTCCGACAACCTAAAACAAAACAAACAAAGCCAAACAAAGCGAAAACAAACAAATCAAAACCATCACCCCCTGCTTTCTCTTCGAAATAACCCGAGGGACTCCAACCTTGCCATCCACCGTCAGACTTTCCTACTAGGCCCGCACACCACACCCCAGGCTGGCCTGTTGAACAAGTTTCTCTCTATTCCCTCCTACCTTGACAGAAACTGAACTTCCTTGATCATACTCATGCCCAGTTGGCTTTTCCTGTGAAATTCTTACCTCCTACTCCCACTTATTTGATGATAGAGATGTCCATCTTGTGCCTTTAAGCCCATCAACCCATTTTTATTAAAAGTCTTGCCAACCGTTGGCTAAATTACTTTCGGACTGTGAGCCCACTGTCAATAGGGCTCCGATGATGACATTTGCTCCCCCATTTTTTGGTCTCAAGGAATTTATCTCTTCAGCAGGAGCTGGAATCATCTTTCTAAATTGCATATCTGATTCTGTTATTTCTCCCTTTTCTTTTCTTTTTTTAATGTTTATTCATTTTTGAGAGACAGAGAGAGACAGAGCGTGAGCGGGGAAGGGGCAGAGAGAGAGGAAGACACAGAATCTGAAGCAGGCTCCAGGCTCTGAGCTGTCAGCACAGAGCCCAAGGCGAGACTTGAACTCTTGAACCGTGAGATCGTGACCTGAGCCGAAGTCGGACGCTCAACCGACTGAGCCACCCAGGCGCCCTAGTCTCCCTTTTAAATTGTTGAACGATTCTCTGTAACTTATCGGGTAAGTTCCAAACCTCTCACATGCTTGGAGGTCTTTTATTATGGCACTGTTCCAATTTGACTTTCGGACATGCTCCGTCCCCCAAATGTCGTATCTCTCGTGCCAGCCATGCCAAACTGCTGTACCCCTATATATACACAACACACCCTTTCTTGTCTTCACCCACCCGTACTTGTTGCCTCCTTTGGTGGGGTGCCTGCTTCCGCCCACCACCTTCCTGGGTAACTACAAACCCCTCCATATTCACAGACACATCCCGGAAGCCCGTCTTTCACTTTTTAGGAGGCATAAGTGTTTTCTGCTATGTGGGTCTTGCCACAAAATATCCGATCTAACTGTGGCAAGAATACAGCACGTCTGGGGATGGATCGCTGGCTCACTGCTCTTCAACCATATGCTATCCGACCCGTTCTCGGAGCTTCCTTGGACCAGAGTGTGACACGTGGGTGCTTGAATAACTGGCACCACCTTCCGTTGTTGTTGTTTAAACCGTGGTTCAATACTGATTTAGTAAAATGGGAGACGATGACCTTTAGTGATAAAAAAAGTACGTTGAATTATGCTAACACTTACAATACGGGATTCGTGCGATCTTCATTAGCATTCTCCTCCTCACGGCTAATATTGTTTACAATGTATCACATACTGTGATAAGCATGTGATACCCATTATTTGATTTGTTCCTCAAACTATTTAATTCTAGTCTTATCATCTTATTTCAGGTCACACCCCCACCCATTTCTGTTATTTTTGCTATTTCACCAACCTGCTATACTTTCTCTTCCTTTCCAGAGCATGGTCACATTCAGATACACTATTTACCTGCTTTTCTGTCTACTGCTTCTTTCCTGGATTTTCTTGTGGAATATAAATTCCACAAGGCACCAGCCTTTAAAACAAAATTCTAACTCATTATAGAAGCACATAGTAGGTGCTCTATACATTTTTTTTTAATTTTAACTTTTTTTGAGAGAGAGAGAGAGAAAGAGGGAGGCAGAGGATGAGTCGGGGAAGGTCAGAGGGAGAGGGAGAGGGAGAGAGAGAATCTCAATATGGGGCTTGAACTCATGAACAGTGAGCTCATGACCTGAGCTGAAATCGAGAGTTGGACGCTTAACTGACTGGGCCATCCAGGGGCCCCAATATTTGTTTCCTGAGTAGCCAAAATTCTATGAGATAAATATTTTTAAACCTTCATTTTGTGAATAAGGGAATTAAGACACAAAGAAGGTAGGGCACACAGCAGGTTGATGGAGGACTCAGAATTTGCATCGATAGTAGGTTCCAGAGTCTGCTTTTTTAACATTACATGGAACATAACACAGCAATCTGTTTGGAATTATCTTTCATTTAAAAATTACCACCAGTCAGAGGAGCCAACAGGGCAGAGCAGCATGGAAGTTTTCTGCTTCTCTTGTCCCTGAAATGCAGCTAGATCAACACCAAACCATCTTGCACACCTAGAAAACTGAGCTGAGGATTAACACAACAATCTGCATAATTTGAGCCACAGAACCTGGCAAGTATGCAGCACAGAGAGGCTAACTGCGGGAGACAGAAGTCATGGAGGATAGGGAGCTATTTCTGTTTGCTGAGTGAGGAGGGAGTCAGTGGGGAGAATACAGGAAAAGCACTCCTCCTGAAAGCACCTGGAGAAAAAGTGGAAGAAAGTAAACACCCACAAAAGATGGAACAAGAAAGGGAGAAAGGAGAAAGGAGAAGGAAAAGGGTTTATTTTTATTTTTTAAAATTTTTTTTTCAATATATGAAGTTTATTGTCAAATTGGTTTCCATACAATACCCAGTGGTCATCCCAAAAGGTGCCCTCTTCAATACCCATCACCTCCCCTCCCCTCCCTCCCACCCCCCATCAACCCTCAGTTTGTTCTCAGTTTTTAAGAGTCTCTTATGCTTTGGCTCTCTCCCACTCTAACCTCTTTTTTTTTTCCTTCCCCTCCCCCATGGGTTTCTGTTACATTTCTCAGGATCCACATAAGAGTGAAAACATATGGTATCTGTCGAAAGAAGAGGGTTTAAATACCATTAGGACTCTATAAACAGGGGATACCTGGCGGAGCTCTGGTGGGAAGGACGAATTCCCAGAAGCAGACAGTGAGGTCTGAGGGGTCCTTGGGCCACACAGGGAGAGGCGGATCCCCTGCTGAGAGGACATTGGGTAGAGTCTGTGCAGCCTTCCCGCAGACAAAGGTCCCAGCACACCCTTGGAGAACAGCCATGCTTGCTGGTGTTGGAATGACATTAAGGGGCATTGAAACCTGGTGCCCGATGTGTGTTGTGATTTACCATAATCCCTGACATGCTGTGGTTACACCATCGCGTGAACTTTTTCTGGGGCGGGCTGGCACCTGGATGCAGTCTCTAGGCATCTGCAGCAGCACAGTCGTGCAAACATTCCTGGGGGCGGGCTGGCACCCAGCCATTGCTCGGCAAGACCATCTCCCAGAGGGTCAGAGCGGGTCAAAGCCACAGGGCCCTCGGAAGTGAGCGGTTTGGAAACACAGCCCTACCTGAGATAAAATTCAGGAGGGAGGTGCTGCCTGGCAGGCTGACGACTTCTTCCAGGTTGCAGACAGCATAGAAGAGGGGAGTGGATGGAAGCCAAAGACAAAAGAGGGATGCTCAATTGACGGTGAGAGCACAGGGTTCTGATGCTAGAAACTGGGTAGCTGAACAGCACCATTTTCACTTCTCTGGAGCATGTGCATACTCACCTACAGGCACCCCTATCATCCACCCCACTAAGGTAAGAAGCGCCATCTAGTGGAGAACAGAGCCATTATGCCAAGCCCCATCAAACTGCACCAACCATGCTCTAGAGGACCACCACAATCTCTCCGCCTGCTTAGTTTATGGACTATAATGTACTTCATAGTTTGACTTCTAGTAGAAACTGGATGTAATTTCAATAATGTTTCATTCTGTTTTCTGGCCCATGTATTCAATCTTTTTTTCTTGTTCTTTTCTTATTCTTAAATACAGAAAGAGAGAAAATTTATTTTTCTCTTCCGTTTTTTTTTTTTTTTTAATTTTTTTTTTTCAACGTTTATTCATTTTTGGGACAGAGAGAGACAGAGCATGAACGGGGGAGGGGCAGAGAGAGAGGGAGACACAGAATCAGAAACAGGCTCCAGGCTCCGAGCCATCAGCCCAGAGCCTGACGCAGGGCTCGAACTCACGGACTGCGAGATCATGACCTGGCTGAAGTCAGACGCTTAACCGACTGCGCCACCCAGGCGCCCCTCTCTTCCGTTTTTTAAAAAAAGATTTTTCCTTAATTTTTTCTGCCATATTTTTATTTTTTTTGTAAATTTTTAAATTCTATTTTACTTTAATCATTTTATTTTATTCTATTTTATGTTTTCATTTTTTAATTTCAAACATTTTCCTACTTTTTTTTACTTTTTAAAAAATTTTCTTTTCTTCCCCTTTTTACTCTCTTACACCAAGCTTCTTTCAACAACCAGATCAAAACGCAACTAGGATCTGATATCCTTTATTTGATTTTTTTGTGTTGTTTTAAATTTTTTAATTTTAGTTATTTTATTTTATTTTTTTTAATTTTTTTAATGTTTATTTACTTTTGAGAGAGAGGCAGAGTGTGAGTAGGGGCGGGGCAGAGAGAGACAGAGACACACAATCTGAAGCAGGCTCCAGGCTCTGAGCTATCAGCACAGAGCTTGACGTGGGGCTCAAACTCACGAACCATGAGATCATGAACAGAGCCAAAGTTGGATGCTCAACTGACTGAGCCACCCAGTCACTCCTAGTTTTTTTATTTTATTATTTTTCTTCCTCCAAAATGACAAAATGAAGGAATTCACCTCAAAAGAGAGAACAGGAGGAAATGAAAGCCAGGAACTTAACACAGATAAAAGCAAGATGTCTGAACCTGCATTTAGATTCATGGTAAGAAGAATACTAGCTGAGGATGAAAAAAAGCATAGAACCCCTTTCTGCGGAGATAAAAGAAGTGAAATCTATTCAGGATGAAATCGAAAATGCTGTAACTGAGATGCAATTTTGAATGAATGCCACAGCAGCAAGGATGATGGAAGCAGAGCAGTGAATCAGCAATATAGAGGACAAAATTATGGAGAATAATGAAGCAGAATAAAAAAGGGGGAACTAAGGCAAAAGAGCACAATATAAGAATTAGAAAACTCAGTAATTCATTAAAAAGGAATAACATACAAATCATAGGGGTCCCAGAAAAGGAAGAGAAAGAGGGGTAGAAAGTTTATTTGAGCAAATCATAGTGGAAAATTTTCCAAACCTGGAGATCGACACAGACATCAAAATCCAGGAAGCACAGAGAACTCCCATTAGATTCAACACAAACTGACCATCAATAAGGCATATCATAGTCAAATT
Organism: Lynx rufus; assembly: GCF_022079265.1. Lineage (NCBI taxonomy): Eukaryota > Metazoa > Chordata > Mammalia > Carnivora > Felidae > Lynx > Lynx rufus. The sequence goes on along the minus strand of NW_025814829.1, from coordinate 28,352,157 downwards.
CACAAAATATATAGACAAGGAAAGAATCATGAAAGCAGCAAGGGGAAAAAAAGTCCTTAGCCTACAAAGAAAGACAGATAAGGTTCGCAGTAGACTTATCCACAGAAACTTGGCAGGTCAGGAAGGACTGGCAGGATATATTCAATATGCTGAATCAGAAAAATATGCAGCCAAGAATTCTTTATCCAGCAAAGCTGTCATTCAAAATAGAAGGAGAAATGAAGAGTTTCACAGACAAACAAAAACCAAAAGCGTTCATGACCACTAAACCAGCGCCCAAGATATTTTAAGGAGGATTTTCTGAGGAGACGAAAGATGAAACAAAACAAAGAAGACAAAAGCAACAAAGACTAGAAAGGAGCAGAGAACACCACCAGAAACTCCAACTCCACAGGCAACACAATGGAAATAAATTCATATCTTTCAGTACTCACTCTAAATGTCAATGGATTAAATGCTCCATTCAAAAGACATAGGGTAACAGAACAGATTAAAAAAAAATCCATCTATATGCTGTTTACAAGAGACCCATCTTAGACCTAAAGACACCTTCAGATTGAAAGTATGTGAATGGAGAACCATCTATCATGGTAATGGCTGTCAAAAGAAAGCCAGAGTAGCCATACTTATATCAGACAATCTAGATTTTACAAGAAAGATTGTAACAAGAGATGGAGAAGAGCATTATATCATAAGGTGTCTATCCACCAAGAAGTGTTAACATTTATGCGCCCAACGTGGTAATCCCCAAATATATAAATTAATTAATCACAAACATAAAGAAACTCATTGACAATACTACCACAGTAGTAGGGGACTTCAACACCCCACTTATAGCAATGGACAGATCATCTAAACAGATAATCAACAAGGAAACAATGGCTATGAATGACACACTGCACCAGATGGACTGAAGAGATATATGTAGAACATTTCATCCTAAAACAGCAGACTACACATTCTTCTCGAGTGCAGTGGAACATTCTCCAGAATAGACCACATATGGGACACAAATAAACCCTCAACAAGTATAAAAAGATTGAGATCATACCATGCGTATTTTCAGACTACAGCACTATGAAACTCAAAATCAACCACAAGAAAATATTTAGAAAGACAACAAATACTTGGAGAGTAAGCAACATCCTACTAATGAACGAATGGGCTAACCAAGAAGTTGAAGAGAAAATTAAAACGTGCATGAAAGCCCATGAAAATGATAACACCACAGCCCAAAACCTCTGGGACACAGCAAAGGTGGTAGTCAAAGGGAAGCATATAGAAATCCAAGCCTCCCTAAAGAAGGAAGAAAGTTCTCAGGTACACAACCTAACCTTACACCTTAAAGATCTGGAAAAAGAACAGCAAATAAAACCCCAAACCAGCAGAAGATGGAAATAATAACTATTAGAGCAGAATTCAATAATACTGAAATCAAAAAAAGAGTAGAGCAGTAGAACAGTGAAACCAGGAGCTGGTTCTTTGGAAGAATTAACAAAATTGATAGACCCCCTAGCAAGTTTGATCAAAAAAAGGGAAAGGACCCAAATAAATATAATCAAGAATGAAAGAGGAAAGATCACAAGCAACATTGCTGAGATATAAACAATAATAAGAGAATATTATGAGCAATTATATGCCAATAAATTGGGCAATCTGGAAGAAATGGACAAATTTCTAGAAACATACAAACTATCAAAACTGAAACAAGAAGAAATAGAAAATTTGAACAGACCCATAACCAGTAAAGAAATTTTACTAGGCATAAAATATCCCCCAAAAAACAAGAGTCCAGGGCCGGATGGCTTTCCAGGAGAATTGTACCAAACACTTAAAGAAGAGTTTACACCTATTCTTTTGAAGCTGTTCCAAAAAAGAGAAATGGAAGGAAAACTTCCAAACTCATTCCATCAAGCCAGCATCACCTTGATTCCAAAACCAGACAAAGACCCCACTACAAAGGAGAACTACAGACCAATTTCTCTGATGAACATGGGTGCAAAAATCCTCAACAAGATACTAACCAACCGGATCCACAATACATTCAAAGAATTATTCACTATGACCAAGTGGGATTTATACCCAGAATGCAGGGCTGGCTCAATATCCACAAAACAATCAATGTGATACATCACATTAATAAAAGGACAAGAACCACACGATCCTCTCAATAGATGCAGAGAACACATTTGACAAAATACAGCGTCCTTTTTTGATAAAAACTCTCAAGAAAGTAGGGATAGAAGAATCATACCTCAAGATCATAAAAGTCATATATGAAAGACCCACTGGTAATATCATCCTCAATGGGGAAAAACTGAGAGCTTTCCCCCTAAGGTCAGGAACATGACAGGGATGTCCTCTCTCACCACGGTTATTCAACATAGTATTGGAAGTCTTAGCCTCTGCAATCAGACAACACTAAAGAATAAAATGCATCCAAATCAGTAAGGAGGAAGTCAAACTTTCACTCTTCACAGACAACACGATACTCTATATGGAAAACACAAAAGATTCCACCACAAAACTGCTAGAACTGATCCATTAATTCAGGAAATTCACAAGATGTTAAATCAATGCACAGAAATCGGTTGCTTTTCTATACACCAATAATGAAGCAACAGAAAGAGAAATCAAGGAATCAATGCCATTTACAATTGCACAAAAAACATAAAATACCTAGGAATAAACCTAACCAAAGAGGTGAAAAGTCTACACACTGAAAACTATAGAAAGCTTAGGAAAGAAACTGAGGAAGACACAAAAAATGGAAAAATATTCCCTTTCTCCTGGATTGGAAGAAAAATATTGTTAAAATGTTGATACTACCCAAAGCAATCTACCTATTCAATGCAATCCCTATCAAGATAACACCAGCATTCTACACAGAGCTAGGACAAACAATCCTAAAATTTGTATGGAACCAGAAAAGACCCTGAATAACCAAAGAGATCTTGAAAAAGAAAACCAAAACGGGAGGCATCACAATCCCAGACTTCAAGCTGTATTACTAAGCTGTAATCATCAAGACAGTGTGGTACTGACACAAAAACAGACACTCAGATCAATGGAACAAAATAGAGAACCCAGAAATGGACCCACAAACGTGTGGCCAACTAATCTTTGACAAAGCAGGAAAGAATATCCAATGGCATAAAGACAGTCTCTTCAGCAAATGCTGCTGGGAAAACTGGACAGCGACATGCAGAAAAACGAATCTGGACCACTTTCTTACACCATACTCGAAAATAAACTCAAAATGGATGAGAGGCCTAAACATAACACAGGAAGCCATCAAAATCCTAGAGGAAAAAGCAGGCAAAAACCTCTTTGACCTCGGCCACAGCAACTTCTTACTCAACACGTTTATGGAAGCAAGGGCAACAAAAGCCAAAACGAACTGTTGGGACCTCATCAAAATAAAAGGCTTCTGCACAGCGAAGGAAACAATCAGCAAAACTAAAAGGCAACCTATGAAATGGGAGAAGATATTTTCAAATGACACATCAGATAAAGGGTTAGTATCCAAAATCTATAAAGAATTCATCAAACTCAACACCCAAAAACAAATAATCCAGTGAAGAAGTGGGCAAAAGACATGGATAGACATTTTTCCAAAGAAGACATCCAGATGGCTAGCAGACACATGAGAAAATGCTCGACATCACTCATCATCAGGGAAAGACAAATCAAAACCACGTTGAGATATCACCTCACACCAGTCAGAATGGCTAAAATTAAAAACTCAAGCGACAACAGATGTTGGCGAGGATGCAGAGAAAGAGGATTTCTTTGGCACTGCTGGTGGGAATGCAAACTGGTGCAGCCTCTCTGGAAAACAGTATGGAGTTTCCTCAAAAAGTTAAACAGAACTACCCTATGACCCAGCAATTACACTACTAGGGATATATCCAAGGGATACAGGTGTGCTGTTTTGAAGGGGCACAGGACTCCAATGTTTATAGACATGTTATTGACAATAGCTAAAATATGGAAAGAGCCCAAATGTCCATCGACAGATGAATGAAGATGTGTGTGTATACACACACACACACACACACACACACACACACAATGGAGTATTACTTGGCAACCAAAAAGAATGAAATCTTGCCATTTGCAACATGGATGGAACTAGAGGGTACTATGCTAAGTAAAATAAGTCAGTCAGAGAAAGACAAATATGACTTCAGTCATATGTGGAACTTAAGATACAAAACAGATGAATATAAGGGAAGGGAAGCAAAAATAATATAAAAATAGGGCGGGGGGACAAAACATAAGAGACTCCTAAATACAGAGAACAAACTAAGGATGCTGGGAGGGGTTGTGGGTGGGGCTTGTGGGGGGGTGGAGAGATGGGGCAAATGGGCAAGGGGCATTAAGGAAGACACTTGTTGGGATGACCACTGGGTGTTACACGTAGGGGATGAATTACTGGGATCTACTGAAATCATTATTGTACTATATGCTAACTAACTTGGATGTAAATAAATAAATAAATAAATAACCAACGAAGAGGAAAAAAAGAATAAAGACAAAAAAAACAGGGAGGGGGACAAAACATAAGAGACTCTTAAATATAGAGAACAAACTGAGGGTTGCTGGAGGGCTGTGGGTTGGGGGGACAAGCTAACTGGCTAAGGGGCATTAAGGAAAACACTTGTTGAGATGAGCACTTGGGTGTTATACATAGGGTATGAGTCCCTGGAATCTACTCCTGAAATCATTGCACAATGTGCTAACCAACTTGGATATATATATATATATATATATATATATATATATATATATAAATAAGTAAATAAATAAATAAATAAATAAGTAAAAATTATCATCAATCTTGCTCACAAAGGCTAGCAGTCCCTTTTTACAGAAACAGGCATGAATTCTTATGAAAACATCCCATATTGTTTAGGAAACTTTATTCCTGGTTTTTATGTTCCAAGAAGTGTTTCCTTCTTTAACATTGCTCATGTTCTCTCTTTAGGTTTTATTTGTTTCTATTGTTGTGGTATCTTTCCAAAACAGGAAACTTCTTTGGCAGTATATTTAGGGTGTTTAAATTTAGATTAAAAAAACTAAATTGCTTGTTCCAGGCAAAAGTGTCACGTCATCATGTTTTCTGTGGTTTCAGAATTCTAACCGTCAAACACAAGGGCTCATCAGCCAGCTGGCTCTTTCTGATGGCTGGTGTCACTACTTTTAGCAATATACATTCACACTTCACAAAAATCTCCGCAGAGACATGACTCAACCAACAAGGGCTGGTGAGTTCAGTTCTTCTAAAGGATGTCAGCATAGAAACGCACAGGGATGAGACTAATTTGCATTTTTGCTACTAAAGAAAAACACACTTCTGTGTCGCCTCTATTCTCAACACTTCACTGTGACACTACTGCACGTCTCCACCAGATGTGTGGGGTTTACACACACCAAGCAACCCTGCGATACCACCTGGATACCCTACAATTCAATTCAATTCTGATACTATCGACCTGGTGATAGCGTCAGATCCCACACACTGAGGGTCAGTCCTCCCAGACTGCTCCCCAACCCCACCTAGATGCCAATCGCAGGTCCAAGTTGTTACCTGTACTTCTGACCAATCGGTATAAATTGGAGACTCCTATGACACCCTCCTCGGGTTCCATTGATTTGCTAGATTGGTGTGTAGAACTCAGGGAAGCATTGAACTTACTAGATGACCAGTTTATTGTAAAAGGATATAACTCAGAAACAGCCAAATGGAAGAGACACATAGGCACGGCATGTAGGACGGGGTATGGAGTTTCCATGCCTTCTCCAGGCACCACTCACCCTGTATCTTCACATGTTCACCAACCTGGATGCTCTCAGAACGCAGTCCTTTGGTTTTTGTTTGTTTGTTTGTTTGTTGTTTCTATGGCAGCTTTATTGCATAGGCACAATTGATGAAATCATTGGTCTTTGGTGATTGAACTCAATCTCTAGCTCCTCCCTTCTCCCTTGAGGTCAGGCGGTGGGGCTGAAAGTTCCAACCCCATAATCACAGGGTTGGTTTCCCTGGCAACCAGCCCCCACCCTTAGGGATTTGCCAAAAGTCACTTCATTAACCTAAACTCAGCTGTAATTGAAAGAGGCTGGCTGTGAATAAGAAGACGTACATTTCCCCTTTATAGGTCTGAAGACATTTCAGGAACTGAGGGCAAGAGACCAACTATTATAACCACAGATGCTCCCTTTGTTCTCATCACTCAGGCTCCAAGCGTTTGGGGAACTGTGAGCCGGGAGCATGGGCAAAGACCAAAATACATATTTATGGTAAATCCCCAAATCACAATGATGCCGTATACTTGAACAGGAATGAGACCAAGTTGCGTTTTCTCTACAGAACTGTTCATCCTGACATTTTGTGCCCGAGATGAGTGCCTCACTTGTGTCACTCTGGTCCCAGACTGTGGCTCAGGGTGGGTACAGGAATAGCTGTAGTAGTGGCAACTATTTTGGACTCACTTTGGTTGCATTTTGCGTATGCCCAAGAAGAGAGTATATGAGTTTACTGACTTGGCCTCTCCCTTTCAGGTTCTGAGTGACTAAATGAACGTGTTTTGTACATTTCTTTGGCTTTTTGAAAAATGTCCTGAAGATCTCCCACCAAGATCTATCAGTAATTTACAGGAAGCTGAGGTTTTGGTGGTGTTCACTGACCTGGTGAAGCATGAATGATGAAAATAGTACTTGATATAAAATGGGTGTGTTCTGAGTGAGGATGAAAGTAACATAGGCAAAACCCCACTGTGCTGGGAAATCAATACCCAATTATCATCGTCTGCTTTTTGGGTAACTGTTAGCAATTATTCCAGGACTAATTTGATAGATTGTGTCCGATCCTGTTCAGTGAACACAGATGTGGAGAGCCCTGGGGCTGAAAGGGATCTTCAGGGGCACCTGGGTGGCTGAGTCCATTCAGTGTCCCACTTTGGCTCAGGTCATGATCTCACAGTTGGTGAGTTGGAGCCCCCCATGGGGCTTGCCACTGTGAGCACAGAACCCACTTCAGATCCTGTCCCCCTCCCTCTTCCCCTCCCCTGCTAGCGCTCTCTCAAAAATAAACATTAAAAAAAAAAAAACTTTAAAAAAAATGAAAGGAATCTTCATGCACATTTTGAGCCTTGGGAGGTGAAGCTAAGCCAAGCAGCAAGGTGGCCTCTGGAAGCAGAAGGAACTGTGGGAAACCTTAAAGTCTGGCTTGAAGGTTAGAAGTGTGCCACACTGGAAAGGGTGCCTCCAAGGTTTCATCGAATGTACGTTTTGGCCTGGTGCCGAAAGGCCAAGGGTTAGAGCATAATATTTGATCAAAGTGGAGGCCAAAGCTTATCACCAGTATCTTGGAATGCACTGGGCAACTGGAGGGAAAAAACTTCAACATGTTGGGTAAACAAGTATTGCAAATGTATTATGAAAACTGAATAGTCAGACTTTTAAAGTTTGCTATTCTCATGCGCAAAGAAGAATTTGTCAAGAATTTATCAGCACCACCAGCAGCTGGATTGCTCCTAGGGCTACTAGGCCGCTTCTTTGTGACACTTCAGAGACCTTCATTTTCAAACTGAAATCAGAAGAGGAAGGTATTCGGGAACTACTTGATTTTTTCTTAACAATTTCTTTTCTTTATTTGTTTTATAATGTATTGCATTATGATTGATAATGCTTTATCGGGAATGCCACATATGATTTGGAAGTTTTTCATTTCTTTTTTTAGGTGAAGCCCAGCACAAGGCCAGGCGTTGGGCTTGAACTCATGACCCCGTGATCAAGAGCTGAGCTGAGATCAAGAGTCAGAAACTTAACCAACTGAGCCACCCGAGCGCCCCTGAAAAGTTTTCTTTTTTGGTCAAATTTGAAATGGCAACGTTGATATTCATCTCCTTTCTATTCTGCTTGGGTGAGTTCTTCTAGGACTCGTGTAAAAACACAGTGGCCCAAAGGAAATAAAGTAACTCAATAGAGCTATAAAAGATCATTTTGTTTAACACAATGAGTACTACTATATCGAGCAATTCCATAAAAATTATCACTTTGATGCAAACTATTGTTTTGCCTTCTACAATTATTTAATTTTGTTAGATGTTTGTTGGCTGCAAAGTTATGTTTTCCCTAAAGTCATCTCTATAATGCACTGTCGATATTTAGTATTAACTATCAAACTATTTCCCTTCTTATTTAAATATGTAAACATTTTTCTGTGCATACAATCAATAGGTTTAACAGCCATTAATCACACTAATCCACATAAGGAATATTTGTTATAATTCATGTATAGTGTATATCCTTCAACTGACTAATAGAATTTTAATGCAAAGCACATAAGGTGACTTTTCACACTGAGTTGCATCTAGAATATCTACCCATATTTAAAGAGAATGTTCAGAAGTGACTATACATTTCAATGATATTCTTTTTATGCATTATCATCATTGTCATTCTGATTAGATGTGATTAGATATGGCTTTGAGGAATGCCAGAAATTACACTGCAAGAGACATTGAGCTCTTTGACCTTCCCGTGACAAAGCTGAAAAAGCAAATAGTGGTCAAGTACTGAGGCTACGAACTGCCTCTCCGGTATCTGTACCACCAAAATGGTATTGTGGGGCTGGAAGGGAGTTGCTCTGTTATGAACTCAAATGTGATCATTTTCCTGGCTCACAGGGACAGAGGCAGGTGCATGCATTACTGGCCTGGGTGCATTATCACAGGTAGTGATGAACTAAAGGATGTTGTCATCCTTCAATTGTTGTGAGCACATCACCAGAGACCCACTGGGCCCTGCTTAGCATTTTGGAAGTGCACTTTAATTGCTTGGATTATCTCTAGACAGGTTCTGGGTAAGCAGTCATCAAATACTGCTTACCATGATCCTTTTTACTTTGGAAGAAGTAAAAAATAACAGAATTAGCCAGGACTCCCTTTTGGATATGTACCCAAATAGCGTTCAGAACCATCGGGGACCTTTGGGAGCAGAGTGTCGGGTTCCATGTGTATAACCACTGATTTCTTCCACCTTCCCCATCAGGCAGGACACTAAAAATACCATTTCTTCCAATCATCCCAAGAACCCATATTACTCATAAAAGATAGAAATTGCATAATAGGCTTTACAATGACTTTAGGTTTCCCTCCCATACAAACTTTGAAGTTTGGGAGAGGAGCAGCCCTGGCAGGATTGGGAGACTGTAGAGATAGGACCTGTGAGAGGGAAAACATCTCTAGCAGAACCTCACCTAATGAGCTCTCAAGGGTTGCTACGTCCATTCTTGGGACCATATTTGGAGGGATGGTGGCAGGGAATAGAATGTGGCCACAAACTAAACCTAGTAATGGCATGATAAAGGAAACAGCTTTACAGCAAAAATATCTGAGCTCCCCTCCACCCCTTTTAGAGGACTTGGTACACTCTTCAACCAGACTAGTGATGGGAGTTCAGGTCCCAGGAGGCAGGAGCTAAGGCAGAGGGTTCTGATCTCCAGAGGGCCAGGGATGTCTATATTGGATATTGCACAGGGATTTGGATGGCAATAAATAGCAATACACCCAAGGAACTCAGGAATACCTGAATTATGCCTTACCAAAGACACCCTGCCTTCTCTGTCGTCACTCTATGCCTTCCCCTGCTGCCTTGCCCTGGCTTCCTAACTGAGGGATAGAAGTTTGGGAAATTACCGCAGCTAGGGCCTGGCCTCCCAGTTCCTTGAGCTCTGAATCTCTAGTGACATTCTCCTCACTCAGCACCCTTTCTAACGGCTATTTTAGACTTTGTCATTACCCAGATCTGTTTTGCCTGAAGAATAAAAAATTTCAGAAAGGCCATTTCGTGACTGCAACTTCTTGTCTTTCCAGTTTGTTCATTCTTAATAGTTTCCTGCCATTGAACATTTTGCCCCCAACATCACTACCAACATCCCCCCTTCGGACTGAGTCAATGCACCATTTTGGTCACTTATCAATATCTTAAAACTGCCTTGCCCCTTTGCCATTTTGTCGTATTCACCTAACAAATTTTAAACTTAAAATAGAGCTCAGTCGTTTCAAACCAACAGAACTCTTGGGGGGGAGAAAAAAGCCCATAAAGTTAGGCAGATTGGTACCACCATAAATTGATGGCTACCCACTTCACCTGGGTCTTCAACTCTGACTCTGGAAATTCTCTTTTCAATAAGGTTGCTCTTAACGCTGTCTATCACATTTTCAACCCTTCTCTTCCCTCCTTAGAATGTAGACTTCCCTACTTTGTCCCTATCCTTGAGGAAATATTCTTTACCCCTACACAAGTGGAAAAACAGAAGCTGTAATATACACCTCATATAAAAACAAATAGCATCCGTACTTGATCTTTTCCATGTCCCCTTCTAACATGGAGATGCCCAGCCTCCTGTCTGAGATCATTCTCTGCAGCTGAATTCTAAATCTTATCCACTACGGCTTTATGAGGAAACCTATGTTATTCTCCCAGCCAATGTCCTCTGAGCCACCCCCTATCTACAGCAGCTAATCTACCCCTCAACCCAACGTGCCACCCTCTGTCTTTACTTTCTTTCGCAGTCAAGTATAATTTTTGTTAGTCTTCAAAATTATACTAGTGTTTTCTATTATATATACATAAATTTATGGTTATTATATATAAAAACACACTCACGTTACAGGAGTATGACACGTCAAATAAATACTTTCTCTTCCTACACATCTCCCAAATACATATCCCAGAGATAATCACTATGAAATTGTGTATATGTGTATGTAATATACAGAGATGCATAAGAATTTCTTACACAAATGGAATCATATGATACATGCTTTTTCATTTTATATATTTTTGGATATCTTTCCACGTTTGTACATATAAATACCTCATTCTTGTTAATATCTGCATTAAATTTTAATATTTTTTTTAATATTCATGACTCTACCTTCAGTGCCTAGAACAGTGCCCAGCACATAGTAGGTACCCTATGAATATTGGTGAATAAGTGAATTAACTTATTAATCCACTCATTCAGCAATATTCATAAATGAGTAAATTAATAAATTCCATTGCCCCTATGCACTCGGCAAATACATCACCTCAGCTAAGAGAACAGCTACTCGGGGACAGTGAAAGACCATAAGATAATACAGCTTGGAGTCAGCCACAGAGAAGTCCTTTTTTTTTTTTTTTTTTTTTTTTTTTTTTTTTTTTTTTTTTGGAAACTGAAGTTACTCAAGAAACATCTGCGACAAGGAGACATTGTTCTGTGAATACTTGTCAGGAGTCAGGACCGTACGGATCCAGAATCCCCAAGTACCTCCTTCCCTACACATCAACAATACTCTCTGGTTTTGAATCTTTTATAGAAAAGAATCTTGGGGGGAAATTTTTTGTTTTAATTGCTTGAGTGATGAAATAAGAATTAACCCCCATGAAAAGACATTGTGTCAAATTTCATAAAGCCTTGTTGGAGAATTGAGTAATATATTTTAGTACATTGGTAAATACAGATAATTTTTTTTAAAAAAAGGTTTTAGGGAAGATCTCTATCGGGATCGAGAAAGGTTTTATAACTGTGTATCTTCTGTAAATAAAAGATTAAAGCCATAAGGCAATTGTGAGGTTTTTAGAAAACCTTTTTCTTGGCTTTGCTCTTTGAAAATGCATGCTCAGAGAGCATTCTGCCATCATGCTTTGGGTTTCCACATCTGTGTCTTTACTTGCAATTTTTTCTCTGTACCATTTCCTTGATCCTTCTGCCTATTATCTAACACAATTCTCATGTTCCCTGTTCCTGTTGGTGTTCTTGGACCCAATTTCAACATGTGGGGTGGGGGCGGGGAGAGGTAGATCATGCCCCATAATACCGCCAACAAGCAACCCTCCAGAAACCAGCTGGGTGCCCTACCACAGAGGGTGTCAGATTCCACAAGTGAAGGGTTCAGTCCTACCAGACTGCATCTCCCCCCAACTTCAGACACCAGTCTCAAGGCCAGATTGTGACCTGTACTTCTGACCAACTAGCTATAAGTCAGGTTTCCACAACCCCCCTTAGGTTCAATTAATTTCCTAGAGAAGCTCATAGAACTGAGAGAAACATTTTACTTACTAGGTCACCAGTTTATTAGAAAAGGCTATAACTCAGGAACAGCCAGATGGCTGAGATGCACAGGGCAAGGTATGTGGGAAGGGCCAAGAGCTTCTATATTCTCTCCAGACAAGCCACCCCTCACCATATCTGCATGGTCACCAACCCAGAAGCTCTCTGAACCCTGTCATTTTGTTTTTTTATGGCAGCTTCATTACTTAGGTATGATTGATTAGGTTATCGGTCATTAATGATTGATTCACCCTCTAGCCCCTCTCAGGTCCCTGAAAGTCAGTCAGTTTCAGTCCTACCCCTGGCAACCCTCCTTAGGTACCTTACAAAGGTCATTACATAACAAAAGACACCTTTGTTGTTCTCACCACTTAGGAAAGTCCCAGGGTTTGGGGAACTGTGATCCAGGAACAATGGTCACCTGAATGACCAAATATATGTTTTTCTTATACACTACAGTATCACATCTGTGAACCTCCTTGGCTGCCCTTGGTACGCAACAATCTTTGGTTTCTCTGAATTACAAACTGCTTGTTAGTAAAAACAGAAGTATTTATCTATGTAGCAAGCATTGTGTTAAGCTTAATTCTTAGATCAACCTTATTAAGTGTTACTATCATCCGCATTTATAGATGAAGAAACAGACTAACAGAATAAATAAATTATAAATAAAAAGGGTAAGTAAATAAACCACACAAGGTCACTCGATGAATGGAGTAAAATTCAGGTCTATTTGCTTCCATAATCTGTGTTCTTACCAAAATTCTATTCTTTGCCTCACTGATTTGGCCACTGTATTATGATGTGTGTGTGTGTATCTATGTCAATGGATAGATAAATAAATGGACGGGTTTTTTTTTTCTTTTTTTTTAAATGTTTATTGTTGAGAGACAGAGCATGAGCAGGGGAGGAAAGTGAGAGGGAGAGACAAAGAATCTGAAGCAGGCTCCAGGCTCTGAGCTGTCAGCACAGAGCCCAACGCGGGGCTGGAACTCACAAACCACAATATCGTGACCTGAGCCGAAGTCGGTCACTCAAATGACTGAGCCATCCAGGCGCCCCATAAATGGACAGGTTTTTATTATAACTTTTGCACTTTGAGAGCAAGGAGCACATTTCCTACCTCTCCATGCCACAGGCATTTAGCCTGCATGCTCCTCTGAAAAGAGTAGTTCCCAAATACATATTAGCACGAAGGTGATATTGTTACCTATACAGAAGGTTTAGAGCTGCAATATGGCATTTTTCTAGACTCATACAAAATAAACTTTTATTAACACAATGGACACAAGATTGTTGCACTAAACTCCATGGAGAAGACTGAGGCACATACTCGTATTTTGTTGGGATCCTAAGGCATAACACATGAGTAGTTAAGTCAGAATACCAAGGCAGAGCCTGGCAAATGTCAAAAGAGAGCAGACAATAGGTAGAATAGGAAGAGAGAAAGAATCACATCAAATTTGACCAAGAGTCAAATAGGTCAGGAAAATCCCTCCTGGTGTCAGGAATTGGAATTAGATAAGTAGCTGCATTCGTGGAAGGCTTTTTATGTTAGGGAAGAATTATATTAGCAAGAAGGGGGAAGGGAGAAATGCATGGAAATACTCATGGTTAGTTAGTAGACTAACTTAACTAGAGAATCATATGGAGCAGAACTGAGAGATAAGACTACAAAAGTAAATTGAGATCAGAGTACAGCAGGCTTTGAACAACACATTGAGTTAAAGATGTAATTCCATAGACAATGGAGGAATTTTTAAGGGAATGAAAAAGAAGGAATTTATTCAAAAGCTAACTGAATAACTCACAAGACTTATTGACCAATGGTGTATGGCCTTCCTTCGTTAACTTAGTCAACATTGAATAAGAAATTCAATGACGAACATGAAAGATTGATAGAATAAACACACCACACACACAAACATACATGCACGTGCACAAAAAGAAGAGAATTTGACTATTTACTAAATCTGATCAAAAATCACCAGGTCCAATTCCTAGCCAAAAATTAAGAGGTTCATAATCTGACACTAACCCTTTTGCCTAACTTTCAGCCTTCTATAGATTATTCTCATCTTTTGCTGTAGAAGATATAACCAAAAGAAAGATGCCTCCATGGCTTCTTAGAAAAATTGTCCCAATGTCACCAGGGCATTAAGGCATTTCAAAAAGTCTGAAAAAGTATAGTTGAACTTAAATTTCTTTAGGCCCATAGAAATCAATCAGCACATCTTCTGTTAATATTCAAAATCTTGTATTTTAATGTTGAAAGAGATGGTATGGGAATTTCTGAATAAACATTTTCAGATTCAGGTTAAAAGTTAACTCACAAAAAATCATATAAGAGAAAGGGAGGGATCTGTAAGTTCAAAAGGCCTTAAGAGACGTATCAAGCAATTGCAATGCGCAGCTCTTATTTGGGTTCTAATTTGAACACATAAACTGTTACAAAAACATTTATGAGACAATCAGGACAATTTGAACACTAACTACATATTTGATCTTACAGATTTCTCATTTAACTTTAGGTACGATAAAGATTTGTGGTTATGTTCTTAAAAATACAATGCTTATCTTTTAGACATACATATTGAAATATTTGGAACTGAAATACTATACCTAAGATTTCCTTCTAAACAACTTAGAATGGGCAAAGTGGAGACAGATGGATAAAATAAGATTGACCATGAGTTGAAAATTGTTGAAGTTGGGTGATGGCTACATGGAGTTTTATATATGTTTCAAGGAAAAAAATCATCATTGCCTAACTAAAAAAAAATCACCTTTAATGCATAGATATTCATTTATATAAAACTTAATGAAATGCTCCAGTCACCATATTTCCCCCCATGGAGTCCTATAGGTACTTCCTAACCTTTTCAATGTTGATTAATTTATACTTCCTTTGTGGGAAGTATAAGTTATTTTATTAATGTTAATTCTTATTAACAGTTAAATTGCTTTATCAATGGTATTAATACATTGTTTATCAATTTCCATTTTATCAATGAAAAGATTGAATTCCAAGATATTTTCGAAGTTTTTAATAATTTTAGGTGTATGTATTGCTATTGTCAGAGAAAACAGTTTTTCAATATGCATTCCTAGGGACCTGCCCCTGTAAACGGATAAGAATAAGTTGCAAGTAACTTCACTTTGATAAATATAAGTTCATTAATGCTTAAATTTCCTATATATTTTTAATTACTTTTTAGTTTACTTTTTGAGAGAGAGAGAGAGAGAGAGCAGGGGAGGGGCAGAGAGAGGGAGAGAGGGAATCCCCAGGAGGCTCCACACTGTGAGCACAGAGCCCTATCCGGGGCTCAAACTCACAAACTGTGAGATCATGACCTGAGCTGAAATCAAGAACCAGATGCTTAACCAACTGAGCCACCCAGGTGCCCGTTAAAGTTCCTTTATTTTTTAAACGAGTTTTTTATTCCCAGTGATATTTTTGTTTCTAATTGATTGTCACATTTTGATTACCTATAAAGCAAAAGTGAAATCATAATTATCACTCATTATGAGAAAATTCACTAAAGTCTAAATTCATGAGTTATGTGTATAAAGTTCCTGTGTAAACTGTAAGACATTTTGTAAATGTAAAGTTTTATTTATTTATTTATTTATTTATTTTGCAGTTTGGTAAGTAATTGTCATAAATGAATCAACATGGAATAAATTTGATGTACTGTAGTCTGATCATACTTTAAAAATTCCTAATACGGAATCAATTTGGAATTAATTGGTCTCAACGACTTTGTCTTCATTAATTGAGCACTTCTCTCTTTTTTTTTTTCCTGGGGCTATAAGTGAGTAACTGCCTTACTCACCATGTAGGCTGGCTGGGCATAGGAACACAGGCAGAACCCCAAGGAGGCACAGAGCTGGGGCGTGGCTCCCTGGGGCAGGCCTCATGGTTCCTGTCTGCACCAAGGGAAGTTCAAAGGTCTCAGATTTCACCTGGAAATATCTGGAAGAAAGAGAGTAAACTGGCAGCCACGTTTGCCAAACTGGAGTTCAGCTGTGCAATAGTCAACAAAACCCTAGGGGAAAGTCCAGGTCACGACCCAGCCCTGAGTTCGGGAGAAGCCAAGGAGATGGGTGACATTAGGGCTCCAGGAAGCAACTGAATCAAAGGGCACTTGAAATCTCTCTTCCAGCCTTGGTTGATGCCTCTCTTCCAGCCTTGGTTGATGCCAGGTGCAAGCAGCCTCTTGGAACTCTGAGGATACTTAGAAGTATAAACCTAGTCTTTTGTTTTCATGATAGAAGTGGGAAGCTGCCATCTAGAAATGTAAATCATTCATTTTCGAGTAACACACAAGGCATTGAGTGGGGGGAAGGAGGGAATAAAAGCCTTTTAGTTCAGAGTGGGCAAGCTTAGCAACCCTCAAAGCAAAACTTGAGTACCGTAAAGCTGGGTGCTAGGCCCACTGGCGTTTGAAAATTAGTGTGAGAGAAAGCTATTCCTGAGAAGCATTACCCATTAGGAGAAGTTGTGACTTCGCTTATGAGTTTGGTCTGGCCACAACAGAATGCAATTAAAAAACAAATGCAACAAAAAGTGTCAGAGAAAGTTAAATTTCCTTCCCGAAGTTCTAAAGCCTAAGTGGGGAATGAGAAGGATGAAAAGTCTCAGGAACACAGGCTGGCCTGAAAAACATTCCTCAGGCAATAGTTGAGTATGAAGTTCCTGTTTTGTCATTCCTGATTTACTTAAGACACGTAATGAATCACACCCCCGTGCTATTCTAGTCTGTTCGAAGAAGGAACGCGGTGCCTGAAGCATCAAGAAAGCAGTCCCAGACATGAAGGGGTTGGAAGTGGTGAACTATGAAGAGAGGAAGGTTCCATCAGGCTTGAAGAATATTTGGAATGTGTTCAAATCAGCCAATAGATACACCCAGTCCTGTGTTATGTCGCTGGCTAAAGCAGCGAATGGTAAGTATTTATATGCACAATTTTTATCTTTCAGGGGAAGTAATATTTGAAGATAAGCTAATGTTTATCGAAACAAGACAATGAGTTTTGAGAAATGCCTGGATACAACCTTCTTACAGAGGTCAGCTGCAGACTATTATAGGTGTTCAAAATCCAAAGTACTTAGCTCTCCCCAGAGATAAGGGGGTAAATCATGATGAAATATTTATTGCAGCACAATTAAATTTCAACCTTCCTGAGAAAAAGAAAGGCAAATAAATTCACCATGAATTTGCTTTACTTTGGAAAATGAATCCAAGACAATACTAAACATTAGTTAGGAAAAAAACAAGCAATTAAAATATTCACTAGAAGACTATTTTGAATCATTCCTTCTATTAAGCACCTACTATGTTCGGAACATGTTCCATAAATGCTTCCATTTACTCTTACAATAATCCTGTGACTTTTTAAAAATTTTTTTTAATGTTTATTTCTTTTTAAGAGAGCCGGAGACAGAATGCGAGTGGGTTAGGGGCAGAGAGAGAGGAAGACACAGAATCCGAAGCAGGCTCCAGGCTCCGAGCTTCAGCACAGAGCCCGACGTGGGGCTCGAACTCATGAGCCATGAGATCATGACCTGAGCCCAAGTCGGACGCTCAACCGACTGAGCCACCCAGGCGCCCCAATCCTGTGATATTTTTAACCCTCTTCTCAAAAAAAGTTAAGTAACACTTGCCAAAGAAACTCACAAACAATAAGTGGCTGAGCCAGGATCTGTGCTAAATACATGTTTCCCACTATAACCTAATACTTTTAAAATAATGTAAATAATTGTCAAAAAAGTACATACCTATTTAGAGACAAGGTAGAGACAGAGAACGTGAGAAAATGTGGTTAAGATCCAGAACGCAAAAGCACTATCTCCTTCCGCCAAACCACAAAAGGACTTCATCAAGAGCTATTGAGTGGATGAATTTGACCTTGATACAATCCACTGATCTTACTCAAATTTTTATGCTTGTGTTTCAGTGCATTCAGTTCTATACAGTTCTATCACATGTGTAGGTTTGTGTATCCACCGCCCCTGTCAAGATACAGAGCAGCTCCGGGGCGCCTGGGTGGCGCAGTCGGTTAAGCGTCCGACTTCAGCCAGGTCACGATCTCGCGGTCCGTGAGTTCGAGCCCCGCGTCGGGCTCTGGGCTGATGGCTCAGAGCCTGGAGCCTGTTTCCGATTCTGTGTCTCCCTCTCTCTCTGCCCCTCCCCCGTTCATGCTCTGTCTCTCTCTGTCCCAAAAATAAATAAACGTTGAAAGATACAGAGCAGCTCCAAGGATCCCTCCCTCATGTTGCCTTTTTATGACCACATCCACCTCCTTCCTGGCCATCTCCCCAGCCCTAACCTCTGGTAACCACTAATCTGGTTTCCTTTCCTAAAATGTCGTAATTTCAGAAGTGTATAGAAATAGAAGGATCCAGTGTGTAATCTTTTGGGATTAGATTCTTTTCACTTAGCATAATTCCTTTGACATCCATTCAAGTTATTTTACGTGTCGATAGTCATTCTTTTTCACTGCTACGTAGTATTCCATGGCATGGATGTACCCTAGTGTGTTTATCTGTTCGCCTACGGAAGGACATCTGAACGGTTTCCAGTTTTTAACCAATGTGAATAAAGGTGATAAGAACATTCACGTACAAGTTTTTGTGTGAACGTAACTTTTCATTTCTGTAGGATAAATAAAAGGAATACAATTGGTGAGTCGTGTAGTGGTGGCATGTTTGTAGCTTTTAAGAAACCATCAGACTATTTCCAAAGAGGCTGTACCATTTTACATAACTACCAGCGTGTATGAATGACCCCGTGTCTCCACATCCTTGCCAACGTTTGAGGTTGTCACCATTTTCCATTTTAGCCAATCTAATAGGTGTGCGGTGATGTCTTGCGGTCTCAATTTGCAATTTGCATTTCCTTAACAGCTAAAAATGTTGGACACCTTTTCACCTACTTGTTTGCCATTTATGTATTCTTTTGAATGAAATGTGTATTCATGATTCTTGCCCGTTATCTAATTGGATTGTTTGGTTTTTTACTATTGCATTTTGAGAACTCTTTATTCTAGATGTTAGTCTCTAGTCAGATATATGGTTTGAAAATATTTTCTCCCTGACTGTAGCTCGTCTTTTATCACTTTCACATGGTTCTTTGTACATAAAAAGGTTTTAATTTTAATGAAGTCCAGTTTGCCATTTTTTCTTTTTGTGAATTGTGTTTTTGGTGTCAAGTCTAAAAATCTTTGCATAGCCACATATCCCAAGACTTTCTCCTATTTTTTTTCTAAAAGTGTTATACTTTGGGGGCGCCTGGGCGACTCAGTCGGTTAAGCGTCCGACTTCAGCTCAGGTCATGATCTCACGGTCCGTGAGTTTGAGCCCCGCGTCGGGCTCTGTGCTGACAGCTCAGAGCCTCGAGCCTGCTTCAGATTCTGTGTCTCCTTCTCTCTCTGCCCCTCCCCTGCTTGCTCTCTGTCTCTCTGTTTCTTTCAAAATACATGAATAATGAATAAATGAATAAATGAATAAATGAATAAATGAATAAACATTTTAAAAAATCTTTTTAAGTGTGATAGTTTTATAATTTACATCTAAGTCTTAGATTCTTTTTTCTAAAAGTTTTTTTTTTAATTTTATGTTCTACATTTAAGTCCAAGATCCATTTTGAGTTAATTTTTATATGAGATGTGAGGTTTAGATCAAGGTTTGTTTTTTGCCTCTACATGTCCTGTTGCTACACCATTATCTGGCAAAAAGGTGACCTTTTCTCCATTGATTTGCTTTTGCATTTGTCACAAATCAGTTGAACATACTTACGTGTAGATGTATTTTTAACTGTTTAGCGTGGGCTACTAATTTAATGAGTATTTATTGAGCCCCTACTATGAGCCAAGATTTCTAGGTGTTGAGGATGCAACACTATCCAAAGCAGACAAAAATTCATAGAGCTAATAGTCTAGTGAGAAAGATAATCATAAACAAAAATATCAATGTATTCCATAAAGTCAGGAAAAAAATACTATGAAAATAACGCAGGGTGAAGTGGTAGATAGCCATGTGTGAGGTGGGGTGGGTGGCATATATGAAATAATATGGTCCAAGAAGGCTTCTCTAAACAATTGACATCTGAGAAAAGAGTGAAATTAATAGGGGAGTAAACCATGCAAATATCCCGGGGAAATTTTTCCCTAAAGAGAAAACAACATCCTGCAAGCTTGAAAGATTCCATATGTGGAAGGGTGTGGAGGGTATTGCTGTGTGAGTTTCTATAGCTTTATTCTCCCACAGGTAACTCTTAGAAATTCTAGAAAAGATATAAGGTGAGGGGAAACCCACCCGAAGGAACCAGAGAGTGAACCAAACATACGCATTTTAGAAGAGTAATGGATGGATACTGGAAGAAGGGAACAGAATCGAATGTGTTTCTCATTTGTCATGGCTGTTGACCTGAGAGAAGATGGTATTTGGCACGGTGGCGGATGGCTGAAACTTAATGGGAAACTAGCAGTCTTTCTGACCTGAAGAAACAGAAACAGAGTTTGGGGCCACAACAGCCACTGCAAAATGAAGGGATACTTGGAAATAAAAGAGCCAGAGAGACAGGGCGACCATATTGTGTAGAAACTCTGCCCGAATCCCTGCTGATTCCCGAATCACTCATTAGTGGGACAGACTGAAAGCAGCCCAGCTAAAGAGGAAAAGAACGGAACTCAAATCTGAGCTGCTATTCAAGATAGAATGTTCAGTTTGGATCCAAATAAGTTAATTGCCTGCTTAAACAATCAACCAAACAAACAAACCGCTTCTTATTAGAGGAATGTAATAGAATCCATGCCCAATGTCCAGGATACAATCCAAAATTACTCAACATGCAAAGAAACTACAAAACCTGAATCAAATAAACAAATAACCAATAACCAATAAACCCATATTATAAAAAATTTCCATAATCTAACACAGACTTTTTGTCCATTCTCTCAAAAACATTTCAGAGGAAGCAGCAACTAAGTTACATGGCCAATTTGATGCAGAGGACAACAAAAAGAGAAGAAAAGAAACTTTAAATGTTTATTTATTTTAAGAGAGAGAGAGAGAGAGCACAGCAGGGGAAGGGCAGAGAGAGAGAATCCCAAGTAGCCTCCACACTGTCAGTGTGGAGCCTTATGCAGGGCTCAAACTCACGAACTGTGAGTTCATGACCTGAGCTGCCATCAAGAGTGGGATGCCTAACTGACTAAGTCCCCCAGATGCCCAAGAATTGTACTATTGAAGAAAAATACAATGATTCGGCTGCAGAGAATATCAGGATAGGCCTTAATAGCTTATTCACTTGATTTCAAGAGGTCTCAGTAACTAACCCTTATTCCCATTCAGAAATGTATTAGCCAGGGCCAGGTTAGCCAAGGAGGCCATCTTTATACCTGGGACCATTTTGTATACTGATGAAGGACACTTTGGCCCAGATGAGCGAGTTCAGCCCTTAGCAAAAGCAGTCAATGTGTAGAACTGCTCCAATGTTCTCAGGCAGTCCTCAGAAGGTAACATTTGTATTCCCAGAAGTTCTGATGAGGTTCTTGCTCAAATGAAATTATCTCAAGAGTGCATTCACTGTGATGATTTTGGAGGTCTGGAAGCTTGACCTCTGCCTCACTTGGAAAATGTGACTGATCTCTCTGCCCGAGGTGCTGAACTTGATGATTCCCTTCTGTATCTCTGGATTTTTTCTGTAGGCAAAGGATGTGATTTACTTAAGCATTTGATCTTCTCATCAATCTGAGATTCATCTTAACATTTGTCAACACTGTAAATACTATTGCTGCGTTGATTAGTGGTAACAGTAGGGTTGAGCAGAGTCCTCACCTCCATTATGCCTAAATCGGCGTGAAGAAAAGTTGGGACAATGAAGCGGTATAACATTGTGCCCCCAGATTATTTTACCATTCACAGTTTGAGATACCTAAAGCCTTGAGATGTGTAGAGGGAGGTAGAGCTTACCAGTAGGGCATAAAATCTACACCTTTAGCCCCCAAGAATCTGGTGTAGTGGAATAATCTGGAGAACACCACCACCAAAATCTAATGCCCTGTTTATGGTTTACTACGCTGGCAAAAATCAGTGAGCCATTAGAGGGAGCCAAAACAGCACAGATGAAACTTCTGGATACTGGGACTGCTATCCCACAAAACTGGTTCCATAGTAACTAACAGTGGATATACGGTAAAGGGGCAAAAAGTGGCAGCCGATAAAACCATTGAAAAGATGAACTCTACTGTGAGGAAAACAACTTCTCCTATATCACAATGCGCTATGGTTAAGAATACTCTAAGTAAATGAGAAAACCTGCCATTACCTCCCAGATCACTAGGGTATAGAAGATCCACTCTTTTCAATCTTTAATGTAATTTCCATTGAAGTGTATCATACATGCAAAAAAAAAAAAAAAGTGCAATCTCTCCTGGATCTAGTTGACTTTTTACACACTGAGTCACGCCCACGTGTCACTACCGAAGTGAAGAAACAAAGTATTACCAGGACCTTTGTGGCCCTGCTGATGCCCACTTCCCAAGAGCGATTTCTATTCTGACTTCAAACACTATGGATTACTTTTGCCTGCTTTTGTACGCTACATAATCAACCAATCGGTATGTACTATTTGGGGTCAGTCATCTTTCGGTAAACATTGTATGTTTTGAAAATTCATCCATACAATCATTCCTTCCATTGTTGGGTGTTTCATCATCTGACGTGCCCCAATTAATTCATCCCCTCTACTGCATGTGAGCACTTCGGTGGTTTTCGGTTTGGAGCTGTTACAGACCGGGCTGCTACAAATACTCTAATACTTGCGTGTTGCTGACCGGATGCATGCACATCTGAGGGGGAATGCCTATGGGCGGAATTGCTGGATCACAAAGTAGGCACACGCTCAGCATTAGTAATTACTGCCAAAGAATTGCACCGGGCAGTTGGACAAATGTACACTTTCACCAACAGTTTTCCTGAGTTGGGGTTGCTACCACTAACATTTTTTTTAATGTTTATTTATTTTTGAGAGAGAGAGAGAGAGAGAGAGAGCAAGCAGGGGAGGGGTAGAGAGAGAGGGAGACACAGAATCCAAAGCAGGCGCCAGGCTCCGAGCTGTGAGCACGGAGCTGGATGCGGGGGTCGAAGTCATGAACTGTGAGATCAAGGAGAAGTCAGCTGCTTAACCGCCGGAGCCACCCAGGCGCCCCTATCCCCACTAACATTCTTGCTAACAGTTGCTGTTTTATCATTTTAACAGTTCTTCTGGGTGTGTAGTGAGATTGCTCTGTGGTCTTTTTTTTTTTTTTTGGAAGGAGTTGTTTTGTTTTAGATAGTTGCTCTATTTTTGCTGTTGGCAATAAACTCAGTTTACCTTCTCAGTACATAACCATTCACTGTACCTATATTTGAAATTTCTTATGAAAAAGGCTGATCCCTTGTAGATTTGTGGGTGGGGTGTGTGTGGGGAGGGGTGGGTGTGTGAGCGCCCGCATGTTTTCTTGACCAACTTTAATTCTTAGGAAAATTAACAACCACTTAAAACATCCTACCAAGTGTTTCTCTCCAACTTCCTCTCTAAGAGACAAAACTTAGCTGGGGTTCTTTATGTGTGCAAAATTATATCCCACTTCAAGTTCATAGTCAAGTGAGCAAATGCATTTCTAGAGAATTAATTTGTTTTCTGGAGTTTTTATGCCCTGTAGAACATTGAAATATTATTCTTTTGCTGTCTGAACGCATATTTATAGGAAAGTATTTCATCAGTGTATGATGTTTATTCTTTCATGTTAAAGGAATCTTTGTTTTATTTTAAAAAATGCATTCAATTTGTTTAAATAACAACAAAAAAACAGTCTACCCATTTCTCTCATCCCTCCCACCCCTTTCCTCTGACAAGCAACCATCTGTTCTCTGTATCTGTGAGCTTAGTCATAAACATATATTAGATTCCACACAGAAGAGAGATCATATGCTATTTGTGCTTCTCTGACTTATTTCACTTAGTATAATGCCCTGAAGATCCATCCATGTGGTAGTCCTACCATACACTGTTGTTTTCATTTCAGTTTCCCTGATAATTAATCAAATTGATCATCTTTTTATAGGTCTATAGGCCAGTTGAATGTCTTTTTTGTGGAGGCACTTCTGGTCTTTTGTCCATTCTTTTGGTGGGTTGGTTATATTGTTCTCATTGATTTGTAAGCACTCTTTATATATTTTGGATATAAGTCCTTAGCTGGACACGGGTATTACCAGTACCACTTCTCAGCTTGCAGCCTTTGCACTCCTTTAATGGTGTCTGTGTTAGTGTGCCCATGCTGCCGTAGTGACCTGTCACAGATTGGGTGCCTCAAACAACAGAGATTTATTTTCCCACATTTCCGGAGGCTGGAAGTTTGAGATCAAAGTGTTAGCAGGTTTGGTTTCTTATGAGGGCTGGGAGGGAGATTTCTGTTCTGAATATGGTCATCCCTTTGTATGCACACATGTCTAATCTGTGTGTGTGTGTGTGTGTGTGTGTGTGTCCAAACTCCCTCTTCGAATGAGAATACCAGTCATATAACTAAGGCCCACCTCAAAGACCTCATTTTAACTCATTCGCCTTTCTAAAGACTTTATCTCTGAATACAGTTACATTCTGACGTACTAGAATACCTCAGACTTGAACATATGAATTTGGGGGGTGGGGGGAGAGACAGTTTATCCCAATTCACTGCCTTTTTTTCTTTTGAGATACAATGAACATTTCACAAATTCACCATTTTAAAGTATGTGATGCATATGGTCATGCAACCATCACCACTATCGAATTGTAGAACATTTTCATCACCCCAAAAAGAAACCCCACACCCTTTAGTAGTTACTCTTCATCCTTCCCCTCCAGTCTCTGGAAACTAGTAGACAGTTAATCCACTTTCTGTCTCTATAGATTTGGCTCTTCTGGACATTTCACATAAATGGAACCCTTACCTTCATGTCTGGCTTCTTTGACTCAACGTAATGATGCCAGGGTTCATCCATGTTTAGGAGGTGTCAGTATTTCATTCCTTTTTATGACTGAATAATATCCTATTGTGTGGATAGACCCCATCTTGTTTATCCACTCATCAGGTGGGTGGTGTCCACGTTTTTGGTTATTATGAATAATGCTGTTATGAATGTTCATGTGTGCACATGGTGGTATGAAGATAAGCTTTCAATTCTCTTGGGTGGATAACTAGAAGTGAACTGGTGGATCATATAGTAATCTAATTTTTCAAGGAACTGCCAAATTGTTTTCATAACAGCTACAATATTTTCCATTCCTACTGACAATGTATGAACGTCATCGTCGAGGATGGGAACTGTGGCATTATTGTGGCTTTGATTTGTGTTTCTCTAATGACTAATGACCCTGAGTATCCTTTCATGGGCTTATTGGCCATTTTTACATCTTATTTGGAAAGCCTTTATTGTGTCTTTAAATGAGCAGAAATGTTTATTTTAAAATTGGATAATTTATAACTTTTTTCATATTGCTTTTTATATTGTTGTATAGAAGAGATACTTGCCTACTTTAAGATCATGAACATAATCTTCTATATGTGTTATTTATTTTTTACCTTTCACATGTAGACCTATATTTCACTTTGGATTTCTTGGGGGCAGGGTAAGGTAAGGATCAAGGTATAATTTTTTCACGTAGCTTTCCAACTGATGTAGAAAATATGAATTGAAAAAAGCATCTGTCCCCACCACACTGAAGAGTCAAATTTGTCATAATTATGGTGGCTATTTTAAGGTAAATATAAATTTTATATATCAGCTTGATTCTATTTGTACCAACACTGTCTTAATCTAGTTTTGTTTTTTTTTTTAATTTTTTTTTCAACGTTTATTTATTTTTGGGACAGAGAGAGACAGAGCATGAACGGGGGAGGGGCAGAGAGAGAGGGAGACACAGAAT
This sequence comes from Lynx rufus, assembly GCF_022079265.1. Taxonomy (NCBI): domain Eukaryota; kingdom Metazoa; phylum Chordata; class Mammalia; order Carnivora; family Felidae; genus Lynx; species Lynx rufus. The sequence goes on along the minus strand of NW_025814829.1, from coordinate 28,326,099 downwards.
CGGAAACAGGCTCCAGGCTCCGAGCCATCAGCCCAGAGCCTGACGCGGGGCTCGAACTCCCAGACCGCGAGATCGTGACCTGGCTGAAGTCGGACGCTTAACCGACTGCGCCACCCAGGCGCCCCTGTCTTAATCTAGTTTTATAACCAGTCTTGAAAGCTAGCAGTATTAGTCCTCCAGCTTTGTTTTGTTTCCAGATTATTTTGGCTATTCTTGGCCCTTTTCATAGCCCTGGGCTTTTCTGTTAAACCCAGAAAAGGAGCAGATTACTTGTTTTTGGTTTGTGTTATCATAGAGGGAATTACATTCAGCAGAGAATTTAAAAAATTGATCTTTTGTACTAAGTCTTAGCTCGTGTAACTCCAAACATCCCTTTATGAAATGATTATTGAACACTTACTGTGAACAAAGCCCACAGATGAAATGGCAAGTGCATTGTATGGCAAAGGTTAGTTGTGCCTTCGATGGGTAGTGGTCAAAGATGTTCAACAGAATCAACAGAATCAAAGTTTTTATGTAGTAAAAACTCAAGAGAAAGGAACAAGGTTGATAGATCAATATGGAGGGGGATCATAGAAATCCCAGGAGACACTGAGCATCCCCCTAAAAAGACCTATAGATACATGTCCCATTTAAAAATAAAACAGGGGAAGCATGCCCTGGTGACTCAGTCGGGTTAAGTGTCTGACTTCAGCTCAGGTCATGATCCCATGGTTCGTGAGTTTGAGCCTTGCATTAGGCCCTGTGCTGACAGCTCAGAGCCTGGAGCCTGCTTCAGATTCTGTCTCTCTCTGACCTTCCCCTGCTCACGCTTTGTCTCTCTCTCTCTCTCTCTTAAAAATAAGTAAACATTTTAAAAAAACTTTTTAAAAGTAAAAAGTTCATTTCAGAACCACTGAATAGGGGACCCAGAAAGGAAATCTCTAGGGTGGAGGGCAGGAAGGGGGGTGGAACTGAAATTGCACCTGACATGTCTGAGCATTCGGAAGTAGAGCGCTAGATTGCTTTTCCATCTACAGTGCAAGAGGGTTCCCGTTTCTCCATATCCTCGCCAGTATCTGTTGTTTCCTGAGTTGTTCATTTTAGCCACTCTGACTGGTGTGAGGTGGTATCTCAATGTGGTTTTGATTTGTATTTCCCTGATGATGAGTGATGTTGAGCATCTTTTCATGTGTATGTTGGCCATCTGGATACCTTCTTTGGAAAAGTGTCTATTCATGTCTGCTGCCCATTATCTTCACTGGATTATTTGTTTTTCAGGTATTGAGTTTGGTAAGTTCTTTATAGATTTTGGATACTAACCCTTTATCTGATATGTCATTTGCAAATATCTTCTCCCATTCCGTCAGTTGCCTTTTAGTTTTGTTGATTGTTTCCTTTGCAGTGCAGAAGCTGTTTATATTGATGAGGTCCGAATAGTTCATTTTTGCTTTTATTTCCCTTGTCTTCAGAGATGCGTCAAGCAAGAATTGCTGAGACTGAGGTCAAAGAGGTTTTTGTCTGTTTTCTCCTCTAGGGTTTTGATGGTTTTCTGTGTCACATTTGGGCCTTTCATCCATTTGGAGCCAAATCATGGAAAGAGCCCAGATGTCCATCAACGGATGAATGGATAGAGGAGATGTGGTTTATATATACAATGGAATACTATTTGGCAATGAGAAAGAATGAAATGCTGCCATTTGCAGCAACATGGACAGAACTGGAGAGTATTATGCTCAGTGAAATAAGTCAGTCAGAGAAAGACAGATATCATATGTTTTCACTCATATGTGGAACCTGAGAAACGTAACAGAAGACCATGGGGGACGGGAAGGGGAAAAAATAGTTTCAAACAGAGAGGGAGGCAAACCATTAGAGACACTTAAATACAGAGAAAAAACTGAGGATTGATAGGGGGAGGGGCAGAGGAGAGGGGAGAATGGGTGATGGGCATTGAGGAGGGCACTTGTTGGGATGAACACTGGGTATTGTATGTAAGCGACAAATCAAGGGAATCTTGATTCCCTCCAAAACCAAGAGTATACTGTATACACTGTATGTTAGCCAACTTGACTATTAATTATATTTAAAAAATAAATAAAATAAAATAAAATAAAATAAAATAAAATAATAACCCCCCCCCAAATAAATATATCCTCCTTCTGGTTAAGTTTTCAGGATACAAAATTTATTTAAAAACAGGAAAGAAAAGAAATATAGCGCTAGACTCTAAAAAATCAATGGGAGCATGTGGCAAGAATCGGCAACAACAACAGAAAACCTAACCAAAAACCAAGATAAAATATTCATGCCATAAAAAGTAAAGCATTTTCTTGTAAGGAAATACATTCACAAATCATTGCTTGGCTTCCCTTGGGTTAGCAAAGCTTAAGATTTGCTCAGTCACAATAAGGTAAACCTGACTATTAATTCAATCAAGGAGTCGGATACAAGTATATCGAGGAAAGATGGTACACTGTAAAGGACCTAACCTCTAGTCTCTCTTGAGAGTGAGCCAAAACATAGTGAAAAATAATAAATAAGCATAAGTGGAATGAGAGCGTTATTTGGAAATCTGTAGATAAATATCCTAAGAAAGAGCTAAAGGTGTTGAAAGTGGTTATTTGGGGGGGCAAATGACCAAAGGATGGGGTTGGGTGGGTCGGAGTACTAGAGTTTTCATTACAAGAGTTTTTGGATTATTTGACTTTTTAATTACCTGCTTGCATTCCCTTAATAAGACGGTAAGTTACTGAAAATTAAAGTTGTATAAATAATGGAGGTTTAAATGAGTTATTTAAAGCCATAAAAATAAGTCATCAATAAGAGAATATAAAATTAAATGAGACCGATGGAAAGAGAGACGAGGGGAGAAGTCAGTGCTAGATTGATCACTTTGTAGCAGGAAATCAACATATACGCTTCAGAGAGAACAAGTCAAATCATATAGTGTGTGCTTCCTCTTCAGAATGATTAATCTCACCAGTAGAAAAACCCAAAACAGAATAGGACTTAGAAGGAGAGAAGAATTTCATTTTTATTTTTTATATACACCTTTGTAAGGTTTGAATTCCTCTGTGTGTGTGTGTGTTTTCCCTGGTTATAATTATGTATAATTAAGTTAGAATTCACAAATACAAAGATTGTGGCATAATTCACATCGGTGTGAAAACGTCTCCACACTGTCCTCCCTAGAGACTGCGGGAAAGGAAATACGGAAAGATTCGTTATTTCAGAGATTCTTCTGCATCTTCTCTACAGCGTGGGGCCCATGCCTGGAATGGGTGACTCTTTGTTTATTTCACACATTCGTGAGTTTTGGGGTAAAAACCCTGACTGAGACTAGGGAAAGATGGTGAGCTGAATGCTTTCCCTAATAAAGTGAAGGGAAACGAGTTTCCAGGACAGCGGGAGCGAGAACGGATGAAGTTCGACGAGGAGAGGTTTGAGAAGGGAAAGTGTCAGGCTGGAATGGCCTCGAGGCTGACAAGGTCATGCAGAGAAAATCAGCCAGAAGATATTCCCTGGTGGAAGGGAAAAGCAACGGTCTTTTAAAATCACAGTTCTGGAACATTCAGTGTAGAAGTGCAGTCTTGGGTAGCCACCCGTATACCCCTCTGTTAAGTCTAAAGCTTTATAAAAGTCTGCTATGAAACTTTCTCACGTGGCACCTGTTTTGACACAACCAAAGAAAAGAATAGAGATTTTTCTCTATTATGGATCAAGATGCGGTGGAGAAGCAGAGGCCGGGGTGAAGCAAGCATGGGTGGCAATGAGATTTCAGAGGACGTGAATGATTGGAAGAAGAGGTGACTGTCCCAAATGAACATTTCCCAAGAGTATCCAGAGCTGTAAGGGGAACATCTGACGGACAAGCCCCTGAGGGGTTTCCCCAGCCCCTTCGGTCCTTTCTCCCATTTCCGTGTGCTCCTCTACAGGCTTCCCTGGGCTCTGGCTTCTCAGGGTCCGACCTTCTATTCTCTTGGGGAGACTCCCCTCAGGCGGCTAGACAGTTTGTCCCCCAGAGAGAGCTGGGTGGCCGAGGAGCTCGTAGGCCCCCAGGGTGGCTCTTCGCCAATAACAGACAGGTGCTGCACAATGACAACCCAGTTCCTCTCCCTGGAAAAACTTACCTGGGACAAAAGTTCAGCAAATTCGTCGTCCAGAGTTCTCTCTGGGTCAAGGCTAAACCACTAGGGAAAGAAAGCAGAAGACTTGGAGGAAAATGAGATGTTTGGCCTGGGCACCGAAGGCAGAGTACAAAGTGGAGAGGGCGGGTAAAGATACCTCACACAAGGCACAGGGATATATTTTTGAGGGCTACATACACCTTGTGATGCCATATAATAGAGACGAGAGTTAATTAGAGAAACGTTAGGAAGTGATTTGTACGGGGCGTCATGCTTTGGTTACACGGGCATCCAAGTGAAAACAAGGACACTGGATTTTTGACAGGTGATTATTTATTTCTGTCATGCCATCACATCCAGGACAGCAGAAGCGTAGGCTGAGCAAAGAGACAGACCCATAGCTCCACGTGATCGGTGGCACTAAGGATATCAACAGATTCTCCTAAGACAGGTCTTTTTTTCTTTTTTTTTCTTTTCTTTTCTTTTTTTTTTTTTTTTAGTAAACAGTACTTAAGGAACAATTAGTAGGGTTGCTAACTGGAAAAATGTACCTAATTCTCTCTTTTTTGCAGGGAGGCGGCAGGCGTGGGGGGTGTGGACGTACTGGTTTCTCAACGGCATTCCCCTCAAGCCGAACTCTTGTCCAGGTGCTCAATCTCCATGGACAGCTTATACACCTCCAGGGCCATTTTCGCGTCCTCCGGGGAGGGGAGGCATTCCAAGAGCTTTTTGCCTTTTAGCACGTGCTCACAGCCCATCTGCTCTACCTAAAAGAGATCCAAGGATAGATTCAGAGATTTCTCTCCAACTGTGAAAGTATTAAGATTTCTTCAGGAGGCCGCAGTGGTGACAGCAAAATGGGAGTAACGCGACCATCCTCGGTCGGGGCTGGTGGAAGAAATGAAAAGATTCTCTGTCTCAGCAGGGTGTTCGCCCTAGGGCCCAGCACTGGCCCAGACCTCCCCATCCACGGCGAATAAATAACTGCTGAAGCAGGGAAGGAGCAAGCCTGCAGAAGACATCCGGAGGCTTCTTCAGGGACAACTGGCAAAATCATAGCACGCGTTGTAGAAAACATGGCGCGAGGGGCCGGGTGACCTGGATCTACGGAACCCTCCTACCGAGGGGCTTGGTTTTTCTTGCCAGAAAGATGAGAGAATTAGAACTTGCTTTAACGAGCTCATCAAGTGCTTTGAGGCTGATTTTCAACAACTCAGAAATGAGTCTGGGTCGAAGTCAGATCTCATCCATGTTGGTTGACAGTGCTCTGCCACCGATGACCAGTTTTAGAATGGGATGGGACATCCTGAAATGTGTGCCACTTACCCACTGACACTTGGGCACTGCTGGTAACCACATTCCGTTCCCGGAGCAGGTAAGATTTGGGGAACCAACCATATCATAGCCATCATCACACCGGACGGTCACATTTTCAGGTTCAACGTACTGGTGCTTAGGCACAGTCAGGTCTCCATTCTTTATCTCTGGTTTCTGACACAGGGCTGGAATGGAAACACAGTTTTGATCATCCTGTAAGATCTTACGAAAGCGAAGAATCCCGAGGGGGTGAGAAACACGGATGGTAAATTATACCTGCATGCTGAGAGTTGTGCTTTGTCTCCATTTGTTGTATGATTATGACAATAAAATTGGTAATGAGAACAATGCTAGTTTACACACTATCATCAACATAAAACACTGTGATTGTCTCCACTGGACTAGAGAGGACAAGCAATCATGTAAAACGCTATTATTGTTTCTATTTTGCTAGAAGGAAAAACTAGGTGCAGAGACTTTATGTGACTTGTCTAAGGTTGCACAGCTTTTAGGTGGCGTGACTATAATATAAGCCTAAGTACGTGGCACCGGAATCTGAGTTTTTAAAACTACTCTATCTGGAAACCTCACTCTTCTTATGATCTCAAGTACGTAATTTTTCTTCGCATACCCTTGACCGCTTTCTGTGTTAAGTGAAGACAACGGTGAGAAATTAGCCCCTTGAGTTGCTATTTGCAGTGTGATTTTTACAAGGCACACCTAATCTTGGTGCTCAACCAGAAATCTCCTGTTAGGCCAATTTCATTACGAGAAGATGAACGGGATGTGTGAGGCTCTGATGGAGATATCAGACACCCCGGGGAGGTTTCGAATTTATCCATAAGAACAGTCATTGAAAATGAAGCAGGTACTCACAGAAATGTTGGGAAATCCTCACTGATACTTTCAAATTAAAAACTGCTATCTCTCTGTGCAAGAAACAGAACCACACACACATAGACACTTGGATTATGTCAAAGGCAGCAGTTGTGGAACCTATGGCCCGTTTAATAAGTGGCACACAGCTTACTGATTATCCACCAGGGAAAACCAAACTTTGAACCCCACTCTCTACCACAGATGCATAGGAATTTCAGGTAGGTTGGCAATATCAGTGTGAAAGGTGAAACAGTAAAGACCTGTAAGATAACACAGGAGAGTATTTTTGTTGTGTTGTGTTGTTGTATAGGCTGTTGCCTTGTGGTGAGCAAATATTTCTTCAACAAGACACAAAAGTTTCCAATACCAAGGAAGATACTGGAAAATGGAAATAAATTGGGATTTAAAACTTATGTTTATCGAAATTGGAATTTAGAACTCATGTATGAATGTAAATTGTTATAACCGCTTTCAGACAAAATTTGACGTCATCTGCTAAGCATGAATATATGTACACTCTACAAAATAGCAATTTACTCCTGAGTTTATTCCTAATAGAAAGGTTTGCACATTTGTACCAAGAGACATGCACAAAAGTGTTCCTAAGAGTATTATTCATAATGGCCCAAAACATGAAAAACCTCAAACGTTTATAAAGTACATAAAGTGTGGTCTATTCACCCAAAATAATATTATAAAGTAACAGAAATGAATAAACTATCACTATATGTAAGAACATAGATGGTTTTCCAGACCTAATGAAGAAAGAAGCCACGCACCAAAGACAAGCATGACCTCCTCTGTATAAAGTTGGCAAAACTAATCCATAGTGTTGGAAGGTGCGAGAGGGACAGTAAAGTATCCCCCAGGCTGAAAAGTTACTCTGAGCCAAAAAAAAAAAAAAAAAAAAACAAAGCAGGCCATTCCATACAGTTCACACAGAATTTTATTGAGGGGGCAGGGCAGAGTCAGGCAGACGACGATCCAGGCCCTGCACAGCAATTCTCAAAAAAGTCTGGACTTCAGTCCACAGATTTCTTTAGAGCGAGGGGGCATTGTAGTACAGGCCACTATAGTAAGATCAAAGGGTTCAAAGCACCTAACTGACAGCTAACGTTTAAGCAGATCTTGTGGTGCTATCTAGACTTTAGGAAGAGGAAAGACTTTTGTCTCTAAGATTCGTGAAAGGCCAAAGCAAGCCTCCCCCTGTACCGGCCTTGGAGGGCATTTTTAAGGTATGTTTAGTCATCTCCAACAGGCCTGAAACACATAGCCCCAAGAGAGGTCATCAAGGGAACAGGAACAAGGTGCAGTCAGTGTCGTCAGCACTTCTACACGTAGAATGGGCATAGCAACCGTCTCTGGGGAAGAGAGCCATGCGGTGTGTCAAGGTCAGGTTCACATTGTGATAATTGTTGACCTTCACACCCAACATTGGTACACTCTTCTGTAGTATGTTACATTTCAGGTAAAACTTTCATTGAAACAAAGCAGGGGCGCCTGGGTGGCTCAGTTGGCTAAACGTCCAACTTCAACTCAGGCCACGATCTCGTGGTCTGTGAGTTCGAGCCCCGCATCGGGCTCTGGGCTGAAGCTCGGAGCCTGGAGCCTGCTTCGGATTCTTTCTTTGCCCGTCCCCCACTCATGCTCTGTCTCTCTCTCTCTCTCTCAAAAATACATAAACATTGAAAAAAAATTTTTAAAAAAAAGCAAAAAGTGGCCCTCTAGATTACCTCTGAAAACTACACAATTGGTAACAACGGTTACTTCAAGAGTGATAAGCTGGATGATTGGATGATGGTTCAGACTTGTAAAATATTGTATATATGCATGTGTTAATGAGTCGATAAATAAAATAAAAATTTGTAAGTGTTTCCCCTGGCTGGGAAGAGACGCTACAGTCAGAACTTTCCTGGAGGCTCTACTTTTTTTAGTCAGGGTCATCAGTCAAGTTGAGGTTACCTTTACATTCAGGAGCCGAAGCCGACCAGCGGGAGTTTCTGCAGGTGATTTTGGACTGTCCAACCAGAACGTAACCTTCATTGCATTTATACTGCACCACAGTAGTAAAGGAGAAAAATGAGCTCACGTCTTTATGGAATCCATGGGCAACGCTTGGGAACATTTTGCAATCTTGAATGATAAAAGAGAAGGGTGGAAGGCAATGAGCCAAATATAATGAACAATTCCGAATGAGGGACTCTTCCTGTTTCATAGAAGGAAGTCATTAAGTTATACTGTAGAGGGGTATTTTATTTCCTTGACAAAGTCAACAGGAATGATTTGCCGAGGTCTTAGCAACTTGCTAGCCACCGGGTTAACCATTTTATATGTTATACCAATTAACGCTCACACCAGCTGAGTCACTATGATCATCAAACCCATTCTAGAGAAAAGGAAACACAATCTTAGAGGGATCAGATGTTCTGCCAAAGGTCACAGCTAGTAAGTGCTTGCAACAGGAATCGAATTTAGACATTGAAGTAAGGTTTGCCTCCAAGTCCACGGGTACTTACTGGAATACTGTTATTTTCTTTTCTCTGCCGTGATCATTGGATACTTATTCTACGTGGCATCAGTGGGTATGTACAGGCCATCAAACGGAAGTCTTCTTATTTTTTGCAAAGTCAAGTGGCATCTCATAATTGATGAACTTGGTGGCTCAGAATCAGTTAGAAAACCCTTAACTCCTTTGCCCAAACCAAAGGCACGAAAAGATTAGGAATTTCATTTTTGCCATTTAAATTAGTCTCGGGTGAGTCAAATGAGGTGGGTGCAGTTCTCCTTCGCAGTGACAGGGCCCACTGAGAAAGCCCAATACATCTCTTTTCAACTCGGGGGGACATTAGACACAGTGGCCTAGTGTCGAGCTCCTGCCTGGGAAATCGAAACTGCAAAGGTGGGCTGCCTAGTGGCCCCGCTGGTGAGAGAGAAGGACAGATTTCTGCTGACTTGAGATTGGCCTGTACTTCTGACATTATTCGGGACAAGGGATGAATGCATACTTCCGGTGAATTGGAAATGGGCCGCATGAAAAAGACAGCCCTGGTGGTGTTGTCTTCAGGCCTGTGCAGAGGGAGCCCTAGAGGTGGGAAGAAAGCCTCTGTGTAGATAAAATCTCCAGGAGTCACCAGGTATTTAGGAGACAGGAAAGAGGAAGTGATCAGCCAGTATTGGAGATGGATACGGGATCAAGCCGACCAGGGGACTGCACTTAGCAGATCCTCAGCCATTGTGATGAAGGCTCCACCAAGAAACAACAACAAAAACACGGGCGAGACAGCACGCCCGAAACACTCTTGCTGGCAAGACTCGGCTCAGATCGAGTACTGTTTCCCTTACCTCTGCTGTTCGCAAAGCTGCAACTCTGAGGCGTTCAGAAAGCATAGGCATAGGAATCCCAAAGTCAGTCCTGTTTTTGTTACGAGGAAAAGGAATCGGCCTGTGTAAGTCAACAGCTTCCACAGAGCTTTCCTTGAACTGCAGATCAAGCACCTCCATAGAAATATCAAGAATAGCTCTTCATTTTTATGAATAAACATACAGAGGGAGTTTTGTACCTCAGGCTCTTCAGGTAATATTAAGGAAGCATACTTGCAACGTACTTAGCAAGATAAGATGTCGCCGCATGTGGAGTTATACCACTGTCCTAGTCACTGCAGCGCCAGATTCGGGCCGGAAACGAGTGCTGTAGGACCGGAAACGAGTGCTGTAGGAGAAGGTGTTGGCAGAATGGAGGGAAGGCCTCCAGGTGTAAGCTGGAGATACATCCTGAAGGACGGGTGAAAGCTGAGTCGTTGATAAGATAGGCGAGGCAGCGTCATACGGAGGCGATGAGCCAAGTCTGGCATCAGAAGCTTATTACCGTGAAGGAAGGGAGGTTCAAGTCAGAGCGGACAGACATTATATGCCATTTCAGAGGGTTGGGGCCATAGGGAACAGGAAGAGAGGAGGCAACAGCAGAGAGAGGGGGAGGGAAATGGACACATGAAGAAATCATTGGGAGACTTGACAAATTTGACGGGGCCTTCCTCTGCTACCTCCGACTCCAAGAGAGAGGGACTCAGAGATGAAGCTGGAAAACTAAAAATCCCCCGAGCACGAGGTTCTTTATCCTGCATCCACTCTACAACCTGAAATTAATACTGCCACCCAACAATTTTCATGCATCTGATGTGAGAAGTCATCCTCCAGAGAAGGATGCTTCCTTAGTAAACCCACGCTTTCCCCCCGACCACTCTCAGTGACGAAGAAAGCATGGCTTCTACACTCTGAAATCAGTAAGAACATGCAGCCTTTGCTCTGGGTTGGGATTTTCCAGCCAAGCCATCTCAAGTCCTCAGTCTTCAGGCCATGAAAATCCTTTCAGAGAATATGTTTATAAATATTTTTAAATGTGAAACATTAGTTCTCTCAGACAAAAAAAAAATAATATTAGATAACAAAAGAGGAAAATCTCACTTTGCTTGAAGGACATTTCCATTTAAATAACATAGAGGTAAATTTTTTTAAGTTTATTTATTTTGAGAGAGAGAGAGAGAGAGAGAGTGAGAGAGCACACAAACGAGGGAGGGGCAGAGAGAGAGGAAAAGAGAGAATCCCAAGTAGGTTCCTCACTGTCAGCACAGAGCCCAATGCAGGGGTGTGTTCGGACCCATGAACTGTGAGATCATGACCTGAGCTGAAGTCAAGAGCCCGACGCTTAAGCGACAGAGCCACCCGGGCACCCCTCACATACCAATAAATTAATTACCATATCAGCAGGTCTTCAATCAGTTCTGGTAAGTTCTCTCAAACACTTTTGTTTCTCATTCCAGTAAAAACTTCTCTACATTTCAATAACAATGCCTCACATTTATACGATGGCTTACAGTTCACAAAGTGCCCTATAATTTTCCTCTAGAAAATTTACTTAGTATTTGGTAACAGAAAATACATTTAAAAATTTTTATTTATTATTAGTTTTTAATTCCAGTATAGTTAACATACAGTGTTATATTAGTTTCAAGTATACAATACAGTGATTCAACAGTTCTCTACGTTATTCAGTGCTCATCATGATAAGTGTGCTCTTAATCCCTTCACCTGTTTAACCATTGCCTGCATCCCTCTCCCCTCTGGTAACCATCAGTTTGTTCTCTACACTTAGCAGTCTGTTTTTTAGTTGTCTCTTTTCTTTCTTTCTTTCTTTCTTTCTTTCTTTCTTTCTTTCCTTCCTTCTTTCTTTCTTTCCTTCTTTCTTTCTTTCCTTCTTTTCTTTTCTTTCTTCCTTTCTTCCTTCCTTCCTTCCTTCCTTCCTTCCTTCCTTCTTTCCTTCCTTTTCTTTCTTCCTTCCTCCCTCCCTCCCTCTTCTTTCCTTCTTTTCTTTCTTTCTTTCTTCCTTTCTTTTGTCCTCCTTCCTTCCTTCCTTTTCTTTATTCCTTCCTCCCTCCCTCTTTCTTTCTTTCTTTCTTTCTTTCTTTCTTTCTTTCCACACATGAGTGAAATCACATGGTATTTGTCTTTCTCTGACTGATGATTTCGCTGAGCATTAAACTCTCTCAAACCACCTGACAACAGAAAATATTTTTGCTTTTTGGATGGAAAGTATTTCTAATCAGTCAGTAACTAAGATTTTGGATGGCACAATTAACCTATTTGGAAAGTAAATTCGTCTTAAGCATTTTGCAGTATTTAAATATAAGGCATTGATTTGAAAATTCAAGATTCTTCCTTGCTAAAGCAGCCTCCCAAGGATTTTTGCATATCAACATGTTTTTATTCTAGACATAATCACAGCTTCCGCCTGAATTAAAATAATTTCTTTTATATTTTAAAATTCTTCATTTTTATTAGTATATAGTTGATTATACTCTCTCAAAAAGGTTACGAACTACCACTACTTGACCATATTCAGTTAGTTCTTTATTAGATATTTGTCCTCCACATCTTAGAGAGACTACCCTCCTTTCCCCGTAACTATTGTACTCACCACACAAGCCAGAAGGGCACAGAAGTAAGGTCAAGACCCCAAAGAGACACAGTGCTGGGAAAGCGCTCTGCAACTTGGAAGGCATGGCACAGTCTCAGAGGTGCCACACTGGGGCTCAGTGCTTCCAGACCCTTGAATCGATATGAAGAAAAGATCTCTAAATAACAATTGAAATGGTGCGTAAGTCAAAGCCTTGGCAAAGTCTCAGTTACGTGTCACTAAAGGGGAGGGGCTGGGGGAGTGACCAGAAGACCAAGTGCTGAGCACAGCTCTGATAGGGTAAGCTTTCCGTCTTCTTGGGGAGAAGAGTCTGGAGATTGATGGACGAGCCCTCTGGAATTGTGCATGTCGTTACTGTTGTAATCCCAAGACTCTCTTGCTGTCCAGATGGGGCACATGATGAGTTCCTTTCTGGATATGTTCATGATTCCTCTCCAAGTAACCAAAAGCAAAAAGGTAAAAGGGACTGCAGCCCATGATGCATAGTGTCTGTGGTGGGTTCTACAGGAATTAGAAGTCATAGCATGACAGAAAATAGAACATCTGAGAAGTGGTATCTGTTTGGGAAGTGGTTTCTTTAATCAGAAGTAGGTATAAATTGCCCATAGAAGAATGGATTTTTTTTTAATCTCAAATATTAAATGTCTTTCCAGATAGCACATGGTCTAACCAGGATAGAGTAATATGAGTCTCCAAGCGTGAAAATACTCAAGAGCTTGGTCCCTATAATTACATTACAATTATAATTACAATTACCATATTTCAATGGTAACTCCTTTTCCCTAATCCTGGGTTTTCTTTCCTTTAAAAAAATTTTGTTGTTGTTGTTTACTTATTTATTTTTGAGAGAGACAGAGACAGCGTGAGGGGGGTAGGGGCAGAGAGAGAGGGGGAGAGAGAATCCCAAGCAGGCTCTGTGCTGTTAGCACATAGCCCGATGCAACCAAGAGTCAGACGCTTAACCAACTGAACCCACTCAGGCACCCGTGGGTTTACTAACATACATAAAAACACCAAATGATTCCCTCTATGAAACTATTCTAGTGTGGAAGTTATTCTAGTGTGTGTTGCAACACGGAAAAAGCATGCACTGAAAGTTAAATGGTTGAGGATGATTAATTAAGAAAAAAAGGAAGATTTATTAAGCTTTCAGAATATCTGAATGATGCTGGATCCAGGAGAAGCTCAGCATTTTGTTTCTAAGCACTAAAGACAAGATGATGGAAGGCACATTCATTATTCTTCTTGGATTGTTAACCCTAAGACTATGGTCTCCTTAAGCATCTAGGCTTGCCTAGATATTCGTCCAGATCACTTCCTAAATTTAGTATTCTTTTTTTTTTTAATTTTTTTTTTAATTTTTTTCTTTTAACGTTTATTTATTTTTGAGACAGAGAGAAACAGAGCATGAACAGGGAGGGTCAGAGAGAGGGAGACACAGAATCTGAAACAGGCTCCAGGCTCTGAGCTGTCAGCACAGAGCCCGACGCGGGGCTCGAACTCACGGACCGCGAGATCACGACCTGAGCCGAAGTCGGACGCTTAACCGACCGAGCCACCCAGGCGCCCCATAAATTTAGTATTCTTAAGCGGGACAGATGAACCTGCCAACCCGGATTCTGTATCTTGCCCACCAACTGTGGATATCTGTTCCTAGAAGAGACAAAGACAGTGGTCTAAATAAAAGAGCAAACTTTGGAAATTGTCTTCACTACTCAGCTGTACTGGAATGACTGCTACATACCAATAATAGCCAAAATGCCTATCTCTCAAAAACAAGGATTACCAAATATAACTGAACAAAACTCTTCGGAATATTGAGGAAAGCACAATTAAATTTCAACTTGTTAAAGAGAAAAGTAAACAAGTTAAGTCTACCAAAGGGCTGTTTCCTTTAAAAAGAGGAACCACAATAAAGAGAAGTAATTTAAATGATCACCCAACATGTTTTGTTAACCTGTTTTTAATCTTTAAGCACGTAGTATGCCAGGACTCTACATAAATTATTGTAATTAATCCTCAAAAACTCCTGTCACAGGGCTCTTGCCTTTCTTGTTGCATAGATGAGGAAGCAAGTTCAGCTAGATTAAATAAACTGTCCCCTAACCTCCTCAGATAATTAGAGGCTAAGCCAAATTCTGAACCAAGACTGATGCTTAAATCTCAGCTTTTTATTTATACCAAAAAATTTTGCACTTTTTGGCCAATCACTATTTCCTGTCAGGACACTGAAATAGTCATTTGGGAGTCATTTGGGAGTTACCCAATGGTGTGCCCACCCTCCAGATGCTGCTAGCACTGCAATTAATGGCTTAGACCTGTGACCTCCAAAGAATGTACTGTGATGACAAGGGCCACCTCATCCTGATAACCTGGAAAGTTATACCCTGTACCCCTAGGAGCAACCAGTGCCCAACTGGCATTGGGATACCAAATCCCTGATTCCTTGCCTCGAGTCTGGACAATTCTGTGGTGCAACTGATGTCCTAGAGACCGCTGTGGATCGGGTAAAGATTACACTTAACTTGAGAGTACATTTTTGCTCAGCTCCTTTCCCTCTTGTTGTTTCATTCTCTTATACTTCTCCCCCGCCCCCCCCCCCGAAAAGCATGCCATCAAAAGCTCCTATGCATCTGAATCCCTTCTAGAGACATTGACTCAAGAGAGTTTATACCATAAATGGGTCTAGGGAGCAAACTCTAAGAATGAGATTCTAGAATTGGATCACCCACCAGCCAACTGGCAATCAAGACTCCATCATTAGGGAGAGATGAAGTATAGATAGCCCCGGCCTGCAGCAGCATTGCAAACATGAACATTTTCGCTGTCTGGTAAACTGTCATGAAACATAGATGGAAGAAGATGCATTAGCTAGTGAAATATCTCTGACATTTGAGAGCTACAGTGGAAATAGCAACAAAAAAGGATTGTGAAGTTGGGTGACTGAGTACTGTTGATGCAAGCTCAGTGCCCCTTAGCTGCAAATGCAAGTTCAAGGAAATAAATAAATGTGAAATCCAGGAGGCCCCCCTGTTAGTATTTAAAGAAACTCTTATCTCAGCTAGCTTGGAGATTAATTATTTGAAGGACCAGGGTCAGGATATAATCATAAAATAATAGTAAAACATCAGTAAAAAAATAAATTCTTAGCCCTGGCAAGTCTCTACTAAAAGGAATGTTATGGAAGGAGTGGCGCCTTTAGACTTGGCATTAGGGTACCTGAGCAGATGCACTACAGAACCTCAAACTCCAGATTTCCCTAAACCCAAAGAGCCTGCATAATTGGCCTTCTTTCCCTTGTTATAGGACAGTGCCCCTGTTGTCTGAAGACCATGCATAGTAATCAAATACAGCAGGTTTCTTCTAAGAGCATAACTGCTCTCCTCAAGATCCGTCCCCAACTCCCCTCTAGGCATAACAGTAGCTGACATCAAAACTTGATATGAACGGACTAAGGACATCTGAGCCTGCTAAGAGAGGAAAGGAATCATATACAGGATCTGTGAGACCTAGCTAGCATGTGTTAGCAGGTGGGAGAGTAAACGTAGGAGGGGATCCTAAAGCTGGATAAGGGAGAGTTTGTCAGGATGGGGACACTGTTCCACAACACAAGATAGCAATGCAAGTGCCCTGGGGGTCAGCTCTCGTGTACTTCTAGGATGCTTTGGGAAGCTTAGGAAAAATGATGGTCAATAAATGGAATAAAGATGCCCGAACTGCTAAAGTAGACTAAGTAGGAAATGATTAAGGACTCAGAGAAGAGGACATAGTAGAATGATCTATTTTATAAAACCAGAAGTCCTACCAGCTCTTTTCTTCACAGGAACACTGAGGATATACCGTTTACCAGGAGAATAAGGAATGCACCAGTGACAGGGACCAATATTATAGAGAAACTCTATTGTGGCTAATCATCTGTAGGCTACATTTTTGGTAGGAGACGCTATTATCAAATGTGGCTGCCTAACAGCAGTAAGGATTATCGAATCCTGGGATAGCAAGGTTAAGTGACAGCCCTTCATCTTCAGAAGCAGGTTGGATGAAAAATACTAGAGGGCCGGGACTAGGTGATGCAAGAATGTGCCTAGGATGCAAAATCAAAGAAGGCACTCATTCTCAGGGTTTTGCAAATGCCGACCCTCAGAAGGAGTGCCTCTTTAAGAATAAGGCGTGTAAGGCAGCAAGGTTGGGATGCAGGCAGGGGAGAAGACACCCTGACCTGTAGGAATCTCTGAAGAGCGTTAACAGACTATGGTGTTCCTTAGGGTAAGGGTCAGCCCACACAGAATGAAATCTTGCCATTTGCAACGATGTGGATGGAACTAGAGTGTATTATGTTAAGCGAAATAAGTCAGCCAGAGAAAGACAATTACCATATGATTTCACTTATATATGGAAGTTAAGAAACAAAACAGATGAACATAGGGGAAAGGAAGGAAAACTAAAATAAGATAAAAACATAGAGGAAGGCAAACCATAAAAACTCTTAACTCCTAATCATAAGAGAATAAACTGAGTGTCACTGGAGGGGAGATGGTAGGGGGAAGGACTTAAATGGGTGACAGGCATTAAGGAGGGCACTTGTTGTGATGAGCACTGAGTGTCATATGTAACTGATGAATCACTAAATTCTACTCCTGAAACTAATACTACACTATACGCTATGTGTTAACTAACTTTACTTTAAATAAAATCTTGGAAGAAAAAAGAAAGGTCAAAAATGAGTGATCCAAAGACTGAGATAAGCAACTCCAATAAAAGTCATGATCTCTTGCCCAATTATCTTTTTTTTTTTCTTCTTGGCAATCTTCTCCCCAGTTCTCAGACTCAAATTAAGGACAGATTCCTATGAGAAAGGACCATGGAACACCACAGCAAGCATATATACTAGTATTTCTCCAATCCTTCCCGAAAGAAAACTCCAGTGACTGACTTTAGTAATTATGCACTAGAATCTTTAGAGACGTGTTGGATCTGAGCTGTCTCTGAAACCTGGGAACAGAAAGTATCACCATAACCCCAAGGAGCTACAGGAGCCAGGCAATAAAAGGATCCCTAGTTCCTGTTTATCTCACAATGACCCATTGGGCTTATGGACCCACCTGGTGGTCATTTCTATGGCTCTGAGGTGTGTACAATTTGTAGGACCCTCACATTAGTTCTTTGATCTTTGGAACGGGAGCTATCAAAGTAAGAAAACCCACGTAAAAAATTCTACAAATAATATTTAATACTGAAACAGTGATTTTCCCTTAGATTAGGAATCAAAGCGGGGAGGGGCGCCTGGGTGGCTCAGTCAGTTAAGCATCCGACTTCGGCTCAGGTCACGATCTCGCAGTCCGTGAGTTCGGACTCTGCGACGGGCTCTGGGCTGATGGCTCAGAGCCTGGAGCCTGCTTCGGATTCTGTGTCTCCCTCTCTCTCTGCCCCTCCCCCGTTCATGCTCTGTCTCTCTGTGTCTCAAAAATAAATAAACGTTAAAAAAAATTAAAAAAAAAAAAGGAATCAAAGCAGGATATCTACTCTCATCATTCCTATTCAGCAATACATTAGAGGTCCTAGCTAGTGCAATAAGGCAAGAACGATAAATAAAAGACACTCATTTTGGAAAGGTAGACACAAAACTGTACTTATTTTCAGATAACATGATTGTTTATTTGGTAAATGCCAAAGTATTTGTAGAAAACCTGCTAGCACTTATGAAAGAATTTCATAAGGTCACAATATACATGGTCAATAGAGAAAAGTCCATTGTATTTCTACTACTAGCAATGAAAAATTAGAAATCAAAATTTAAAAAGTCCTACCATCTCAAGGGCAATAAGCTAGGTGACAAAAGGCATTTTCAAAAGATCACACATTGTATGATTCCATTTTGTAAAACTTTGACAAGGTGACAAAATGATAGAGGTGGGGAAGAGATTAGTAGGTATGAGTGGTGGGCATGGTGGGCCAGGGGAGAGGGGTGAATACAAATATAAAAAGGTAGTTCAAGGGGGTCTGTGATGATGGAATAATTCTGTACCTTGATTGCTGTGGTTGTTACATTAGTCTACACTGTGATAAAATAGTATAGAATTATACATAAACATTGATTAATGTCAATGTCCTGATATTATCAATGTTATTATAGTTCTCTAAGATGTAACCATTGGGAGAAACAGGGTGAAGGCCACATAGGACCTCTCTGTACTATCCTTGGGATTTTCTGTGAATCTATAATTATTTCAAAAGAAAAAGGTTTTAAAATGACACAAACTCTATATGGTGCATGGTAGCTGAAAACTCCAAAGCATTCATGAAAGAAAACAGAGAAAACCTAATTAAATGTAGTAATATACCGTGTTGAGGAATTGAATTCAAAGACTCGACATTATTAAGATATCAGTGATCCTCAAATTGATCTAGAGATTCATAACATTCCAAACCAAATCCCAGCAGATGTTTTGTAAAAGTTGATGAGCTATTTCTAAAATGTACATGAATAAGGCAAGGCCCTAAAATAGCCAAAAAATTTTCGCAAAAAAATGAAATTTGAAAGACTCATACTTCCTGATTTCAAGACTTGCTGTACAGCTACATGATCAACCCATTTTGGCATTGGCATTGGGAATGGACTTATAGATCTATAAGGTCCAGAAATACACTAACACATATATGGTTAACTACAGACAAAAGTGCCAAGGTAATTCAATGGAAAAAAGATAGTCTTTTCAACAAATATTTCTCAATGGCACAATTGGACATCCATATACAAAAAAAAATTTTTTTAATTAAAAAAAAAGAGAACCTTGACTCTTACCCTTCACCATATGCAAAAATTAACTCAAAATGGATCATAGACATAAATGTTAAATTAGCCAATTTGGGAATTACTAGTTTATTTTATTTTATTTTATTTTATGAGATAGTATTTTTTTAATATGAAATTTATTGTCAAATTGGTTTCCATACAACACCCAGTGCTCATCCCAGAAGGTGCCCTCCTCAATACCCATCACCTACCCTCCCCTCCTTCCCACCCCTCATCAACCCTCAGTTTATTCTCAGTATTTAAGAGTCTCTTATGTTTTGACTCCCTCCCTCTCTAACCTTTTTTTTTTCCTCCCCCCCCCCCCCCCCGCCATGGTCTTCTGTTAAGTTTCTCAGGATCCACATAAGAGTGAAACCATATGGTATCTGTCTTTCTCTGTATGGCTTATTTCACTTAGCATAACACTCTTCAGTTCCATCCACATTGCTACAAAAGGCCACATTTCATTCTTTCTCATTGCCACGTAGTAGGGAATTACTAGTTTAAAAGAGATAATATTTATGTATTTCTCTGTGTATTTCACAATCTAATCTTTGTTATAAAATTAGATATTTAGCACATGCATGCCTGGACCTCAGTAACACTTTGCAAAAGAGTCAATGCTGACTTATGTTTTACTATGTCATCTCAGTTTCAATATATTTGGCTTTCTGAAAAACCCATGAACTGAAGTCGAAGGCAATATTACATTTTTCACTGTTCCTTGTAAAATAATTCCTGTGGTTAATTTACTTCCTATTTTCAGAACAGAAAAAAAGAAAAACTTCTCCTAATATTTTCTTTTACCAAACAATGTAAATATTTGATTCGTTATATTTTCCACTTATTTTGACTGAAAATAAACTCAACTGCTATATGAATTAAATTTTATAAAATTTTTTTTTTCAACGTTTATTTATTTTTGGGACAGAGAGAGACAGAGCATGAACGGGGGAGGGGCAGAGAGAGAGGGAGACACAGAATCGGAAACAGGCTCCAGGCTCTGAGCCATCAGCCCAGAGCCCGACGCGGGGCTCGAACTCACGGACCGCGAGATCGTGACCTGGCTGAAGTCGGACGCTTAACCGACTGCCCCACCCAGGCGCCCCATGAATTAAATTTTAAAAAATTAACTTCTATCTCTTGGGGTGCCCGGATGGCTCAGTTGGTTAAACATCCGACTTCAGCTCAGGTCATGATCTCATGGTTCATGAGTCTGCTTTGGAGTCTCTGTCCACCTCTCTCTCTGCCCCTCCTCCACTTGTACTCTCTCTCTCTCAAAAATAAATATTTAAATATATATATATATAATATTATATATTATAATATATTTAATATATCTCAATAATAAATATTTAAATATATATGTATATATATGTATATATACATATATGTATATATATGCATATATATGTATATATACATATATATATGCTTTTTAAAAAGAAAATTAACTTTTATCTCTTACACAATTTTAATTTTTCGTTTTTATTTTAGCAAGTTTAAATTATGCATGTCTACTATAAACTGATATATTCTACTTTTTAAAAAATTATTAGGCTTCTACTGGGTGCTGAGCAAATCGTAAAGGAAAGGAAAACTACTTAAGAAAACGCTTTAGCACGAAAAATTTTCAGTTATATAAATATGCATCATTTGTTAAGTATAGATATTCATAATGAATGGTAATTAATCTTATTTTTAAACCTAAAACTATTGGGGCGCCTGAGTGGCTCAGTCGGTTAAGCGTCCGACTTCAGCTCAGGTCACGATCTCTCGGTCTGTGAGTTCAAGCCCCGCGTCTGGCTCTGTGCTGACAGCTCAGAGCCTGGAGCCTGTTTCAGATTCTGTGTCTCCCTCTCTCTGACCCTCCCCCGTTCATGCTCTGTCTCTCTCTGTCTCAAAAATAAATAAACGTTAAAAAAAATTAAAAAAAAAAAAAAAACTAAAACTATCAGTACCAGAAAGTTGATGATCTGCTAAAAATGATGGGAATACAGGATTAAGAGTTACTCACAGGACTATTTGTGAATCACAGAAAATTTTGGAAAACAATGTTCCTTTTCTGACCGTTTGCATCCCTCATTACAAAATGGCAGCTAAATCCATAGTCTCCATTCATACACAAATTCTCGTCTGAAAGGCTCTGATTTACCAACTTCCTTCTCCCCAAGATACTTTCTTGGGAAGGGAACAATCATCTGAAGGAAGAAAAAGGCTGTCGGTGCTGACAGAGTGAAAATAGTGTTGCATTAGAAATAGGCTGAGGGATTTAGGGAGAAGCAGAGGAAGTAATCCCATCTTGCACAGTAGAAATTCAAGTTACTGTGAGAGATTCAAGACTGGAGAATCCTTTTCAGAAGAAACTGAACAGCAACAGAGAAGACACCTATAAACACTGATATTTGGGGAATCCTCTGAATTTGTTAGTGTGAATTTGCTAGTTAAGCTAAGTTGCTAAAACCAAGGCAGGAGTTTACATCTCTTTCAGGCAACAATCCAGAGGCAGAAACGTATTCAGGTTGATCAGCTGTTCTGTCCAGCAAGGGCATCTGGGGATAAGGTCCCTTCCTCTTTGTCACTTTAACATCCCCTGGGGCGTTGTCCTCAACAGCTCACCAGCACCCTGTCAGCATCTGAGAGTGAAAGAGGAAGTAGAAGACAAGCAGCTTCTTTTCTAAGAAAGTAACTAGGAAGTTGCACCCATTAGGAAGTTGTGCCAAGGGAGCACATGTCCTGCTGATATTTAAAGGGGCGAGGGTAGTTCTATTACCTAAAGCAGGTAGGGGGAAATGGATACTGGGAAATAATCAGCAGCCTCTGCTATGGCTCCCAAAAAGAAAAGCACAGCTTACTGTCTAGTCTCTCCATTTACGTAGAACTTAAATCAGCCTGTGTGGGTCTCATCCTTAAGAATGGACATGTAACCTAGAATCATTATCAACAGAGGTTTGCAGAGAATAGAACTTCCAAAGAAAGTGTTATTAATATTCTGACATATGTGAGTAGTTGTTACACCCATAAAGAACAGAACACTTTTTTAAAATAATGTGAACATTTTATAAAATTGATAAAACAATTAAAACACAAAGGCAAGGAAATATCCCCAAAGAACATGGGGGAGGAGGGGTGAAACAGAGATGATGGTATAGGAAACAAAAAATATATATATAAGAAAATGACAGGATTGACGAAGAGGTCCAACATCTGAGCAGTAGGATATCCATAAAGAAAAAGAAAAAAATAGACAAGAGAAAATTACTGAAAAAACTATACCAAGAAAATTTCTCAGAAAAAATGAAGGCGTTTCCTTATGGAAGAAAAGAGATAAAGAGAAAAACCCTATACAATCTGTAATAAAAAATAGCTTCTGGGGGCGCCTGGGTGGCTCAGTTGGTTAAGTGTCCAACTTTGGCTCAGGTCATGATCTCGCAATTCATGGGTTTGAGCCCCGCGTCAGGCTCTGTGCTGACAGCTCGGAGCCTGGAGCCTGCTTCAGATTCTGTGTCTCCCTCTCTCTCTCTGCCCTCCCCTGGTCGCATTCTGTCTCTCTCTCTCTCAAAAATAAATAAAGATTTTAAACAAATTTTTTTAAATAAATAAATAAATAAATAAAGCTTCTGACATTTCGATTGCAATACTGGAAACTAATGGACAAAGAAGATCCTCTTTAAAAGTTCTAAAAGAAAATTACTTTTAACCCAGTTTTCTACACGCAATGAAATTATCAACCAAATATTCAAATAAAACAATTTCAAATACGTAGAAGTGCAATATGTATTTTACTTTCTACGTGTCATTTCCGAGGCAGCTTATTGAGGAAGTCCTCCAGTAAATAGAGGAAAGAAACCACCAAGAAACAGGAGAACTTGAATCACAGAAGCAAACGCAGAGCAGGAAGGCGAGGCTACAGATGTGAGATCACCCATTCATATTAGGTAGGTAGCAGACGCTATCAAGTTCCCACCCATTTTACTTGGGTTCTATTGGTTTGGCACACTCTTGAAAACTTCTAAAAGGCAGTATCTGCTTTGTTTGCTCAGGTTTTTTCAAGAACTATTGAAGGTGACTCCGACAACATGCCCAGCAGGTCAAACATAGCAGGTAATTAACACCTCCCAGTAGCAGACCTTAAGATCCATAGAAGTTACTGTATCACTACACCAGCTCCTTTGCGGTTTGAGTGGGTTAACTCTCAGGTTTGTGTTTGACGCCCCTTCATAGTTTCCCATGGGTTCAGGTCACTCACAGAGGTAGGTGGCTTGACAATGCACCTCTGATCGGCCGCTAAAAACATTTTGAGCACGTACGTAACAATGCATCAAGTGTTCTGAATATATAACACACGTAAAACATCGGTTACCTAGGTATCTATCACTCAGTGAACTCAAGAATGAGTTTTTGCAAGCAGAATGCAGTGCTATGGTACAATACAAAGTACAAATTAGGTGTCCATTCTATTCTCAAAAACAAAAATCATTTATTCTACTGTAAATGACCAGTGGAATACCTTGTTTAAGATATAAAACTAATTCAAATAGCACTTAACAAAGGAAATGAGAAGTAGAGTTTACATTTTATTTTTAAGGATTGAAGACCTGTGAGCCAGTCTTGGTGGCAACAGGGGGGACATGGGGAGGGTCTAATCACTCTGGCTAGTGGGAGAAGGTGAGTGAAAATTAGTGAGAGCAAGTGGGGAAATAGTTATCCATATCTAACCTTAGGGAACTGGTTAACATCCTCTTTTTCAGGCCACGCAGGCCTTGGAAATACATAGAAAGCTCCACTTCAGGAAGCTAAATACATAAAATGGTCATCTGTTGATGGCGTGACCGCACTGGTGGTTCACCAGCATCCTGGGGACGGTGATGGAGGGAAAGCAGATGTTGAGAAGAGACAAGTTGCCAAGGAAGCAGAACATGAGGCTGTGGAGGTGAGGGTCCAAGGGGATGGCCATGATGTTGAGCAGATTCCCCATGTACCCAGTCAGATACAGGCTGCAGGATAGGCCAAAGAGCACCTGTTGCTACAGGGGCCGCTCAGAGAGGCAGAGGAGGAGGAATTCAAAGACTCAGGTTTGATGGTCCATGTCCGGACAGTTATTTTTTTAATGTTTATTTACTTTGAGAGAGAGCATGTGCGTGCACACGCACACGGGTAGTGGGGAGGGGCAGAGAAAGAGACAGAGAGAGAATATCTCAAGCAGACTCCCTCTGTTCTCAATGTGGAACCGGACTTGGGGCTTTATCTCAAGAACCATGAGAGCATAGCCTGAGCAGAAATCAAGAGTTGGACGCCTAACCACCTGAGCCACTCAGGCACCCCCCAGACCCTTCTAACGCCAGAAACAAGGGCATCAACAATGAGTAGACCCCCCCCAGGGAAGAAATGGATCATCATCCCATTACTGTCCTTCCCACCCACCCTTCATGGTGCATCTTACTAACCTTTTCTGAGCCTCAGTTCCCCATGGTTTCATGGGACTAATAATTCCAGCCTGTTAGGATAATTACGGATTAAGTGAGAAAAATATAAGGGCTTAATTCGATACCTGACATATAACATGAACAAATATTTTTATTACTGGGAACTGCTAATGAGGCTATCAAAATAAAGAGTGATATGTTACATAAAATAAAATAAAGTGGGAATGTGTTAGGGTTTCCGTTGCTTACAATCACGCAGCTCCTGCTGACGTGAGACTATGTTGGCCATTCAGTTTTTGTTTTTGTTTTTTATTGTGATGCGTTGGCCCACCTCCTGATAAGGCAATGGCAATTATTTTTCTGTATGTTTTAAAATTAATTCTTAATATTTGGTATAAAATTATTTAGGCTCTTTCCCTTTCTCTTCCTCCAAGATTCAATGAGCATCAGATTGAACAAGCTCCTCTCTTATAAATTCTGCTGATAAGTCTTTTTGCTGCCTCTTGGTCTCACCGGCATACTTAACAGTCTTCTATACTTTCATAGATCAGATTTTCAGTAAATAAAGTGGAAAATGGTATTTAAAATGCACGGGACATCAAGCAGTGAGTAGCAGATTTACTCCTCCTGTGAAAATGTCTAAGTTACCCCAGGGGCTCACGGCACATCCTCATGCCCTGAACCCAAGAGGGAAACTCAATATTTGTCATAATGGATTTTTCACTTATTTATAAATTTTAATTAAGTTGTGTTTCAGGAAGGTTTAGTAAGAATTTGATTTGCGAGCCTGCAGATAACAAAAGATACATTGATAAGCCCAGAGTCCAATGGCAGATAGAAAAGTAAATGACTAAGAAACTGAAAAGAATTCTGGTAGACACAACTGATATAAAATAGTGCAGGGATCAGATAAAAGGAGGGTTTTGAGTAGAGAGAGAGAGGTAGACCAGAACAGATGTCAGAAGAGAGCCATAGAGAAAAGGAAACTGGAAGAGGCCATATGTGCCCTGTGCACGTCCCAACCCTGGAGGCTACTGCAGGCAGAGCCAAAGAGCCATCGGGCCACCAGGGTCTCTGTGCCTGATGGTGCTCCCTGGCCACAGGAGACTGCTCAGGGGGCCCACAGGGTTGGCTGTCGAAGATGTTGGAACAAGTCTCCACCAATGGGAGAGGGGAATTGGTGGACAAACGTTCCGGGTCCTCATCCCTGGAAGGACTCTGCAGAACTGTGATCCACAGGCTCTCAGAGAACAGTCTCAGATCTGCACACCTGTCTGCAGCCTCAGTCGACACCCCGAGAAAGCTCCCTTCTTCGCTGTGTTCCCTTTCTCATCTTCTCATCCCGCTACCCACCCGCTCACCGGGCTTTCTGGGGCCACCTTCCAAGGAAATTAGTCACCCACAAACCTCTGTCTAAGATGAAATCCAGAATAAACCTCTCCTGGGTTCCCCGAGGCTGGGGCAGACGAATGGCTTCCAGGACGCTCAGTGGAACCTTCCATGCCAAGTGGGTTTCTCTCGCAGTTCCAGCCCATCTGGGACATGTAAAGTTCAGTGAAAGCCTGTGGGACACCAGTGCCTCTGCAGAGTACATTTGGGGAAATTGAAACAAAGAGGCCAACGTTCCCCTAGAGAAGAGACTCGCTGAAGGAGAGATTTCAGAGGATGCAGGCGTCGGAGGAGGTGGTGAGAGAAGGAACAACAGCCTCCAGGATGCCCCAAGATATACAGGTGATTGATGGGGGTTTCTCCTCACGTATGGGATAGTCGCTCAGGCCGCGTTACATTTCCATCAAGGACAACGGGGCCAAATCAGATGGTGGACTTGGGAACACACAGCTGGCCATCATGTGGGCCTCACATTCGGCAGCCTTTCAGCGTTTCTTCCCTAAAAATGGAATAAAGAGGTTCGGACACAAACACAAATCCCATTCGTGTCAGGTAGAAGTTGAGGGGCAGCATTAGAGAGGCAGAGGCCAGGTTCATGGGGTTTGGTAAAGGACGTGACTCCCTTCAAAGGGGGGAGAGTGGACGAGGATTTGAGGGTGCATCAACATTTCATCTAGATGCTGACTGACTTGCACATGGGAAACTGTGCGGTGAGGCAAGTTAGAGAAATGCTTTTCTGTGAGCCCACATCCATGTCCAAGGCCCTTACAACGAAGTGAGTGTATAACTTTAAGCAATGGGTTTGTTCAGGTTCCTCATTAAAGACAGAGTTGTAATGACCACACAGACAAAATTGTTTCTGATACGTAAATTTTTTACTTGAAAGAATAATGGGCACTTGGTGTCCAAGAAAGCAAAAACATGAGCCACGAGATGATCAATAATTCTATAGTCTCAAAGCACTAAATGTGAACAAATTGTCCTTTCTAGACATTTATTACCATGAATGATGGTGCAAAGGGGACAGGAGCATTGGTAAGCTGAAGTGATCTGTGTTGAATTGAAGGCAGCGTGTTTTTCCCTCTTTTAGGAGAAATTACAGTGGGGGGTCTGCAGTTGTTTTTCTTGCGTTGTCTCTTTGCAATTCCAGTAGTTCAATCTCTAAAGACAATTTATACATCTCCAGGGATATCTTCAGATCCTCGGGGTTGGGGAGACACTGCATGACCTTTCTACCTGCGAGCATATGGTCACAGCCTTCAGGGACAACCTAAAAGAGACATAGGTGTTGAGTGCGGTTGAGTGGTTTCTCTCCAAATCAGAAGGGGTGGGGGAGGTGGGATCTGCTGACAATGACAAGGCTACAGGCTCAGGGCCAAGGCGAAGCCCAGAACTTGCAGGTGAGCAGGAAAAACAGAAAACACCTCGGGCCCCAACTTAGTCCTCCCTAGATGAATAGGGACTGGTTCTCAGACAGCTTCACAAGTACCCCTGTGAACACAGAGGCTGTTTCTGAGACCATCCAGAAATGGAACACAGAATATTAGATAGTCTAGAAAAAGTCAAATTGGGTCTCAGTGTTGCGGGCATCCGACACCCTCTTCTCCCTAAGGGGCTCAGGTTTTCCTATCTCCAGTGAGAGAGGAAAACTTGTCACTCCTAAGGGACCACAGTGCTTCAAGATAAAAGAGAGCTCCTTGGAGGGACTCAGGAGTGAATCCTGACAAGTCAGATCTCACCATTGCTGGCTGGGACAGCGCTTGTGGAGAGGCACCATTTTTAAGGGTTTGATAGGACTGGAACTTTCCTTGAACCGTGCCACTTACCCACTCACACTTGGGTACCTCCGGGTCCCAGGTTGTGCTCTCTGAGCAAGTGATGCTTTGGGGACCGACCAACTTATAGCCAGAGTCACACTGGATGTTGACATTTTCAGCTTGAACGTATTCAGTCTTATCCACGGACAGCTTTCCGTGGGCTATTTCCGGTTTCAGACAGAAAGCTACAAAGAAAACATGGTTTCAAGGAATCCATGAATCTAAGAAAAAGGACGCGACAACAGGCTAGGATTATAAGATTAAACTATCGTGGGTGCTGCTAATTGCTTTATCTTTTATTGGGTAGCAATAATATTCGTTAGCATTTTTGTTGCGCACTGACCACATATCAGACTCGAGCTAAGCACTTTATGTGATTCTCTCAGCTCTGTGAAGGGAGGACTGTTATTAGTCCCATTTTACTAGGGGAAAGGTGAGATATAGACAGGTTAAGAAACTTGTCTGCTGGGGACCTGGGTGGCTCAGTTGGTTAAATGTCCGAATTGGACTCAGGTCATGATCTCAGGGTTCAGGAGTTCAACCCTGCATAGGATTTTCTGCTGTCACTACAGAACCTGCTTCGGATCCTCTGTCTCCCTTTCTCTCTGCCTCTCCCTCTCCCACTCTCTCTCTCAAAAATAAATAAACATTTTAAAAACAAAAAACTTGTCTGAGCTCTTCATACATGTAAACATGATAGGTCACATGATAGGCTAACTAAAAGCATGCGACCCCAGGTTCTCAGGATTCAAAGCAATATCCCTCCCATCTTGATCCCAGCAAGACACTAGGTATTCTATAGTCTAGAAAAAGTCAAGTTAGGACTCAGTACTTCCGGGTATCTGACACCCTCTTCTCCTATTGCCCCCCATGTGCAACGGAGCCTGTGGTGACAAATAATCCCCGCAGTTGCTGATGGCAAAGTGTTAGTAACCTGTGGGCATGTAAAAATCAGAGCCAATCTGGACTCGTCCTGTCCTCACTACGGATGGTCACATGCAGCCTGCATCGTGGGCAGGGGGTGCATTTGCACGGGGCTCTGATGGAAGGACTTGCCACTTTGTGATGTTTGGAATTAGCCCATGAGAGCCCACGTTCATGCCAGAGAAAGCGTCAGTGAAAATTTTGCTACAGGCCATATATCAAATGTTGCACCTGCAGAATATTTCTTGAAAGTGGGAATCGGGCTGAGATTTATGACTGGGAGAAAGCCTGGGGAGGTTGATGTGAATGTAGCCCCTTTGTAATGTTTGCATCCGGAACACAGTAATGATTTCGAGTCAACCACATCAAATGTTTCTGTGCTGCCCCTGGCAGGAAGAAGCTGTACTCTCGGTGCTTTTGTGACATTTCCACCCACCTGACTGGAAAGGGAGCAGGAGTTACCTTTACATTGAGGGGCTGCAGGAGACCAGCCTGAAGAAGTGCAAGAGAGTCGAGCTTCACCAACCAGAGTGTATCCTTTGTCACATTTATATATCACCTCCGTACGAGTGAATACACTGAATGCTTGAGTTCGTACATAATATCCATGGTCAATGGTAGGAGGAAAATCACAGCCTTGATGGTAAGAGATAAAAGCGACAGGGCATGAGCTTATAAAATGTAAAATATAGCTCACCCCAGAATCTGCGTGGTTTGTAGGAGGCTTCATTCTGTCCTGTCGTCCTCTCTGCCCATAGGATCACTTAGCCAAACCCAAGACCTGGGCTGCCCTCCTATAAGCCTCAGGCTGCGGAACCACCATGGCCCCCCTCATTAGACCACTTGATGGTCATTGCCAATATCTTCAAAAGTATAATGGGAATAAACAAAATTAATACTTGGTCCAAACCCCATATCGAGTTCCTAGTCTATGGGGTAGGACAAGTCATGTTCAAGAAATCAAATAGAAACTACTGATACTGTCCTACCACTCCCCCTGAAGCAAAGACACTATATTAAAAAATATATCATATACCAAGGGGAAAGTGGAAATGGGAAACTCTTGAAGAACAAAAGCTACATTCCCATCATATTGACATTTACTTTCCCAATCTGTCTACCGGGAAACTTAGGATTCTGGGAAATTACAGTAAAGTATTGAAAACTGAACATTTTAGTCTCATTTCACATGGGGCATCTTTGCTAAAGTAGATTTAGTTATCCTCAGGTAAATGGGGTCACTGGTTTAGCTAATGCCTTCTTTTCATCCTAATCGGGAAAAAAACGGGTCAAAAACAGCATACACATGAAATGATCAAATCACACATTTGTAGTTTTAGACCTGGGTATGATTAGTCACTTGCCCCTGTCATAATAGAGCCTGAAGATACTACAACTATCTGCACATCCACATTGATCCAGTATATCAATGGCATCATGTTATTTCTGCTGTATGGGCAAGAAAAGCTAACGTGTAGAGAGAGAGATATGTCATCTAGGTCTAATTATAGATATACATATGACATCATGGACAAGAAGAATCTAGCATGATGTCATATATATATAGATATCTAGAACTAGATGATAGATCAATAGATGATAGAGAGATAGATAGATAGATAGATAGATATCTGTCCCAGTTTCTGATGCAGACTTCCTAAACCCTTGTAAATTGCTAAGTGCTGAGAACCCTAAGAACATCTTTTGTTCTACTGAGGCAACTTTCAGTGGCTCCTGGATGGGAAC
Source organism: Lynx rufus (assembly GCF_022079265.1). Lineage (NCBI taxonomy): Eukaryota > Metazoa > Chordata > Mammalia > Carnivora > Felidae > Lynx > Lynx rufus. The sequence continues at coordinate 28,295,728 of NW_025814829.1, read as the reverse complement.
CGGTCACCAGAAAGACCAAGCCATGAATAAAGCATGGAATTTTTCAGCCCCACTCTCCTCTCCAAAGAAGGGGGAAGCAGTGTCAATAATTGATCATGCTACAGAGGGTAAGCCTCCATAAAATCTTAGGAGTGCATGGTTTGGAGACCTGCCAGGGGGGTGAACGCATCCGCATCCTGGGAAGGTGATGGATCGCAATTCACAGGGACAGAGGCTCCTGTGCTTGGGACCCTTCACCTAAGTGCTCTTGGTGATGGAGAGGTAGACATTTCACACTGGGGCAGAGTCTGAAGGTGAACGAAGAGACAGCAGAAGGAAAGAAGGAAGTTTGAGGAAGAAAGGAAGCAAGTTTAGAAAGATGGTTTCAAATAGGTTTGAGTGGGTATTGAACTGCAGATTAAGGCATATGGATCAGAAAGAAGGCAAGAAAAGACAAAAATACCAGGAGAAACAAGGCAATAATTGAAAAGTCCAGCTGATCTATTACATGGGGCCTATTACTTGATTCGGAAAAGCAAAGTGAAGCAAAGCAAAGCAAAGAAGCAAGGTCAAGAGGATGGGAATAAACAATGGGGGGTGGGGAGGAGGAAAGTTGGATAGGGGGTGGGCAGTGCTCTTTAACAAATTTGTCCACTCCAAAAGTGCAGGGTATACAAAATCTTTTAGCGAATTTCAAACCTTCCCTTAATCTCCATCACTTTGATACAAAGAAACATCTAAAATAACACAAATCCAAAGCTCTTACTCTCATCACATGTTGGTGTCTTGGGATACCACTTGCCATCTGCTTGACATCTAGCTTCAAACTGGTATTTCTCATGACACGTATATAAAATTGTGTCTCCATTGAAAAAATCACAGCTATTGACAGAACTAGATCTCTGTTCATTGATTTTGCCATTCTTCAGCTCTGGTGTTGGGCAACATACCTCTAAAAAATTAAAAGTGAGACTAAAGGTTAGTAAAATCACTTCAATGGAGTTCCTACGGATAATAAGCTCATCTCCACCTTCCGAAGATGTCACCACTGAAGAGAAATTGGAGAAACAGAGGAGGGTACCAGAGACACTTGGATCTGCTCTCCCTGCCCGATTGCTAAAGGACTCCAACCCAGTCACTTCCCTCCAACTAAATAATTTCATTAGGAGCCTCCAAAACGAGAAGTGGGATGAAACCTCTATGAAAATGTAAATTTTCAGAAGTATTCAAAAGCAATGACAAATGACACCCATCGCTTTGTGTTTTCACTAGGGTCACAGCATTACTAACTCCGCTAATAACTTACGCTGCCTCAGTAACAGGAGGAAAACTGTCCTTAAAAGTTTATAGCCAGGGGCGCCTGGGTGGCTCAGTCGGTTAAGCATCCGACTTCGGCTCAGGTCATGATCTCGCGGTCCGTGAGTTCAAGCCCCGCGTCGGGCTCTGTGCTGACAGCTCAGAGCTTGGAGCCCGTTTCAGACTCTGTGTCTCCCTCTCTCTCTGCCCCTCCCCTGTTCATGCTCTGTCTCTCTCTGTCTCAAAAATAAATAAACGTTAAAAAAATTTAAAAAAAAAGTGTATAGCCACCTGACAACTAATGCACAGAAAGACATTTAAATTCTTGCGTATGGCCAGGAGTTTTCTTTTTTGATGCCAAATTTAAGAGAAAGAGCTATTAAGGTCTTTAATTTTAATGCAATAAGAGCTGATATAAAGATATAATTTCTTATTCATTAGTAGAACTACTTTAAGATAGAACTTGATATAGTTTGAGGTAAAGAAAATATCAGAGCAAATTAAAATGTCCTATTCTTCACATGAGGAGATTGACTAGCACTACAATCGGGATCTTTTGGGCATACTCAAATACTCTCACCACTCATTTATTTATAAATTACAATAAAAATATCCAAAACTGATATGTTTTCTAAATTATAACATTAATATTTAGGTAATACTGTATAAAATACTTGTATTTAAGTCATGAGTGCAATTCCACACTGAATCAGACTTTCTGATTATTTCAGAAGTAATTCTATTATTTCAGTGAAATCAATTCCATTTCACTTCTGCTTTTTATTTATTTTTTAATAATTTCTTTATTTTAAGTTTATTCATTTATCTGTTTTAAAATTTTTTTTAACGTTTATTTATTTTTGAAAGAGACAGAGAAAGAGACAGAGCGCAAGAGAGGGAGGAGCAGAGAGAAAGGGAAACACAGAATCCAGAATCTGAAGCAGGCTCCAGGCTCCAAGCTGTCAGCACAAAGCCCGATGTGGGGCTTGAACTCAAGGACCACGAGATCATGACCTGAACCACGCAAGTGCCCCAGTTTATTCATTTATATTAAGAAAGAGAGAGAGAGGGAGAGAGAGAGAGAATGAGCCAGGGAGGGGAAGAGAGGCAGGGGGAGAGAGAATCCCAAGCAGGTTTGTTGTTGCCTTACCTCACAAACCTTGAGATCATGACCTGAGCTGAAATCAAGAGTCAAATGCCTAATTGATTGAACCCCCAGATGCCCCTCACTTCTGACTTTTAAATGGTTAAAAAATATCCTTTATTAAAGAATTAAATCAATAAGACTCTAACGGGTAAAATAAATATGAGTTTAAAGTAGGTTTTCAAATTTCCAACAAACAAAAGCCCCAAACCTGGTAGCTTCACTATTCACAGATGAATTCTACCAAACGTTTAAAGAAGAGTTAATAAACAAACTGAGGGTTGATGGGGGGTAGAGGAGAGGGGAAAGTGGATGATGGGCATTGAGGAGGACACCTGCTGGGATGAGCACTGGGTGTTATATGGAAGTCAATTTGACAATAAATTATTTTTTAAAAAATAAAGAAGAGTTAATATCTATTCTAAAACTATTCTGAAAAAAGGAGAAGAAGGAAAAATTCCAAGTTCATTCTACAGGGACAGCATTACCTTGATACCAAAGCCAGAAAAAGACACCACAAAAAAAGAAAAATGTAGGCAATAATCCTAATGAACACAGATGCAAAATTCCTCAACAAAATATTAACAAACCAAATTCACCAATACATTAACAGGACCATCCAATATAATCAAGTGGGATTTATACCAGGGATGGAAGTATGGTTCAATATTTGCAAGTCAAGGAATGTGTTACATCAAACAAATAAGAGGAAAAATTTTAAGATAATATGATCATTTCAAAACACGCAGAAAAAGCATTTGACAAAATACAACACCCATTCGTGACCAAAAGTTTCAACAAAGTGGGTTTAGAGGAAACATACCTCAACATGATAAGGTCACATATGAAAAATCATAGTTTTTCATCATAATGATCATGGCAAAAAACTGAAATCATTTCCTCTAAGACCAAGAACAAGACAAAGATGCCCACTCTTGCCACTTTTATTCAACATAGGACTGGAAGTACTAGCTGCAGCAATCAGACAAGAAAAAAAAAAATAAGAGGCATCCAAATGGTAAGGAAGAAATAAAACGATCACTATTTGCATAGGACCTGATACTATACATAGAAAATCCTAAAGATTCCAGGGGCGCCTGGGTGGCGCAGTCGGTTAAGCGTCCGACTTCAGCCAGGTCACGATCTCGCGGTCCGTGAGTTCGAGCCCCGCGTCGGGCTCTGGGCTGATGGCTCAGAGCCTGGAGCCTGTTTCCGATTCTGTGTGTCTCCCTCTCTCTCTGCCCCTCGCCCGTTCATGCTCTGTCTCTCTCTGTCCCAAAAATAAATAAACGTTGAAAAAAAAAAAAAAAAGAAAATCCTAAAGATTCCACCAAAAACCTATCAGAACTAATACATTCAGAACAGTCATAGAACACAACATTAATATGTACAAATCTATTATGTTTCAGGGTGCCTGGGTGGCTCAGTCAATTAAGTGTCCACCTCTTAATTTTGGCTCAGGTCTTGACCTCACAGTCTGTGAGTTTGAGACCTGCATCAGGCTCACTGCTGTCAGTGCTCCGCCCACTTCGGATCCTCTGTCTTCCAATCTCTCTGTACTCCTCCCTGCCCCCACCCCCCCCCCCCCCGCTCTCTCTCTGTCTCTCTCTGTCTCTCTCTCTTTCTCTCAAAAATAAATACATACTAAAAAAATAACTTGTCTGAGGTCCTCATACTCTTAGGATGATATAAAAGCATGTGACTTACAGGGTATATAAAAGCATGTGACCCCACTTTCTCAGCTTTCAAACCTAAGCCCTGGAAAATAATAAGTCATAACCACATAATTAGCAAAACCACAACTTCAGTCAGTTTACAAAAATGTGTCCAAAGACAAGCAATGCCAACAAGATAGGTATAAAAAAGAAAAAAGAGAGAGAGAGACAGAGAGAGCCAGGGGAGAAAACATAAGGTAACACTTTCTAAGGGAGGCTGGAAGTATTTCTTACATTTTGGATAAAAGTTGCTTGGATGGATGAGATACAGGCAGGAATTTTGTCTTGGAGCGAGAATGTGAGCAAAGGTTTACAGCAGCAATAAGTTGGTACCGAAAAATGAGGAAGAAGGCAAGCTCAGAGACCGAAATGAGACAGATTGCAGTGTATGTTATCCTGAACATGGACCAGAAGAAAGGTGGGGTAGAAAATCCAGAAAAATCTAAAGGTATTGTGGCAGGTCTCAGTGACTTGCTGGACATAATCTACCTTCACTGTTTTGTAAAGGAAGAGGAGGCCAGGAAGACCAAGGTAATGGCGCTCATGGAAAACAATGAGAGCGTTGGGAGTGTGGCTGAGCTTTGGAAGAACAACAGAGGCAGCCATTTCAATTTCCAACCGAGGAGAATCACCCAGGATATATGAACTTCTCTACCTAACATTGAAATTTCTCTTAAAATACCTGCCACTATGATGAGGTAAAAAACTTCCCAACTAAAATGCTTCAGTACTCCGCTTGCAAAAAAACTCTGAAGTTATTCTGTACTCTTAGGAACATTCCTAAAGCTGGAACAGCACGGGATCATTCTGGGGCTCGAGAAATTAATCTTGACAAAGGATGACAAGAGGGCACCTTGGACCTCCGCATTCTTCTGCTTGGCAGGTAATCCTTGTATCATCAGAATTTGGAAAACACCCAACATCATGTAAATAGAAAACATAGTCTCCATTGAAAAAGACACAGTTCTTGGGGAAATTTCTTCTCTGTTGAATGATTTTGTCATTCTGTGCAAAATGCTCTATGTTAAATGCTCTGACAAATGGTTTAAGGGACACAGATGTAAATATTTAAAATAGTCTTAGAAATCCTTTCTTTTAAATAAGAATCCTTTCTTTTAAATATAGGCAGATGAATAAGAAATGTTACTTTTATTGGCATATTTTCACTTACAAACTAAAAAAACACTCCTGTCTGCATTTATAATCAGCACTACCTTGGTGGGGCCTGTAGGTCCTGACAACCCTTTCGGGGCTCAGTGGTTAGGGACAATTATTCCCTGACCTGCAATACAATATCTTGCACTTATATAATGTTTTCAGTGTATACAGGGCTTTGTAATCTTACTCTGATAAATTCGCTCATTGTTTGTGATAATATAAAATTTTACTTTCTGGTTGGCAAAAGTTTTCTACTCAGTTATTAATGCCATAGAAAAATAATGAAACCTGTGAAAGACTGAAATCTTTAAGAATTGAACAGCATCCATTTAAATATAATACATTAATATAAAAATTAAGGGGCGCCTGGGTGGCTCAGTCGTTAAGCGTCCGACTTCAGCTCAGGTCATGATCTCGCGGTTTTTTGAGTTCAAGCCCCGCGTCGGGCTCTGTGCTGACGGCTCAGAGCCTGGAGCCTGCTTCGGATTCTGTGTCTCCCTCTCTCTCTGCCCCTTCCCTGCTCACTCTCTGTCTCTCAATAATAAATAACCATTTAAAAAATTTAAAAAGATACAGTGTGTGTCATGGCACTGTTTGTAAAAAATTAATTAATTAATTAATTAATTAAATTAAAATTAAAAGATTTTTGTGACTAGATGGGCTGCTCTTAGATTTGTTACATTATGTGTTCTGAGTTACCATGGACTGTATCTGAAGGACTAAAAATTTTTAAATATATTTCTCAATACATACTTCATGGTTCTTCTCCAAAATTGTACTGAATTCTTGTCATATGATTATATGTAACTAATTCTTAACCAGGAATTATTTTCCATACCTTGGTTTCAACTCGCCCCCTTTCCTTATCATGTGTGTACTCACCGCACAGGACAAATGGGCATTGCAGTAGAGACAGGACCCCAAGGAGACACAGTGCTGGGAAAATTCCCTGCAACCTGGGGGACATGGTGAAGAGTCTCAGAGATCGTGCACTGCGACCCAGTGTTCTCAGATGCCCCGAATGAGGCTGAAGTGAAGCTCTAAGTCAGTAGGAAACTGATGCCCGAACCAAAAGTAAGTCTGAGTCACTAAAGGGGAGGGGCAGAATTAAGTACACCCGGTACTGGGCAGGATCTGATGGGGCTCCAATAAAGCTCCAGGTCTTGGGAGAATGATATGAGCCTGACACGAATGTTCCCTCGGATTCCATGAGGATTTACAAATGTGACCCCGAGAATTTCTCAGTGTTGTGGGGGGCACTTGGTGGCTTGTTGTCTACATACAGACAACATTTCTCTTGGAGAATTCTAGATAAACGAGGAAAATGGTACGGGATGTGTGGCCGTTTCTTCAGGGATGAGGGCGAGGTGCTGCTCTATGCCATCTTCCTGCTGTGTCCTGTCTTCATGCACTGGTGTGAATTCCCGGTAGCAAGGCAGGAATAAAAAAGATGTGTAGTTCAATTTTATTTCTACACCCGTCAGAGCCTAATTGGAATAGAAAAAGCTTGCAAGTCTACCTTGTGAAAAGACAAAAATATAGTCAAAACAGCAATTATTCCCTCAGTATTGAAGTTTCCTTGAGTACCTATGATGCCAAGTTTAATCAATTGTGGGGTTACGCCATTTGGAGAGTCAAGGGAAATTTCTCAGCGTGGTATTTACAGCCAAGATAAAGCGCGCATGCAAAATTAAGTGGGAGAGGATCAAGCGTGATAAATGGACAGAAGGTCGCGACAAATTCAAGACTTTCTCAATGGCACTGGATCGGAGTGAAGGAGCTTCCAGCCTAGCATTGTATTTCTAACTAAAGCACTAACTTCTATATCGTAGAAGGCATATTTGTTCATTTCCAGACTTAGCTTATTAATAGCTATCTGGGTGAAGACTGGTCCATTAATCACTGCCTTAGTCTTTCACTCAGCTTATTTCTTTTAGTCTCTGCCAAGGGCACAGAAGAAGTTACCAACCTGAATTTCGTGTGTCCCCTCTTGGACCAGCTGTGTATATTTGTCATTTAAAGATACACAGATATTCATCCACAGAGGATCATAAGCACTGGGAAATGTCTGAAAATGACCTATGCCGCCCAGCTGAATTGAGGTAAGTGCAAATGAAGCATGCAACAACAAAAGTGCTTAGCTCTCAAAACTCTTTAGTTTTGAGGAACATTCCTCAGAAATAAGTGACTCAGAAATAAGTGCATCCGTCTGTAATATTGATGACAGCACACAATTCAATTTCCTTCCCTGGAGAGAAAGGAAAGTGGATAAACACACCATACAGTTGCTTCATTTTATGAAGAGGAACTAGAATAAACCCTGAGGATGTCAGATAAAAGAGGTGATTTCAGTAGTTTAACAGAAGATTATTTTTTTAGAAAGCACTTCTGCTTATTAATCATGTTCCAACGTCTACATAAATCATTGCATTTAATTTCTTCAAATAAAAATATGACGTAGGTGTTATAGCTACATGTAACAGATGAGGAACCTAACTGGGAAAGACCTAGTAAATCTCCCCCAAACCTTTCTCCTCAGTGGTCGTGTCAGATTCTGAACCCAGATCAGATTCAAATCCTAAGCTCCTTCCATTGTACCTTTTGGGGAACGTCATTGGAACGATGGGACCACCAGTTTGCCTATGAGCCGGACCTGTACCCTCGAAGGCTCCCACGCCTCCCCTGTCTTTGGAATGTGGGTTCCTCTCTCCCTTTCTCACTCCTCCAGGCTGCTTGAAGGACATATCCTTGAAATAGTGATGTGGTGTTGAGAACACCTGCATGGTATATGCTACTGAAACCAGTTTAGGCCTCTTTATAAACTAAAGATTTGGTGGGAAGGTACAAGGATCCATCTGTCTTCCCGCCACCCAGGACAGTACTCATATGTCAGTTCCCTTTGCTTATTAAAACCACCCATCTGGAGGGGCCTGCCTCTTCTGTCTCTCCCTGCCCTCCTCGTAGAGGGGTCAGTTTCCCATTATAGCTGGGAAGCTACCAGGAGTGTTGCAAACCAACAGTGTCAAAGAATTTCCATCTAAAGTACGGGATCCTGAATCTATTACTTAGGGGAGTATGCCTAGGAACATTCTGCCTCTACCAGGGTGGAGAAGACCCCAGAACAACTCCTTCTTCATCACGTCGTATAAATGTCAACGCCTCCTAAACTGACCTATGGATACATTGCATCATAATCAAAATCAATAGCATTTTGGGGCGCCTGGGTGGCGCAGTCGGTTGAGCGTCCGACTTCAGCCAGGTCACGATCTCGCGGTCCGGGAGTTCGAGCCCCGCGTCGGGCTCTGGGCTGATGGTTCGGAGCCTGGAGCCTGTTTCCGATTCTGTGTCTCCCTCTCTCTCTGCCCCTCCCTCGTTCATGCTCTGTCTCTCTCTGTCCCAAAAATAAAAAAAAAAAAAAATCAATAGCATTTTGATTTAAACAAATGATAAGCTGATTCTACAATTCATATGGAATGTAAGGGATCAAAAGCTGTAAGAGCAATCTCTAAGATGAGGGAGGAGAGAGATGGAGGGAGGATGAAGCGGATAAGGGAGGAGAGGAGCAAAACCAAAGAACTACATGGCCACATATCAAGACCCGTTATGAATCTTCAGTAAATAAGATAGTGTGGTATTTGTGTAGGAAACCAAATGGACTAAAGGTTAACAAGTGAGAGGTAATAAGCCCCAAGCAGGCATGATCAATTGATTTATGACAAACTGACACACTACAGAGCAATGGGGGAGACGAAGGTCCTTTCAATAAAAGGCACCAGGTCAATTGGATATGTACATGGGGAAAAAAGGAATCTTGGTTCTTTACTTCACACCGTGACAATTTTGGGTGGTCATGAATATAACTGTGAAAGTAAAGCCATAAATCTCCTAAAAGAAAATATGGGCAAATACAGTTGTGATCTTAGGGCAGACATAGATATCATTTCTTTATTTCTCCCCCTTTATTTATATCTATTTTGGCACCAGTTTATTTTTAAAAGGCATACAGGCAATAACCAAAGAAAAGATTTACTCCAACCTTAACTCCTGCCAAGTATTGTCTGTCATAAAATTGTTCCATGAAGTTCCAGTCTGCTAAAGATTTTAAATCGATTAATCGTCATCCTCATCAGAATGTCTTTTCTTCTGTTGAACTGAACTGTTGTGTTTCAAGAGTTTCCACTAAACTTTGTCCTGATACCTGCCCACTTAGTCGTCCGTCTCTTGCCGTCTACATAAAGTCATTCTCTATTGCTTTCGTCTTGGGGGACTTTTCAGGTGCCAAGTGGTCTGGCTGGCTGACCCGCCACTTGGTTTGCTTCCAGTTCCACTACCTCACCAGGACCAAAATAATTAAAAGCTGGGCCCCAGAGAAGGCAACAGCATACTTTCCACTTACTACCATGTTTTGTTAAGCTTCTAAAGCCATAATCTGACAGAACGTTTTTGAATACAAGCAGACGTTAGGGAAGAGAATCGCTGGACTATGAAATGGCATTTTACGTGGTAAGAATAATCTCTGGAAAATAAAATGTCCTTCAGTATGGGGGATGCTGATGATTCCAATGGCCCTTCCTTCCAGGCCATGCCACTCCATCCCTAACACAGGACGCTCCCTCTCTTTACAATACAGTGGTTATTTGAACATTTTGTTGATAGGATTAATGTTTAGTAGCTGGCTCCCGCCCTCGACTATCAGCTTTTGTGGAGTGTGTGTTCGTCTATTCCCTGCTGTACCCTCAGCACCTGGCACACAGCAGACTGTCAAAGAATGTTATGATTGTTGAGGTCAAAACAACTAAATTCTAGAAAAAGATTTGGCATATGGCTGGAACACTAGTTCAAGCAGGCTAGATCAAGTAGCTAAGCATACAGAGTGACCCAAGGGCCTTGAGCATTCTGCCTTGGACGCCTACCTGAGCACAGGAGAGTGGATAAGCACACGCTTGTCTGTGCACTTAGTGGGCTTGGCCACATGAGCCACCAGGCAATAGAGAAAGGGGCTGAGGATGCCAGGCAAGGGATGAAGAGAGGGACTAAGGCCACCAGGATAGATTTCTTAAACAGGATACAACCCCCACCATAAAACAAAAAAATAAAACAACAAAAAAATGCACAGAACATACCAAAAAAAAAACCCCAATAATCAAACTGAAAAAAAAATTTTTTAAAGAAGCAAACCACTACTTAAAGTAAAAAAAAACTTGAAAAACTATAACCACAAAAACGTAGGAAATTATGCTTATCAAGCACCTTATGAACATTAAATAAAAGGTAAGCTACCAGAGCAGGAATACAGAATTTTACAATACCTAACTCACCAGAGACTTTTTTTACAGATAATGTTAAAAATTCTTACAAATTATCAGAACTAGGTGGACCACGGAGCATGGATAAAAGACTTGCCATAGCACTTCACGTTAAGATGATATCCAAATGGTCGACAAACACAGGAAAAGTAGTTCAACCTCAGTAATCAGGAGGGAAGTGCAAGTGAAAAGCACAATGTGATACCATTTCATACCCAGCAGAATATCGCAAATACGTACATACATACATACATAAACAAACAAAAAATAGCAATACTGTAAAGAACTTGCACGTTGTGCAGGGATAGGGTGGGAGGCTACCATCCAGTACAACCACTGTGGAAAACTGCTGAACAGATGCACCCATCCAGCAGCTCTATTTTTAGGTACTTGTTCATCAAAAATAGACGTGTTCAGGGGCACCTGGCTGGCTATGTTGGTAGAAAGTGCAGCTGTTGATCTCGGGGCTGTGAGTTCAAACTTCACAGTAGGCCTAAAAACTAAAATTGTTTTTTTAAAAAAATAGATGTGCTCAGCAAAAGACATGTGCAAAAATGTTCCTGGCCACAAACAAATGGAAAATACCCCACTGTTCTTTAACCCTAGAGTAGGCAAGTGAACAGTGTTAGATTCATACAATGGTGGAATGCTTAACAGAAATTAAAATGACTGAACCTTGACTGCACACAACGTGGACGCATCTCACAAATATAATGGTTAGCAAAAAAAATTAAAAGACATGGAAGAAAGAACACATAACGTATCATTCCATTTCTACCAAGTCAGATAACTTCAAACCAATCTGTGCTGTTAAAGTGAGGAGAGCAGAATTCTTTGCAGGTGACATGAAGGGGGCCATGACTTACTGAATTTTACTTTGAAGAAAAATAAATGTAAACATTTATCCCATATTTCTGATATATTTTAAGAAGTAAAAAATGTAATTAGATTTGTTTGCTCTGTTAGATCACTGTGATCATTAAGGATGTGATATAGCGACCAGTTATCCATACAAATGTATGTTCTTGAATATGGTTGCACTTGCTCGTAGGGAAACAAGGAAAAGGGATATATATTTGATATCCTTACCATGAGAAAAGTATCTCCGTGTGCATTCCTAACCGACTTCTTCCAAATAGCTTAGGCGATGATAATTGTGAAGACAATTTTGATCAAAGATTGCCATTTCAGATAAAGAATTCGGTGAGTTCCTCAGAGAACATTCCCAAATAAAACAAAAGCACAGGTGAGAAAAATAAATGTTGATACTTACTGACACAAAAGACACAACAGTCCTTTGGGCCCCTAGCATGAGAAGTAATACAGAGTGAGCTGATTCTATGACAGCCAGGATGGCTGCTGTATTTCAGGGCAGTCCCAGTTTTGAAGTGTGTCTGATGCAATTTGTTTATTGGAGAAGCCAGTCAGCAAATCAGGTGGAGGACCACCATCGCCTGGACACCCAAATGACAAGGAACATCAAGTGGTAGCTTGAACACAGTATCTCAGTGCTTCAGCAGGAAACTCTTTGGAACAGACACCGTGATTTTCTTTCATCAGAATTCCTTTGTCCCACTGTTCAATGAACCCCATGAGTAATCCATAATGCATGTTTGTTGGTTGATGGCAATGACAGGAAGGAAAAAAGGCAGAAACATTTCATCTGTTCTTTCCTGTATGTGTGACAATTAGGAATCCCAGGAATCAGTGAAAGGATTATCTCAACACCCATTGTACCTGCAGGCGCTAAACACAGCCACTCAGAATGCTTCTCAGAGGGGGGGCACGTGGGAAGTTAACAATCCCCTCATGTCCGCCTTCCTCTTTCTTTGTCCTTCCCTCTGTCTCTTCAATCGCCTGTGTCACAGGACACATATAAGAAGTTGGGAAATGTTAAACTCTGACAGTAAAGCAAAATCAGAGTTAAAGGTCAACGTTTATAATCAGTCACCTTCAAACACAAGCTAGTGAATAAAGAACTCCAGCTCAAAGGGCTAAGTATTTTGCATTCTTGAGAAATCTCCATCAGTTTCTCATTCCAGTGAGTATTGTCACATTTGCACTTTGCTGCCACAAACTAAGTGAGTGTCCTTTTCTGAGTATAGATTCGTCACTTAATGATCTGCATTAGGAGACTGAAAGAAAACACTTCGTATCTTTGTAATTTTTAAAAATCCGTCCACGAAAAAAGAGCCAGCTCTTCCTGTAGGGGGAACATTCTCTCGGAGGTACTCTAAGGCCAGTGAGTTCATGTCACTTCTGGTTCTTTTAACAGATTCCGTGGTGCCACCCTCGTCCTCTTCCAGATCAGGAAGCCCATTCAGCAGTATTGCAACATCTTCCTACACGGCTTGTCCTCCCACCAAGATTCGTCAATCAAATCCAAATCCTTCCGTCTCTCTGCACCTCACTGTCCATTCTCCTGCCGCTTTGATCTTGTCACATCTGTGTTGAGGCAGTGCTCCACCTGTTTCTGCCATTAAAGTTCTATATATATCTAAAGTTTAATTATTTATTTTTGAGAAAGAATAAAAGTGCAAGCAGGAAAGGGGCTGGGAGAGAAAGAGAGAGAGAGAGAGAGAGAGAGAGAGAAAGAATCCCAAGCAGGCTCAGTGCTGTCAGCACAGATCCCAAGGTGGAGATCGAACCCACAAACCATGAGATCATGACCTGAGCAGAAATCAAGACTTAGACACTGAACCGACTGAGCCACCGAGGCGCCCCAAAATTATATATTTTAATAAAAGCAAATAAGGTCCTTTTTCAGAACTGTGTTTCTTTTCTCAACCAATAGCAAATATATAATCATCGTATTTTCCTTGTTTTCCTTGCCTGAAAATAAACTCAAACAAAATGACTATCCTAATCTAAATTGTAATACATCTGTTGCTACTCTTCTGGAACTTCCTCTCCCACGGTCTACCTCTGAGCAATCCTTGCGGTTTTGACTTCGCATGTTTACTTTAGCAACTTCCAGCTGTCGTGCTGTGCCAGTTAGCGCTATGTTGCCTTTCGGCTCTACAGTCACTGTTTATCGCAGCTCGGAGGTAGGGAATCAGAACTGCTTGGAGCGCTATGTTGCCTTTCGGCTCTACAGTCACTGTTTATCGCAGCTCGGAGGTAGGGAATTAGAACTGCTTGGAGTTTCTCAAGGTGATCGTGACGTTGAACTTTCTCAACAGAGGGTGCTAGAGGGACACTGAAGGAAGAAAGGACTCTCCCCTGTTCCCTGCTGTTTCCAGGTAGGTTAGCCCAGTGAGAAGGAGGTTCTGCAGCGGCACTCTGCCCCAGGCTTGTGCCCATCACACAGAGTCCGTCCCATGTCAACCTTGCAGCCCTTAAGTGGCCCGGCCATCACCTTCCTGTGGTTCCTCCGACAGGGATGCTATCTCAAGCCTCTTACCATGCCAGCTTCCATCTGCAAGCCCATACACCTGACCCACCTCCCAGCTCCGCCCTGCAGGACTGCCGTGGGGCTGGGCTCCCGCTCGCTGAGCACACCCGTGTGCCTGGCCACCACGCGCCATTCACGTCACAGTCACCCAGGGCTCTGGTGCCCCTTCAGCAGCCCAGGTCCATGTTGCAGCCATCACCTGCAGGTCACTTATGCGCTGCCTGAATTCTGGAGGGTCGGTTTCTGCAGATCAGCTCTGGTGCATGCCATGCCGCCCGTGAACTTCCCTGGCATCTAGTGGGTTCCAGCTACAGCCTTGGGAGGGACCCTGTTTGAAGTTTATTCTTCTCTCGTTACCCTCTCCCACCCCTGGGATTACCATGTAGAGTTTTTTTTTATATCCTATAGTTATCCTATAGTTTATCCTATATCCTATAGTTAATCTTTTATCGAAGTCTAATAATGCTTCATTAAAAAAAATATGACGTGATGTCTGCCTCGTGATTGGCCCCATTGATGCTTGCACGTTTTGGCCTACAATAAAGGTAAATATAACTTAAAACTTGTAATATTCGAGCTTCCACTGGTATTGAGCCAGATACCATCTAAAGTTTCAAATAAAAAAAATGACATTTTAGAAATAAAACTTTCCAAACTGCACAAATCCATATTTAAATTTCTTAAATATCTTGAATACCAAGAATTCATACCTTTAAGTCTACAAATGGGTTCACTATCAGGATCAGAATGTTGAGTATTTGCCTAAAGTTGACAAAAACGCAGAACTGGGGACAGTCACTCCTGGACTCACAGGAATTTTAGAAAGTAACATACCCCCCACCCCTTATAGCTCCCATCAATGCAAAATGGCAAAACTCTTACTTGAGTTAAGATTTTTTGTAGCCGAGCCTCTAGCTTACCAGTGTCTTTCTCCCTGTGGTTATTAAACCTAGAACAGAAAAAAAAAAATCACTTGATTTTAATTTATATTCTTCTAGTCAGATAATAGGTGTTAGCAGGGGGTTCCTGGTTGTTTTTCTGAGGCTAAATTAAACTGTAGCACCAAATGAACATTTCATGTAACTTGCTACAGTGTTTACTCATGGTGTAATTGCTCAGCACCACCGTGGACAAACCTCTGCAAGAAAGGTGAGGACAAATGAGTCGTAATGGACGGTAAACACTTCACCTAAAACAAGGAAACACGGGCAAATGTCCTACCTTCTAGGGTTGGGAACAATCAGTTCAGGAAAGAATCAAAGTCGCTCATTGTTAATGGGGCACAAGTAATGTGATCGTGGAAATGGGCGCAGGAACGGAGGGAGGAATCGGAATTCAGGGAGAGTATAGAGGCGACAATCTCCTCACCTGGCATGGTAGAAAGTCAAGTTGTAAAGAAGCAGGCAGAAGACCAGAGCATCTTTAGAGAAACCAGACGGTGAGGGAGAAGGCACTAAAATTCACTAGGATCTGGAGACTCCCACCCCATACTTGTCAGCAGACAGGACACCCCAAAACTTAATGGTTCAAATCATGTAGAACTTGGTTTTTCTTTCATGGAAAAAAGAGGCATAAGAGCATGTAGGATGGTCAGCAGCCCTGCCCAGTATGGTCAACCAGGGACCACTGTCCCTTTCTGCTTGTTGTCTCCACATGCCTTGGGGTGCTGTCCTCCTCAGCAAGGCGGAAGTTGGCTCCAAGCACCCTGTCAGCCCTTTGCATGAGGAAAGAGGAAGCAGAGAACAAGCAGGAGAGTGACTGGGAAGTTGCACCCGTGGGGAGGCTCTTGCTGAGGGGTCACGTGTCCTGCTGATATTTAAAATGGTGGAAGTGATTCTGTTCCTTAAAATAAAAGCGGGAGGGGTTAATTTAGGAAACCAAGGAGCAGTTTCTGCCACAACTGCAATTTAAATGTCTCACTGTACCATCAACCCTGCAAGTAAGGTTAATGCCGGCAAAAGTTGTTCATGTCCATAGAACTTTAAATTAGGTGATTTGGGCTTTGCTCTTATAAAAAGAAAAACTGACCAATGATCGTTTGCACACTGTAAAGAGAATGCCTCTCTATTTTAAATAGCTCCATGGAGACAAGAATGAATCTAGGTAGAAAGAACAAGATGCAATTTTTTGGAACAAAGAATAAAAATCTTTTGGAAGCTATAATGAAATGGTCTTAAAAGAAATTGAAATATTCAACAAAGGGCCTGGAACGTAAAGCCAAAGAAATTTCTCGAAAAATATGTGGAGCGTTGAGGGTAGGAATGAAGACAAAATGCGTAACAAAGGTACCTAATGAACAAAGGGAAACAATATTGGGTTAATTTTATGTCCGTGAAGAGAAAACAATGAAGAAACGTTATTAAAGAAGTTATATGAGAAAATTTCTCAGAACAGAAGAACATGAGTTTATAGATTGAAAGGGCTCATCAAGAACTGCATATAATACATGAAAAGATAAATTTTAAAAAAATTAAAAAAAAAAGGGGCACCTGGGTGGCTCAGTCGGTTAAGCGTCCGACTTCAGCTCAGGTCACGATCTCGCGGTCCGTGAGTTCGAGCCCCGAGTCGGGCTCTGGGCTGATGGCTCGGAGCCTGGAGCTTGCTTCCAATTCTGTGTCTCCCTCTTTCTCTGCCCCTCCCCTGTTCATGCTCTGTCTCTCTGTCTCAAAAATAAATAAACATTAAAAAAATTAAAAAAAAATATTAATACATGAAAAGATAAAATTTAGCAAAGTTCTTGGCATGATATTTTAGAACATCGTGGGTAATGAGTGTATCCTAGAAGTTTCCAGGGTAGGGGGAAACATCAGGTCAGAAGGTAAGATACACTCTGACTTCTCAGTAGCTGTACTAGAGTTAATAGGACAATGAGGAAATTCTTTTTCCTTTTTGACAACGGAGAAATTCTTTCAAAATGAGAGGGAAAATTATTTTAACCTAGCTTTCTATACCCAGCTGAATTCTCAATCAAGCGTCAACCTAAAGACGGTTTCAAATATGTTAGGACGCCTATTTTTACTTCCTATGCATCATTTCCCAGGTAGTTCCGAAAGGATAGGCTCCAGGAAAATAAAAAAGCAACAGAGAAGAAAGCACGGATCCAAGACCCAGAGCAAGTAACAAAACCCAATCTGCAGACGTGAAAGCAGTCGCTGCACAATGCAGTATGCAGATGTCCCGTCTATATCACTAGGACGCTGCACTTCAGCACAGTCTGGACAAATTCCAAAGGTCACTTCTGCCTCCTTTTGCTCAGACTTCTTCCGGAATCATTTAAAGGTACTCTGCCTTTTTACCTATAAAGACAAAAGGGAGGTAATCAATCAACACCTTCCGGAAGCAGATCTCACTTAACAACTGATGGCAATTATCAGATCGATACCCCAGCTCCCTCACCTGAGAGTGGTTACCTACTTTGAGGTGTGAATTCATCATCTTTACCAGTTTCCCTGGGATTAGGCTCTGCTCATCCTAGTAGACCTTGGGAGAACAATCCATGGAGACTAAAAAGGGAGTTGATAAGCATGTGTTGTCTCCAAACATGGGACAATTTCAAGGGACTGAAAAATCTCTTGGAGCACTTAGGAGGACTTGGAAATAGAAAGAGGGATAAGGCAGCAGGCAAACAACATCACTAAAAAGAACACGATCGACCGGCGTAAAATAAAAGACCGTTGTAAAGAAAAGAAACATGCCCACAGAACACTACTTGCTCAGTGCAGTGATAATAAGTAAATGTTATACTACTGATTTAACTAAAATTGGGCAATAGCCACATTGGAAGAAAGAGCGAGAAAAAGCAGATGATTTGATCTTTGGTTGTGAACGATAGAAAAATGGATAATTCATTTAAAAAGAAAAAATATATACTCTCTAAAAAAATATGGTGATAAATACCAGGAAAAAAAATGCCCCAAGAGAAGACAGTGGATCTCTGGGACAAGGGAAAAGGAATTGTGCGGGTCTGATTGGTTCACTACTTTGCTAAATGTGCACATACTTTAAATTAATTTCAAAGATAAGTAGAGTTGCTAGGTCAAGAAACAGTTGCACTTGTAAGGTGGTTTGTAATTTATACAATTATGTACAAAAACTGAAATGTTAAACATGAAATTTCAATTAAAAATGGAAAGAGAAAAAGGAAAAAAAATGAAATGGAGTCATTTATACCCAACTTTATTATTTCAGTATTTGTTTGCATATACATGCATTCAATTTAGACAATTTTGAGATGCATATATACTATTCATCTAGGACCTGAGACATTTATCCACCAAAGAATATACTGTTAAAGAATGAAGGAAGAATTCATATCAGTGTGAAAATAAGACTCTGCACTGCTCACATACTCATAGAAAATGTTAAGGAAGGAAGCAAGAAGGATTGGCATTTCAAGCCTCAACTATGTCTTCTGGACAGATAATGAATGAAGCTCGAGGTAGATAATTCTTTGTATGATAATACTCCAATAATAGGAAAATATAATAGGAAATAATAGGAAAATATAAGCATATTTTGTTATTCCATTATAATCCACCATAAAAATGGTGTGGAAGGTGACTTTTCAGATAGCAGGAACATTAGTTTTCCTTATGAAATTGGGAGAAAGTATTCATTCCAAACCCATGCCAGTATTCAAACCAATTCATTCGTATCAGCACAACATTCTTAAACACAGCTGCAAAAATACACCGAGGATTTTTACGTAGATAATACCTTTAAAACATCATCTAGTTCTCTCATATTCAGCAGTGATAATATACAGTATCAGTCACAAATGAGGTTTTCTTGTATGCCAGAGAAAACCTGTCTTACGGAAAAAAATAAAGTAAAATAATGTGATATGAATCACAATGAAATAGAAAACTAATTCAAATAGCTTATAACAAAACAAAATAAGCAAACTACTGTTTTTTAAAATTATTACCTAATTAGTGAAAACTCTTCTGAGTCGAAGTTTGGTGGCAAAGAAGAAGGATGGAGGGCATATAGTCACCCTCTCTGGTGGCGAATCAGTGAGAGCCAGTGGGTAAACCAGCAGTCGTCTGATATTCAGCCACATTTCACCCCAGAGAACTGGTCAACACCCTCTCCCCCAGTCCCTGCTGATGTTACAAGTTGATAAACAGAAACACACCAGAAAGACACAGACATGAGCTAAACGGTGATCCGTTTGAGTTTTCTCTGCTTGCAAAGGCATAGCTCCTGCTAAGGTAAGATGATGCAGGCAATTCAGTTGCTTTGAAATGATGCATCTGCCCCGTTCTCATAAGATGATGCCATTGTTTTCCTGAATGTTCTCAATTTCATCTTAGATTTTTGGTATCAAGTGCCCAGGCTCCTTTCCTTTCTCTCACTGAAACCCTTGATGAGCAACAGACTGAACAAGTTCCTCTGCTACAAAATCTTCTGAAAAGGTCTTTTTTAAGCCTGCTCAGCTCATGCATATGACTAGCAATATTTTCCACAATCTTAGATCACATTTGAGAAGAAAAATTTGGCCATGGGGGAGGGGAAGGAAAAAAAAGGAAAAAAAAAAGAAAAAAAAAGGTTAGAGAGAGAGGGAGGCAAAACATAAGAGACTCTTAAAAACTGAGAACAATCTGAGGGTTGATGGGGGGGTGGGAGGGAGGCGAGGGTGGGTGATGGGCATTGAGGAGGGCACCTGTTGGGATGAGCGCGGGGTGTTGTATGGAAACCAACTTGACAATAAATTTCATATTTAAAAAAAAAAGAGAAGAAAAATTTGGAAAAAATAGTTATGATGCACAGCTAATTAAACAATAGCAGCAGACAATGTTGCAATTCTATTCCCAGAATGTCTGCGGGACCCCTGAGGCTCCTTCCACATCCTCACTCCCCAAAACCAAAAGCGAGGATTAATGTTTGTTACAGCAGATTGTTGACTTGTTGGTGAATTTTAGTTGTTTTGTACTTAGTATAGACGATTATTCGATTTATAAGAATTCAGATAACAAGAGAAACCTCAATGCGAGATAAGAACTCAATAGCTCACTCAAAAAAAAAAAAAAAATGCAGTCAGGGAGGACAAAAGCAGTGCCACAGGGGACCTGATAAAGAGAAATGAGAGTTTAGAGTGGTGAGAGAGAGGTAGACCAGAACAGATGTCAGAAGAGAGCCATAGAGAAAAGGAAACTGGAAGAGGCCATATGTGCCCTGCGCACGTCCCGACCCTGGAGGCTACTGCAGGCAGAGCCAAAGAGCCATCGGGCCACCAGGGTCTCTGTGCCTGATGGTGCTCCCTGGCCACAGGAGACTGCTCAGGGGGCCCACAGGGTTGGCTGTCGAAGATGTTGGAACAAGTCTCCACCAGTGGGAGAGGGGAATTGGTGGACAAACGTTCCGGATCCTCATCCCTGGAAGGACTCTGCAGAACTGTGATCCACAGGCTCTCAGAGAACAGTCTCAGATCTGCACACCTGTCTGCAGCCTCAGTCGACACCCCGAGAAAGCTCCCTTCTTCGCTGTGTTCCCTTTCTCATCTTCTCATCCCGCTACCCACCCGCTCACCGGGCTTTCTGGGGCCACCTTCCAAGGAAATTAGTCACCCACAAACCTCTGTCTAAGATGAAATCCAGAATAAACCTCTCCTGGGTTCCCCGAGGCTGGGGCAGACGAATGGCTTCCAGGACGCTCAGTGGAACCTTCCATGCCAAGTGGGTTTCTCTCGCAGTTCCAGCCCATCTGGGACATGTAAAGTTCAGTGAAAGCCTGTGGGACACCAGTGCCTCTGCAGAGTACATTTGGGGAAATTGAAACAAAGAGGCCAACGTTCCCCTAGAGAAGAGACTCGCTGAGGAGAGATTTCAGAGGATGCAGGCGTCAGAGGAGGTGGTGAGAGAAGGAACAACAGCCTCCAGGATGCCCCAAGATATACAGGTGATTGATGGGGGTTTCTCCTCACGTATGGGATAGTCGCTCAGGCCGCGTTACATTTCCATCAAGGACAACGGGGCCAAATCAGATGGTGGACTTGGGAACACACAGCTGGCCATCATGTGGGCCTCACATTCGGCAGCCTTTCAGCGTTTCTTCCCTAAAAATGGAATAAAGAGGTTCGGACACAAACACAAATCCCATTCGTGTCAGGTAGAAGTTGAGGGGCAGCATTAGAGAGGCAGAGGCCAGGTTCATGGGGTTTGGTAAAGGACGTGACTCCCTTCAAAGGGGGGGAGAATGGACCAGGACTTCGGGGTGTGTCTACATTTACTCTACTGAAAAGAGAGGGAAACAAGCCACAAGAGAGTCTTAACGATACAGAAGTAACATAGAGTTTGTGGAAGGAAGTGGGGGGAGGACGGGGTTCGTGAGGGCACCCCAACTATATTTAACTAAGGAGGGCACTTGTCGGGAGGAGCACGAGTGTTGTATGTGAGTGATGAATCACTGAATTCTACTCCCAAAACCAACATCGCACTGAATGTTAACTGACTGAAATTTGATTAAATAAATAAAAATAATAATAATAATAAAAACTACTAAAGCCCTGGGTGATTTGTACACATGAACCTGTGTAGTGAGCGATCCCGGGAAACGCTTTGCTGTGAGCCCACATCAGTGTCCAAGGCCCTTACAGGGAAGTAATGAATTACTTTAAGCAATGGATTACTTCAGAGACCTCATTAAAAACTGAGTCCCGGCGACCACAAATAACAAAACTAAATTTGATGTGTAATTTTTTTTTTTACTTGAAAACAAAAATGGGCACTTTGTGTCCAGAAAAGCAAAAACATGAGCTATGAGGTGATCGATAATTGTACAGTCTCAAAGACTAAACGTGAACAAATTGTCCTTTCTAGACATTTATTACCATGAATGATGGGACAAAGGGGGCAGGAGAGTGGGTAAGCTGAAGCGACCAGTGTTGTATTGAAGGCAGCACGTGTTTCTCCCTCTCTTGGGAGAAATTACGGTGGTGAGTCCATAGCAGGATCCCTTTCTTTGTCTCTCTGTATTTCCAGCAGTTCAATTTCCAAAGACAATTTATACACCTCCAGGGCCATTTTCACATCTTCTGGGTTGGGGAGACACTGCATGACCTTTCTGCCTGCGAGCACGTGTCCACAGCCTTCAGGAATCACCTAAAAGAGATGTAGGTATGGAGTGGGGTTGTCAGTGTCCTCCTGACAATGACAAGACTAAGGGCTCAGGGTCAAGGCGAAGCCCAGAACTTGCGGGTGAGCAGGAAAAACAGAAAACACCTCGGGCCCCAACTTAGTCCTCTCTAGATGAATAGGGACAGGTTCTCAGACAGCTTCACAAGGGGCCCCTGTGAACACAGAGGCTGTTTCTGAGACCATCCAGAAATGGAACACAGAATATTAGATAGTCTAGAAAAAGTCAAATTGGGTCTCAGTGTTGCGGGCATCCGACACCCTCTTCTCCCTAAGGGGCTCAGGTTTTCCTATCTCCAGTGAGAGAGGAAAACTTGTCACTCCTAAGGGACCACAGTGCTTCAAGATAAAAGAGAGCTCCTTGGAGGGACTCAGGAGTGAATCCTGACAAGTCAGATCTCACCATTGCTGGCTGGGACAGCGCTTGTGGAGAGGCACCATTTTTAGGGTTTGATAGGACTAGAACTTTCCTTGAACTGTGCCACTTACCCACTCACACTTGGGCACCTCGAGGTCCCAGGTTCTGCTCTCTGAGCAAGTGATACTTTGCGGACCGACCAACTCATAGCCAGCGTCACACTGGATGCTGATATTTTCAGCTTGAATGTATTCAGTCTTATCCACGGACAGCTTTCCGTGGGCTATTTCTGGTTTCATACAGACAGCTACAAAGGAAACATGGTTTCAAGGAATCCATAAGTATAAGAAAAAGGACACGACAACAGGCTAGGATTATAAGATTAAACTATCGTGGGTGCTGTTAATTGCTTTATCTTTTATTCGGTAGCAATAATATTCGTTAGCATTTTTGTTGCACACTGACCACATATCAGACTCGAGCTAAGCACTTTATGTGATTCTCTCAGCTCTGTGAAAGGAGGACTGTTATTAGTCCCATTTTACTAGGAAAAATTTCAGAATATTTCTTGAAAGTGGGAATCGGACTGAGATTTATGACTGGGAGAAAGCCTGGGGAGGTTGATGTGAATGTAGCCCCTTTGCAATGTTTGCATCCGGAACACAGTAATGATTTCGAGTCAACCACATCAAATGTTTCTGTGCTGCCCCTGGCAGGAAGAAGCTGTACTCTCGGTGCTTTTGTGACATTTCCACTCACCTGACTGGAAAGGGGGCAGGAGTTACCTTTACATTGAGGGGCTGCAGGAGACCAGCCTGAAGAACTGCAAGAGAGCCGAGCTTCACCAACCAGAGTGTATCCTTTGTCACATTTATATATCGCCTCCGTACGACTGAATATACCGAATGCTTGATGTCGTTCATACTGTCCATGGTCAATGGTAGGAGGGAAATCACAGCCTCGATGGTGAGAGACAAAAGTGACAGAGTATGAGCTTGTAGAATGTAAAATATAGCTCACCCCAGAATCTGCGTGGTTTGTAGGAGGCTTCCTTCTGTCCTGTGATCTTCTCTGCCCATGGGATCAAGTGTCAAACCCAAGACCTGGGCTGCCCCCTTGTAAGTCTCAGGGTGAGGAACCACCATGGCCCCCTCATTAGACCATTTGACAGTCATATCCAATATCTTCAAAAGTATAAGGGGAATAAACAAAACCAATGCTAGGTCCAAACTCCATATTGAGTTCTTGGTCTATGGGGTAAGACTAGTCATATCCAAGAAGTCAAATAGAAGCCATTGATTCTCCCCATTGTCTTCCCCAGGAAGGTGAGATACTATATTAAAAAATACATCATATGCCAAGGGGAAAGTGGAATGGGAAAACTGGTGCCACTCTTGAAGAACAAAAGCTACATTCCCATCATATCGCCGTTTATTTCCCCGATCTGTCTACCAGGAAAACTAGGATTCTGGGAAATTACAGTAAAGTATTGAAAACTGAACATTTTAGTCTCATTTCACATGGGGTATCTTTGCTAAAGTAAATTTAGTTATCCTCAGGTAAATGGGGTCACTGGTTTAGCTAATGCCTTCTTTTCATCCTAATCGGAAAGAAGGGGTCAGAAACAGTTTGCATACACATGGAAAGATCAAATCACACATTTGTAGTTTTAGACCTGGGTATGATTAGTCACTTACCCCTGTCATAATAGCATCTGAAGATACTACAACTATCTGCACATCCACATTGATCCAGTATATCAATGGCATCATGTTAATTCTACTGTATGGGCAAGAAGAAGCTAATGTGTAGATAGATAGATAGGTAAATAGATAAGAGAGAGAGAGAGAGAGAGAGAGAGACAGATAGATACCTGTCCCAGTTCCTGGTGCAGACCCCTAAACGCTTGTAAATTGCTAAGTGCTGAGAACCCTAAGAACATCTTTTGTTCTACTGAGGCAACTTTCAGTGGCTCCTGGATGGGAACCGGTCACCAGAAAGACCAAGCCATGAATAAAGCATGGAATTTTTCAGCCCCACTCTCCTCTCCAAAGAAGGGGGAAGCAGTGTCAATAATTGATCATGCTACAGAGGGTAAGCCTCCATAAAATCTTAGGAGTGCATGGTTTGGAGACCTGCCAGGGGGGTGAACGCATCCGCATCCTGGGAAGGTGATGGATCGCAATTCACAGGGACTGAGGCTCCTGTGCTTGGGATCCTTCCAGACTTCACCCTATATATCCCTTAATTTGGCTGTTCATTGTATCCTTTGTCAGATCCTTTAATAAACTGGTTAATACAAAAGTGTTTCCCTGAGTTCTGTGAGCCACTCTGGCAAATGAATGGAACTCAAGAAGGAAGTCATGGGAACCTCCAGTTTGTAGCCAAGTTGGACAGATTTTGGTGGTAACCTGGGGACCCACTACCCACATTTGAGATCTGAAGTCAGGAGGGGCGGGGAAGTTTTGTGAGACTGAGTCTTTAAGGTGTAGCATGTGATACAATCTCCAGGTCCATACTGTTGGAACTGAGTAAATTACAGGGCATCCAGATGGTGTTGTGGAGAATTCTTTGTGTCAGAAAAAAAAAAACCACACGTTTGGTCACCAGAAATGCTGTGAGTGTTCTGCATGAGTAGTAAAAGGGACACACAAGGGAGACAGGAGGTGAAGGGAAAGACTGGGCTTTTCCATCCTTCGTAATGGTGCTCCAGCATATAGAAGGTAAAGATTCAAGGGTTTGCCAGATCAATGCAATATTTAGAGGTCCAGGGTACACGGCTTGTTAGGCTATCCCTCCAAACTAAAGTCGAACTATTATAAATGGCACACCACACCAAGGAAAAAAAGATGCACAACATATAATAGAACTTTCCTGTTTCCAGAGGCAGGATCTTCCATACGTGGGAATACGATTCCAGCCCATGAGCTAGATGACATAAAACATAGCTGGGTTTGTGTGCAGCCCATGTTGGGATACGGCTCGGCAGCTAGTTCACTGTCAGTGAAATCGTCCTGTTGCTTGGACCTTAGGACCCTGCAGAGCCTCGTATACTGAAGGTGGCTCTAGTCGGAAAACATGCAAATGTCAATGGCATGATCACAGCATAGACCCTTGAGATCCTGAAGCAAGGCCATGCACTGCTGCAGAGAATTATGTGCTGTTAGAGACAACTCTTGGCATTTTATTTGGTCCTGATAGGAACCGTGCCTGACATTGGGTCATGAAGTGAGCATGTGCCAAAATCACTCTTCATGAGCTTGGTCTCTCAGAACCAACAAGTTACAAGGCCAGGCAGGGAGCAAACCGTTCGTTTATAAAGTGGAAGTCGTCATCTGGGATTGAGCATGAGCAGGACCCGATGGCACAACATCTGGCACAAAGAGGCTGCCTGGATCCTACCTGTGCCCATCCACCATTGCCCAAGTGCCTCTTTAGCTCGCGCTTATGGCTATGTGGGAGGTATCCATGATAACCAATTGACAGAACAGAGGAAACCCGAGCCTGGTTCATAGGTGTATATTTGGGGTATGTGTGTGCAAGCTAAATGGATGAACACAAAAGGAAAGGAGGAAGTTTGAGGAAGAAAGGAAGCAAATTTAGACAGATGGTTTCAAACAGGTTTGAGTGGGTATTGAACTGCAGATTAAGGCATATGGATCAGAAAGAAGTCAAGAAAAGACAAAAATACCAAGAGAAACAAGGCAATAATTGAAAAGTCCAGCTGATCTATTACATGGGGCCGATTTCCTGATTCAGAAAAGCAAAGCGAAGCAAAGCAAAACAAAGAAGCAAGGTCAAGAGGATGGGAATAAACAATGGGGGGGGGAAGGAAAGTTGGACTAGGGTTTCAAACCTTCCCTTAATAATCTCCATCGCTTTGATACAAAGAAACATCTAAAATAACACAAATCCAAAAGCTCTTACTCTCATCACATGTTGGTGTCTTGGGATACCAGGTGCCATCTCCTTGACATCTAGCTTCAAACTGGTATTTCTGGTGACACGTATATAAAACTGCGTCTCCATTGAAAAAATCACAGCTATTGACAGAACTAGATCTCTGTTCATTGATTTTGCCATTCTTCAGCTCTGGTGTTGGGCAACATACCTCTAAAAAATTAAAAGTGAGACTAAAGGTTAGTAAAATCACTTCAATGGAGTTCCTACGGATAATAAGCTCATCTCCACCTTCCGAAGATGTCACCACTGAAGAGAAATTGGAGAAACAGAGGAGGGTACCAGAGACACTTGGATCTGCTCTCCCTGCCCCTGATTGCTAAAGGACTCCAACCCAGTCATTTCCCTCCAACTAAATAATTTCATTAGGAGCCTCCAAAACGAGAAGTGGGATGAAACCTCTATGAAAATGTAAATTTTCAGAAGTATTCAAAAGCAATGACAAATGACACCCATCGCTTTGTGTTTTCACTAGGGTCACAGCATTACTAACCCCGCTAATAACTTACGCTGCCTCAGTAACAGGAGGAAAACTGCCCTTAAAAGTTTATAGCCAGGGGCGCCTGGGTGGCTCAGTCGGTTAAGCGTCCGACTTCGGCTCAGGTCATGATCTCGTGGTCCGTGAGTTCGAGCCCTGCGTCGGGCTCTGTGCTGACAGCTCAGAGCTTGGAGCCCGTTTCAGACTCTGTGTCTCCCTCTCTCTCTGCCCCTCCCCTGTTCATGCTCTGTCTCTCTCTGTCTCAAAAATAAATAAACGTTAAAAAAATTAAAAAAAAAAAGTGTATAGCCACCTGACAACTAATGCACAGAAAGACATTTAAATTCTTGCATATGGCCACTAGTTTTCTTTTTTGATGCCAAATTTAAGAGAAAGAGCTATTAAGGTCTTTAATTTTAACGCAATAAGAGCTGATATAAAGATATAATTTCTTATTCATTAGTAGAACTACTTTAAGGTAGAACTTGATATAGTTTGAGGTAAAGAAAATATCAGAGCAAATTAAAGTGTCCTATTCTTCACATCAGGAGGTTGACTAGCATTACAATGGGGATACTTTTGGGCATACTCAAATACTCTCACCACTCATTTATTTATGAATTACAATAAAAATGTCCAAGATTGATATGTTTTCTAAATTATAATATTCATATTTAGGTAATACTGTAAAAAATACTTTTAAGTATTTAAGTCATGAGTGCAATTCCACACTGAATCAGATTGTCTGATAATTGGAATAAATACCATTTCACGTCTGCTTTTTATTATTTTTAATAGTTTCTTCTTTTAAGTTTACTTATTTATCTTGAGAGACAGAGAAAATGAGTGAGGGAGCGGCAGAGCGAGAGACAGGGAGAGAGAACCCCAAGCAGGCTCCATGCTGACCGTGGGGCTGGATCTCACAAACCATGAGATCATGACCCGAGCTGAAATCAAGAGTCGGATGCTTAACTGGCTGAGCCACCCAGGTGTCCCTCACTTCTGCTTTTTAAATGGTTAAAAAATATCCTTTATTAAAGCATTAAATCAATACGACTCTAGTGAGTAAAATAAATATGATTTTAAAGTAGGTTTTTGAACTTCCAACAAAAAAAGTCCAGGGCCACATGGCCTCACTATTCCCAGGTGAATTCTACCAAATATTTAAAGAAGAGTTACCATCCATTCTTCTCAAACTATTCCAGAAATAGCAGAAGGAAAACTTCCAAATGTATTCTATAGTGACAGCATTACCTTGATACCAAAATCAGAAACAAACACCACTAAGAAAGAAAATTGCAGGCCATACTCCTAATGAACACAGATGCAAAAATCCTCAACAAAATATTAACAAACCAAACTCACCAATACATTAACAGGACCGTTCAATATAAACCAGTGAGATTGATACCAGGGATGGGAGCGTGGTTCAATATTTGCAAGTCAATGAATGTGATACATCAAATTAACAAGAGGCAAAACATGTTTAAAAACATATAATCATTTCAAAAGATGTAGAAAAAGCATTTGACAAAACACAACATCCATTCGTGACAAAAAAAAGTGTCCACAAAGTGGGTTTAAAGGAAACATCTCAAAATAAGGTCACATGAAAAACCCATGGTTTTTCATCGTAATGATCATGGCGAAAAACTGAAATCTTTTCCTGTAAGATCAAGAACAAGACAAAGATGCCCACTCTTGCCACTTTTATTCAACATAGGACTGGAAGTCCTAGCTGTAGCAATCAGACAAGAAGAAATAAGAAGCATCCAGATTGATAAGGAAGAAGTAAAACTGTCACTATTTGCATATGACATGATACTATATATAGAAAATCCTAAAGGCTCCTCCAAAAAACTGTTAGCACTAATAAATTGAGAGCAACTGCAGGACGCAAAATCAATACATAGAAATCTATCGTGTCTCAGGGCCCTGGGTGGCTCAGTCGGTTAAGTGTCCAACTCTTCATTTCATCTCAGGTCACGATCTCACAGTTGTGAGTGCAAGCCCTGCATTGGGCTCTGCGCTTTCAACGTGCAGCCTGCTTGGGATTCTTTCTCCCTCTCCCTCTCTCTCTCTGTCCCCCTCTGCTCTCAGTCTCTCTCTCTCTCTTTCTCTTTCAAAATAAACAAAAGCTTTAAAAAAAGAAATCTATTCAGTTTCCATATACTAACAGCCAAGTAGCAGAAAGAGAAATTAAGAAATTAGTCCCATTTACAATTGTACTAAGAAGAATAAGATGCCTAGGAATAAATTTAACCAAGGAAGTGAAAGGCCTATACTCTGAAAACGATACGGCATTGTTGAAAGAAATTGAAGATGACACAAACAAAAGGAGAGATATGCCATGCTCGCGGATTGGAAGAATTAATATTCTTAAAATGTTCATACCACCCAAAACAATCTATGGATTTAATGCAGTGTCTGTCAAAATACCAACAGTGTTTTTCACAGGACTAGAACCAATAATCCTAAAATCTATATGGAACCATAAAGACCTCTAATAGCTAAAATAATCCTTAGGAAGAACAAAGTTGGAAGTAACACAACCCCAGCTCTTAAGACATACTACAAAGCTGTAGTAATTAAAAATGTCTGGTACTAGGACAAAAATAGACACATAGACCACTAGAATAGAATAGAGGGCGCCAAAGTGAACCCATGCTTATCTAAACAACTAATCTGTGAGAAAGGAGGCAAGAATATACAATGGGGAAAGCACAATATTTTCAATAAATGAGTATTGAGAAGACTAGACAGCTACGTGTGAAAGAATGAAGCTGGACCACTGTCTTACACCATATACAAAAATAAACTCAAAATGGACTAACGACCTGAATGTGAGACCCAAAACCATAAAACTCCTAAAAGAAAGCATGGGCATTAATCTCTTGGACATTAGCATCGGCAACATTTTTATGGATCTATCGCTTCCAAACAAGGGAAGCAAAAGCAAAAATAAATTGTTGGTGCTATGACAAAATAAAAGGCTTTTGCACAGTGAAGGAATCCCTCGACACAGCAAAAAGGCAACCTACTGAATAGAAGAAGATATTTGTAAACGATGCATTCAGTAAGGGGTTAATATCCCAAATATATAAAGAACTTCTCAAACTCAACACTGAAAAATCAAATAATCTGATTAAAAATGCCTGAATTGACATTTTCCTAAAGAAAATATACAGATGGCCAACAGACACATGAAAAGTGGTTGTTCAACGTCACTAATCATCAGGGAAATGAAATTAACCACAGTGAGATATCACCTCAACCCTGTCAGATTGATTGGTAGCAAAAGAACAAGAAATAGCAGGTGTTGGCTAGGATGTGAAGCGGGCTCCAGGCTCCGAGCCGTCGGCCCAGAGCCCGACGTGAGATCATGACCTGGGCCGAAGTTGGACACTTAACCCACTGAGCCACCCAGGCGTCCCCCCATTTGATTTTGAATGAGGATAAGGAAAGGTTATAATTCTCAGCTCCTCCAAGACTTGCATGATCCCTCCTGACAATAATACTGCACTATTCTGTTGAATTATTATAATTCTCAATTTCTCTTGAAAGATAAAATTGCCTCCATTTAAGGTGAAAAGAAAAGAAAAGAAAAGAAAAGAAAAGAAAAGAAAAGAAAAGAAAAGAAAAGAAAAGAAAAGAAATACTAGCCCAGGTTGGGCATTTAATATACAAAAAGATTTAAAAAGCAGAAACTCACCCTTACACTCTATGTACGGGGTCCAAGTCAAGTTTTCCTGACATATCACAGTCGTAGGCTCATCTGAAATAGGTTTATAGCCATCACGGCACCTGTATTTCAGCATAGTTCCAATAGGATAAACTCCCTGTTTTGTTGGCATCTGGTAGTTATACATCTCCCAGGAGGTATGTGGGATGTCTGGTAAGCCAAGACAACTATCTGCTCGTCGAAGAAGAACAAGGGGGAAGTGATGCCGTTACTCGGGATGCAACCGTGATCATCGACTAGCCTGTTCTACCAAAGGATGCCGTGTGTTCATTCAGTCAGGAACTATCTTGCCCTGGCTGATGAATCAGCCACACCAGAAAACGGACTAGCACCAACTTATCGTTATTAGTATTAACGTAATTCTCAGTGACTCACATAAGTTTATAATTGCAGAGTGTCAGAATCATAGTTAGGCCATATAATCCTTTTGTGGAAGTTAGGAAAAGGCATTCCCCCCCTCCACACGGGACACTTTATTATTATCTTTCAAATCAGTTATCATAATGTAATGATTTTTTTTTTGGAACAAAACTATTTTCTACTAACTGCAAGAGAATTGTTGAACGAAATATACTAATCTACAATGTTAATGTCTCCCTTTAGGGTTGGAGAGTCCACAACCCGCGCAACTCTATGTGGCAGCATTTTGTGATTATAGAAGACCTTGCCCAGTGGACTCTAATCATTTTTTTCCCAATAACTACAAGACAAAGACAGTCATTGATCTAAATTTAAATTTTCACGGTGGGGCAAGTGGGTCTAGGCATACAGGTATGCCCTCACCAGCATTTCTGGGTAATTTAGATGGAAACATTGAAATCCTTTCATGGCCCGTACTTACTGAGCTCACAAGTGGGAGGAGGAGGGTCCCAGTTGTTATCTTCTTCACAGTGGATTAAACTGCTTCCTTTGAGAATAAAACCTCTATTGCAGTCAAACACCATGGAGTCTTTATAAGTATAGTGGGGTCCAAATCCCAAGATGATTTTTCCATTTTGAATCTCTGGCTTAGGACAAGTGACTTCTAAAGAATCACAAGAAGAGACAAGTGGGTCATAAGAGAGAAATGGCAATGAAGATATTACTGTTGTTGTTAATCCTGTGTCAACTATAACACAAAAGCCTAATAACACTATATGTCAAGCGGACCCATAGAGAACATTTTTTAAACGTTTATTTATTATTTTGGGGAGAGAGAGACAGAGAGCAAGCAGGAGAGGGGCAGAGAGAGAGGAAGACACAGAATCTGAAGCAGGCTCCGAGCTGTCAGCACAGAGCCCGACGTGGGGCTCGAACTCTCGGACCATGAGATCATGACCTGAGTTGAAATCAAGACTCAGACACTTAACCAACTGAGCCACCCAGGCGCCCCCCAAGGCTCTTTTTAAAAGCCAGGGCATGATTTACTTCTCTCTCTTCACCCACTGAACAGATTTTGAAAGCTCATGTTGATGTGGAAATACCACAAGATCAAAGCTGCTAAGTTTGTTGCTAAATTTCCACCTAGACTCCAGCTGCCCTGGAGTCTCCTAGACACTCAGCAGACTGAGTGTGAATGAAAACCAACCTTTACTTTGCAAAGCCAATGAGATATTGGTGCTGTTTGTCACTGCACAGCGGTACATCATGCATAAGTACCAGTTGAGAGAATACATGCATACATCATGGCAATAATTAGTCTTGTCATCATCCCATTTCCCCCAACAAATTCACCTTCCAAGCCAAATTCACCTTCCAAGTCACAATGCATCATTGTGACTTAGCTTTTTGTTTTTTAAGTTTTTTAATTATTTTGAGAGAGAGAGAGAGAGTACCCATGAGCTCGAATGGGGCAGAGAGAGAGGGAGAGAGAGAACCCCAACCAGGCTCCATGCTCAGGGCGGAGGCTGATGAGAGGCTCCGTGTGGGGTTCGATGTGAAGGAGAGGGGCTCGATCTCATGACCCCGAGATCACAACCTGAGCCACTGTCAAGGGTCAGATGCTTACCCAACTGAGCCCCCCCCCCCCAGGCACCGTGACTTACTTTTACAAGTAGGAGGACTTGGGCTCCAGACGCCTGTTTTTTTATTTTTTACTGTGCAAGAAATGGAGGCTTTGCCTAAGAGCGAGAAGTTGGGGTCACAGCTGTAGGTGACAGAGGAGCCATATGTATAGAAATCTTCATCTCCACCACTGTGCTTCCCATTACTGATGGCTGGAGGAGGATCGCACTTGGCGACTGGGATGAGTGAATGAAGAGAAAGAAATCATCAGGGAAGGTATCCTTGCAAATCTAAACTTCATGATGCAGCTTTTAATGGCGGGTAGAAGACGCAGCAAAGATACACGGGAGTTTTAGTACTGAACATGGTTGATGTAGGTTTGTGGTCAAGTCAGAAAAAGTCTTTACTTACTTATACATTGTGGGAGAGGATGACTCCAATCAACTCCTCTATCTTGGATCTCACAATGACTAGTGGCTGAGCCAACTAAAACGTATCTGAATAAGAGAGGGCCAAAGATTGTAATGAAATTCCTCTGACTCTAAATGAAGCTGGACAAAGGGGTCTAAATACGTTAACTGGTTACGCAATATTAAACAGTGAAGAAACAATATTTTCTAAACAGCACTTCCCACCGAGCACTCCGTTCAGTAAAACTTATCACCGCAGTGAGATGTGTGTGTTCGTTCATTCATTCTTTTATCCTGGAATCTGTTGGCGGGCAGCAACTATCTGTCAGGCATGGGGTTTATCCCGAGCTCAAACGGGACAATGTAGGCTAAAAGGCTCATTCGAGTGTGTTCTGAAGTGTTTTGTAGATGTCGGTACCAGCCAGGTTACTGGCCCCAAACTTTCCTGTCCTTGGACAGGCAGCCTCCCTCTGATTTACAGGTGCTTACCCTCTCCAATACACCATTAGCTCTCTGTTCACGATCCCCATTTTTATAGCTCTTGACAAGTTCTAAGCTTTCTTCAGTTTGTCTTACTGCCCTCTGTATATTATGGTAACAGAAAGAAAAAGCACTGTTAGTATGTCTTAAAATTGTGCTATCATCAAGGAATAAATGTACACTCTGATTGAAGATTAATGCAAATGGGACCTCCAGTTGGCTTTATTTAATAATAAATAATAATACATAATAATCCTAGTTGGATTTATTTAATAATGACTTAAAGAAAAACTAATCTTTTAATAAGATAAGAGACAGTGAGATGTAAGCATTTCTTCATTTTGAAACTTCTTAAAAATGTACATTTTCCAAACTACTCAGGAAACCAAGTGAAAAGTGTGGTTTCCAGCTATTCCGATAGGAACACTTTAGTGTTCCGACAGCACTTGCGTTGTGAATCTTCTCACTTTCTGTCTTGGGATCCATAAGGGATAAATAAGGATAAATGTGAGAAGACCAAACTAAAGGGAGCAACAACATTAGAGGAAAACGTTAAGCACAGATAGCAAGCAAAGGAGAATCAACACATACTCAGTCGGAGAACCTGACGAAGGAACACAACACAAAACAAAATAGCTATTTTGAAATGCATATCAAGCAAGTATTACAGAAGTAAAATAATAATCTACATTTTAAAATAACAGCTCGCGGCACAAAATGTTGAACTAAGTGACCTATTATTCCAAGACAACAAAGAGTAAAATTACTAAAGATTATTTTGAGCTAAAAGAACTTGAAATGGCAGACGTAGGAAGGGCACTTGGACTTCTTTTCTTTCTGAAAGCAGGAGATAAAACTCTTCATGTAGAAGATGCTCTCCCTATACCGCGAGGAAAAAACCAATCTTTTCACCAGAGATGAGGAGTTGAAGCCAGGAGAAATCTATACAGACAGACCTTGCGGAAATAACCCTTAATCTTCCTGTAAGCCTCCCCATGTATTTTGTTACTTTTCTACAATTGTTACTTTTTATTCAACCTAGCATATAAACGCTTAAGCCTAATCACTTCTTGGGTCTTCAGTTTTCCTGTGTAGGCTCCCATGTATGTCTAAAAATAAAATGTGTATGCTTTTCTCCTGTTAATCTGTTTTATATCAGCCTAATTCTCAGGCCCATTCAGAGACCCTGAGAGGGGAGAGGAGAAGTTTTGCATCCCCTATAAGAACCTGTTCTTGTCCAGGGAGACTCAACATTAAAAAAAGAAAAAAAAAAGTCTATTCTTCAAAAATGAAGTTAAACACTAATCCAGCACTGATTTTTTTTATTTTTATTTTTTGCATTTTAATATAATTTATTGTCAAATTGGCTTCCATACAACACCTGGTATTCATCCCAACAAGTGCCCTCCTCAGTGCCCATCACCGACTTTCCCCTCTCCCCCAACCCCCCAGCACTGAATCTAAAATATGCCTAAATTTAGGGATGCCTGGGTGGCTTAGTCAGTTAAGCATCCAACTTTGGCTCAGGTCATGATCTCACAGTTCCTGAGTTTGAGCCACGCGTAGGGCTCTGTGCTCTTCGCACAGAGCTTGCTTTGGGCCCTCTGCCCTCGCTGTCTCTGCCCCTCCCCCTCTCATTCTCTCTCTTTCTCTCTCTCTCTCTCTCTCTCTCTCCCTGTCTTTCAAAATAAGTATACTTTTTAAAAATAAAATAAAAGATGCTTAACTTAAAACTTTATGTAGAAAACAAGTATTGTCAGGAAAAATTTTTTTAAAGGCAAGGAGGCAGGACTACCCATATTGGCTATTAAAACACATTATAAAGTCTTGATAAGTAGGTCACTGTGAAATATGTATATGAATATACAGGCAACACAATGGCTTTGAGTAGAAACACATATAGATACATACACGATATATACAAGACACATATGAGAATGTATTACAGTACCAAAAAGCACTCTCAAATTTGTAAATTGAAGATGGACTTTTGGGGTAACAGGTTCCAGTCATATGGAAAAGCATTGCCTAAAATAGGCACCTCATGCTATATATTGTATATTGACTCCAAATGGATCAAAGCTTTAAGCATCAAAAAATATGAAAACGTACAAGCAGTAGAAGAAATCTAGGCAAATCGTTTAAAATCTTGTATTGGAGAAGGGCTTTTAAATGAAGACCTAAAATCTAGAAGTTATTTTATTTTATTTTATTTTATTTTATTTTATTTTATTTTTTCACTTATTCATTTGAAATGAAGAGAGAGAGAGTGCGCATGCAGGGGAGGGGCAGAGGGAGAGACAGAATCCTAAGCAGACTCCAAGCCCAGCATAGAACACACTCATGAGAATGAGATAATGACTTGAGCCAAAATTAAGAATCCAACACTTAACTGACTGAGCCGCTTAGGCACCCCCAGAAGCCATTTTAAAAAGAGAAATCGATAAACTTGAAGCCGAAGTACAGTTTTTCCTTGAGAAGAAAAAAAAAATGTATCAATACCAAGTCAAAAGAAAAATTATATACTTGGGGGGAAAGTCTGCAGTTCATATCAGAAAAAAGGTCTAAACCCTAATATGCATAGGTTCATGTGTATATATCTTGTGTGTGTGTGTGTGTGTGTGTGTGTGTGTGTGTGTGTGTGTATAGGTTTATGTATGTACATATCTACCCTAGAAATTAAGAATAAAAATTTCAACAAATTAATTGAAAAAATAAGCAAAGGAATATGGCAAATAGTCCACAAATAAATACAAATGTCTCTCGAACACATAAAAATATGCTCAACCTCACTCATAATAAGAGAAATATATGTTGAAACTATGGTGAGCTTCCAGTTTTACCTCTTAAATTGCAAAATTTTCAAAAAGTTTACAAGGTTTCCAAAGATTGACAATACAGAAAGTTTTTGAAGAGAAAGGCATTTACATACCCTGCAAAACACTGTAACCTCTAAGGAGAGCAATTTTGCAGTATCTTTAAAATTTTCAAATATGTGTACTTTTTGACCCAGAAATCCCACTCTGGAAATTGACCCTATAGATATAACTACATCTGTAAAAATTTATATATGTGCCAAGTAATGCATCCGAACACTGTTCAGAATAGCAAAAATTGGAAATATCTATGGATCCATCAAAGAGATTGTTAATCCGTGATGCATCATACGATAACATTCTTTGATGTTGTAAAGGCAAATCAATAAGAAACTTCTAGGCACAAACATGAAACTATGTCCTGTATACACTGATGAGTAGAAAACAAGGCAAGACTCAGGGGTGCCTGGATAGCTCAGTCAGTTGAACACCCAACCCTTGATTTCAGCTGAGGTCATGATCCCAGGGTTGTGGGATCAAGCCTGGTGTTGGACTCCATGCTGAACTTGGAGCCCGCTTGGGATTCTCTCTCTCCCTCTGCCCCTCTCCCCCACCTGCACTCTCTCTCAGAGAAAGAAAGAAAGAAAGAAAGAAAGAAAGAAAGAAAGAAAGAAAGAGATAGAAAGAAAGATTCAAAGTTATGTTCGTTATTGGAAAGGTGCGATAAAAACGTATACTAATTTCTTAACTTGTATTTTTAAAGATAAACACCAGAAAGATACATAAGAAAGCAAAAAAAGTGGATCCCTGTTTAAGGACACAAAGGAATGGGTGGAGGGTGAGAGAGTAGAAGTGACAGTCCTCAGCGTATACGGTCTTATATCACTTTTACTTTTGAACTATATGAACACATCAGCTACTGTTTAAAAAATTAATTTAAAAGAATTGTTTCTAGATTGCTTCGCACTCACCCTGTTGAGCAGACGAATTCTATGCGTGATCCAAACAAGATATCTGTCTTAACTATCACTTGCCCGTTTTGTAATTCTCCAGGATGTCTGCATCTTTTCTCTGACAAAAAAAAAAAAAAAATGTAAATGATAATTAGTGATTCCAAGTATTCACAGATAAGGCATTAGAAAAGAAGACTGATTGATTAGCTCTGGCCTATGCTTCCAGAAAGACCCAGAAGCTGAAATTCAAACTTATTTCTGATCCTGAATCACTAAATGTTTACTTTGGAGGATAAATGAATACAAAACGTGATCCCATATTTTTCTGGTACATTTCACCACTAAAGAAAAGGACTCTACTAAATCACTGTGGTAATGGAGTCTACGACCCAGGATAGACACTGATTAGGGAGCTATGGTCCATTCTATATTTGTGGCATATACTTTGTATTTACGCCAGTCGAAAATGCATGTCATGAGTTACAAAAGGTACAATAAAAAGCGTAGACTGTATACCCTTACTATTGGAAAAATGTTACGGAATATATTTTCAATCACAAGTGAATCACAGAATCTTCTTCCAAACACAGCAAATAGTTTGGGTGAAGTTTCTTTGGAAACCACTCTCTAGCCACAAAACTTTTTGTTTTAAGTTTACATGTTTATTTTGAGATGACAGAGTGCATGCAAGCAACGGAGGGGCAGAGAGAAAGGGAGAGAGAGAGAATCCCAAACAGGTTCCGTGCTGTCGGTGCAGAGCCCAATTTGGGGCTCAATTCCATAAATGGTGAGATTATAGCCTGAGCCGAAATCGAGTCGGAAGCTTAACCCACTGAGCCGCCCAGGCATCTTTGTAAAGAATGAATATGGTTTTCAAAATAGTAAAATTGAACTTGCAGTTCACTTTGGAAAGAAGTGTTTACGGAACTACGTTGTAAAGGATAAACTTATTTTTCACTGCAACTAGGTACTTTGTAATTTTTGTTTTCTTTGGTTTTTTTATTTATGTTTTTCAAAAGGTAGCACACATGTGTACATTGGAATCAGTAACTGACAACTGGATGGTTTCTTAGTAACCAAATATTATCACTTGCAGTCAGAAAACTTAATTCCTGAGACAATTTTGCAAAGAGGGGAAAAGCGCAAATAAGAAAAATAAATGTTCATACTTACTGACACAGAACTCATCGTAGTTCCATGACCTGTATCGGCAGGTAACATCCTGACTTTTATAAGGATCCTTACTGTAGCCAGGACGGCAGGTGTATTTCAGGATAGTCCCAGAGATGAAGGAAGTCTGGTTCAACACATTTATTGGGGAAGCAAAGTATAAATTCGGTGGGGGACCACAACTACCTGGGCACCAAAATGACGAAGAATGGCGGAAGTTAATGCCTTGAAACACAGCATCTCAATATTTCAGTAGTATGATTTTTAGAGGAAGAACCATTCTTTTCCCCTCTAATCAAGAAAAATTACAACTCCTATTATGCTCATTGTTCAAGGAATCCAGTGAGTGATGAGTAACACGCATTTGCTGGTAAAGGATAATGATGATGGTAATGATAAAAACGTTGTGTCAGATTGGTTGCCTCGGGAAAGGGAAACCCCGGTGGCTGGGAGATGGATAAGAACAACATTTTTAATTTGCATTTTTTTGTGCATGCTGGATTTTGAATGATATGAAGGAAAAGCATGGAGCCCTTGAAACATAAGTCTTAATCCTGCTGACCTTGCAAGAATTAAATAAGAGGATTCATTTACATTTCCGGAGCCCGAGTAGAAGTCTATACTTCATTCCCCTCTCTATTCTAGATAGACCCAGAAGCAGTGAAAATTGCTCAGTCAGGCTGATAGATCCTATAGATTTGTTTCAAGTCATGCTTGGGAGACAGATGGTTTTGGAAATCCCTGGAGGAGAAATGGTAGGAGGAAGTGTCTAGAAAACTGCTTCCTTTGTGGATAACACAAAGTACCCTTAAATCCCAAATAACTCCAAATCCTCTTAACCTTCAAATTCTAAGTTTCTGATCAAATAAATCCCTTGTTGCTGAATGTGGCTTTCTGCTCAAAGTTGAATCATCTGTTAGTCTTAAGAGTGAATGAGTGGATGATCTTGAATATCTGTTGCCAATCTGAACATACCTCTCTATTACTCACCAAGAACAGTAGCAAATAGAGCAGTGACCAAGGTCATTTGGAACAGAGTTGGATCAGAGACTTTCCACAGCCTAAGTAAGGGCCAGGCTGCCATTTTCTTTTTTCTATGATGGGTCCCATTTAGAGGAGCACTGGGGTGCATGACCTGATGCTTCTCCCACAGTTTTCTGCCAAAAGAACTCAATTTGATAAACAGTCATTGAGGGACACTTGGGTGGTTCAATCTGTTGAGCAGCAAACTTCTGATTTCGGCTCAGATCATG
This sequence comes from Lynx rufus, assembly GCF_022079265.1. NCBI lineage: Eukaryota > Metazoa > Chordata > Mammalia > Carnivora > Felidae > Lynx > Lynx rufus. The sequence goes on along the minus strand of NW_025814829.1, from coordinate 28,255,998 downwards.
ATTCCAGCATTATGGGATGGAGCCCTGAGTTGGGCTCCATGCTGAGTGTGGAGTCTGCTTGGAATTCTCTCTCTCCCTCTCTCTCTCTCTCTCTCTCTCTCTCTTTCTCTCTCTGCCCCTCTCCCCTGGTCACTCTCTCTCTCTCTCTCTTTCAAAAAACAAATAAACAAAAATAAATAGTCATTGAATTCCTACTTGTCATAATGCACCAGGATAAATGCTGTGGGGTCCACATCTTCAAGAAAATTAAGGCCTAGAGTGGAAGAGAGGACATGAATACAGTGTCACAGCACAAGACAGTGAGTGTTAGTCTCTGTGGAAGTACTTTGCTCAGAGGAGAGGAGAGGGGGTTGCTAAGAAGGGGCAGCTTATACATGTGTCTGAATGGGACGTAAGCGTCAGGTTTAGGAATTTATAGATGCTACTCTTTAGGGAATAAAGAATCGTTTTTTGTTCTGGGTTTTGTTTACCCTTTGTTTACTTTGAAGCTAAGGAGTGACTCGTTACCATGCTCTGAAAAGAGCAGTATGGCAGATGTGTACACGACAGACTGAAGTAAACAGAGAGAGGAAACAGGGTAGTTAAGGAAGACTATTGCAACTGGCCACGTGAGCCACAAGATGGTCTGACCAAGGAAATGGCAGAGGAGTTGGAGAAGAGGGAACAAATGTAAAACAAAATAAAACCAAAAGGCAGGCAAATGATGAGACAGAGAAAAGGAGCCAGATCTGTGTAGTATTGAGAGTTCCTCATGACAACTGTCAACAAAGACAATAAACCATCAAGCAATTTGCAGTTTTGAAAGAATGGTTTATGGAGAGATACATATAACTATAGATATACATATAGATATACAAAGAAAAGTAAAAATTTATGTGACAAATGTACTTTCATTATTTAATCAGACTATTTAAAGACTTGTTTTAAGCAAAATCATGAGGGACACTTTTCTCTCCACCGCTCCTGTTCTCTTTGGGAAAAACAATGTATCTTAAATTTACATTAAAAATAGTCCTCGTTCTCTGGGACACCTGGGTGGCTCAGTGGGTTAAGTGTTCGACTTCAGCTCAGGTTATGATCTCGCGGGTCACGAGTTCAAGCCCTGCATCGGGCTCTGTGCTGATGGCTCAGAGCCTGGAGCCTGCTTCGGATTCTGTGTCTCCCTCTCTTTCTGCCCCTCTCCTCCTCACACTGCCTTTCTCTCCCAAAAATGAACAAACATCAAAAAAAAAAAAAATAGTCCTTGTTCTCAAAGGACTGTATGAAGTTAACTCCTAAGGAAATACTGAATTTCATCTTTTATTCTGATACGTATTAGATCCAGATAATTCTACACTCCCCATGTGTCCATAATTCATAATATGCACATATCTGTGTAAATAAAGGGAGGGCCCTCAAAATTTCCCTCAGATATTTCTGTCCCACGTTGTAGAAGAAAAAAAAAACAATTTATGATGACCTATATTTCTGTTCCACATTACTGGGGGGAAAAAGTTTATAATGACCCTTCACACTATGTGGAGGGGCCTAACGTCCTCATTGAGTAATGGCTCATTTAACCTCATCTTTCCAAAATTCATCTCTGATGAAGCAATGCCTTCAGCTGCCGTCGGCTGTGGGCAATTCCGTCTGATGCTCGGCCTAGTCCCTGAGCTCCAAACATGGCTGCTAAGACAGTTCTGCTGAAAAAATAAATTCAATCTGATGACCAACTTATCAAATGCATTCTCTTACTAAAATACGTTTACAAAATTTGTACCGAATACATGCAAGCTGTCTAAAGAGGTAGAAAGGAGCCAGGACCAGATTTTGGGCCCTTACACACCACTTTTTCTTTTTTGTTTGCGCCTCTCTTTTCTCCTTCCTGATCTCTAGTCTCTCTCTTCCTCTTGCCTAACCATCTGGATGAGACAGGAGACAGACGGGGGTAAGGCTGGTTTCACATAGTGAAAAACAATCCACCAAATCATCTGTGAAATTTGCAAGTATGATAAATTTCTCCCATCCAATAAAAATTGTTACGAACTGTAAAAACGATAGAAATGAGTTTCTTCAATTTTTGATAAGTTCATGTTTGTTGAATTTCAGTGAAATTGAAGAAAGAGATATAAGAATACCCATACGTATTTTTAAAAAATTAAATGGAAGCTTTCTAATTAAAATAAAATAAAATAAAAATACCAATGCATTGGCAAAATAAAATTTGGCTATAAAAACTCAAGAGGCTAGTACTATAAAGTGAAAATTACTCATATGAATTGTTGCAGTTGTTATGTTCACAATAAAAATATACACATTGGATATACCAGGGGAAAATATTCATGAGAATATTTATAAAAACACAGCCATAAGATTAAATCCCTACCTTTAAGAATTTGAGGGGCTCCTGGGTGGCTCAGTCGGTTAAGTGTCCGACTTCGGCTCAGGTCACGATCTCACGGTCCGTGAGTTCGAGCCTCGCGTCGGGCTCTGGGCTGATGGCTCAGAGCCTGGAGCCTGTTTCCGATTCTGTGTCTCCCTCTCTCTCTGCCCCTCCCCCGTTCATGCTCTGTCTCTCTCTATCTCAAAAATAAATAAACGTTAAAAAAAAAACTTTTTTTTAAAAAAGAATTTGAATAGAAATACCTAAGATACTGCTACAAAGAACATATTCGTTAGTTATGTTCAAAATTAATATATTTGTAATCATTGAGTATATTCAAAATGCATATTTAAAACAATGTTCAGAACTGATGAATGGATAAAGAAGATGTGGTTTATATATATAATGGAATACTACCTGGCAATGAGAAAGAATGAAATCATGCCATCTGTAGCAACGTGGATGGAACTGGAAGGTATTATGCTGAGTGAAATAAGTCAGGCAGAGAAAGACAGATACCATATGTTTTCACTCATATGTGGAACTTGAGAAACTGAACAGAAGACCGTGGGGAGGGGAAAAATAGTTACAAACAGAGAGGGAGGGAGGCAAACCATAAGAGACTCTTAAATACGGAGAACAAACTGAGGGTGGATAGGGGATGGGGGAGAGGGAAAACGGGTGATGGGCACTGAGGAGGGCACTTGTTGGGATGAGCACTGGGTGTTGTAGGTAAGCGACGAACCATGGGAGTCTACCCCCACAACCAAGAGTACATCTTACACACGGTATGTGAGCCAATTTGACAACAAATTATATTAAAAAAATAAAACAATGTTCAGTAAATTGATAATCCGATAAATTCAGCAAATTTGGTTTCAGCAAACTGATCCTTCAGGAATTAGCACTCACTCAATTGGCTTCTGGCAAAGACCGTTTCGGGGGTTTGGTCTGAGCCCCCATGCTTTGGCTGGCCTGAACAACCTGGATCTCTGACAGTCCCAAATACTTTCCTAGGACACTCCTGCCCGTATCACCTGCTGGTCCTTCCTCCCTCTTTAATTCCTACTCATTCTGCCAGCCCCTTATCCAATGGCCCCTTCTTTCCTCCAAGCCAGTCTCCATATTCTAATTACAACTCCGTGTTTATCATTTTGATTCTGACTTGGCTTATAATTAACATCCGAAGTCTGTCCGCAACACTAGACCGCAAGGTCCTTGAAGTCAGAGGTGGGTGCTTACTCGTCTCTGCCTCACCTAGTACCTAGCACTGTGCCTCACACAGTTAAAGTACTCAATAAATGTTTGTTGAATTCACATGCAGAAGCATTTCGTGACAGGGGCGCCTGGGTGGCTCAATTGGTTAAGTGTTCAACTTAGGCTCAGGTCATGATCTTGTGGTTCATGGGTTCAAGCCCCAAGTAGGGCTCTCTGATGTCAGGGTAGAGCCCACTTTGGATTTTCTGTCCCTCCCTCTCTCTCTGCCCCTCATCTGCTCACACTCTCTCTCTCTCAAAAATGAATAAACATTAAAAAAAAAGCACCTAATGATAAAATGTTTTAAAGAAAGGTAATACTGCCCCACATCCATATCTACTCTTACAGTGTTTGGTCAAGGCCAGAGCTTAACTGATTTTTTAAAAAATTTTTTAAAGTTTATTTATTTATTTTGAGAGAGAGCGACTGGGAGGGGCAGAGAGACAGAGAAAGATTAAGAATCCCAAGCAGGCTCTGTGCTGTCAGCACAGAGCTCGACTTGGGGCTTGAACTCCCGAACCACAAGATCATGACCTGAGCTGAAACCAAGAGTCGGATGCTTAACCGACTGAGCCACCCAGGCGACCCTGAGCTCCTACTGATTTTAAGGTAAGACACACCTGTCTCTTAATGAGAACAGACCACAACGATTTTACCCCAGGCTCTTCCCCCTCCTTAACCTGAAGTCCTCATATCCTCAACCATTCAACAGAGGACCGTGAGGAGGGAAAGAATGAACAAATCTAGTTCCTCTCCCTCCACAGGCTATGACAGCAGATAAAAGGCAGCCACACACACAGACCCTACACTAGAGTGAGGAAATCATATGTCTCAGCCTCACGCCGAGGCCACAGACACAGTGCTGGGGACACAAGAGGCCAGTATGTGGCCAGGCCCTGGGGCATGGGCTCTGGAGTCAGATCCAGGCTATGTGGATTGAATCTTGGTTCCACCAGATGGGAACTGTGTGGCCCTGGGCAGGATACGCAGCTCCTCTAAGCTTCAATTTCCTCTTTTATAAAATAGGAATGAAAACTATACACGCCCCTCGGAATTGCTGTGAAGTAGCTTGGTGTGGTGCACAGCTGGAACTCAGAAAACATCGAGAAGAAATGTTAGAGAAGGAAGTGAGGGGATCGGGGTTGGCATGTGACCCTAACAGGACCAGAATTCCCGGAGTCAAAGCATCATCAGAATAATGATATACAATTGCAATGACGTCTGCCTGCATCACAAGGGAACTTCAATTAAACTCCAGCGCAGAGGAAAGCCCACTTGGACTTGGGGAAGTCATTGGTTGGGTCTTCACTGTGGTCTTTGGTGATCGTGAGACCCAACACTACACCCAGAGCAGAGACTCTGGCACCCCTGGGGGCCTGTTCTGGGGGGTTCTTCTTCCCCCCAGTCTTCATCGTCTTCCGGAGAGGAACTCACCTACTCCTGTGACGATGACCATCACCCAGGAATCATTCACAGACTTCTGAGCCCAACTGTCTTCTGTAGGTGCAAAAACTTACACGCTTCATAAACTCTGTTGTTAACAAAACTCTTATTCTGCCCTATTCAGTCCCATATGTAAATTTTGAGTCTCCAAACTGTGAAAGTTTCTACAAGTTAGTCAAAGAAATCTCGGCAAAATAAGGAGGAAATATTTTGTCTTCCCCTGTAGCCTCACAAAAGCAGGTACCTGCATCATAAAACTGACCTTGCTGAGGTTATTTCTAAGACTTTAGAGATCATTACTCTGCCGCTTGACTGTAACTTTCAACTCTGGAAAAGTCTACAATTCCAACGGGTTACCTTCACAAATTATTTTTTGTCTGGGATCATATTTAAATTACATTGCTGCTTTTGACTGTGACAAACACCTGTGAGTTTTCTTTGCAAATCCAGAAATAAAATCAGCGCACTTGTCACATGTAATCCTGAAAGTAAACTCAAACTTTTCACTCTGTTGGATTTCTTTTTTTAAATATCAGCTTTATTGAAGTGTAAGTGACTAAATTTTAAGATTTTTAAAGAACATATCACTCTGATTTCATATTCGTGCACCTTGAGAAAAGACTGCCCCCCCCCCTGCCCCGGCCACCCATCTTTTTATTTTTTTAATTTTTCAATGTTTATTTCTGAGAGAGAGAGACAGCGTGAGCAGGGGAGGGGCAGAGAGAGAGGCAGACACAGAATCCAAAGCAGGCTCCAGGCTCTGCGCTATTAACGCAGAGCCTAAAGCGGCGCTCGAACCCACGGACCATGAGATCATGACCTGAGCCAAAGTCGGATGCTTAACCAACTGAGCCATCCAGGTGCCCCACCACCCATCTTGTTGATGAACACATCCACCATCTCACACACTTATCCTTTTATTGTGTGTGAGAACATTTAAGTTCTACTTTCTTGGCAAATTTCAATTATATAATACAGTGTTATCAAATACAGTCCGTGTGTTTTATTTTAGATCCTTGGAACTTCTTCATCTTATATATGAAAACTTATAACCCTTTACCAAGCTCTCCCTATTTCCTCAACCCTCCAGCCCCTGATAACTGATTGTTAGGTTTCTTATTGAAGCAAAAATCTTTTCTCTTCTCTTTGTTGTTTTTTTTTTCTTTTAAGCTTAAGGTCTAATTCCCAAAGTCCTAACTGCTTCCTTTGTATCTCCCAGGCACCTCAAATCCAACATATCCCAAATGAAACCCACTGTCTTCTCTCCAACACACTTGACCCCCGTGTCAAAGATCTCAGCTAAAGTAATCATCTCCACACAGCCGCCCAGACTAGAAACCTGAGTCATCCCAGCCTCCTCTCTCTTGTCCCTTCCCATATTCAGAGTCTCCAAGTCCTATCACGTTGGCCATAGCAGCACTAGAATCTGCCACTCTCTCCTACAACCCTTGTCCATAGTCCGGGTTTAGGCTGTCGTAATTCCCTTCACTCACCCTCGGCCACTGCAGAAACCTCCAAACAGGTCTAAGCCAGCTTCCAGGCTGATGCTGTTATATTCCTAAAAAGCAGTTGGCTTGAAACTCCTGTGGTCCTCCGTTTACAAGGTTTCCATACCTCTCCCAAACATCCCTCTGTTTCTGCTCACTTAAAACACTGCACTTCAACTTCATGCAGGTGCTTACCTTTCCCAAAACACATCCTGGATTTATTGAAACACCTGCAAGCATTTGCATATAATACCTCATGTGCATGGATGCGCTTAACCTCCAAACTCCTCTTAATTCACTGTCCAGGTCAAATGTCACCTCCTTAATGACAAATTGTCCAACCCCACCAAGAAATATCAGCCTCCTCCAGGCTCCCCTAGTATTTTGCTGATGCCTCAGTTGTAATACCACATTGTATCGTATCTATTCACTATCTATTCACTTTTGCCTCCTAAAATAGATTGTGGGTCCCTTGGAGACAAAGATGCTTGTTCAACTTCCTGGTGCTGATCTGATATTGGAACCGACACATAATAGTTATCCAATAAATGTGACATAAATAAATCAATATAGTTTTCCCTTCCGAGTAAGAAGGATTAACTGCCTTCCCGAGGACCAAATGGAATAATATCTGTGAAGTGCTTTGCAAGTTGTGAAGACATAAATGATACAGTAAGCCCACTTTCCTCACTGGTTCTTAGTGAACTAAAGAGTATGGTGACTCGGTGGGCCAGGGGTGGTATCCACCGTTTGCCATCACTACTCCCTGTGGTTCTTCAGCAGAACCTGCACAGGATTCAGCAGACCACAGAGGATGGGGTTGGAGGCTAGGACTTGTGAGCCAAGGACCTGAATTTGAGCCTCAGTCAATACCACAGTCTAATTCTGTGATCTTGAAGAAGCCATGTCAGCTCCTTGGGTCAGTTTCTCATCTCACAAATGATGACAGGAAACTTAGGTCATCTTTCCATTCCATACGAAGTCTAGAATTCTATTAGCTGCCCACTGAAAAGCTAAGACTTCCCTAGTAAATATCCTCGCATTTCAATGACATCATCACCTTTTGAATTCCAATAAAATTGAAACCAACTCAAGAGCTACAGTCAACGTGACAGGTGTGTGGTGGAAAATATCACTGGTGGGGTGCCTGGGTGGCTCAGTCGGTTAAGCATCTGACTTTTTTTCTTTACTTTTTTTTTCATGTTTACTTTTGACAGAGAGAGACAGAGCACAAGCAGGAGAGGGGCAGAGAGATAGGGAGACACAGAATCGGAAGCAGGCTCCAGGCTCTGAGCTGTCAGCATGAGCCATCAGCACAGAGCCCGGTGCAGGGCTCAAACTCATAGACTGTGAGATCATGACCTGAGCTGAAGTCAGACATTTAACTGACTAAGCCACCGAGGTGTCCCTGAGTGACTGACTTTTTATTTCAGCTCAGGTTGTGATCTCATGTTTTGTGAGATTGAGCCCTGCGCTCTGTGCTGATAACACAGAGCCTGTTTGGGATTCTCTCTCTCTCTCTCTCTCTCTGCCCCTGCCCTACTCTCTCTCTCTCTCTCTCTCTCTCAAAATAAATAAATAAACATTTTTTTTAAATGTTATTGTTAGGCGTACTGCAGTACAATTTGAGAGGCGTTAGGAAAATTCTCAGCCCCCAAATTTCTCCTTCCATTAGAGATTATTTTTTTCATTTTTTAGAGGGAGAGTCGGGGAGAGTGGCAGAGAGAGAGAGGGAGAGAAAGAGAGAGAGGGAATCTTAAGCAGGCTCCACACTGAGTACAGAACCCCATACAGGGCTGGATTCCATGACCCTGGGATCATGACCTGAACCAAACTCAAGAGTCAGACACTCAATCAACTGAGCCACCCAGGTGCCTCAGTTAGAGATTACTTTTTAAGTATGTGTATTTATTTATTTTTTTTTTCAACGTTTATTTATTTTTGGGACAGAGAGAGACAGAGCATGAACGGGGGAGGGGCAGAGAGAGAGGGAGACACAGAATCGGAAACAGGCTCCAGGCTCTGAGCCATCAGCCCAGAGCCCGACGCGGGGCTCGAACTCACAGACTGCGAGATCGTGACCTGGCTGAAGTCGGACACTTAACCGACTGCGCCACCCAGGCGCCCCAGTATGTGTATTTATTTTGTCTACGCTTCCTCTTTTAAAACTCGGATGCCTCTGGAAAGGGTAATATTTTTCTTCGGTCTCAGCTGATATCTCCTTGTTTATACCTGCACGCTCAATCACATCACTTTAAGATTCCAGAACTAGCTTCCACACTTTCACGTCTTTCCTAGAATCTCTTTATCTACATCAGCTCCTTGCTTGTGTGCTCATATTATATTCAAGTGTACCAAACCTTCTCTGATACTTCTGCCCACTCTGGATACTTGAATTGTCATTCTCCTTGTACTACCATATTTAGCGAAAGAACGGGAGTCAGCTAAGAGTGGTCAAGGAGTTGGAATGAGGACAAGAATAGTACTGTGTCTTGCCCAACCAAGAGAGAAGGAAATTTCAAGAAGGAAGGGTAATCAACATTGCCAGATTCAGAAAGTGAGGAAGAGAAAGGAGGTGAGAACAGTTAAGGTGTCTAGCTTCAGAAACTAACTGGAGGCTGACCAACGTCTTCTCATCATCAAATCAAAAGATCTTTCTTTGCTGGTGGTGGTGGAGGAGACGTGGAATGGTTAATAAAATCTCCGAAGGGCACTGCACCAATTTTTAGAAGGTAGACTATAAAAACCAGGTCTTCTATGGACCCCTCTGGGTAGTCTGGTCTACCTGTCAGAGGTATCCTAGTCTTAAACTCCCCTATGTGGAGAGATAGTAAAGAATCAATGAACCAACACGCTCGACCTTTAGATACAATAACAAGAGTGACATCTTACTTCCTTTCTGCTTTAGTTTATTAATATGCATTACTATTCCCCCATTTATAGTAAAAAAAAAAAAAACAAAAAACAAAAAACATTGAGGCTCAGAGGGATTAAAAGTACTTGTGAAATCACATAACCTCCTAAAAACTTCTGGAAAGATTTCTGCTGCAAATACCCCCAAGTGTGTGTTTGTCTTATCTTTCTAATCTTGTCCTCCTTAAAGGGCCAAACCACCAGCCTTTTCCCCAAGGTACCCCAAATAATCCACTGACCTGCGGGTAGCTGAGGAAGAAGCAGAAGACTCTGTCGTGGTGCCTCAGGTTGTTTCTCAAGGGAGAAAAGCGTCTGGATCTCTAATAGTTTTATTTCCTCCCCAGATCAGAGTTTACCAGACTACCCTGAAGCTAGCTGGTAATTGCACCACCAAAAAGTCCCTGAATTCAGCCCTGTAGTTGACTGGTCAGGGATGGCTGAATTGTAGTGGATGGGGAGAGACTTTCTACCAGCCTCGTGAATGATTAACGGAAATAAAGCACTGGTGTTTACCTAACCCTCTTCCTCTGCACCAACCCTCATCCTTGATAACATGTTGCAATCACTTATTTGCTCCTCCGCCAACCATTTCCCCTAAGTGGAAAGACAATATGAATTTGATGCCAGAATTCTTTTTTTCTTTTCATAAACACAAGACAGACATCCACAGTGCACTCCAGCTAGCCTAGAAAACTCAGATACTGTAGGGTTGAGACTAGGTCCACGAAAATGATCCACTTCCCATGATGGTAGGTCCAGCAGGCCCTCCTGGGGCTCAGGGACTGGTGACTTTACCCTCTGCAGGTGTTCATTCCACCCCAAGATGGTAAAATGGCGGGGGGGGGGGGCGGTTAACAAATTCACTGAATCCCTGCCATATGCCGAGTTGCCTGGAACAAATCAGCACTCAATACGTGTTAATTAACGACTACCCCCACAGCTACTACTGCATGCTGGTCACCAGATGACTTCCAGAAGTTGGTCAATTATTGAGCGCTGCTCAGAGAAATGCAATGAAGGGCCAGCATGCTGGTGATCATACAGATCTAGGAAGAACCCCAAACTCTGACATTATCTAATTAACGTTTTAATCCTCAGGATTAAGATTTGTGTGCTCAGGAGATTGCTATTAAAGAGCAATTTTTCCCAATAACTTCCCTTTTTCTGTCATAAACACCAAGAGTCTCATGAAGGTCTCAGAAAAGATGGAGTCGAACCACCATAGAAGCTTTGACAGAGGTAGGAGATTTGAGCTGGGCTTTGAATGAAAAGTGGAAATATTAGATGAAACTGAGAACGCTATTAGAGGTTAAAAGAACATAACCAGGTCATAAGGTGAGACAGATTTGTTGACCGACCGAAATGAGAGTAGAGGAGGATTCCAGATTGTGCCAGGTCTTGAGAGCTAAGTCGAAGGAAATGCCACCTTTCAAGGGGAATCTTCAAAATACCATTTCCCAATCTCTTGGAGTGCTTTTCCTTACTCTCCACAGTGACTGCTCCAAATTTTTCTCTCCAAGTCACCAAATGGTCTTCCTCTCAGCAGGCTATATTGCCTCCTACTCTACCACACAATCGTTCCTCGGCTTCTCCCCACCTGAGATTTTCTCTCCTATTCACTCTTGTTTCAGAAGAGATCTCTTTTGCTCTTTTTCTCATTTTTGAGGTGACTTTCATCCTGAAATATTCCCCAAATCTTGCAAAAACCTCAAATTCCATTGATCTTCTGTCATGAGATACTTAACTCCCCAGGTCTCCTGTGTTTCCTGCCTACTCTTTCTTGTTAGTCCCTCCCTGGCCCTCCCGTTGTGGCCTTCCAACCTGACTTCTTCCCACACTTGTGGACACAGCTCTTTCAGGCATGTCCTTATCTCCAAGTTCAAATTTTTTTAAACTCATGTCACGATTTCTTGGCAGCCCCTAATCCTGCTGCTAATCTCCTTTCTGAAACACTTCTCCTTTGGCTTCCATCGCCCTAAACTTTCTTGATTCCTCTCTCTTACTAAGTGCTTCGTTCTTCTTACCTCCTTTTCTCTTTCTCATCCCCAAATATAGATATGTCCCAGGTTCTCCTTTTCAAAAATTTTTCTCTCCATATATTTCATTATTGTACCTGCTGTCGTGGCTTTAACTCTTCCCTGTAAGAGAACTACCCCCATAACTACCTCTTTTTATTTTTTATTTATTTTTTTTGAGACAGAGAGATACAGAGCATGACCAGGGGAGGGGCAGAGAGAGAGCGAGACACAGAATCCAAAGCAGGCTCCAGGCTCCAAGCTGTCAGCACAGAGCCGGACGCAGGGCTCGAACTCACAAACGGCGAGAACATGACCTGAGCCGAAGTCAGACGCTTAACCGACTGAGCCACTCAGGCGCCCCCACAACCACCTCTTTATACCTGATCACTCTCCTAAATGCAGACTGACAGTTTTTGTTGCCTAGTGGACATCTTACAAACACATTACACTAGCACATCCAAAGGGAACTACTCATTTCCTGTCCAGAAGCCTCACCTTCTGACCCCAAGATCAATCCAGGCTTCCAGGAATGGAATTTCAAACTCAGCTTTAAATCCTTCCTCTCCCTCATCCTCCAATGTTTGATGAGTCAAGAAGTTTGATGAGTTGTTTTTGATTTTCCAGTTCTCTCATGTCTAGTTTTCTCTTTCTATTTCTGCCACCACCCAGTTCAGGTCACCATTGTCTTCTCCGGCAGCCCTTTATGTGGTTTCTCTGCCTCTGTTCTTTTCCTACTTCGACCTGTATATACTACATACTGTCATGAGAGAAATCTGTGTTCGGTCCCTATCACTTCCTTTCTTGAAAGCCTTCTATCTCGGAAACTAATGTGACAATAAATTTCATATAATAAAAAAAAAACAAAACTCATCAAGTTGAACACTTACACAAATGCACTTTATTATTAAAAAAAAAGAAAAGAAAGCCTTCTATCTCTTCTCACCGCCTATCAAATAAACATCAAATTCTCTAACATGCTCTTTAAAAGCCTCCATAAACGGGCTTTAATGTATCTTTCCAGCCTTCTTTCTCATCACTCCCCATGCTTTATCCAGGCCAATCCAGGCCATGTGCTGTCCCCTAGACATGACCCATCCTTCCTGCCTCTGCACAACATTTTAAAAAAATCATTATTAGAAACTTTCTTTCTTTCTTTCTTTTTCTTTCTTTCTTTCTTTCTTTCTTTCTTTCTTTCTTTCTCTTTCTTTCTTCTTTCTTTCTTTCTTTTAGAGAGAGAGAGCACACGCAAATGGGGGAGGGGGCAAAGGGGGGAATCAATTTAAAACATGAAAGAACTTTCAAAGAATCAACACCTGCAAGTTCATTATCCTAGGACAACTGTTTTCATTTGTGCCTTGCTATCGCCTGGCCCTTCTCTACAAGAATAAAGGTTTTACATAAATGCGATCATAAGTACTTAATATTATGTATTCTACTTTTACTTAGGATTATATTTTTAAGATTTTCTGATCATAACACCATCGAAGGTTGCGTTACATTTGGTATGCCATAACTTACTAAAACATTTTCCTAAGATTTGACATTTCAGGTGTTCACAAGGTCTCACTAGTATAGACAGTATAGGCAATAACAGAATGAGAGGCTTCAAATTAAAAAATCATTTTGCCCAAGTTAGACTAATCTGAGGAGTGGGTTTACTTGGTTCAGAAGCTTAAGACTCTTTACGACCCTCTTGCTATATTTCCCAAACCTTCTTTCAACTTGCCACGTCCCCTTCCTTAATTTTCATCTCTCAATCCTCCTCATTTTTTTTTAAAAAATTATTTATTTTGAGAGAGAGAGTGTGTGTGTACGAGTTGGGGAGAGGGGGAGGGAGAGAGTCTTAATCTCGATCTCACGACCCTGGGGTCACGACCTGAGCTGAGATCAAGAGTTGGATGCTTAACCAACGGAGCCACCCAGGCCCCCCAATCCTACTCACTTTTAAAGGCCCAACTAACCGTGACTTTTCTTAACAATTTTCCTGCCTCCACTTCCTCCCAGACAGGAGGCCTCCTCCTGGAAGCTGAGCTCCCATGGCACATTCTTCTGTGAAAAGTGTTTATTACATTCTAACCACCCTGAATGGATGATATGGGTCTATCATCTTGTGTCTATTAATAGACTGCGGGCTACTTGAGAGTTTCTTATTCCGAGGTCTTATTCTCCTTCATAACTACACCGAGGATGTTCCATTAGTTCAAGCTCTCTTAGAAGTTTTTTGTATTTTATCCAGGTTTCCTATGTGTCTTGGTAGAGAACAAAGTGAGAGATGAGAGAAGTTTGTCATATCATGGCAGTATGACATCTTGGTAAGAAAACCGTAGGATTCTTGCTTATTCTGCCCTCAAAAAAAAAGAAAAAAAGGAGAAGAAAATACGTTCACTTATTTTTCACCATCTTAAATTTCCGATGCTGGGCTGGGTTTCATCTAAATGTGGTAAGCAATATTACTGCAGAAGATTTAGAAACGTGGTTCCGTAAACAGGATATAGGGGAGACTCAGAAGACACAGGTTAGGTCCTAACTCTACTTTTGTCTCAATAGGTCGTTTTAAGGATATAATTATTCGGAGTCTATTTTCTCAAATTGAGAGGTTAATTTTTGCCTCATAAGTGTTGGTTAATTTGAGGTTATTTTGTGCCTCACCATTTGTGTCTCATTAAACTATGAGGCATCCCCCTAGCTGGGATCTGAGCTTCCCATTCTCCTCACGGACAGAAAATTAAGTCCTTCACTCCCCATTGATGTGCTGCTAAATTCTGGTCTTAAACAGACAACCACCACGTAAGAGCAGCACACACACGCTCACACTTTCACATACTCTCTCTCTGCCTCTGTTTCTGTCTCTGTCTCTGTCTCTCTCTCTCTCTCTCTCTCTCTCTCACACACACACAAGGTGTTTTATGCAACTACAGTTGGTTACTATACAGTGAAGCTGTGTTTCAGTCTAATGAGAGAAAAATCTGAAACCGGTTTTAGAACCAAGAAGAAGGTTTATTCATAGGGTACTTTTCTATGACCCAGTCTGCTCAGCTATAATGTCAGGGCATCATTTTTTGGCTGCAGCTTGGCTTTCTGAATTTCCAGAAAATATTTTAGTTCCTCCATCGTTAAGGAATTTTCCTTGAGTCTTTTCATAAAGTTCTGCATGGCTTTGCAAAGGTCTTTCGTCTCCTGAAAGGCAAGCTGAAAAAGAAATTTTTTTTTTTTCAAGTAAGTTACAGCTTAAGAACTGAGATTCTCTGAAGCCATATACTCCGAAGCTAATGCATAGCGTTTAGGTCCCTGATCTGGGTATTCAACGTGATGAATCACTTAAATTTTTCTAGCTTATGTATACTTATTGTTATCCCAGTAATAAAAAAAAAAAGAGGGATCTATAAAAGGGATCTCAATGAAAATTGATCTGTTCAGGGTTTTTTAAAATCTAGAAGAATTTCAGAGACTTTTTACAGCAATACATACAAGTCTAAGACATGAGTATATAAAACTCGCTCTATAAAGTCCATGAGACAATAACTCTTACCAACATGTCCTCATGAGGTGTTTGTGATGATGGTGGTGAATGAGAACTTCTCATGTAAAAATACGAATTAATAGTTTATGATCCCTCTTCTACAATCGGGCCAAGGCCAACTCTTCAAAAACATCCCACAGTGAACAGATATTTACTGAGCATGTGCCAGGAGATACAACTGTGAACAAGACAGACAAAAGCCTACTACTTACAAGCACCCGCTCAAACTTAGTCTGTGGAATTGGTTTGGGGGCTTCTTGGATCAACTCACAGACTGGAAGTGCACTGCTCCACTCCCCATCAATGCACCGTTGGTCCCGCGTGCCCACCAAGTGGTACCTGAACAGACATTAGAATGGCAACAACACTTAACCTTTCCACCTCTGATCTGGGCTAAGGCAGCCAACTAAGGTTGGTTTTGTATAGTTGTTTTCCGCATTTCATATGGTGATAGGATCCACCTCCCTGAGCCTTAATGAATGCTTAAGTTATTTCAGTATTACAAAGCAGCCATCAACTATAGTCACTCTCCTTTTGGGGGTGAAGAGGACCCAAGTGATAATTCAATCTGTAAAACATGGACCAGTGAGATCTGAATACGTGTGTTCACACACAGTTGTTGGGTGGAGAGGGTGAGGGACGAAGTGCTTCATCATTCAATAACTTAAAAAAACATCTGCCATCTACTCTCTAAAAAGGAGTGGAAAGCTAGAGAAAATCCTCAAATAAATCTTAGGAAGGAGATACAGCTTTTAATCAGAAAAAAAAACATGCCCACTGGAAGTTTATAATGAGACTGAAATGCTAGTGAAGCAACACGACCCTGAGTTAAGAAGGTTGAAGCCAAGGAAAGAGTAGGTAATCTGTAAGCTAGAGGATGAGGTAGTCTAAATTAAGGTTAGAATTTAATTAGGATGTATTAAAGCTCTATAAATCATTCTCTTTCTTTTTCTTTTTTTTTTAAAAGGATATATATTTTTTAATTCAAAGAACTGCAAATAGGAAACCAGATTGGGGGGGGGGTGGCAAGCTGGGACAATAAATCATTCTCTTTCTTTACCTCCATGTGTTCTGTGTTTCTTTGAGTTTTTGTGCTGAGAGTCTTTAGAAAAAAACATACATTTTAAATATCTTCTCTTGTCTTTTTTTTTTTTTTATTTGAGACAGAGTGTGTGCACAAGTAGGGGAGGGGCCGAGAGAGGGGGCAAATGAGAATCCCAAGCAGGCTCCATGCTTAGCCCAGAGACCAACATGGGGCTCGAGGCCATGACCCTGGGATCATGACCTGAGCTGAAATCAAGCATCGGACTCTCAACCCACCGAGCCACCCAGATGCCCCTGTCTCAACTAAGAGAAAAAAAATGTAATACTTTAGGATAAATACACTAAATACTTTAGGATAAAGACATGAGTCTATCTTTTAGAGATTGGGGACATCTGGCAGTGGCCAAAGCAGCTCTCGTCAGAATGAGCTCAGACTCCTGAAGCAGTAGGCAGTCAGGGCACGAGGTGACACAGGCTGGGTCACTCCCCACAACAAAGCTACCAGTCAATGGGCAAGATCTCACTTTGTGGGTTTTTTTTTAATAATTTTTTTAAATTTTTATTTACTTATTTTGAGGGGGGGTGAGAGAGAGAAAGAGAGAGAGAGAGAGAACGTGTGCAAGCAGGGGAGGGGAAGAAAGAGAGGGAGAGAGAGACTCAGAGTACAGGGTCTGCCCTGGGGCTCAACCTCACAAACTGTGAGATCATGACCTGAGCTGAAATCGGATGCTTCACTGACTGAGCCACCCAGGCGCCCCACGATCTCACATTTGAAAGGCTGCATACACTTACCTGTCTTCACAGTAATAAGTAATGGTCGAACCTAAGTTGAAATCTCTTCCCTCAAAATAGCCATGAGCCGGATTCCCAGGAGGGCCACAGTCTCCTGAGAAACAGGAGAACAGGAACGACGGTCATGAGTTACGCTCAGTTAACAGCACCCCCTAAGTTTAGCTGTCTATGCGGGATCTTAGAGCACCTTCTCCATTCACTTCCTTCTGGTCAGAATCATGTTTATCCTGGGAGAGACTGCTTTCTCCTGCTCATCCGCTGAGTGATTAGGAATGGGGGAGTGCTTTCTGATTGGCATGAGTTTTGAGGAAAGGAAGTTTAAATTGTAGAGATCGTCAGGGTACAAGAAAAGAAAAATTAAACCAGAGGTAGAGGTGGGAGTAGCAACTCCCTAAGAGAGGAGATAAATGGTGGGCGTTCAAATGGAGGCTGACGTTCTCTGTGGGACAGAAGTGTGCAACACGAGAGCTTCAGAAACGCAGGATACAACTGGAAGGAAAGATGAGTCTATAAAATTGTGGAAAGAGAGTTGGACAAAGTACGAGATGTTGTGAATTTTGGGTTCTGCCTCTTCCACAACCCATGATTTTATCCTTCTCGGTTTCCCTCCTAACCTATGAGATGAGCAGGTTAAACAGAATTATTTCTTAAGTCCCTTTGAGCTCTGAGATTATATACATCTAAACATGATGATCAAGGTTAAAGGGTGAATGAAGAATAATTACATAGGTATATATTTATGGAAACATAAATGCCTTCAAACCAAATAGTTGAGTAAAAACAGCAAAGCATAAAAGAGTATGTGTTAGTACAGTACATAGTATGTGATACTATGTATTATAATAATACATACAAATGGAAATGTAATTATAATAATAGCATAAAATGCTATTTTTGTAAAATACACTCATGCATCAACATATATGAACAGAAAAAAAGCCTGAAAATTATATATCAAAGTACTCTGTTACTTCTGGGTAGTAGGTTTGTAGGTAATTAAATGTTTTATTTTCTGTATTTTTTTACACCACAGATGTTTTCTTTGAGACGTTAATAAATAATTTTTAGAAGATCAAAAACTGAGTTCAAAAGCTGTATAGAGGAAAGGAAAAAGGATTTCCATGAGTTGATTAAGGAACCCCAGTACAGACAGGGCTCTCCTGGTAACTTTTAAGAGTACAGTTTTCAACTGAAAGAGATAATATGGATCTTGGGCCTAAGCAGAAAAGAATCTGCTTTACTCGGGGACCTAAGGAGCTTTCTTTAGAATTGGGCAATGAACTAACACAAAAAGACAGAGATCCTGCATTTCAGAGCTAGAATGGGAAGTACTGAATTAAAAGAGAAAAGAAATAAATTCTTTAAACCTGTGTCAGGCTAATAATAATGATGTTATATGCTTGTAATTTAACTGCCTACAGTATATATGTATGTTTCAAGTAACCCCTAACTCCTTGAAAGAGGCTACATATAGTTTGTGATTTTAAACTGCTTATTGGGGCACCTGAGTGGCTCAGTCGGTTGAGCATCTCTTGATTTCAGCCCCGGTCATAATCCCAGG
This sequence comes from Lynx rufus, assembly GCF_022079265.1. NCBI lineage: Eukaryota > Metazoa > Chordata > Mammalia > Carnivora > Felidae > Lynx > Lynx rufus. Next base: position 28,237,601 of record NW_025814829.1, on the reverse strand, counting down.
GTCATGGGATCGAGCCCTGCATCAGTCTCTGTGCTGAGCATGGAGCCTTCTTAGGATTCTCTTTCTCTCTCCCTCTGCCCCTCTCCTCCACTCACGCTCTCTCTCTTTCTCTATAATAAAATAATTTAAAAAATTAAAAATAACAAAAAGCTGCCTATTATTTTAATAGCTACTGCCAAAATATATCTACAGAATGATATCTCTTTTCCTCACTGACATCAGTGACTAGCCCCTCATATCATGAACGATGTTAGGTGAAATCATTTTTTTTTTATTTGCTAATTTGATCAGTAAAACATGTGTATCTAATTTTACTATTCATTTCTGTAATTATTAGTTATATTCATTATCTTTCCATAAATTTGAGGAATATAAATGCTGTTTGGGGGGTAATCTTGGAATTGTCTAGCCTCAAAATTTGCCATAAACATAGGGGAAGGGAAGCAAAAATGAGATAAAAACATGAGAGAGACAAACCATGAGATTCTTAAATACAGAGAACAAACTGAGGGTTGCTGGAGGGATGTTAGGTAGAGGGATGGGTAAATGGGTGATGAGCATTAAGGAGGGCACTTGTTGGTGTGAGCAATGGGTGTTAAATGTAAGTGATGAATTACTAAATTGTATTCCTGAAATCATTATTACACTATGTGTTAACTAACTTGGATTTAAATTAAAAAAAAAAAATAGGGGCGCCTGGGTGGCTCAGTCAGTTAAGCGTCTGACTTCGGCTCAGGTCACGATCTCACGGTTCGTGAGTTTGAGCCCCGCATCGGGCTCCGTGCTGACAGCTCAGAGCCTGGAGCCTGCTTCGGATTCTGTGTCTCCCTCTCTCTCTGCCTCTCCCCAGTTCATGCTCTGTCTCTCTCTGTCTCAAAAATAAATAAAAACATTTAAAAAAAATAAAATTAAATTAAATTAAAATAATAAAAATAAATAAAAAATGGGCCCCAAACCTTAACAGACACCTCATCAAAGAACATATACACATGGAAAATCCGCATATGACAAGATGCTTGACATCATTTGTCATCCGGAAATGCAAATTGAAACAAGGAGATACCATTATACAACCATTAGAGTGGCCAGTCTGGAACACTGACAACACCAAATGCTGACAAGGTTGTGGAGCCACAAGGCCTCTCCTACGTTGCTGGTGGGAATGCAAAATGATACAGCCACTTTGCAAGACAGTTTGATGGTTTCTTAGAAAAAAACTAAATCTACTCTTCCCATAACAGCCAACAATCGCCCTCTTCGGTATTTATCCAAAGGAGTTGAAAACTTACATCCACGCAAAAACCTGCACCCGATATCTATAGCAGCTTTCCTCATAAACGTCAAAACTTGGAAGCAAGCAAGATGTCCTTCAGGAGGTGACCGGATCGATAAACTTATGGTACATCTGGAAACGGGATATTATTCAACGATAACAGAGAATTAGCTGTCAAGCTATGAAAAGACATGGAGGAACCTTAAATGTATATTTCTAGGTAGAAAAAAAGGCAGTCTGAAGAGGCTACATACTATATGATTCCAAATATATGACATTCTGAAGAAGGAAAAACTATGGAAACAATAAAAAGATCAATGGCTGAGATGGGCGGGGGAAGTAGAGAGACCAATAAATAGAGCACAGAGGATTTTTAGAGCAGTGAAAAGACTCTGTATGATGTTATAATGATAGATATACATCATTACACACATGTCCGAACCCACTGAATGTAAAACACCAAGAGTGAATCCTTAGGTAACTATGGATTTGGGGGGGAATATGATGTATTAACATTGGTTCATCCTTGGTAACAAAAAAAAAAAAAAATAGTACTAATCTGGTGAATGATGTTGACAGTGTAGGAGGCTGTGCATATGCAGGGATAGGGAGTGTATGGGAAATCTCTATACCTTCCCCTCGGTTTTATTATGAATCTAAAACTGCTCTAAAAAACTAAGTCTGAAAAAAATTAAGTCTTTAAATAAATAAATCTGTAGTGTTAGACATGTACCCTCCCAAAGGAGATTTCAAACTCAATTTTTTGTTTTATACCTTTAAATTTGAAACTCTTGGGGCGCCTGGGTGGCTCAGTCGGTTAAGCGGCCGACTTCGGCTCAGGTCGTGATCTCGCGGTCCGTGAGTTCGAGCCCCGCGTCGGGCTCTGTGCTGACAGCTCAGAGCCTGGAGCCTGTTTCAGATTCTGTGTCTCCCTCTCTCTGACCCTCCCCCGTTCATGCTGTGTCTCTCTCTGTCTCACAAATAAGTAAACGTTAAAAAAAAAAAGAAAAAAAAAAAGAAACTCTGGGTAGAATTCCATTGCAATACCAGTCTGTCCATGCAGGACCGCGGTATATCTTTTATTTAAGTCTTATTCCATGTCCTTCGGTAAATTTTCATATAGGTCTCATGAATGGAATTATTTTTACATTTCAATAGTCACATCATAATGATTAGAAAGTAATACTATTGATTTTTCAATATTTATTTTGTGTCCAAGAATGAAGTTTTTTAGTAGAATTTCTTGGATCTTTTAAGTATGTTTTACAAATAAGTATATCCTGTGACTTACCAATCATTCTAGGAATCTATCCTACAGAAATAATAGCATAGACATAAAGATATATGTATATGTATACATACATAACATTCGTTTCAGCATTGTTTGTAATAGCAAAAATACAGAAATAGAACAAACGTTCATCAATACTAGAGATATGGAATAACTGATGGTGTATCCACATTATTTTTTAAAAGCAGGAGATAGAAAAAACAAATAAATAAAAGCAGGAGATACAGCCACATATACTGATCGAAAAAGATTCCCATGTATAATGTTACATAAAAAAAAGATTTAAACAATACATAGCACAAAGTCCCATTTTTGTAAGTGTATATGTGTGTAGATATGTGTGTGTGCATTTGTTTATTTTAAATGTCTGCATAAACATAGGAAAAGACATGAAGCAAACACATTCCTACTAATTTCCTCTGAGAAGTGTGAATTACCATGCTAGAAGGAGGTACTTCTAATATACGTTAGGAGGAGGTACTTTTTTTTTTATTTTTTATTTTTTTGAGAGACAGAGACAGTGTGTGAGCAGGGGGAGTGGCAGAGAGAGAGGGAGACCCCGAGTCCAAAGCAGGCTCCAGGCTCTGAGCTGTCAGCACAGAGCCCAAAGCGGGGCTCAAACTCACGAACTGCGAGATCAACACCTGAGCCAAAGTCAGACACTTAACCCACTAAGCCACCCAGGCACCCCTCAACTCTTATTTTATATAATTTTGCAATGGATGAGATGTGGTCCTCTTCCCCTGTTTTCATGTATTTTTCAAATAAGAACTGTAAGGCGTTATCATGAAACAAACAAACGAACAAAAAAGTCAGATGCCCCAAACTATCCTGTGTTGGACTTAGTAGGAAAGGAATCCTACTTGAGAGGGGAAATAAAGTGTTCATTGTTTGGATGCTATTTGTTTCACTGGAATGTATCATTTGAGGTGAGTTTTGGCTCTGTGAGCTCCATTTGTTTTCTGGCTTCTTCCGAGATCCCAGACCCTTCCCAGATACAAAAAAAAAAAAAAAAAAGAGGAAAACATCATTGCAGGGATGTGACAAATGCCTAGGGTGTCCCTCTGGTCAGTGTCTTTGGGTTGGTGCTTGTTTCTCTGACACTTACTGCTTTTGCAGATGGGTAAGGGAGGCATCCAGGTGTGGTCGTTCATGCACTGACTCCAGTTGCTGCCCTGGAGGATATAATTCTCATTGCACTTAAAAGTGACTTTGTCATTCACATTCACAGGACCTGAGAAACTGGGTTCGCCATTCACCAGCACAGGGTCAGGACAGTGGCCCACTGAAGAAGAAAACAGGAAGTGATCGGAAAGAGCAGGAGAAAGTCCACCACTGCGGAGGCTAGACCTCCTCAGACTTCAATGAGAGAATAGAAATCAGAACTAAAACTGTACTTTGTAACAGGGACTCCTACATGGGACCAAATCGTATCAGTGCAGGACGCGAAGGGACTAGGTTGGCCTAAGTGTGGTAGGAAAGGTCTTGGTCATGCACAAGAGTGACAGTTGGCACTTGAACTTACGAAAAGTAACTAAGCACATAACTGGAAATGATCAATGGCATGTTCATCATCCTGGTAAGCTTTGCTGAAAATACTTCACCCTATGCTGGAGGCAAGTTTTTCCCTCCCTTTCCTCCATGAATAGACACATCACTCATCAGTTTGTACTTTTTGTTTCATTTTGCTTCCCCCCCCACCCCCCCACCCCCCCCCACCCCCCCCACCCCCCCCCACCCCCCCCACCCCCCCCACCCCCACCCCACCCCTCCACCCCCACCCCCCGTGAAAAACAGGAGAGAAGATGAACTTGCTGGTATAAATACAGGATAAACATTTGGTGTGCTTTAGGTATCAAGGAGAACAAAGCCAACTATTCCTAAAAATACTAATAATAACGAGGATATTGACCAGTTATTCTCTGTCTCTACAGACACCACAAGTGAGTTTTGTGAATTTGAGCAAATCACTTGGATCTCAGTTCTCAAAAGTCATATGATGGATGAAATAAAATGTGACATATTTACTTCAAAATAATAACCATGCAAAACAGAATCATTGAGAAAAAAGATTAGTTACATGTTGACAATTGTTGAAGCTCAGTGATGAGTGCATATGACCTGATTTTGCTCTTTTCTCTTTTGTATATATTTACAATTTTTATGTTATAGAAATTCTATAAATAGATTTCTATAACATAAAAATTTTAAAGGAGTATGATATTAAATTAGACCCCCCCCCCCAAAGGCAGTTTTAATATATGGTAGAAATTCTTCCCTCCCTGCAGGGGTGATTGAGTCTATTAATTCTATTAATCAACTAATTAAATCAACACTGAGCAAGAGCTGACCATGTACCTTGTAAGAGAAGTTCCACCCTGGGGTGCTTTAAAAATTAATTCCCAGAATTTGAGAATTTTCGTTTTACAAAGTTTTAACGGGGCCTGCGGGAGGTAGGATGTGTAAGAGCGGAGTGAGATGACAAGATACACAAAGAAACAAAATTTCAACTCACATTGGCATGTGGGAGTGGGATTATTCCACTCCCCAGAGGCATTGCAAATAAAGGTTTTCTCTCCTACCAGGTGGTAGCCCTTGATACAAAAGTAAGTCCCCAGAATTTGTCCTTCGACCTTCTTTGCAACAAATATGCTATATCCCACTGGGGGGAGTTCTGGACAGTTCTCTGTTGGAAGGAAAAAGAAAACAGATTCACTTGGCATTATCACGTGCTGTGACGAGGCCCCGTTAGACAGCCATCCGAGTGTCCTTTTCCTGGATTATTGATTCTCCTTCCTTGTACAATTCCATGTCCATGTATATCCCCATCGCCCCCCTTCCCAAGAATTCCCAAAGTTTTGTTTTCAAAAGGATAACGGGCATTACATTCAATTCAACCATGAACATACAATTCCCTTTCCAAATAGCATTTCTGGAGTTTATAACAGACAAGACCTCTCAAGATTTTGAAATTGGTGCTTTTTGGTACCAAATTGGTACAGTTAACCACCCACTTCATAGAGCAGAATTATCATTAAATATTTACTAAGCCCCTACTGAGTACAGGGCATTAGGCCAAGTCATTTGACATTTTTCAATAAAGGAAATACATTTCATTGACTTAAATTTCATTAAAACCATAGACAGCATGCTTCGTACCCCGCAGGCTGATATCAAGTACCCTAGAAACTAATCTTAAGCATACGCACCGTATGAGGCAGAAATCGGCCACACAACCACAAGATAGCACACAACCCGCAAAAACATCTTGCGATCAGTTGCTTGACCCAGGCTGGAATTAACCCAACACAGACAACACGTGGTTTGGATCAAAGTAGGAGATACCAACCACCTCCCTCCTGGAGATGTTGTATTGATTTCTCTTCCTAGGAAGAATGAAAAAAAAAATTCTACCAAAGGAAATAAGAACAGCTGTGAGGAAGTTAGTACAGGGAGCGATTTTGCAAAAACACAAAGGGGCAGCTGATGAGCCGCCCGTTTTAAAATTCAGTTTTAGAAACTGCCTGGTTGTGTCATGCAAACCCAGTTGACCAGGCCCTTTGAACTGCAGACGGGCCAGATGGTGTTACCCTGACTCTCCGTTCTGTCAATATTTGCTCGTGTTTACCATCCAGCTTCTGTGACTCTCTCCAGCGTTGCGGGCGGGGGTGGGGGGGGACCAATCTCTGGTGCTTTGCCAAGTGAGACCCAACCCTGAGTGCCACCTCTCTCAAATACCAGGTGCCCCAACAGCACCGAAGGCTGAAGACGAGAAAGCTCAAGGAGTGAAACTAACCTTACCTTCCTCTGACCTTCCGGATCTATGGCTCCCAGCAAGGAGCTGATCCCAGTTACTTCCAAACCTGAGAAAAACTCTAGTCCTGCGGGGACGCTTCGTCCTCATTTGCCAGGCCTGTGCCAGGGTTTCCATCCTGTGGGTCTTTGGGAGGCAGGATTTAGCCTGAGTCCAGAGTCAACCAAATGATTTTCCAAGGGAAATAAGGGAAAAGCTTTGGTCTCGGGAATTAAAACACGTAGAATTGCTTTTGGGCTCTCCTACCTTTTATTCATTTATTCATACATTCATTCGTATTTATTTAATTATAGCAATTAGCTGGTTGTCCATGCTCCAATGATAAAATTGGGGGTAAAATTCCTCCAAATGTTTAGGTTTTAATGAAATAATATAAAGCATCATAATAAATATAAGGCATAAGGACACAGTAACGTCTTTTTGGGGGGTTTTGGGGGGATGTTTTTTATTTATTTTTAGAGAGAGCGTGAGAGTAGGAGGGCCAGAGAGAGAGGGAGAGAGAATCCCAAGCAGGCTCTGTGCTCTCAGCACAGAGCCTGATGTGGGGCTTGATCCCACCAACTATGAGATCAGGACCCGAGACAAAATCAAGAGTTGGACGCTTAACCCACTGAGCCACCCAGGGGCCCCTGGACAGAGTAAGGTCATAAATGTTCTTCTCTTCTCCATCCGTTATCATTACTTTATGATGATTTGTTCATGTGTTCTCCCACACGAGACTGTTAACAACTCTAGGACAAAGATTGTGCCTAGTGTATTTCTATGTCCTTTCTTGGCACTCCATAATGCAAAGCAGAATTGTCTGCTAAGTAAATCTGAGCAATGCAGTACAAATAAAAAGAACATAGTCATACAGAAACTGTACCACAGCCCCTCAAATCCATACTGATAATGTATCATTTACTGTATGTTACCTTTATGATTTCTCCATATCTTATTTTCACTCAAATAATATGTGAATTCCTATAGGGCAAGTATTCTGTATTTTTTGTCTTTTTTTTTAATTTTTTTTTTTACGTTTATTTATTTTTGAGACAGAGAGAGACAGAGCATGAACGGGGGAGGGGCAGAGAGAGAGACACAACACAGAATCGGAAGCAGGCTCCAGGCTCTGAGCCATCAGCCCAGAGCCCGACGCGGGGCTCGAACCCATGGACCGCGAGATCGTGACCTGAGCTGAAGCCGGCCGCTTAACCGACTGAGCCACCCAGGCGCCCCAAAAAAGTGAAGTATAATTCTTGAAAGAGTAAATAACATGATATTCATATTTTTTTATTTTATTTATTATTTTTTTTTAATTTTTTTTTCAACGTTTATTTATTTTTGGGACAGAGAGAGACAGAGCATGAACGGGGGAGGGGCAGAGAGAGAGGGAGACACAGAATCAGAAACAGGCTCCAGGCTCTGAGCCATCAGCCCAGAGCCCGACGCGGGGCTCGAACTCACGGACTGCGAGATCGTGACCTGGCTGAAGTCGGACGCTTAACCGACTGCGCCACCCAGGCGCCCCAACATGATATTCATATTAAGTATAACATGAGTATGTGTCAAACATTTTGCTCATGAATTAATGAGAGAACCATTAAGAGGCTACAGCTAATTCAAAGAAGAATTTGAGGAACAGAGATTTATGTGTTCAGTCAAAGGCCTTCTGAAGTGACTCTTCTAATCGATGTAAAACTGACTAATATCATACATGGCAACACCCTGTAATATTTGGAATCAGCTTTTCTAACTCCCGGAAATTAATTGAATCTCTCTCTTCTGGACAAAATTCATTTGCTTTGTTATCAGGAATCGTTTGCATTGTTTTCAGAAAAAGAATCATTTGCATTCCAAATTAACCTCTAGTCTTATAGAGATGTAAAAAAGAATGATTGACAATCAAAATTCCGCACTCCTGTGAAATTGATAATCCCTGAGAGGGTCTACAAAACAATATTCAGTAACCTACTGAAAAATTTCTCCAGTGATTTTTTGTCTCTTTTGTTAAGCTTTGAGTAATTTTTCTTAACACACTACATATTCTACTTCTTGAGGAATACAAGTTCCCCAGTACCTACTGTATATATTGTTTGTACAATAAATGATTTTTAAAAAACAGAAAATTGGGGCACCTGGGTGGCTCAGTCAGTTAAGCGTCTGACTTTGGCTCAGGTCATGATCTCACAGTCCGTGGGTTCGAGCCCCACGTCGGGCTCTGTGCTGACAGCTCAGAGCCTGGAGCCTGTTTCGGATTCTGTGTCTCCCTCTCTTTCTGCCCCTCCCCTGTTCATGCTCTGTCTCTGTCTCAAAAATAAACATTAAAAAAAATTAAAAAAAAAACAAAATTTTGTTTCCTCCTAAAATTAGGAATTTGTTTATTCCTAAATGAGAAATTCCTAAATACCTAAGAAAATAGAGCATTATTACAGGAAATAATTGCAAGTAATTCTTCATCTCAATGGTTTATTTCAGATGCATATTAGGGCTTCAGAAAGGCACTATATTATTTAGAATATTGTTTTACTAATATTTCTCTATGCAATGTAAAAATATTTACACTAAGTGAGATATATAGAGATTACAAACAACCTCACAAAGTTTAGGTCCAATTTTCCTGTCAAATAAATTAGAAGAGAACTTTGTTTTCAAAGCTTTTGAATTTTAGGATTACATATAAGGGAATACAGGACTGCATGTTTTATTATGAGCATCTGAGCTTAGAAAAATTAATGAGAATCCAGAAACCCTTCTAGACCTTTGGATGTTAAGGACAGTTTGATCGAATCCAGATTGTTTTCTGGAGAACGGGGCTAACAGGTCAAGTGCAGAAGTTGTACTGACTGGCTAGCTTGCTCCACAAAGGAATGGGCTGACAGTGATTAGTAGAAGACATAAGGAGGTGAGCGGGGATGTCAGCCAGGGAGTCGTGGGAAGTTAAACTGTTGTGTGCGCGTAAGGTTTCAAGAAAATTGGGAAACGACATTTCGAGAAGTTCTCTGGTATGTCATGAGTGGATTCCCTTTGGTCTTTGTCATGATAATTCAGAAAAGATTTAAAATGCTTCTCCACCTTTTTTTTTTTTTTTAAATATATATCAAGTTGATGTCTCTTGAATATCTCGCCAAGAAAAACCTGGGCCAGAGAAGTAACCTTTACGCAGAGTACGTGAGAATAAAACGAATATAAATTTCTTTAAAGGTCTAATTGTTCATGAAACATTGTAGAGTAAGCATTGGCGGGAAGTTAAATGAGAGACTTCGTGTGGCCTCTGTGCTCCTTCCTGTTGGTGACCGTGTAGGCAGGATTCCGGTAGCTCCCCAATAGCTATGTGGTACTGTTGGGGTAGAATCATTTTGAGGATAATATGTTAACTTCACAGAAGGACAGAGGGGCAGAAAGTCCTGGATGACTGGGGAAGCTCCATTCCAGTCCTAGACTGTTTCTTATCTCCACACCCCTTCTCTCCACACTTCATTGTAGATGGAGTAACCTTCTGTCACAGGTAAGGTGCTATTCTCTGGGGTTTGCTGGCACCTTCTAATCTGAAACACTGACGAATCCAAGAAAATAAGGGTCTACCAGTGTTTGAGTAAAATGACCCAGGAATTTAAATTCAGAGAAGAATGTTTAATAGACCTTATTAGGGGCGACGGGGTGGCTTCGTCGGTTAAGCGACCGAGTTCGGCTCAGGTCATGATCTCGCGGTTCCTGAGTTCAAACCCCGCGTCGGGCTCTGTGCTGATGGCTCAGAGCCTGGAGCCTGCTTCGGAGTCTGTGTCTCCCTCCCCAACTCATGCTCTGTCTCTGTCTCTCTCTCAAAAATAAATAAACACTGGGGCGCCTGGGTGGCGCAGTCGGTTAAGCGTCCGACTTCAGCCAGGTCACGATCTCGCGGTCCGTGAGTTCGAGCCCCGCGTCAGGCTCTGGGCTGATGGCTCGGAGCCTGGAGCCTGTTTCCGATTCTGTGTCTCCCTCTCTCTCTGCCCCTCCCCCGTTCATGCTCTGTCTCTCTCTGTCCCAAAAATAAATAAAAAACGTTGAAAAAAAATTAAAAAAAAAATAAACATTAAAATTAAAAAAAAAAAAAATAGACCTTACTAAGTTACACCCAGAGACTGTTTCCCTTTCCAGCTATAAATTCTAAAAAGGCAATGGACAAAAGAGGAGAGAACCTGGCAAATGAAAACTGAATGTAAACAAGAACGTAAGAGGTTCACTAATGAAGAAAATGCAAATGGATGAAGAAGCTGTTGTTCTCTGCAGGCTGTGTGGTTGAAGGCACTACATGCTTTGAGGCGAGGCTCTATGAGATCTGCAACACTGCTTCCCAAGGGTTCCTGTGCTTGTGAAATTATTTAATTGCAAGGAGAAACTGGTCTCTTGAAGGTGACCTAGTTGTCGCGGGCAAGGTGCCGCATAATACCAACAGGGTAGGTAGGTGCCCTTGGGAACGGGAACGGAGCTCTGGAGTTGCCCTGCCTGTGGTGATGAGCAGTGGGGCATCGGCTTCACGGAAACAAAAGGAGACAGACTATGCACCTTGAGGTTAAGAAAAAGAAAACATCACACACCCGGGGGAGGCTTAGTGAAACTATGTTGTTAGAATACAAATTCCTAAATATTCTACAATGTCTGGTTTAAAAATCTAAGTGTTTCAGAATCCCATATATTCTTCTCCTCTGCTTAAAAAAGTTAATATCAAACAGATGTCTCCTGATTTTTTTTTCTTAATGTCAAAGAAAAGAAAGGGAAATGGGTTGTGTCATTATCATCTGGCTTCTGCTTTGCTGCCCTGAGGTCAAGACCTCCCCTAAACTATCTGTGAAACGTACATGCATCTACCTTTTGGGGGTGGGGGTCAGGGGGCCCTTAGCTTTCGTCAAATTCTCTAATGAGTTCAAGACCATGAAAGTGGGTTTGTGGCAGGATTCTCGCACCGAGAGTCGTGGCACTGAGGGTTTTCTTTCCAGGAAGCCATTTTATTTGTGCCGGCACTGCTCACTTGGGTTCCTATTGGAACTGAGCCCCGAATGCCACGTGGCATAGTTTTTAATATACTTTTTACTTTTTTGTCTCCCATATATGGTAACACACAAACATGTAGTCTGAGGGGTGCCTGGGTGGCTTGGTCGGTTAAGCGTCCGACTTCGGCTCAGGTCGTGATCTCGCGGTCCGTGAGTTCGAGCCCCGTGTCGGGCTCTGTGCTGACAGCTCAGAGCCTGGAGCCTGTTTCCGATTCTGTGTCTCCCTCTCTCTCTGCCCCTCCCCTGTTCACGCTCTCTCTCTGTCTCAAAAATAAACGTTAAAAAAAAATTTTTTTTTAAAAACATGTAGTCTGATTAAGTGGTCTCCTATCACGAGGTCCGGAGGGATGTTGTCACATACATGTGTAACCAGGTTGCCTTGAGGTTTTGGGGTTTTTTTTCTTTCCTTAGGGAAGGGACCCTACCACGGGTTGGATGGTGCAGAATACTTCGAGACAATAAAGCATGGTGACGATGGCTGTTGCTGGACTGACACAGGAAGTGCCGGTGGGGTCGTCACCAACCTGGGCAAGCTAGTGAGCCTGAAGGCTGATCTCACAGTGAGTCCCCAGTGAAGATCCAGGAGAGGTTAAAGATCTGATATAATAATTAAGGCTACAGAAATCAGACAAATAATGACCATCACCCAACACCGGGGCACTGTCTGCGGAGTCATTTTTTAATACTGGTATCTTTATTAAAGTTTCTAGCTGCATTAAAAAAATAGTCTGGGGGTGCTTGGGTGGCTCAGTCGGTTAAGCGGCCGACTTCAGCTGAGGTCATGATCTCATGTCTCCTGGGGTTCAAGCCCTGCATCGGGCTCTGTGCTGACAGCTCAGAGCCTAGAGCCTGCTTTGGATTCTGTGTCTCTCTCTGCCCCTCCCCCACTTGCACTCTGTCTCTCCCTCTCAAAAATAAATAAACATTAAAAAAATTAAAAAAAAAAAAGTTTGTTATAGGGGCACCTGGGTGGCTCAGTTAGTTAAGCATCTGACTTCGGTTCAGGTCACGATCTCATGGTTTGCGGGTTCGAGCCCCACATCAGATCCTCTGTCCCCCTTTCTCTCTGTCCCTCCCCCCGCTCATGCTCACTCTCTCTCAAAAATAAACATTAAAAAAAGTTTTTAATAATAAAAAATAAAAATAGTATATGTCTGTTGGTCCCTCATTGTTATATATCATACCATTTACCTTGTTCTGAGGTGTGGGCTTTGACAAAAACTCCATCAGTGTTGAGGTAAGTCACTTAGTGTGTTCATTCACCTACTTGTGAAATAGGGAAAATGATTGCAGACATGCTTAGCCTTCTACAGATGATGGCTGGACCGCTGAATAGGATAACCCCCGCAAGAGTGCCTGGAGACCGTTCCAAGAAAAGGGGACAAGGACTTGGTTTTACTCACTGCATGGCAACCAATAGGTGATCATTAAATATTCTTTAAATAAGTTAAAAAAGCTGCAGAATGTCGATAATACCTGGCAATAATGATCCCCCTGATATCATTTTAAAATGGCTAATGTAACTTGATAAAAGCAGGAGTCACCAGTCAAAACACCAGTTGGAAATATATATATATATATAGTCCAGTAATTTGAGAACCTTCTTAAAGAAGCTAGTTGCAAAAACATTTTGCACATTACCAACATTTTGTGTTATGTATATAATGTACCAAATGTTATCCTATTTTGTGTGTGATGTCCAAATTAATTATATCTTTAAATTAAAAATAACTTTTATTATGTTTCTTATCACAAAGCAATGCATATTACTCACATATTTTAGCATGATTTTATTTTCTCCAGAGAAATGCATCTCTTGGTTGATACAATAAAAATCAATGAGAAAAAAAAGTATTCAAAAGCAATCCACTGTGTCTTAGCACAGTTATCATCCTTTTATAGAAGACAGATACCTATGCCCTGGAAATTTAGTTTAAGGTAATACTATGGACGTCAGACTTAAAATCTCAAACTGCCTAAATTTCTACCAGAAAAGTGACACCAGCAATTATCTTACATTCTGATTAAACACATGCAAACACTACTATGGGGACTTCGAAATATCTTACATGGATGAATAAATAACTAAATAAGAACATTATCGGATCATCAACAGACACTGCGTTTAGATGCGGTTAAGAAACCCGCATCACAGGAACTGAAGCGTTCCAGTACAGCAAGCTACGAGCAGCTAGATGAAAATCACCTGCCACAGAGCAGAGTCAGGAGTCTTTCTGAAGGCAGCGTTGTGCGTATAAAAGCAGCTCCTAGTTGCTGGATGCTGAACTGCCTGCAGCCCAGCTCATCACATCTTAGGTAACAGAGCCCTGTATCATCCACAGTATAAAAGAACCATTTGGGAACAGTTGCATTTCATTACTTCTCTTGCTACTTACCCTCTTGTCCAGCAAGTGGGTATTTGCATGAAAGAGAAAAATTATTTACAAGGCTAAAAACGTACTGTTCTTAAAAAAAAAAAAGGGTGGGGGGTTGCATGTAAGATATTTACCCCTTGGAGCTTCCATAGCCTCCTTTGGAGTGATGACAGATTAAAATCACACTGACAAAGATATTTGTACATTTGACAACCACTGATCTAGAGAATGATTACCTGGCTTATCTTTAAGGGAAACCAAATGATGGACACATCAAGGACGCGGTTCCCCCTTGTTCCCCGCCCCCCCTGCTGCGTTTTACCTAAGAGACCAGATCAGTAGACCCCGATAGTGACAATCAGCTAAGAGGCAGGCATCAGAAGACTGCTCCTGAAGTCACAGCGACAGCTTAGAGACCACATCATGGTGACAGACCCCACAGAAAGTCACGTCCCCCTACACTTGTTTTGAAGCCAGAACTCCCTGGTAGAGTTGATTCCCAAGGAACCTTCTTAACTTCTTCAGGTAATGTAAATGGTGCCCTACTTTTCTTTCTCGTCTTCATTCCCACCCACTGGAGAACGGTATTATCCCTCTGCAGCTATGAGAGGACCCAGCATCAGCTAGAAAATACAGGTGGAAAATGAAAAGGGAAGTTAGAAGATGGGTATGCATTCTGGGGAGCCTCGCAGTCAGATCCTGCCCTTACGGGGCCTGGAACGAGAAAACCTTCTCTAAACGAAAAGGCAGCTGACGCTGCTTCTCCATCACCACAGTAGAGACGTTTCAGGGACTGAATTTCTCAGGTACCCTCTCTATTCACCTGGTGAATGTGTCTCGTTTCCAACGTGACAAAGGGACTGCTCGCATAGGTATGTCGTACTCTAGCCCGTTCGCCCGGAACGGATGGAGAGACCAGCTCTTAGAGCACAGAAAAGGCTTGCGCAGCACAGCCCGCTCACTTGGAAACAATTAAATCCAAAGAGGTACGTGTGCATTTCAGGAAAGAACAGCCAGCCAGGGATACAATTGCAGGTAGGAAGTTAAATGCCCAAACGGAACAAGATTGACCAACTGAGGTCACACCCAGCAAAGAGATAATAAAAACTAATGGACTCAGGCTGTTAGATGTTTTGAGGCACAGGGAAGTGAAGTTCTTCAGTGTAGCAGAAATTCCATTAGGCACGAGGGGAAGAAATGTGACGTTTTTCCAGGCCTCATTTTGGGGGTCCCCAACGTCCGATCCCCGCTCAACTTCCTGATCAAGCCCCTGTGGAGCTGACATCCCAAGCTTTATAGTTGATCCTGGAGAAGTCTGGCCTCTCAGCCTTCTCGTCATCAGGAATGCGACGTGAGGGACATCGTGGAAGACAAGTGCCTGTGCACAGCCAGCATGGACTCCGCCTAGGAGCCGGAGAAGAAAGAGAAAGCCATTACACCACCACAAAGGGACCGGTAAAAGTAACGCAGAATCCCTGCCCCCCCCCCCCTGCTTCCACTGCTCCCCCACAGGCCAGATCCCCACATCCGCACACACGCATGGACACTCTGGTGTGCTCACACACACCCGGGTAAACCTTGGGATTCAGCCAAACTCCATCGGTACAGTCATGGGCTTCTTCCCCTGAGAAACCAACCTTGTACCCATGCTGGACCAGGCAGTTCTTCCAGACCTAGACCATAAGCTATATGCCCAAGATACGAGCCACATAAGCCCTGTGGTAAAAGGAGAGCACGTGGGCCCCTACCAGCCAAAAGACCATGCCGAGAAAATGGCACCACATTCAGGGCAACTTGGCTTGTGAAGAGGGTCTCTACGGTTGTTATCCCAGTCCGTCCCGCAACCGGTCGTAGCACAAATCAACTTCTTCCCATAAACTGGGATTTAATGTTTTTTTTTTTTTTCTGGAGAAATTCTTGCCCCGAGAGCAGTGTTGCTCAAGTGATAAATGTGCATCTGAATCACTTGCTAATCCCATGAGGATGAAGCTTCTGATTCAGGAGGCCTGCGACGGGGCCGGAGAGTCTGCATGTCTAACGAGCTCCTGCTCCTTGCGAGGGTACCAAGGAATGAGGCAGGAGACAGTGACACAATCCCACCTATCTTTCCTGTCTCAGAAGATAAATGCCATTTTATCCCTTCGGCTGTAAGCGCTTTAGAAACAGGCAGGTCATATTCCAGAAGGAACAGCCCACTAAATTCTAAGAGATCTCCACATTGTTTCTTTACAACGAAGAGGTACACATTGCTAATGGGAGTCACAGTACGGTGTGGGCAAAGGTCAATTTTTTCTTAATTCTTGTAGAGGCGCCAAAAAGTACACACAACTCCTACTCAAGTTCACGTGCCTTCCATAACGTCCTACCCATGTTTCCCAGAAGGTGGTGGAAGAGAGCCATGACTCCATCAAGGACTCCAGTCACACTGCCAACTGGCTTTGGCTTGTCTGAGGCTCGATCACGGAGCAGCATGAGATCGTTTTGGAGGTGGGGGGAGTGGGTGGAGAACACAATCCGAAATACAAAACAAAAAACCCAGAAGCCTTCTGATAGGTTCAAGTTACACGCCAATTTTATTGACCCATTCTACACACACGCGCACACACAAAAAACATTTCAAATATAGTTATACACACCTTCTGTGGATCTGAGTGGCATATTTTGATATCAATGTCACCAGATTAAATCAGAACGCTGGTAAGGACTCACATTCCTTTTTCACCAGAGCTGTGCCTAGGAAATCCGCAGGATAACTAGTACGTGAGTTCCCAAGTCAGTCCATTCCCTTCACCCATTTCCAACCCCCTCCAAGGGGCACAGCTGGTGATCAGTCCTTTGCTTTTGCCACAGTAAAACCGCCACCAGATCAGAATGAGTTGATTTTGTTATTCCAACACGATTTAAAAAATGTGCACAAGCAATTCAGATACAAAAACACCAAGTTGGTAAATAATGGTCCTAGATCCCCAGTGAAAGGCTTGCTGGAAAGAATACTTCTGCCAACTCTTAAAATCAATTTTTAAGTGCAAAATTTCCCTTGCATTTTTATGTACCAGATCATGAGTGAGAGCCAAATGCATGGCCAACTACACACACAGCGGCATGAGCCACTGCTACATCCCGTAACAGGGAAGCTGAGGACACAGAAGGTTCAGAAACAGGCAGTGAAAGGGAAGTCCTGCCTAGAAGTGGGAGAATGGATGGAATGAATTCGGGCAGAGGTAACAATTTCAGGCTTTGAGTAGGCATTTCCTTCGCTGAGTTTACAAAATACTATACACAAGTGATGTTTTCATCATTTGCTGCAAAACGGTGGGGATTTGGCTGCTACTCTAAAAGAAAGGTCTATTAAAAATCATAGCGTACAGAATGTCCCCCTTAAAAAAAATAAAAAGTGAGTGCTTCCTTCCTTTCTTTGTAGGGCTCATGCAACAGACACAGAACGACAATAATATGCATATACTATTAACTGCCACAATTAGAAAACAGACTGTCAGCATACAGACCCCAGTAGAGTCCGTCAGTCATCAGCATACAGATCCTACTGGAGTCTGTCAGTCGGTCAGCATATGCATCTTACCAGAGTCTGTCAGTCAGCACCGGGACCCTACCATACATAGTCTCTCGGTCAGTCAGTCAACATACAGACTTTACCAGGGTCTGCCAGTCAGTGAGTATACTTATACTACTACTGGATACAGTCTTCTGGACACTATGCATCTAAATTAAATTCCCGGACATACTTCTGATGGCTGATGTCACCTCTGCGGGAAGTCAGAGATCAACCCTGATCCAGTTGCCAATGCTGCAATCTGACTCGATCGTTAGATATTTTTCAAAATGAAAATATTTAAAACGTGACCAAGTGAAAATGCATACTAGAAAACCTGAGTAAATTTATCACATTTCTTGCAAACGAACACAACGTGGCCTCTGAACTCAGCAAAGAATATGCGTACAACTGTGTAACCCGGATATAGTTCTCTCAGTTCTTGGACAGTCTTCCCCATCCTTTGGCTACTCCAAGCACCAATGAGTTTCTCCAGAACTTAGATCTCCTACTCACAGAAAGATTGTAAGACGGATTTATTTCCAAGGTGATGTCATGTTTCTTCAAAATGCCAGGGCCTCTGCAGATCAACTGTGGGTTGCAAAGAGGAACACCCAGAACCTCCCAGGAAACACTATTCATTCAGTCTAGGAATAGGAGTAAATTGTATTCCTAACTCTAACTTGGCGGAAGGACAGCAAACAAACCTGAGACAATAAGAGAGGGCGGACCCCTAGCACCATGCACGTTTTTAAAACATTTTCTTATTCCGCTTTGCAACTGAATGTAAAACAATCCCCTTGTCAAAACAAAACCAGAGATAATACAGATAATAAGAGCTAAATTCTAATTTGAGGATTAAGAGACCAGAGAAGCTAGTTCTCTAAATCTGCTTTACATTCCTCGTTCAAGTCTGTCACAAAATTCATCGTTCAGCTTCCAAGCGGGAAAATAAAATATACAACGATTTTCCTTTCCTCATTTACTAGACTAAATAACTTAATAGATTAAATGCTAAAACCTTCGCCTATTTCTCCCACAACGAAATGGAAAGTCTCAGCAAAGGGTACTCCGGAATCCATCCTTTCTTTGTAGAATCTGTGATCTAGGCACAATTACAGTCATGTGTATATACTACCAATACATGTTTTAGTAAGAAAGGAAGAGGAAGACAGAAAAGAAAGGAAGTACAACTTCTCTGAAATGTGGAGTAAGAGCTCTACGCCTTCTGTATTCTCCTGGCTTCTTCCTGCTCTAACTTCTCCGGAGGGATCTTGCTCTGGAAACTGAAGGACTCTGAAACCCATGCTACCGTCAAATCCTAATTTCTTGGGTCCCACCTGAGCGTAGTAAGCCCACCTCAGGCTCCTCTTCTGGGGGAAGCACACTAGGGCAGGGGGAGAGTGGAGAAACGATGGGCGGGCTGAGGGCCAGAACGAACTCCCCAGTGACCTGTGTGTCCCGTGGTGGGGTTTACAACAGGGTAACGCAATGCTAGCTCGTTAGAGAATTCTCCTCTCACTAAAAGTACGTACAGCCCAAATCCAAAGTCTTTGGTTCAAGATGCTCCTGCTCGTCATTCATGAGCTCTGAATTGCTCTCACTGCACAGCAGGAAAAAAAGAAGAAAAAAAAATAATAATAATAATCATTTAGGCTAAAATGCTGCCAGCCAAGTGAGATGAGGCCACCTTCTCAAAGTGCCACACATACCACCTAGGCCTCATTCTCACCTGGCGGGGTGGGGGTTCTCTCCTCCCAGCCCCTTTAGTCTCCTAGCCAGAGGACAAGAGGAACGTCAGGAGAAGTAATCCGAACTCCACTGCAATGTCTACATTTACAGACTCGATGTGTCGCTCTTTCGCAAATGTTCATTTAGCATAAATTGTACACCCTGTCTCTAATATAACCTTCTTCAGGGCAAGGACCTTTTCTTCTACTTCTATGTACCCCACCCCTCCACCACCCTCACCACCAACCCCCACAAAGACACTGTGTACATAGAATGTAACAGCGAAACAGGAATAGCAGGTTAGATGCAATTAGGAGCAGAACCTAGGCAAGCAGCCTTTGGAAAGGCAGTGATGGGTGTAACAATAAAGGACTCATGGTCACAAGTGGGCTGCCTATGATGATAACCCTTATCATTCGACAAGTTTTATCTCTGTGCCTTTACCCAGAGTGCTTAAAATTCCCAGCTATTACCCAAGTGCATTTATTCACACAGGGATCTGTTCAACACAAAGGGTTAAAGATGGGACTAGAACCTAGGGTGACCCTCTAGAACACAGCAGACTGCCTTCACAGGCGTCACTTCATTTAATATTGTGATCTGCTCACACATCTAACTCCAAAGAATCACCCCTTCCGAGCTGAGAGGAATTCCGAATTCTTAGGTTGACGTGCTGTCCAAGGAACTATTCCAGTATTTCTCCCCCACAGCTTCATAAAAAGGAGTTCTAATGTGGAGTAGGAATCAGAATTCGGGAAGTCGTTTCAACACGTGCATGTCCAGTCCCCAATCCCAAAGACTCTGAGTTAGTATTAAGCCTGAAGTGGACCCAGGCACGTCTAGGTTTCAAAAGTTCTAAAGAGGATTCTAATGACTGCTCCTAGGTGAGAACCATGACAAAAGGTCATCTATCACCCAACGAAAACACCCTTGGCAAACAGGTAACTGGCTCTTGCCGGTTACCTCTAAAAGGCAAATCGGTAACTTCAAGGTGTGGACCCATTCCATCGTTTTTAAAACAAAATCTCATGAGAGATCTGGACTTCCCTCTCAGAAAACTGCACATACGTTCCTGTTTTAGATACAGAATCGGAGGGGGGGAGGAGTATGCCGCCACGGGTCACCAAGAAGCTAAGAAGAACTCCTTGCTCTAAACATTTCCTGTTTAGCCCTACTGAGAAAATAAGGTGACACAAGAGAACAGGCAATTCCGGACAATGAAAGGCTAGACCCCTCAGGGTCCCGAAGACTTCTGGATGGCAAGAGGAGACAAAAGAATATGCCAGTGAGGGAGATTAAATTCATGACCAGGCTTCTCCATATTTAGAACAAAGAAAACAACAACTGCTCTTGCGTAATTTTTTTTAACGTAAAGAGGGGAGTGTGTTGAAAATTACGGGAAAATCAGAAAAAGCTCTAGTGGACTCTTCTCTGCTGTTTGAGCAATTCCATCAGAGGTGACTCTTTAACTCTGTCCTTCTCAACAGCCCCAGAGGTCACTGGCCTTGGCAGGAAAGCTGCTGTGGTTGGCAAATGGGGAGCCACTGGGGAAAAAAAGACACGACCGCCCTACAGGAGCCCAGTAAGAGCTAGAGACCGTCCTCTCCCGAACCTCACTCCACAACTGCCAAGGGCCCTGTGCCTGGCTCCCGAAGTGAAAACTACCAACCCAGCTATTTCCCACGTGCTCAGAGCCAACTCCCCCAGGGCACCGCACACTTCAGACTGGTTCTCGTGAACCGAGGTGCGAGCTCTCGCTCTGTGTCCACCTGTAGGTTCCAGAGCATCTGTGGATGTTCTGAGGCCTGGGCTGACCCTTTCACGATCTGGCTTGAGAGGAAAGGGGGGGGGGGGGACCACACTCCCCAGTCCCGATCCATTGAAGCCCCCTGTAGAGAGAGCATCAACAGAGCCTTGACTTCTCTCTCGCCCACCACCCCTTCCCACCTCGACAGACACGATGACAATGCCATGCATCACACCGGACAATCCAAAGGGAAGATGAGGGAGGGGAACAAAGCAGGCAAGTAAGGACTGTGAGTAGAGCACACCTTGAAGAGACAAAAGTGAAGGCAAAATGGGCTTCTGTGTCCCCCCTCTGCCCTGCCCCCCACTTTAGCAACACAAGGACATTAGTGAGTTTAGACACCGAGGACAAAAACCAAGTCTATGGGGCATACTTAACCTCAGAGCCAGCTATGCTAAGCACCCAGGGGAGTGTACCCCTTTTCCTCCTCCTCCAGACCACCCCAACCGAGGACATGTCCTGAAACGGCCGCAGGTCAACTTGCCCCTGGGCGGGGAGATGTTTCACACTGGAGAACAGCTAAGATTGGTCTGGAAACACATGAGCTCATGTTCTCTGTTGAGATCCACGGTGTGTTGTTGGGGGTGGGGGCTAGAAGTTAAATGACTCCTTGGTGATTAGTGACAAGGGCAGGAGGCCAAGCCGGGGCAGGGGTGGGGTGGGGGATATAGGGTTACACCACCGGAATGCTGACTTGGGTCTTCGGCTGGTCGGCCCCTTCTTGCGTGTCCAGGGCACGGAGAGGGCTGAGGGGCTTGAGGGGCCGGCTCCCAACACTGTAATTTCTTGGACGCCTTATTGTATTCGAACTGGACAGAGGCGTAAAGCTGTTCCTTCTCATCCTTACAGGGGTTTGGTTCTTGGGGAAGTTGTTCTGATTAGAAATGGAGGGACACCATACAAATGAAAGGCAAGCCAAAAGCTCACTCATCAAGGTTAAACAATGCTCGTAACCATAAGTTTCCTCCACTCCTGCTCCTCTGCAGACAGAGCCTCTCATAGGACATGGGCCATGGCCTTGTCCCCAGCCCCTGGAAACTAAAGGGTTGTAGCTAAAGGTCCTTGAGTATCACAGTCCATAGTGAAAGAGGGCCCGCAAAAGGAAGGGGCTTAAGATCACACAGATTATCAGGACAGACCAAGGAACGAATCTATTCCTCTTAACCCCACTGTATAGGGTCTCCTGGATCCTATATCCTAAAGGGAGCATTCCCTGGGGGAAAAAATTTGTATTTCACTTCAGCTAAACACTTTCCATATTTAACAGGACTTCCAGGAGCCACCTTTCAAGTGAAGACTCAGGAAAGAGGTACTAATTTTTAAAAATAATAATTCCAACATCTCTTCCTTCTGGAAGTAAGGAGACTACACAGGACACGAGTTCTGGACGCGTTTTCCTTTTGTACATAAACAAAAGCCCAGGCTCGTGATGTCAGAGGTGCAAAGACTCAAGGTGGCAGGGAAGCTGCACGTTCATCTGTGAGAAAACACTTACAGTTGGCTTGTCACGATGAGTGTTCACAGCCTCCACGTTGAGTTTAATTGTTTCCACTTTGCATCCTGAGAAAACGGAGGAAAGAGAACAGGCTTTCAGGGGAAAAAAAGCTCAAAGAAAAGTTCTTTGTTTCAGTATGGGAAGCATACCATAAAAGTACGTATATATGCCCACATACAAACACACTTTTAAAAATGGAAGGCATTGGGGCGCCTGGGTGGCGCAGTCGGTTAAGCGTCCGACTTCAGCCAGGTCACGATCTCGCGGTCCGTGAGTTCGAGCCCCGCGTCGGGCTCTGGGCTGATGGCTCGGAGCCTGGAGCCTGTTTCCGATTCTGTGTCTCCCTCTCTCTCTGCCCCTCCCCCGTTCATGCTCTGTCTCTCTCTGTCCCAAAAATAAATAAACGTTGAAAAAAAAAAAAATTAAAAAAAAAATGGAAGGCATTGATGGGATTCCCCTGGTATACAGGGGTCATGAAGTTGAACTTCTGGACAAACTTCAGACAAAATTCAAATACCCTGACTGTTTTCGGTCCCCACCTCCTGCCCAGCTCCTTAGCTCATAGTTACCGTAGGCCACAGGAGTAAGCTTGAATATGGTATGGAGAGGACACCTCAGGTACGGTAGCTCATCTGAAAGCAGAAAGACCAGGTGCCAGAAGTCGCTGTATTATGGAGTAAGGTCAAGTTGGTGGGCGAATCTCAGCCCATGAGTTTTCTTTACCCTACCTAGAGTTGTATAATCCCCCTCCTGAATCCCAGACAATTATCAGGACAGGCACCAAAGAAGCCGCCCAAGCTACTACTGAGAGGCTAAGAAAGGAAATCAGTCCACTTTGGATCCTTCCACGCAGGGAAAACAGGAGTAAGAGCAGGAGCCAGAGCCCCATGAATGAGAACATGGGGGCCCAGCTGGGTATGCCAGAGGCCGGCCTGCAAGCTTCCCAGCAGCTCAGGTAGATCACGAAGGAAAGGGTCAGAAAAGCCAGCAATTTCCTCAGGGCTCTACCCAGACAGAAACTGTCCTACGCCCAATCCAAAGAATGAAGATGGTTCTACGACACCATGCTCCTCGTAACCAAATAACAAGCTGGGAATGTTTGACCACTGAACATCCTGATTCTGCCAGGAGTGTCAGCTTGACGCTGGCCCTTTAGCCAAGGAGAATCAAGGAACTCCAGCAGCGGCCACTCTCCGCCGAGGGCTTTTGTACCAGCAGAGTAAATTCAGCCAGTAGTTGGCCCAGTGGCTGCTGGGAGCCCCACGCCGCTGCCTCAAGAATGCACTCCAGTTTGAGTGGAAGAGGGGAGGTCCGGTTGCCCAGGATCCTGGTGCCACCTCAAGTCTAGCCCCCTCCCCATGACTGTGTCCCCTGGCCCTTCCCTCAAATGTCACCTGCACCCTTATCCAAGAAGTAGGCCAGGAGGCAGCGCATGACAGCCTGGTGGGAGATGACGAGGACGTTGCCCTGACGCTCCAGCTCCATGATGACAGGCTCCAGCCGCTGCACCAGGTCCTGGTACGACTGCGGAGGAAGTGGGGCACACCGGTAAGAGGCCAGGCACAGGCCAGCAGCCAGGTTGGCGGCCGGGTCCGGAGTCAAGAGGCCACTTCTCCTTCCCCAGCTGGCTTTCCTCCTGGAGGTTCAGCGACTTCGTGTCGCCTGCTAACTCCCCCCAGCCCTGGGATCTCTTGAGAATACTCAAGAGCAACATTTGGACCGAGAAAACTGCGGTCCAAAGGAGGAAATCTGAATTCAGCCTGTGTTTTTTCCCCTTCCCACAGAGGAACAGGCAGCACGTGAGGCAACGAGAGTCTCCTAGGGGCTCCCCGGGCCTCTGCCGTTGCGTCACAACTCCAGACTACGAAGCACTCGAGCCAGGGAATGGTCCCAAACACGCCAGATGATAGGGGGATCATTCATGTCCCATATATTTACTTGGGGCCTAGGCCTGCTTGGGTGGGGTGGGGCAGAGGGAGTGGTATGAAAGAAAGATGTAAAAGAGATGATGTTGATTCTGCAATTAGTCAACACAGAAGACATCCTGTCACCTTTTCCCCTGGAGATCTCAATGAGCCATTCGACTGTCAAAGCTGAATTAAACACAGCGTGACCCAAAGGCAGAAGGGAAAACGACACGATGCCGTGACCACCCTTTCTAGACCCTCCACATCACATTCACTCCTTCCCCCAATTTAAAGCTAAACCCCCAACCGAAGGCTGGGCAGTTGCCCCACGTGACAGGAGTCTCACCTCCCCGCCAGGGTATCGATACAGGTATTTCTCTTGGTCCCGAAGCGCAAACTCCTCTGGGTACTGCTTCTCAATCTCTGCGTAGGTCATCTCCTCGCACACACCCTGCAGGGAGCCACGCCGGCTGGAGGAGGCAGACCGGCCCACGCACCCCCCCACACAAGGGGGACAACACCAAAGAACCCCAGCTCTCACTACATGCCAGGCACTGTGGTGCTTGCCCGCGCTGCCACTGACTGGCCCAGGCGTGTGACACTGGCAGGGGGAGGGCCGCCGCAGACAGGACGTGGCTGCTTAAGTTGTCGCTTGCTCCGGCTACTTCGGAGGAGTGAGAAGTCAAGAAAAGTCAGCAGGATAGAGGGAACAGGAAACAGGGAAAGAGGGGACACTGAAGGGACCAGAGAATTCTTACAGAAGGCATAAAAAGGTACAGAGAAAGAAATGAAAAAGAAAGGTCTACTTCTCGATGAAAAAGAATGAAATCTTGCCATCTGCAACAACATGGTTGGAACTAGAATACACTATGCTGAGTGAAATAAGATATATGACGTCACTCATATGTGGAATTTAAGAAACACAACAGTTGAACATAGGGGAAGGGAAGGAAAAATAAGGTAAAAACAGAGAGGAAGGCAAACCATAAGAGACTCTTAAATACAGAGAACAAACTGAGGGTTGCTGGAGGGGAGGTGGGTGGGGGGATGGGCTAAATGGGTGATGGGCATTAAGGAGGGCACTTGTGGTGATGAGCACTGGGTGTTATATGTAAGTGATAAATCACTCAATTCTATTCCTGAAATCATTTTTATATAATATGTTAACTAACTTGGATGTACATTCAAAAATATATAATAATAATGAAAGAGAGGGAAGGAGGGAGGGAGGGAGGGAGGGAGGGAGGAAGGAAGGAAGGAAGGAAGGAAGGAAGGTGGGAAGAGGAGGGGAGGGGAAGGGAAGGGAAGGGAAGGGAAGGGAAGGGAAGGGAAGGGAAGAAGGAGAGGCCTACTTCCGTGCTCAAGGACAGAAAAAGCCAAGAACAATTTGGAAAGGACTTTTCCAAAAGAGCTGACCAAATGATCTAACCAGAAATTAAAGTGTTGTTAGCCATTTCTTTTTCCCAGGAGAAAAATAGGCAAAGGAACAAAATGGAGCTTCCCTCTCCCCACGTACCAGAGCGGCTAGGTCGCAAACTGGTTTGGGCCCATCACTGGCACAGGGGCTCAAGCATGAGGCAGGCAGTCCTGACTGGGGGTGCAATTGTTCTCACCTCCTCCCCATGTACTACTACCCGGTAGTTCTGGTTTTCTAGACAAAACTGCCCATCTCCTGACTTCTGAGTTCCCTGCCTGAATAAGAGACTCTTACTGGCTTTGTAGCCATCAGAATTTCTTACTCACAGCATCAATCTCATTCAGAATCTTCCACTGCTCATATGTTACACCCAGGGACTCAGCAGTCTGGATAGTCCTCTTCAGCTGGCTTGTCCACACTTTGAGGTCTGCTATCTCCTGTTCCCCCAGAAACTTCCTTAGAGCCTGGGCAAACTGGGGTTTGAGATAAAATTTTAAAAGGAGACACACACGCACATACACGTGATTGCTAGCCTGGCCTGTAAAAGACAACACGTAGGATCATGGTCAAAATTCAAAACATGCTACACAGTTAGGATAAACCCACGGGGAAATGAACTTCAACTGGAGCATCCTGTACTGTGCTAGGGACACAAGTCGTGCCCAAGAGATATCTGACGGTCCCACGATCAGCAGAAGTGGTTCTAAGTTATCCATGTTACAACACAGAATCAGTGGATGAGAGAATGTCTTCAACATTTGCTTGACTAAGCCCCAGTGGGATTTAGGAAGAAGTAATGGGATAAGAGGCGTGACCTCTGCCATGCCCTTCCTCCAACCCTAAGCCTGGGAACTTCAGCCTGCTGCCGAACCACTCACCTGCTTTCCTCGTGCCGAGAGGCCAGAGTCGCCCCCAATCTTCCCCAAGAGGTTGAATTCACTCTCTCCGTGCCGGCAAAGGTAAATGGTGCGAGGCTGCACGTGGATGTTCATGAGGTAGTAGACTATTTTGCTCTGGATGTAGTCCTGGACTCTGTTCACTAAAAATCGCTGGCCCACATTTATCACCTTGATGAAAGAAAGATCCCTGGGACAGAGCAGGAGAAAAGAGAATCCCCGGGAATGAAAATCTGAGGATAACAGTGGGAAGGGAAGGGTTCCCATAGCCACTTTCGGGCTCAAGACAGCTCTTCCTCCTCTCCTATCAGAGCCAATTCACATTTAAGGAAACAAGCGGTAAGAGATGGGTTACACCTCAGATCCAGTCTACCACTTCTTCAGGGCCTATACTGTGCCATGCAGTGTAGACAGGTATGATACAAAGAATCCAGACCTTCCTTCAGGGGCTAGACTAGGTGATGTGACAATCTTGCTACCCTGAAGTTTGGTGAGAAGCACATTCCCCATCTGAGGGAGCGAGAACGGCTTCGCTGGCAGGGAGGGCAGGAGGCAGCAGAATCTTAGAAATCTCTCTACATTCCTGCATCGACCGAACCAAGCCTCTCTCAGAGGCACTTCCACAGCTGTTGCCCCATCAGAGAATGTGTCTCACTGTAAAAATGATCCATGCTCATTCCAAAAAATTTTCCAAAAAAATGTGTAACGATGCAAATAAACATCACCCAAACCCTACCTACCAACACACACACACACACACACACACACACACACACACACTTTTAGAATGTTATTCTATCTAGGACCTCTATGAAGAATATACTATTACACCCTATTTAGAACAGTGGTTTTCAACCTTTAAATTAAGAAACACATCCAAATACTAACGTTCTGGGCAATCTACTTGAAGGAACTTTGAGACTCCAAACATTAGGCAGGCCATTAACACAACCGAATGATGGGCTACGCACACTTATGTCGCCACTTGCTTGGCTGCAGGGCTGTGTTCTTGAACATGGCTGTTAACTGCCCCGACTACATACTTTGCCAAAGGCCACATTCTCCCAGGTTTCTGTGTACACATCTTTCTCCAAAACGGACCTGACATTTTACTATAGCTCTCGTACCTCGTGCATATCAAGTGTGCATACTGCACACTACATTGCTAACAGACACTGGCACAGTAATAATGGCTGGTCCCGACCAGACATTTCTGGTGAGCCAGGCGTGGCAAGGACTTTACGTGCTATATATCCACACACAGACATGTGTGTCTGTGTGTGTATATATATGCATATACATACAGGTATATATACACATATGCATATTCATACCCCTACACACATGTTTTATATATAACATATATTTGAGTTTATTATAAATTTGTGTTTGTATCTATTCGTATTATGTGCATTTATATGTAAAACAACAGTATATATACATTACCCATATTTGTACATGTTTGCATGTCAGATTTTATACGAACATATATTTCTACATAATGTTAGGGCGATACGTGTAATATATATATATATATATGTATATATACACATATATATACATATATATATATATATACACTTACACATTACACAATATACATACACGCAATAAACTTTAAAAATTTTTCAAAAACCGATGACACATCTCTCTGAGGGGTTTCCTACAACACCCTAGATGAGAACCACGGATCCAGAGCAGTGGTCCTCAACCTGGGGTGGCTGTGTTCCCCAGGGACATCTGCAATGTCTGAGGACACTTTAGGTTGAGGCAGATTGGGAGTATTACTGATGTCTAGTGAGGGGAGGCCAGGGACGCTGCTAAACATCCCACCGTGCACGAGACAGCCCCCTACTGCTCTGATAAAAAATTAGCCGGCTCAGAACGTCAACAACGCTGAGACTGAGAAACCCTGTTTTAGAGAAGAGAGAAGAAGGATGGTGGTAAAAGACACCTCGCTATTCAAGTGTAAGACGTGACCTACACCGAAGCCACAATTCCACACCTTGTTTCTCCGGAAGGATGTAAACATTACAGGTCTGGATTGTCAGACAGAAGGTTTGAGGACAGGGGGAGAAAGGCTCTTTTCTCAAATGAGACCCCAGCCTCAGGCCCTTCAAACCATGGCCTTAAACCTTACTTGTCATAGCTGTCTGGGTCAAGGGGCCGATAGGTGACTTTGTAGCACTCGATCCTCTTTAGGAAGTCCTCCATCACATTCTCCCTGTTCCTTTCAGGGTAGTCAGGGCTCGACACCTTTACCTCCTGGAATCACAGGAAGAATAGGGCCTGGTCAGAGGTCTGCCCTTAACAGCCCTCCCATAAACAGCCAGCGCTAAATAAAGAGAAGGAAGTCCACAGAAGGGCCCTTTCACTAGAGTGTTGGCAATCCCCGCTCGTTGAGCGCCCCCTCCCTGTCCTGTGACCTTGGCAACCAAGAAAGGAAAGACAACTGGGGAATCATGTGCCTGCCCTTGGCTGAAGGACTGAGGCAGTCACGCAGCTGAAAATGCTCCTGGGCCCCAATCCCTCTCTGCGCCCTGCCAGGAAAACAGAATGGGCTTCAATTTCTCTACACAACCACTCAGAATAGGGTGTTTGATCTGATGCAGACCTGACTTGGACCAGATGCTTCTTCTGAGATGGTCCCAAGTTCCCACATTGCTAGGAGGGCACTACCATGACACCATGTCTACACAGCACAGCACAACCCATCAAATGAGCACTGGTTTACACTATGACAGTACAGAGCATGAGGCATTCAGTGCATGGAGCGCTGACCTGAATGGTAGACAGTTAGTGGGCAGGTGAACTTCCTATACGGCGGCCCTGACAGACAGCGAAGAGGCGGATCCACTCTAAGGATATACCGAGGTCTCGGCACCCAGCTGATACCCAGAACGCGGGGCCAAAACTCCTACCGTCTAAGTCTTGGCTTCCATTCAACAACTAGCTCTTACTTTATTCCTCAAAGCCTCAGCTTCGCCTCCCAAGGGAAGGGTGTGGAAGTATAAAATGGTGCTCCGGCAGATTAAAACGATCAGCTTGTATTGTTAAACGTGTCTATTTCTTTCATCACCCGGTTGACTCTCCCCGCTCAGCCACCAACACACACATAACACATGGCAGAGAGGATAGAGAGGTGGCGGTATGCAGGGGAGTCACCCACCAGGATGTTGGCAGCAATGACATCAGGATCATCACAGACAGATTCCACAAAGAATACCTGGCCAGGGAGAGAAGGCAGTGATAAATGAGTCCAAAATGGCCAGGCTGTTAAGTAACAGCATGTGCTCACACCTGCCCCACCCCAGTCACCACATCCTCCAGGATTTTCTTTCATGAGAGCGGCCTCCAAGGCCTCTTCGTTTAAAAATAGCTCTTACCACATCCCCGGGGCCTCAGACATACCGGCTACGGGGCTGAGAAAGGACCTGAAAGAAAACACTCAAGGACTGGGGGTATTCCCCAAGAAAAGAAGAGGGAGAGCCAAGCCGGTCCTCAGACACCAGAGTCAAAGAGATCCACGTGTCCCTCCTGGCTCCCCACCTCCACTCATCCCAGCATGAAGCCAGGTTCCTACCTTGAAGGAATTCTCCTTGGCAAAGTTCAGAATCATGTCCCGCCTCTCCCTAGTGGTATTGGTGGCATCGAACACCTGAGAAGAGAGGCCACAAAGTAGATGAGGGGGAAGAGAGACTGGGAACCCCACCGAGGCAGACCCAATGTGAGGCCGTGCAGTCACGCTGCTGGAAGGGTGGAGACCAGGATGGGGAAGGGGCAGGGAAGGCTCACCGCGATCTGCCCGCTCTCCTCCGTAAGATATGCCTTCACATCTTGCAGTGCCACCAGAGCGCACTGTCTGCCGTGAGAACAGAGGACATCAGCGAGAGCAGCACCAGACCAAGTTCAGAGACGTGAACGACTCGGTTGCTATAGGACTCACATCCCCTCCCGCCCGGCTTTCCCAATGGTCAAACATCTTCCCTAACCAGACTTTTCAACTCCCCCCCTGAAGTTTTTACACCCCCCCCCTTTCTCCTTCCCCTGCCCCATGCGTACCAAGCGTCCCTCTGCAGGTTTACCCTACAAACACACATGCATCTCCCTGAGCCTGTTCTACCTCCCAAACCCGATATGACCCGTCCACCAAACAACTTCCAGTTAAAAGCCCCACAGGATGTTTACTGAAATGAAAACCGAGCCCTGTCACATCTAGTCTTGTGATGGCAGAGAAAGAGCTGGCTGGGAGGTCAGGCCTAAGAGGACTCACTTGCGGATCTTCATGGCCTCCTCGTTGTCATGCCGGAAGAAGTCATATGACTTATAGGACTTGACTGCTTCACGCCGATATACCCCAAGATTAAACACTGCAGATGACACCAACAGCCTTCAGCAGTGAAACAACACAATGGTCCCACCAAAGGGGACTTCTTGGTCTACTGTCAGAATGGCCAAGGAAATGAAAAAAGCACCATGGTATGTTGGGAACAATACCAGATTGAGAGTCAAGTTAGATTCAAGTTCAGACTTACTAGACCTTGAACAAGTCTTAAACTGCCTGAGTTTCAATGTCCTCAGTCACTTTGGCTATTTCACAGGGGTACTGCTAGGATGAGGCAGGATGATATATACGGAAGGGCTCTGAAAATGCAAAGCCCTATATTACCAAAGGCATTCCCTTAAAACTAGGCCCATCCACCCAGGCCAAAAGGAAACAAGTCTGTAAACAGGGAATAAATCCAGTAAATCAGGAAACAACCACTATTTCTGCCAGGAGCGCCCTATAACCTTGATGCCAAGGAGAATAAATCGCCCAGAGGCCCGGGAGGCCCAAGAGCTAATCATTTCCCTTCCCAAGGAATACATGACGTGAACCTACCTTTGGTGGGCACTCCAATCCAGTTGAGGTAGCGTGTGAGTTTCTTGGACACGTAGGTTTTGCCCCGGGCTGGCAGGCCAATCATAACAATGAGCGTTGGGGAGTTGGTCATGTAAGACGCCCATGCTAGAGGGGGGGAAAAGAGAGCAGAACTGAATGGCTAGGGGCTGAGTAAGGTTCACGCACTGGGCTAGGTACTTCATAGCCATAACCTGATTTAATCTTTATAAGCCTCAGTAAACCCAAGGGAAAACTGGGAAGGCAAACTGAGGAGACAGCAGTCCAACCTCCTAAAAGAGAATTAAAAGGTCATGTAGATTTCCAAGAAGTACCCAAACCAAGATATGTCTTCCCCACATACGCAACATCTCCACAGACGTACCTAAAGTGGGAAGAGAGGGCAAAGTGGCAAGGATTAGGAAGATAAGAACCATGGCACCTTCCTTGACATAACCATGTCGGGTAACCCAAGGTTGATCCGGCTGTGGAGACACGCCTTGTGTCTGGAGAGTCTCCAGTGCAGAGCTGGGCTGGCTCCTAGAACAGACCCAACAGAGCTGGAGCTTCCTGAGCAGCTTGCTCATGGGGCCTGGCTGCGCCCGCACCCCGGCCACCCGGCCCATCCTGCCACAGAGGAGCGGCAGGAGATGGGCCTCCACTGCTGCCAGCCACTCTCCTGGGCCAGGACCCAAACTGAGGTCATGTAGGACTTGGGCTCTACAGGCTCTTGTGAGGGGAGGCCCTGCCCAGGGCTGGGAAAGGGAAAGAACTGCCTCCCCTCTCCACTTCCCAGCACTGCTTTCCAGAAGGTGCCCTGCAGGTCGCTGCTGCGTCTCTGTTCTGAGACAAGGTGACCCTATGAGGCTAAGAAACAATTCAGTTAAACTGGGCTACTTGCACGGGAAAGTCATTTTCAACAGATCTCAGGGGAGAAGTGGGCAGAAGGGCCTGGGTAGAGGAAGACCACAAAAGGAAGAGCGTTTCCTTACGGTGTTTGGCAAGAAGTACCCAGAAATCAAAGAGTGGCCCAAGTGGTCAGGGAGGAGTAGATGCCGAGAGGAGGGGTCAGGGGACTTGGCCTTTAGTCCTTTACCCGTGTGCACAGGGAAAATGCCTGGGCCTGAGCAGGGGCTCCTCCAAGGTAGGTAATGAGCAACACAAATGATTTTCATCTCTGTACAAATAGGGAGCACAAAGCCAGGCAAAA
The DNA here is from genome assembly GCF_022079265.1 of Lynx rufus. Classification (NCBI taxonomy): domain Eukaryota; kingdom Metazoa; phylum Chordata; class Mammalia; order Carnivora; family Felidae; genus Lynx; species Lynx rufus. Next base: position 28,204,947 of record NW_025814829.1, on the reverse strand, counting down.
ACACCACCCTGCAGACTTAGCTGATGTGAATCCCCGATCTCTGATCCCCTAACAGGTCTGCCCGGAAGCAGCTGCCTCGGGTTTCAGTAGTAAAATTCTCCTGAGTCTTCACTTTCTCCAGCTCAGCGCGATGCTCTTCTCAATCCCCCGTGATTTGCCTCATTACCTGCACTTCTGGGCCTGCTTTGTCCACAACTTCCAGCCCATTAGGCGCTTCCCCCTAAGGTCCTCTCACCCTCCCTAAAGCTGAACATGAACGGACACTTGGGAGCTGCTCTGAAGCTAAACAGGGGGCCAGCTGCTGAATGCTTACCTAACCGGTCAGAGAATGCTAAGAGCAAAAGAAAACAGGGGTCTCTAAAGACTCCCCTAGGCACCACACCTCCCACCGCTGGGCTTCTCATTTTCCAGGACATCTCAGTTTCTGAAACGAAGCCACACTTCCTATCTCAGATTGCCACATTGACAAAATTAGGAACCTACTGTCCGGCTGGTTACAAAACAAAACCACTACCACCTTAATTTGAAGAGTAGATAGTTCAAGCTGATTAATTTCAGGGACAATGAAGCATACCCCTTGACATATAATGGAAAGCTGTTTCAATGCTGAAAATTCTCTCCTACCTTCTTTACATAAGGTTTAATTTGCTTTCTTAATCTTTTTTTTAATTGTTTTTTAATGTTTGCTTATTTATTTTGAAAGAGAAAGAGAGAGCAGGGGAAGGGCAGAGAGAGAGGGAGACAGAATCCCAAGCAGGCTCCGCACCATCAGCATGGAGCCCAATGCGGGACTCAAACCCATGAACTGTGAGGTCATGATCTGAGCCGAAATCAAGAGTTAGATGCTTAGCCGATTGAGTCACCCACGTGCCCCTCCCTTTCTCAATCTTAAATTTATTCTCCCTCATGAACATAATTAGAGGGATGGAGGGGTTGATAACCTCCCTCCTATAAACAGAAACACTCAGACCCAGGGAAGTGAACAGCTCGGCCCACAGTTCTACAGAAGGTCAAGTCAGGGCTCTGACCGGACTCCTGGTTTCATGACAGCCCCATCAGTTCCAGCCACTAGCTCTTGTCAGCACCTGGCGACGGCAATCATGTGATAAGTATGACTACACTCTCTAATCTAATCCCAAGAGGTGGTCTAGAAGGTCAGTGGAGAGAGCATTGGTGGTTCGAAGGTAGAAGGTCAGTGGTTCCCAGCCTTTCCATGAACAAGGTCTTCTTCCACGGTATGTTCTAAATACACCCAATATTTTTGGAATATACAGCCTATTAAAATGTATTTCATTAGTAGTATCTTTTTTCTTGTATGAAAAGTCATAAAACTGCCAATTACCTCTTGCTATTTGACTGATAGGCATGAAATAGCCAAGTTCTGCAGCTATAGTTGATAATGCCCAATTTCCACTCATGTGCTTTGAAGTATTAAAAATAGCTAACAACGTAGAAGTTTTTAGGAGAATAAACCAGTAATGCTGACAAACATTTCAGATGTGCCTATCTTTCCTCCTATGATTTCTGTGCAAACAGGCAAAGGTGTACACGCGAGCATGCTCCCTGCAGCGTTGTCTATGATGATGGAAAACTGGAAACAGCACAAATGGGCATCAGGGGGAGGCTGGCATATCCAGATAATGCAGTTAAGTATTACCACTCAGAAAGAGGTAAATTTGCATTTATGAACACACGCAAAAAAACGCTCCATGATACATGGAGGTACACATGGGAATTGGTCTGTTCCAGACCCACTCAAAATATCAAAGAACGAAAGAAACAAAGAAATGCATGTACGCCCACACTCACCCCTATCCCCAACAGGCCTAATTCCTGAGGTGCCTTTAAGATGCCCTGAAGCCAGTCATCTGAGCACCTTAAAGGCACCTCGGCCAGCAACCGCCCTGTCACCCCCATCCCTGGAGCCGCTGAAGTTCCAGTAATGCTCCTTTGGAGGCTGTGGCTCCCTAAAGTCATTCTCTGGTCCCCCAGCTCAGGCACTTCCCGGAGTGAAGCCAGCCAACACACGTGTAACTGGCAGCAAGGGGATAACGGCTGACCTATTAATAAAGCAACTGCTGGGTGTGAGCACTAAGCAGCCAGGGGAGCCCTGCTCCAAGACACAGGCAAGCAACAGAAAAAAAGGAAATCAGCTAACACGTATTTTCATGTGTGTTTCTCCTTTGAGTGTGGCTGCAGCTGTCCCCCGGTCCAACCCACGAGGGGAGAAGAAAAAGGGGGTAAATGAAAGATGGCGGTGTCAGGACAGCCCAGACGCTTCCAGTGGGGGAGAAGGAGGTGGAGCTTGGAAAGGAGAAATCAGAGCCCAGAGCAGGAATCAGAGACTAGAGGATAGGAAAGAGACCTGGGAATACTGCCTCCTTAACTATCGAGAGCCCTCAAGGCAGAAAAACTGCAGAAGAGCGGGAAAGGCAGGTAGCAGGTTTCTGTGGAGAATAAAGCGGAGCTAGAAGGCTGATGCTGGGCACTGTGCAGCCCGCGTCCCCACCAGCTCAAGTGTCCTAGTAACATGTGTGCACCTCTCTTTAAGATGTGCATCCCATACCCCCAAATCCGGGTTACAGTACAGCAAGAGGAGAAAGCATTCTTTACTGAGAATCTAATCCTTCACAGGGCTCTTTCAAATAGCTCCCAGCGCAGCATTTTCAATTTATATGCAATGAAAATAGAGCCACCAGTGAAAACTAACACACTTCCGCTACAGAAACACTCTTGTAAGTACTTTCTTATATTGACTCATTTAACGCTCACATCGTTCTAGGGGGAGATATTATTTGCATTCCCATTTTATAAATAAGCAAACTAAGGCCCAGAGAGGATAAGCAACATGTTCAAGGGCACACAGCTAAGAAGTAGTAAAACGCGATTCAAACCCAAGCAGTCTGACTCCAAGGGATGCACTCAAACATCATGCTATACTAGCTATCTCCTATTTGCCCTCAGTACCCGGCTTCCTGCTGTGGCAGAGAACGGAGACCCTGATCATAGAGGTGTGCCAACCCCAGTGTCACATCCAAACAGGCTGCCTCTGTTGCAGCGCAAACCCCAGCAAGCTTTGTCAGTGCTAGATGAAAAGAGATCATCGTCCTTAATCATGAGACTGACAAGGACATGACATCAAGGCCGAGACCTGAGGGAAAGCTTTGACCATGAGAGATGGATTCCAGGTCTCGTGCCGGTTGGCTGTCGTTCCCACCTGCTGATACACATAACCACTGAAGTAAGAACTGACCGACAGGGTTCCAAAGGAAAGGGGCATCTGGAAGCAGGGGTGAGGGTTAGCATTCCTTGAGGACCTTTTGGACCATACAGTCTACAATGATGGTCAGGAATGCAGGTGCATGGGGGAGAAGTAGAGAATGATGCTTCATTTCTCTACAAACCCACCTGATGTCTCTGTCTAAACAACTGGCAGGGAAACACTCCGGTGATATCTGTCCCCAGAGGAGTGAACCTGCGGGAAAAGTAGTTTGCAAAGTGCAAAGGCTAACCCTGTGGGAAGCAGGGTGCCCACGTCAGAGTGAGAAGTCAGGTGTCAGGGTTGACTCCCCTAAGGCCAGTCAAAATGAACGACTGCTGGCTCTCACCTGCCACGTCCACAGTGATCAGCAACCTCACAAAACTTGGCCCCCCAAATAGAGGGAAACTGTTAACAGTATCAGCCCTAAGTAATCCCTGCACCTGCCATTCTGCCTTGCACACCGTGTAACTTTCAACATCAGTCAAGTGTGCAGATCCCCCCACCCCCACCCCACGAGGCCGTTAAAGAAAGCAGTAAGAAAATGTAGAGAAATACCAGCAGTCTAGCCCCAGTGACAGACATTTCACTGGGTCTCCTTGTTTCGGACAAGAAATTCCCCTTGTAGATTTGGTTTTAAATTCCCATGTCAAAGAATTATCGCTTACTCCCACCAAGCATTAAAGTCAAGGATTACAATTCTATTCCCAAGATAAAATCCTGGGAGGGAGCAGCCCCTCCTCCTTCCCCGAACTCACAACATTTCTTCTCTGACATTCGGAGACTGGAGGTTTTGGTTTCACAGCTGTTGTTGTTCTGTTCTGAGGAAGATGCAAAATTCCCAGACATGGCAGCTCTTCAGGAGATGTCTGGAAGGGACAAAAGGAATGGAAGGAAGGAAGGAAGGAGACATCCCTCAAAACACTCAGGGAAGAGGACAGGTGCAGTATAAGTGAAAGAACACGGGGCCAAGAGTCAATCCCAGAACTTGTTGTTCCCAGTTAACAAGTTGGGAGGACCTTTGGAGAAGGTCCTCCCTAGCCCTGTTTCCTCATCTGTAAACTCAGTTGCACTAGAACCTTCCATGTTAAATGCTACTTAGGGGTTTACATTCACATAAATTCAATCCTTCTAATAATCCTTCAGTAAGGCATATTTTGCTACCATTGTTACTTTCCCCCATTTTACAGGTTGAAAAACTGAGTTTAATCAGTCAGTGGCTCATCCAAGTTCCTTCCTGACCTCAGATTCTAGTTTAAGAATCTGGGGAGTAGGGGTGCCTCAGTGGCTCAGCTGGTTAAGCGACTGACTTGGGCTCAGGTCAGGATCACACAGTTGATGAGTTCAAGCCCTACCTCTGGCTCTGTGCTGACAGCTCAGAGCCTGGAGCCTGCTTCGGATTCTGTGTCTCCCCCTCTCTCTGCCCCTCCCCCAATTGTGCTCTCTCTCTGCCTCTCAAAAATAAAATAAATGTAAAAAAAAAAAAAAAAAGATGCCGATGGTGGGGCGCCTGGGTGACTCAGTTGGTTGGGCGTCCAACTTCGGCTGGGGTCATGATCTCACTCACACTCTGTGAGTTCGAGCCCCGCGTCGGGCTCTGTGCTGACAGCTTAGAGCCTGGAGCCTGTTTCAGATTCTGGGTCTCCCTCTCTCTCTCTGCCCGTCGCCCCCCCCCCGCTTCAAAAATAAATAAACATGGGGGAAAAAAAGAATCTGGGGGGAGTAGTGGCAGAAGTTGGGGGTGAGGTGGGTTGCAAATAGATGCAGTTCATTATCATAAAGTCACTGCAGCCCAACGGCAAGATAGACTGAAAAAAATGGGAGAAACGGGGAAATCTCAAACATGTTCCCTTAAGGAAAACTGTAACTGGACCCAGGGACAACCCTAGTACGTCACCATTTCTCCTCTGGTGTTCCCATTCGCAAGCCCTTGCTCCACACCCTCTTCCCATCCCTCCCTCGGAACGCAGTCTATATAAGGAACACGGGGGCGCAAAGAGGTGATAAATGACTTCCCCAAGGTCACCTGCTGATTAAGACTCGAACTGGGGTGGGATAGCCTCGTGCTCACGCCCCACACCCAGACAAGGGGCTCGTGAGGACCGAAAGTCCTGTTGCTTCAAGAACCTTGTCACTGCCCTTCCACCAACCACACAAATGCTCCAGCCCCAACACCAGCCGCGGCTCCCGGTCCCCGAAAGTCCGCACTCTCAGCAGTGCCAGCACTTCCCCGAAACGGTAAGGCATCACCGTCCCGCACCTCATTCGGCTGCACGTAGCCTCCCTCCTCCCTCCCGCCCAGGCCCTCCTGGGCACAGTACAGCTGTCGCTCACCCTGTGATCCCTCCTAAGCTCCCTCCCGGCAATGGCCCCGGCACTTTCCCCGTTACGCTGCGGACGGGAGCCGGGAGACTGTGGCCCGGGTCCCGGCACCTCCGTAGCCGGCAAATCACGTGCCCGGGTCTGGCCCCTCCACCCAGGCGTCGGTCCTCACCTGGAGAGGATCGACCAATCGGGCGCCCGCAGGCTCCAGGGGGCGGGTTCAAATCCGAATCGCTGACTCTGGCTCTGGAAGGTGGATGAAAACTGTAAAGCCAAAAAGATCGCTAGCTCCCAAGTTTCCTCGCACTGCGGAGGTTGGTTGCATCGTTGCTAGGCAACTAATAGGGCTGGGGGCGGGGCTAATAAAAAAGCATAAGTTTTTTTCATACTCTCGCGAGACGAAACGAAGGGGATGTCTTCGGAGGATGTGACTTTTTGGTGATGGGGAAATGTTGCGGAGATTAACGCTTTCCTTCCTGAATCCCAGAGGGACCTCGCTTAGATCCGTAAATTGGAACGTAAACTCTAGAAGGTGCTTTGCCAAAGTAAGCTACCACTGTCCTTGAGCTGATTACACCTAGGGGGTTTGTATATCCTTCCCATAGGCCAGACACTGTAATCTAAGAAAATCAACTACTCTTCTACTGTCATTGCTGAACCAGGAGCTTCCCTGGACCTTCCACATACTCCAGTGGTCTCCCTTCTGCCTCCTATGCTATACCACCTGGTCTGGTTGTCTTGAAGACCCAAAGAGGAAAATTGCTCCAGCAAAAATATTGGGTTACAAAAGTGAAGAGGCAAAGCTTCCATATAACTTATTCGGAGGTATTTAGAGTAGAGGTGAGTTTGTACATTTCAAGGGAACTTTTCACAGTTGCTCCCAGGCCTTTCTGATGCTTGATTCTGTTGATAAACTCACTCTACGCAGGCTAGGGCGTGCTGCTCCAGGACGGAAAAAGAACAAGGAATAGAGATTTCTTGGAAAGGAGATAAATTCAGAGATGTCTTTATTCCTGGGGATAAAATTCATCCTTCAAAATAGCTCAACTAGCGCCTCCTTTTTGAGGCTTTTTACAACAACCAGTATAACTGCCTTATCTGTACCAATACAACTCTGTATGCATTCAGCAAGTGTTTGTTGAACGCTTGTTTGGTGAGGCACAGTCCTTGGTTCTAGGGATACAGGGTTGCCAAAGGTCACATAATGTAGCATTACCACGTGGCTGTGAAATTCGGTGGGTATGTGCCCTTTACACCCCACCTTCTCTCCTGATTACAGTGAGTACTTGCAATGCTGAAGGCAGGAATGGATTCGTCTTCATATCTCTATACCCAGAGCCTGAACTGGAATCCGAATGACAAACATTCCTTCCTCTTCCTTAAACTGCTACCACCCACGTATAGCAATTGCCCTAGGCCCAGATGATGACCTCATGCTGCGCTTTCTGATGTGGCAAACGGACATTTTCAAGTTACAGCGTCGAGGTGGTCAGGCCAGTTGTCTGGCTCCCTTAACCTCAATGAGTCAATGTTTGCTGCAGCCACGAGCCTAGTCACGAGTGTCTGATTGTTTTTTGACAGGTATTTTGACTCACTGACCATTCTTGGTATTCATTTGCGTTCTGAACTATGACTCTATTTCTCCCGGTGTAGTTTGGAAGCCCCAATTTACTAATTTCCGACCTCACTCACTGCAAGGTTACATTCCAATGTACCCGATTCAGGAACTCCTTCCTCCGCCCTCTTTCCTTGAGCATATATGCTGCCAACGCAGAAGGCACCTCACTCGTTCGACAGGTAGCAAAGCCACTTGTACTGGAGGAACAGGGATAAATCTTCATCCTTTGGCTCCTGCAGGGTTGGCGGCAGAGAATTAGTTGTCACTTTAAGAGAGTTCGCGCGTCTTAAAGTGCTAAAGCTTACGCTACACCAAAGTATCGCGAGAACTATAGCCACTGCGATTTCTCGCGATGTTTGGCCCTGCAAAGGGTGGCCATTTTGGAGTCCACCCGGCGGCTGGCTGCCCCGGCGGCGTTTGCCAACCCGCTGCCGGGACCAAAGCTGGCCCCACGGGTGTCTGGCCTGCGGGCAGCCGGACCGACACGATGTGGCGGCTCCGCTGCAAGGCCAAGGACGGCACCCATGTTTTGCAGGGGTTGTCCAGCCGGACCCGAGTGCGGGAACTCCAGGGCCAAATTGCCGCCATCACCGGCATCGCCCCCGGCTGTCAGCGAATCCTCGTAGGATACCCGCCCGAATGCCTGGATCTCAGCAACGAGGATACCATTCTTGGGGATTTGCCCATCCAGTCAGGTAGGGAATCGAGGTTGGGGCCAGGGAAAGTCCTGGGAGGACGGGGAGGGGCGTGGGGGGAAACAGAACTGATCCAGGCAAGGTAGCTGTGGGTCTGTTGGGGGTTTTGAGGACAGGGCTAAGGATAAATTAAGGAACGGAGAACTCTGACGGAGGCCGGGGCAAGTATCTAGCAACTCTTCGCCCACATACCTGGTTGAAAGAGGGAGGGAGGGCCCAACCCGTGTGAGAAGCCCAAAGCCTCGGGGTCCCCCCTTCCTCAATGTGCTTTCTGGTCTGCCTCGAAAACGTCTCATTTTGTTTTTTTCTGAGTCCACAAACATCCAAAAAAAAAAAAATAAATAAGGCTTATTTTCTCTATCCTGATGGCTTTTTCTCCTCTATCTCTAAAAAAAAAAAAAAAAGAGCAGGTCTGAAGGATGCAGAATACTTTTTTTTCGCTTTCCTGGTTGGTTTTTGCAGTCACCTTCACGTAGAGTTCGTTGTACTCATTTTAGAGTATGCTTTTACACATCCACCGAAGGCCCTTTCAAATTCTAAACAACAGCAGTTATTTCTGTCCGCTATTAAAACTTGAACAGCAATATTGATCATTAAAGGCTTTCAGCTGTTGTGTCAAGGATCCTGTAAACACTAAACCGGGTAGATAAAATGTTAAGCTTCAGAGGACAAGAACCCCCCTAGTGGCCTAGTCTTGGGTAAACACCTTTTGGAAGATGAGTGCTTTTAAAATGCAGAGAGGGAGCATAAGGAAATTTTGTTGTTGAAGTGTATCTTTTCATGTAAGTATAAAGGTGTATAACCAGGACTCCTTAATTGGAATGCCCCCTCAAATGTTTTTCCCTTTGGTCTGTTTTCGTCTTTATGAAGACTGAGGAACAAGAGGTGTTACCGATCACTTGTTTGCAAAGCTGTATTCTCCCCAGTAACCCAGTTTATCCTTTTTTTTTTTTTTTTTAAACTCTTCCTGTTCGTAATTTGCAAACTTGGCTAGTGAACAACGGATTTCATCTATAATGTCTCTGCAGTTCTGGCTTTGTTTTATTTTTAACAGGCGACATGCTGATCGTTGAAGAAGACCAAACCAGGCCCAAAACTTCACCTGCATTTACAAAACATGGTGCTCCTAGTTATGTCAGGGAAACTTTGCCCGTGCTTAGCAGAACTGTGGTCCCGGCAGACAACTCTTGCCTCTTTACCAGTGTATACTATGTTGTAGAAGGAGGAGTCTTGAATCCAGCTTGTGCCCCTGAGATGAGACGCCTCATAGCACAAATTGTAGCAAGTGATCCAGACTTTTATAGTGAGGCAATACTGGGAAAAACAAATCAAGAGTACTGTGACTGGATCAAAAGGGATGACACTTGGGGAGGAGCTATTGAGATATCAATTTTGTCTAAATTTTACCAGTGCGAAATCTGTGTGGTGGATACACAGACAGTAAGAATTGATCGTTTTGGAGAAGATGCAGGATATACCAAAAGGGTCCTGCTTATTTACGATGGCATCCACTATGACCCACTTCAGCGTGTCTTCCCTGACCCAGACACCCCGCCTCTGACCATTTTCTCCTGTAACGATGATATTGTTCTTGTACAAGCACTGGAATTAGCAGACGAAGCTAGAAGAAAGAGACAGTTCACTGACGTAAACCGCTTCACCCTGAGATGCATGGTGTGTCAGAAGGGATTAGTCGGACAAGCAGAAGCAAGGGACCATGCCAAGGAGACAGGCCATACCAACTTTGGAGAAGTGTGATCTATGCATGATGAGGACTGCCGCCTACTACCTCACAGATCCAGAAGGCTCTGGGTTTTCCAATAAGCTATTCGTAACCCTAAAGAACAAAGGAACACAATGTTCGAACCATCTTTTTTAACTTAAAACCACTAAGACCCTGAAATTCCTTGTCAAGATTAAAAATGAGTGTGCAAGTTTACAGATGTGTGTCTCCAGTGGTGATACATGCCCTTTTTCTGCTGGGGTGACAGACCAGGTGGTCCTTGCCACTTACTGACACTCACCGGAAGATTGAGTCCTAGTATTATAAGCTAGCACCCAGCAGCTTTAACTTGTAGAAGAAAACAACTGCGTATGTTGGGTAATGCGGAAGGCCTCACGCGAGGCCACTGGACATCGACCACAGTGTCTCCATAATTGAGTCCTTTTAAAAACTCTGGAGTAATAATTTTCTAAATTGTGCATCGATTCCTCAAATGAAGATACACAGAGTTGTCAAAACTGATTTTATATTGCAATTTGGTAGACTTTATAAATGTGTACTTAACCAGTTATAAGTACATTACAAGCAATTTTTACAGGGATGAGTCTGTTCCTTGAGAATGTTACCTAAGGAACTGATAGTACCCAATTTAGGATTTCTAGTGTATAAAAGGAGAATGTATGAGGGAACAGGTGCCTGAGCAGCTTACTAAAGCTTTAAAAGACCGTTGGCCTCGTGTTTTAATGCAACTCATTTATTGATGTTTGTCACATTGGATAAGAATTTTTAATTAAGCAGGGTATTTATTTGTAATTGAAGTTTCTTGTATTTTGAGTGCTTGATTTTTTTTTTTTTTTAATGATTTATCTGGAGGGATTCACTCTCCTCAGCTTTTTCTCCAACTCCTAAACAGTCTTCATCTAAAGGGATAATGCTATGCTTTGATTTGATTTTTGTGAGATCTTTTCTTACCTACACAGTATTTACTTTCATGCGAGCCTTATCTGACCACTAATGCTCTTTTGAATAATTTCACATTTCTGCAAATTAGCACTTTGCTTATCTACTATCTTTTACTTTGACTTTTGAAGAGTTTTAAAGTAGCGGGGATAGTAATGTTGAATGAATTTGTTTCACTTCCAAAATATGACCGTTTTTAAATCCTTGCCTTATTCAGCTTTTCTCGGAATTCTGCTTCCTAATATTAGATGTGTACTCTTTTGCTTGGTGGGCTGACCTGCGAGGCACACCCTCTAAAATTAGCTTCACCATGAGATCTTCCAGATAAAAGTTTCCTACCTCTTTTCTTAATTCTTCTGAAGATCAGGGATGCTAAATTATAATTTGTTATGTATTATCTCACAAAATGTGAAGAGGTTTAATGTTGTGACGCCTTGTTATCTTGGTCTCCTTTTTGATGAAGTATCTCACTTAGAATACCAATGGAATATTTTAAAGCACTTCTGTCTCTTTCAGCTTCTCTTCTTGGCAAATGTTTTAAAATTGAGATTTACTTTTAGCACTTCACTTGGTGGAGGTGGCCATATAAAAGTAGGAACATGGAAACAATTCAGTGGACAAGTTCCTTTAAGAATTCACAAAGTATGCTTGAAATCATTAGGTGACCTTTCTTGAGTACCTTGTTTGTGAATAACTACTTTAGGCATTGTAAATTATGGTCAGTATAACTTAAATTAAGTGTTGAATTTTCTATTTTACTGAGCCTTAAAATAGCACTTGTGAGCTTGAGATACTTAATGTTTGGCAATCATACTACATACAAATGAATATGTTTGAAGATCTCTTTGCACCTGGCTGTCATCTTGGTCTAAAGATTTTTGTATCTCTCCTTTCCCCAGAAAATAAGTTTAAAACTAGAAGTTACGAGAATACCCACTGGGTAGCATCCATCAAATTGAGCTTTACACATCACCATTCATAAAGCTTGCCTTCTTAGGTATTTCAGAAGCCAAATTTGACATTTGCTTACTGGGATTTTAGAGAAGTTTATTCATGCAATAAATATTTATTGAGTAAATTATAGTATCCCAGGCATGTATTGATATGTGTCCCAGCATAAAATTTTGTCACTTTAAGATGGAGTGTATCTTATCTGTGTTGGATTAACTTAACAAATAGAAAGAGATAGAACCTGATAGTTCATAAAATTAAACCCCTTCATTTTTAAGTGTTTTTGTTTGCATATTTAAGCTCATGCTTTTATACAAAGCAAGTGTCAAGTATCTATTCCGGGGATCTTACTCTATTTTACCTGTTACATAGGTTGTCCATTCACCACTAGACACTGATCACTCTGTCAAATTGCTCTCAATAATGAGTTATAAATTAACCAGTTGCTGAAATTCAGCACTAGGACTTGAATGTTCTGATCATGGAAAATCCAAGATGATGCATTATTTGCGGACAGTTTGTTTTAGTTATGGAGGAGTAAAAACCCAAACTTGTGCTCATTCTAAACTCAAGCTTGTAAACCTCACAGAATTTAAAGTTGTTTTTTTGGTTTTTTGTTGTTTGTTTGTTTTTTTTAACTGCACTTATTGAACTCTTAAAATCAGTTTTGGGTGTTGTTGTTTTTTTACTGTTTTATTTATTTTTGAGAGAGGGAGACAGGATCTGAAGCGTGCTCCACGCTGACATTCGTGTGTCCGATGTGGGGCTTGAACTCTTGAACCGCGAGATCATGACCTGAGCCAAAGTTGGACGCTCCACCAACTGAGCCACCCAGGTGCTCCTTGAAATTAGTTTATAAATGTGTATAAATTCTAATCTTCAGAATTTTGAAAACCTATGGGTTTTAGTACTTGCAACAGGATCAAAAGAAACTTTCTCTTCAATTTGTACGTGAGCAGAATGAAACCCTTCTTCCTATTCAGTTTTTGACTGCCATTCAAGAATATCTTTTTAATTAAAATGAGGATAGTTTACGTTCATGGCTGAATGAATGAGGACTGTGCTTTCCTGTCCCCCACCCCTTTCTCTTCTTTGGATTCTCCCTTATTCTTCTTTGGATTTAGAGATTCGGTGTGGGAGCATGAAGATGCACTTCTGGATAGAGTGATTTCAGAAATTAAAATGAATACCCCTAGGGATTTGGGGATGGGATAGCCATAGAAAGACATCAGGGTGGCACATCTTGTGTTAATCATTCCTAGTTGATTTCTTATTTCCCAGGAATGAAAAATGGGCACAGTCGAGTGGTACCCTTGAAAGTTTGGCTGCTGGTCAGCGTGACCCTTTTGACAAAACTAATTTAATCATGCCAGTTGATTACTCCACGCTCAAGTCCCAGCAAAGTCATAATCAGGAATGCATTAATGTATTGTCTCTCTATAAATGCCCCTAAGTGCCCACGCCTAATTTACTTATCCAGCATATTCTTTCTATCCTACGTAGGCATTAATTAAAACATGTATGTTGCAAGTTGCCATAACTAAACGCAGTTTTTTGTCTTTTTTTTCTTTCTAATTAGAATGGGGAGTATGTAAAATGAGAGTAATTTTTGTTCTTTATGGATCAGGTGGCCTTCCTAAACTTTCATATGTTAAGATTTATGTTCTTTCATGTGTTGAGACACACTTGTTATTATTTGCAGCACTTTAAAAGATAGGAAGTAAAAGTTTACATGTTAGCCCTCTCCAGGGTTCTTGTTAAAGACATTAAAATATAATTCTTGAGCTGCTGACGGTCAGCTCTTAATCAGCATTGCCATCAGTGTATGCTGTATCCATCCAGTGGTACAGCATTCTGGTGTTTTGATAACAGTGCAACTTGATGTCCGTCACTTGGGAGCATGCTGTGTGGCCTAGCATTCAGAAAGTTACCTGTTTCTATAATGTGATTGTTCTTTATCATTCATTGTACGGTGCAGTATTCAAATTTATCCTTGTAGCACAAAGAGGACTATACCAACTTAGAAAAGATTAGAATCTTAAAACTCTTCATTTGTTGCTAAGCAAACTATTTTACGGGAGCTGATTTTTTAGCCTTAAATGTATCATTTTTAAGTCTAAAGTGAAACACTTCATTTGAGTAAGCTGGTTCATTAACCAGAGATGTTTCCAGATTAAGAGTTACAATATTTCAACACATGTAATTCATCTTAGAAAGATTATAAAAGTTGCCTGATTGTGGGAATGGGTTTTATTTATTTTTTTTCTTTTCCAAAAATTAGCTGGCATTTTGTTTACAGTGCTTTGAATATTTGACTTTGAAGAAACTACATTGATATTGAATTGTGGGGTGCTGATTTAGGTAGGTCTTGGTCCATATGAATTTAAAAGAGATTGCTATTTTAGAAAGGGGGATAAAGTACCACTTATCACAGAAGAGATCCCCAAGTGAATCCTTTCCTTAGTTGTGAATTACGCTTTTTGAAAAAATTTTCAAGCAATGCCTTTGTGTCATCCCAACCCTCCTCACCCATTTCTTGGCATAGAATGTAGCAGGGCCATAACTGAGAAATTTGTCATTAATGTATAAAACCATGAATATGAGCATTTTGCTATGATGCCTTTTTATACTTGTTTTTTAAAAATATCCTACATGTAGTAGTTTAGGGATGTGAAGATACGATTTGGTTAAGTAGTAGGTAACAGGTTAACCTAAGAAAGGTTTAGAATTTCTACTAAGATTACATGAGACTGACTTTATACATGGTATAGGATCTGTAGTTCGTTGTCGCCCATAAGTTACTGAAAAGGACCAGGGCACCTAATTCTTGGCAGTTTTCCAGTTCACCTTGGTGCCATTCATGACTCAAGCTGTTTACAAGCTGTTTAGCAAAGAGTAATTTTTTTCCCCGTTACAGAAGTATTGAATTCAGCTGAAAATGCGGAATAAACATGTATAGCTTGTCAAAAGGGATAGAGAATGATAATAGTCCTGTATTTCCTGTATTAATGGAGTAGAGGTGGAGATTCCTGAAGCAAGAAGGAAACCACAAGATTGTCAAATTTAGAGCTTAGAACATGACTTGAAAAAAGTAGCAGGAAAGGGCAAACAGAAGAGTTTGTTTCTTGGCATATTTTTGTTCATTAAGATGGACAGTGTTTTCTTAAAAATGTTCTTTTGTCTGTTTGCCAGCATTTTTTTTTTTTTTAAGTTAATGCACTGCTGCTACCTGGGAGATGTCTGATTTCATTTTGTACAACTCTTATGTGATTTTGCCATTGTCATTAAGATGAATTGATTTTATTTATGAGGTCCATGATTTTAAGTATCTAAATGCTGTATGAAGTGACTTGTTTTGAAGGAATAAATGAACTGAAAATATTGTTGTCTGAGCATATTTTGGGGGTGAATACAGCGGGCCGGTGGACAGCCATGACACCCAAGTTGCATGTTTATTACCAAAAGCTGATAATAGTCCACTGCTTTGAGGAGGGTGCCAACATCTGCTGAATCTCACTCTGTGGGTGGAATCTTAATGACTTTGAATGGAGAAACTAAAATGTTTCTTCTTAACACCAGAGGGCATTTGAAATTTTCCTTCCTTGATTTCCCAAATTTTCTGGTATGCAATCAGCTCCTGAAAGTTGTTAATTCAGTGTCAGTTGCTGAGCAATTGTGGGAAGGCTAAATGTTCCCTTTCCACTTGTCATAGACTGAGATCTACACTGCAGCATCCCTGTGGGAGAATTTATTTAATTGTTGACAATGTCAACATTTAAGCTTATTTCAAACAACACTGGAGTTATTAGAATTGAACTGAGCTCTAAGGACCAGAGTTTAGACTTGAACCACTTCTCCATTCCTTCTCATTGAAGCTTAAAAACTGGAAATGGAACCATAATATAATCTAATCAATTTGTGGGAGATCAGGATACATCCAAAGAATAAGTCAGGACAAACCTCATTAAAAGGTTTGTAAAGAGTCTCATAAACTGTGATGGCAGCTTGTGGAATAATTAACTGCACCCATAAAGCAATACTGCTTAAAGTGTGTTTCTCTTATTATCTGGTAACTTGTTAGACATGCAAATTGTCAAAAAGATCAGAAATAAATGAGGCCAACAATCTGTTCTGATTCTGATGCATGATACGGTTTGAGAACCAGAAGTATAACCACGGTTAATTAACTTCCAGAAAACCTCTGATGGCTGATGTCAGTCCTTTGTCCTTGGTTTCATGCAATCCCTTTTCGTCCACTACTTAAAGACAGTTACTAAATTTACAGGTAATATAAATCCAGAAGGGACTGATAGTACAACGAATGACCATTCAAAACTCTTCAACAGACTGAAAAAACCCTAAGATTGGATATTCATAAATGTGAAGCCCTGCCCCTAAGTTCTAAATCTATTCTGTGAGTCCAGCATGGGTAAAAACTGGTTTTGTAGTTGATCTGATGAAGAAATAGCAATAATATTTTAACTCTAATCTATCCCAGCAGGGCAATGTGACTGGGCCGCAGAAACAGTTGCATTTTAATAGTTAAAAGGTCTAGAAAAAAAGGAAACACTAGTGTTCGTGTAAAATGCTTTAGTCACATTGCACTGGGGGTTTGAGTGAGGGTTTTACATGGAAAACCTAAGGAACGACTGAAGTTTGACAAAAGGAACTGGAGATCCTTACCTGGACGAGAGATCGCAGGGCGATGTGACAGCTTCAAATTCGGGGAAGTATTATGTGAAAGATGTAGATTTATTCCTGAGGCTCTAGACAAAAGAACTCAGACCAATAAGGAGTGAATATTGCAAAGCAAAATTTACCATAAAAACCTAACACAAATAGAAAGGGATGCTTTACCATGAAAGCTCAAGTACTGTGATCTAGCCTCCTGCCTTGTGAGAAATAGAGCTACAAGTCATTAGGTCCCTGACATCTTGGAAATTTTGTTTCAAGTGCTAGTTACATGAAACAGATACTTACAAAAAGAACTTCTTCCCTAGAGGAAAATCGATTTTTTGTTGTTGTTTCCTCATTACCCCTCCCATTAGTGTTTAGAAAGGAGTGTGGCTTGTACTCTTACTTAGTAATAACAGCAGAGCCTGCAAAGCAGGACTGACATATTTGGCAGTGGTATATGCCATGCTTCTTATATCTCTAAGCCTAAAACGAGAGGTTCAAGAATAGAAAAGCAAGCACCTCAAATATTTTTTCTATTTAAAAAATTTGTTCGAACTTGGATTGCCTTTGTCTCTATTGTGTTTGTAGATTTTGAGGATATTTATCTGATGGGATCAAGTGCCAAGGCATCATTACATAGTTCCTTAGGCTCATTAAACTTAGGATTTCCCTATGTGTGAGTTAAAAGAAAATAATAATACTAAGTCAAGAATTCATGAGGAACAAGTTCTGAATGAATAGTCCTTTCTCTGCTTTAGTGGCTGCCTCTCTCAACTGCTTCTCTGCCTTTGTGTCCTAAGATTTCCTTCTGTCCACCAACAGGGGTTTTCTGATCTTACTTGAGGGCATTTATTCAATTGAAGGGCTTCATTAGTGAATCTTAAGATATCAGAGCAGGTGTCACAATGACTTGGCCATGCTCTAAAATCCTGCAATTGAATAACTGCAGTAGGTTGAAAGCTAGGAGTTTGAAGTTTGAAGCTTCCTCAGCCGAAAGTCAATGCTGAAGTTAAATACAAAATACGGACAAAATTTTTCCTGATAACCCCTTAATTGGCTCATAGAATCACCACAACAGTAAATCCAACACAGCTAGTGTTGAAAGAGTTTATGCTCACTCCTGCAGTGCAGCTCAGAGTTCCCCACCCACAGCACGCAAGGGCGGTATACTAAGTACACTAGGTCCCCATCCATTGGTGGATCCTGGACTCCCAATTGCTGATTCTTCGCTTGTGTGAAGCTGTCAGAAGCAGCCCTTAGTATCTCAGCCACCCATTCTGGGATAGAGAGATGTCTCCAGAGGAAAAGTCCCAAGTGTTGGCTGTACTACACCTGACCTCTTTCCTCATCTTGACCCAGGCCTGGCGATTCTTCAAAGTCTTCATTGTATGTTTAGCTCCCCACTGCTTCAGCAAGGAGGGGTTGTTTGAATTACCTAGTCCGACGTTACCGGATATAGAAGTCCCCAGCAACATCTTTCACGTGATAATCAAGAAACAGCTACTATAAAATTTATATCTAAAAAAAAGCGGGGGTCGGGTGGGAATAATCTTGGAAATACAAGGTAAGAAGCAAATGATTTAATAATATATTTTTTCCGTCATCAATGGTGGGAGGATAGTAAAAAATTTGTCCGCGTTTATTTTTAAAATTCCAGATGGAAAATACTTTTTCAAGTAACCATGAATATTTCTAGCACAGTTCATTTCAGCTCTGTTGGGTATTCATATTGAATTAAGTAGAAAATGTGTCCCTTATGGAATGAGAATAATTTTTTAGAGTCTATTATGTGGGATATTTCAGGAAATTATTCATCCTAATTGTGGATGGAACATCACACCTATTAGAATTCCAAACTTCTTTCTACTATGACTTTCACACTGGTAATTGATAAGTCTTTCTCTTTGGAATTTTACGGTCTTGAATTACTTCTTTTAGAGCTTGAATATTATGGAGTAAAATTAATGAAGTTTTTAAGCCAAAACAACTAAGGTACAGACTGAATTATGTTAGCCTTCTGCCAAAATGACCCTTCCCGTTGGATCCATCCTTTAGCATCTGGCCTTATTTTTCTTACTCTTAATCTATAACAACGAAGACTGAGAAAATGATCTTGGATTTGGCTAGAAGCAGCCAAAGTCATAATTTATCTGCGATTAATTGTTCAGTTTAATTTAACAAGCTTTTATTGAGCTTCTATTTCTTACAAAGTATGCTGTCAAATACCTTAGGATTTAACAAGGATAGTCATTCATTCAACAAGTATTTTTGAATGCTAAGTTTCAGGAACTGCCCTAGGTGCTGGGTTTATTTGGGTGGGGGTGGGGGGGTCCACAAACAGCGCTATAAAGAAATAGAAATACAGGTGCTATGAAGGGAATAACAGGGCAGGGAAATTCTAACTCAAAGTGGTGAATCTGGGAAAGTCTTTTGGCGAAAGTGACTATTTGAAACCTGAAGCATGAATAGGGGTTAGTCATTTGCAGAGTAAGAAGAGCATTCCAAGCGAGGGTATAGCATTTGCAAACCCTATATTGCAGGAGGAAAGGAAACCTCTTCCAGGCCAGTCTGGCCATAGCGTGATAAACAGGGGAAAAAAAAAGGGGGGGGGGGACTTGAGATGAAGACTTTAGAAGCAAGCAAGGATCCAGATTTGCATCATCTATGAGCTATATTAAGCACTTACCTGTATACCTACTTGCCACATATTATTTGCTTGTTTATTTTATATGAATGTCCCCAAGTAGTTTGTCCAAGGGCAGAGACCAATTCTCCCTATTACCATTGTAGTCTCAGCACCTAGCAAAGTATTGGACACACAGTAGACATTCAATATATATTTGAATGAATGAACATATGAATGAATGAAATCAATGTATAACTTTAATAGGACATGAAAGTCTACTAAGGAAAACATCAGATTTATGTTTCTCCAAGTTATTTTAACTGCTCTTCGGAGAATGGGTTGAAAGGGGCAAGAATGGAAGTGGAGGACCAGTTAGAAACAGGCTACTGCAGTGACCTATTTAAGTGACGATGGTAATAATTATAATAGTATTTGTTGAGCACTTACAACGTTGTGAGCCTTTTTCGTATGTTAGCTTACATAATCTTCACAGCAATTCTGAGATGCATAGTCATTATTAAGATTTATTGAAAGGCATAAAGTCTGAAGGACAAAGAGATGGTGAGATAAACAATAGCAACAAAATTTTGGAAGCTAGCCAGCAGTTGGATGAGTGGTAACTGACCTAGCAGATTTGAAAGAGCTGACCCTAAGCTAGCAACCCTATTTTTACCATGGAGTCCCCCGGCCCTCAAAAATTCAAGAATTGGTGGCATTAGTAACCCTGAAGACAGGGGTGGGAAAAAAATCAGGAAGGTGGGTGAAGAGTCTGGTTAAGAAACAGTTAAGACCTCTCAGATCTTCTCTCCCACTCAGAGCAACTAAGAACTTGCTACATCCCCTCTCAGCAGAGGGTAAAATAGGGTTTCTCTGTACTAAAACTAAGGGGATGAAGTGTTGTTTTTACATACTAAATGCTGAGAGCAACAACCTTCCTCTGCCATAGGCTCCAAGAACGCTAGCTGCCAGAACTGTGCCGTTCAAGAAGGATTTTGGAAAACTCTTCTCTGACGGATCTGCTCTGAGGATTTCAATCAGGCCATCAAAAAAGAGTAAAGATACAGGCATCAGAGATTTTCCAATCAAATGGCCCTATGAGATTGCTCTGTAGCGAAGTCCATGGTCAACCAGCCCCAGCCACAGCTTCAAATGTATCTTTTTGTTGACAAATTGTTGAATTTGAGTGGATAGCCAAGAATCATCGGACATGTGAAAATATTCTTTAATAAGAAACAGAAAAGCCAAAACAAATAGGAAAAAAAAAAGTAACTTGGAGAAAACATTCTATAGAGGCAGAAAAACACTAACACTATATATGTTCTTTTTTAATTTTTTTTTTTTCAACGTTTATTTATTTTTGGGACAGAGAGAGACAGAGCATGAACAGGGGAGGGGCAGAGAGAAAGGGAGACACAGAGTTGGAAACAGGCTCCAGGCTCCGAGCCATCAGCCCAGAGCCTGACGCAGGGCTCGAACTCACGGACCGCGAGATCGTGACCTGGCTGAAGTCGGACGCTTAACCGACTGCGCCACCCAGGCGCCCCAATATATGTTCTTAAAGTAATAAGACTCTGCATCAATGAAACTGGAAGAAATGTAATAAAAATTCAGAGAACAAACAATAATTATTGGAAGTTAAAAATACAGGGGCGCCTGGGTGGCGCAGTCGGTTAAGCGTCCAACTTCAGCCAGGTCACGATCTCGCGGTCCGTGAGTTCGAGCCCTGCGTCAGGCTCTGGGCTGATGGCTCGGAGCCTGGAGCCTGTTTCCAACTCTGTGTCTCCCTTTCTCTCTGCCCCTCCCCCGTTCATGCTCTGTCTCTCTCTGTCCCAAAAAAAAAAAAAAAAAAAAAAAAAAAATACAATAGCAAAAAGAAAATGCAATAGGAAGTTGTAAATAAATTTTAAAAATCTCTCAGTAGCAAAACAAAACAGAAGTTGAGGTCCAGGAGGGTATCCAATAACATCCAAATTATATAAGTTCTAAAAAGAAACAACAGAGAGAGAGAGAGAGAAAGTGGATGATAGGAATTCATCAAAGAAATAATTCAAAAAAAAATATCCCAGAACTGAATGTCATGAGTTTCCAGATTGGATTTACTGAGTACCCAGAGTATAGATTCACTCCAACACACATCATTATGAAAATTCAGAATACTGGAAACAAAGAGAAAGCCTTAGATTTAGAATCATAGATACTTTGGGCTTTGCAACAGCAGCACCAAAATCTATCAAATACTAATCTAGAACTCTATACCCTGACAAGCAATCAAATGAGAGGCTAGAATAGCAGTACTTCAGACATGTAAGATCTTATGCACTCTTTCTTGGGAAATGACTAGAGAATGTGTTTTATCAAACTGAGAGAGCTAACTCAGGAAAGAGGAAGATGTGAGATTCAAGTAACCCAACAAGAGAAGAGGTGAAAGGACTTTTCCCAGTAGGACGATGAAGACACGTATGAAAATGACAGCCATGCAACAGACTAGATAACAACATATCCAGATGGAAGCAAATCAGAATGTTCTGGAAAATGTTTCTCCAGGATGAAACTACTGCTACCTCTGAATGTATTGAGAGGAGATTTACACAGTGGGCAAGAGTAGATGGACAAAAAAGATAAATGGAAATGGAAAAGTAAACATAGCATATCTCAGAGCCCACCTGTCAATAGCATTTTATTTACATGCAGAAGCAGAGAATCAAATCAGACATTTTGGCTCCAGAGACACCTAAGTGTCATATATTTGAATGCTGATGGGCATTATTTTAGTAGAAAGGTCAAAAAGATGATGTAAGAGAGAGGACTGCAAAGGTAGAGAGTCTATGAGATGAGATCCAGAGCATATGCGGACGGTGGGGTTTTATTGGAAAAACATTTTCTTTGTCGTCCCAAGAGAGAAGAAGAAAATGAGTACAAAGGAAAGCAGGTTTGTAAATGTGATGGGAACGGGAAGGCACAGTGTAACAGGATGTCAAAAGATAAGATTTAGAAAAAAATAATAAGCAAAATCGTGGCAATAGATGAGTTATCCATCAATACGATCTCAAAAAAAAAAAGGAAGTTTAAAATTTAGGACATTTTTCTTAAGTAAAGCACTTCAGTTGCCAAAAAGTTCATCATCAGTTTGGCATTAATATATAACTACTATAAGTAAGACAATAGAAGAGCTATACACAGAAATATTCGATGTTCTTCATGAATTCAAATTTTACAGGGTGAGAAAGAGGACAGTTACACCCTAGTGGGTTCAATTCAGAGATGTACACTCTGCATCAGATTACAGTGAAGCAGCACCTAACATCCCATTCCAAAAGAAGATGGTACTTGAGTTGAATCTTGAAGGAAAAATAAGACTAAGCCAGGAGGACATCATGGGAATGGGTCCAAGCAGAGGGTACAACATGTGCAAAAGTCTCAGAAGCATGAATGCATGGCAGTTTTAGAAATATTAGATTGACTGTAATAAACAATATAGATGACTATGTGACAGGAAGAAGCACGTAGGGTCTGCTCACGAAGGTCTTTCTATGTCACATAGGGTCTTTGAATTTAATCCTGAGCACTGTGAACTTGCAGCCAAGAATTGAGACGATCAACCACCTACATAATCTATAAACCCACCTGTAAAATGGAATATGTGAAACAAGACATTCCTGTCGTCTCTTCGTATCTTCAGTGGTCCACAACCCTATAGCTTGTGCAGTCCTGAAGCTGAATAGAGAGGAAGAAGAGCGGCAATGATCTCACAGGAGACAAGGGAGGATTGCTATGAAGCACGGAGCCTGGGTGAGAATAGGTATGGTGATGCAATTAGCTGGCATGGGGAAAGGGGAGAGAGGACATGTTGGTGGGGGCACGGAGAGCAAGATGAGCTCAATTTTGAACATGTTAAGATTTGACACTCTCTGATCCTAATAGGTGACTTCAGCCCTCAAACTTTCATTAGCACTGGAAGGAAAAGGACTGCCGAATCCTCCTAATTTCCATAGTAGGTGGGCCAAAGAGACACTGATCTCAAAAAAGAAAAACAAATCTACCCCTAAGTATTACTTAATGATTAATTTCAGAATTTCTGCATCCAAACCCACTTAATTACACCCTTTAGTTCCCCTCTAATCATTTTAGGCTTAACACTAATACCACTTTGGTGAGAACTGGGTGATCTATTTGATGTCTTAATATGGCCTATCAATTCCAATTTGGTCTTATAGCCAAATTATAATCACCTGCATCTGAACCTCTCCCCAGCCGTTTTCTCTTTAAAGCAAACTCTTGCTACTACTTGAGGAATAAAAGCTTCCCTCTCCCTGATATGTTGGGAAAGCACTCGGAGACCCAGTATACAGTATCATGCTCAATATCATGAATATAGTGGGTACCCTGTGTCTCTTAAGGATGGTGGTAATACATGTTCAAAGTAACTTCATTATTCCTTTGGAGAGGAAAAGGAAGACACTGACAGGATGTGACTATAATGTGAATGAATAAGTATCATGAATGGTTAGAATGGACATCCACAGCTATTGTGCAGAGAGTTCAACTTTATAAGGGGCCCAAAGAGGAAAAATTAACCAATGACTGTGGTAACTTTTGGTTTTGAATTAGTGTGTGTGTGTGTGTGTGTGTGTGTGTGTGTGTGTGTAGGAAAAATGCACTTGTCTAGGGGAAATTAGATCTTTCAGTAGGAAGTTGTACCGAGAAAGGAAACCATAAACTAGCCTGTATCAGTCAAGGAGATGAGCACACCACAACAGCATACAGGATGGATGAGTCAGGTGAACTGGGCTGTAATTAGATTTCACGGTCAGGTCATCAAATAGGAATCCAATTGCTTTTCAACAAGAAACAACTACACACTTTCCTCCTCAAATGATGACCTACATCAACTACATAGCCTTAGTCTTTCAAGTGTTTCTGATTTTGAAGGACTCTCTTTCCCCTAGTCCAGGCCTCCTTTCCAACTCTCTTGGAACCTTTAGAGACTTGATATTTTTCCAAGCAAAACCAAAGAAAGCAAACCAAAAAAATTCCAGGGTAAGACACTTAAAGATAGACAGAATGAAGAATACCAAATTCAGGACAGCGGTTCATTTCAGCAGAGGCATATGTGTGTTTTGAGGAGGTAGGAGGAAAGGGAGGGGCAAAGTATGTAAGTAACTTCAACTATAACATTCTATTTCTTGAACCGGGTGTTGGTACAATGGTGTTTGTCATGCCAAGGTATTGGAAATATTTCATAATTTTCAAGAAGACATGTCTAAAAGGAAAGAGAGAGGAACAGAACGATCATTTTATCTATGTTCCTACTTCTACCTGTGGAAAGATGAGTCCTTCCTAATTACACTAATTTTAAATTTTTTTTTAATGTTTTATTTATTGTTGACAGAGAGAGAGAGACGGAGCATGAGTGGGGGAGGGTCAGAGAGAGGGAGACACAGAATCCGAAGCAGGCTCCAGGCTCTGAGCCATCAGCCCAGAGCCCGACACTGGGGCTCAAACTCACAGACCGCGAGATCATGACCTGAGCCGAAGTCGGACGCTCAACCGACTGAGCCACCCAGGCGCCCCAAATACTAATTTTATTATAAACTGAAAAACTGTTCACAAGCAAGATGGTGCCTGCTATCATCTGAGAAGTTAATGCTCATAAGTCAAATTCATTTTTCTAGCAAATGTTCAAATCACACACGTATGAAGCTGGGTCAACTTCAGTGATTCCATCCATGGGTGTGACTCTCGTTGCACTGAACCCCTGATGTGCAGCTGCCTTTCCTGTTTGGTTACTCCTGTGACATCATACATGTTTACGTGACACACCACAAAGAGAGGTCATCACCCTTAAATGCTCAGTCAGCTCGTTCAGTTGTGATAGTGTATTGGTGATCCCAGGCTTCCTCGGTCCTCCTTCCTCCTCGACTAGTCCTGCCCCATTTCTCCTCTCTCTTGGCCCCTGTACTTCTTATTTCCTACCCAACCATGATTACAGGAAGAGAAAAGATGAAAGCCATGCGTCATCTTTTTAATAAAAGGTGTGAATGGCTACAAGACAGAAATGAGATGGGAAAGCTTTAATCTAATTGTTAGAATTAGACCCGCAAATTATCTGTGTATTTCACGTTTCCCACTTGGGAATTTGTCCAAAACGGAGGCTGACTAGCATTATACTGAGGCGTGGCAAGCTTGGCGTCGTAATGCCTGAATTGAAATCCCCGCTCTGCTGCCTCCTGGCTACATGATCTTGTGCAAGTTACTTAACCTCCCTGTAAAATTTGGATATTAATAGCGCCTACTTTTTCGAAGTTGAAATAAAGGTTGCATGGAATAATGCACGAACACACGTAGCACAGCATAATCCCTAGTACACAGCAATTGCTCAATAAATGTTGGCGATCATTACGTGCATTGATTTTAATTTTTCTCCCTGCCCTTTTGGCATCAAGGATGGCCTATATCCAGGAAAAACCAGCTTCCAGGCAAAAAAAAAAAGTCCTTTCTGGTAAAAGTGGCCTCCATACCTGGGGGGGGGGGAGTTTTTTCCTGAAAGCCGTGATTTCTTCCACCTACTCCCATCTCCCTATTCTCCTCAGGTTGTTTTAACAGCAGATGCAAGGAATCTGCCTATGGAAGGAGACAGGTTGCTAAGCTGGCTGGTAGCTTGTTTTGTTTTCATTTCTTAATATTCATTGCCACCTTTCAGGCACAGCCAAAAGAGATCAGAGACCCAAATGACAGCATGCATGTTCCCTCCTTCGAGGCCATCCAGTCACTTTTTCCTCGGGAAAGGGACCCCCTTGGGAGAGAAAACGGCTTCACGCCCCCCAGAGATAAATGAGGTCAAGAAGCTCATTGCCAAACAGTGGGGCAAGGGTGTCTCAGCTCCAGCACCCCTGGGTTCAGTCACCTTTTCCAGCAGTCCTGAGGACAGGGACTAGTAGTAAGAGCTGCTAGGAAAAGGCTTGAGAGCAAAAGTGCTTGCGAACAACTAGAAAAGCTACTAACAAAACTGGCCACAGTGGATCTTAACTTGGAGAATTCAGGGGAATACTTGCCCCGCCAGTGAAGGAAGGCAGCTCTAGATAGAAAACCAAGTTTCAAACAGACATAGAAAAGCATACCGCCTGTCTGTGTTTCTTTACAGTCAAATTTTAAAATAGTATCTTTTGCCTACTCCCTCCCGGCCAACTCTCCTCTTCCAGTCTCAGCCCAAAGGAGTCTTCTCCTTCCAGCCCTCCTATTTCTTTTTCTTTTTCTTCCTCCCCCCCCCCTTTTTTTTAAAGGGCTCTTTATTGGCTCTAACCGGGGAAGGGGAGGGCAAGAGATGATTGGCTACGAAGCGGAGGGAAGGGGGGGGGAAGCGTCCCGCCCATTCCCCTCCCACACCCTCCCTCCCGAAACAGCTGGAATGAGAAGTAGGGAGGGAAAGCTGCTGGGATTGGTTGTGAGTCAGTGGCAGGGTGGGGTGGGGTAGCACTGATGAAGCATTTACCTGTCCAGGTAAGTCTGGAGGAGGTCAAAAGAAGAAAACAGTGGAAGGCAGGGGAGGCAGTCTCTGTCTCCGTCTCTGCCCTTTGAAATAAAAGGGTCTTCCTTTCTTCTCTTCAGCCCCTCCTCCAGTGAAGGTGAGTTAATCACTAACCAACTATTGCTTATTCTGCAGCAAGAAGGGGTGCTTCGTGGGAAGTCAGGGCCACAGGATGTGCGGAACCCTGTATAGAGGGAAGCTAGGGGGCTTCCCTCTCTGTTCCTTAACTCTCTGAGCCCACTCTGCAATCACAGTAGGCTGGTAGCTTCTGCAGATGGGACTGTTTTTGTGAGAGACCAGGGCTCGGATGCATTTTTTTTGTTTGTTTGTTTGTTTCCATCTGCCTGTTTAGGTTGCATAAGCATATTTTATAGACGACAAGGAAATAAAATGGGTTTGTTTTGCAGATTTCCATCTCTGACCAACTGAAATTGAGCTGTGATTTTGGAAAGGAATAGTTGGGAGCACAGGGAGTCAAAATGGGGGATCACCCAGGGGAGAAGAGTGCCATGGTTTCTCCGTTGCCTTTATAACAGGAAATTTGCCCATGGTTCTATCAACTCAGTGTCTATAATTCAATAAAGGGTGCTGTGTGTGTGTGTGTGCAATAATGGTAGCATGGTAATGGACCTCTCTGTGGACGTGTGTAAAGGTGTGAGCTGCGTTCGGCTGTGTGTAAGGGGATGTGAGGCTGGGAAAACTCCACCCCGGACTACCAGTTCACCTTTGGAAAACCCATGAATAACCTGGTTGCAAAACAGAGTCTCTTTGGATTCGACTCAATTTTCCGATTTTGCCTGCTGTTAGACACAGAGACTGACAAACACAAAGCTCCTCACCCGCTGTGCCGGGGCCTCACCCACATTAATAATATTTCACAGTAGTACCTCGAGTCGGGCAGGAGTTCTCCGGGGGGGCTCAGGCCAGAGTAGTGTGGCTGAGTCCACAAAGAAGAGCCGGACCCCTACGGTGGTCCTCCTTCAGGTGACAGTCTGTGTGGCAGGCTCACCTGTAGAAGTCAGTTCAGAGTAGCTTTATCCACCTTGGGGAGGGGAGGGGGCTAACGTCCTGGTCCCTAGCTTTGCCTCTTTTCCTCTTGCTGCAGGAAAGCGCAAAGTGGGGAGACCCCAGCACCAGGCTCCCAGGGCCTGGCACATACAAGCCCTGAGCAAATATAGTGGGTTTCCAGTCCTGGCAACTGGCGCTTGGTTTCAGCTTAGCCCACACCGCAGGACCAGCCCCCCAAACTCATTGACCGAGGGCTGCCGCAGATGGTGAACTTGTCAGTGACAAGATAGCCTGTAAGTGTCAGACAGAGATCTTCTGTGCAGAAGATATTTCGACCCACCTTTTCCTGAAACCCATCTGTGAAATAGGAGATTCTAGCATTGACTAAACACACTCGGAAACTTGCCCATGTGCTCACGGAGAAGGACGTACACACAGGGCAGCTTTTAGTCCTTCCTGGTGTTTTCTTAGGATGTTCCTCAGCCCGAGGCATATTTCTGGATAGTCGGCAAAAAGGAGAGATACTTGTTCTGAAAGAAATAGGTAATCTTGGGGTGCCTGGGTGGCTCCATCGGTTAAGCGTCCGACTTCGGCTCAGGTCATGATCTCACAGTCTGTGAGTTCGAGCCCCACATCGAGCTCTGAGCCTGCTTCCAATTCTGTGTCTCCCTCTTTCTCTGCCCCCCCCACTCACACTCTGTCTCTCTCCCTCTCTCAAAAATAAATAAACGTTAAAAAAAATTAAAAAAAAAAAAGAAATAGGAAATCTCTTTGACCAGTGGGGAGAGAGGTTGAGCTCTTGGAGAATACGGAGCTGGGCTCACGGGAGGAGGGTGACAAGGGGGCCTTGGGTCTGTTTAGAAGGTACAGAGAAGCCAAACAGGAATGGGGCTGGAGCCCGGCCCCTGCCCCATGCCAGAACTCCAAATGCTATTTATTTACTCTCCTCCAAGACTTGGCCGGTTTCAGTGGAGCAGTTAATATTTAACACGCTTTTGCCTGAGTGGCCCTGACTATAGGCTGTGCATATGTCCTTCACCCATTTCCTCCTCCTCTCAGATCCCCCAAAGAGGTCAAGGGTCAAAAGATACCAAACTCTCACCCTGAGCGTTTTGCCTGTTTCTCAGGCTTCTTATCAGGTCGAAATACCTCAAGTTTCGATGGCTGCCCTGAAAGAGCCCCCAAGTTTCAAGGTTGTAAAGTTGGTGGATAGAAATGCAGCATCCAGGTCAGGCCAGAGCGCCGAGAGAGGGAGTGGAAGGGGGAGAAGAAGAGAAGACTCTTACAGTCCATGTTCTTTGGATCAGAAAACTAGGTGCGGGGCCGGGATGCAAGCACTCATCCGACTTTGCTTTCAGGCTCAGATTCACCTCTGCGGTGATGACGCAGTGCCCGACGCCACGACCTCCAGGGGCATTTGGTGGCGTTTGTTTACTCTGGAAACATCTGTTGTTGGGGCAAAAAGCTTGCCTGGAAGCACAAAGCTGAACCAGATAATTTAGAGGGTTTCAGGTGTGAAGTAAAAGGAGAAAGGTGATCTTAGGGCTTTTAGTGTTTAGTCAGGGGAAGCCAACGGCCCTTCTTCAGGTACAACGTGGCCCTCTCGCCATCTCCGAGATGCCTTCTGGAGGGACCGAGATCCACAGGTTGCCCTGTATATGCAGTTGTAGGTCATTCGTTACTTCCCTTAGGAGGCACCAGTAGAAAGAGCCCCAGATTTGTCATCTGTCAAAGAAGAAAATACCGCATGTTGCCTAAGTTATCGGGCTATTTGGAAGATCTAATAGGCATATCTGAAAGTGTAAGCTAGACCGTGTTTTTGTTTTGTTTTGTTTTGTTTTGTTTTTTTTAATTTTTTTTTCAACGTTTATTTATTTTTGGGACAGAGAGAGACAGAGCACGAACGGGGGAGGGGCAGAGAGAGAGGGAGACACAGAATCGGAAACAGGCTCCAGGCTCTGAGCCATCAGCCCAGAGCCTGACGCGGGGCTCGAACTCACGGACTGCGAGATCGTGACCTGGCTGAAGTCGGACGCTTAACCGACTGCGCCACCCAGGCGCCCCAGTTTTGTTTTGTTTTTGAAGCAGTGCCATTCATATTGTTTCTCTCCCTCCCAGCTACTGTAGGCTCCCCTTAGTTCCAAAATGAAAGTGTGATGGGTTGCCCTGGGAGGAAGGAGAGGCTAGCAATCCATCATAAAGTCTGAAGAGTACTTGGAAGAACAGGGTGGTAATTGTCTTTGAAAGGCAGAGGCATCATCTGGTCACCCGTTCACAACATTATATTAACTACAGTGATTAATACAGTACTAATATTTATTGCTCCAATGTTGATAAAACTGGAGCCCAAACCTAGACCCTTGGATTTACACCGACTGCTTGGAAGCAATGCCTTTGTCTTATAAAGTGTTGCTTGCCCCATCCCTGTTAGGTGCTCATGAATGTTAGTTTAGCTGAAGGCATTGCCCAAATTCCACTGAGTCGTATATTCTCAGGGAAATAAACTACTTAAGAAAGAGTCTGTAATAATAGAGTAAAAACAACAACAAAAAAAGTGGTCTTCCAACAGCTTAACTCAACAGATGCTAGAACAGATGGCAAGTTTATTCATCCAGCATTTTTCGAGTGCCTTCTGTGTGCCTAAGCTTATGAGAAATGGATCTCTTTTGCTATAATGGCCTCAGCCCTACAGAATGTTAGGGATGAGTTAGCATCCTCTGAATCTAAGCCGTCATGAATGGAATGGATAGCTGAGGAGACTGAACTTCATCCAGGTGACTCCTCATGTTTCTGTCTTTGGGGTTCTGGGTATTGGGAAAGAAACGTCACGAAGAAGACTGAAGAGCTATCTTACCCAATGCTGATTTATCACTGGGCTCCTTTGGTGTGTCTGTCTCCTGTGGTCCTGACCCTATCTCCTGAGAGGCTCTGGACCCTTATGAACTCCATGTGTCTGGCTCATTGGGATTTTTTTCTCTTCTTTCCCCGTTGTCCTGCCCCTCCCTACCTGCCCCATTTGCAGACCTTCCCCCCAAATCGGCCTTGTGCTGGTCAGCTCTACAGCATTGGCGGCTGACTCACCCAGCACAGCCCAAACCTGCCTTGGCAGTGGAAGAAGTTATGGGTAGAGGCCAAAGAGACAACCTCCCTGGAATCCAAACCCCGGGTCCCAAGATCTCCAATTGAACACATTTTTTTCTATGACATTTTACTTAGTAAAGGGGGAGAGGGGTGGGGAGTAGGAAAGGTGATAGAAAATATAAAATGGTGTCACAGGAAAAATATAGATTCTAATCCTAGCTCTCTCCAAACTCCCTATCTGGCCTTGGAACTGGCTTTTAAACTTAATTTTTCCAGAATTTTATTTCAACATAGGAGAGCCCCATCTGGCCTTTCCAGACTTTGCGATTTTCAGAGGGAAAATGGTACCGCCTTCCTTTGCTCTTACTATTGGCACAGTGAATTTGAAACTCTTTTTCCCTACGAGTTGGAGTTGGGAGGAAGCTACGCAGGGCATTTCTCTCGTTTATTTGACAAAGATTAGGGAACCTTGCTGGAAATAAGTGCAGCCTCAGAGTGGGTGGTACACAAGAGGGAAACTGGGTTTGTATCAACCTGTGTGAGTTACGTAGGAGGCTCCCAGACCACGGAGATGATGGTGGCCCTGGTGGCGGGGGCTGTTGATGATATTGGCTATGACAGCAGCTAACAGTTACTGCACAGTGTTTTATGGGAAGTATCTCAGTATATGTCCGTGACAACCCTATGCGGTTGGTGTCGTTGAGGGCCCTGTTCCATCTCCCCCACGTAACCCAAACCCTTCTTTTCTAAACTCTTGTTCCCTTACGTCAGTTTACTTTGATCCTCGAAGGACCTTGTCTTTTTCTTATGACAAGAACAGTAGCAGTTAGTCCTTTATTCGTCGAGCATTTACTTCCAACTAAGCTGTGCAAACTGTTCTCATGTAATCCTTGCATTAAGCCTACCTAATGAGAAAAACCGAGTCAAAGAGTAATTTGCCTCAAGTCACATAACTGTAAATGCAAGCGGGATTTGAATCCAGATCTGACTTCCTCCAGAACCCACGTTATGAACCCCTTCCTATTTATTGCTTGTGGTCCTGGAAATGTAGCCTAAGCTCCCCGACGCAGAGAAAAAAAAGCACCTAAGACAAGTGTGGAGTTCCCTCTCTGGCTAGACTGCTTCTGCACCTGCTGAGCCCGTCCTCCTGCATGTGTGTGAGCCCGCTTCTGCGTCCTTCCACGCAGGCGGGGAGGTGTGGGGAACCGCCGTGCACGGCCCCTTCCAGCTCTCTGCTTGCTTGGTGTCCCTGCCGCCGCGCCCCGGGGGCCTGGGCAGAGCCTGGCCCGGAGAGCCTCCGCTCGGCTCACACGTGGCTTTGATTCTTGTCTTTTCAGGCCGGCTTGGGACATTCTTCACTTCCCTTCACTTCCCCTCTGGGAGCCCCTCTCACCGCCCCTGCACCTTGCTTCAGGCGATGCCCAGGAGCGAGCTGTGGCCAGCGGGGCCTGGCTCGGAACCCGTGACCCGCATCGGCAGCTGCGACAGCATCATGAGCACCGTGTCCACCCGCTCTGGATCTGTACGTACTCTCCGCCCTGCAGCCCGCCCCCCCCCCTGCTTCTGTCTGCACGCCCGCCCCGCCCCGCCCCGCCCTGCCCACCACCCGCCTGGCTGCTCCTTCGCTTTCATCTTCCTTGTCAGAGAGTGAATCACACCGGTTGGTATTTCTGCCTTTGAGTCACCCAGGTTCTCGAGAGAAAGGGTGGAACAGTCCCAAAGCGCAATGAGATGAGACTTGCTCCCAGCTTTCATTCATGGGGGGGCTAAGTTGAGGTGAGAGGGAGGGCCAGTGATCTGAGGTCCTGGTGGAAAGCAGAGGATAGATCACCATAGCACTCACATTCCTGAAGCCTCCAGGGTGCCTTCAATCTTTTACCAAGATCACAGAGGACAGAGTAATTAGGAGCCTGGGTTCTGGAGCCAAGCCGGTCTGAGTTCTCGATCTATAAGCTCTATGGCCTTGGGCAAATTATTGAATTTCTGTAACCTTCAGTCTCCTCCGTTTTAAGGTGGGATATAAGGTAAACACTGAATCCTGGGGGGCGGTGAACGAGATGCATGTGAAACACAAAACACTCAGCACACGCCTCTAAGTAGAAAAGAAATAGCCTTATCCAGGAGCATCGATTCAGAATCGCCCAAAGTCATCGTGTTTAACTGTTTGTGAGTGGCAGGTAACAAATTGTAATTTTTCTGGGGATGAATTTAAGTCAAGGTTGTTGTAAGGCTGGTGCGAAAGAGTAAATCTGCCCTACGTCCAGATGGAAACATTCCCTTGCTGTTGGTGTTCATTGCATACCTAATAACCCTTGAGAATTTATACTTTATTGCTCTATATCCTACAGAGGTACTTGAAAATTTAAGGATGCTGAGGATCTCTACCAAATGTCAAGGACTTTTAATACAGCCAGTGAGTTTTGATATGTGAAAATGGAGTAGAGAAAGCAGCACACACACACACACACACACGTACACACACAATCCAAAGCGTGGGCAGTCCGTATATAATTTCTTGTTGACCTGAGATGGTGGGACCACAGAGACATCTTTCTGTTTCTGTTAGGCTGAGGCCGATACGAGCAGTTACATACTACTGGACACAGAGTGTGGCACGGATTAAAGATCTGCAAGGTGAATCCTCCACAAAGGAGAAATTCAGAGTTGGTTTATCTTTGGCAAAGCTATTTTGGGAAGAAGAGGGCCGTAAAGAAGACTTTGTTCAGGGAACCCCCGGAATCGGCTTCAGGGCTTCCACGGGCTACATTTGTAGCTTCCTTTGACAGGTCGGCCTGCCAGATGGCCCTTTAAGGAGTCAGGGGAACTGGTGGGGTTATTCCAACAACCATCTCCTAGGGTATCTTTAGGGCTGTCTCAGACCTTTCCTGGCCATATGAGTGGGTCTGGAGAATATATAACTCTGAAGTATCTTAAATAATAGGAAGAGGGATGAGATAGATGCCAGGAGGGAACTCAGGCCAAATTTCTTACATTTCCATTTGCCCTTTTGGTTTTCCCTTCAACCTTCAACTTTAGAGAGCAACTATCCTATGGATCTTCCTGGCCTTGCTGACCATGGGCAGCAACCATTTAAAAGGGCCGTAACACTTTTCCCCAAATACCCCTATGTGCTTTTTCATCATGACGGTTATTTACTTTAATATCTACTTGATATTTCACACTAAGTTCCTTTCCCCTCCTCCCATACCCGTCCGGTTTCTCCACCCTACCCGCCTCTAGTTAATATTTGCTTAAGAAATGCACACTTATTTGAATGTTAGCCAGAGCCAAATGTCATCAAGAGAGTAAATACACAAAGGAAAAAAAAATCCTGTATGGAATGCATTTCAAAGTCAAGTGTAAATTATTTGGTAAATTTATCTGTGGCTACTCATAGCACTGTTGCCATTGGCCTGATAGCCAGTGGCTGGCTGCGTTTCCTGTTTGTCCTTATACTGTCCTTGACATACCAGATCAAGTGTGCAAAAGTACTCTGACAAGTTAATACCATTGAAGTTTAAGGTCATTATGTTACCCATGTAATGCGGAGCTAAATCGGAGACACGTAGAGGGATATGCTTATGCCGGTCACACACAGGAACTGGAATCAGAACCCGGGACTGCTTCTGATCTGTTCCCCTAAGCGTCCCACCCAGGACTGGGTGGAAAAGGCAGCTGCCATCTGCCTGCCCAGCACTGGGTGCTGGTGGGCCCACAGCCGCCAGTCTCCTCCCCGTCCGGTGCCCGCGGTTTCTCAGGAGACAGACAACTCCCGCAAACTTGCGGAGTCGCCTCCTGGAAAGGTTTCCAGCCCTTCAGCATTCCTTCCGGACACGGGGTGGTTCTCAGCCCCACCAGTTTCTGCGGAGCTCCCTCTCACAGCTCCCTCTCTCCCTCTCTCTCTGTCCTCCACGCCTCATTCCAGAGTGACGGCAGCTACGACTTCCTGTCCGCAGAAGAGAAGGAGTGTCTGCTCTTCCTGGAGGAGACCATCGGCTCACTGGACACTGAGGCTGACAGCGGACTGTCCACTGACGAGTCTGAACAGGACACAGCTCCCCGCGGCCTCCGAGCCCTGCCCGTCACCCAGCCTGCTCCTCAGGGTAAGAGAGACCATCTGGGGTGGCACCGCTAACAAACCCAGAAAGCCAGGACATTCTTGTGGCTGCTTTGCACCCTGTTTGCCCTCTCCTCTGAAGGTCATTGGCAGAAGGAGCGATAGCACTCCTCTCCACGCCCCTGGCTAGAAATAAGCCATGTCCCGCAGAGGAGAGACTGCGGACAAGCCGGCGTCCTCTGTCTTTCTCTGAAGTCTCAGAGGCCTGGGAGGGAAAAGGGTTTGACTAGCTCCCGTTCTCTCGCAGAAATGCTGAAGAGACATGACCGCCGAGGTTCATGGGAGGGGTTCGGGGAAGGGTGGATGGTTGCTCTGGGGACACGAAGTGAGTCTGGAGAGCTAATCTGGATGTTCCAGAAGGATGAGGCTGCAAGAGATAAGGGGGAAGGGCCCCCTGAACTTCAGTGGGTGGCACCTCGAGGCTCTTGTGAGAGGGGGTGGAAAGCCAGCGGTGTTGAGGCTCAGTAGAAGGGGGACAGGATGGCACATGAGTGTGGCCATGAGGGTGGGGCCATATGTCCCAGAGTGAGGGGGGCACTTTACTCCTGAAGACAGCCCACTGCTATCAGGATTGCAATCACTGATTTATTCGTTTAGCAAATATTTACCGACAGTGTGTTAGAACCTCCATGGAGATAGAGGCGTAACTGGGGACAAAGGCTTCACTGCTCCCTGAGACTGATTCCCTGGTCCGTGGGCCTAATGCACCTGCTGGAAGGAAAGAGCCCATGTCACTCACTCATGTGGGGACGGCTGTGGCCATTCCAGAGCCATTCACGTGTTTATAGAAAGTGAAGGTGGAGGAAGGCAGAAGTCTGGTCGAATCAAGAGCAAATCCGCTGTTCATGGACTCAGTTGCTTGGGAGCCCCGAGATAGCTAGAGGGAATCTCTCCCCCACCCTGGTGCTTCTGTAGAAGCTTAGAAGGAGCCCGAGTCAAGGACCTGGAGTTATGTGAAGCTGCTCTTTCCCCAACCATCGTGAAAAAGTAATCCTAGGTTGAAGGGAACCTGCTCAGATCGATCTGTCAGTGTGAATGATAGCCATGCAACAGGGCGGCTCCTTGAAGAGCAACGAATCAACCCAAAACAAAACCCACTGCTAAGTGGAGACCAGAGTTCGGGAGGTATTAGCTTTGCCCCGGGCAGCAGGGTTCTCACCTCTGTCCACTCTTCTTTGCCCGTTCTCCTGGGCCCTCACAGGATATCCAGGGGAGAAGATCGTCCCACAAGGACCGGAGCCAAGGACAGGGACTCAGTCCAGCTCACCCCATCTGCCTGAACCCGAAGGCCTGGGCCTCAGGTCTGGCTCCCATAGCCTCCCCAGAAATATCCACATCGGCAGGAAGCGGAACCCCGGGGAAAGCACCACTCAGACGAATAGCCACATCCCGGGGGAACCTGCGGGGCTTGTCCCAGAGCCCAAGAGAGAGCAGGCCGGCCAAAGCGGTGAGCCCAGCCAGGCTCCGGCCGGCCCCCCGACGCCTGCCCTTGGGTTGGACACAGTACCCATCCCCCCACCAGAGGCCTTTCAGGACAGCCAGCCAGAGCAGCGTGGGGAAGGCGGCCTGGGCGTCCCCAGGCCAGGGCTGCAGAGCCATACGGCCCGGCTCCATTCGTCACTCAGCCCCCAGGAGAGGAAGGAGACTCCTTCAGCAGCCATGTCCCAAAAAGCCAGTGAGAAGGGCTCAACAGGGGGACCGGGGCAGCCTCAGCCTCCTCCCGCCACGTCATCGCAGAGCGCGAGAGCCAGAGATGCTCCCATCCCGTCAGGGGGGGACCCCAGTGCCCGGCCAGCGCCCTTCACAGCTCCCAAGCCCCGGAAGCTGCCGCCCAATATCGTTCTCAAGAGCAGCCGAAGCAGTTTGCACAGTGAGCCCCACCACTGGTTGTCTCGCCACTCCGAGGCCACCGCGGGAGACTCCGGCCTGGCCTCGTCCTCGCTGCAGGAGCAGAAGAAAGCGCGCCGGGAGGCCCTGGAGAAGCTGGGGCTCCCCCAGGACCAGGATGAACCTGGCCCCCACTTAAGTAAACGCACCAGCTCCACCCGATTCAAGGAGACCCCTGCCCAGGCCTCTTTCCAGGCTCCGGCTCCGGCCCCGGCCCCGGCTCAGCCGACGCGGCCTGCTCAGGGCACAGCCGCTGCGCCTGCCGGAGGGAAGGCTCCGGCTCCCGCTCCCACTCGGGGACCTTCTCCAGCGAAGCCTCCGGCTCCGACTCCAGCTCAGGGTTCTTCTCCGGACAAGGGGTTGATTCCTGCCCAGGAGCCCACTGCAAGCAAGGTTCCAGCTGCCAAATCCATGCCGATTCCTATCCCCAAAGCCCCCGGGGCAGGTGGTCCTCTGGCTCAGGCAAAGGCGGACTCGGGGCTGACTCTCCGGGAGAGCAACGTCCCTGGCCTGAGACAGATGAGCTTCAAGTCCAACACTCTGGAGCGTTCGGGTGTGGGGCTGAGCAGCTACCTCTCGGCCGAGAAAGACCCCAGTCCCCAAACCAGCACCTCTCTGGGTAAGGGCTCCTTCTTGGACAAGATGTCTCCCAGCGTCCTGCGTAACTCAAGGCCCCGGCCTGCCTCCCTGGGCACGGGGAAGGACTTCGCCGGGATCCAGGTGGGCAAGTTGGCTGACCTGGAGCAGGAGCAGAGCACCAAGCGCCTGTCCTTCCAAGGACAGAGCCGCGACAAGCTGCCTCGACCCCCCTGTGTCAGTGTCAAGATCTCCCCGAAAGGAGTCCCGGATGAGCACCGAAGGGAGGCCCTGAGGAAGCTGGGACTGTTGAAGGAGTAGTCACTGGCCACCAGCATGGCCCCGCCATCCCCGTCTCACCCTCTGCCATACAGGAGGCTCAGGTCCTCTCCCACCCAACAGCCCGGGGCTCGGACAAAGTGGGCTTCTCTCCAGCGCGCACCTCTCTCTGAGGCGAAGGGGTGGAAGAGACTGGATTCCAGTGGACGCGCGTGTTTATATTCAGAGCGGTTGTGTCACTGAGTGCCTGCCCAAATCATCCTGAAGATGATTTCCACAAGACGGTGTGTGTGTGTGTGTGTGTGTGTGTGTGTCCATGTACTATAGGCTGTATATATCATTGAAGCTATTTATATGACACAAGGAGTCATTGCTCAGAGTTCTGCTTGTGTTGGAGATTTTCTTCCACTGGGTAGGGTTCAGCCCAGCCAGAACTAAGGGGAGAAGGGGGGGGGCTGAGTCTGAGGAATAAAAGGTCAGCTAAGACAATGGATGTGCTGGGGACATTAGGCAAATGCAGTGTCATGTGAAATGTGGGTCTCCCAGAATCCCTGCATGGAAGGGGACTGGCTCGTCCCTTGGTTCTGGACTTTTGGACATCCCGGTCCCAAGGTTAGGGCGCGTCCCTGTAGCTAAATCTGTCCATTGACTGAGAACAGAAGTGCTCTGGTTGGCCTGCGAAGGCAAGATGGGTGACCGCACAGCACACGGCCACTGGGAAGGACCCCTGTCCACAGGCTTGATGCATTTATAATAATAAACCATGCGGTGGCCCCTGCCGGGGACATTCCTATTCTTC
The DNA here is from genome assembly GCF_022079265.1 of Lynx rufus. Taxonomy (NCBI): domain Eukaryota; kingdom Metazoa; phylum Chordata; class Mammalia; order Carnivora; family Felidae; genus Lynx; species Lynx rufus. The sequence goes on along the minus strand of NW_025814829.1, from coordinate 28,166,844 downwards.
CGCTCCCACTCTCAGCCTGCATGTGACTGACCCCAGGGCCGGGCCAACAGTGAGATGGGAGTCTGAGCCCAGAGACTTTATAAATACCAAAGAACTGTTTGAGGCCTTACCTATGCTACTGCGCATAGATTTTTTTCAGTTTCTATGGGAAGGCAACACCATACATTCTCTGCTAGTTACTCACAGAATATCAGAGCTGGGAGGAATCTTAGAGACAAGACTCTTGTGACCCACGCTGTTGGGGAAGGGAAGGGAGTCATCTGCGGTCACTCTGCCATTCAGCGACAGAGCCGGGACCCTGGCTCCTCATTCCATGCTGCACGCTGCCTCCCTGAAGCAGTGCTTCTGTACGTCTACACAGCACCCTGTGGATCAGGAGTCACCATCAAAGGCTCAACCCCAAAGCCTAGAGAGATTAAATGTTGTTCAAGACCATATTGAGTGTTGTTTTTTCTACTGTGTCTTCGGAAAGCAGCAATATAGTAACTCATTTATTAATCCAAATTCCCTGACCGCTTTGTACAGCTTGAGAAAATGCCAAAAGGAGGTACTATGAGTAGGCGTCGTAGGCTTGTGGATACAGGCTTGGAAATTAGACACAGCTAGACATGACCCCTGCTTCCCCTAAGGAAATAAATATTATTCGTGGCTGTGGTTGGAGTCTAGGATCCCCAGATGTGAGGAGCAGATAAAGGGAACTGTTGTTGGAAAGGTGCCCTTGAGGTCTGCTGAGAATTTCTGGACTGTGTCCTTAGGGACCCAGCACTGTCAAAGCATGGTATTTCTAAAAATGATGAAAAGATTAAGGTAAGGACAACAAATGGCTCCACCCTGTCATGGTATGTGGGACGTGGGTGTGACAGTTTCTGTATATACTCTCATGCACACACCCAAAACCTTGGTGCCTTCCTGGCCCTGGTAAAGACCTGGTCTGTTGGAGCTGATAGGGACTCCCACAACTGGCCAAGCCATACGTTATTACAGACTCTTCTGAAGAGAGAGGGCCCTTCCTGGAGGACTGGTTTGACATGCTATATTTGGTTGAGCTGCCTCATACGTGTATTTCAAGACAACCTGGGAATGACCACTTAATTTTTTTCAATTTTCCTAATTAATAGGGACACTTGGTGCTACCTATAAAGTAAGACTTGGTAGGAAACTGAGGCCTTCGTATCAACACAAGGATGATCAACACAGGTGGGTCAGGAGTACCTCCTCTTACATCCTCACCCCTGGTAGAGGCGATGTCTCTCGAACAAAACATGGTTACACACAGCTTGCCTTCCCTCCCTGAACCCTTATCTAGTGACATGCCCATTTTCCCCGCAACTCCCTCCTGGCTTCCCTGTATCCTCGCCCTTCCAAGGGCACGTCTTGCTCTTAGGACGGTCTTTGGGATCCAAGTATTAGGATAAAAAACCCAAACCCATCTGTCCTCATTTTGAAGAGGGGCAAAGGAACCCATCTGGGGACATCTGCCATCCTGAAATTGGCCCTTGAGCCACCTGAGGAATTTTATCTACCCTCTGACGTCCATATAGGATTGGTCTTCATCGAGCTTGAGCTGGAGGAAAGAGTGGGGTCACTGCTGTTGTTATCCCTCTATCCCTTTTTTTTTTATTATTTAAAAAAAAATTTTTTTTAACGTTTATTTATTTTTGGGAGAGAGAGAGACAGAGCATGAACGGGGGAGGGGCAGAGAGAGAGGGAGACACAGAATCCAAAGCAGGCTCCAGGCTCTGAGCCATCAGCCCAGAGCCCGACGCAGGGCTCGAACTCACGGACCGCGAGGTCGTGACCTGAGCTGAAGTCGGACGCTCAACCGACTGAGCCACCCAGGCGCCCCCCTCTATCCCTTTTTGAAAGATGTCGGATGGGCGTTTGTAAAGGCCACTCGTTTGATTTTAAAAACCCATGTGACAGTTCTCCTTCCGCTTGGCCCCGTAACTCTGCCGTACCCTGCCGCGATCTTACTGCTACTAGGAATGAGCTATCTGCCAAATACAGGAGCTGGCTTCGCCTCCGCCTGGCACAGTGGGACAGGTGCCTTAAGTGTGTCGACAGCTGCTCCTCTGAATCACCACTCACGTGCGTCCCTGGGCGCCCTGTACTCCGACCCGATGTGGAAGGGCTGTGTGCTACCCGGGATGGGCCCAGTCGCCTCGTAGGTGCTTCCCTCCATAGTGGGAAGTATGGTCTGGAAGAGGCCACCCCGCACCCTGACGTTGCACAGGTGTGCAAAAGTGGGTGTTAATTCCACGGAAGAAAGAGCAGATGAACGAGTGGCGAGCAGGCCCTACTCGATGTCATGAGTTAAAGCTGGAGGTGGGATTTAAGAGTCTGCAATATGTGTGTGTGAGCACAATATGAGTGTGAAAGCACTCCATTCCTTGACCCATGATCATATGTGTAGGGAGAGGGGGATCATCCTGTCAGAGCATGAAGCTCATAGACTAGAGGAGGTGGCGACCAGGGGACGGGCAGGAGAAATCATGTCTATCTCAGAATCTGAGGAGGAATGGGGCCACAATGTGCCCATGCTCTTTTCTTCATGTGAGTGACTATAGAGCGTATATAGGTCAGGCTCAATTGGACAGCCATCGCTTACCAATCAGGGAACCCTGGGCTGTTCCTATCTGTAAAGTGGGGATAATAATACCATCCTTTCAACATTGCTGAGATGAACAAGTGATATGAAATATGTAAAACTCCGTGCTTAACATAGTGTAGCTACTCGACAAATGATAGTATGGTCTTCGGCATCTTATTTCTTCCTTCTCAAAGGGAGCAAATGGAGGCAGGGATGGAAGCCAAGAGCTCACCCAACTCAGCTCCGAGAGGAAATGGGAGCGATCTTGCTGCAAGTAAAAGTCCAAAGTACCGACTAGGCTTTGGCACACCCTCCAGGTGATTCAACTTCACCCACGCCAGGTTTCCTGGAATTGGAAAAGAAAGGGATCGGCATGAATATGGGGTTTGTGTCTCAGGGAAGCCAGCTTCTCTATCTCCAAACCCGGCTTCCAATTTGTCACCAATGTCTTGTCGCCCATGGTCATATAGTTGACTTCTTTTTGCTCCCTCCAACTTCCTTTTGCTGTGTGGTTCAGTGACCTATATGCTGTTCTATAGTTATTCATTTTTAAAATGGAGAAAAAGAATAAACCTATATAACAGAGGGGAATGATGGCTCAAATCTATTTGAGGTGGCTCAAATAGAGACTAGAAAATGTCTCAAGCATTTTCTAAATAAGGTAGGCATCTTTCAGAAATGAATCAGGCGTAAGTTGGCAGGAAACAAGAAGGTATATTGGATGACTCCTCAAGTCCCTTCTAATATAAGGGCCCAGTGAATTGCAGGAGTCATTGCCATCATCATCCTCATCACCACCACCATCATCATCATTGTCATCAGTGACCCTTGGCAGACAAGGGAGGTAAAAACAGGTGATGTTCTAGTTCCATTCCCTCTTGCTCATTGCCTATCTAGATCATTGTCCTTATTCAGCACTTGCCACGTATCCAGGGTTCAAAATAATTCAAAGCAGAATGGTATCCTGGCAAAGCCAGATGAGCTATAGTGAGTCACCGCATCTCACTCATAAAATGGGGAACTTGGACGGAACTACCTCTTAGATCCATGCCAGCTCTGAAACATATGTTAAAATGAGTCCAAGCAACTTAATTAGGAAGATAAACACCATGCCAAAAATGATCACAATATGGTCTAAGATAAAATATACCTCATAGAACCTAAGACCTGGAAGGAACGTTTTAGATGATCTAATCCAACCTCCCACTCAAAAAGGAATTATGTCTGTAAGTTGATATATAGTCAGAAAGATGGATGGATGGATGGGTGGATGGATGGATAGCTGGATGGACAGACGGGTGATGGACAGATGGATGGATGGATGCGTGGATGGAAGAATAGGTGGATGGGTAGATGGGAGAAGGGAGGGGAGAGAAACATATCGTGGACAAGAGTGCAAGCTTAGGAGTCAGGCTGCCAGGCACCCTGCACCTGTTTCCTTTTCGGTTTATTTTTGATTCCTTTAACTTCCTTTGTTGTGTGGTTCAGGGAACCAGGGAACGCTGGTTCAGGGAACGCCATCCTACAGTTACTTAGTTTGAACATGAAGTGTAAAAAAAAAAAAAAAATTATATAATAAGAATGAACCTTGTAGAAGCAGTAATAATCCTTACCTTTTACAATAATTTTGAGAAATGATGCTCATTGAAAATAGAATCAAATGAGATAATACATATGAAACACACTTACCACATTGCTCAAAAAATGGAATCTATTAATATTATTATCATATACATATGTAATTCAGACTCCAGTGGGTGCCCTTGAGGATTGGACTGATATCAGCCTACACTTAAATTCCTCAGCCCGGAACAGTCAAAAGCCCTCCTCCAGTTTCCAGAACCTCCTGCAGACAACCTGCTCATGTACCATCCTGTGTGCTCTCCATCTGGGGGTGTGGCTCCGGGGCCTCCCTGCGCTGCCCGCCCTCCTACGCCATGCACTGTGGCCTCGTTTCACCCTCACTGTCCCCACTCCCAGCAAATTAATCAGACCCAAGCCCGACCAGCCTCAAAGCCCAGGCTTTTAATCGATTCTCATAGGAAACCAAGTTACTTGAAGCATTTTTGTTGTTCTCTGACTTTTTAACCAAAGATTGGGGTAGGAGATATCAAGGGACCTGACACAAGGCACACGTCCGTTGTCACCTCCCATGTCACCCTTTCGATCCTCTTGTTCCCTCCTGGTGTGGGTGCTGTACGTAGGTCAACCAGGAAGCTCTCCCCGCCACACCCACGCTCAGAGCCCCTCATGATCTGAGCATCTGCCCCAAGACACTGTTCAAAAATTTTCTTATCCATGAATAGGGTTGTCTCCTTGAAATGAGCTCTGGAATGTTCTCTACCTCCTTACCTTCAGGCCTGAAAACGGAGAGGAAGAAAACACAAGATGACTTTTGGCATCTACACCTCCAACTGACCTGACCCCCGCTACACTCTCCCTAAGGAATCCCAGGGGCCTCCTTTCCATCGCTCCCTGATGTGCCCATCTGCTTGAGAGGGTTGATTCCCTCCACCCCCACCCCCCGCCGTGACTCCCCCAACCCCCATGCCTCAGGCAGGGGCTCTGTAATAGCCAGGGTCCACGTAGGTCTTGTGAGCGGTGGGGATATGGTTTGGTTGAAGTTACTTCAAATACAGGATCATTAGCATTTTAGGGTGACTTGAAATCAGGCACAATTGCAGCCCGAATCTTCTGCCGTCCCACCTCCACCTAGAGGGGCAGGCACTGCCCTGTGCCTCTGACCTCACCCGCTGGGAAGGCACAGTCCTGAGCGACCAGCCTCCTGCAAGAAGAGAGTTGAGTGACTCCCAAGGTTTTCTTTTTGGGGTTGTTCTTCTGCACGGGACCGGCACATCTTCCTGTAATATTTTGGTTTGCGATAGGAAGTACACACTGGGTCTTCGTTTCTGTGCCCGTTTCTGGCACTGGGCTCTTAACACCCTTGGGGTTTCCTGTGAAGAGGGAGAGAGGGATATCATCTGTTATATTAATGAGTGACTTTTGGAAAGCCCCTAGATCCGCTAAGGTGAGGGCTGGTTCCCAGAGGAACCGATCCAGAGATTAGAGGCTGGAACTGTCAATCCTACCTGCACCCCATCCCCCACCTCTGGGGAGGGGAACCGGGCTGGAGAAGAAATTCAATTGCCACTGGCCCATGATTTAATCAATCAGACCTATGTTAACGAAACTGCCTTAAAAGGCCGAAGGACACGGTTTGGAAAACATCCATGTTGGTGAACCAGAGCGCATCCACGGCAGGATAAAAACTTCTTTGTTTGGGACCTTGCCCTGCGTATCTCTCCACCTGGTCGTTGATTCGTATCCTTCAACATCTTCTGTAACAAACTGGTAATCTAGGGGGTAAACGGGCTTCCTGAGTTCTATGAGCCGCTCTAGCCAATTAATCGGACCCAATGAGGGGTCGCGGAAGCCTCTGACCTACAGCCAGCTGGTCAGAAGCACAGATCACAAGCTGGACTCCACACTGGTGTCCGAAGCGGGGAGCGGTCTTGTGCGACGGGGCCCCCGGCCTGTGGATCTGCTGATGTCTCTGGGTAAGCGGTGCCAGAGTGGAGTTGAACTGTAGGACACCTAGCTGGGGTTGTGGCCTTGTTTGGTGGTGTAAGGAACCCTCCGCCGCCCCCCCTCACCGGAACTGGGTGCAGATCATGCTCCCTGCGCCACCGCACTCTTACTTCCTGACCTACGTGTCCGGAAAACCGGGGCAGAATTCACGCGGCTTGAGACATTTCTCTTCACAGCTCCCCTCTGTGTTTTATGTCTCAACTGCCAACTCTGTTTCCGCTTCAGACTCAACATGTCCAGACCCGGACCCAGGAGGGGGGACCTTCTGCCCAAATCTGATCCTTTTACAGTGTTGTAGGTCTCAGCCAGTGACACTAGCATCCGTCCGATCAGTAAAGCCGGAAACCAATGAATCGGCTCTGACCGGGCCCCTCTCCCTGGCCCTGAGTAATCAGTTACCGAATCACCACGTCACCTCCAAACATTCAAACCTGTCCTCCTCCTTTCCCTCTAACACCACCGCTGCCCCAGTGCCCCATCTGCTCTCTTTTGGTGGCAGGTCTCTAACTGTTCCCTTTACATCCACTCAAGCCCCCCTCCCGCACCCGTTCCAGCAGCAGCCAAAATTATCTTTTCATCTGTAGGACGCTGCTTCTCATGTAAAAAAGAAAAGGACCTAAGAAAATGCACGCGTACCTGCATTTGTACAGCAACGGGGGAACCCCAAGCTAATGGGACTGATTAGCTACAGAGGGTAGGTGGGAAGGCTGTAGAAAGGGGAGACAGGGAGAGGGTGGGAAGGATGGCAAGAACTGTCCTTGGCTGAGTATACTTTTTGCATAGTTCCGATTTTAGAACTGTGGTCATGTTTCACATATCCAGGAAATAAATATGTAAATAATAAAGAAATAAGCGGGATGTGTGTGTTTGGAGGAGGGTGGAAGGATCCCAGGTGAAATACACACAGTAACAAACTTAATTACGTTAAAAATGAAGGTCATACCACACGAAAGGGAGTGGGGAAGAAAAGAACGAGTCTAGCTTTGAAAAAAAAATCTACTTTCACTATGTGATTGCTGCATGAACGGGAGGTACCTGCTGACACGTCCAGCTTGAGGATAACAGCAGGTGTGCTTATTTATGTATTTATTTATGTGTTTGTTTATTTCTTCATTTATTTCTATTCTGGAGAGCGCCACAGGGGGAGGGGGCAGAGGGAGAGAGAGAGAATCTCAAGCAGGTCCTATGCCCAGCACCGAGCCTGACTTGGGACTCAATCCTCAAACCCACGACCCTGGGGTCATGACCTGAGCCGAAATCAAGTCAGACGCTCCAGCAACTGAGCCACCGAGGCACCCTGAGAAATGGTTTCTTAAGGGGACTCAGGGACAGAAGCGTGTCTTGAGTGGCTATAAGACCCAAGACACGTACGTCTGCAACCTCAGCTCTGTAAGATGTACTTCTATAACTCTAGAGACTGGGGACTACGTGCCAGTAACCCACCAGGTAGGAAATATCGTGTCTTTGGAGCAGTTAAAGGATATTATGCCCCAAGGGTGTACTTATGGGTGTGATTAGACAAAAAGGAAAGAATGTGGATGTGGGGGCTGTACTCAAAGCTTCAGGTCACAAAGCAGTCGTCGTGACACGTTCGTCCAAGATGGTGTTAGTCCGGTTCACACAATGATGTCAAAGGCTAAAGACAGATTCTAGCTGATGGCGATGTACTTCCCATTTATGGGCTAGCATTCTGCGTTTATGTGTATTACAGGATCGAGCAAACAAGTAACTTTATTATGGAGGAAAGCACTAGGTTTCTTGCCGTTGGAGAAGAGAGTTACAAATGAGAAAATGAGAAAGACCAGAAAAAGCCCTGTGATTTTAGATTACAATTGGAGTTATCAGTATGAACTCATGATTTTTAATATATATATACAGACAGGTAAGTATAGATAAAGATACATATATACATATATTTCCTAGTTCTATTCATCAAAAGGGCCTAGGAGTAATAACACCCCAGTCGCAACGAACATATCTAGCACCCACATCAGGCTTCTTAATATAATTTTACAAAATAGGGTCCAGTAGTCCTTCAAAATTTCAGGCTGAGAACAGAGAAAGAACAAGATGGGCCCCAGACATCTTGTGATGCCCAAAGCAAGAAAGTCTTGGGGCGCCTGGGTGGCACAGTCAGTTAGGTGTCTGACTTCAGCTCAAGTCACGATCTCACGGTTCGTGAGTTCAAGCCCCGCGTCGGGCTCTGGGCCGACAGCTCAGAGCCTGGAGCCTGCGTCAGATTCTGTGTCTCCCTCTCTCTCTCTGCCCCTCCCCTGCTCACGCTCTGGCTGTCTGTCTGTCTGTCTCTCTCAAAACTAAATAAACATTAATAGAATTTTTTAAAATAATAACAAATTTTAAAAACACAAGGAAGTCTCAAAGAACGGTGGAAGCATGTCAAAAGGACAGAACAGCCAACGTAAAGGGTCTCTCTCTAGCCAAAAATGCTATGTTGAGCAACACAATAAATAACAGTCATGGACTGTAACCCACAGAATAACATAAATGTATATGATCCCATAGTGATGTAAAGAAATAACTGAGTAAATAATTAAATGGGGGTTAAGAAATGAGTCTGGTACAGTAGCATCCCAATAAATAAATGCTAAAGGAATGATGGAAACAAACATCACAACTTGGCAACCACCACAGTAATAATTGTTACAGGTGAAAATCATTAATATATGCTAAAATTAGTGGAAGAAAGCATGATGGGAAGTAGGATTTTTGCATAGTCTCAAGGTATCCACCTGTAAGATACATACTGGTCGAAACAGGAAGAGCAGTGACTTTGCGATGAAAACACGTGGCAGATACAAGTTTAAAAAAGTTAACCAAGTTAACATCACGGGTTGTGATGCGTAGTTGATAGCCAGTGCCTCCTATTATACTGCACTAAAAAGGACACAATGTCACAGTGTTCTTGCCAGCAACGCACAATCTGAACTTAAACATGAGAAAACATCAAATACCAATTGAGAGACATTCCGCAGAAATAATCGGCCAGGATTCTTGAAAGGCACCAGGATATTTAAAGACAAAGGCACGACCACACATTGAAGGGAAAAGAGACACGACAAATAAATGCCGTGCAAATTCTGGGTTGGATCTTGCATTGGAAAAGGACATCTTGATTTGGTTTAAAAAAATATTTTTTTAAGGCTTATTCATTAAAAAGAAATGTTTTAATGTTTATTTTTGAGAGACAGGGACAGAGCATGAGTGGCAGAGGGGGAGAGAGAGAGGGAGACACAGAATCCAAAGCAGGCTCCGAGCTCTGGAGCTGTCAGCCCAGAGCCCGACGTGGGGCTCGAACCCATGAACTGTGAGATCATGACCTGAACCGAACTCGGATGCTTAACCGACTGAGCCACCCAAGTGCCCCAATGTTTATTCATTTTTGAGAGAGAGAGACAGACAGAGCACGAGCAGAGGAGGGGCAGAGAGAGAGGGAGACACAGAACTCATAGTGGGCTCCAGGCTCTGAGCTGTCAGCACAGAGCCCAACGTGGGGCTCAAACTCACAAACTGCAAGATCGTGACCTGAGCTCGAGTCGGTCGCTTAACCGACTGAGCCACACAGGAGTCCCTTGATTTGCTTTTAATAAGTGGACTTCTGTAAGATGCTAACATTTGGGGAGGCTGGGTGGAGAGTATGTGGGAACTCTGAACTCTTTTTGGAATTTTTTTTTTTTTAATTTTTTTTTCAACGTTTATTTATTTTTGGGACAGAGAGAGACAGAGTATGAACGGGGGAGGGGCAGAGAGAGAGGGAGACACAGAATCGGAAACAGGCTCCAGGCTCTGAGCCATCAGCCCAGAGCCTGACGCGGGGCTCGAACCCACGGGCCGCGAGATCGTGACCTGGCTGAAGTCGGACGCTTAACCGACTGCGCCACCCAGGCGCCCCTGGAATTTTTTTTTAAGTTTATTTTGAGAGAGAGAGAGAGCATGCATGAGTGAGGGAGAGCAGAGGGAAAGAGAGACAGAATCCCAAGCAGGCTCCACACCATCATTGTGGAGCCCGACTTGGGGTCTGAACCCACAAACCTTGAGATCATGACCTGAGCTGAGATCAAGAGTCAGAGGCTTAACTGAATGCGCCACCCAGGCACCCCCTGGAACTTTTTTAAAGTTTAAAATTAGTAAGTTTAAAGAAAGACGTCTTTTTATGTTTATTTTTGAGAGAGACAGAGGAAGAGCGTGAGTGGGGGAGGTGCAGAGAGAGAGAGAGAGAGAGAGGGAGACAGAGGATCTGAAGTGGGCTCTGTGCTGACAGGAGGGAGCCCGATATGGGGCTCGAACTCACAAACCGTGAGATCATGACCTCAACTGAAGTTGGACACTTAACCAACTGAACTACCCAGGGGCCCCTGAGGTGCACCTTTTCACTGTCTCTGGATATGCCCTGTTCATATTGCAACTTGCATGGTGGGCGGTAACCAGATACTCCAGTGGTCTTTTGGGTAGTCAGGCTTGACAAGCAAAGGTGTGGACATCGTCTCCACCCGGGGCCTGGGACTATACAGAGGAACCTCCTAACCAGAGGTGGAGAACCTCATCCTAAATTCCCAGGAACATACTCATGTCCCTGAAAGGCAGCAGAGCACAGGGTAAAAGGGTAGACTCTGGAGTCAGACCTTGGGGCTCATCTTGAGAGTTATAACGATAGGCAACATTTACTGAAGTTAAATATGTACAGGACACGGAGGTAGGCACTTTACCCACACTATCCTGTTTAATCCTTCCCCCTAGTAGAGGGGAAACGGAGGCAGAAACAGATTAAGAGAGCTGCCCTAAGTCACTCAAGTCGCGTCTGGTCTTGAACTCTGTTGTGCACACTTCCTAAAAGTGTCCTTCCTCCAATATCCTCTCAAGGAGGTGAACATGGTCCAACTTCAGGAGACGTTCCAGTCGGAAAGATCTCTTAAGAGTCCACTCCTGTGGCCTCTCTGCTCTGCTTGCCTGTCACGTCAGGATAGGATGATGCACATTCAACAGCATCTGGAGGCATCGTCTCTACTGTTGAACTTAACCGGTGAGTGACTACGTGGCAGGAATTTGGGCCCAGGAAGATTGGGCACAGGGGCAAGGAAGGGCCTTCTGGGTGGGCACCTGAGCTGCGTGGCAGGCAGACAGCCCGCCCCCTTCTCTGGGGTTCATCTCAAAAAAGTGACTGTCAGCTATTGGAGGCTGGGGCTGGTTTTGGCTTCCTGCTCACCCATCACCCATGCTAGTGATCTGTCTCCTGAACCCCCCGTGAGCTGTCTCCCCCTCTTCATGCCCCTTCTCAGGCTCCTGGCAGCATAGGTTACCGTGATCAAGGCTTCCTCGTTCCATAGGTGCTCAAACCTTTGATTTCTTCTCCTTCAGTCTTGGAAGAGAGGAAGCAGGGAAAGTCCTCAGGATATGGAGCAGCGAGACCCGATTGTGCCATCGCGTGACGGCCATGTGCCCTTGAGCAAGTCATGTCACATCTCTGCTACGTTCTGGATGCACAGAGTTATTTTGAGACATACATGAGATGCATATTTGGGGAAGCACAAGGACTGTGTCGATGTCGGTTTCTCTTCTTACTTCCTCCACGCTGGGACGGAGACCCAGAGCGGTTCTGCACGGGTCGTCCTGCACAAGGAAAGGAGACAGAGCTCTGTGGCTTTGCTGCCCGGCAGCATTCGGACTACAGCTCTCCCCCAGGCACCGGGCATCCCGGGGGGACCCCACCAAGGCTGATGAACTCCTCCTCTCCCTTCCACTTCAACTAACATTTATTGAGCCCCTGTTATGAGTCAGACATTCTCACCTCCAACATCTAACTTATTCTCATGACAGCCCCACACATTTATATACAACCTCCCATTAAGGAAACTGAGGCTCAGACAGGTGACTTACCTTGCCCAGGTTCATAAGTTGGTAATTAGTTGAATTCGCATCTGCCTGTCAGCAAGGCTAGTGCTGTTTCTGCCACTACAAAGCTACCATAAACGAATAACTTCATTTGAACACCAGACAGCCCTGTGATCTTGGCAAAGGTAGAATTATCACTCTCGCTTTACGTAGGAAGAAAATGAGTTTGCGAGAGCTCGTGAGGTTAGGAGGCATAGACCTGGGGATAGAATCAAGGTCTCTGGTTTCAGTTCGTCCATTCATTCATTCATTCATTGTACAATTTCCTGAGTTCCAACCCTCTACCCAATACTGGGAAGACAAATCCAGTTTAGAAAGGAGCTCACGTTCTAGCTGGAGGGAAAGGCAATCAAATGTGATTGTAATCTCTCTGCTTTTCCTGTGGGAATGTTCTTTGAAATAGTCCTGGGTTCTCCTTTCTCACCCCACGCTCACACCTCCACCCCTTCAAAGACGCGTCCGTGTCCACCATGCCCCCACGATTGCACTTGCGAATGTCAGCAGTGGTGTCCGTGTTGGCAGATCTAATGGTCCCCCTTGATTTCATCTTATTCTGTCTCTGAGCAATCCTTCTCATGGACAACTCCCTTCTTTTTGAAACCCTTTCTCCTCTTGTTTTCCGGGTGCTACCTGCTTCTCCTATGTCTTCGCCACCTCATCCTCGTGGGTCGCAGGGCTTTATGCAGGAATATGTCTGCATGTTCTTTAAACACATGGAGTTTGACCCAGCTCTGGACTTTGCCTTGGCTGTTCCTTCTGCTAGAATTCTTTTCGCCTCATCTTTACATGGCTGGTTCCTTATCTTTCAAGTCTCTGATTAAATTTTAGATCTTCAGAGAAGGCTTTACCGATACTCCATCTAAAGATGACCCTCGATCTTTTCCTTTAGAGTTCCACCCTTTAGTTCTCTGCATTGGACTCACCACTATCTCCTATTTTGCTTACTTATTTTATTTGCCATCTCTTTCCCTCAACCAAAAATAAGCTCTTTGAAAACAAGGGCTTTGCCCATCTTGTAGAAGAATGCTTGGCCCATAGTGAGCATTTGACAAATGTTTGTTTAATAAACATATGGAAGGGGGGCGCCTGGGTGGCTCAGTCGGTTAAGCGTCCTACTTGGGCTCAGGTCATGATCTCGGGGTCCATGAGTTCGAGTCCTGCGTTGGGCTCTGTGCTGACAGCTCAGAGCCTGGAGCCTGCTTCAGATACTGTGTCTTCCTCTCTCTCTGACCCTCCCCCGATCATGCTCTTTCTCTCTCTGTATCAAAAATAAATAAATGTTTAAAAAAAAACAATAACATATGGAAGGTGTTCTCTGAAAGATAGGAGAGACAGAGACAGAGAGAGAAAGAGAGACTTTGAAAGCTAATTAAAAGAGTTTTTAGAAGGGTACATGGTCAACAGTATCAAATGCCCCAGATACGTCAAATATGACAATAAATAAAACGTTTCCATTGGATGCAGAAATTTGGACGTCCCCAATAATCTCAGCAAAAGCAATTCCGGTGGAGATTTGCATGTGGAAAGCTAACCCAGGAGCACTGTGTGCAGTACGTGGACGTGAGACAGTGAATGCAATTTAAGCTTAGCTGTAAGGTGAAAGGAAGCTAGAGAAATTGATAGGTCATCAGGGTCAAGGAGGATTGTTCTGTTTTGGTTTTGGTTTTGCTTTGGGATGGAAAACATTTGAGCATGATCCTACACTGAGGAGTCTACGAAGGAAAAAAAACATATAGGAAAGGTGATCATTATAAAGCAAGGTTCTTGAAGGAAAGAAGGGATGGAATCTAGTGAACAAGAATGAATTCTTAGGAAAAAGGGTCAGCACCTTCTCTTCCAGGTCAGGGGAGAAGAAGCAAAGCATGGAGAGATGTAAAAAGAAAAAAAAGGGGGGGAGGACAGGGGTGGGACGCCTGGGTGGCTCAGTCAGTTAAGCGTCCGACTTCGTCTGAGGTCGTGATCTCACAGTCCGTGGGTTCGAGCCCCGCGTTGGACTCTTTGTGTCGACAGCCCAGAGACTGGAGCCTGCTTCAGATTCTGTATTTCCCTCTCCCTCTGCTCCTCCTCTGCTCACGCTCTCTCTCTCTCTCTCTCTCTCTCTCTCAAAAATAAATAAATAAAGATTGAAAAAAAAAAACTACCCAACTTTATGGGTACGGGTTGAGAAATGGAAGGAGTTCCCTCTTAATGGGTAATATTTTCCCTCTGAATGTCAACCGCTGATGGCAAGAGAAGTAGGCGAAGGGGCAGGCCCTTGCTAAGACAAAAGGTCTAGAATAGCCATCAGCCATCGTAGGTAGGGATGAGAAGTAAACTGCATTCGGAACAATGACAGAAAAGAACGCGTGTTGATACTGAAGTCGGGTGAGGTCAGACCCATGTACTCTTGAGGAAAGTGTGAGTGTGCAGAGAAAGGAAGGTGGCATTGGGTCAGTCCAGGTTGGGGAGCACGTGGGGCTGTCCTCACCCCTGGTGCTGTGCCCGAGGCCCCCTCTCTCACCAGCATACAGCTACTACATAAACACACCCAAGCAGAAAACATTTGTTCTGCAAAAGCCACTGCCCCCATTTTCTAGTCGAATGAACGAACTTGTGCTCACACCCTTGCTCATTCCCAGAACCCTAGTGCACCGCTCCGGCATCCTGACTTCTTGAAGCTGCTCTTGGTACCTGAAGGGAACTGGAACATACACCCTCCAAGCACTGAGGAGTGGGACTATATGCTTAAGAGGGCAGAAAAGGCACATTCTGGAAATGGTCCGGGTCAGCGGAACGCTAACACTGCCTTCCAGGGTCCTCTCGGCCCCTGGACAGAAGCGGGGAGGGATGGAAGGCAGACTAGCAGAAAGGAGGCATGCCCTGTGACACACTGAGGCTGTGTCAGAGCTTTGCATCTAGTAGAAAATGCTGGGCGTGGGGGAAGGAGCTGACTGGCATGTTGGTGCCCCGGGGCCTCCATGTGGGCCCAGGCTGGGGTCCTTCTCAGGTGGCATCAGTGTTAAAGGAGCCTGGGCCCCCGCACAGCTGAACACAGGCTGGGAGGAAATTCTTCCTTCTGAAGTTATCACTTCTCACTTAATGACTTTTGGGGGTGTGTCTCTGGGTGGAGAGGAGGTGATTAACCCTTTCCTGAGACACGTAATTGCCTTCGAGGCTTGGGGAGGAATCTAACTCAACTCATTTTGTGCCATT
The DNA here is from genome assembly GCF_022079265.1 of Lynx rufus. Lineage (NCBI taxonomy): Eukaryota > Metazoa > Chordata > Mammalia > Carnivora > Felidae > Lynx > Lynx rufus. Next base: position 28,151,567 of record NW_025814829.1, on the reverse strand, counting down.
TACTATAGTCAATGCCGTAACTATAGTCAGCAGTGGGTGGTTGATCTACATGAAATAACCTGCAGCTTAAGTCCAATCCCGAGAGGGAGGGAGGGAGACAGAGAGAGAGAGAGAGAGAGAGAGAGAGAGAGACTTTCCACATAGACCTTTCAAACACTGTCCACGGGAGAGCTGAGGCTAGAATCAGTATTTAAAAATTTTTTTCTTGATGTTTTTACTTATTTTTGAGAGAGAGAGACAGAGCATGAGCAGGGAAGGGGCAGAGAGAGAGGGAGACACAGAATCGGAAGCAGGCTCCGGGCTCTGAGCCATCAGCACAGAGCCCCAGTGCGGGGCTCGAACTCACAGACTGTGAGATCATGACCTGAGCCGAAGTCGGACGCTCAAACGACTGAGCCACCCAGGCGCCCCGTAGAATCAGTATTTAACAAACATGTACAGAACATGACTGCTTGTATTCAGGCTTCGAGTTGCAAAGAAGGGAGTTTCCAGTCTAATGGGGGAGACCTAGACGATGCCCTCAGAAAGCATTCCAACGCGAGGGCCAAGCAGGCCGACAGAAAGCACCACAGAAAGAGGGCAAATGGGCATGACTCAGGGGAGGTACGTAACCGCCGAGGGGATGTGGAAGTCTTGACAGATCAGAGGATGTTGATCCCCTTCTTTAAAGGATAAAGTGCTTCATCTGAGAAGCCAGCAGAGGAGAATTCTTCAACAGGCTTGAGCTTAGAAGGCGGGAAGGAAAAGGTGGAAGAATGCCTCATCTTGAAGAAAGGTAACCCCGCGTCCAGTCGTCCCGCTAAATCCCCCGTCATCCCTGGGCGGGAAGCCCTGAGCAAAGCCACCACATAGGCCTGCCCCAGGGTCTGCCCCCTCCCAGAGCAGGGCTGCTCTCTTTCTCTGGCACCACTGCATTCAAGGCCACGGGCAGACCCGAGGCTCTGGGCCGCCTCCCATCTCTGAAAAAGTCCGGGCAGAAAGGTAACAATGAGTCAATGTTTAGCTCAGGGAGACAAAAGGCCCTTTGATAAGACCCTGGCCTCGGCAGACGCCTCCGCTCTGCGAATGAGCTTGGATTGCATTCAGGAAGAGGGGGAGCAGGAAGCCGCGGTTAGTGAGCCCCCCCCCCCACCCCCCTTGTCCTTTCAGACGCCGTGGCTGTGGTATAGACCCTGCAGTTTGGACCCTGGCCTGGCAATCACGCTTCTAGTCGCCTCGTCTGATAAGGCCCTCCTCACACCCAGGAATTCTGGGCTTGTTCCGACGGAGATGGGAGCGGGGCCAGGTAGCCACGTGGAGGGAGCTGGGACTTGCCTCCACTGCAGGGGGGAGGGGGGCACAGCTCGATGATGCCGGAGTCCTGTGTCCCTGAGCCTGCATTTCTAGAGAGCCACCTCCTCTGTGATGTGCCGGTTCCCTGGTGAGTCTGTTGTCTCAGCTACTCACCTTTCCAAGGCAAAGCGGGGAAGAAAACACTAAGCTGTCGGGTGAGGCTCTGCAGGGAAACAGAGTGCGGGCCTTTAGGAGCCTTCCAGGGGGGCTGGTTAGGAGGGAAGCTGGGACTGGGCTCACAGATTAGCAGCCTTTGTGTGGGTCATTTGGATTTTATGGAGACCGTGGAGACAAGGAGCTAGGGGCAGGTGGGACTGTGACAGGTAATAAGAAATGTATCTTGGGCCCTCACACAGAGCTCCTAAGACCTTTGGAATTTCCTAAATGGTGAGAATCATAAAAGTTTCTCTTGTTGTGTTAATGAGGCAACTTTTGGAATATCCCTAGGTCACCTAAGGATGGGAGTTGTTTACCTGAAGACCCCACCTTACCCGCCCCCCACCCGCCCGTGAGGAGTGGGGGCTGGAGGATGCGTCCAGTCACCCTTGGCCAGTGAATTAATAAACTGTGACTATGCAATGAAGCTTCCGTTAAAAACAAAACCAAAAAAGGATGGGGTTTAGAGAGCTAATGGGTTGTGAACATGGGGGGGGAGGATTGTGGGAACCTCTGAGTTAAAGCTGATTGGTCAGAGGCACAGGGGACAACCTGGCCTAGTGATTAGCATGTGAAGTTGGGGAGTCTTGGAGACTGAGCCCTTAACCTGTGGGATCTGACTCTGTCTCCGGGGAGGCCTGGTCAGAATTGAGTTGAATTGTAAAACAGCCAGCCAGCCAGTGTCCAAAAATTTCTTGGTAGTGTGGAGACCGCCTCCCCCCGCCGCCATATTGGAATTAGATTCATAAAGACGGGGTTAAAGCTGCTGGGTGGGGACCAGGACATGAGATAGCCACCATGGAAAGCTCAGTCTGCTAAAAGTGAAGTCCTATATGAACAAATAAATGCATCCCCCTCTCTGCCCCTTAGCATCAGTGCCAGCCCCCTTAGTTCCACCCGGCCCTGTGCCCCCTCCCCTCAACACACACAGAGGAATCTGGGCTTAATGAGACCTGGGCTCTGGGGAAGGGAGAAGAAAGTAGACAAACCGGTTCAACAGGGAGGAAGGATTCTTGCCATTCTCTTCCCAGGCTGAGGACGGAAAGGAGTAGGGGAGCAAGTGAGGTGAGCTTGTGGAGGGAGAAGGAAGGGCCTCAGAAGGCTGGGTGCTCTCCCAAAACGGACAGAAATGGGTGCTGCTTTGTGTCCTTCGTTATTCCAGCAGGATTTCAAGAAGGCAGGCTGACTGGCCCCATCTTGCAGGCCCGTGCATGAGGGGAGGGCACGTGAATTGCCTGAGGAGGACGGAGTTTGAGGGGGAGGAGAGAAGAAGCAAGGCAGTCAACAGATTGAGCTGGGCACCATGCATTAGCCATGCCGACCCAGATGCAAGGTGGGAGAGCCTGGTGCTGCGCACACGAGGGATGGCCCCTCTGAAGGCTGAGGGGGTCTGAGGTTCTTGGATGTCCTTCAGCATTCTCTTGTCCAGGCCCCAACCCTCTGGGCTGCTCCCCGCCGTTGAACAAAGCATCTTCCTAACACTCAGAGGTACAAGAAGACCCGGGAGACCGAAGACGCCAGGCCACCACATGTCAGCAGTCCAGTCTCCTCACTTGACTCCTGCACTGGTCTGATAGAATGGCCACCACACCCCCATGCCAGGCTTCTGACGCCCCCCTGTCCTCCAGGGGTCCCAAGCCAGATGGAGACCATCCGCATATCCCCTGTGGTCTAGCTGCGCCACAGCTGGAATTATTTCCCAAGAATTTGATGGGAAAGTGTAAGAAAGGCAGAACTCTTCAATAAGAGAATACAAGAGCCATCAGAGCTCAACTCCCTTATTTGAGTCCAGCCACAGACTGGTGTGGCCGGCAGGAGTTCTAGTTCTGCGGCTTTATCGCAGAACATGAGGGGACTGGGTTCTGTTCTCTGTTCGCCCGACTCCCGGCATGCCCGGCCTCTTGCAGGTGTTGGATGAATAAATGAACGGATTGCCAGCAGACAGGAGTGCAGGGTGGATTTACTCAAAGGCCACTTGCCCAAACATCTGGGGGCCCCCATCCTCTCCCATCCTGTCCCCAACCCCTGCCTTCAGGGAGCAGAGAATATTCCCAAACAAACTGATCATACAAACTGGGCTAACGTGATGCGAAAGAGTCAAGGACATCTAGGATGCTTCCCTACAGCAGGTCCCATTTTCAGTAAAGCCAAAAACTCTTTGAGCTCCGGGTAATGTCCCTTGCTATCTTCCTTTGGGCCTGTCTTTCTATGGATCCTGCTGTTCTCCCGTCTCTCCGATCCCTCCTCGGCGCTTCAGCCTTTCGGCCTCTTTTTCTTTGTTTCTCTGGATTGTAGGCCTGGGTCCGAAACCGGGATCCTCCCAGGCTGGCCTCTCTGACCCTGATCTTCAGAGCCCCCCCCCCCCACCCCGCCCCTGCCCCGGCACCTTCAAAGTGTTCAGTGCTAAGCAGATGTGCACAGACAAAAGACAGCAAGCCTGCTTGTAGAGACATGTATCCACAAAGACACCTGGGAGCACTGTTTCCTTAGGCTACTGGGATGGGTCTGCTGCATCCAGATATTTTACAGTAGTTTTGTTTTGTAAGAATTATGTGCGCTTGAGCAACATACTGGCATTTTATTTTTCTTTGGAGGTTCTGGCACAAATGAATGAAAATACCCATCCCCCTGCAATGTATTTGCTGTGAAAGATACATTTGCAAGGCACCGTGTCGGTCAATAGGTAGGCTCCCTCGTCCACGCGCATAAAATGCAACGTGTTTTATTTATTTATTTTTTCAACGTTTACTTATTTTTGGGACAGAGAGAGACAGAGCATGAGCGGGGGAGGGGCAGAGAGAGAGGGAGACACAGAGTCGGAAACAGGCTCCAGGCTCTGAGCCATCAGCCCAGAGCCCGACGCGGGGCCCGAACTCACGGACCGCGAGATCGTGACCTGGCTGAAGTCGGACGCTTAACCGACTGCGCCACCCAGGCGCCCCAAATGCAACGTGTTTTAAAGGTAACCAGCAGTGAAAACCAGTAAGCACTTTGCTTCCCTTTTCTTCATCCTGTGACTGATGCTGGTGAGCTATACCTGCAATTTATAACCCAAACGTGCCACAGATGGTGAATTTATTGGAGTAGGGAGACGGGCTGCGGAAAATGCAAAAGAAGCATTTTACTATGTCTCAGTATTTGGGTGGAGGTAACTCACTGTTTACCAACAGCGCAATGGCTTAGTCTGACGACCTCATTTGATTAAACAGCAAAAGGAAAAAGTGAAAGATGGGTGCCGAGAGGATTGGAACGATACTTGGCCAGCGCAGTGATTTAAATAGGGTGGGTGCTTACATGAGCAATGGATTGATCGGAAGCCATAGGTCAGAGGGAGAAATGGTTCATGACAAACCAGTTCAGGGCACCAGCCCCGAGAGGGTCCACAGGGCCCTGGGACATCCTGCCCATCTCCTCCAGATCTCTGACAACCACCCCTTCCACCAGCCCATTGTTTCTCGGGGGACAAAACATGCCCACAGTCATAAGATCGTTCGGATGTCAAAACACAGAAGAAGAAGTTGAGATATGTAATTATGTTTTACAGACGAAGAAGCTCGTCTGTTGGATGAAGGGATTGAGTCCCCGACCCAAAGTCTCAAAGTGGGGCTTCCGGGACTAGAACCCAGTTACCCCGACTCCCCGGCCAGGTGGACTCTTGGGCTCTAACTGCATCTCCCGAGACTTTACTTTGGATTCAACTTGCCGTGTGGTCCCACCCTAGACACTTCTCCCGGGACTGGCCCTGTGCTGCCCCTGACCTCATTGCTGGCTCTCAGGGCATGTTTTAGAGCCGGGTCCCAGAGACAGGCAGACTCATTTGAGCTCAGGAAAGTCTCTTTATACCCAAAGCCATCAGCCTGCGACCTCCCTGCTTGAACAGTCTCCTAACTGGGCTGTCAGGTGACACCCACTTCCCTGTGATACAGAGGAAAGCTTGCTTGCCTGGGAGGCGAACACCCAAGCGTCCGTTCTGGTTCCTCTCTGCCTACGCAGCCCTAGGCAGGTCACTTTACGTCTTTACACTCCAGCCTCTTTATCTGCAAAACAGGGACAAACGTACACACCATTCGGGGCTGTTGACAGGATTACATGAGGTCTCTTTTAAATTTTTTTTTTACCGTTTATTTATTTTTGAGACAGAGAGAGACAAAGCATGAACGGGGGAGGGTCAGAGAAAGGGAGACACAGAATCTGAAACAGGCTCCAGGCTCTGAGCTGTCAGCACAGAGCCTGACGCGGGGCTCGAACACACGGACCGCGAAATCATGACCTGAGCCAAAGTCGGCCGCTTAACCGACTGAGCCACCCAGGCGCCCCAGATGAGGTCTCTTTTATAAAAGGCCTGCTAGGCGCTCAGCAAAGGCTACTTCTCTTCCTTCTTCCACCTGTCCATCCCTCCTCCCTGCCTTTTCTTCTTTCTGCTTTGTTGAAGTTCATTTCCTTATGTTGATTTATTTCTTTTGAGAGAGAGAGAGAGAGAGAGAGAGAGAGAGAGAGAGAATCCCAAGCAGGCTCTACACTGTTAGCACAGAGCCCAACGCGGGGTTCAGCCTGAGCCGATGACGTCAAGAAATGGACACTTAACGTACTGGGCCACTCAGGCACTCCTGCTGAAGTTCATTTGCATACCACTCCCAGATGATCCTTCTGGAACTCCACTAGCCTCAGGCTGCCCTCTGCATCCCAAATCTCAAATGACTTCCCGTCGCCAGTGCGGCCACTTCTCTGTCTGCCACGCAGGACCCTCGGCTACAGACACCGCCTCTCCTCTTCATGCTTCCTCTCTTACCCCTCAGGAGCGTGCACAGTCTGCTTGGGGGGTTCCCGCCCGTGCTGACTTGCTCCTGTCTTCACTTCTTCTGCTGTCTCGCCTCCTGGAATGCCCTTTCCCGCCTCTCCATCGCTGCAGGCATCCGTCACTCCCCTGGGGATCTCTCCCTTCTCTGATTTCCGATTTCATTTACTGTTCGTATCAGTTTCTTTGGTACCAAATCACAGAGGCACGTATGGCTTCCGGTTGTTTCCTGTGTCTGTATCTTTTTCTTATCAACTTTACAATCTGTTCCTCCAGGGCAGACCAAGGTCTTAGTACCTCTCTGAGATTCCCACCGGCCGGCAGAGCCCAGTGGGAACAGGCGATGCGCTCTGGGCTCACGCCTCCAGGCCTGGGTCCAAATCCTAGGTCCAGTACTCACAAGTCTTTGCTGAATCTGACTATTAGGTTCTCAGTAAACTGAATGTAATTGACTCGCCCCCAGACAGTGCTGAAGATACAGTAGTGAGTAGGACGGGTTCCCTGTCCTCCTGGAGCATTCAATTCAGTTCAGCAAAGGCTGAGATAGACATTAAATGAATAGCGACAATTGTCATAAGGAGTATTTTTGGAGCATGTAAGGGGACCGTAAGGGGTACAGTATTGGGGTAGAGTTCTCTGAAGAAGACAACGAGCTCACATCCGAGGGATCTGAGGTATATAAGTGGGAAGAGAAAGGGGAAAGGGCTGAGGGGTGGAGTTAGCAGTGAGGAGAGAGGGGCACGGTGAGGAGAGAGGGGCACGGTGAGGCTGAAGGTAGGCTGTTCTAGAGCAGAGCCTGGCTGGCCATGCTGAGGAATCTGGACTTGATGCACGATCGGAGACCAGGGGGGCGACCTGGTTAGATTTGTGTTTTGAAAGCTCACTCCGGGTGCTATAGGCAGAATGGATAAAAAGCTAAAAGTCGATTCGGGGGGTCGAACTGAGTGAAAGAGACACCGATGCCTGGAACGCTCCCAATAAAGACTCCGCAGTGTCTGTGGGTCTAAAACCTGACTTCAGGGGCCAGTGCTCAGAAGAGCAGAAGGGGCCTCCAGTCCCAGGCACTGTCTCCTTCCTGAAGCACGTTTTTCCCCAAACCATTGCCTCTCGCCTTGTCCACCCTCTTCCTGGACAGCCTAGTTAGTTTAGGGCGGGGAGGAGAAGAAGAAGAATCGCCCCCCACCTCCCCCCATTCCTGAAGTGTGGGCTAAGCCACAGACTGGTTTGAACCTGTCAGTGCAGAGCTGGCTGCAAGGCAAAGACCTACCTGGCCTGGCTCGGGGCCCTTCTCTGCATTCTTGTGCCCACACTCACCCTGGGGAGGCCAGAGCAGAGGCAGCGCCCTCCTCCACCCCTTCCTCTCCTGACAGCTGGCAGCTGCCCAGACTCCACTTATATAATCTGAGCCCAGGGCACGGCCCCACTCTCATGTGGGCTGGGCGGCTTCCGGAGGTGGCATTAATAGATAGGTTCTGGCTTGGAGATGTGGAAGTAGGAACCCGTTTCTGGAGTCTGTAGTTCTGCCCCCTGAGAACTGATGGCCTAGACTCCGGGCATCTCCACGGCTCACACACCCCGGGCTCAGGCGATTCTCCCAACACTCACTGCTCAGTGTTCTGCTAGTCTGTCGGGAGAAATTGGATGGACCGTTGACTGGGGGCGGGGGATTGTGGTTTTAGACCCCTGCTTTGTCACCGACATAGGCAAGTAGCCGCAGCTTCTCTGGGCTTCTGTTTCTTCAACTGTAAAATGAGGGATGGACCGCCCATACTGTGTACATGTAACCGGGAGAAAAACCAGTGTGAAGGTACTTGGAAAAATGCAATACAATACCAATTAAAAATATAATACCAGTGTAAAAAGCATCAATAATATCAGTAACAACAACAATAAAGATGACCTTATGTCCACGGGGACTCATCTATAGCCGTCAAGGCCCTGAGGATCCTTTCTTTTAAATGTTTATTTTGAGAAAGAGAGAGGGAGAGAGAGAGAGAGAGAGAGAAGGAGGGAGGGAGGGAGAGAGGGCCATGGGTGGGGGAGGGGCCGAGGGAGAGGGAGAGAGAGAATCCCAAGCAGGCTCAGGGCAGTCTGCAGGGCTCAGACTCACAAACCCCGAGATTAAGACCTAAACCGAGATCAAGAGTCTGACACTTAACTGACTGAGCCACCCAGGCGCCCCTTAGCCCCGAGGGCCCTTTTACTCCAAAAGGAATCTGGTGGGTTTTTTTTTTTTTTTTTTTTCCAGCTCTGGTGTTTTGTTTTGTTTTTTTTTTCCAGAGCTCCAAAAGTAGTGATATTTCCTACCCCACTTGCCCTCCTGGCCCTAACCCCAACACAGTCAAGGCTGGGACAGGGGCTCAGCCCCTCACAGTCATGCTGCCCGGGATTGGGGAACTCTCCACCATGGACTGGGCCTGAGGGCTAGGTATCCTCTCTCTCAGCTAAGACGCTTATGAGGAAGCTCCACCTGACTCAAGTAGGTCCTTCCTAGGGAAGGGGTAGAGTGGAGATAGTTATCAGCTCAGAAATGGCAGTTGCAAGTAAGTGCCCCAGGCAGGATTGAACCTGACTCCTAAAACTGAGACCTTCCTGGAAGGAGTCAGTGCCCAGAGACCAGGCAAGAGGAAAGACTAAGCCAACCCGAGCACAGAATACAAAGTAGCTAGATGTGGGGCGCCTGGGTGGCTCAGTCGGTTAAGCGGCCGACTTCGGCTCAGGTCACAATCTCGCAGTCCGTGAGTTCGAGCCCCGCGTCAGGCTCTGTGCTGACAGCTCAGAGCCTGGAGCCTGTTTTGGATTCTGTGTCTCCCTCTCTCTCCGCCCCTCCCCCGTTCATGTTCTGTCTCTCTGTGTCTCAAAAATAAATAAACATTAAAAAAAAAATAAAAAAAAAAAGTAGCTAGATGTGCCTTCCAAGTCCTGACCTCTCTTCCTTTCAAGGGCACCTCTCTTTCCCAAGGTTTTCATAAGGTTTTCCACATCTGACCCCGTCGGGGGCTCTGACGCCACAGAAAGCTCATGCATTTAAAGCCAAAGGAATGAATCTCTAAGAACACACATACCTATATACTGAAACCTAATTAGCCAAGAGAAAGTCACATTTATTGACTCAGTGCGGTGAGGGAGGGTATTCCAGAGGAAGTGGAGAATGAGGGTCAACAAGAGGAAAGAGGGGACGTGTCTTTTGTGAGCTTTGGGTTCCTGCCGGAGAATTTTGAGGACAGTCTCAGGGAAGTGAGGTTCTGTTCTGAACTGATTGCTGTTGCCAGTGCAGGATTAAGATATGTGGAAATTACCTAGGGATTGAGTGCTGTCGCGAGACAAGGGCCGTTTACCAGTTGGGTATCCCGGCAAAGCGAGTTTGGGAGCATCACCAGGAAGACAAAAGTGGTCACTCAAACAGGGGGGCTGTATTCTTTATGACATTTCCAATCTGCTGCGTAACTTTGGGGAAACAGTGTTTCTTGCTAATCTTGCAGCTAGTTTTTATCTGTGTCTGTCCTGCCAACCTGATGAAGGACAGGGTTGCTTTTTATTTTTCGTTCTGAGTGGATTTTCACTCTTTCAGCTTAGGACACAGATTTTGGTCTTTCATCTACCACCATTGATTATAGGACCTTCAGGTTGAATGACTGTTTATCTATCATCTATCAATCATCTATCTATATCATCTATCATCTATCTATCATCTATCAATCTATCTATCATCTATCTATCATCTATCTATCTATCTATCTATCTATCTATCATGTATCTAATGTCACATGACGATTAGGGACAGTGCTCCTCGAGTCAGATCACTTGTATTTATATCCTGCTTCCACTCCTTGTTTATCCCTGAGATCTCTGGCAGTGATTTACTGTCCCCATCTCTCTGTTTTCTCACCTGTAAAGTAGGAAAAAAGTTAAGAGTCGCTTGCCTCATAGGGTGGTTGTGTAGATTAAGAAAAGGATACATGTGAAGCTTTCAGACTAGTGCCTGGCCTTTGGTTAGGGTTCGATAAACAGTAGTCCTTTTTCTTCTCATTACTTTTATTTTAAAAGTAACCTAATTTCTGGTTAAAGGTGACAGATTTACTGGACATGTTTCCTCCTCTCGCCTCAAAGATCCCTCTGTATAATAACAGTAAGCAATTAAGATATATGAACCCCGAGCAGGGAAAAGCGGTCATCAGCAGATGGGAGACGCCACACGCGGAGGCGGTAAGAGAGGAAGCGGAGAACAGGTGCGCGCGTGGCGGGCGAATAACGTGGAGGAGGGGCTGCCACACCTGCAGACCCGGTGGACACGAGCCCGGCCAATGCCAAGCGGAACGAAGCCGGGAGCGAGACGGGGGGGCTGGACAGCGGGGATTTGCCGGAATCCCGCACACAGAGCAGTTGACTGCTACGAAAGCCCTTTGCTCCAAATACACACGAGTCGTGCACCAACCTCCCCCGGACCACAAAACAACCAACAGCCACAAACAGACAAAACCCCCAAGGAGAAAAACACTGTGGGGCTTTTTCTCTTGAGACACTGAATGGTTCCGGAGAAGAGATCCTCCCCAAACGGCATGGAGACGTCAGGGTCACGGCTGGCTCCCAGTCCGCCCGCATGAAGCAAAGCACCTATGTGTACCCGGAACTCCCAACGCGGTGGTTTAAAATACGAATAGACAGCCAAAGATAACCAGGTATCTTAGAAGAGCCTTTAATGAGAAGGAGGGTCGGGGGGTGGGGGGGTAGAGAGAGAGAGGGAGAGACAGAGACAGAGAGACAGAAACTGAAAACAAATGGATAGTTTAAAGAAGGTAATGTTTAAAGTATTCAAATTAATATCCTCGGAGATACTACGTCCCTATAAAGGACAGACCACAAACCAAACATCCAGTGCAAGGATAGAAAGAAGGGATTTAATTTTTAGAAATCAGGAGATACGCACATAAATGAGTATGCATATATCTAGATAGGTAGGTAGATAGATACACACTTAATGTACGGATATATACATAAGAGAGAGGTTGAGGAGCCCCTGGGTGGCTCAGTTGGTCAAACGTTGGGCTCTCTCGATTTCTGCTCAGGTCATGATCTCGGGGCTTTGGGGTCCATCCAGCATCAGGCTCCCTGCTGAGAGTGTAGGCTCCTTAAGATGCTCTCTTTCTCTCTCTCCTTCTGCCTCTCTACTCCACTGGCATTCTCTGGCACTCTCTCTCAAAAGAGAGACAAAGACAGAGACAGAGAGAGATAGTTGAACCTCACTTTAAAGGATAATCTGTATACCGTTAAGATAACACCACAGACACCCATATACCCCCGACCTAGCTTCAGAAAGAGACGATTACCGGTTCCTTTGACATCTTTGTGGCCCTCCCTCCCTGATCATATCTTCCCCCTCCCTCCAGCCCAAATTTAGTGGTGATCATTCCTCTGCTTTTCTTTACAGTTATTCACATCTATATCTATTCCTAAGCAATGCATTGTTTAGTTTTTCCTTATTTTTGATCTTTATGTAAATGAAACCACACTTCCTGTGTGTTTCTGGGTTTTTTTTTCCCACTCAACACTACATCTGCCTTTCAAAACAGTTTTATTAAAATGTAATTCATGTAACATAAAATTCACCCTTTTAAAGTGTATGACTCAATGGCATTTAGTATATTTAGTATATTCATAAAGCTGTGCAACCATCATCACCAGTATTTCACTCCAGACCATTTTCATCATCCCCAAAAGCTACCCAGCCGTGACGCCTGTGACTGTAGTTCATCCACGCTGTGTTCGTACCACAAGTACCGCACTTTGTCCATGCTGTTGTTGAGGGTCACTTGGCTATTTCCAGTTTTTTGCTGTTATACTCACCACTTCTATGAACGCGCTCCTTCCGGTCAGCGGGTGTGCAAGAGCTTCTTGAGTTCATGCCCAGCGGTGGAATTGCTGGGTCATGAGGTATGTGCATTTTAAATTTTATTAGATAATTCCGAATTGTTTTCCAGTCTCATTCTACCCCCTCCCCCAGTCTCATTTTCATAAGCCCTTCATCCGCGGTCTTTAAGAGTTTCTGTCTCTCTGCATCACCTCCAACTATTGACATCAGATTTTTAAAACCTTGGCGAATCTGATGAGTATGCAATGTTCTTTCACTGTGGTTTTTTAATTGGCATTTTCCTGATTACTCATCTTACCGAACATCTTTTTGCGTGTTTCTGGGCCATTTTAGGTCTCTTCTCCAGGGGATAGGGAGATGTCTTTTGCTCGTCCTCGTCTTGATTTCTTTTTCTTACGATTTGTGGGTGTTTTTCCTATATTGCGGATACAGATTCCTTTGTCGCTTAGGTGTGTTGCAATTATGTTCTCTGAGCTTGTGGCTTTTCTTCTCTTTCTCTTTAGTACCATAAACAGTATCAAAGTATTCAACTATATGCAGTAGATTAATGTATTCAAGTGAGTCCACTTTTCCTTTGGTTTGTGATTTGTGTCTTGTTACAAAATAAAACCCTTCTTTTTCTTGAAGCCGTGAAGTTTTCTCCTCTATATCTTCTAAATGTTTCATTTTTGGGTCTTTTATAGTCACGTTCTTAATCCGCCTTAATTTATTTGTATGTACAGTCTAACAAGGGCTTTGATTTGTTTTTCCCCATATAAGTAAATAGCAATACCACCCCTCTCATATATCAAGTTTTTATCTATGTGTGGGACTGTTTCTGGCTTCTCTTATTCTGTTCCAGTGATCTGTTTGTCTGTCTTCTTCTAATATGACACTTGTGATTACTCTAGTCTTATAATCGATCACGGTGCCAGAAACAACATGCTGTCCCACCCTCATCAGCAACCTTGGGCTTCTTCAGGAGGGTTTTGAGTATAAAACCATGTTGTAATTTTTATTGGAATTTCTTTAATTCTACGTACAGATCAAGATGGAGAACATGGAGATACCTGGGTGGCTCAGTCGGTTAAGCCTCTGACTCTTGGTTTCAGCTCCGGTCATGATGTTGCAGCTCGTGGGTTCGAGCCCCGTATCGGGCTCTGTGCTGACAACAAGGAGTCTGCTTGGGATCCTCTCTCTCTGCCCTCTCCCTCTGCTCAAGGGCTCTCTCTCTCAAAAACAAATAAGTAAACATTAAAAAAATTTAAGATGGAGAAAATGTACATATTTACAAAATTGACCTTCCTTTCCCAACAAACATCTGTCTTTTTATCTCTTTAGGCGTCTCTAAGATCTTGCAAAAAGCCATATTATTTTCTATATGAAGGACTTGCACGTCTCTAGAGTCCTTCTTAGATATTTTTTTTCATTTTGCCGCTTTTGTAATTGGAAATTTGAGATGACGTTTTTCTGTTTATTACTGATATTCAAAAAATTAATTTTCATATATTGATTTTAAACTTGGCAACTTTGCTAAACTGTCAATAATCCTAATAATAAATCTGTAGATTATTTGGAGTTTCCCATGTGAGTATTCATATCATTGGCAAATAATGAGAATTTTTTTTCATCCCTTTTTCATTCTTATACTTTCTCTCTTCTTTTTCTTGCCTTTTGAGCTGGCTATAATCTTCCCTGCAATCTTAATTTTGCTCCTGAATTTAAAAGCAATACTTTTTTTTTTTTTTAATTCACTTATTTATTGAGAGAGAGAGTGCCCACAAGCAGGGGAGAGGCAGAGAGAGAATCCCAAGCAGAGCCTGACTAGGGGCTTGATCTCAGGAACGAACCAACCGTGAGATCAGGACCTGAGCCAGAATCAAGAGTCAAACACTCAACAAACTGAGCCACCCAGGAGCCCCTAGAAGCAATACTTTTTAATATTTCACCAACAGCTTACCATGTTAATACTGCAGTTTTGTGGTTTTTAAAATAGGTTTCTTTGATCAGGTAAAGAAAATTACTATTTCTAGTTTACTAAGAGGTTGGTGTTAATTTTTTTTTTAATGGATAAATGCTGAATGTCATCTAAATTTTTTTTCTAAACTTACTGGGATAAATATATCTTTAAATCTCTAATGGGATAAATTATATTGAGATATTTTCCAATATAATTCGGACTATACTCATGTTATTTGGAAGAAAAACCTAGCCGGGTTATGTTTGGAAAATTTAATTTAGGTTTTTTAAAAAACTGGTATTCAGGGGCGCCTGGGTGGCGCAGTCGGTTGAGCGTCCGACTTCAGCCAGGTCACGATCTCGCGGTCCGGGAGTTCGAGCCCCGCGTCGGGCTCTGGGCTGATGGCTCAGAGCCTGGAGCCTGTTTCCGATTCTGTGTCTCCCTCTCTCTCTGCCCCTCCCCCGTTCATGCTCTGTCTCTCTCTGTCCCAAAAATAAATAAACGTTGAAAAAAAAAATTAAAAAAAAAAAAAAACAAAAAAACTGGTATTCAAAAAAAAACAAAAAAACAAAAAAAAACCCCAAAAAATTGGTATTCATGAATATGACTGATCTGTAATTTTTCTTTTTCATATTTTCTTTGTATAGTTTGGGGATCCAGCTTTCATTAATCTCCTGAAATAAATTTGGGAGTATTTTCTCTCCCATTAACTTGAAGAGTTTGAGTAAATATCTCTTGAATATGTCACAGAACTCACCTTTATAATTGTTTGGGCCCAGTGTTGGGTTTTTTGTTTTGTTTTTGTTTTTTGTATTCAATTTCTGTAACAGTTAAAAATCTGTTAGAGGCAGCTGTTAAGTTGTTACCAGTTACCTTTTTCATGTAGAGGCAATTGTTACCAGTCATGTTTTTCTAGGAGTTTGTCCATTTCAACTAAGCACATAAGGTTACTGGCTCAGGTTATTTATAACATGACTCCATTATCTTTAATGTTGTTAGTTCCTCTTTTTCATTCCTGATGTTGTTTGTGTCTTTGCTTCCCTTACCTGAATCTTCTTTCCAGAGCTTTGTTATCGCTTTGATCTTGTTGCCTTTCTGTGTTTTATGTTTCAGGGTTGCTCTTGTCTTCCATTTTCCCTCTTCACCTTTATTTGGTTTTCCTCTCTGGTTCTTTTTCTAACGTCTCTCGTTGCACACTTAATCCAATTCAATTATTTAGTGTTCAGCCATTCTCCTCTTCTAATATACTTGGTTTACACATTTCCCTCACGTGTTTTCGTTTTGAAATTTAGAGCTTTTTATCATTTAGACTGAAATATTTTTTCCAATTCACAGTATTATTTCTATTTTTAACCCTTCAAATACTTAGAGATCGGTTTTAAAATTTCCAAATACATGGCTGTAAGAATATGGTATGTTTTGGGTACCGAATTTTCACGTAATTGTTTTGCGATTGGCTGATAAGATCTGTTTCATACTAACTCTTTGAAATTTGGTGAAAATTGATTTGTAATTTGCCATGGTGGTCAATTCTTGAATTTTTTTTTAAAGCCTATATTTTATTTTTTTTTATTTTTTTTTTAATTTTTTTTTTTTCAACGTTTATTTATTTTTGGGACAGAGAGAGACAGAGCATGAACGGGGGAGGGGCAGAGAGAGAGGGAGACACAGAATCGGAAACAGGCTCCAGGCTCTGAGCCATCAGCCCAGAGCCCGACGCGGGGCTCGAACTCCCGGACCGCGAGATCGTGACCTGGCTGAAGTCGGACGCTTAACCGACTGCGCCACCCAGGCGCCCTAAAGCCTATATTTTAAAAGAGCGTGTTTTCTTTCATTATTAAGTGTTGTATTTACTCTATGTCCATTAGATCAACCTGTTGTCTTACTCATAGTGATACTTTTAGAAATGCAAAGACGAGAAATTTACCTATCAAACCTCCTTTGTTAGTAAATGATTCACAACATCCTTCAGCAAATATGGGAGTCAGCTAAGACCAGGAAAACGGCGGGGGGTGGGGTGGGGACCCCCAGGAAGCAGTGGCTGTCTCTCAGGAAAGCAGTGGCACCTGGGATGCCAGCTATGTAGCAGACCTCTAGCAGATTTCCAGGAGGAGGTGTTCTGCAAACCGAAGCTTCTACAAGCAGAGGCTTGTACCCCCTGACCCCATTCCAGGCAAGGAATTGGGAGACTGTAAATATTTTGGATGGCAATTTTTCAATGCACATCAAAATCTTTAAAAGATTCCTTTGATGAAATCACTGGATGGTGTACAAAGATGAATGAATAAGGATATTCCCTGAATCATTATTTATATTTAAAAAGTGATTATAACCAATGAACTTAGAGTCTCTGTATACGATGTCATGCTCTGGAACCATCTGAAATGATATTATAGAAGTTGAAATGACATCAGTAAGTAAGTCTGGGTATCTTACTTAGTTTAATTTTGTGGGAAAATACACTCGAGAGATAAACATTCGGATGTTAAAATCGGTATCTTTAGACGGTAGAGTTATGGGTGAATTTTAATTTTCTTCTTTGGCTTTCTGTATTTTTAATATAATATTATGAGCGGCATTATAGCTTTTATAACAAAATCCATTTTTAGTATAGTGAATAGTTCCTGTTTCCCCAGCACAACTGGTTTCGGCGTACGTTGAGCCTGTTGGGAGTAGTCCTGGGTGGGGGGCTCTCTTACTGCAAAAAGGGAGCAGGCACATGGAAAATTGACCAGCAAGGACAGGGCGAGAGACATTCCACATGAGGTCTAGTAAGGGTGGGGAGACTGCCGGCCCAGACAAGTTTCTACAGAGGTGCTCTGCTAGTACTCAGCATGCCGCCCCTCAGGGGGCCCCAGTCAGCAAACGCTGGCTCTGTGCCATGAAGGCAGAGGAAGAGGATATTCTATCCGAGCCTTCAAGGGCTGGTTATGGAGAGAAAAAAAAGATAGTGAAACAACTACAAAGGGATGCAGTCATGAATCCAAAATGATAGAGCATTATTTTGATAGACTGGCTGAATTATGTAAGGGAGAGTGGTGCAGGGTAAATAATCAGAGTTCTGAGAATCTGTTGAGAAAAAGTAGGTAAAACGCATGGAAGACAGACTGGTTCTAGCCCAATAAATTGCAAAAAGTGCGTCCTGCCTACTATGCATGTTAAATTCTCATTAAGTGTTTGTGGAAGGAAAGAAGGTAGAAAGGAAGGAAGGCTGGGGCGCCTGGGTGGCTCAGTCGGTGGAGCATTAGACTCTTGATTTTGGCTCAGGTCATGGTCTCACCATTCATGAGATCGAGCCCCACACTGGGGTCTGTGCTGACAGTGCAGAGCCTGCTTGGGATTCTCTGTCTCCCTCTCTTTCTGCCCCTCTCCCGTGCATGGGTGTGTGTGTGTGTGTGTGTGTGTGCGCGTGCTCTCTCTCTCTCTCTCTCTCTCTCAATAAATAAATATTAAAGAAAAAAGAAAGGAACGAAAGCAGAAGGGAAGGAAGAAATGGAAGGGAGGGGAAGGAGGGAGGGAAGGAGAAAGAAGAGACATTTCGGGAGGAAGGTGCAGCTAAGCCAGTGGTTCTCAAAGTGTGGTCTCCAGACCAACAACATCAACATCAACTGGGAACTTGTTAAAAATGCAAATTCTCAGGCCCCAGCCCCAGCCTGGCGGTACTGAATCAGAAACCCTGGGGTGGGGCACAGAATTGTGTGTTTTCAGAAGGCTTCCAGCCTTCCAGTGACTCTGATGTGGCTAAAGTTTGAGAACTGCTGGGCCAAGCAATGTCTCCAAAGCCGGCATGAGTGGTTTGCAGGTAAGGAGACCGGCTTTACTGGAGCAAAGGAGCCATACCAGGGATGATGGGAGACCTGCTGGGAAATATACAGGAGCCAGGAAAGCTCCATATTATTGAAAAATAAATGGATTTTTTGTTCACAAACAACATGGCTGGTATTTACCTCTAATAACTACTACGAAGGAGATGGGTTAAAGAAAAAAAAAATCACCCATACTCTCTTCTCACCCGCCTATCAGTTAGCTTGATACTTTCCCTGTGCCTTTATAGGGTTTGTGCATATGCGTAGATGACGTGTGCACGGTCACAATGAAGTCGGACATGCGACTTTGGGGATGTGTTTGCTTGTTGCAGTATTTGGTAGTGGACTTGATACATTAATCGATGAGCTTAACGCTTCCCGTTGGTTATGCTGTCGTATTTTATATCTTCGCTCCTCCTAGGTTTTCTCTGGCGGGTTGTTAGCGCAGAAGCAGGTAATTAAAATAACCAAGTGTTGGGTTGAACCTCTCCGAAGTTGAGGTCCAGGCCAAAGAGAAAAGAATTTGGCAGTGCATAAACAGCCAACACTCACCTCAGAGCCTTGACAATGTCCTCCGGGCTAAGAGCAAGGCTGCAGAGAATCAGAAGGAAGACTGTGACTTGGGTCCCCCCCTGCCCCCCGGAACTGGTGGATGAGATGTGCACCACCTTCCTGAAAAGAGCCTGGAGAAGGCAAGTGTGGCCGTGGTCCTTCCACTTAGCGCCTAGTGATTGCGACAACGGCCATATGACCCGGGTCGGATGTGACCACCCAACACAACCTGTCAGAACTCCCCGCAGATGAAATGGACTGGTGTGGCTAAAACAGAGGCTGTCCCGAGAAACGTCCGGACTAGGGAACACAGGACAGCCCAGCTCCTGCATGGATCAATGACCAAACGAGAGAGAAGTCAGCAAACATCCTGGGGGGGGGGGGGTGAGCGCAGACAATGACAGACTCCAGGGGAAGGCACACAGTTGGGATCAGGGGTTGCACGGGGACAGAATTGCCTGAGAGTCCCCAGGATGGAGCCAACCGGGACCATAACGCTTCACATAATGGGGGCTTGAAGAAGAAAGTCTTACTATAGGAAGTTAAAAAAAGTTACATTTTTGGCACAACTGAGTATGTGGTCCAAGGTCTGTACTTGCTACAATGATGTAAGGTTTTTTTTTTCCATGTCATGTAACACGTAATAGTTATTAAATTCATTGACTGTATCCTCATCAAATGACTAAGCCGTATTTTATTTTGTCATCTCCCTATTATTGAAAATTAAGATTGTTTCCACTTTTAATATAGTAAAAACACAACAAAATAGTTACTCTGCAACATTTATTTGCCACCTACAGAGGTGCCAGACTCTGGCAGGCAGAGCTGAGAGGAGCACAGTGTCCTTAGTGTTTGTGGGGAGAGTCAGATGAGAAACGTGATCATCCCAGTGCGACATGAATGGGATTATAAAAAGTGTGTAGTTGAACTTGAGTCTTCTTTTGAATTATTTCCTTAGGATAAATTCCAAAGAGTGAGATTCCTGAGTTATATAGTATTGACAAGTTTCTTTCTTTCTTTCTTTCTTCTTTCTTTCTTTCTTTCTTTCTTCTTTCTTTCCTCTTTCTTTCTTTCTTTCCTCTTTCTTTCTTTCTTTCTTTCTTCTTTCTTTCCTCTTTCTTTCTTTCTTTTTTCTTTCTTCTTTCTTCTTTCTTTCTTTCTTTCTTTCTTTCTTTCTTGTTTATTTATTTTTGAGAGAGAGCAGGAGAGGGGCAGAGAGAGACACACACACACAGAATCCAAAGCAGGCTCCAGGCTCTGAGCTGTCAGCACAGAGCCCAACGCGAGGCTTGAACTCACAGACCACAAGATGGTGCCCTGAGCTGAAGTTGGACACTTGATCGCTTAACCGACTGAGCCACCAGGCCCCCTGACCCCTGACAAATTCCTTTCTAAAGGCACTAGTTTACGTTACAATGAAGCAATAATGGTTTCTTTTATATTCCATATGTAATATCCCTTGATTCTTCCATGTTCTAGAAATGTTTTCCAAATCTCGTTCTCCTGGTTATTTACGTAAATTGCTGTTGGGGGGCGGGACAGATTTTTTAAAGTATTTTTATTTCTTTTTTCCTATTTTATTTCTTCCATGATTTTAAAGCTTAGAAAATTACTCCTCAAGAGGTAGACAAATACCCATTTCTATTTTCTGTTAGTTTAAACAAATGATTTGATTTTTCTTCAGCTGTTCAGTTAATTGATCTGTCTAGAATTTATGTCAACAATTTGAATTGGAACAATCTATTTTCCAAATTGCTAGCTAAGACGATTCTTCCTGTACTTATTATTTGAAGACACTTATCAAATGCAAAATTCTCGCTGGACTAGGACAATATTTTTGGAGATCCTATACCTGGTGGCTGCCTAGACTCTGGTTAGACTTTGGCTCCCATCCCGTTGAATTAATGGCACCCACGGCTTCAAGGGGACCATCAGGCACGGAGGAGCTACTGTTTGGTTTTCCAGGCTATGTTGAGAAAGTTAAAAAAAAAAAAGAAGCTGGGAAAGTTTCAGGTAGCCTGAGCTTAGAGAGCTAATCACAGAATAGATCACTGATCAGAGAGGAAGAAGGAATATAATGAGAGTGAAGTTCCCACCACATGGGAAGGGAAAAGGTCCCCCTGGTGCTGGGAGCAGGAGCTGGGTGTGAGAGGGAAGAGAGAGGGTGAAGGGTCACCCGAAATGCTTGACTCCCTTCCTCGCCCCAGAAGGGAACATTGACAAAGGGGGTGGCTCGCAGGAGGTGGGTAGATAAAACAGCCGGATAGATTTGGAGAATCTGAGAATTTCCGGGGCTGGTATTCGGGACAAGCTGGGTAGAGCTTGGGGAAACTACAGGCCTGGCAGAGAAAGGGTTTGCCGATGAGATGCCAGCCTGATGTGATCCAAGACGGGGTCTATCGCAATGCCTGGGTCAGGTGCCAAGGCCCCCCCCCCCACAGCTTATCGGAGAGAACACAGCCTCGTTTTCTGGCGCTCGTGAAGAATGGGAGAGCTGACAGACCAGAAGAGACCTGGGCTCTAAATGAGGAAACTCGAGTGTGGGCCTCGTATCACCAGAGGCAATGGCAAGGGCCAGGGTGTGGGTGGCAGATGTCACTCTGATGCCCACGGTCCAGATCAAGCCAGTCGTGCCTTCACCATCAGGCAGGATAAGGCTGTCTTAGCAGAAGCTGTTGGGGCCCAGGAGATATCGGAGCAATCTCACTGCACCCAGAACGCATCCCGGGAAGGGATGATCCTTCCAAGCTGTTAGGAGTCTGAGCTTTAACTTGACTGCTTTACCCACAGGTCTGAAAATGAGACAGGTTAAGTTACCATTAGTCATCAGGTTACAGCATGTTGCCAGTGTCACCTCGTCCCTGCTCTCAATACAAGTTGGCATCCAGAACAGAATGCAATTGTAAAACAGAAATTTTACTTTTATATTTCTGAGTAATACAGATGTTTTGAAACTATGGTCACCACACACACACCGACACACACACACACACACACACACACACACAGACAGGAGGCCCTTTCTGCACTTTTGTTTCTTTACTGATTTAAAATATAACCTTTAAACTTAGGACAGAACTTTAAATGTGTTTGGGGCACGTTGTGTCCATAGGCAACGTAGAAGGAGATCTCTTTTCTTTCTGCTTCTAGAGAGCCCCACACGTCCCCTTCTTCTTTCACATTCCATATGTCCTGATTTGCCTGGGACAGTCCCCATTTACACCGCTGTCCCAACACAACTTTCACTTTCAGAAGTGTCCTTGTGTGAGCAATAATTTACCTGGCCACCCTAGACATAGAGTCCTTCGGCCACAAGGTGGCAGCATCGGCCCATGGTTGAAAAAGTACGGTAGCTTGTGGGTAGTTCTCGTATCTGCGGCAGAGAAAGTGGCCCTTGCCTCAACCCAGGACAGGCTAGAGATACAACACCAGACCATGGAATTGGAGCCTCTTGTAATGCAAGGGTTTGTAAGGTGGTCATCTTGTCCATCCCTTGCCACGAGGCAGGCCGTGCAACTGTGCCTGGCAGCCATGGGAGAAGCTGTCCTCAGGGCTGGGATGCTTCCAGCAGGTGGAATTAGACCTTGGTTCAAGCATTTCCTGTGTGATACCCAGGGGAGGGTCCTCTCCCCCAGCAGTTTCTGAGATCCTCATCTAGAAAGCCGCTAGTCCTTGTGCTAAAGGTGTAGACCCTTTGATATATTCAATAGGCTCATGAAGATGTTTGTTTTCCAGATGATACACTGATTGTCAACCCTTTTCTTTTTGCTTCCTGTTATTGGGTTGAATTTTGTCTGCAAAAAAGATAGGTTGAAGCCCTAACTCCCAGTAATTCAGAATGGCCTTATTTGAAAATAGGGTACATTAAAGATGCAATTCGTTAAGATGAAGCCATATAAGTAGGATGGGTCCTCCGTCCAACAGGGCTGGCGAAAAAAGGAAGGGGTATAGATTGGAGACGGGCTGCCACGGGTCAAGGAATTCCTGGGAATACCAGAAGCTGAGAAAGGTAAGGGAGAATTCTCTCTTACAGGCTTTGGAGGGATCATAGCCCACCAACACCTTGATCTTGGACTTCTAGCCTCCAGAACTGTGAGAGAATATATTTCTGTTGTTTCTAGCCACCCAGTCTGTGGTACTTTATTAACAGGAGCCCTAGGAAACTGATGCTCTCCCCTCTCACGCTTTTGCTGATCCCAAAGTAGTATCTACGGCTGCATAGCAATACTGCCATACGCTCAGTAGCCCGAAATGACACAAATTTATTATCTCATGGTTTCTTTGAGCTCAGAGTCCCAGCGTGGCTTGGCTGAGTTCTCTGCAAGGCTGCAGTCAAGGTGTTGGTCTTACTGAGAGCTCAACTGGGGAGGCATCCACTTTCGACTTCACATGATTATTGGCAGGATTCAGGTCCTTGTGGGTTGCTGGACTGAGAGCCTCAGTTTCTTGCTGGCTGTAGGCCAAAGGCTGCCCTCTGTTCCCTGCCACATGGCCTTCTCCACAGAGCAGCTCCCAACATGGCCGCCGAGCTCAGCAGAGCCAGCAAGGGAGAGTCTCCTTGCAAGGTGGGTGGTACAATCTTATGCATCTTCACCACAGAAGTGACCTCTCATCACTTTGCTGTGTTCTATGGGTTAAAATAAGTCACATCTCACCCCGCACTCAAGGGAAAGGCGTGAATACCATAAGGCAGAAGTCCTGGGGGCCATATTCCTTAAGGAGAGTGGACAACACATTCCTGGGTGGGGAGGTTTCCAGACTGAATTTTCAGGGGCTCAAGTTTCTACGGCTCTTCTGGTTCACTGCCCACCCCGCCCCCCCATACATGCGAAACATAAAAAATTATTTTTTCCTCCCCATTCTTAAATGGGGGGCAACTTCTCCCTGGGCTGTGGAGTAACTGCCTTCCCAACTTTCCCCCTCTCTCCCTGCTGCCAGTGGAACCATGACGTAGAAGGAAGCCCCTAACTCCTGAGGCACAAGCAGAGCATGAAAGCTGAGAACAGGCTGGTCCAAGAGAAGGATCAGTCCCACGTCATGGCAGGGACAGTGCTCTGCCGATTGTCCACATCTCTACATTTTCCTCAATCTCCTTTGCAGTTAGGCGGAGGCCACACGAGTAGGTCAAGCCAAGTACATGTGGTGTGGCACTCTTGGGATGACAAAATTAAAGGCCAGTATGCTTTGTCCATCCCTCACTTCCCTGACTCAGCAAACGTGGAAGACCAAGTGCTAAGAGGGCAGTGTTGCAAGATGGAGGGAATTCGGTTCCTGAGAGGGGGTTGTCCTGGGGGGAGAGCCCCCTGTCAACCCGCACGGGATGTCACTTGAGTGAGAAATAACGTTTGGGCTGCTTTATCAGCCCTCAGGCAAACGTGCAAAGAGCAGCTCAGCCAAGCACATTTGAAACATCCAGAACCTCCATTGGGATCGAGAGATCCGCTGGGGCCCCTTGGATGATAACATGGACTGTGGATTCTGTTCTATGCCACTTATAAGCCATGTGACCTTAGTCGAGTTAGCCTCTGTGCTTCATTTCCAGACCTGTGAAATAGGGTCCTACCGGTATCTTCTCATATGGCTTTTGTGAAGAGTAAATGAGTAAAACACACAGAGCAGTGGAACAGTTCTGGCTCATTATCTGTGTTACTGACTGGCACGCAGGTATGCACTCTGGACACCAAGGGGGTGCTCCCTTTAACCTTTTCTCCAAGCTGTCAGCACAGATCCCTGGGGGCTTCTCCTTGGCCCAGGTAAAGGACTGGGCCACCCACCTCCAAAACAAGTCCCCACTTAACATCCTCCCTTCTTTACCCAACTCTCTTCCTTGCAGGCATTCCCTTCCTTTCCTCAACACCAGAGGGCACTTCATGACGGGCACCACCCGGCACTCCAGCTTGGGTTCTCACTCAGTCCAGTTGGCAGGAGCAGGGACCAGCAGGTGACTGAACTTGAACCTGAAACCTATCACTCTGAACAAGGAGATGGGCTTCTCACCCAGCACAGCAGCCAACCAACCAGCTGGCACACTCCAGACCTGTCCTGGACCACTTTCACAGAGCCCTGTTCTTTTCCTTCTGAATAGTTATCAACGTTTATAATCCTGTCCTTGTTTTGATGCTGATCAGGTTAATGTCCTTCTCCCCCACTGGACTGGAAGCTCCCTGAAGAGAGGCACATACCTGTTCGGTTCACCTTCCATTTCAACACCTAGCATTGTGTCTGATGTATTTATTATTGATAAATACTTGGGGACGCATTAAAGTAATCTCTCTGTCTCTTTTCGTGCCTCCCTCTGCCCACCTACCCCTGTACCCCTGGACATCAGCCTGACCGGGGCTACTCATCACCGCCATCACAACCTTATCATCTTTGGTAATTGTCACAATTTCCTAAAATGCTTTCATTTTTTTTCTTATGAGTTCGCTGCATAACAACAACTGCTTTACAAGATATTCTGACAAACCAATTCACCTAGAAGGGAGAGACTTAGGAGGGGAGGGTTTGCACTTCCTTGAGGCTCCAAGGTTCTTATTTATACAGTGGAAGTAGTAATACTGAGTTGAGGAGCCATTGTAATGCTTAAAGGCGATCATGGCAGGCAAGGGGGCCGGCAGACACAGACATTCAATAAATGGTCAATGTTCGCATCAGTAACATGGTACGATTTTGACCCAAAGGAATGGGGACTATCTAGATGAGCAAACAGAAGACTTTAGTGGGCTAATTCAAAGGCTAATGAGAAAAGGAGTTGATCGAATCCTATATTTTTCCTTCTAGAATGTACAAGCAATACCAGTAGGTAGGTGTTACAAGTACTTAGATTTTTCTCAGCTAGAATTTCCTAACAATTTGAAGTGTTTGAAAATGGAATTGGCTTTGTGTGAGCAACCTGTCACCGGAGGAAATCAAACCGAGGTGGTATGCCTCCCTTTTAAAAATGTCTTTGAAGATGTTGTGCGTCAGGTAGAGATTTGAGTTAGGTCACTTTCCCTTACACTTCATAGTTCTATGGTAATTTATGATTCTATGAGATCCTTTCCTAACTCCCCCACTTTTTTGAGAGAATTATTTTTGGAATGTATGTTTGTATTGATATTTGAGCTTTCACGTTCCGTCCGTAATTAGATAGTACATTCCTTGAGGACAGTATCTTGTGTCTGTGCCTTACCACCTTCTGCCTAATGTACCCAGCATTGTGCCGGATAGTCACTGGGTGCTCAGTAAGCACTCTTTGGGTGCTCCAAAGAGGAAGGGGGGGTCCAGATGGGTCTAGCTCTCAGAGAGAAAAGCTCCCATGCTAAAGTAGGTGGGCTACAGGATGCTATTTCCTTCTCTCCTTCAAGGTAAACCTCAGCTGCATAAATTGAACAGTTAAGAAGGAGATAACCACAGGAATGTTGGGGATTCTATCGTCCCTTTTGAAATGCGAAATGAGGCTTCATCTCTTTAGGTATCTTTGTGGAGAAGTCATTTTTTTTAAAAACCCCACATGAATGAAAGATTAAGGTTAGTGATCTCTGAAGATAATTTGCCTTCTCAAATTAAGTTATTTTTTTTCACTGTAGAGCTTAAAAGGTGATAGTGTGAACAAACAGGCTTTATTCAGAATTTAAATAGGAATGAGATCCCTCATCATTATGGAGCTTACCCCACTGTAATAAGCCTGGAGGCTAAATACATCTGCTTGTTTCAGTATAAGTCGCCCTTGAGAGCCCCTTTGTGATCAGGTCCTTAGGATTTCAGGCAGGTTGGGCAGGTCCCATAACAATCTCTCTGTAAAGGAAAGCTAAACTTGACCTTTCTATTTTATACACATTAAAGAGGCTTAAATCCAAGGAGAATGGAGACATTTTTGGAGGAGATGGGGCTCCCGGAACTTGGGATGGGACATCTGGGTGGATGATTCCCCCAAATGTATAGCTCCCAGATTCTTCTAAACCCCCAGAGTCTGAAGAGTTAGCCCTTCCCCCCACCTCCTTATTAAGAGCCAGCACTCTTGTCTCTACTCCCACTCCATCTTGGTTGAAGACATTTCAAAGACTCTCTCCACCATCCCCTCTCCCAGTCACTAGCCTTATGGCTAGGGTTAAGTCACAACATAACCCAGCCGGGATGTTCTGGACCTGGTAATGGAAGAAGGGCATTGGAAAACAAAATGCAACTGAGTAAATTGAAAGATCTAATTGGCTTTTTTGAATGATCCATGAACCAGGCAGCATACCATCCTAGCAGAGAGAAAGGCGCTCTGAGGAGCTATGCAAAATGGAAGACTTTACAAGCAAGAGGCAGGGCAATGAAGTTATTCTAGCAAAGAGTGCACTGTGTCAGGCAAGGCCACCTTTCCTTGGGGGAAGGCAGGGGTCTATCGGCAGGTTACCTCATGAGTGCCGACCGGGTAATTCTAGATTGACTGATTAAAGGTTGAATTCCCGGGAGAACCTGAAACTATGATCGTCAGGTATTAAGTGTTGGATTGTTGAAGTGGGGCTGAACACACTTCAACAGTGACTCCATGTTAGACCCTTAGGGAATAGACCGCAAAGGAGCCGCAAGTCCTGGTCAGCAGGTACGAGCAAGAGTCAGAGGAGTTCATATGGTACCGGATTTTGAAAATGCTGTATCGCAAGGGCTGAAACACAAGATAGGATAGGGAAGATTATATTGATTTGGGAGCAAATCCAGAGATACAAGGTTTAACGCCTGGCAGGGCCTCCGGGAGGTATATGACTATGCTGTTCAAATGGCTGCTAGCAGTATGGAAAAAATGATGCCCCATGCTAGATAAAGCTGAAATGTCAGAACTGCCCTAGCAGGTGGTGGAAGAAGAAATGAAGAGGCTCAGAAAAGCCAGTATGCTAGAGTGGATACACTGTAAGGCTGATTCTGTAGGCTGTCTACCGTGACAGATGATCCTGTTCCTTGGGAAGCCCTGGGCAATACATCATTCGCAAATCTAAAAGCGATGAGCTAGTGAGAAGAACACCAGCATCACCAAAAAGCCCAATCAAGAGCTTTCTAGAAGCCAGGGATGAAGACAGGAGAAGTAGGCAGGAAATTTGGCCTGGTGATACCAACGGTGATGATGGGTCCAGAACCAAAAAGGCCGGATGGATGCAGTTATTATGATGAATATAGGGTTGGAGTGGCAGCCACAGGGGCCTGACCCACAGAGAGTGATGGGGATGATTAAAAGAACACAGTGTTCTTTGAGGCAAAATAGACACTCAGCCAACAAAGCTGTTTCTCAGCTTGTACGATTAGAAGAAGTGAAGGATGGATGACAAGGAGACTAAAGGCGGTGGCCCAAAGAGCATGTCATGATCTCTCGCCCATTTTCTGGACCTGAGCCAGTTTTCAGACTCAGACTCAGCCAGATTCCCCGGAGACAAAACCCTGCAACATCATAGCAATCATGGTCAGGAATGATTCCATCAGTCCTTTCCAAAGAAACCTGCAGTCATTTATTTGGGGAATGTATACCAGGGAAAAGGGACTCTCAAAGGTGTGGAGGACTATATCGGTAATAAAGTAAGTAAGTAAGTAAGTTAGGTCCTGGCCAAGTGGTAATTTCTCCAGCCCCTGAATGGATAATTGGGGTTGGCATGCTTGTTACTTAGATCCCTGTGATGACGTTTTGGGGTGGTGGTGGGGTTCGGAGCTGACGACCAAGAAAAAATTCTTGAAGATGTGTTTGGGGGAGGTAAAGTCAAGAGGAAGTTGCTTAAAGGGATTTTCAAATGCTAAAGGGGACTCACAGATTCCTGGAGGCCTAGCTATTGCCAAGCTAAGGTTGTTTTTCCCTCTACTAAAGCATGAACATAAAGACAGTAGGGAGTTCCTAGAGATTAGGCTATTGATAAGATTACCTTTTTCTTGTAATTTACTAAGATATTTCTATACTGATGGAGACTTACTTCCTGCAGGACTGTGACCTCCAATAGTTGACTGTCTGTTTTCCGTCCTTTCCTTTGTTCTTGGACAGGCAGTATCCCACCTGGAGGTGGTGTTAGCTTCGTCTTATGTTCCCTCATCAACTGGATCTTCAGCTTATGCAGAAAGAACTGTCATACTGGGGAAGGTCAAGCAGAAGGCTCTGAAATCGTCCCACTCCCTGCCAAGATGATAAATACAAGACGATAGCACATGGGGGCAGGTGTTGATATTAATACCACACTTAAAGATTTAAAGCTTCCGTGGGGCGCCTGGGTGGCTCAGTCGGTTAAGCGGCTGACTTCGGCTCAGGTCATGATCTCGCGGTCCGTGAGTTCGAGGCCCTCGTCGGGCTCTGTGCTGACAGCTCAGAGCCCGGGGCCTGTTTTGGATTCTGTGTCTCCCTCTCTCTGACCCTCCCCCGTTCATGCTCTGTCTCTCTCTATCTCAAAAATAAATACACATTAAAAAAAGAAAGAAAGAAAGATTTAAAGCTTCCCATGGTGTCTTACTCAGTTCAATAGCTGGCCTCTGCAGAAACCTAGTGGACCCTGAAGGGTGACTATAATCTACTGCACACCCAATCAAATTTTGGCCCCAATTCCAGCCTCGGTGTCTATTTATCTCTCACAACAGAATTGACATGGCCTCAGGCCCATAGTATGGAGCCTTGAGGTGGTGAATGCGTCCTTTGCTGCTCCCTTTGCAGAGCAAGAGAGACCATCTGCATTTACATGGGTAAATAGCATGCAAATTTACAATTTTGTCCCCAGGCTGTGTTAACTCCTCTGTCCTCTGTCATAACATAGTCCACAGGGATCTGGACCATCTGGGCATCCTGAAGCATGTCACATCGATCCATTATTTATTGATGATATTGTGCTAATCAGGCCATGTGAGCAGGAAGTGGCTAGCATGTTGGAGGCATTGGTAAGACACAGATGCCTCAGAGAATGGGACATAAGCTTATGAAGATTTGGGGACTGTCACAGCAATAATATTGTGCAACGATCAGGGTCCTGCCAGAAAATCTCATCCCAAGTAAAAGACAAGATATTACAGCTTGCACTTCCTGCCACAATGAAGGAAGCACATACCTGATGGGCATCTTTGGTTCTGGAGATGGCACATAGCACACCCGGAAGTACCTCTCTAGCCCACGCACTAAGTGGCATAAAATGTTTTGTCAACCTTAAAAACAAAATGGCAGGTTATTTTACCAGCCCAATGAGTTTATTTAGGAATAGGAGAGAAATTGCAATTCAGGACAGGCAAACTATGGTGAACCACAGGCAAATTGAAAGAGACAAAGGGAAGGTCAGCTTTTATTAGGTTTCAGGAGGAAACTGGGGAGGGTTATTTTAAACAAAAGTTCATTGGAGAAGAGCCAGTGTTGGAGGTTTTGGCGGGTTCTCATTGCTATACGGGGTGGTCAGCACATTGTTGCTGGGGGCAGGGAGGGATCTTCCTTCTTTTTCTTCAAAATAGGAGATAAATTCCTGTGAGAAAAAATGCCCTCCCTTGTCCAAGTAATTTTCCCTTTCTTCTCTCTACTGGTGAAGCAGGCTGCAATATGGTACATGCGTGAAAGTGCCCCCTTCAAGAATTCCTGGCTCTATTTTACATGAGGATTTCACAGCTTCTCCCTTTGAGTGGGGCCCGGAGCAGAGAAGGGCTCCATAGCACGTCCAGGCTGATGTGGAAGCAACCCTGCTTTTTAATATCAGAGGTACAGGCGTTGGGGAAAGATGCTGTGTGGGGCTTATGGCCAGTCCCAGTGGAGGGATCACAACTTGGTCACATAGTCCCCTGGGCTTCTTTTGCAAAGTCGTGCCATCTGCAAGGGAGATCAATGTGTCTTTGGAAAAACAACTCTTGGCATGATACCGGGCCCTGGTAAAGATGTAGTACATGACCCCAGGACCCCAGATGAGTGTGCATCTGGAGCTGCCCATCATGAGCTGAGAGCTATTACATCCACGAAGTCATGAGGTCAGTAGGCCAGCAGCAATTCATCATAACTGGGAGCGGTGACTCACTAAGGGCTTGAGGACACCAGCCAGCTGCATAAGTGCGCAGCCCGGCCTCACTTCAGCTGCCACTGTTGCACCAGTGTCCCCCACCCCCCCCCCCCACCAATTCATGAAGGGCCATGTAGGAGCAGACCTGATGAACCGCATGGCAGAGGAAGGCAAAAACCCAAGCTTCATTTATGGATGAGCTGGCTCAATATGTGGGTTCAAGGGGAAAGTGAACAGTACGTATGTTACAAGGAGTGGCTTTGAAAACCACTTGGCAAGAAAAAGTCCTTCCGATAGGCAGAACTTTGGGCAGTGTACCTGACGTTTTACTTTGTATGGAAGGAAAAATGGCCTGATGTTAGGCCATAGACAGAGGCCTGGATAGACAAAGATTGAAAGATTGGTTGGAGGCACGTGGATGGGTATGGGAGCGGCATGAAGTGCAAAGCTCTTTGCATCATATGCTAATGCCCACCAGAGAGTGCCCACCATGGAAGAGACCCTGAATTACCAAGCAGACAGAACGACTTGGCCATCTGACATCAGCCAACTCCAGGCACTGGCCACCATGGTGCTGGTACCAGGGACACAGGAGGGACGTAGCCACAGTTAGAGGGATGGGGCTATGCCCTGGCTCCCACAAACTGCAGAGGCTCCTATGAACCGAGGCTGAGTTTAGCCCTGTTGCCAATGACCATCCAACCCACCAGCAATAGAGCAGCACCCTCCCACCCCCCATATAACACCATTCCTCGAGGAGACCAACTGCCTCCTTGGTGGCAAGGTAATTATTTGAAGCCCCTTCCATCTTGCAAGGGCTCATGATTCATTATCCCAGGACAATGTCTATTCCAAGTAGCATCATAATGAAATAATCCCAATCAGTAAGAAATATATTTGTTTCGATCCCCAAACGCATCACTCCAGAAAGATTGTGCTAAAAGCTGTTGCTCATGATTTTCTGCAGCGATCTATGCCAACAGCCTGATGTGAGCTCCTGTTAAGGTCTTCGGCTATACTCCTGTGAACTGTGAAATGATCTCCTGGGATTCTTTCCTCTGTGCTTTTCCTAGTGGTCTGTCCATGAACTTAAAGCATCTCAGCACCCCCCAGACTGCCTTTGGGATGTCTTCCGTATTCGGAGGGCTGTGAATGTGGCTGGATTGCCATCTTTGCTAGCTGCCAAATGATGGTGGAGGTCGTAAAAACCTCCTAAATGTCATTATAAAATGATTGCTGGTGTTACACACTTTCTTCTCTTATCCTTTGGAGGAGTGGCGAGTCTCATAGTTCACCTTCCTCTACGAATTTCTAAGTAAGTAAGTGATCAAGGACTTCTGGTTGTGCTAATAATCCAAGTGTTTTTAACAACATTTTCTTCAGCATCCAGTATTGTGACCAGAGCTTGAGTCGGGGAGGGGGAGAAGGGCTGTGTCTATTTCGCAAACAACTAGGACAGAAAAAGCTTGCATACGTAGGTAGAGCAAGCAGAAAGCTTTGCAGTCATGTATAAGGAGGAATAAGCTTTGTCTACCGGCTGTGTGGACGCCTACAGCGTCTCTATATATCACTCTTTACTCATTAGACAACATGTTTTGGAGAGGGAAGAGAATACAGATTGTGGTACAGCCCAACTGGCTTTCCTTGCCTTGGTTAGTTTTCTGTTTTCTGATTTTTAATCCGGTGTGTCTGTTTAGCAAATAAAATCCTTTATGAAAACTGGGATTGGGGAATTGGAGGGCAGGGAATGGGTAAAACTCTTCCCAGATCTGACGTTTGGTCTCACTTAGTTTTTTTTTTCTGGAGTCTGGGACTGGGAATCAGAAGGTCACAGTGTCAGAAACCTATGTAAAGAGACTTCCTTTGGCTTTCTGGCAGGCAAAAGAATTCATTTACATTCTTAAGAGTAGCTAGTGCAAAGTTTTCTCTTCCATACTCCTTCAGACAGGGGGCCATCTTGGCTCTCGGTCAGTGCTCTGGAAAGTGGCCTAGTGCTTTACAACCAATTGAACTTGATTATGGCTTATGTCTTCAGTAATCAAAAAGTCTCCAAAGTGTTCAAAAGGAGACAAACTAGAAAAAGGTATCCTTAAGGATGTAAAATGACTGCATTGTTTATAAAACAATATGATTTGACTAACATTTATTGATTTTTTAAATAATTTTTTAAAGTTTATTTATTTATTATTGAGAGAGAGAGAGAGAGAGAGCACAAGCTGGGGAGAGGCAAAGAAGGAGGGAGACACAGAATCCGAAGCAGGCTCCAGGCCCCGAGCTGTCAGCACAGAGCCCAAGGCGGAGCTCAAACCCACAGGCCACGAGATCATGACCTGAGCTGAAGTCAGACACTCAACTGACTGAGCCACCCAGGTGCCCCGACATTTATTTAAAAATACAAAATCGATCCAAACATGTCCTGAGAAAAATTGACTTATTTTTAATCTTTCAAATGCCAAAATGATCAAATGGCCAAAAAGAGAAAAGAAAAAAAGAAAGAATAAAGAAAGAAAGTGGTAGGCCTCTGAATAGATGAAAACCTCCAAAAAGGACTTTTTTCGAGGGTTTGATTATCAAAAGACACCTGCTCTCTGTCGCTGTAAGCTAAGCTATTAATATTATCAGCTAACATTTACCGATATTTTACTACATGCCAGGAACGTTAAATTACATGGATTGTCACACTTAATCCACCAAATAATTTATGAGGGAGGTGCTATTAGCTCCTGTTCTCAGATTAGGAAAACAGGGGCTAAAACGGATAAGTAATCTCACCCATATCGCTTTCCTAGTAAAAAGTAGGGCTGGTATATTAACTTGGAAGGAGTCTGACTCCAAAGTCTATGTGATCAACCACGATGCTCCGGAAGGAGCTGGGAATGGAAAATCTGGCCAAGTATTAACCCTCTCTTTCCACCATTCAGTTCCGGGGATAAGCAGGGCCGCCATGCACAGTGTTTCGGGTTGTGCGCTACTTAAGCATGCCACGGCTAAGGGGATGCCCTTTCCCTTGTAGATGTATTCTAACTTATATGAGAGGCGATAGGTGTTGGTGAAGATGTGAAGCTTCTAACCAAGTCCCGGGGTAGCAGCACACATCTCCGTGCACACAGAATCTGGCACACACACGTGCACGAGACCACCTTGTCCCAGCCACACGCCAGACATCCCACGGTATTATTTTTTGTCCTCTCCTATTGCTCTCGGGGACACAGCTCCTACTCCCCAAACTGTCTTCCAAACCTGGAAGGGTGAATGCATGAGCCAAACAAGCTACCACCTCTAATTATTGCGCAACAAGATGTCAACCGCCTTGATTTTTCTAAAGGAGACGTGTCCTTTCTACCTGGCACAAGGGTGCTCTCTGGGGGCCCTGGTGAGGACCTTCTTTTAGAACCAACAGAGGTAGGCATTACATCCCTTACGAGGAAAAGAGCCCACCCATGACATATTTCCCAAAGCAAAATGTTGGGGTTATGTTTAAGCCTGTCGGCCGTCCTTCCTCCTTCGGGATGAGCCCCGTGTGTCAGTGCTCCTTTCCGTGGAGGTCATCTCATTTCCTGGACGGTGCTTTGGCTGGAGCATGAATTAGCGACTGTCAGGCATGCAGTTGAGCAGGGAGTCCGTGACCCGAACTGGCTCTCCCTGGGAGCCTAAGGGGTCAGGCCAGCAGAAGGCACCAGCTGCCCAGCCAGACCATAGGGGAATTCCTCTCCTGAATTTTCTCCCCTCCCCAGATTGTCTCATCATCACCCTACAGGGGTCAGCTAAACTGGGGCATCCTGAAAAATCTGGGGCTCTGGACTGGAGGGGAAATGAGAAGTGGAAGAACGGAGATCCGTGTGTTTTCTTTGATGCCACTGTCACCATCCCTGGAAGAGTTCTTCAAGAGTAAGTGACAGGAAGGACCACAAGGAGCCAGGGCTGGCTCCCCCCTAGAAGAACTAGAAGCCGAGGCCCGATGTGCCCTGACTCGCTGCAGGTGTGGAGGGGCGAGGGGCACAACTACGTCTCGCACTTGAGGCTTCCGGGGCTATAGCCCCAGCTGCTTTCCAGCGCTCCGGTGCTGCCTTCTCAGTCTCAAGGTTAGAGGGAAGACGCTAGAAGGTGTCCAAACACCAGCATCTCAAAGAGACAGAGAAAAAGAAAAGTCCGGGTGGATTTTACTTCTGGGCTGAGATGGATAGAGAAGCCTCAGCTAAGCCCGGAGAAGGACAGGTGAGATGCGGCTTCCCCCCTCCGCCTACCCCCCCACCCCAGGCTGGGGTCCTGTCTCCCAGTGGGGGGTGGTGAATTTCTGCAGCAGTTCTCAAGCATGCATTCAGGGGCTCTCCCCACAGCAGGCCGGGCTCACTCCCAGGGGGCCAGGAAAGGTCTGTGGGGTCCAGGCTGCAACATCGCCCTCCCACCTCCCGGCTTTCCTGATCCCCTCAACTCTCCCTCCCACCAGAGTGCAAGATTCCTTTGAGGCCCTAAGTAATGTAGAACCAACAAATGTCAGAAAGAGAAGGAAACATGGCGATCCACAAAGTTCTTCTGCTATAGTGGAGACAAGGATGCATTGTTCTAGGTCATTCCATCAGCCACAGGCAAAGCAAAAGCTCCTGAGTCCTGGTTCTGTGCACTTCCCTCTGTACCACAGGGGCTCATTTCTTTCTTGTCAGCTGCCCCAGGGGTAGGGAATAGGAGAGGAGTGGGCCTGGTAGGGGGTGGGGGGGGTGGGGGAGTGGGTAGGGGGTGGCCAGTAGGGATCCGGGGAGTCGTAGAGCAGCCTGTGTTGAAGATGAGATAGATGTCCTTCCTGGCAGGACCAGGGGATGAGAGTGCCCCCCCACCATGTGGCCCTCACCCCCTAAGATGTTGTGCATTATAACAAAGGCCTGTAGCCCCAGGCTGCTGAGTTAGGGCCCTCTGTATCCTGGAGAAAGGCTTTCTGAAGGTCATTGGCAGGGTGGGGGACTTGGAGACATTTCCTCCAATATAGTCTTTTCAGCCTCGGATCAAGGCTAATAGCACCCCGGAGGCCTTTTATCTCACACTCTGTGCTTCCTCATTGCCCCTCCGAGGCCAGGCGGCTTTTGCTCCTGCCTGGAGATTGCTGCCCCAGGGGACTCCAGAGGAAGCGGGTGGTGTGGTCTACAGACTTTGACCTCAACCTGTGCTGTGTCAGCACCTAGTGCGTTGGGAAAACCAGCCCTAGGAACCTGGGCTTGGTGGACATTAATCAAACAAACAGATTAGGCGAAGGCACACCTGGAGAGCCTCTGGGGGAGGGCAGGCAGCCAGAAAGCTCTGGACGGCACAGAGGGCCTATGGCTGCCATGGCATTGCCCAAGATGGGGGCATCGTGGAGGAGGCATGAGAAGCCTGAGGGCTTTTCCAACCCCAGCCAGTCTCGGGGCTCTACCTGGATAGAGAAGCCAAGGCTTTGGCGGGGGGCGGGGCTGGTTGGGCAGAGCCGAGCTGGGGTGGACAGTTTGCAGCTCCAGGGCCAACCCATGGAGCCTGCCACCCTCGTGTCCTCTACTCTCCCTTCCCTTCCCTTCTTTTCTTCTCTGCCTCCTACTTCTTGCCTCCCCCATTCCTTTTTCTCCTCTTTCAGTCTATGCCCCAGCCTGGCCAGCGGCCTCGCATGGCTTTGTCTAGTTGGGCCAGAGGGGGTGGGTGAGCGTCTCCTGCCCATGGCCCAGACCGCTGACTGTCTGCTCCAATCCTCAACATTAGTGAGGCAGGGATTAGAGGAGGAAGGAGACAGTGATGGCTAACTTTAGTTTGCCTTTTTTTTTTTTACAGGTCCCAAGAACTGTAGGCAGTAGACAGATTCAAAGCACAGATTTTTGATTAATCAAAAAGCATCCTTGAAAACCCTAGGAGGAATACAAATGAAGTATAATGTACAATCTCTGTCTTTATAATCAGCAGACAAGGGAAGACTGTTGAGTAGGGATCAGTACGGTGTCTGTGACGGGAGTGGTCCGTTCACAATAGCTGTGTGCTGTGCTCCTACAGCGTCCTGCATCCTGTTCCAGAGCCTGGGGGGCAGAGATGACACGCAAAGTCCCACCCCAGGCCGGCAGGAGAGACCAGAGCAGAAGGAGATCAGTGTGGACGGGAGGACAGGGAGGGCTTTCTAGACGTTGTGGAGAAGAGACAGACGAGGGCAGTCACGCAGACAATTGCTTTTTCCGACAGCTCATTTTTAATTTTTTTTTTTAAGGTTCATTTATCTTTGAGACAGAGAGAGACAGAGCATGAAAGGGGGAGGGTCAGAAAGAGAGGGAGACACGGAATCCGAAGCAGGTTCCAGTCTCTGAGCTGTCAGCACAGAGCCCAACGTGGGGCTCGAACCCACAGACCCTAAGATCGTGACCTGAGCCCAAGTCGGAGGCTCAACCGACTGAGCCACCCAGGCGCCCCCCCCCCCTCCACCCCCGATAGCTCATTTTTAACTCCTTGTTACTGACCGGAGGTACACGCCCAGTGAAACAGAAGGCTTCCCTTGAAGGAATCAATTCTCCTTCCGCAAAATAGAAGGGGGAAGGGGGAAGAGGGAGGTTGCTGCTCTGCATGGAGAACACTGCCAGCACTTCCGACACAATCGAGTTTCACTTGTGCAACAACCCCCTTTACGCATTTGCTCATTTCCCTGGAGAGGAGACTGACCCCCTCCCACCCCCCCCAGATTCCGGGCTAGGTGTAAGCTTCAAGTGTGTGGTCTTTCCACTCTCTGTGACTGCCCCAAATTCGGAGCTCCACGCTGGCAGGCGGGTGTGGGGGCTGGGATCCTACAGGGGGAGTCCACCTCTTCTGAACCCAGAAACCCCGAGGGTAGGGACGTTGTAGCCTTGGTGGTGGTGACCCAGGCCAAACACGCGTGCTTGGGAGTGGGAGATGGAGTCACGCTGGTCTCAGAGGGGGCAGTTCCCGCCCTGCTCTTGGTTGGATGTAGCCCATCCAGCCGCAGCGCTGAGCAAACTGAGGTCCTGGAGAGAGAAGGGGCTCGGCCCAGGTCTCCCTGCTCCGCACCCTCTCAGGCTTCGTCCACTGCAGTGTTTTTTGCAGGTCACCAAGCAGAGGGCAGGATGGAAATTGCCCATCTTCCTCACGCTGTGCCTGTTGCAAGGTGAGTCCCAAACCCAGCCCAGACTCAGAGCCTGCGGGATGAGCCCCGTGCCTTCCAGGCTGCAGAGATTTCTGGCGGGCCCTCAGTGGCGTTCAGGGCTCCCACGGAAGTTTTGGGCACACCCCGGCTTTCTCTCCGGGGATCCAAGGCCCTGCAGTGGATCCAGGGAGTGGTCAGATCTAGGCCCAGGGGGAAGGGGAGAGGCAAGAGAGAGGGCGTATGCCTGTTTTGATCTTTTCTAGAAGACTCACTGTCTTGCTACGCCCACTATCTCTGCTCTCTTCCATTCAAGTTGATGGCTGAAAGTCGGCTGCATTTGCAAGATAAGGGTTCCAGGGCTTGTGTATAAAAGACGGCAGGCAGAGGGCTCATTCCCACTCATTCAAAAAACACTCAGTGCCAGGCCCAGTACTAAGGGCTTAAAGGTGCAGATCTGTCCTACATGAAACAGTTTGGAGTTGACAAAGAAACGAGATGGGTCAATAAAATTTACATCTATGCATTTACTGATTTGGTCAACATACATTTATGGAGGGCTGACCGTATGCCCTGCGCTAAGGGCGGGTGGATGAAAGACAGAATCTTGCCAATAGGTGCTGGCAGGCTGGTGTGGTGAGCCTGGCCAGGTATAGATCCGGCTCAGATGACAAATGGCCCTATGTGCTGTGGTCGGCATTTTATTTTAATGTTTATTTTTGAGAGAGAGAGAGAGAGAGAGAGAGAGAGAGAGAGATCACAAGCGGGGAAGGGGCAGAGAGAGAGGAAGACAGAATCCGAAGCAGGCTCCAGGCTCTGAGCTGTCAGCACAGCCTTACGAAGGGCTCAAACTCACAAACCGCGAGATCGTGACCTGAGCCGAAGTCAGATGCTTAACGGACTGAGCCACCCAGGCGCCCCAAACAAATCAGAATTTTAATGAATCAAGGGTAGCTAATACAGGAGCAAGAACTCTGTACTATAATCAGACCATCTCTTTATTTTAATCTCCCCCCAGCCCCTTTAAAATTTTTCCATAGAAACCAAAGCCCCCAGATGAAAACTCAGGCAGGCCCATGAGTTTTCTGTTAACATATTAGTGTAGGTGAGAGTTCTGACTGAATTTCTTTCACTCTCGAATGCTAAATTTGAAGTTCTAAGTGTGCAGTTAAATATTTTGGTTGGCCCCTTAATCTTCCTTCAACGATATGCCCCATCATCTACCCAAGGCCTACGGTCAGGAAGACGCTGCAGGGGGGACGCGGTGGCCGTCTTCTCTGTTCCTCTCTTCTGCCTCCTCCCCATGTTGGCAGTTGGGGCTCGTCACCCCAGCAGGGTCCCAGGAGCAAAAGGGAGGAGGGGCAATAGACGGGGAGCTCTTGCTTGCTGGGGTGGCCTGGAGCTCTCTGGCCTGGCAGGAGTTTAGAGCTGGCTCTTTCTTTGGTGGGTGCATTTGTGAACTTAGATGGTCCCCTGATGGCCCATCTCCTCCCTCCGCCCCAGGTTCTGCTTTGACCCCTCCACAGAGAAGACCCCATCTCAGATGCCTGCGGACCGTCTCTCTGCCCTCTGCACCCCGCCTCTGGGCCAAGGAAACACTCACTCCTTTCTCACCCCTCTGCGGGAGAGGGAAGACATCCATCGCAGGTGCAATGACTCTCCCTCTGTCCTGCCTCAAACCTCTTGTGCTCTCTCAGACAGAGTCGGTCTCTGGTCCATGGCTGCCCCACATCTGCAGCCCCCCCCCCCCCAACTTGCTCCTCTCTGGGAGAAGCCATAGCCACAGACGACTGCCGGGAAATGATGGGTGAATGAGTTCAGGGCATCTGTCTCCACTGAAGGGCAGAGAATCTGCATCAGGGGCCCCAGATGGGCACCACGTTGATCTAAAGTGCTGGCTCTTTCTTTAATTTCCATAGGTGACTAATAAAAATTCCAAATGACATGGGGGCATCTGGATGGCTCAGTCCATTAAGCATCCTACTTCGGCTCAGGTCACGATTTCACGGTTCATGGGTTTGAGTCCCGCATCAGGCTCTGTGCTGACAGCTCGGAGCCTGGAGCCTGCTTCGGATTCTGTCTCCCCCTCTCTCTGCCCCTCTCTCTGCTTGCGGCTTGCGTTCTCTCTCGCTATCTCTCTCTCTCTCCCTCAAAAATAAAGAATAAAACATTAAAAAATAAAAAAAAATCCAAATGACATATAATACATACCAAATACATTCCAAATTATACATAATATAACATACATACCTTAATTATTATAACTAGGAGCTACTGATCAGTAATCTACTGAGTTC
Source organism: Lynx rufus (assembly GCF_022079265.1). Lineage (NCBI taxonomy): Eukaryota > Metazoa > Chordata > Mammalia > Carnivora > Felidae > Lynx > Lynx rufus. The sequence goes on along the minus strand of NW_025814829.1, from coordinate 28,111,771 downwards.
TTAAGGGCAAGTTAAATTTGGTATTAATAAAAGAAAAAAAATGTTGATTGCAAGAGCTGATTACAGACTCTTTCTTTTAAAGTTTATTTTTGAGAGAGAGAGAGAGAGAGAGAGAGAGAGAGTGAATCCAAAGCAGGCTCTGCGCTGACAGCAGCGAGCCCAATGTGGGGCTTGAACTCACAAACCATGAGATCATGACCTGAGCTGAGCCACCCAGGAGGCCCTGGTTAAGGATTCTCAATCAGCTCTTTTTTTTTTTTTTTTCAACGTTTATTTATTTTTGGGACAGAGAGAGACAGAGCATGAACGGGGGAGGGGCAGAGAGAGAGGGAGACACAGAATCGGAAACAGGCTCCAGGCTCTGAGCCATCGGCCCAGAGCCCGACGCGGGGCTGGAACTCCCGGACCGCGAGATCGTGACCTGGCTGAAGTCGGACGCTTAACCGACTGCGCCACCCAGGCGCCCCTCAATCAGCTTTCTACAGCGAGGTCAGACTGCCCCGCCCTGCCGATTCGTGGAAGAGACATACCAAAGATTGTCTCGTGTGTGCCACAAGTGGATCACAAGAATTCCTGAAAGCTAGGGCACGAACACTTTATCAGGGCACTACCAATGTTGTCCTGAGATGGTCCTTGTTTGCAACTGAATATTCTTGACTCTCAATGATAAATTGCCACTTATCCTGATTAACAGCGGCACAGTTGGTGATGCGTCATGAAATTACACCTACCGTGAATATTGATATAGTCGTGGCTTTTATGGCCCTGAGTCTTCTAGAATTAGACCTCGGGATATACGCAACAGGCAGGGCCAGTCGGAGAGACAGTTCTTGCCGGGAGGGAACTGCAGCCAGAGGCCATGGAAAGGTCTGGGAGGCAAAAGTCCCAGGAAGAGCTCTCGCCGCCCGTGTGCCCAGAGAGCATGGCGAATAGAGCACAACTCTGTGCCTCACCTTCCCCTCTGTTCCTCTGTACCCAGTCCCCGATGGGCCTAAGCACCAGTTTTGAGTAGAAGGAGTAGAGCAAAGAGACTGGAACGGCAGCCAGTCGTTGGACTGGACTGACCTTACCACCCTGGGCCAGGCTGGACTTTTTCCCCATCCGAGGGAGACCGTGAGAGTTACCACGAGTGAGGTTATGCCTGCGATTCATCAAGCAGCAGAGGCCGTGTGAAGAGACAGTGAGACACACGACAAGCCTTGTTTCTGCTCGCCCCAGAGCGAGTTGATGTCATTCAGTAAACAGGCCGTGGGCAGGTTCAACCACGATTTCCACCTGTTACCAAGGCGGGTGTGTTCGCAGGCCCGTTCAGCTGTGCGTTGTTGGGGGCATGTGGTTGTTTACCCTCTGCCGGAAAATGCTGGGGGGCGAACACATCCCCAGTCACCGGTCTGGGGATGTACCCACCAAGTGGACCGGGATACCGGTGTTTCGGGCACCCTCTCCGCTCGGGGGGAAAGCACACTAACCTGTTCTTACCATCAAACTATCTCTTGTGTATTCACTCCACCAACCAGACTGCAGCCCTCTTGTCAGATGTTGACCCAGGCCCCGGACGGACTCGTAGGAGAAAGTCTGGCACATGATAGGAGCCAGCTAACAGTTGGAAAGAGTATTCCTGCATTTCTGTCTCTCACATGGGGCCCTGGATACAGCTGCATTCCGTATCTTGGGGTGCTCCCGATCTAGGGGCTAAGCTCTGACATTTCTATGTTGATTCTTCCTCGCCTCACTTTCACAAAGGTGTTTTTCTGGCCTATTCCCTAATTCCGACAGAGTCTGGGGCTCGTACCTCCCCACCGTGACCTTTCGCGAATCTCCCTTCCCTCTGACCATTTTTTTCCCTCTCTCTGCCCGCAGACGCAAACGCACTGAAGGGCCCGAGGCTGGTGTCTGGGGAGCCGGGGGGAACTGTCACCATCCAGTGCCATTATGCCCCCTTGGCCATCAACGTATACGAGCGGAAGTACTGGTGCCGTCTCAGCCCCCTGACGTCGTTCTGCCACACCATTGTGTCCACCACCGGCTACGCTCATCTTGGCTACCGTGGCCGCGTGACATTTGCAGACTTCCCGCAGAGAGGCTTGTTTGTGGTGAGGCTGTCCCAACTGTCCCCGGATGATGTGGGCCGCTACCGCTGTGGCATTGGGAAGAGAAACGACATGTTCTTCTTCAGCATGAATCTGACCGTCTCTGCAGGTACGGGCTGGCGGCGGGTGCGTCAAGTCTGGTGAGGGGAATGCTGGGAAGGAGAAGGTGTGGGAGAAGACTGTCCGGTCCAAGAGGCCCTTAAACCTGAGGGGAGCGATGAGGAAAAGCTGGGGGTGGGGCAAGGACTTTAAGAAGTAGGCTTTCAGGGGCGCCTGGGTGGCTCAGTCGGTTGAGCATACAACTCTTGGTTTCGGCCCAGGTCGTGATCTCACAGTTGCGTGAGTTGAAGCCCCATGTCTGGCTCTGCACTGGCAGTGAAGAGCCTACTTGGGACTCTCTCTCTTTCTCTCTCTCTCTCCTCCTCTGCCCCTCCCCTGCTTGCTCTGTCTCTGTCTCTCTCCAAATAAATAAATAAACTAAAAAAAAAAAAAGTAGGCTTTCATTTCAGAAAGAAATTACCTTCGGGAAGGTAGATATTAGGAAACACTTCCAAAATGAATGCATGCAGACTGCCTCACCCAAATCCCCCCACATTTTGTGGCATGTGTTTTTGGAGAGGACTCCAAGAAGTTGAATTGAATAATACGGCTTCTTAGGCGCATGGTGTCTCTTTGTTCAGACAAGCAGAGCAGGTAAGAGATGCGGGACAAAAGAGGCTCTTCCTGAGACCGAGCCCCTTAGCAGACATCTGACAGCTTCGAGGCCCGTGCTCTGTGTGGCAGGTTCCAGAGAAGTGACCCAGAATCGGGCACCCAGAGCCTGGGGAAGGGCGCCCAGGCAGTGGAAGACGAGGAGAGAGGCAGCGCCTGGGATTGCATTTGTCTTGTTCAATGTCACTCTAACCATCTGCTGAGATTGGCTGCTCTATTTGAGGACCCGTATGTGGTGGGCTGTGGGAAAGAGGCCAGTATGGGCATGCAGGACATCTCAGTAGAGACTGTGGGCATAAAAAAGAGAGAGAGAGAGAAAGGACCATAAAATGTCAACATTTGCAAAAAGATTAGAGATTCCACCCGGTTTTCCCCTATTTTTATTTTATCCAACATATTGACCCAAGACTGTGTTGCTTAATGAGGATGCATTCCTTGGGGCAAACACTTTAAGCCTGGGATCTTTTGCTAAATCCTGTAGGCAGCTGGGAGAGCCTTCCTATGCGGTCTCCTTCCGCCATTGACAGGTCTTTCCAGCGCCGTCCCCCCACCCACTCTGGCTGCGGGTGAGCTCGTCGTGGCATCCCTTGGAACAGCAACACCGGCGGCCAACAGATGGACCCCAGCAACCTCCCGGATGACAGAAAGACAAGGAACAGGATTCCACAGAGTTGCTCTGACTCCAGAAACCAGGAAAACAACAGCTTCCGCTGAGGGCAGGCAGACCCCAGGAACAACTGGGGCAGCAGCTCTAGGGACAGGTAGTCGGGTAGAGAGTTCTGTCCGGACAACAGTCCCCATTCCAGAGAGTTCAGCTTCAACCATCGGAGATATGTCCCATACGACAGAAGGTGTTTGGGTGTGGGACACCAACGGCTCGGTAGGGGATTCGGGCAGGCCCAGCGAGGTAGGGAGGGAGATAACAACTACTGAGGCCGATAGGCCACAAGAAGAAGCAGAGAGGGTCAGAACAGCTCTGGGTGTAGTTGGGAAGGTCATAGGGACCATCAGGCCAACAACTCTGGTCTCAGAAAAACGGGTGCAGGAAATCTTGCAAGAAGCAACAGCCATTGCTAAGCCCCAAGCCCTGGGCTCCATTGAAAGAACTACCCCAGCTGCACGCGTGTGGACCCTGGGGCCCTCCAGCATACAGGTGGCGTCTGAGGAGGGAGCTACCGAAGGGGACCTAGACACGCCTGCTGGATACAGCGATCCCCAAGCAACACCGAGCCAGGCCCCGGCAGCTGGGCCCAGGAGGCCCCTGGGCAAGGGGTATTCCATGAAGAGGTAAACTCCCAGCCCCTCCTCTCTGCCCTACTCCAGGCACGCCCCTCCCTGGGCTGACCTCTGCGCCCACCCCCCCCCCCCACCTGCTCACTTCTCTCCCTTTGTCACCTCAGGACAGCAAAGGGCAAGGCCCATAAACATCACAGACCCTCCCTTGTTCAAGGCTCCTTGCTAAGAAACCCTGAGTGTTTTCATGTGGTTTTCAAGCAAAGATCAAAACAAAAGAGTAACAGAATATTTAGGTGGAACCTTTGGGACTTTTTTTTTAAAAGATGAGGAACAAAAGCTCCAGACAGGGGAGGTACTTGCTGAAGCCACAGGGGAAGACCGTGAAACCATGGGGCAGAGCCCCATGCCCAGGGTGGATTCCCTGCCTCTCACTCAGTCCTCTTTCCCACGGTGACACAGAGTGGCCCCCACCTGCCTCACACGCGGTGCAGTAGGGACAAGATGGGGGCTCCCGTCCCAGCTCTGCTACGAACCCGCCGTGGGAATAAGGGGAGCCGACTTCCCTCACCTCAGCTTCTCACCTGTAAAGCGAGGGGTGAGGGCCGAATGGCCTTCAGTCTCCTGTCCAGCTCCCGCCCGCCCTCCCCTGCACTCTTCTCATCCCCACCTGTTACTTCCACTCCAGGGCTTCTCCAGGAGAGAAAAACATCTCTCGGATCCTGACTCCTGTCTCTACGGTGCTCTTCCCCCTCACGCTTGTGGCTCTCGTCCTGTTGCAAAGGAGGCTCCGGATAAACAGGACCTGTGAGTTGAGCCGAGGAGGGAGTGCTCGTTCCCACCGGACACCCTCCGGACTGGGTGGGGTCCCGACTGGTAAAAGTGCTAAATTCTAGACAGAGCCATTTAACCGGTCCTGGCCTTGGTTTCTCAATGAAATGGGAAAATCAGTTATGCCTCAAAGGCACCCCCGGGCAGAAGGAGAAGCTCTTTCAGAGGATGGCAAGCCATAAGCTAACGGTGGGCATGGGAAATGCATGAGCCATGCCGGCAGCAGGCAACAGGAGCGCAGGGACCAGGTGCGGGGAGCAGACCACATTTGCACCCTCTGCCTCATGGCCCAGCCAAAAGCGTCTTCCGGCTAGGTTTCCGTACTCCTCAAGGGAGTGTTCCGAGGTGTTTAGCTCTGATGAAGAGAGGGCGAGATGTTCCGGGAGCAAGTGGAAGAGGCTGAGGTGCTCACACCCAGGACCTCGAAGGCCTGGCCCAATCCTTTTCAATCCAAGGGCTCAGTTGCAATTCATCTGTGTCAGGAAGTTCCCGGCAGGTTGTAGGGGTTGGGGGGTGGGGTACTCAGGGAATCGCATGCAGTTCCCAGTTATCCTCACGGCATGCTCTGTGTCTGTGCAGCTCAGGAGACAGAAGGGACAGCAGGGGTCACCTTGATTCAGATGACGCATTTCCTGGAACTGAGCCTCCAGCCGGACCAGCTGCCCCACGTAGAGAGGAAGATATTCCGGGATGAGTCTCCTCCTCAGGCCCGTCTGACTGTCCCCGAGAGGCACCCTGGCCCCCAAGGAATGGAACAATAAGCTGTTCAGTCCCCGTGGAAAGAGAGCCAGGACGAAACAGCATGACTTCAGCCTTTTTTCATCCTTCCTCCACCTATACAGAGGGAAGCAAATGGACTGGGGAAACAGAGGCTGGCCGTCCTTGGGCCTAGGAAAGTCAAGCATTTCCCACAGCCAAAGGTGGTATATGACTCAAAGGAGGCTGCAAGAAAGGATTCATTAAACATCGGCGGAGGTCACCTAGGAGAGCGTGGAACTTCCATTTCCGGGAGTTTGAAAATAGAGGAGGCTTCCAATTGCTACGAATTCTTAGCCATCATTCCTACTCCTTGCTAGGCATCCCCTTTTCTCAGGTCTGTTAGCATTCAGCCTGCTGCACACATTTATTTAATCATATTCACGTACACGAGGCTTGCCTTCTCAAGAAGATTCTAAGCTCCTTTAGGGCAGTAATTGTGTTTGACCCACATCACTATGTCCCCAGAGAACTTCCAATTCAGTAGGGCGCCCAGTAAGTATTTGTGCTGAACGGCTGACCAGAGGGCATGGGCTCAGTGGCCTCCGAGGTATTCTGAGTCCCCCTTCACTCCCCTCCAGTCCCCTGGAGGACTCCATAGGCAGGTGTTTTCTCCATAGAAACGAAAAGGCACAACCCCCATTCCTCAAATCATCCCCCCACATTTGGGCCCATAGTCATCATGCTACACACCTTTTGACCTAGGCAAAATTTTCTGGGATTTTCCTAAATTCATGGGCGAGGAGGGTATTTTTCAGTAGATTCTCACCTTTTTCATAAAGCTCCTCTTGTTCAACGGCTTCTGAATCCTTGAGATCAAGGACTGTTGATGAAGTTGGGAAATGACCATTTGGGGGAGGGAGGGGGGTGGATGACAGAGAAGGTGGCCAGAAGGAATTTTATGTGGATTCTGCTTTTATAACCTTTTCATCCCATGCCTATTGGGGAACTTTCACTCCATCCTTGGTCCCACCGTCTTTCAGGCATTACATCGGCTCTTTTGTTTTGCCGAATCTGTTAACCAACTGTCTGAACTTCATGTTTGGGCAAAGCAGCCTTTGAGCAATGGAAGAGAAAGAAAAGGAAGTCTCCAATGTCAAGTTGAGAATTGTCAAGTGGACATTTCCAGAAGGATCAGCCCTGCCTCCTAGGCTGTCAGCAACACCAGAAACACTTTGTTAACACATCCTCACAGCTGGTGCTGAACCCGGACACTCTCCCCAGAAAACCATGGAGATTTAGTCTTCAACTTTGGTGAGAGAGACCCCAATGTTTTGGATACGTAGGGAAGTTGAAAACATCTGACCAAATAGAATCACAGAATTTCAGAGCTAAAAGGTCCTTAGAAGTTAACCACTCCAGGGTGAGGTAACTGAAGCCTTGCGGGGGAGAAGGAAGTTGTTTAAACCCAGTTAGGAATAGAGGAAGGCTCAGACAAGAGAGCTCATAACCTTGATTTAGTGCTTTCTCCACTTTGTCACTGCTAAACAATGTATCAAAGCAAAACTAGTTAAAAATAAATCAATGACACCACTATGGCCTTGCTCCACACCATTTTCATGAATGCTGAAAAACCTGTAAGAGATAGAGAGATAAGGCAGCCACATTAACCCATTCAACCAATAAGGAAGCGGGCCCTGGAGGGTATGTAATACAGCTAAGGTCGTTTGGCTTATTAGAGGTGGGGACAGACTGAGACCCTCCCCCTCCCCCCCCCCCCCCCCCCCCCGTGCCCTGGATCACTTGGTGCAGGATCACCCCACCTAACTGGTGTTTACCAGGGGCGTCCACAGAATGCTAGCTTCTCAAGATTGTTAAGAGGTATTCTGAGGGGGGGAACAAAAAAAGCTTCGGTAGATCAAACAAGTTTGGGAAATGCTGGCTAAAGAATAAACAAGTTTCTTTTGCGTAGGACTTTTTGGAGCCTCTAATCCACTAAGATGCATTGCAAATAGCCGTGGGGTGTGGGGACATGATGAGTGTTTTCCCAGTGTTTTGGACTATTGTGTGTTGGTGAAGCAATCTCACTGGACCGGGACCCTCAGATCACTTACTGCTTGGGGAAGTTGGATGCACTAAGGCAGGGGTCAGCACCCCTTTTTCTGTAAAGGGCACGATAGGAAACACTTTAGAGTCTGTAGGACACACAGCGTCTGTTGCAACTCCACAGTTCTGCTGTTGTAGCACTGAAACAATGACTCTGACAGTGTGCCAACAACATTTTATTTACAGAAATAGGTGGCAAGCTGCATCTGGTTCCGGAGCCACGATTTGCCAAGCCCTGAACTAGCACACAAGACTCCGATGTGAGGGATCAGACCCTCATTCTTCCTCAAAAGCTGCCCTTGCCACGCTGCTCAGGGACCTCTCCTTTCTCCGAATCCCTGTAACACTTTCTGCTTGGGGTTCAGCAGTCGGGGCACCCGGCCTGACTGCCCCATCCTGGGGAAAGAGGGGACCAGCTCGGCAAGGGTGTTGGCCGCGTGGCTGGAGTCGGGAGCGGCTTCTAGAAGTTGGACCAGGTGCACTAGGGAAAGCTGAGGTCCACCGGCAGGGGACGAGCTAGTACAAGTTCAAAGGGGCAGAGCAGAGCCAAGATTAGTCTCAGGGCCTACTGTTCGGAGCCGGGCAGAGATAAGATCTGAGGGAAATTCTCGCCTGGAAGGAAATGGGGCAGCCCCATGTCTTTACAGCTCTTCTTTATGGGCTCCCTGATAAGCTGGTGTGACGCGGGAGTAAGACAGACAGAGCAGGCGGGCTCCACCACTCGGTATTGTCCGTGACTTGTTTTTCCTCTTCCATCCCCCGTTAGCACGGTACATCACTGGGATGCGAGGCAGGGAAACATCCATCACTAGGCTGGAATCAAGGAAGTCTCTCTCTCTCTCTCTCTTATTTTTTTGTTTTTTTGTTTCTTCTTCATGGAAATTTCTAATCCAAGATACAGGTGATGAGGGAGCCTAAGGCAAGCTGACAGGCCGCAAGCACTGCCCCCCCCCGACCCCCGCCCCCCACCCAGGTGGGATATGTGTGATATTTCCCAGGCACTCCTGACTGCCTAAAAACAAAGGAAAGGGAAAAAACAAGTGGTTAACTGATAGAGATCATAGTCCCGCTGGACCGAAGTCTCCATCACCCCTCCACAGTGATGTGGGAAACAAAGGCAGGAGGAGACCTGGATAGAACTTAATTTCCTTATAACCTGCAGCCCATTGGCAAATGCTTGAGGCCGGAAGAGTAAACTGTTTTTCTAGGAACTCCTAACTGTCTTAGTGCTAATGCTTTGCTAGAGGGACAAACAACCTTAGCCTGACGAGAACGAGGCCTCCAGTATCCTGTGAGCCTTCTTTAGCTTGTGGAAATCTCACTGGAAACTTCCCCTGGACTTTACCTCTCCCAACCGCATAGTATATAAGCCAGTGTCTCCTCATGGTCCCAGGGCAGCTCTTCCTGCCCACGGGTCCTGTCCCTGTGCTTCAATAAAATCACCTTTTCGCACCAAAGATGTCTTCAAGAATTCTTTCTTGGTCGTCGGCTCTGGACCCCACGCACCCCGCTATCACCCCAAAAAACCTCATCACAGGCAAGCACTGACTTTCCTACGATCGAGCAGATTCTCCCCGTGAGGGCACAAGTCTTAACGCAGCTGCTCCTTCCCTAGTATCTCTGCCCAGAAGGGGCTACCCTCAGCTTTCACCTCGCATCTGATACCACATTTCTGTAAGGCAGGTGTGATGATTCCCATTTTACAGATGTGAAAGCCGAAGCCAGAGGAAGGAAGTAGTTACGCTCTTCGGGAAAGGGCACGCCGGGAACTGGACACAAAGCAGTCTATCTCCAGGCTTAAATCCTTGATCGCTGCACCACACTGCCTTGCTCGACACTTAGATTTATGGCCTGGCATCTGATCAGGTCCTTTCCTGTTTAATATTCTAGAACCTTCCTTGTTTTCCTCTGGGAGGCCCAGTGTATAGAAGTTTTTATAACCATTTCCAGTAATCTGTTTTCTTTGGTCACCCAGCTGGCTTACTCCTGTCCTGGCTAAGTGAAGTATGAAAGTTCAGGGAGCTGGAAATGAGCGCTGAAAATTCAGTCGCTGCCCAGAGGTCCGTGCTGGCATTGTACAAACAGAGCTCAGATCTTTAATTAGCTGCGGGGATGTCCGTCCATCTCAGGTAACCCAGGGCAAATGCTCGACCCCCAGCCAACTTGTCGCCGTTCTCCTCTAGGACTCTGGGGGTTTCTTCCTCTCCTCCAGCAGCCAGTGTGGTCTCGGACAGACAGAATCAGCTTACTGACAGCATCAGTCAGACACAAAGAGGAAGGTATTTCCACGGAAAAACCTGTAAAGCACTTAAGGCAAGTAAACATGAGTTGTGTGGTTATTTTCCACGGGTACAGATATTCCAGGGCTAAGAGCCTGACAAGACGGGTGGAGATGGAGATTCTACTCAAAAGGAAACAGACCCTCTGGCGGGGTCCAGCCACCACCAAACTCTCCACTTCCCCCTAAAGGATGCAGCTTGGGTTGCCGGCACCAGCCCTCCCTGGCCCCCCCTTCACTGTCAGCAGGAGGACGAGCCATCACCCCAGTGCCCACTCTCCAAGGGGCCAACTGAAACCCAGAAGGGCAGCAGAGAGGCAGGAGAGATCACTGTGCCACACTTCCAGAGGCAGGTAGAAATCACGAACACCGAGGCTCCAGGCCAGTAGGCCACTCTTTGCCCCCTGGCCCCATTTTGTTGAGGATGTACATTCCCTGGTTAGCTTCTGGAGTCTTCTGTGTTCTGCCTTTTCCGATCTCTGGCTGAGTTCCCGAGTTTTGCTTGTTTGCTGCCTTGATCTAGGTCTCCCAGTTCAGCTCTGAGAGGAGAAGGTCAAACAAGGGCCACATCTTTCCCTAATTTCACTAATCCCTGGCTCCCTAACCTGAGTCTCTTAGCAGGGAGGAGGAGAGCCAGGACCGCCGTGGCCCAAGCATTTTCTGATTCCCCCCATGAGTGCAGATGTCGTACTTTTCCCCAGACAAGAGTTCAGGGAAAGGGCACCAGGGAGTCTGCTTTTTTAGGGCCTGGCATGGGAAGTGCAGACTGGTTTGTGAATGCACTTGGCCTCAACTCTCCATTTTGCCAGCACACCGCTGCACCCGCGCAGTGCAGCCCGCTAAAAATTAATTACGGTATACATCACCAGAAAGAAGTGGATTATACAGCCTCGCGCAGTTGGGAATGCAGAGGCTCAGATGGGCATGGGCTGCCGGGGATCACAGGGGATATTTTTCCGGTGGCAGTCTGACAGGCAAACCTTGGGCTGAAGGCCAGGCCAGACCAGGAACAAGGAAACAAGTGTTCAGGAGGTTCGGGAGGACCCCAGTGGCTTATGAGAGGGGCTGGGCCCTGTTACCTGACACTCTACCTGTTGACTTTGGATATCTACTCTAAAAATCTTCCTCCTTCCGCCTCTCCCTGACCAGGGTATGGAGGTGGGAGAAGGCGAGAGAGTGGTTTGGTACCTTCAGAAAAGGTTTGCTCCTTTGTTCCTGCCTCTCAGAACCAGAGAAGAAAAGTCTCTGGGGCCCTGGGATTGGCCGGCGGAAACTCAGAGAGCCTCTGGACCGAGGCCAACTTTCCAGCCTAGCTTCGCTATTCCTTGTTCCTCACGACAGAGGCTCCTCAGAGCAAGACGCAGCCGGTCTCGGGGGGCTCCCACCACAGCTCCTGCCCTCATTACTCCACCACCCAAATGACGAAGACGCCCCAGCCCAGAAGCCCCTGAGGAAATGTTGTTTTCACTCTCTGATTGGGGGTGAACAGAACTAGGAAAACAGGTGAGGGAACAGACACCTCGGCAATGACAAGGCGAGGCAGGTAATGAGGGAGAAGGAGGTGGCCCAGTGAGTTCAGGGAGAAAATAGAGGAGCTCTGAGGCTCTCATGGGTCCATGTGGCCAGTAAGCCTCCCTCTCCAACACTCTCCAGTGACCAGAGCTTCTTTCCCACCCTCCTTGCGTCCACTACCCGGCCTGCCTCCTCAAGTTTGTTCTTGGCATTGGCACGATGCTGCCAGTCACAGATGTCATGCTCCACGCTTCTTAAGAAGGACCTGGGGAGCTCCTATGAAATCACCCCACAGCCAGGCAGATTTGGAGCGTTTCTAGCTTATTCCCCCCGCTACTTAACTCCCTAACAGGGAGGCTCACCTGTGAAAAGGCTCAGGCCTCCAAACAAATTAAGGACTCAGAAACTCCCCCAAGGAGTCCCCCAAGGACTCAGAAACTCACCCCAGGTGGGAGTGAGCTCCCCTCACCTAAGCTCAGCCAACTGGACTATTGCAGTCCCTACTTTCTGGGTGGGATTCCAGGCAGTGGCCACACTAGGGACCACCTTCCCAGCCAGCAGCACTCAGCTGGGCACCAAGGACAATAGTCCCCAACCCATGGCCTCTCTCCAGCCCAGGGCAGGGAGAGTACACGTTGTATCCCTGCCAAGGCAGGACAGCTAGGGTCAGGAAATACAGAGTGTTACCCCCTGATGGCGAGGGTAGGGCTGCTAGGACATAATGATCCCAAATAGTAACTATCCTTTCAAAAAATGGGAGAGAAGGGATTGATATTTAGTTTGGTAGATTTGCTGTCACAATTCTATTTTCTCCTGATCGACACTAAACTGACCATATTATTATTGGTTTACAGAGGAATGTTGGATTTCAGGGCTGGCTGACCTGGGAGTAAACATCGACTCCAGGCTGGGGTTAACCATTGACTCAGCCAAAGATCTGCACAGGGGAGCAGAGAACTGGCGGTAAACGGCAGCGATAGGCTGTTTCATCTGTCCGCTCTTATCTCACCGGTCTGGCAAAATCGGCATTCATAAGCACCATCCGCAGCGGCCAGGAGTGCAGAAGGGCAGGGGAAGTGTGGGGAAGGATGCAATGGCTTAGGCCTCCCCTTCTCTATGGGTGGCTTCCCAGGGTCTCGGAGCATCCACCCAAGGATGCAGGGTTGAAGCTGTGTACTTGGTCCTCTCCAATCTTCCCTGAATCAGTTGAAGATGCAAATCGAAGTCCATTGCAGCCCATGGAAACACGATTCAAAAGATCCATCTGGGGAGTGAAGGCTTTGGGAAGTGGAGGAAACTTCCCAATGCTGGAAGACCTTGGTTCTTGACCCACCTATGCCATTAGGTGTGAAGTTGGGCAAGTCATTCCACTTCTCTGCCCTTGGGTGCTCGTTGATCAGTGGGGAATCTCTCTTTGTTCTGAAAGCCCATGCTGTCCTATTCATCTGAAGCTGAATCATAAGCACCTGTTAGAAGCCAGTCACTGCCCACATTATACTTGGTATTTGTCACAAACACACAGTGTAAGTATAATTAGCTCCATTTGATAAATGAGAAAACTGAGGTCCAGAGACCCTGAGTAACTTGTCAAGGGTCCCCTGGACCAACAGGTGGCAGGGCTTGGATGTGAACCCCAGGCATTCTGGGTTTGGAGCCTGTGAGCTTTCCCCAGAGCTTTACTGCCTCTCCATGCCGACTACCACCTGGCTGGTGTTGATCCTTGGCAGTGGTGTATGGGATGATAACTCCTCAATTAGACCATATGCCCTTGGGGAACAGAGACGCACTCTCCTGATGTTCTCAATCTCCCTGGACCTCACCCAAACTGGTCAGGGGCATAGTAGATGCTTGCAGTAAGGTTGCAAAATGGCCCCCCAAAGACGTGTTCACCTGATCCCTGGAATCTGTAAATGTTACCTTATTGGGGAAAAGGGTCTTTGCAGATGTGATTCAGTCCAGATACTGGAGACGAAGAGATCACCCTGGATTAACCAAATGGACCCTACATGTGGATCACAAGTGTCCTTGTAAGAGAGAACAGAGAAATATTTGCGGGCACACACAGAAGGCAAAATGAGCACAAGGGCAAAAGGGGCATGATGCAGCTACAAACCAAAGAATGTCCAGGGACCCGGCAGCAACCAGAAGCCAGGAAAGGGGCGGGGGGGGGGGGGGACAGATTCTCCCCTAGAGCCTCCAGAGGGAGCGTGGCTCCATCCACTCCTGATTCAGAGTTTTGGCCTCCAGAACTGAGAACACGTTGCGGTTGTTTTAAGCCACCACAGTTATGGCAGTGTTACAATAGCCACAGGAATCAAATGCAGTGCTCCCTCAAAACACAGAATCCGAGGACTAGAAGTTTTGGAAGCCACACGGCCCAGCCCTCGCATTTAACAGAAGGAACACCTGCAGCCCTAAAGGAGGAAGCGATTTGGCAAAGGTCACTCAGTAAGTTAGAAGCAGGGCCGGAAGCAGGACATGTACATGTGTTCTGAGACCAGACCAGTGTTCCTGCCGAGTCCCAGGGGCGTGAAAGTCAAATAAGAAGCTTTAGTTCTTCTTATTAGTATATTTTTCTGTTATTAGTCTCTTAAGAGGGAGGGGAAACTTTATTATTTTTTTTTATTTTTTTAAATATATGAAACTGATGGTCAAATTGGTTTCCATACAACACCCAGTGCTCATCCCAAAAGATGCCCTCTTCAATACCCATCCCCCATCCCCCCCTCCCTCCCACCTCCTATCAGCCCTCAGTTTGTTCTCAGTTTTTAAGAGTCCCTTATGCTTGGCTCTCTCCCACTCTAACCTCTCTCTTTTTTTGGGGGGGGGGAGGGGGGAACTTTAAAGTAGATGCCGTGATGTAAGTTTTGAAAGGTATGATTATTGCTGTCATCATCGTTATTATTGAGTGATGGGCCGTCCCTCCGCCTTCGGGACTGGGAGGCAGGAGCTATGCTTTAGGGCCACTGAGTTCCCGATGGGGAAGCCACAGTGAGAGAGGGGAAGTTAGGTAGCTCCGAACACACCGCTAGCATGTGGCTGAGCCCAAAATAGGACGCAGGGTTTTGACTTTCTGGCTCTTCCCTGGGTTCTGCTTTTCGTTTTCCCTTTCCCCCAAGCTGGATCAGTAGGCCAGGTGGGCTGTGTGTGTGTGTGTGTGTGTGTGCACCCGACACGATCTGCTAAGACGGTTTTGGGGACTTCTGGGAGCACACACCAGGACACAACCTAGGAAATTCTCCCCAGTATAGAGTAAGGAAACTGGGTGGGAGATCCGGGGCCCCGGAGGCAGCCTGAGAAGCAACCGTTTTAGGGGTGTTTTCCCCTCCCTCCCTGCGAGCCTACATTTATCAAGTTTCCGTCCTAGTATTCAGTGGGCTTCCCTTGACCCCCACTCCAGCTCAAACAACTAGACCCAAGATATGCCCTGCTTTGGGGGAAGTGAGTTAATGAGAAACAAGAAAACCAAAGCCTACAAATATCTGATGATTGAATCAGAAAGGAGAGAGGCATAAGACGGCAAAGCTTTGGAAGGAGCTGTAATCTGGCAGAAGCAGGCTTGTCCTATCCCTGTCCCCACACTATCTCCATCTTCCCTCACATCCTCCCACTGATAGCGACCCTGGACCCGGGGAGGAGAAAGATTGCATAGCTATTGGGGTACCTGTGTGCCCTCCCACCCGCTACCGGGGGCAGGGGGGTGCTTATTCACGGGTTGCAGCTGGGGAGAGGAGACGGACAGCGATGGAGATATCCAGAACAGGCTGGAGGTGCCGGAGCCTGGGGGAACTGCACCTTGCTTGTCCTGTATAGAACTTCGGTGGTCTGCGGTCTTGCCAGAATTCACTGCAACTCTGGCTACATGGGAGCAGTGGGGCGCAGAAGGCTACAAGGCGCTTAGGGGAGAATGAGGCTCTGCTTCACGGGATCTCCCAAAGGCAGGCTCATGATGAGCCCAACCCGCCCTGCGTCCACAGGAAAGGCAAGGAAGGGCCGAGAGGTCGCAGGGGTCCTACCCGAAGGAGCCCAGAGGTAGGGACAAGGGGAGCACAGAGTGGACCACAGATGTCTCAGGATGAGCGGGGATACAGGCCACGGATCCTCAGTACCAGGTACATTTCAGAAGACAGGGCTCTTTCCTTCCCAGCACGAGGCCAACGCACAGCCACAACAAAGCAAGACCAAAATAATAGGGCCTTCCTTCTATTGCCTCGACAGTAACCTTGACATAAGCCACCCCCTTGTCCGTGCCCACTTAGCCCAGACTTCACACAAAACCAGAGGAGAGAAGGGAGACAAAAAGGAAAGTAAATCCAGAATGAGATTGAGTTTTAAATCGAGAGTGAAGTGACAGAGAGATCACTGAATCGAACCCAGTTTGCCTGGAAACGACTAGGTGATTTTTTTTTCTTACATTAGTCAGATTGTAGGTTTGGGGTCAGAAATGAAGCTCCGTGCTAGAAAATACCGTTTCTTTTGTGGCCATTCAACTCCTTGGTTGCCAGTTCATGTTCATTCGTGAGTAAGTGGTTAGCTAACATAAGACCCGGGGCTCTAACTGCCGTGTGTTTTTACCGGGACTCTATTTCTCTTTTTCTCCTTCCCCTTCTGGGGTTTGCTCTGCAGGACGCTGTAGGGAGAGCCTGGGTCAGTCCTGCACAGGTAGGATGGGGCAGGATTCTATGGGGGGGGTATGCTGAGGGGTGTTGGGGGGACATATGTATGCATGTTGGGGACTGGGCGTCACTTGTGTGACACAGCACTGCATTTGGGGCACCCCAGGAATCCTAACCGGGTCATGTCCGGAAGACCACTAAGGACTAACTGAGATAGGGAAGGAGGTTTTCCTCCGCCACCAGCTCAGTCGATCAGTACCGACTTTGCTGTGGCTCAGAGCGTGGGTCCCAACAGGACTCCGTGGTCCGCCATTTTTAGGGGAGCCCAGAAACAGCCAGTGTTTAATCCCTGTGGGGAGTAGAATGGGAAGATCCGCAGCCCCCCCAGTTCCTGAGAGCACTGGGGCTGGTAGAAGGGGGCTCTTTGGAAGATGTATGTAAAGAGTGGACTTAATCCAGGCTAAGTATCCTAGAAAGTGGGGGGGTTTCCAGAGTGAGCAGAGATGAGAGGCCATGGACTGAGGGCCGTTCCTGCCACTTGTGCCCCATCAAATGCACTTCAACTTCATTCCACACCTGGACCGGGGGTATCTGGTTATACCCTCAATCTGCAGGTTTGGGATTACTATCCCTAGTTTTGAGATGGGAAGAAACATGAAGGGGCCTTGCCTAGGATCTTGTAGCTAGAAAAAGGCGGAATAGGCTCTTCATGCCTGATACTCTGTCTCGCATCCTGCAGCTGCAATAATGGAGGGTTCCCTGCTAACAGTCTCCCCAAGGTCAAGGGGAAGCAAGTGGAACCAGTCAGAAAAGCCAAAAGGAAAGGAGAGCAAGGGATCATTGAGAGTCACGTGCCCCTGGCCGGCCGCCATGCCTATGGGAGAGTGTCCCTTTAAGAGCCCAGGTGTGGGTCAAGCACTGCACACAGTTTCGGTTTTGGCAGCCGCATCCAGTGTCCTGCTGGCAACTTCTGGAGAGCCCCAGGTTGTGGACTGGCCAGCAGGCTGTGCCCCTGAAACTGAGCTGCCAGGAGAGAAGACAGTGGCTTAAAGTAAGTGTGCCTGTTCTGGGATCTGCAGCACGATGCCCTCTGGGAAGGGACTGGGACGGCGGCTCAGAAAACCCCCTACATTCACAACGGCCAGCCCACAGAGAGTGCGGTGAGGGGGACACGGGGCGCAGCCTGCGCGGCTGAGCACGTGGCCGGGGAGCAGAGGTGCGCGGCCCCCAGAGATGAGCGAGGACGCACGTGTGTGGGGAACCCCCTCCCCATGTCTGTGAAACGGCAGCAGGTGGGCAGAAGGAATGTCTGTGGTCAGCATGTGTAGTTTTGCTCTAAAGCGTGCCTCCAGAACTCCCTACCAACTCCTCCACAGTCTAACACACGTAGTGTGTGACCTTGGGCAAGTCACGTGATTGCTCTCTGCGCCGTGGTTCCTAAATCTGTTAAGTGGGGATGCAAATAATCCCTATCCCTCGGGTGTGTGAGGTGCAAACGAGAAAATACGTGTGAAGTTGCTTTGTAACCTCCAGAGCAAAAAAAAACCAGAGCCTGGTGATTTTCAGTTTAGCTCCGTTACTCAGGGACTTAACGGAGCGCCAGGCGCTCCTGGGTGAGAGACCGCATGCAGAGTGCCCGGCACAGAGCCAGTACTCCTCTAGGCTCGGAGCTTTCCACATCCAGCTCCCTGGGGAGGGTACGCGCAGCTCCTTTTTCGGAGAGGCTCGGGGACCCTTTCCGGCTTCAACCTAGCTTTGTTCCAGGTGATTCCTGCCACACGGAGGCATGATGTGTGCCATCCTATCACCTTGCCCTCGCCATGGTGGGGCAAATGAGGTCCCCCCGGGGTAAGTGGGCAAGGTGGGCAGAGCCCCCTTCCAGGCACAGACGGCATTCTGCGTCCTGATGGTCTTGCTGGCCCTGCAGCCAGGAGCACCCCCCGCCCCCCCGTGCTCTCCCGCTGTCCATCCTGACGGCGTCCCCAGCCGGCCACGCAACCGTCGTGAGCAAGCTGCTGCACTGTGCGAGCTCCCTTCCCAGCACCCCCAGCTCCGCTTATGTAACTGCCCCCAGGACTGGGGCCGCCTGAGCTGCTGGTGCTGTTTTGCACCAGAGCCTCCGCCATCCCTCTGCCTCTTCACTGGGGGACTTCTAGCTTCTTCCACCTCTGAAGAGGGGATGTGCCCATTCATGGGTTAGGGTAGAAGGCAGCGATCTGCCCACCGGAGCCAGCTCCGGAACCCTTCATCCATCCGTCCTTCTCCTTGGCCTTGGATGTGGAGATGTAGCAGAGAGAACAAGGAACCAGGAGTCAGGGGAGCCAGTAGCTCTGTAATCATTGCCTCTCTCTTAGCGCCTCTAGACCTCAGTGGCTGTATTTTATTGACAGCGCGAAGATAGCGGCTGGCACGTGGCAAATCCACTTTCCACGGGCTTTCGCAGCTTCCTCTCGTCCCCTCCTGAGACAAATCCAGGTGGTCGGGCCACGTAGGTATCACAATCCCCTTTATAGTCGAGGAAACGAAGACTCCCCGAGTTAATGTGAGTGGTGTAAAATCACCCAGCGAGTGTGAATGGTAACATTTTGGTACAGTCATTGTAACATGGTCATGGGGACATTTTGCCATCACCTAGAAAACAAAATACTCAACTTAAAAAAAAAAAAGAGTAATATTATGCATGCAGGTGCTCAGCAGAGACCCTCTTCACATATGTCTTGCCCTCTCTCTGGGTTGGTTGGGGTTGGGATTCCAAAGTCACCTAGAAAAAAAATTTGGGGCAATGTGTCTGGTTATCGGAAACAAACATAACATGACTTATACATGGTAGATGCTAAATAAATAGCAGCCATTATTATTTTTCAGGAAGAAATTTCTCTGTTGGCACCCACCTCTGGGTTCAAGTGTCTCTTCCCAGGAACTGTCTTTCCCGTGAAAAGTGGAGAGGAGAGAACTGGACTAACTTCTTTAAGAGTGGATTTCCTGCTCCCTCCTCTCCTGACTGCTCCCCTCAATGTCAAGACCCTCCTCGTGCAGCATAGTGACTTAGAGCTTATACTTTTGGTCCAGAGAACCTGAATTGAATCCCATGGCGGTTGCTTACCAACTTTGTAACCCTGGGCAAATCTCACACTTCTCTGGGCCTCAATTGTCTCATATGTGAAATGGGTTTGCCTGTTTTATTCTCCCTCCCTAGGGTGGCTGCAAAACGTTAAGTGAGGTTAACACATGTAAAGCGCTGGAGAATAACTCTATATGTGCTAGCTCTAATTATATCGCCTGCTTCTAACCTACTCTCTTCCTTCAGGCCATGCTGGTCCAATCTGGGTAGCTCACCCCCCGTCTTCAAAGGTTGCCCAGTGAAGAGGCTTCTGTTCCCCTGTCACTCTAGGACGTGAAAAAGAGAAGACTGTGCTCATTTTATTTTTATTACTTTTTTTCTTTTAGAGAGGGAAAGAGAGAGAGCACACGTGCCAGTGCGGGTGGGGATGGGAGAGGGAGAGAGAGAGAGAGAGAGAGGGAGGGAGAGAGAATCTTAAGCAAGCTCCACACTGAGTGTGGTGCCCGAGTTTGATCCCATGACCCTGGGATAGTGACCTGAGCCGAAAGCAAGGGTCGGACACTGAACTGACTGAGTCATCTGGGCACACGGACTGTTTTGATTTTAGAGAGGAGTTGGGAAAGGAACTAACATATTTTGAGCCCGACACCATACTAAGGACTTTACATATCTGTGTTGTGGCCTTTAGTCCTTATAGCTATTCTCTATACTAGGTACAATTGTCTCCAGTTTACAAATGAGGACTTGAGGCTCAAAGAGTTTAAATCCCCTACCCCCAGACCACACAGACCCCGCGTGCGAGGGCTGATAACCAAGCGCCCGGCAACCATGAAAGTCAGGTGCGCGGACCCGCACTCTCTTATCCTTAAACTGACTATTGCCTCCTACAGTTGAACGGTGCTTTGTACTATAGAAAGCACTTCCATATGCATGTCCCGTTATCCCCTCCATCGTCCTCCACCCCACAGAAGCCTTTGTCTCTAGGAGAGTTGAGGGACGGTGATGTTCATTTGACAGATGAAGGAGTTGAGCCGGCATATTTTGCCCAAGTGGTAGAGCTCTTCTGGTAGCCTGTGACAGAGCAGGACTCAGGACCTCTGGGTCCTCTTCCATCCTCCAGGCCCCTTTGCATGCAACCGTCCCTGGCGAGCCCAGAACCGAGAAGGCATTTGGCAAAGTGAAAGAAACCAACCCTGACTCTGCCCTTCCCACACAGGGGATGGGGATGTAACCATTTCCGATCCCATCGGGCTTTGCTAGCAGCCAGGTCTTGCCAGACGCTGCGATGCAAGCCCCTCTGTGTGGGGGAGGCCGATCTCAGCTGGCCCCTGCCTTGCAGAGCTAGCTATCTGAGAAAGCCTGTGAGACAAGCATCTGTGCATCAAGGCAGAATGGGATGGAATCAATAATAGGGTTCTAAGTTTTTGCAAAAAGGGCATCTGGAAATCCATGAGGCTTATTCCCAGAGCTTCATGGAGCTGGTACTTCAAATGTTTAATTTCCGCTTAAATTTTGCTTTAACGACAGGGATGGGAATAGAAAGTCTTGGATCTTTCCAGCTCGTACATTCTTTGAGTCCCTTGGCTGTTCTCTCCCCATCTTCTTGCCCTCTAATGGGCGAGAAGGGAATTCTTATTGCTTCCCTGAACGTTTCTTTTGCTTGGAGACTGTCCCACAGTCCGGGGCTTACATAAACTACATAGACTCTCATAAACTCCCACTTGTCATTTCAAATCCGAGGCCCTTCCAAAGCACACAGACCGCTCTCCCTCCCTCAGTGATAACGCGGTTTCCGGGATCACTCTAGTATGTGCTCGGCTCCACCACTCAAGGGAGATTAAGGGGGTGGTCCCGAATGGACTCAGGCAGTGCCTCTCCTGGAGGCAGGGGAAGGGGCCACTAGTCCAGGCCAAGGAAAGCCTCATCCCCAGCCAGGCCAGCTGGTCTACCACTTCTCTGAGCTCCAAGCTTCTTGCTTCTCCAAGTTCACACTCATGGGAAGTTGTCAGAACCTGCCAGCTTGGTTTTATGTCCCCGTAGTGCGTGCTGTCTGTCATCTCTGAAGCCCCGGGGGCTGTTATGTACTCAACAGATGAAGAGCCCTGGGGCCCTCTGTTATGTACTAAACAGATGAAGAGGTCAGAGTGACTGAAGCATGTGGTTCACCAGCAGCCACGCTAGGACCTGGTCTGGGAGATCCGTCTCCCTCTGAATAAAAAAGGAAACTATGAATTCGATGGGCAAAGGTTTGGACTCCAAGCCAGTAGAGCTGAAGTTCAGCCACTCTAACCGAAGGGGAGCCAGCTAGAGTAATTTTATAAGGA
Source organism: Lynx rufus (assembly GCF_022079265.1). Classification (NCBI taxonomy): domain Eukaryota; kingdom Metazoa; phylum Chordata; class Mammalia; order Carnivora; family Felidae; genus Lynx; species Lynx rufus. Next base: position 28,090,313 of record NW_025814829.1, on the reverse strand, counting down.
GACAAACTCTGTTCTCCGGCCCAGCTGAAAATCCTGCCCCAATCCACAACTGTGTGGGCAAGTTATAAATATGTCAGAGGTAGTAACTGGGTAACATGAGAATAATTTAGAATATCCTAGCCTAGCTAGTAAAACCAAACAAAACCACTCCTCTTTAAGTGGTTTTCTCATCTTTAAGGATGAGAAAAAATGCCTTCATCGTGATATCCTAGCCTATGTAGATCCCCAAAGGACAGGTCCCTCTGTTCATCCAAGGAGTGATAATAGGGTAGTGATCCAATTCTGCTGTGGGTCTTGGGGCCAAGCATCTCTCTAACCTTTAGATCTCCCATTTACAACACGACGATCTACCTCTTGAGATGCTGTGATGATGAAGTCATATAAGAAAAGCAGTTAGCAAAGCATCTGGTGCATGGTAGGTGGCCAATAAATATTACGCTCTTTCCTTCCGCAACTGCTTTAAATCAACTCCAACCACCATGACTGGGGCATCCCTGAGACCTGATGCGCTTTGGGGGGAATGTCTGGTTTTGAGAGGAAGGGATCTCTAATGATTCTCAAAGCCCAGGACCCTCTCAGCTTCTAGCAGAGAAAGCGTGCTTCGAGTTTAGTTTTGGACAAAGACGGTTTCCTGCTTCTCCGAGCCCTTGCACGCCCATGATCTACCCTGCAGCCAGACTGTGTGTTCCTCACCAAGGTTACTCTTGGCCAGGTTTGCCCTTCCAGCTGTGCATGCCTGATGCTCTCATCCTTGGCCCGAGGCTGTGCAAAGCGTAAAGGGTCCACTTGCATATCCTCTCTCTGGGAAGCCATTCGCAACCATCCAAGCATGTGACAAATGAGAGGAAGCCTGGAACAGAAGTGGGGACCCCCACTTGGGAAAACCTGGCCTCTGCCTCTCTGTGACCCAGAGCAAATTGCTTTGATCAATCCAGAGGAGAAACTGCACCCCTCAACTCAGCCCATGGGAAGACCCCTTCCTGTCTCACAGACATATTAGGGAGATTGCTTATCTAGAGATGAGAAGAGGAACCAGAACCAAGGAAAATACTGCTGGCTTAGGCTCTTAAAGCATGTGGCATTTTGTCAGTGCACCCAAAGCCGGTGCAAATGGCAGGTGGTAATTTCCCTGGGACTCTGCAGCCAGCACATCCCAAGCCTTCCAGAGGAGACAGACTTCCCAGCCTTCTGCCACCTGGTGCCACCTGGGAGTCTCTCTCATGGTGACCTGTAGTGTCCACTCCGGGTTCCCCCAGTCAGCATCTCCTGAGCATTTGGCTAAGGACCTACCCCAGAAATTAACCATTGGCCTGGTGTGGAAGGTCTGGGGCAATTAACTGGAATCAAGAGAACCTCAAGCTGTCACCTGACACCCCTGTCTGTCCCCTCCTTCCCTAACCCACTCTCCTTACTCTTCCAAAGAACTGGAGAAACAGAATACCTTTGTCTCCACAAGGAAATAAAAAGGTTCCTGGCTGGGAAATTCCCCCACGGAAAAGAAATAACCAAGATAAACAACTCTATTGCCTTTGGCTCAGGCTGGTGAAGGGAGTCTCGGGGAGCGGGAACAAGGGTGAAGGTGGCAAGGGGAGCCTGAGAGATCACTCCCTGGGCTCCTAACTGCTTAGAGCTTCCTTATCTTTATGGGTGCTCATTATTGCCCTGTGCTTGTTGACATTGTTTTCTCCCTTAATGCTCTCATTGTCAAACCACTCCAAAGGTTAAACCTGTTGAAATCCTTGGGAAAGTGGGACTCCTCTGTCCACCTCTTTCCTCCTCTGGGCCTCAGTTTGGGTCCTAAGACTGAACCCTGGGACCCTCAAACCGCACTCCCTGCCCCAACCCAGGGCTACATCCACAGATGTGGCAAGGTTTGCATGCACTGAACCCTCCAAGTGGCCTTATCTTGGATTCTCCAGCTTCATCTGTCCTGAACCACAAGGCAGGATAACGGAAGCCACAAGGTAGGATAACAGAAGCCAAGTCCCTGGGAAATCTTGGGGCTATCACTCAGCATCTCAAGATCTTGATTCTCTTATCCATAAAATGGTGGTAATTATATCCATTCTGTTTTAGTTAAAGGGAAGTTATAAAGCCCCAGTAAAAAGATAAATGACAATGCTTTGATAAGCAACGGGGGCTCTACGAGTGACAGGAATGAGCACGAGGATAAGCCTGCTGCCGTGTTGAGGCGCAACGCGGCACATTGGGAAAAGTGAAGGGCTTTGACTTTGGAGTCTGATGAGGTTGCGTTCAGATGTTGCCCATTCCCCACCCCTCACCCTGCCCACCCTCACACTTAACTCCTTAGGGAAAGCACTTAAATTGCAGCTTTCATTTCTTCCCGTGTAAAATGTGGAGAAGGACATCCATTTCAGAGGGAGATATTGTTTATTTTTATTTATTTATTTATTTATTTATTTATTGCTTATTTTCATTCTTTAATTTTTTTAAGAGCAGCTCAGCATATTTTCACAAACTTCAGGAAACTTTTAGAGATATACTAAGTGTTTCTAAATAAACAATTTTATCTGCGTTTGGAGGATGTGGCAGACTTCGGTGTTGTGAAGTCAAATTCTATGATTTTCTTCTACCACTTAACATTTCTTTTTTGTTGTTGTTGTTGATACAAGATAACATTTTATTTTATTTTATTTTATTTTTTGTTTTTTCAATATATGAAATTTATTGTCAAATTGGTTTCCATACAACACCCAGTGCTCATCCCAAAAGATGCCCTCTTCAATACCCATCACCCACCCTCCCCTCCCTCCCACCCCCCATCAACCCTCAGTTTGTTCTCAGTTTTTTTTTTTTTAATTTTTTTTTTCAACGTTTATTCATTTTTGGGACAGAGAGAGACAGAGCATGAACGGGGGAGGGGCAGAGAGAGAGGGAGACACAGAATCGGAAACAGGCTCCAGGCTCCGAGCCATCAGCCCAGAGCCTGACGCGGGGCTCGAACTCACAGACCGCGAGATCGTGACCTGGCTGAAGTCGGACGCTTAACCGACTGCGCCACCCAGGCGCCCCTGTTCTCAGTTTTTAATAAGAGTCTCTTATGCTTTGGCTCTCTCCCACTCTAACCTCTTTTTTTTTTTTTCCTTCCCTCCCCCATGGTTTCTGTTAAGTTTCTCAGGATCCACTTAAGAGTGAAACCATATGGTATCTGTCTTTCTCTGTATGGCTTATTTCACTTAGCATCACACTCTCCAGTTCCATCCATGTTGCTACAAAGGGCCATATTTCATTCTTTCTCATTGCCACGTAGTACTCCATTGTGTATATAAACCACAATTTCTTTATCCATTCATCAGTTGATGGACATTTAGGCTCTTTCCATAATTTGGCTATTGTTGAGAGTGCTGCTATAAACATTGGGGTACAAGTGCCCCTATGCATCAGTACTCCTGTATCCCTTGGGTAAATTCCTAGCAGTGCTATTGCTGGGTCATAGGGTAGGTCTATTTTTAATTTTCTGAGGAACCTCCACACTGTTTTCCAGAGTGGCTGCACCAATTTGCATTCCCACCAACAGTGCAAGAGGGTTCCCGTTTCTCCACATCCTCTCCAGCATCTATAGTCTCCTGATTTGTTCATTTTGGCCACTCTGACTGGCGTGAGGTGATATCTGAGTGTGGTTTTGATTTGTATTTCCCTGATGAGGAGCGACGTTGAGCATCTTTTCATGTGCCTGTTGGCCATCCGGATGTCTTCTTTAGAGAAGTGTCTATTCATGTTTTCTGCCCATTTCTTCACTGGGTTATTTGTTTTTTGGGTGTGGAGTTTGGTGAGCTCTTTATAGATTTTGGATACTAGCCCTTTGTCTGATATGTCATTTGCAAATGGGAGATATTAAGTTTAAATGAGATAATACACATACATTATTTAACGCAGTGCCTGGAAAGAGATCATGGTAAGACACCACCATTGTTACATTTACAACTTTAATCCTTACCAGGCCTCCTTTATGGGTCTCAGTTTACATATATGAACACACCATAAAAGATTCCAGGGATGTAGGGAGCACAGCTGAAACAGAGAGATGGGGCCACTCGGTAGTAACCAATCATCCAGCAAGTTGTTCCTGAGACCTTATGGGTCTTGCCCAGAACCATGCCTCCCAGACGGGGATATAGAAACAATGGCACCTGTGTCCCCATCCCCAAGAAGCAGGCAGCATAGTTGAGAAGACAAAAATCTACACACGACTATTAAGGAACAAAAAGTACTAGGGGATAATGGGACTTTGAGCCGTAATGGGGAAGGCGGAGCCATTCATTCCTTCAACAGAATTTATGTCAGTTACTGGAGCTACAAAACCAAACAGGTGTTACAGGAACTTTAAGGCCAACTTAGTCTTGGAAGACGCAAGAGCTTCATATTTTGTGCTATTGTCTTTCAGCTTCCCACGAAAGAAGTTGGCCTGGGTGGCACAGCCCCGTGAGAGCCACCAACGATGAAGCTCCTCTTCCTCACCTGCCTGCTGGCGGTTTTCCCAGGTGCGTCTGTCAGGCCCCAGCCCACCCCTCCAGGATCCATTTCCCTGGGAGCACTAAAATCAACTCTATCCGCAGGGATGCCACTCTCAAAATTTGCACTCCCTCGAGGAGGAAGTCTCACAGATGATACAGAAAGGTCATGTCTGAACACAGATGGATGACCAAGTGTTGGGGGTGGACAGGGACAGGAATGGCAATTCCTCGCTTCAAGGCCAGGAAGTCTGGTGAAAGGTCTTCACCAGGAGGGGGAAAAAAAAAGATCTTGACCTTAAACCAGGCATCTCTAAGAGTTGTTATGGGGTTTGGGGGAAATGACTTATCCTTCTTGGCTGTCAGTATCTTTGCTGGGGAAAAAAAAAAAGGATCTGCCAAGTGTTTTTAGAAATATAAGAAAATAATAGATAATAAAGGCAATGGCATAGCATCCTACAAAGTGGCTTTTTATGAAAAAGGCTATCATTAAATAAGTTTGCCGTCCCATTGTCCTTACAGTGATTACTTTTAATGAGTTACAGTTAGAATTTAATACTGATTAATCCATCTTTTTACCCAATCACAACAATTATCCAGCTGTAGTACATAGCAAATAACCCGCCAAAGGTACATGTGAAAGGAGGAAAATTTCATCTCCTCGGGGTGAGCCGTCAGGATCCTTTCAGCAGGCTTTACCTCCTCGGGCCTCAGAAAACGTGTGTCTTCTCTCCCCACAGTGGTCTCTATGAAGAGTCCCATATTTGGTCCCCAGGAGGTGAGCAGTGTGGAAGGTGGCTCAGCATCCATCACGTGCTACTATCCGGCCACCTCTGTCAATCGGCATACCCGGAAGTACTGGTGCCGGCAGGGAGCCAAGGGCCGCTGCACAACCCTCATCTCTTCGGAGGGCTACATCTCCAAGGATTATGAGGGCAGAGCCAAGCTCACCAACTTCCCCGAGAACAGCACATTTGTGGTCAACATTGGCCATCTCACCCGGAATGACTCTGGACGCTACAAGTGTGGTCTGGGCATTAGTAGCCGAGGCCTCAACTTTGATGTGAGCCTGGAGGTCGGCCAGGGTAAGAATCTAGGCTCCTTGGGCTCCTTTGGGAAAGTGAGAGGGGCTCATGTCGGGAGCAACTGGAGGGCTTCAGGAAGAATTTCCTCAGAGGGAAGCGCGTCTGGCCTGGGATGGGAAGGCTGTGTGTCCTCCTTCCAGAGGCAAGGGCTTTACATAATAGAACATGGAAATGAGACCTATAGGACCTACTTGGGGGTGGTGGGGGGACTTTTTAGGTCTTCAAGGCCTATCACATTTTAGGGCTTTACTAAGACTATAGCTTAGAAGAGCATCAGGAGGAAGAGATCTGTCACCGGGTTTGTGGCAGGTGGAGCAAAGGGGTTTTGAACTGAGGGAGACAGAAAAGGCAGGGAGAGATTTGTAGAGATTCTTAAATTCCTGCCATTGTTGCACCCTTCAGATCAAGACCTTACGACACCAGAAGGCTTCTTTCAAAATGCATTTCTTACCTGGGATCCATTAGTCCATCAACACCCTCAGCATAAATTAAATGATCAGTTCTTGCCCAGAGACCAGGGCTCTGAAGGAGTGGGCCACTGACCAAGCCTGTTCTAACTGAGAAAAGAGAAAAATAAGAAAGATCTTTCTGGCCAGGTTCAATGACCAAGGCATATTAGATAATCAAGAAGAAATTAAGAGAGGAAGAGGTCTTAAGGGAGGAAAACTGGAGGGGTTCTCAAAGATATGTTTTGCTCCTTTGGGATGTGCCTATTATTATCTGTGGACTAAATGAAGAGTTCATTCAGCTGGTCATGTAGAGTCATAAAATGGGAGAATTTTAAGAGCTGAGGAGAGCTTGGAGTTGACTCTATACAGGATGTCCAGAACACTGGAGACCATGAGTATACATTTCAAATGGCAAAAATTCATTCCTTTACAAAGCAGCCCATTCCATGTTTGGACTGTTGTAAATTTTAGAAACTTCTATCACAACACACTGAAATCCATCACCCTCTACTTATATTCATTCTGTTTATTTCAGCACACGTTAATTTTGGCACCTATGTATAGGCATTGTGCTAGGCACTGCAGGGAGTCAAACGTGTGTAAGGGATGTCTTTGCTCTCAAGGGACTTCCACGCTGTGGGGAACATAATTAACTATATGCAAGATCAGATGTAAAAGAGATACAGCTATAAATGTCAAGAGAGCACAAAGGAGGAAGAGAGTAGTGTCAGTTTAGGGAAGGCTTCCCGGAGGAGACAGCAATGAGGCTTAGTCTTGGAAGACATATTCTGACAGTGTCCCTCCGGGGAGGAGAGCTCTGAAGGTGAGAGGCACACCCAGGCCCTCACTGGGAATGCTGACCGGCCCTATGTTTCAAGAGAGTGAAATCACAAATTGCCACCTGTCCGTTGTCTTGCAGGTCCTGGGGTCGGAGATGACACTGAAGTCTACATAGCTGACTTGGGCAGAACAGTGACCATTAACTGCCCTTTCAAGTCCGAAAATTCTGAGAAAAGGAAGTCTGTGTGCAAGAAGACAGGCCAGCTCTGTGTCCTAGTCATTGACTCCAATGGGTATGTGAACCCCAACTATAGCAACAGAGCAGGCATCGATATTGATGGTACTAGTCAAGTAACGTTCAGTTTCGTTATCGAACGAATCCGGCTCAGCGATGCTGGGATATACGTCTGCCAGGCTGGGGATGATTCCAGTAATGATAAGCACAATGTTGACCTCCAAGTGCTGAAGCCTGAGCCTGAACTGCTTTATGGAGACCTGAGGGGCTCAGTGACCTTTGACTGTGCCCTGGGCTCTGAGGTGGCAGGTGTGTCCAAATTTCTGTGCCGAATGAGCAATGGGGAAGACTGCGACGTGGTCATCAACACCCTGGGGAAGAAGTCTAAGGATTTTGAGGGCAGGATCCTGCTCACTCCCAGGGACCAAGGCTTCTTCAGTGTGCATATCACCGGCCTGAGGAAAGAGGATGCAGGGTACTACCTGTGTGGAGCCCACTCTGATGGCCAACCTCATGAAGGCTCACCCACTCAGATATGGCAACTCTTTGTCAATGAAGGTGAGACCTGAGACTGGGAGGGGAAGAGTCATCCCAGCAGGAGGGCACCTGGCTCCCACCCTATGAGTCTATCCAGTATCGATTAGTCAGTTGATGATGTCTGCTCCCTGACAAACTCTGAACTGCATGTCCCCATGGACAGCTGGACAGGAGAGCTAGAAAACACGGCCTCTGCCTTGTGTTACCTACTACCTATTACTTGTGTAATGACTAATTAGGTTATTAAAGGCCTTTCAATGGCTGTCCCTGATTAACAGAAAGGAGAGTGAAGCACTTGACTGAGGCAAAACCTGTAGATCATATGGGTCTCTGAGAGCCACAATAAGGACTTAGCATGGAACCCTGGGCTTGCAGGGGCCACCTGTCCCTTCTCTTTGTCTTTTGAGCAGAATGGCACCTCATCCTTCACACTCAAATGGGAGAAAGTTTGGCTTCTCTTGGTCTCAGAGCTCTCCCAGGAAGGCAATGCCCCAGCCTCCAAATTTCCTCCTCAACATCTCATAGGGTTATTTTTTATTCTGCACCATCTGGCCTACTCAGCTGTACTTTGGCAATCCAGGAGGGTGGTGAAATAATTAAATCCCTGCTCCCTTTCACCTGGGAGCATCCCGTATAAAGTTACCCTCATGAGAAACAGCAAACCAGTACTTGCAGATCAGTGTCCCTGCTCTTGTGACCTTTCCTTAAGGGGCTCACATTCTCTGTCCATCATTTTTATACCCAGCTCAGTCCTCATCACATTCTTCAGCATCTTCATAGCCCAGCATCCCCACTGAACCTCAGCTTTGGCTTATTGGAGAATGGCCATCCTTTTCTGAGATGGCCCTCAGGGTCCTAACCAATTAAACCTTCTGTGCTACATAGTTTATATTTTAAATCATACCATTCTAAATTTATTTTCTTAATTTGGAGAAAAACCATCTGACCATTTTTATGGTATGAGCTAATAAACTGACAAATAGTTACATAGGGAGAGATTTTGTAAGAAGCCCAAGGAGTTCAAGGACTGATGGCCTCTCCTTAAACTCCTTCTATTCTCTGCCCAGAATAAGGTGGGAAAAGAAAATGAGATGCCCAGGCTAGTGGTGAAGATCACTGGAGTCTGGTTGGATGGCTCCAGCGATAGGCTCTGTGACATTAGGACAGTCTTTCTCATTTTCTAAGGAGAGTGAGGTAAATAGTCTAAACCTCACTCCCCACTCTGGCTGAGACCATGGGGAAGAGACTGCCAAGACCATGTTGCTGATGTTCTGAAATTCCATCTCTGTCTGTACTTTCAGAGACCACGATGCCCCAGAGTCCCTCTGTGGTGAAAGGTGTGGTCGGAGGCTCTGTGGCAGTGCTTTGCCCCTACAACCCTAAGGAAACAGATAGCCTAAAGTACTGGTGTCGCTGGGAAGACACTCCAAATGGCCGCTGCCAGCAGCTGGTAGAGAGTGAGGGGCTGGTTAATGAACAGTATGAGGGCAGGCTCGCGCTATACAAAGAGCCAGGCAATGGCACCTATACAGTCCTACTCAACCAGCTCACCAATGAGGACGCTGGCTTCTACTGGTGTCTGACCAGTGGCGATACTCACTGGAGGTCCACAGTGGAGCTCAAGATTGTCGAAGGTAAGAGCTGAACTGGGGCAAAAGAGAGGGGAGGCATCCCCAGGATCATCCAGTCCACAGCGACATCACCCGGAACCACTCTTCTTTCTATCTCATCCCATGCTGATGGGACAGACCTCGGGAGAGAGCCCCCCTGCCGAGATGTCATGTTTTCATAATTGTAACAACCACCCTTTCCTGAGAAAACCCCACACTCACCAAACCACCACACATAGAACCTTTTATTATCAAGAACGTTGGCTTCTTTCACAGTGTATATGGCATCAGCGGAAGTAGAGTGCAGCTCTTTGTATGGAGTCTAGAAGAGAAGAGAGGAACAAGGAAAGCAAACTGAAGTCAAGAGTTTGTGTTTTTTGATAGACTAGATTAATGTATGGGGGTCATCAACAATAATCATTACATAGGCACATGATTGCATTCTTTATGTATTCAGTATCATGTATTTACTTATAATGCTATCCAGAGAGGACACGGGCTGTGGACAAATGTCCTCACCACAGTCACTTCCCTGCAGCATTACCAATGCCAACTTGTGTGCCTATTTCTCCCTCCCTCCCTGCTCCAGGAGAACCGAGCCTCAAGGCACCCAAGAACGTCACTGCTTGGGTGGGAGAGACTTTCAAGCTCCCCTGCCACTTCCCGTGCAAATACTACTCCTATGAGAAATACTGGTGCAAGTGGAGTAACAAAGGGTGCAAGACCCTGCCCACCCAAGATGATGGCCCCAGCCAGGCCTTCGTGAACTGTGACCAGAAGAGCCAGATAATTTCCCTGACCCTGAACCCAGTTGCCAAGGAGGATGAAGGCTGGTACTGGTGCGGGGTGAAGGAAGGCCACCGATACGGGGAGACCATGGCTGTCTATGTGGCAGTCGAGGAGAGGGTAAGGGGTAAGTCTCTGAGGGCGAGGCCTACGCCCCCCCCCCCGGGGACATCAGAGAAAGGCTCCTGCCTACAGGCTTCTCCAACAGGGGTGGCCTTTAGGTTTGGTTATAAGAGACTAGAGGCAGGGGGAGATTTAGCCTCTATATAGTCTCATTTAACCCTCTAAAAAGAGCATCTGAAATAAACATACTAACTAAAAATAAATAAATAAATAAATATTAATAGGTTTGCCATATGACCTCAGCTTCAAGACAAGTCCCGTAGTTGTCCCTTCAGGCCATTTTGAAGCCCTTTCTATGGGAGAGAGGTTCTATATGCAGAAATTTCAAAGTCACTACCACATGCAGTATGCTCTGCCAAAGCCTACTGTCAAAAGAGGACCAGATATCTTCATGTACAAGATCTGGTAAAGAAAATTAAGGCAATCCCTTCTAGAAAGTTCGCATCTTAAGTCTCTTTTTAAAATGTCACATAAAATGTTTTATTCCTAATGAGGGTGTGATTAGTCCCGCTAGAAATCCTACTGTGTCTGGGTGCAGCTGATCTGGTTCACTGAGGGACCCATTGCCAAGCTACCACCAGGGGGCAGCACTATTGCACCCAGTCCTGTGGTCCCTGGACCTTGGGCAGGGTTTCAAAGCTGAGAAAAACTTCCGTCTCCAAATGATAGGTTAGCCCTGAAACAGAGCCGGGTCTATGCCATGGATCCTTGTAGATGGACACGGATTTGGTGTGAACAGGACAGAGATCATCTGACAAGCTAGAGAGGACCATCACTCCTCTCTTTCTAGTGTCATCCTGGACTCCACTCTAACAGCCTTGAGATCTCACCCTGACCCTGTGATTGCTAATGAAGTCCCACTCCACGGATTCCCTAACTCCAGGGAGTGAAAACTGACAAAGAACAATCATTCAGTCCCACTCGTCTTTCTCTAGGGTCCCAAGATGTCAGCCAAGTGAGGGCTGCTCCTGGTGAAGAGGAAGTAGAGTCAAGTGTCAGGAAGACTGAGAACAAAGTGATTCAGGATCCCAGGCTTTCTGTGGAGGACAGACCAGTGAAGGATACTGAAGACCCCGCTGGTGAGAGCAGAGCATCCGCGGACACGGACAGGTGAGGACAAGGACCTCAGGTTGGGCCATGGGGACCATAGAGGAGAGCCTGTCTACCTGTCAATAGTGAAGAAGGCTTCACTGTCTTGGCTTGTGCTCAGGAGGGTCCTCTGGCCTTCTCATGTGGCTGGAGTGGCATCCACCATTCAGTTTAATTTCCCAGGCCTGGGACGCAGAGAAGGCCCAGTCTTTGCTTTTGCCATATCTGAGAAGTATCCTTAGAAGAGTAGAGCTAGGGGGCCACATCAAGAGAAGGGACTGAAAGAAGGAACTAGTGAGACTCAACCTGTCAGCACATCCTGGGACCCCAGGTCTCCCTTCCAGTGACTAACTCAGTCTTTCTTCCAGCTCTGCGGGACAAGGCAGGAGCTCCAAAGTTCTTGTCTCTACCCTGGTGCCCCTGGGCCTGGTGCTGGCACTGGGGGCCGTGGTAGTGGGGGTGCTCAGAGCACGGCACAGGAAGAATGTTGGTGAGTGCCTGAGATCCCTTGCTCCCCATCTCCAACCCTGAGCCCTTGGACCTCTGTGGGGTTTTATCTGCCCTTCGTGTGTGTGGGGCGGAGGGGGGGGCTACTACAGTTCCTTCTCTTTCATAGGTTCCAAGAAAGGGTTCTGGGAAAGCAGGATGGGGAAAGATAAGCTCCTACCCAAAATGTACATTAAAGTGCTGCTATCTCTGGAACATCATCTCTGATGGCTCGGGGTTCAAGTTTAGAGGCAGGATTGGCAGGAGGAGGAGCTCAGGAAGAACTACACTTCTACCCTAGTTTGAGAAACTGACTGATTATATGACTTTGGGTGTCCCCATTTCATGCCTCAGTTTCCTTAGGGCTCAAGGCAGGGATAATAATAACCACCTCACTGGGCTGATGTGAGGACAGAATGAGACACTGTGCGTTGAAGGGTCAGGGGTTGTTGAGTCTTGATTATCTGTGAGAAGGGATGGAGAAGGAGACTGATCATTTCTGTTCTTTTCTGGGTCAGAGTCAGAGGTGAGCAACCTACCACACTGCCCCTTCCAGCTATCCTTTGGGGCTCCCTCAGAGGCAGCGTGTCCTGCTCACATTTGTCCTCTGTCCCTACACTGACTCCTCTTTCTCCTGGACAGACCGGATTTCGGTTAGAAGCTACAGGACAGACATTAGCATGTCGGACTTCGAGAACTCCAGGGAATTTGGTGCCAATGACAACATGGGAGCCTCTCAAGTCACTCAGGAAACATCTCTTGGAGGAAAAGATGGTACGTCCCTCACTCAAGGGAATGCCCAACCCCTGGGAGGGCAAGAATTATACCTGACTCTGCCTCTGGGGTGGGAATAGGAGGTTAGTGAAGGCTAATCCCCCCACCTTGCTCTTCACATAGAGTTCAGCGCCACCACTGGGAATACCATGGAGACGGAAGAACCCAAGAAACCAAAAAGGGTAAGAGTGAGGAGGGAGATGGCGGCCCCACTTGTGTGACAAGGAAGTGCAGCATGAGGGTCTGTAGTCATATCTCAGAGTTGGGGCTGATGTCAGAATAGGGAAGATAGTGTCAACTTTTTGAGGGCAAGATGTATCCTACTGGTCGTGGTGTTAATGTGGCTGAGGTGCAGGAGATGAGCGGCATTTATAGGCTGTGAACTTGCAGCGGGGAGGGAGACTGGGGGTTCAGAAGGAAGTGCGCAGAAACTTCAGCCACAGAATAAGAAAGGTCAAGTGTCAAATGCCAGTGCCTAGGTGAATTGTCTTCCTGAGCTGTGGAACCTGTAGACTTCAGGCCACCCACCCTCCCTTGAGAGTTTGCGCTCAGGACCAGCCTTTTGCCTGAGTCTAAAAGACATTTGCTGGCAGCAGGCAATTTGATAGTCACTAGAAGCCCTTCCCCACTCCAACCACATGCCATATGACTTGAAATCCTACCAGAGGTGACTTCTGACTCTGGGTCACATATTACCCTCCTCCCACCCGCTGTGCCTCCTTAACCCCAGCGTGTAAATGCTTGCTACCGTATCTACTCTCCCTTGAAGCAGCAGAGACCCTGAATCTGGAACAATTAGGGGAATAAGCTAGTCCTGAAGACGGGCTTCCCCTCCAGCCCTGTGTCGTCGCAAAGCTCCATCTTTAAGATAGTGGTCCTGTGGCTGATACCAGCCTAGACCACCTTGCCCATGTACTGTGTGGGCAGAGCTTCCGGGGACAGGCCCAGGCAACAGGGGTGGTTCCACTCCATGTGTCGGAAGGCGGTAGTGAGACAGAGGGAGATATTTTTAGAAACTGCAACTTTCCGTTTCTCAAAATGCATCATTGGTGAGCATGGGGAGCTAGATTAAGAGCAGCAGGTCAACACAGTCTGGGGTTGCTTAAGCCAGGATTATGTACTCAATATATTTAGTGCCTACCCTCCCTCCGACCCCCACCCGCTGAGCCAACACCCCAAACACTGACTCCTGTCCTGTTGCCCCCTTAGTCCTCCAAGGAGGAAGCTGATATGGCCTACACTGCCTTCTTGCTCCAGACCAACAACATGGCTGCCGACGTCCAGGGGGCACCCAGTGAAGCCTAGGCACCAGCTGTGCCCTCCCACCATCCATGACAATCACCTTCAGAATCATGTTGATCCCCGGGGCCCTCAGCTCCAGGGTGCCTCACTGCGTGCCCCCTCACTGCATGGGATTCTCAAAGGGATTCTCCTCCTCACTCCACCCCTCCTTCTCTCCATCTCCCCCTCTCTTTCATCTTTTCTTCTTTCCTTCATTGAAAATACATAGTTGGATATTCACCAGAACCAAGGCAGCCTTCTAGACACTGGGACAGAAAGGCCGTCACCCCGGCCAGCAGCATTTTTGTAAACATCACGGAATCCTTGGAAACTGCAGCTCCTCTTGGTGCAGTTATACTCACCAAGACCTGAAATCCTCATCAGGTCTACTCACCTCTGCCCATAGTGGGAGAGAAATCATAAACTGTCTGGAGTCCTGGGGCCTTAGGGATCATGTAACGTGGGTTTACATACAAGGAATCACACACACACATGCAAACCTTTCACACATGAGAGGTAAAGAGGTTTGCTCAAGGGCACCATGTAGCATAAACTAGTGTCAAAACCAGGTTTGGTACCTCTACCTGTCCTCTTGACCAGGAATCTCTCTACGAGGACCCTTGCACTCCTGATGGAGGCAGAGTTCTAGAATAAGGAGGAGGAGGAGGAAGAGAAAAATGTAATGGAGACTAGTCTTTCGCAAGCCCCACCTCGGGGAAGAGGACTCTGTCTTTTTCTGTCACTCAAATGGACCTAACAGGATAAAAGAGTAGTCAAATACACATAAAGCCACTTATTCGAAGAGCTCTGAACCAAAGGAAGGAAAGAGGGTGTTTGATGATGCTGGGGAGGGGCTGATCTCCAAAGAACTAAGGTTTAAGGTCTTTTTCCCTCTGAGCTCTGTACTTCAACCAGCACCTACCAGCTGAAACTTGCTTCCAAATCAAAGATGTGATTTAATTAATAATTAAAGACCATGATTGCCACCAAGGAGGCTCAGACTGCATTTGTCCCCATACCTTCTATTTCCCAGGTAACCCTTTCAGGGTGTTTTGCTTTGGTAACCATTTTCAGGCACTCCAGGCTGTGTGCGTAAACCAAAGTTCCCCCCACCTCCAACGCTAGACTGAAGGGGGCTAGGAGACTGCCTGTAAGTGGGACCAAGATGATCAATAAAAGAATTGTTTGGGGTCTACACCAATCGTCAAGAACCTGAAACTCTGTGTTACAGAACTTAATTAAGACTATTTATAATGGAATAAACCGAAAGCAAGTATAACTGTGCTTCTCTTAGGCATTAAGAAAAAATCTTGGTTAAGTATCCATGGAATTCTTGACCTTGGATCTTATACCTTCCTGGGGTATCCTTCCAGATAGAGAGGCTATTAATCAAAACTCAAGTAACCAAATGAGTAAACTCCTTCCACAGAAATTTCAGCTAGAAGCTAGTTAAATGATAACTTAGCTTTTAGAATAATTGACCCAAAGTCTCTTGGGGGACAGTGATTAGATAAAGGACCCCCTTGTCTGCCAAGGCCATTCCTAGGTTCTGGCACTGAACCTAATCATATCCTATCAACCCCTCACTCCACACCAGACTCTTCCTCAGGGCCTCTGTGTATCAGAGTTCTCTCTGGGAGAAAGTTCTTCCCAGGCTTCTATCCTGCCTGATGTGGGGAAGAGAATTTGCTTCCACCTGGGCCTTGATCATACTGCTTCTGATGCTTTGTGCTTCCAAGCCTGCCCTTGACCAGACTCAGATTTCAGTCCTCCTTAGTCTCCCCTCCTGCTCTACCAACCGTAATGTCCAGGCCTGATTCCTGGACCCTGACCTGGATCAGAGTCTTGGGCTGCACTCTGGCCCGGAGAGATGGTCATCAGGAATATTTATTTCTCTCTGTTCTCTGTAAGGGGGATGCATATTTAGCTTCTTCTGGAATGACAGCAAATCATTCCAGGAGAACCAAAACTACAAGGTGCATCAGAACCTATGTTTTCCCCCTGGAAGCTACTCTCCAACCAAAGCATCTTTCCTGGGGCAGTAAGATTTAGATGCAGCTTCTATATTAATGCCAATAACCTGCAAGCCAATCCGGAGCTCAGGCAGCCTATCCCATCCCCTAGAATCAAAGACCAAGAAATGCCACTAAAGTCATAGACGATCCTGTATTATTCTTAACTGATGTTATAAACTGGTGGTCAAGTATAATAATGTACGGCCCAAAGCCCACCTGAAATCCTTCCATGAATAAGGAAGCTGGTCTGTGGCTGAAATGGGATATCTAATAACTTAAAAGGTCAACAATTTGGGGGAGGGTTTAAGTTTCCTAGCCTGCTATAACAAACCTGCATAAACTGGGTGACTTCAAATAACAATAACTTAGTCTTGCACTGTTCTGGAGGTTTGAAGTCTGAAACCAAGATGTCCGCAGGGTTGGTTTGTTCAGGAGGCTGAGAGGGGGAAGCTGCTCGGGCCTCTCTCCTCACGTCTGGCAGCCGCCCGCAATCCTGGGTGTTCCCTGGCTCATAGCTGCATCACTCCCGTCTCTGCCCCATCCTCACGTGGCCTTTTCTTGATGTGTCTGTCTGGGTCTTCACACGGCCTTTGTACAAGGACACCTGCCATTGGATTTTGCTCCCCCCCATCCTGTTTGGCCTCATCTTAATGGATTACACCCACAGAGTTCCCATTTCTAAATGACGTCATATTTTAAGGTTCTAGGTAGACATAAATTTCAGAGGGACACTATTCAGCCCAGGCCTTGGGAGTAACAATCGACTGTGGGGTTAATGATAAACCAACTAGCAATGATCAGTGCCGAGCAATGACTCAGAGGAGTACTTAACTGTTTCTGATGATTAAAAAAAAAAAAATCTTCCTCAAGTTCTTGAATTATTTTGATTTTTTTTCCTTTAAAAAATCCATTAGGTAATAATGATTACACATTACTAAGGCCCAATAGTGGCCGAGAATCTGCTTACAGTAGTTGATTTTGGTTTGTAAAGCTATATATATACATATATACATACACATACACACACATATATACATACATATACATATACATATACATATACATATACATATACATACATATCGTTTGTCTAAGCTTTTC
The DNA here is from genome assembly GCF_022079265.1 of Lynx rufus. Classification (NCBI taxonomy): domain Eukaryota; kingdom Metazoa; phylum Chordata; class Mammalia; order Carnivora; family Felidae; genus Lynx; species Lynx rufus. Next base: position 28,073,490 of record NW_025814829.1, on the reverse strand, counting down.
CCAAGAATCAGGACAGAACATTTGTCCTAAGAGCAGTAAATGAATCTGGTCCCCAAAGCAGAGAAACAAGTACAGTCCCCTCCTCACCGACCCCACGAGCTTCTCTGAAATAATGAACTCTACTAGAGGGTCTATATAAGAAACATAATGAGAGATCATCTTAGAAAGACCACATATCTAAGGAGCCACCAAAAGAAAAGATATAAAACAGACCAATGGCTCCCAACTAGCTAGGGTGCTGAAATAGGAAGGGAAAGAAGATGGTCAAGCTCTTAGATTCCAGGAGTTCTGAGGGCTTGGTAAGCCTCTCCTAAGGCTGATAAAGAAATGGGCAGCTGACCCACCCTCACTGGAGTCAAAAGTCTTTGATTAAATGTGTGGAGGTGAATATTCTAAACTCCAGATTTTTGCTGATAAATCGCATTAAAATTCATCCAAAATTCTACATATTTGGGTTCTAACCTTAGAATATCAATAGAAGTGTGGCCATATTTAGGTAAGAAGTCTTACCATTTCTTATAGCAGAAGGCCATGGGTAGGCTCACAGTAAAGGTTAACCTTCCCAAAGTCTTGTTCCTGTGGAGTGGCTCAGTCTGGGTCAGGCAAGCCTCTCGCCCAAGTTCTTGGAAAATGGGAACCACAGGGTGCCTGAGCCGGGTACCTCTACCTGAGTGGGCTCCTTGGTGAATCTAGCAGGTGAGGGGATGCTCATGATCTGTCTTTGGGGAGAGTAGTGTTGGGTCCCGGGGAGGGCCACTTAGGATCTCAACCCTCAGTCTGGAAAGGCCCAGAAGATGGCTGTTTCGGAGGTGAAACGGCCTCCAGGAGGTCAAAGGAGGGTGATGTTACAACCAAGCACAATCCATAATGACAACTTTCACCTTAACGGAGACGGCTAATCTCCACTGAACTCACACTATATTCCAGGCATCGTATCAAGCCCTTTGTGATGCTTACCTCAGGCAATCTTCACGACAACCTTATGAGAAATATTTTTCTTATCCCACCTGTAACATAGGGAGGATAATAAAAACCCAAGTCATTATGGGGACTAAATGAATTCACCTGAAGGACTTAGGACAGTTCCCAGTGTATCTGGCATTATTTATTATATCCACTTCCCTGTCGTCAGACTCTGAATTTTTTCCCATTGCGTTCATCCCTTCTGGTCAAGCGTTAGCCCCAGAGGATGTTAGGCCATTGAGTCCCCTGCCTGTCAGTGGGCTTCAGCTTTTCATACCTTTTCCCAAGTGGGAACACCAGGGCAACACAGCCGCCCTGTGAGTCAGAAAAGAGCAATAAAATTTGGTTGGTGAAAAAAGAGGGAGAAGAGAATGAAGATAGTAAACTCCTCCACTTAGCCAGGGTTCAGCCTTCCCTTGGGGACCCAGCCCACCCTGAGACCTTGGGGTAGAGACTGGAGGTAGAGACTGGATCGCCCAGGTCTGGGAGTTTTGATTCCTCAGATTTCAAGCGTTCACTTCCTACCCAGGAGTTCTGAGACCCCCCCGATTCCCGCTCGTAACAACCCCAGTGTGATGTTACTAAGGGTTTCATCTGGGCCACCCGCGATGTGAAAATATCTCATTCCACGCATTCCCAGCACTGCAGCTACAGCACATCCAGCCCACGTCTCCATAGACGCACGTGTGCACGCACACAGCATGTTCACACTCACAAGCCACACACACACACCTACCCATCTTACTCCCACATTCTTACACCCACAGTCACACACCCACCCACCACAGTCATTTATTCTCTCTCTCGCCAAGGCAGTCCCAGGTCTTGAGCCCAGCAGATGGCAGAGCCCAGCTGTGGGACAGCCGTGAGGAATTGGGACGAGCCCTCCAAGTAGGAAGGGTGGAGGCTGACCAGAACCGAGGCCTCTGGCAGTCACTCACTCTAACCAGAGGCCTGAGGCTGCCCCCTGACACCTTGGCCCAGTTGGTGGTTGGAGGAAATCAGAACTGCAGCGGCCCTGAGCTGATGGAAACCCAGATAGGGGTGGGCAGGACAGGCTGCCTGCCCCCCACACACACTTCCTCTGCACCTGCCCTGAGCCTCGCATTTGACTTCTACTGCGGATGTTGTCGTTTTGTGTTTTGGAGAGCATGTGACCAGTCTGGTAAGAAAGGGGGTGGAAATGGCCTCAGTCCTCGGTGCCCCCGAGAGGCTGCAGCCCCTGGAAATGAGGATGCTGGCCAGGTGCCTACAATGTAACCATAGGGAATGAAGCCCTAGGGATCCTCTGATTAAGTAACCGCTCCATGCTGCACCTCCACATTTAAAAGCCCTTCAAGCCCTTTCATGGCCATGGTTTCTGCTGGGCCTCATGAAAGCCCTGTGATGTAGGCAGGGCAGAGACCACCCCTATTTATTAATGAGGAAACTGAGGCCCGAAGCTAGGAAGCACCAAACCAGGACCAGAAGCCATGTCTTCAGACGGGAACCCAGAGCTCTTTCTGTGATACCTTGTGACTGATGGCCTCAGCATATCTCCTGTCTCCATCAGTCACTGGCCCTCTCCCATAGACCCTCGGGGGGCTTGGAGCCTAGCTCTGCCAGGTTGCTGTGACTTCAAACACTGTCACGTGATTGTCTGGCATGCCTCTGTGGCCACTGGGAGGTTGCCTGGGCCCCTGCCCGAGGGCAGCACCTTCAGGGGCAGAGCTGGGAGAGATGAAGGGTGGTTGATCTGAGGTTCTGGGCAAACTGTGGTTAATTAAGACTCCAGGAACAGTAACCTACAGGAGGGAATGCCAGGCTCATTGAGTCCCACCTTCCTTTTCTAGATAAGGAGATCTAGGCTCAGAGAAAGGGAGTGAATTCCTCAAAACCAATGGTTAGTATTCCCACATGGTAGGTGCACAAAATTATTTGCCAAGTAAATTCAAGGGCTACAACCAGTATCTTCTGACTTCAGGACTAAGTTTCTACCCATACAGTCCTCCTCAGATGGAGAAAATTGGTGACAAGTCTCTTTTATCCTGAAGACAGGGATAAGGCAAGTGACTCTGTCTCAGAAGTCAATGAATATTCATAATGCATGGGAGGCCCTTCCAAGAAAACATGCCCAAGGCTAAGAAACATCATGCCTGAGAGCTTCTAATAGCTTTTTGGAGCTACCTACCTAGAGGCCCTTTGAACCCTGGTGACCCATTCGTGCTCAACATAACATATTTTCTCAATTCCTAACTTCCGCTGTGGTTTGCTGGTATTTTCTTTTTTAGTCTAAAACTAGTTAGCAAACAAAACAAGTTGTCATTTCCTCATTTTCAAGTCTTGCTCCTCGTGGGGGCCAGAAATCTCTTTCAAGCTCCAGATTGTAAAGGGTTCCTGGGTGAGCAGTGGGTCCCTGTCCCCATCTCCAGGGGCTTTTGGATGGGACGTTGCTCTGGAAGGAGCCATGGACCTCTGGCTTTGGTCACTTTGCTTCCTGCCAGGTAAGTGCCCTGGGAAAACACCTTGGACGTTTTATGAGGTTGAATTGTCCACAGGTAGGGGAGTTGCTGGCCATCTCTAGCCCTGATGTTCCTGGATGGATTTATTTGCAGATAAGTACTCAGGACAGGATAAGGATAGAGACCATGTGAAGTTCTGGACGTCCTCCCCACTCTCTGTGAGTGCCCCGCTCTCCACTCCAGACACATCTCCTGTGAGGCTCAGGTGTTGACCCACTAGTGTTGAAGGCATTACCTCTCCTAGGCATATTAGTTTGATAATATGGGATCATAAAGCAAGTGCCTCCAAATTTCTTTCTTCTTACCTCCACATTCTCTTTCTTTGGATCTCTTTCACTGCTGATTTTCAACTTTCAGCTTTAAACGAGGACTCCTTCATCAGTTCAGTAACCCTAATCCATTCCTCAAGTTTAATATCTTCAGCCCTGTCTTCTGAATCCCAATAGCTGCCTTCTGGGAACCCCCACTTTAGTCTCCCACCAAGAGCTGAAATGCAACATACCTAGCACCATAATTCAAGTTCCTTTTTGGCCCCCATCCAAACAAGCTATTCTATCCATCTTAACTATCTCTGATATCAGGTGCAAATGCCAGAATGATTTTTTTTTTTACCACCTCTTACCACTTATCCCCACCCAGACTTTGACCCAATTAATGGCCAGTTCATGTAATTTCTGGATTCGCATGACCGGGATAAGCAGCCTCTACTAGAGAGGTAACAGAGGGAATGGAAAGGAACAGAACTCGAAGTCATCTCATAACTATCCCACTTCCTCCAAACTGACCCACTGGTGAATCCAGATTACTCTCTCTAATGCTTGACTCTAATCATAGGATCGCCCTTCCTAGAAACCTCAATGGCTCCCACTGCCTACAAACTCCTACCTTGTGCTCCCCTTTTACCCTCTGAGCTTACCATACTTCCCTGCACTTCCCTAACCTCCAGCCAAAGAGGACTCCTCCTTAAACATGTGCTGGACATTCCTGTCACCATGTTCTTACTCATGCCATTCCTTCTGCTGATAACATCCTTCCTCTCATCTCCACCTTTTATGAGCCCTTCAGAATTCACTTCAACCTCCACCTCCTTGTATGCTTTCCAGAGCCCTGTGTTCTGAATCCCAAGAGCTGACTTCATTCTGCCTTATATTGTGACTTGGCATGTATTCACTTTATTTTGTTGATTAATTGGTGAGCTCCTTGAAGGTCAAAATGATTTTTTATTCACATTTGCTTTATTTCTAATGGCTTGAATATGGAAGAAAGTCAAATATTTGTTGAGTCAAAGATTGAAACACCCTAAAAGTCCAAGGAAATGCAATTTTAATGAAATGTCAGACTCTGTGAGAGGACTTATGTCAACACAGTGGATGGTTAACTAAACTTAGGCTTGAGAAGAAAGAGTGGTTCAGTGGGGGTAGAAGATCTCTAGGAGTTAAGGGTACTTGAACTGCAGCACTGTAGTCTGTCCTGAGCAATACCACCGTTCTAGCTGGGCCAGAGGGGTCCCTGCTCTGGATCCAGTCCATCTCCCTTTGTGCCCATCCTCAGAGAGTGAGGAGTTCACAGGCCCAAGGGGATTGTCCTCCTCAAGCCCACACTCATATCCCCTCTTCTAGACCTCGAGCTCCTTGTCCAGATGACTCTGGGCCCACTTTCAATGACCGTATAAGCCTCCATACTGGGTCTTCTATCCTAGAATTCTATCTTATTCTATAAAAGGCTGTTTGGAATGAGATGGGTGGAGCTAATACATGAAACCTGGATTATCTGCTATACATATACTAGGACCCTTGTGGTGTTGGCAGGAGTTGGGATGAGAAAAGAAGGGGAGATAGGACAGATGCTAGGAGTAGGAAACTTGGAGACATTCTTCCCACATAGAAATGTTTTATTTATTTTTATTAAAATTTTTTTAATGTTTATTTATTTTTGAGAGACAGAAAGACAGAGCATGAGGGGGAGCCGGGCAGAGAGAGAGGAAGACACAGAATCCAAAGCAGGCTCCAGGTTCTGAGCTGTCAGCAGAGAGCCTGACACGGGGATGAAACTCATGAACCATGAGATCATGACCTGGGCTAAAGTCAGACGCTTAACCTACTAAGCCACCCAGGTGCCCCCAACACAGAAATATTTCTGAGTGGACATCTAAGGTGTGTGAATTTGTCAAGATGGGTCATAGGACATACTTTACTCATCGGTTTATTATCTTGATTTATGATTTTAAAATACTTAGACATATGATATTGGGGTCTTTATTTGTATTTCTGCCCCAGGTTGTACAAATATTGGAATAGTCCTTGTTCCAAGAGCCCAGTGCATGGGGCACAAACCATAGACCACATGGCCCTAGGGGAAGTTCCACAATAAAGCAAAAATGTATTACATGATGTAGGCTTTTTCACCTTGACCCATAAAAGTAATAATACATATGCGTGATGTTATGACCCAGTACATACACACACACACACACACCCCTAAAATTTATTCTTGATTATTTAATATAATATGGGAATGAGTTTTGGGTTTCAGCAGTTCGGTGGATGCCGGTACTCTCTTCTGAAACAGGAAGAGCTTAGACAGAACAGGTTTTGGAAGAGAAATCAAGAATTCTTTTTTTGTTCGTCTATTTGTTTTGCCATGGTAAGTTTGAAATACATCTTAGATATTCAAGTAGAGTCCAAGTGGCGATATCAGAAAGGTGATTCTAGAGTTTAGAGGTAAAAAAGACAAGACTAGAGATGAACGTTCTGGAAAAAACTACATACAGTTGGCATTACAAGCCATGGGAGTAAATGAACTAATGTGGGGAGAGGAAGGGAAGACTGAGAAGAGACCAGGCATAAGTACCAGACCTTAGGGCAACCCAATACTGAGAGGTGGATAGAGAAGGAGAGGAAAGTAAGGAGATTGAAAAGGAGCAGTCATTGTGAGTGTGGTGTTAGGGAAGCCACGAAAAGTAAGCATTTCAAAGTGGGGGGGGGGACTCAATTCCCTTACATGCTGCCAAGAGGGCAAGTAAATGAAGACAAAGACATCGAATGTGGAAGCTAGGAAATTTTTGCTGACCTTGACTAGCAGTTCTAGTGGAATGTTGGAGACACAATTCTGACAGGCATAGGTGGAAGAAAAAGTGGGAGGTATGAAAGTGGATTCTGTGACCTTGATGACTCATTTGAGAAAGAGAACAGAAGAGGGGTGGCATCTGAAGGGGAGGCAAAAGGTAGATGGAGGAGGTTTTCAATATGGCCAATATCAGAGCAAGTGTGTAAGCCATGGCAATGATAGCAGAGAAGAAACCAAACGGCACGGCGAGGAGAGAGGGATCAGGGTGGAAGAGAAGTTCTAAAGAAGGTGAGCAGGTTAGACTCAGGACACAGGAAGAAGAACTGGCTTTGGGGAGGAGGGGGGACACTCTATTCATTGCGACAGGACAAAAAGCAGACAGTCTGCCTGGACACACATGTTGGTGTATGTGGGAGTAGGAAGTTGAGTAGAACGTTTCTCATCTTTTAAAAAAGTTCACACTCCATCTGGTAAACATAAAAGTCTCAGGGGCGCCTGGATGGCTCAGTCAGTTAAACGTCTGTCCCTTGGTTTGGGCTCAGGTCATGATCTCACGGTTCACGAGTTCGAGCCCCGCATTGGCCTCTGTGCTGACAGTGTGTCCTGCTTGGTATTCTCTCTCTGCCCCTCCCTCATGCTCTCTCCCTCAAAAATAAATAAACACTAAAAAAAAAAGTTGCAGGCCAGCTTCCTTCTTCCAGAAAGAATTCGGCTGTGACTTGAGTTGCGAGGGTTCTCATCAGCCGGAAAACCACTGCTCAACAGAATCCGAAGTCCATCTTCAAGGCACCACCCCAGCCAAGGCCTTTGGAGCATTTACCATAATTTTCATCATGGAAATGATGTGTTTTTCTCCCATGTTCCAAACATATGTATTTATATCTAACTATATATCGAGAGTGACCTTTTAAATCACCTATACCCCTGTCCTCTACCATCGCCACTGAAAATCAAGTCACCAAGTTAGAGATTAATGTCACTTACTAAGTAGCCTCTTTAAAACACCAATATTAAAAGGGTTGGGTCCCTTAGACACCTACTTCCACCCCTCCTTTTATTCCCCAGAATCATATGGAAATATAGTTATGTAGTTCAGAGTTGCAAAAATTCAAGGACACCTGGGGAGCTTATTTTAAAATGCAGATTCATAGGCCCCACCCTAGACAGATGTAATCACCATGCCAAAGGGTAAGATCAGGTCACCAGCATCCTACTAAGTTCCTCCAACATGCCTCATATGCACACTGGGCATAAATTCGAAACCAGGAAATTACACCTATCTTTTCTCTCTTTGGGAAATCTGCTTTTCTAAACCCTGGTTGCGGGTTAGAAGCTACTGTGAACTCCAAGGAGAGCTGGGGTCTTGTCCTTTCATCTCACCAACTAGTGCTTCCTTGGGACCAGAGCTCAGTGTACCCAGCAGCTTTTCTTGTGCTTCGTCTGTCCAGGGTTTACACAATAAGGATGCCTTGCTTTGTCTCTTCTGGCTGCTTTAATAAAACATCATAGACAGTGTGGCTTAAACAATAGAGTTCATTTCTCATAGTTCTGGAAACTAGAAGCCCAAGATCAAGGTGCTGACAAATACTGTCCTTGGTAAGGGTCCTCTTCCTGGCTTACAGACAGCCACCATCTCCCTGGGTCCTTACATGGCTTCTTCTTGTGTACATGGAGAGAAGAGGGACACTAATCCCATTATGAGGGCTCTACTAACCTCATCTAACCCTAATTACTTCCCAAAGGACTCATCTCCTACTACCATCACATTGAAGGTTAGGGCTTCAACATGCGAATACTAGGGCAACACAAACATGCAGCCCACCACAGGGGATCTGGGTAAGCCAAGGGTTTACCAGAATTTCATTCCTGAGCAGAGTGAGGTCACTAGAGGTGTCTGCATAGATGATGACCTCTCTTTGCCCTACCTTGCTCCTGCCCATATTGTAGCATCTTGCTCTTGGGAAAGCAGCATTCATGCCCCTTTCTGGCTGGGTTGGTCCAAAAATACATGCTCACTCTCTGATGCTGGGCTTTACACACAGGTGTGGGCTGTCTGGACACACAGGGTAATTCCCCCACCCCCTTGATTGGGTCTTTGTCTTTTGAATGGGTCACCCTTCCATTGCCACGTTCCAGTCATGAGGCTGCCTCACACACCTAGGTTTCCAGCAGATTTGAAACAGCATTGGATTATTTGTGTGAAAGTTTCCATGTTAGATGTTACATGTTCTGGCTGGACACTCCTCTTATCCCTACCATGTTAACACCAGTTACACTCTTAGACTTGAACACACTCCTGGGAATGTTCCCCTTTCCAGCCCCCATCCCCGATTCTCATACTCCCATGGTTGTTTCTACCTCTTCACTGGTGTCCGCACTCTCTGCTCCCCCCGGAATGTCCTCTTCAGCTCTCTCTGCTTGTCCAGAAACCTCAAGCCCTGCTTCTTTCTTTGACTTTCCTTATCTTACTAAACTCTTTGGAGCTATTCTTAATGTGTGGTCAGGGGATGAATTTCAAGAAGTCTGTCAACTTCTCTCCATGAACATGCCATGTTCTCTCTCATATCCTAGCCTCTTTGAGTGCTGTGCTCATTGCCTGGAAGAGTCTTTTCTTCCTCTACCCAAGTTCCCTGGCCCCACTCCAACACACATACTTCACCCTCTGCCCCTCTTTCCAGAAATATGCAGACACTTATTGGGACCCATTTAGTTGATAATTAATCATATTTGGACTTACCCTCTTTTTCCATCTGACTCAACTGTGTTAGATCTGCCTTCTCTCAGCCAAAGCATAAACTTTTATTGTATTGTATTGTATTGTATTGTATTGTATTCTGTTCTATTCTATTCCTCCCTGCTCCCACCCTCCCCAACACACATACAATGTGTATACACCTGTGCATATGTGCGCGCACACACACACACACACACACCCTTGCATTCCATCTGTGTTCCCTCATTCAGTGAAGACCATCATTCTCTCAGTTGCCCTCCACACTCAGTCTTTCAGGTCACAACTTAGACATCACTTCTTCCAGAAACCCTTCCTCAAACTACACCATCCCTTGGCAGCAGCCTGGATCCAGTTTCTCTGCTCACTGCTTCCAAGCCTCCCTGTATATCTCTGTTGTGGGGTATCGCATGACTCTGTAGTGAGTGTCCATTTGTACCACCCACTAAATGATTCATTCTGTGCAGGGAGGGATGCCAGCCATCTTCCTGCCACATAAAAGGCATTCAACAGATGCTTTAAAAAAAATGATTTAACAAACAAAACCGAGGGTGAGCAGTCGTTTTGGCTGAATGGACCTGAGCAAAACAAAACTAGACAGGAAAGCTGTTGCAGCAAAATCGCAGTGTGCCTCCCAACACCGCCCTGAAATCAGTTGGGTACTAAGTGCTGATTGGGGTTGCTATGGCATATCATCTCTCCTCGGCGTGGGACAGAAGTTTTGAGTAGTTTTGACTTCTTAGAGGTTTGGTAACTGAGATCTTAGGGGTTTGGGTTCGAATGAGGGTGAGGGTTATGTTAAGGTTTGGGCTGAGAGAGGTCCAGCTGGGAGTCAGGCTTGGGCAAAGGGCTAGGGAAGAACATGGAGCCAGACTGAGGAGGTACATAGGGTTAGGGATAGGAGGAGGTTGAGGATGAGGCTAGGGCTAGAGATCAGGAGAAGGTCGAGGCTAAGGTGATCTGAGGCTTGGGCTGATGACGGGGATAAGGCTGAAGCTAGAGAGATGAGTGTGAGACTGGGTTGGAAATAGGGCTGGAGTTGGGGATGTGGTTGGAAATGGGGCTTCCTGTACATTAACTCCCTCTCCCTGCAGTGGCTGGGGCTCTGAGGAACCTCCCAGAAGTAAAGCTGGAGGGAATTCTGGGTAGCTCCATTACCATTGAGTGCCCGCTTCCTCAAAAGCATGTGAGGTTGTATCTGTGCCGGGAAGTGGCTGAATCTGGAGTATGTTCCACCGTCGTGTCCAGCAAGAATTTCGTCAAGGAAGAATACAAGCACCGAGTCACCCTGAAGCCATATCCAGATCAGAATGTGTTCCTAGTGGAGGTGACAGAGCTGACCAAGAGTGACAGCGGAGTCTATGCCTGTGGGACAGGCATGAACACAGACCGGGGCAAGACCCAGCAGGTCACCCTGAGTGTCCACAGTGGTAGGTGCCCCCCCATGGAGGCCCAGTGCACCTAGCAAATGTCACCACCCGGGAAGGCTGGGAGAACCACTGAACTACAGAAGTCCTACAGACTGTCATGCTATTACCATGCTAGCCAGCCCAAAGATAATTGGGATTTGCATAGTTGAAACCTCATACAGTGAATTAACTTCACAGTCCCCCAAATTTCCGACCCAAACCATTTGAAAGGAACAAATAAACGCTCTCCTTGCGTTGTATTCTATCCGCACTCCCCAAGGTCTGAGGGGAATGAGGGTTTAAGGTAGAGGAGAGGCTCTGAGATGGGAGGAAATTGGAAGCAAAAGGACATAGCTGCCTTACATAGCTGTCCCATGAGACATAGCAGGGATAACTATCAAGGAAAGACAGTCATTTTTCAAGTCACATTTGTAGGTCAAACTTGGTATTTTATGATCTGATCCTTTCCATATGTCTCCCAAATCCCACCTTTCTCCATTCCTCTACTGACTTCTTAACTCCTATGCAACCACTAATTCAACAGCCACTCTAAAATCCCAGTGGCCACTGAGCAAGGGTGGAAGAGCATTTCTTTCAGGGAAGTCTCCAGCCCATTCTTTTTCTGCTCTTCCTGGTGGACTCTGGCCTCGTCCTCCCACTGCCATCCACCCTGGCTGAGTCAGCTTCAACTCATACCAACATCCCTTCCTGGGGTCTCAGTCTCTTCCGAGAGCCCCCCCCCCCCAGTGTATTTATTCCCTTTGCCTCAATAGAGTATGACCCATTCTGGGAAGACGAGCTGATGCCTGAGCCTCCAAGATGGTTTCATAAATTTTTACATAGACCGATGCCCCCTTGGTTCCAGATGCCTGCACATGCCGATTCTCTTGAATTCATACCTAAAGGTCAGTTCACCAAAGCTGAGGTAGGAGAGGTGGGGGCGATGATGTGGGGGCATTGTGACAGTGGAGGGGGGAATATGTGTTCAGTTCATGGAATGGTTGGCAAAGCACAGCTGAGTCTCAGATGTGTATTTCCTTGTCGTGGGAGACGGTACTTCCCGGAGATTAGCATCCTATGTCCTTCAAGCCCATCCCAAAGCCTGGTCACTTGGCACGAATTGCAGAACTTACACATCACCACCAGGTGGCACCACAAGTAATGCTCCATTCACAAAACCCACCTCTTTTATGAATGACTTGGGGAACCAAGACTGGGCAGATCTTTTCCAGCCAGAGATGGTCATGCCTCCTGTTCCCCACAGGGCTGTCTTCATTTTCTGGCATACAGTGATTTTAACAACTCTCTTTTGCAATAAAAAGTCGGATGATTATACTAATGGTACTTTTACATTTCCATACCTTTTCCTTGTTTTAAATGCATCTTTAACATGCAATTATCTACAACATATCTTCACATCTATCTTGTGAGGTAGATACATCAATTGAACATTGTGACACTACAGGATGTTTCTGCGTGCCAAGAGGGATCGTTTAACTGAGCATATCTTATACCCAAGGTTGTGGGATGGAAGAGACCAGGCAAGCACACAACTACAGCATAAAGCAGAGTGGGGATGGAACTGCAAACAGGCCTTTTCCCAGGATCAGAGGAGAGCAAGCTCTTCTGCCTGGAAAGTCAGGGAAGGCTTCCTGGAGGAAATGACATTTGAAGCAAATATACATAGAAGGTACTAGGTGGAGAGGCCATGCTAAGAAGGCATTTCAGGCCATGAGGACTGCAATAGAGGGAGTCTAGGGGAAAGGAGAGTGTGTTCAAGAAAGAGGGTGACCCCATCCTACTGGTGACTAGAATGTATATATGGAAGGTCACTCTTTTCCGCCATCTCCTGCAGCTACCCCACCAGCTCAAAGGACTGAGGCTCCTCCAGCAACCCACCCCTCCCCCACCACCCGAATCTCTCACCACCTTCAAGTTTCCAGAGCATCTTCAGTAGCAGTTACCAAGCCCCCAACCTTCCTGCCATCTACCACCACAACCTCAAAGACCTCAACTCCGGGGGTGCTTCGTAGGCTCCAGACGGCCAGCTACAACTACCACAGCAGGCTTCACAGGCAGAGGTAAGAGGTCTCCACCATCCAGGATGGGCTAGAGGTCAGGCAAAGTAGTCTAGAGTTAGGAGGTCCATTGAAATCTTCCTGCAGTGTCCACCAACAGAGACCCTTCTTGTGTCTAGGCTACCTATGAGTGTAGCGCATTAACTTATTAGTCCAATAACAAGAACACACTTGTCAATGCCCCAGCAGGACACCCTGTAGAAATGAGACCCAAATCTTTTAGTCATTCAGCGTTCATTCAAATCTATTTTGATGGGGAACTAAATAAGAATAAAATTAACAATAAAACTGTTAACTACTAAATTTAGCTTCACTGTTTTACTTTTTCAGTGTGGCTTCTAGAGTATTTAAAATTACCTATGTGACCACATTGTATTTGTATAGGATAGCGCGGGTCTAAAGCCTGGGGAGCACCTAGGAAAGTGCGACAATGGACCACGAGGGGGCAGCATTAGAGCAGACGCCAAAGAAAACCTATAATAATTGGAATTATTTTGCCTAACCAAAGACAAACATGTTAGTGAGAAAAGGGACCTCGAGCATCATTTGGGCTTTACAGATGAGGCAACTGAAGTCATGAGAACGTTGTGGTTTCAAATAGAACCAGGACTCCTGATTCCTGGCTCAGTAAACTACACCAGCCTACCAGTGGAGAATTCAAGTCAATTCAACCAACATTCTCTTACTTTCTACCATGTGTTGGGCATTGAAAATGTAAGAAAGATGAAAACATGCAATATCCAGGTCTTATCTTACTAACTAATACAAGTCTGACTGTGAAAAGGGTTGTAACCAGTATAAACACAAGAATTGAGGACAGACAGAAAAAGTTGACTCTAGTTTGCCATGACTGGAGAAGAAAAGAGAACTTATGTGCTGACCCTTTAAGGAAAGTAAGGTTTCAATTTGTAGAGGAAACGGAGGAAAGACCTTATAAGCAAGAGGGAGCATTATGAGAGCAGTGTCTCTTCCACTTACAAGAAATTTAACTCGTTTAGTATTTGCAATAATCTTGTGAGGAAACAGAGGTGCAGAAGCTTAGAAGGGAACTGACATTTACTAACTGCTGCTTAGACCAGGTGTTCTAACTTCTTTATATCTACAATTTTGTTTCAGCCTTAAACACTTCTGTGAAATAGGCTTTACTGTACCCATTTCCCAGGAAATGGGAGGCTCAGAGAGGTTGGGAAACTGGTTCAAGATCACACAGCCAGTGGAAAGCTGAACCTGAATTTGAATCCAAATTTCTTGACTCCATAGACAAGACTCTTTGGGGCAGATGGCGGGACGGGGGGGGGTGTTAAAAAAAAGGGACAAACCTGTGAGACATCTCCCCAAAAGTTGGCTACTGAGGAGCGCTGCTTTAAACCCCTCTCCCTCCCAGACTCCCAGACCTCTACTGTCTCTCTCCCTCTCCTTCCTTCCTCAGAGCCTTCCACCAAGGCCCGGTGTCTGGGATGGAAGACCAAGGATTTCACATCCTGGTGCCCACCGCCCTGAGCCTCATCTTGCTGGCGCTTGTTGGACTGTTAGTGAAAAGGGCCATTCAGAGGAGAAAAGGTGAGCGGCTCGGGGCTCGGTTAGGGCGAGGTGAGCTTCCCGAAGGGCCCTGAGCTTCAGATTCCGCTGGAACCCCGCCCCCTACGCGCCCCCCCCCGGCCTGGAAACGCAGGAGCTTTAGTTGAGCAGCCAGGGGCGTGAGGAATGTGGGATGAGGGGTCAATGTCTGGAAATGAGAAAGAGGAGGGTGGCCTGGGCCCTTTGGTCTTCAGTGGGGGACAAGGCTGTGCCCAAGCACTCAGAGCATCTCCGCGTCAGACACGGCCAAGCACCGCGGAGAGAGACCGCCTTTAGTTTCCTGAGACCCGAGGGCCGGGAGGGGTGGCCACGGACCTCTGACGCCTTTCTCCTCTTTCCCCGCGGCTCTGCCGGGCAGCCCTCTCCAGGCGGGTCCGCCGAGTGGCGGTGAGGATGCGCGCCCTGGAGGCGTCCCAGCGGCCCCCGCAGCAGCGGCGCCGCGCGTCGCAGCCGCCACGCTCCCAGAACATCTACAGCGCCTGCCCGCGGCGTGCTCGGGCGGCGGACGCTGCAGGTGAGCCGGAGGCTGGGCGAGCTGGGGACGGCGACCCCCGGGTGGGGCAGGTGCCGGGCAGAGCCGGACCCGCGGGCGCGGTGCAGCGGCGGAAACCGCCCAGATGTCGAGTTTGCGCCCCGAGCGCCGCGCCTCCGGGAACGCCCCAAGCCCGCGGTTTCCGGCGGGTCTGGGGGCGGGGCGGGGGCGGGGCGGGGGCGGGGCGGGGGCGGGGCGGGGGCGGGGCGGACCCGCGGCCACGCCCTCACCTCTGTCTCCCCGGGTCCTTAGGTGTGCCGGAGGCTCCTCTCGCAGGCCCTGGAGCGTCAGCACCCCAGGCCGCGCCGCAGGTAAGCTCCGCCCCCCACCCCTGATTGGCAGCCGCTGCCCTGAGGGCGGCCCCAGACCCGGGTCTGGCCGGGGAGGAGGGGGGCGGTTCCTCGAGCTGCCTGTTAGCTGAAGGGCGTGGCTTTCCCAGCAGCTCCTGGGCCCCCAGTCTGGGAAGACTTTCGTCCTTTGGTGGTGTGAGTAGACTGACTGCCCAACAACGGTCGTGGACTTCATTACCTGGCTTATCTAGCCAAGCATGACCGTGGGGGTATAAATGGATGCTTAGTAGAGGCGACAGATGGCAACTCCTGCAGAGGAGGGCTTTGGTGTGGATTTCCAGGAGGTCTTAAGGGAGTGGGATCTATCCAGTTTTACCTTAATATGAGGGAGAGCTTTCTAGTAAACTCTCTAGGGTGAGAGGAGGTAGTTTGCGCATCACTGGAGGCAGGAAGCCTGGCCTTGAGGATGACTTGGCAGATGTCAAGACGCACATAGGGTTCAACCCTTGGGTGAGGAGGATTCCTGTGGAAACCTAGGAAGGGACGTAGGGAACTGCTGTTTTCTATTGATGGCCATTGGCAGATGGGTAAAAGGTGTTTAAACTGTCTATTCATCTTTGTTTATCCAAATTAAGAAGAGAAAATATTTTCTTCTCTTAAAATACTACTGCCTCAGGAACCAGGAAAAAAACAAGTGTGGCAAATGTTCCTGTTTTAATTAGGGTGTAGACTAAGCCAATGCAACAGACCCTAACCCACAGGGCTCCCAAGATGGAAGGCTATTTTCCTCCCAAGTTAAGGCAGGGGCCAGGAAGAGGTGGCCAGAGCCACCGGGTCATCCAGGGACTCCAACATCTTCTGTCTTGTTGCTCTGCCATCCTCTGGAGTCTTGACTGGTCCGTAATCAATGCTCGATCACCAGCATTATGTCTACATTCCAGCCCATAGGAGGCAGAAAGAGAAAGGTGCTTCCCTGAGACCATGACCCTGAGGTTTCACACATCACTTCCAGTCATATCCCACTGGGCATTACTTAGTCATGTAGCCACACCTGTCTTCAAGGGGGACCGAGAAATAGAGTCCCTAGTTGAGCAATTGTGTGCTTTGCTAAGAAGGGACAGTGATACCCAGCAACAAGCAACTGCTCTGCCACAGTTACCTCTAGCTTCTTGCCCTTGCCCTTGCCCTTACCCACTCCGAGAGAAGGTTCACAGTAGTTTAGGTGTGATCCAGCGGCACCCATCTTCCCTTACATTAGCCCTTTTCCTTGAACTTCCCTGTGGCCACACACACCCTCACCTGGGCCTGTATTTTGCTCAAATCGTATCCTTCCTCCCTGCTTGGGACTCTCAGTCCCACTCTTAGGGACAAAATCTGGACCAAACGAGTCCACAATGAGGTGTGTAGGGTTAATGGCTCAATATTTCAGCTTTCAGAAGGAGTATCTTAATTTTTCAAGCAGAATAAATTAATCTCGAACGGTGAACTGTAACACGCCTTAGGAGACAAATTTTTGAAGCACACTGCAGCTCATTGCCTCTCTGGTAAAGTACGCAAAGTTATAGTTCCTTCCCATTAGAACTTCCTGGGCGCCTCCTATGTTCATGGGGCCGGACTCCTGGTTCTAGGACTTGTATTGCAATAGGTGACTCCCCCTACTGAAGCCTTCGTGGGTGGATGCTACAATAATGGCACAGTGCGGGGTCATGGCACAACCCTGTCCTCCCAAGAACTGACCCATCCTGAAGGCAGAGGATCCTGAAGTTTCTGTCCGGGGAAGAGGAGCAGCACTGTGCCCAGGTGGCACGCTTCCTTCTTCCTCTTCAGTACCCAGCCCTTTCCTGGAATGCACTGTTAGGCCACATCACGGCTCCTCCGAGTCCTTACGGAGCTGCAGGGGATGACTCACCCTACTCTTGAATAACTCCCTAAGAAGATGCATATTTATTCCACAAGTCACACCGTCTAATCCTAGAAGGGAAACTCCTCTGGCAGCTGAGTCTCCTTCAGCCCCGGGCTGAACCGTGTGATTTTAGCCGGAGCCCCATTTAAGGCATTTCTTGCCCATATCAGAGCTAAGTGTTTTCCAGTTACCTGAGGTGAGACGCCACCCTGAAACTCCCCAAGGTTAAGCCACTTGGCGAAGCTCAGCCACTTCTGTGTCTTTGTCTTTGAGAAATCAGCAACCATGTACATACTCCGCCCCCCCCCCATTGCCCACTGTGGAAATCTGTCTGGAGAGATACCAAAATCACCCTACCCAGATTCAGTGATGCTTCTTTGGTTGTTCCCAGGTAATGGAAACTCTCTGGCTCCATGCCCCGTCTCTGAAGACCAGCTGTGAATATGTGAGCCTCTACTACAAGCCTGTTGCCAAAGCAGAGGACACTGATTCAGATGACTATGTCAATATTCCCTGCCTGACTCACCTGTCCCACTGTCCCCCTGGGCCCAGACCTTGGTGCCAATGAGTCTTGTCTATCTGCTGGTTTCCAATACCTCCTCTGTTTTTGGAGCACTTATTACCTCCCACACTAACCTTAAGTCTTGTTCCTGTCTCTCCTGAACATAGCTCTGTACCCCCTCCTGTTTCTTCTTGCACACCTCTACAGCCCTCTGTGGTTTTCAGGTGGGCTCTGGGCAGGCAGAGTATTTGTCCCCGTGCTACCTGCTTCCCTTCCAAGCCAATGGGATTTGCAGAGTGTCTTTGATCACAGGGTCTTTGCTGCCCTGGCTCCAGACACATGGCATCAGACTGGAGGATAGACATAAGTGTTGCTTCGGGGGACTTTCTCAGTCTTGGGCCTCATACCAGTCAGAGGCCCCCAGACCGCCTCATGAGGGCATGCCTCAGGCCTGTGAGCTAGGAAGGGGCCTGGTATGAAATGCCCCTGGCAACATCTTTGCCCTGATCGTAGGGCTGGCTCTTACTAGTGAGCTTCTATTCATCTTGAGTCCTATGATAAGGACATTTCATTTTGAGATGACAATAAAGGGTTATAAATTTTCAGAACCATGCTTGTTAGTGTTAGTGACCATCCATCTATCTATCCATCTATCCATCTATCTATCTATCTATCCATCCATCCATCCACCCACCCATCCATCCATCCATCTACCTACCTACCTACCTACCTATCTATCCTCTTTACTGTCTCCCTCCTTTGATGCCCATAAGTACCCTGATCAGTGTCTTTTGAAAATAGGATAGTTTGTGTCGTCATCTCCTTATCTTTCTTCCATGGCCTAGCACTGATATTTGTGCACTTTCTTTAGTGCCGGGCTAGTTTGGCCATCCCAAACCATTACATCTCTCTGCTTTCAGAAACGCACCTCATTTCTTTGCCAGGTAGCTTATAGCAAGGTGGGTCAGGAGAGTGGATTCTTAAGGGGCCAGGCGCTGTGTAATAGCACTTAATGTCGTGAAAGAAGACATATCTCCCCTCCTATATATACTTTCTCCTAAGTTTTTCTGGGAAGGGCGTAGGCAGACATTGTATCTTTGGATTAAAGTCCACTACAAAGTTCAGCTAGAGTTTGAGGCTAGAGAACACACAGTCTTGCTATTAAGAAGAGCTTTCCTGGATGCATAACACAGCCTCACTGGGCACTTGCCCACAGTTAGAAAGAAGAGGCTGCTAGAATTGAGTTCCCTGCTTTTTAATCAACAGGGAGTGTCATCAAAGATTGGGCAGTATATTCAGGTGTGATGACGCCATCAGCATCTAAGCAAGGTCAGCTTGATAATGGCACCCTCTCAAGCGGTGGATAAGAATGAGTAGGATATGGAAGGAGGGTCCCCAAAGAGAAGGGATGGGTGGGGGTGAAATTGGGAGAACTGAAATGTTTGGGGAGAGCCTACTTTGTGCGGGGCACTTAGCCTGCCTTATATCTTTCATCATTGACATTTCAAACTGGTGCTCCTCACCACTCCCCAGTGCTGTGTTCCTGCACATTTCATGACAATGTGATTTCCAGGGTGTCTGGGTGGCTCAGCGGTTAAACCTGCAATTTCAGCTCAGGTCATGATCTCAAGGTTTGTGTGCTTGAACCCTGCTGTATCAGCACAGAGCCCCTGCGAATCCTCTGTCTCCCTCTCTGCCCCTCTCTCTCCCCCATGTGCGCGCGCGCACACACACACACACACACACACTCTCTCTCTCTCTGTCTTTCTCAAAAATAAACATTTAAAAAAATATATGATTTCCATGCCCTGAAGTTCAACTTCATATCCCAGCTCCCCTCATTGCTCCTCAACAATTCAAAGACAGACAAAATATCCAGTTTATTAAGCATTTACTGAGCACTCATCTACTGCTCCACAGTGTCAAGGATGTGGGGGATAAAAAAGAAGCATGGGACACAGTCCCTGCTGCCTACACAGAACTTACAGTCTGACAAATAAATATGGCATCAGTTAAAACACTGACTGGAATTAAATAGAGTTGTAATAAATATAGGAGTCTACTTTGTAGATTACTCATAGCATCCAAGGGAACCTTCCATGGCTATCTTTGGGGCCACTTAAAGAATGAAGTATTTGAAGATAAGCCCGGCCAAGAATGCAACCCGTCATCAAGGGTATGATGTGCCCAGAGAATATTATCACATGAAGGGACATGGAACGTTTGAAATGACATGGAGAACAAGGCGCCTTCCTGGTCTCGGCATTCAGAGCTGGTAGAATTTTTCCATCCAGGTCAAGAGGATGTCCACTTCTCCAAAGGCTTTGGTCTGGGCCGCTTCTATGTCCAACTAAAGAGAAAGGACATTTGAAGATCTACCATATTAGCCACAAGAATAAATTTCTTTCCCACACACCACTCCTGGAGCTGGCCTGACCCTAAGTCATGGGCTGTATCACCTCTGGGATAGCCTCTGCTGAGCTCACTTCCTGCCCCGTCATTTGTTCCTTGGCAGGGGTGGGGTGGGGGAGGCAGTGAGTACCAACGGACCAGTGCATAGCAATGGGTAAGGAACGAGGGAGAAACACTGGAGTTCCTGATAATAAGAACTCTAGAACCCCAGTGCAGGGCGGATCTCGATACCCTCCTGAGTCTAACTGCAGATGAAGAAACTGAGGCCCTGGTGGCCCCTTTCCTCTGTATGTTATTCCTCTTCACCATTTATTTTTAGGCTGATATATCTGTTCCTCAAAAAAGTGATCAAAATCATATTTTGGGAGCAGGGGTCTGGGGATGAAATTTGGATTTTCTTTGTAGTCTTCATTTGGGAGACAGGAATAGATTTTCCCATGCTTTTTTTTTTTTTTCCTCACAAACTAGACCTTTTGAGCATTATGGAAAATACTGGAGATTGGAAGTCTGTGTTTGGGGGGATAGGGGGCCTCCTTCCGACTCCAATTGCCTAGCTCAGGTATTCATAAAACGCACAGGGAGAGTCCTTGATAATGAAATCATCTTGTAGGGTGACAGAAAAGCATGTTAACGCGACAAGTGGCACAAACGTGGACCAGGTAGCTTGTGGAGCTTGGGCAAAGTACGTGATAACTAATGCAAATACGCCTGTGCTTGTGCTAAATTAGGTCGATTTCGGGCACGGCGGGTGGAGACACCTGCAGTGGATTCCGCATTAGGCCTCTGAGGCACCCTCGTGTGACGGTTCTGTCTGGTCTACTCGTGGATAGGCAGGCTCTCACATTCTGGCGTCGATTACCTGTTTAAATGCTCTCTGGAACAGCAGAAACCGCCTGCGTGCACTGTCACTGACAGAAAACATCTCATTTTCCTGCTAGATAATAGAAAACAAATTGTGTCAAGTTCAAGTGTTGGATAGCAGCAGAGGCAAGCCCCTCCCACTCCTTCCCAGTGATGCCAGAGGGGTTCCCAAGGCAGGCCCTGAGTCCCACATTCTCAAGGTAGCCACTGCCGAACTCCCACCCGTGGTGGGGGCTGACTCCTCTCTTTTTCACAGCCATCTTGCCACGTAGGGGTGATCATCTACATTTTATAGGCAAGAAAAGTGAAACTCAGAGAGGTTGACTTCTTTGCAAAGAGTCATCCAGCTGGTTAGAAGCAGATCTGAACTGGAACCCAGACCTAGTAGTATCCAGAGCCTGCACCCTTTCCCACCACAGCACTCAATCCCTGTTATGGCATAGACAGGACTAGGTGCGGGGAGGGAGGCGCGCCTGGGTGGCTCAATCAGATAAGTGTCTGCCTTCGGCTCAGGCCGCGATCTCACGGTTCTGTGGGTTTGAGCCCCGCGTCAGGCTCTGTGCTGACAGCTCAGAGCCTGGATCCTGCTTCGGATTCTGTGTCTTCTTCTCTGTCTGCTTCTCCCCTGCGCTCTCTCTCTCTCTCTCTCTCTCTCTCAAAAATAAATAAACATTTAAAAATTAAAAAAAAAAGATGAGGGGAGGGAGGGCATCTTTTCAAAATACACCATTTCCTCTGGGCACCGGGTCCCAGCTTTGTTCTACTCACACTGGGCTGTAGTTTTGACACGATGACAACGAAGTTGTTGGCCAGAGTGGAGAATGACTTCCGGACCCTGAAGTCAGCTACCTTATCCTGGTAGTTTTTGAAAACGGTATTCAAGTAGAACTTCAGCAGGGCACGGATAAGGTAACAGCTCTCAGCGTTCTGGGGAGGGTCTCAGTCACTAAGAGCCCTCTGCCCACACCCCGCCCCACCCCGGGCCCTGGATGCACAACCCACGTGCCACATGAGGCAAGATAAGCACAGAGAGAAAGAGATCTTCTAGGAGATGTTAGTAAACATTAGATCTGAAGGAGTCTTCGGGGGCATGCAGAGTGGTGCCTTTGATTTACAGCAGGAACCACAGACCCAGACCTAGGTCCCAGGACCGCTGACTCCCCATCTGGTTAATATTCTTTCCTCTACACCACATGGCCTCTCTAATGCTGTAGGGGGGAGTGATGGACCCTGAAAGACACGTGGTGGTTCAGTGTTGAGAGTCCAGGGAAAGGACTGGAAAGAGAAGTGAGAAAACAAAACTGACACCCTGGAACACAGGAATTGCACTCCAGCCCCCGTGAGCTCCAGAGTGGAGCTCAACACCTCGCAGGGATCAGGACTCAGTACATGTGCTCACTGACCCCCCAGTCGGGTGAGGGGAAGAAAGTGGGGGAGAAGGATGGGAACCAAAGAGACCTAAGCGGACGCCCAGGCAGAAGAGAAGTTTCTGTCAGCCTCCCCTAGGCCACCCCTCACCACTACCTATAGAAGACAAGTCATGAGACAGAGGCATCGTCTTTCCCCGGCGTCTGATTACCGAGACGTTCTGCAGAACCTCCTTCCGTAGTAGCCGGACATTCGTGATGTTATCCTTAGCTTGCTTTGGGAATAGAAAGAAAAGATGTGTCCAGCTTCGGGGGCAGCACAGAAACCAACCTTGCGAATGCACGCTGACCCCCCAAATCTATACAGTCTGAAATCTCAGAGGCCAGAAGGACCACGGGAGGACCGAAGAAGGGCTGTGCTGAGTTGGCCCCTGGGGTGAGGGTACAAATTTCTAGCCACAAAAATCACTATGCTTAATCCCCAGGGGCGGATGGAATCCCAGGAGCTCTCACAGCCCAGGAACCTGTTGGATTCCTTTGGTCAGGAAGAAATAAGCCTCTTTGGTTTATGAATGACTTAGGGGCAGGGTTTTGCCTCCATATTCCATAGGGGTTGGCATGGGTGGGGGCTGCACCTTCGAGCTGCCTCTTGCCCTCGGAGCTTCCTCTGAAGCCCCGCCTCCCGCTCCAGATCTTGGATTATAGTCAAATCATCCTTGCGAGAAAGGAGTTTTAGAGCTCATCTTCCCGCCTCCTCAATGTGCAAACAAGGAACCTGATGGGGGAGGGGCACTGTGCCCAGTTTCAAGGTCAAGATCACACCTAGGTGTTCTGTCCCCAGTCCTCACTCTCCCCTCCCCCAGGCTGCCTCATCGAGCTCCCTCTTTCTACCTGGAATCCAAATCATTGTTTAAGGAGCACATTTGCCAGTGTGAGTACTGGGTCACTTTTGGGACTTGGTGAAATTCACAGTCACATTTCACAAGCCACCCCCTCCCGTCTCAGCATTTGCCATTCTTTCTACCTTTAGCCAAAGCCTTGGCAGGTGGGAACAGACTAGCAGGAGCCTGGCAGATAAAAACTTCAGTGGGTCTCAAAGAATTTCCCACGACTGCTGGTTGGTGAAGTCCCCTGTCCCCCTGGGCCGTAGATGACGCCCAGATGAATCCGGCTCCCTTCTCTATCCCCCTTGGGCTGTGTTTATTTTCCTAGACATTGACCAAAGACGTCTTTCTGAGCCTCTGTCTCCTTATGTGCAAGAGCGAATGTGGGCTTGCGATGCATCTGACTTTGAGTTATCATATAGGAAAATAATAAGTGAGTTACAAAGGGCTCCATAGTCATAAGATATCGTCCGGCACTCACGGCAACCCCTGTGGCTGGGTCCAGAACAACACTTCACTCACCACAATGTCCTTCATGGCCCAGAAGGCCTCCCAGAGTTCCTGGAGGACGACTCCCTCCACGCGGCAGGGTCCGAATTGGAACTCTTGGCCCTGGATGCCTGGCCCCTGGCTCCAAAGATGTAGAATCAGACTCAGGCAGAGGAGGGAAGTCCTCAGCACTGGAAAGCCCATCTGCAGTGAAGGAAGGACCAGGTGTGGATCCTGCTGGAAGAAAGGGAGGCATCCCACTGAGGAAGGACTTCTGCCCAGCAGCGGCATTCCCAGAGTAATGTCCCTTGGCTCTACCTTGGCCAGCTTCGGGGACACACAGATGTCACAGATGTGAAATCTGAGACCAGGGTAAGTTCCTAGTGTTAGAATATTCTAAACATGTGGCCTTGCTGTGCGCTGGGGTGGGGCGAGGGTCTTTCTGTCCCTCCATCTCGTACCCTCTGGTCTCACCCTCTCTCTCTGCCCTCCCCCACCATGCCCACCCATGTCACACACACACCCAGCACCTCCTTCCTCACCCCATGACAGCTCTCTCCAGCCAACAACCAGCCCGTCAGAATTTGACCAAGTGGTGGTGGCATTTAATGTGCCAAAGAACGTGTGAGCCTGAACTCTGAAGGAAAGGGACCTTAACTAGGCATTTGTTTGTCTGAGCTCTGCCCAAAGTCATGAGGCACACTTGGGCGGGTCTTTACTCCTCCCCCAGGAGAAGG
This sequence comes from Lynx rufus, assembly GCF_022079265.1. Classification (NCBI taxonomy): domain Eukaryota; kingdom Metazoa; phylum Chordata; class Mammalia; order Carnivora; family Felidae; genus Lynx; species Lynx rufus. The sequence goes on along the minus strand of NW_025814829.1, from coordinate 28,049,187 downwards.
TCATCCTTGCTCCCCATGATGGGGGGAGTCCAGGGATTGACCCTGGCCTGTAGGAAGGGGCACAGACAGCAGGTTAGGGGCACACGTTGACTCTGCCACCTCGAATGTGCGACTCAGCCCTGACTCTAAGAATTAACTTTTCAGGTAACTGAACGAGAGGGAGGAATCAGATCTCCAGGTGAATCACCGTTAAAACCTCCCACTGAAGCTCCATTTGGGATGACTGTGTAGAGGCCCCAAGCTAGACGATGGTGACCCATTATCTGTTTATCATAAGCGAACGCACGGAGTTTCTTCTCCCTGCTTCCTTTGCCTTTTGCTTTTCTTCCTTCCTTCTTTCCTCCCCGCTTTTTCCCTCCCTCCCTCCCTTCCTTCCTGCTTTTCTTTTCTTTTCTTTTCTTTTCTTTTTTTTCTTTTCCTTTCTTTTCTTCTTTCTTTCTTTCTTTCTTTCTTTCTTTCTTTCTTTTTCTTTCTCTTTCTCACTTCCGTCCACAAACATTTAAGAACCTATCTTACTCCGGGCACTGGTCTCAAACCTGAAGCCACTCAGTTCTAGCCCTAGACTGCGCAGGAAGGTGAGAGCCGACCTGTGTCTGGAATGACGACTAACACGTGCCCAGGACGAATGCCCGATATCCTCCGCCATGCAGGTCGGTGCCTCAGTGTCTCCCTCAAAGTCTGTTCCTTCAAACACCGCAGGTTTTGCAGCCTCTCTTGACAGTTCATCTCTGGACCTCACAATCCTCCCGGCCTTCCTTCCATCCAGCCCAGATCCTTCTTGGTGTTAAAGCAGGGGAACGCAGCTCCTCACCATCCCCCAGGACCCATTCCCAGTGAGGCAGCGGTCTAATGCTTCGAAGCGAAGTACTCAGGAACCACCCCCACCCCCCCATCACTCACCCCAGGTCCTGGAAGTTTGAGGGTTTGCTGTTTGGGGGTGGCTGGCTCCTGTTATGGAGGGGCAAGCTGGACAGGCACCCTCACCGTTCACCGACCGGGGTGTAACTGTGGGTGGAAGGTTCTTCTCCCAGCCCCGAAAGCCGTTTCAAAAGTAAAGATGTGCAGGCTAGCAAGGCTTGGTGGAGATCATATATATGGGGGCTGGGGGGAGGGGCAGAGGAAAAAGGGGAGGTGGAGAAAGGGAAATTGGTCATGCTCTCCTAGAGAATTACTTCACCGCCTACTCACCTTTCATTTGAAGACAATGGGGAGGTGGGGAAAAACAGCCCCTGAGGTGAGATGAGACCTCGGGCTGAGTTCTGGCTGTGCCCCCAGCTCTGTGACCAGGGGCAAGTCCCCCAACTACCCTGAACCTCAGTTTCTGCATCTATTAAATTAAAACACACAAACAAAAACCTGTCCCACCTCTCCTAGAGGGCAGGTGCAAGGAGGAAACAGGGAAAATGACAGGATGCTTTGTAAATTCCATACACATGTAAATACGTTATTGCTACGCAGAGTACCCCAGTCTCCTTACTCCAAACTCTTTCGGGAATTATGCCCTATTAATGATGGGATAGTAACCTAGAGACTCAGGATAGCTCAGGGCCAGGAATCTCAGAGTGTTTCCTGACATGTGGCCACCGATGGTCCCTTCTCCGGTGCAGGAAGAATAAAGAAGTGTGTGCAAGGCCAGGTCTGGAAAGCTGAGAGGCCCTGGTGTCCTGGTGGGTTAGCGTCGGCCTGTGCTGCTTGGCCGGGGATCACCCAGGGCATGTGACAGTGTGGGATGTCCGGAACACCAGCACAGTCAAGAAATCCAACCTTATGTCCAGCTAGCAAGGCGTTCAGACATCAGTTAGTCCGTGTTTAAGTGATGGGTAGACTGGAGCGGTGTTCCCAAAGCATGTCGCACCGAATCTGGTCCTGAGGGACAAGAGACTTCATAGTGAGTAAGTTAGAGAAGGCAGGCACTTGCCAGCCCCTCTCAGAAACGTGGCTCGCTCCTGAGAGTAGGGGACACTGAGAGCTCCCGTGAGGGCTGGGAGGGGTGGGGGCAGGCAGGGACCCGCGCTGAACTTTGTTTTATGCAGCAGTTCCCATGGGTATTTGACCATGTCCTTGGGACACGTCGTAGGCAACACTGGACCCTGCATCAGGGAATGACAAACTGCAGACAAAGAATGAGCCTAGAACAGCTGACCTGTGACCTAAGAATGGTTTTTACATTTTTTAATGATTGAAAAAAATACTGAGCAATGAAAAGAATGTGAAATTCAAATTTCAGTGTCCATGAATAACGAAGTTTTGTTGGGACACGGCCACACCCAATTTGCTTACATATTTTCTATGGCTGCTTTCGTGCTCAGTGACAGAGACCAACAGTTGTGGCTGAGATCCTATGGCCCACAAAGCCCAACATATTTACGCTCTCGCCCTTTGCAGAGAGAGGCTGCTGAACCCTGCTTTAAATTGCCTTCCCGAAAAAAAAAAAAAAAGAGGTTAGAGTGGGAGAGAGCCAAAGCATAAGAGACTGTTAAAAACTGAGAACAAACTGAGGGTTGATGGGGGGTGGGAGGGAGGGGAGGGTGGGTGATGGGTATTGAGGAGGGCACCTTTTGGGATGAGCACTGGGTGTTGTATGGAAACCAATTTGTCAATAAATTTTATAAAAAAAAATAAATAAAAAAATAAATTGCCTTCCCACACAAACCGCTTTATCTGTTTTTTTTTTCTTTTCAAATTTTTATTTAAATTAGTTCACATACAGTGCAAAATTGGTTTCAGGAGTAACTTGAGTTCAGAATTTAGTGATTCATCGCTTACATACAACACCCGGCTGCACAAACAGCTTTAAACCCGGGTTCAGGCAAGAGACATGGGCATAGGATGTGACATGAGGGGCGGGAAAATTTTCCACAGCTCAGTGGAGAAGGAAGAAGAGGGGGCCCTGAGGGACTTGGCCCTTCCCCATCTCTCCAGTTGGCAGACCCTTCCCGATCTCTCCGGCACCGGCACCCCTTCCCTTCATCACACGTGCAACGGTGTTTATTTCCTTGAGCAGACAAAATCCTTTCTGCAATCCCTGGTCTGCTGCTGCTGCCTGTAGGAGGACCAAGCTTGAGTCCTTCGCTCCTGGAGGACCTACATCTTGCCCTCTGGTCCTGGGCAGGAGCCCACACCACGCCCTTTCCTCCCCTTCCAGGATCCAGAGCATTACTAAAAATTCCTCCCTACTACGGGAAGAAGATGCCCAGGGGCGTTCAAGAGACAGCAAAGAACACAAAGTTAAAGTGCAGCAACGGTAGACAAGGGGGGGGGGGGGAGACAGGAGAGGACTGGAGAGACAGACAGCTGAGCAGGAAGCGGAGAGAGAAAGTGAGCCCCGGGGCTCACTAGACAGCGCTAGCCGACTGTCTGCTGAGAGGCAGGGGGGCAGGAGGGATGAGCTGTTAGCAGGGCAGGCTAGAACAGAGGCATGAGGTCATGGAATATACCGCGCTAGGTTCCAGGATATCCACCTGGGGTCATGAGTAGCTAATTCTGTCTAAGGAAGGAATCGTATAATATGGACATTCCAGGCAAACACGTGCCAGAGCTTAACATAGCACGATTACCTGGGCAGAGAGGACAAAGAGAGAACTCAGGGACCTCGGCCCAATGTCAACTCAGGTTGCTGAGTTGCGTGAGCTTTGCACACGGACCCACTCGGGTTCAAAACATGATTGAGTCGCCTCCGAGCTGTCTGTGTTTCACTTTCCTTATCTATAAAGTCAAGTCCTATCTAGGGCCACAAAGACACAATGACGTACAGCCTGTTAAGTGTGGTCTGTGGACCAACAGCAACAGCGGTATCTGGAAGCTCATTAGAAATGAAAAATATTGGGTGTCTGGGTGGCTCAGTGGGTTAAGAATCTGACTCTTAATTTTGGCTCAGGTCATGATCTGAGTCGTGGGATCAAGCCCCCTGGCAGGCTCCACGCTGATAGGTTGGAGCCTGCTTGAGATTCTCTCTCTCCCTCTCTCTCTGCCCTTCCCCTGCTCATGCTCTCTCTCTCTCTCTCTCTCTCTCCCCACTAAAAAAAAAAAGAAAAGAAAGAAATGCAGAATCTCAAACCCTTCCCCCCAGACTACTGAACCAAAATGTGCATTTTAAGAAACTCCGAGGTGATTCTTTAATTTTTTTCTAATGTTTATTTATTTTTGACAGAGAGAGACAGAGCATGAGAGGGGGAGGGGCAGAGAGAGAGGGAGACACAGAATCGAAAGCAGGCTCCAGGCTCCGAGCTGTCAGGACAAAGCCCGACGCGGGGCTCGAACTCACAGACCGTGAGATCATGACCTGAGCCGAAGTCGGATGCTCAACCAACTGAGCCACCCAGGCGCCCCTCCGAGGTGATTCTTAAATATATTAAAATAGATTAAAATAAATATATACTTCCATGTAGTAAATGCATAACAAACAAGGTTTTCAAGTGAAAGCAGAAGGATTAGAGCAGTGATTCTCAATGGTACAATTTTGTCCCTAGGGGACATTTGACAATGTCTGGAGACATTTTTAGGGTGTCCTAACTGGGAAGTATGGGATGTGGAGGTGCTACAGACATGGAGTAGAATGGGCCAGGGATGCTGCTGAACATCTTACGGCCCCTCACCACAAAGAATTATGTGGCCCCAAATGCCAACAATGCTGAGGCTAAGAAATCTGGATCAGAGGAAAGTAGTGGCTGTGTGGGAAACAGCTGCAATAACACCAAAGAAGGATAAGAAGGGAGCCCTTACTGGAGCAGGGGGAGTGGAGAGATAACATGGTCAGGGATGTGGAGAAAGCAAGATGGCGACTTGGATGGCAGAGCCCCAAGGCTCCTGGGAGGGAGCAGATGGGCAAGGGCTGGCCCACTGGCTCACCCCTGGGGAAGCTCCAAGTGTCAGACTTCAAAAGGTTGGAGAAAGTGGGACTGGTCCTTTGGTCTAGATCCATGTATTTTTACCCAAACTCCATCCTGGACCAGACTAGGACCAGAGGTTCTTCTAATCTCTCTAACCTCCATACTCTCTGGAACTTGGGGAATTTCTTTTACAAAAACATTGGGTGGGAGAAAAGGTCCTTTGAGAATAAACTCTGACTTACAAGGCCACTCCTCCACCCCAAAAAATTCTGTATTAGATTTAGAGGGTGTATTCTGTTTGTCTCGTATCACCTCTGTCATGTATATCTCTCCGCAGAGTTTCAATTTTATGTTTGAGAAATAAATTTACGCCTACCGCACATCTCCCATAAATTCCTCTACATCTATAGGGAGAGAAAGGGACTGAACTGGGATGGAGAAGGGTCCCATCAACACTCCCAGGTGAAGCAATAAAGAACTCACTCTTACACCTGAATACCCCCTCTTTCTGATCGGTGGAAATGCCCTGCAGGAGAGAAGTGATGAGCCCACGGACTAGGATTTCTTGATAACCAGGAGCTAAAAGAAAGTTACATCACCATTTTTCTTCCAGTGAATTGAGTTTAATCTTTGCTCTTCAGATGATTCTTATCTCCCTATTTGGCTGGGAAACTTATGCAGTAATACATGTGGGATACCTGGGCACTTTGTCAGCTCTTTCTCTGTCTCAGCTGCTACCATTCCAGACACAGAGATGAAACATGGATGTCCACGGGTTAATCCCCTTAGACTGGCACTCTGCCATTCTACCTTCTCCTCTTTAGTTGATGGAGTAAATGATTTATTATTATAGACATTTCAAGAGATTAAAGTAAAAGCAAACAAATTCTGTTTACATCCATACAGCATGCATAGATCTACAAAATACTGCCAAATGAATGTTCTCATCTGACATTCACCGTAACCTTTTGAGATAAGGAGGACAGGTATTATTTCTCTGTGGATTAGAAAACTAAGAGGCAGAGGGTACCTGGGTGGCTCAGTCGGTTACACATCTGGCTTTTGATTTCAGCTCAGGTCATGATCTCACGGGTCCATGAGATGGAGCCCCATATTGGGCTCTGCACTGACAGCACAGAGCCTTCTTGGGATTCTCTCTCTCCCTCTCTCTCTGCTCCTCTCATGCTCATGTGCTCTCTCTCTCTCTCAAAATAAATAAATAGACATAAGAAAAAAAAGAAAACTAAGAGTCAGAAGAGTCAAATGATTTTCCCTAGGACATAGGATTTGGATTTGGCTTCTGGGTGGATAGGAGGAATGGATGTGACTGCTAACGAGTTCGAGGTTTCTTTTGGGCGGTAAAGAAAATATTCTAAAGTTTGATTATGGAGTTACGCTCTACAAGCTGCTAAATTGTACACTTTCAATAGGTGAACTCTAGGGTGTATAAATTATATCTCAATAAAGCTGCTAAAAAATAAATTCAGATGAAGTCCTCTGGGCTCTAATGCATCAGTAAAGTGGAGATACACTACCAAACAGAATAACTGTCACACTGTGTCTTGGGTGCCCTGAACAGAAGGATGGACCTCGTGGACACATCATGTCACATGAGGCAGAATCTCTCACAGTCTTGGAACAGTGCTGGAAGGGGTGGAGAGTCTTTCCAGTAGGGGTGATGTTTCATCCGAGGCTTGAAGCTTGAGCAGGAGTTTATCAGCAAAAGCAAAGGGAGGGTACCTGCCTGAGACCATTGTGACCTTCACAAATCCCATGGCCATACAACTACTGTAGGGGACCAAGGAAAAGAAGGATCTGGAAGCTGCTAGAAGAGGTACCACCACAGATAGTTCTTTTGGTTAATGATTCATGGAAATCAATGGGGAACAGCAATCTCAATACCACTTAAGAGCAAGAAAAGGGGCCTGGGGTGCTGCTGATCCCTCAGAGCTTCAGGCAAGAATGGACAAGTGGGAGGAAGAGGGAGGTCCTCACTTTCTAAGCCAAGGTTTTTGGCCAACCACAGGAAACAGAACCACAGGAGACATCCAATCCTGAGAACTGCCCCTGCTTCCCAGAAGCCGGACTCCTGTACCCTCCCACAGCAAAACATCAGCTTTGAGTCCCAAAGATGTGAATACTTTAAAGACATGACAGTACACAGGTTGGGAAAAATGATAGTTACGGTCTCTTGAATAGATCCAGGTGTAGGATTATCCTTTCTCCTGTGTCACTCTGTCTTTCACATATCCCCAGTGGCTTTTCCAAATGGAGGTGTTTTTTTGTTTTTTGTTTTTTTGTTTTAAGAAAGGAAGGAAAGGAGGGAAGCAGGAAGGAGGGAGGAAGGGAAGGGAAAAAGAAAGTGAGGAAAAAGGGAGTCTTACAGACTTTTCCTGTCTCATTCCTCTTTACAACAGAATGCTTGCTACTCTAGGAGCTCCTTCTAAATGCACAAGTTGATTGTATTCCTCCTCAAACCCCAAATCATCTTTGGTTTCTGGTAAGAACGCTCTCCCTTCCCCACTCTCACCCATCACTCTTCTTTTCCATTTCTGTATCCCATCAGGTGCCTAGCACTTCCACTTACTGAGCGTCCAGTAAATGTGATTGTTCTATAATCAATTATTAATTTCAAAATCAGGTAAATGGAATGCATTTAAGGGGGGATAAATTAAATTAAATTGATTTTTTACTTTTGTGTGATTCTCAACTGATTATTTATGGGTAAAAGTCCATGTAATGGAATGCTTGTTCAGCCACTAATAATTTATATTTACCATCTTAAAATTTTTTATAACATTTTAGGTTTAAAAACAGAATGATATATGCAGTATGATCCCATTTTTTACCAAAAAAGTGGGCATATATGTTGAAAATGACCAAAAGCTATAAATACAAAGATGTTAACAGAATTATCTTTGAGTGGTGAGATAATGGGTGCTTTTCTTCTCTATAGCTTTTCTGTATTTTCCAAGTTTATACAAGCTGAATATAAGTGCAAGGTTCTTTAAGAGTTATTTTGGGGGTTCCTGGGTGGTTTAGTCGGTTGAGTATCTGACTTCATTCAGCTCAGGTCATGATCTTACGGTTCATGAGTTTGAGCCCCACGTTGGGCTCTGCTGACAGCTCAGAGCCTGGAGTCTGCTTCGGATTCTGTGTCTCCCTCTCTCTGCCCCTCCCCTGCTCGTGCTCTGTCTCTTTCAAAAATAAATATGAAAGAAACTTTAAAGTTATTTTTAATTTAAATAAATCATTAGTTTCACCATTGCTCACTGAAAATTACTGAAATTCCCTGACCTGGAAATGTACAATCTCTGAGACCTGGTGCATTCGTTTTCCCACACCTCTGCACCCTGTGATCCCAGCCCAACTGAGCTGCTCATCCCTACCTCTGGTTTCCGCCCCTCTGTTCACAATCTGGGATGTCCTTACCACCCGCCAAACCCTAACCACCACCTATCACCTTGACATAGAAAGATGATAGAAATATGGCCATGATATATTGTTGATTGTCAAAAGCAGATTGCACATGTATATGCATATATATACACGTATATAATACACACACACATCCTGTTAAGGACACTTATTTTGAAATAAGTTTCTCTCTCTCTCTCTCCTGAACTAAGGTCTTGGGAGGGCAAAGCGATAGATCTTATATCCTTCTCTTTTCCTTACACTGCTCAGCAAAGAAGAATAGGTTACTGAATAAATAAATAGTGACTATGATACTCAATACGAAACTGTTCAGAATGATTTGAAATCGGCATTTGGTTGGGTTAACTCAGCACATGAATTAAGATTTTAAATCTCTGAATGCACTCTAAATTGGATATCCACCTTAATGTATGGCAGACAAGGGGCACCTGGGTGGCTCAGCCGGTTAGGCATCTGACTTCAGCTCAGATCACGATCTCATGGTTCATAGGTTCAAGTTCCACGCCTGCTTCAGATTCTGTGTCTCCCTCTCTCTCTTCCCCTCCCCCCCACTCTCTCTCTTTCAAAAATAAATACATATTAAAAAATTTAAAAAGTAAAGTATGGCAGACATTCCAGTCGTTCCTCGTAGTTACAGCTTCCCTCTTCCTAGAACACGGGAAAATCACACTTCCCTGCTCCATTGAAGTTAGATGGGCCATGTGACTGTTTTGAAGCGGAAGAAACGTGTCATTTTGGACGTGTGCATAACTGCTCCATACTCTTTCATGTCCTGCTTGTGTTGAAACGGCAGCATTACAGGGTAGAAGCATTTTCTTTCTTGAGCCTGGCCCCCTGAGTATTCATGATGGGCGGAGCTTCGTGCTAACATGTATTGAATGTGCAAAATAAGTGAGAAATCACTTCTGTTGTAATAAGACACTGAGAGAAATGAAGGCGTTGTTTATCACTGCAGCATAACTTAGCCTAACCTGGTTAGCCCCACCTGGTTAATGTAAGAGAACTGAAATGTTTAAAGACCCTTCCAACCCACAGAAAATGAATTTAGACCCTGAGCTAGGAAAAACTGGTAGTCTATAAGCTATTTAGACAACTCATTATAAGTCAGAGGTTCTCAAAAATCCTTTGATGGAAAACACTGCTTTCTCCTAAAGCACGACGCAAGCGATGCATTCAGCAGGATGAGGTCAGGTTGTGGCATGACGCTGACTACTTTGGGCTCCAGGAACCGACTGCTCAGTCATTCGGGAGTCACATGATGGGACAACAGCTCCAGAATGCAAGATGGATAGAAGTGTGAAAGCCTCCCTGCAAGACAGAGCCTTGTGCTCCTGGCAGGGGCGGTGGAGAGGACCCTTCTACTTGTAGGTGCCAGTAAAAAGTTTTGGACGAGCCAACAACAGACAGACACACAGACAGACACACACACGTATACACTTCTACCCACATACTCACTTACCGCTTGGATTTTAAACCTGGCAAAGAAAGGCAGGCTAAGGCCTGGCAGGTCTGAGCTTGCCCCGGAATATGAGAAACTAGAGACTGTGTCCCTGAAAGGGCTTGCATATGGTGCTTGAAAAGCAAAATGACTTGGGTTCTTAAACCAAAAAAAATGTTTGTGTGTGTGGCTCCTTATCTCCAGCCTTTCCCTACCGGATAAATGGTCAAATCCAAGGAATCATCAAAAGCCAAAGGACTGATGAAGAGTAGAAGCTGCTTCCAGCTACAGTGGGTGGGGCTCATTGTCCATTCTGCCATCAACTTCCGAAAAATATCCTCATGTATGACTCATGAAAATGAAGAGAGGGTATTTCCCTCAGGGGAGTATTTCCTGCCTTGAAAAGTCACCATTCATTTTCCCAGGCCAGAGAGATAGCCCTACAAGAAAAGAGATGTAATGGATCTAACGGCTTAATCCTGGTTGAGTGAATGCCTCTTTCCCACAATAAATAGTAATAAAAATAACCTGGGGAATAGCAAAACTTGAATGTTCATGTTCAGTGACTGTGATTACAAATTAGAAATTAGGGGCGCCTGGGTGGCTCAGCTGGTTGAGCGTCCAACTTCAGCTCAGTTCACGATCTCGAAGTTCGTGGGTTCGAGCCCCACATTGGGCTCTGGGCCGACAGCTCAGAGCCTGGAGCCTGCCTCGGATGCTGTGTCTCCCTCTCTCTCTCCCCCTCCCCCATCCATGCTCTGTTTTTGTCTCTAAAAAATGAATAAACATTAAAAAAAATTAAAAAATTAGAAATGAAATACCGCGACGTTCTGTGGTCCCAAATACTCCCGTAAACATTGGAGGTTCTTACACAGTCCCACTCTCCAGAAAGTCTTGAGAATTCCCAACGGAGTATGTCTCCTAAGCACATCCATGCACCAGTGTGTACCATCTGGGCTGGCCCAGCCAGCTATTATAAGCTCTGGCTGCTGCCCCAGTGATGGTGACAATGGGATTTTCCTCCCCAGGTTCTCAGTGCCAATTTGCCCCAGCCAAAAAATGTCGAAAGCTCTCACTCACCACTAATGGGATTGTTGGCCCAAAGTGTTACAGAGTTCAGTGAAACAGCTTTCCCAATTTGTACTGAAAGCCATTCTTGGCCACACACCAGGGTGCCTGTGGACGATTTGTTTGGGGGCAACTTCTGGTAGCCTGGAACTGGAATTCATTATTTCTTTGGGGAGGCAGGGGTTGGGGTTAGGTCACAACTCTAGTCCAACAAGCCAGCCTGTTGCGTTGTAGTTTACAAAGTTCTTCCACAATTGGATATTCACGAAAACCCCGCAGGACAGAGCAGACATCATTCTCTCCATTTTATGGATTAGAAAGCCAAGGCAGGGGCGCCTGGGTGGCTCAGTTAGTGGAGTATCCGACTCTTGATTTGGGCTCAGGTCATGATCTCCCAGTTAGTGAGACAGAGCCCCGCATCGGGCTCCACGTTGGCGGCATGGAGTCTGCTCAGGATTCTCTCTCTCTCTGCACTCCCCACCGCCTCAAAGTAAATTTTAAAACTTAAAAAACAAAAGAAGAAAGCCAAGGCAAAGAGAAGTTTAATGATTTGCCTAAGCTCATAGGGCTAGTAAACGGAGCTGCCTAGACTTGACCCTAGGACTCTGACTCCAAGCCTGAGTGTATGAAAGTCAGTGACACAGTGCACCTGAAGACACGCAGCCATGGACTCGCACGTTGTGTTTGCATTCCTGGCTCTGTAATTTACTAGCTGTGTGACCTTGGATAAGTCCCTTAATTCCCCTCTGCTTCAGTTTCTTCATCTATGAAGTGAGAATAAAAAGGAGCTACCCACATCACAGGTTTTTGTGAAGGTTAAATGAGAACATACATGCAAAGCACGTAGAAGACAGAGCTCGACATGTACGTATAAGAGAGAGTTAGGGGCGCCTGGGTGGCTCAGTCAGTTAAGCGTCCAACTTCAGCTCAGGTCATGATCTTGCGGTTCTTGGGTTCGAGTCCCACGTTGGGCTCTGTACTGACAGCTCAGAGCCTGGAGCCTGCTTCAGATTCTGTGTCTCCCTCTCTCTTTGCCCCTCCCCCCCCACATTCTTTCTCTCAAAAATGAATAAATGTTGAAAAGAGTTGAAAAAGTTAGCTACTATTAAAATATTACTAATATTTTTATTGTCATGACATATTTAATACATTTTATTAATAAAAAAAGCTTGAGATTGATACAAATAAGTTCTTATTCTTTATCTATATGCTCTTCCACTTAGGAGGAATAAAAATAGTGTTTATAATAGTACCCCATATAGAAACAATAGAATGTACTGCGGTTAATCCCAGTTTCTATCGTCTGTTTACAATGCCTGCAAAATTGCTTTAAAAAATGATAAATAGTTCAGCCCCAAGAGAAATCATGTGAGAATATGATATGGAAACCTCAAGACCAGAATTCATTGAGTGGGCTGTTTTTTTTTAATTAACACTTATAATGAAAGTAAATGAGAACTAAATCATTTCCTAATAAGCCTGATCATTTTGTGCTGAAATCATTATACCTTAAGCAGCTATTCCTGCTTTCTGCTAACATTTGTTGACCTGAAATGTTTTTATTTTTATTTTTGTCTTCATGTAATAGCTTTATTGAGATGTAACTCATGTCCCATAAAATTCACCCTTTAAAAGTGGTGTTGGGTATATTCCCAGAGTTGTGCAACCAGCACTGGTATCTAATTCCAAAACATCTTTATCACCCCCCAAAGAAACGTCCTACTCATTCTCAGTCATTCCCCATTCCCCCTGCCCTTCGTGCCTGGAAACCACTGATTTATTTTCCGTTCTTATGTGTTTGCCTATTCTGAACATTTCCAGTCATTGTATTTGAAAAACTATAAAGATAATTTCAAGCTTAGAATATCATTTTCCTCTGAGGTGTAAGGGATTGGTTACCTCAGATTACTTCAATTACTCGGAATGCTTTGGTAGATTGAGATGATTCAAAGCTGATTTCTCCCTGGGATCTCAGCAGGGAGTTAGGAAGGCGCTTCTTCGGCAGGCTCTGAGCACCTATTTTGTGGCCCCCATCCTGTAAATTTGTATTGAATTCCACACACCTTCTCAGTCTCCCAACCTTTCATTAACGTTTCTCAATTTAGATGAACTCCCTGCGGGGAAAGTCATGTCTAGTGTGGAGCCCAGCACTGAGTGGATTGCCATTACCCAGACCCCGACTCTGTAATTAATGTCCGTCCTATTAACTCTCCAACACCTTCCAATACCTTGTCGGATTTCCTGATTTTTCCAATTTTTCTCGGAGTCTTCTCAGTGAGAAGTTTCATTTAAAGGCCAACAGCTAGTTCCTTCTTCACGTAGAACGGATGAGGAGGAAGAAACTTCCACATATTCATCAGCTCCCAACAGCTTCGGAAAAATCTCTGTCCTCTGTCATGGGGAGGAGGGACACACCCACCGTACAGGGTCTGTGAGGGTTCAATGAGATAACCTAGACCAAGTGCTTAGTGAGTCTGTAATAATCATTTCCCAATTTGTTCCAGCCTGTATAAAGCACAGAGCCAAATTTAGAGCCTTCTAGCAACTTATGATTCAGAAACTTATGATCCATCTTTTGTGGAAAAAGTCCTAGTTCAACTTCATTATGTTGTCCGTGTTCCAAGGATTTCATCTACTTTCTTTCAATCTTGTATTGGAAGTATCTTTATAAGCCACGCTAAATTGCTTCGATAGGAGGTGGGAGATAAATAAGTAAATAAAACAAGTTAAACAAGGGTATTTTAAACTGCCATATACTATACCAGCAAAAAGAAATGTGGATATTAGCACAAGATCCAACCACTTCCCTGGAGTAGCGGGACCTCAAGGTCCTTTGTCTTCTCATGCCACTTGCTGGCATCCTTGCTTATCCTTCAAGGTCTAATCCAAGGATCTCTCCTTTGGAAAGCCTCCTCTGGTCCCTCCACACAAGCGTCTCTCCTTAATCATATTGGGTTATGTATTGCTGGACAGTGTCTTGCCCTGCCTCCCTCATTCTCCCTATATGCCTGTAACCTCCACAGTGCCTAGAAAGAGAAACTGCCTTAAATTGAATTATTTTGTCACAGCTTCACTGATGTATTATTGTCATACAATAAACTGTGCATATGTACAATGTACAGTTTGATCAGCTTGGCTTATGTGTACAGCCGTAAAACCATCACCACCATCACGATAATAAACACATCCACACACTAGCCATTCATTTATTGGTGGACATTTAGGTTGTTTCAAGATTTTATTTTTTAAAAAAAGCTGCTATGAGCATTCACGTCCAAGTCTTTGTATGGACATATGCTTTCTTTGGGATAAATTCATAAAAGTAGATTGGCTGGGTCGTATGGCGGGTGTTTGCTTACCTTTTACAAACTGGTTTCAAGGTGGTTTTTATCATTTTACAATCCCCACAGCTGTATATGATAGTTTCAGTTCCTCCACATCCTCTCCAACACCTAGTATGGCCAATCTTTTGACGTTTAGCCATTCTAATTGGTAGGTGGTAGTATCTCATTGTGGTTTTAATTTGCATTTACCTAATGACAAATGACGGTGAGCATCTTTTCATGCGTTTCGTATGTTTGTTTGTGTATCTTCTTCGGTGTCTCATCATATATCTTGCTTAATTTTTTTATAGATTGTGTGTTTAGATCTACTGTCCATTTTGGGTTAATTTAAAAAAAAACTTTTTTACATTTATTTCTTTTTGAGAGACAGAGGGAGACAAAGCACAAGTGGGGGAGGGGAAGAGAGAGAATGGGACACAGAATCTGAAGCAGGCTCCAGGTTCTGAGCTGTCAGCACAGAGCCCGACGCAGGGCTCGAACTCACGAATGGTGAGATCATGACCTGAGCCGAAGTCAGACGCTCAAACTGACTGAGCCACCCAGGCACCCCTGGGTTAATTTTTTTATGTGGAGTAAGGTATAGGTCCAAGTTCATTTTTCTCCGTAAGATACCCAATTATTTTAGGACTCTATTTCTTAAAAAAGGCTGTTCTATCTCCACTGAATTGCCTCTATAATTTTGTTAAAAATCAATTGCCCATAAATGTGTGGGTCTTTTTCTAGTCTTTCTTTTCTGTTCCATTGATCTACTTTTATACTAATACCACACGGTCTTAATGGCCATAGCTTTATATGTCTTGAGATTAGATAATATTAATCAGTCAATTTTGTTCTTCTCTTTCAGAAGACTATTTTCAGTCTGTTGTATTTTAGTAGGAATTTTAAAGTGAATTTATCAATTTCTACCTTAAAAGAAAGGCTGCTGAAAATTTTATAGTGATTTCACTGAATTTGTAGATCAATGCAAATATTAATAATAATACTGAGACTTCCAATCCTTGAATATGATGTCTTTCCATTATTTCGATCATCTTTTTTTGTTCCCTGCAATGGTTTGTAGTTTTCAATACAGAAATCTTTCAGATCTTTTGTCTGATTTATCCCCAAGCGTTTCAGATTTTTTTCTGCTCTGGTCACTAGTGTGTATATATGTGTGTGTGTATATTATATACTATTTATATATATTATTATATTATTTTAATATACACACATATGTATTACTTATACATTATTGACTTCTATTATTATTTGTTTTATATATATATATATATATATATATATATATATAATTTCAAGTTCTAATTGTGTGTTAATGGCATGGGAAATACAATTGATCTTTGTACATTGATCTTATATTCTCCTACCAAAGGAAACTTTATTAGTTCTAGGAGATTTTTGTAGATATATTTCTACCCAGGCAATGCACATCATCTATGAATAAAGGCCATTTTACTTCATTTCCACTATCGATGACTTATTTCTTCTTGAATCGAATTGAGGTTTAATAATCTTGGAAGTACAGGGACCTGAGTTTTAATGCCAGCTCTGCCATAACTCATGGTGTAAACTTTGGCAAGTCACTTTCCTCTCTGAACCCCAGTCGCCCTGTAAAATGATCTATATCCTCTCCCACTTCTAACATTCAGTCAGACAAATAATGTTTTCTGAAAGGTCTTAGCATTTCTAGTTGTAATCCAGGGCTTCCTGCCCCCAGGCTTCTGAGTCCTACCTTCTTCCCGTTAAGCAATTGACTCATCGTGCTCAAGACTGTTGAGTTGAACTGGAGGGTGTCACCTCCTCTCCTCCCAATCTTCCAGTGAAGTAGGGGTGTGGCTGTATTCAGTTATCCTTTTACCATTTGTTCTGCTGCCTCCTATTGGCAAAGCCCAGTCTGTGGGGTGGGTTATGTGTGTTCTAGCAAAAGCTGAAGCATTTAACTCCTGAAAAAAAAAAAAAAGGGTGGGAGCCAACATACATAGAAACAGCAATTTCATTTAGTACTTTTTAAAGTTTTGTCTTTATACATGTTCCAGCCTTTTGTTTTTGAATTCAATCCTCATCAAGGATGTAATGTTATGCTGAGATAAGGTAGGCTAAAAAGCTGAAAAGACAGAGTTCTATCCTTCAGGAACTTGAGTCCACCAGGGCGACGGTTCATTCTGTCTACTTCCTTTTGGGAGAGGGATGGGCAGACAAAGCTACACTAGACTATGTTGGAGAAGGCCTGGATCTTTGAAAATAAAGAATTTGGGCAACTCCAAGCTATGATGGGAATAAGAGATACAGTGGACTTTTTTATTCTTTTGATTTACCCTGCACCTAGATCCCATTTCTAGGTTTGGGAGATATCACTCATTCTGAGAAGGAGCCCACCCCCCCAACAGAGGAAAGATTTTCCCAGCCTTCCTGGGAAGGAAGATGCATCTGGGGCATCATTCCAGCCTGCCCAATCAGATGTGCTAACCCCAAATTCTGAAGCCAAACCTAGTGATACAGGAACCATGCAAACTCTTTCTGGCAATGAAAGGCAGCTGAAGCTACATCTGATCCCCTGAGTCAGTTGTAGTACATCTGATTTCTAGAATTCAGAATCATCTGTTTCAATTCTTTTCATTTTGCAAATGCAGTGTGGGAATAAATGAAGACCGACCAAATGAAAACAGGGAAAGGTTATTTATTCAGAGCTTGCTATAGCAAAGAAGTCATCTACCATTACTTGTGTTTTGGCACAGATTCACAGGCCTGCATGAGTGGGAAAGCTTTAAAGTAGAAAATAAGGAAGGCTTTGGGTATGCTTTGATTGGAATGGGGAAGCTGTTGGTGGGCAGCTAGAAGCTGGGAATCCTATGTGATTACTTAGGAGTGCATATTTAGCTTTTCTGACTCATGCTACGTTGAAAGTGGGAACAAAAAGTAGGGACGCTGTCAGTTACCAATCATTCCTGACCTTTTGGGGCCAATTGTTACAGGGGTTATGGTTTGGCTTCCATAGATAGACAGATAGTAGTCTGGCTTCATACAAATCCAACTTATAGATAGAAGACTGGCTTCCTGGGCTGGGTACTATCAGAAATGGGTCGGTTTACTGGGCTGCAGATTGTGGATTGGAATTCTATTTTTACGTGTTGTCTAGCCACTCTCCATTTGTGTATTCAGTCTCTCATCGGAATCGGAGGCCCGGAGAGGTAGAGTAACTAGAACTGATAGGTCAACATGAGGTTCAGCACATTTGTCTTCTGCTTGTTGAAGAGACAAGGTTTAGATCATGGAAAAATGAAGTTCAACACAGATGTCATAAAGAGCAGGAAGTAGCACCAGGAAGTTAAAGTTAGCACTACAGCTTGGCAGGAAGGCTCATCACTTTCCTCTCAAGGCAGAACCACTGCTACAGCCAGAGATTCTGCTAAGTGTGCTCTATTTGCTGGACATTCCATCCAACCAGCAAGGTGAAGTGGTTAAATGCATGATTCTCCAGTCTGCCTACTGTATTCGTATTTTACCTCCATCATTGTTAGCTGTGTGAACTCAAGATACTTTACCTTTCTGGTCTTCAGCTTCATCATATGTAAAATGGGAATAATCGACAGCTATCTCATCATGCTCTTATACAAATTAAATGAGTGGGCACTTACAACACAGTTACAACAGCACCTAATATATAATCAGTGTTTGTTCAAGTTAGCTATGACAATCCCGTTTAGTGTTCACACCAACAGTGTGGTAAGTGTGTAACCCACACTTTGCAGAATAAGAAACCAAGGAGAGTTATGTCACCTGCCCAAGATAGTGATGGTCAGAGTCAAGATTTTTACTCATATCTCTATGAAGTCATAACACGGTTTTCCTTCCTACTGTGCCTCTGAACACAAGATGTCATTGTTGGGAAAGTAAACAGTAGAGTGAGAAGCATATACGGCTGTGGGATCAGAGTGCTCACATTCAACTCTTGGTTCTGCCCCCTTATCCAAATTACTTACCATCTCCGAGCACTCTGTCCTTTGAAAACTGGTAATATGGGGCGCCTGGGTGGCGCAGTCGGTTAAGCGTCCGACTTCAGCCAGGTCACGATCTCGCGGTCCGTGAGTTTGAGCCCCGCGTCAGGCTCTGGGCTGATGGCTCGGAGCCTGGAGCCTGTTTCCGATTCTGTGTCTCCCTCTCTCTCTGCCCCTCCCCCGTTCATGCTCTGTCTCTCTCTGTCCCAAAAATAAATAAATAAAAAAAAAACGTTGAAAACTGGTAATAATACTACCTAACTCATGGGGTTGTTTTAAGAATTAGGCAATGTAATATATGTGAAATTCCCAGTACAGTGCCTGACACATGAGGAGTACTTAATAAATAATAATAATCATCATCATTTTAATTGTTGGGGTTGGAAGTGACCATTATAAACCATTCTTTAGAGTCTGTCCCTCAATGGCCCCACCTTTATGAAATTTTCCCTTGAGGTTTTCACAACCTGACTTGACTGCTTCACCGCTGAATTTGCTGTTGTTGGTACTAGGACAGGTCAAGAAGAGAAGAGACCAGGGTCCTGTTGAGAAAAGGAACAAAGAGGTAACAAGTCAGTACGAACATGGTACTTTGCAGTCCCCAAAGACCCAGGCTTCCCATGGCCCAGACTGCCAGAAGAGTCAGAAATGTCTCCCAGAAAACAAACAGTAGAGACATTTCATCCTTAGCTGTGGGTCAACCTGTAACGCACCCATCTGGAAGACTCACAGCCTTGGCAGATAAAATGACCTCCTCACTGCTCTCCAATGTTTCTTGGAGGTGGTTATCGCAATTTTAGCACTGAGTAGGGTGCACTTGACTATTCCTGGAGAGTTGAAGCTAAATTGTTTGTCAGACTGGTCAGAGAAAACCAGGACACATGCAACTAGAAAATATGACAGAAGACAGGTGAGATGGAGCAAAAATCTGATAGCAAATAGGTGATAATTATGCGGAATATGAAGGCAGAAGATGTCTTGTTTTCAAAGGAACATAAAAAACCCACGTCTTCCATCCTTCTGAAAGGTAGACACTATCATCCTGTTTTCCAGAGGAAGAAACTAAATTCCAAGAAGGTTAAGTTTTACAGCCCAAATCTCTCAGGTAATGAGGGTTGAGTCATGATTTGGATCCAAGAAAAAAGATCTTGGAAAAATACACCTAAATGTTTGAGAGCGGATTCTAGGTGATTTAAACAATCTTCTTTATGTTTCTCTGTATTTGCCAAATTTTCTCTGTTGGGTAGTTGTTACTTGTATGAGAAAAGAAACTAATAAAGTTATTTAAACTTCATCAAGACCCAAGCTGAGGATTGGGAGCGGAAACCCGAGGCAGTGAGGGGAGCTGGCTTTGGGAACCAGGGAATCAGCATTAGTCTGCTCTTCATGAAAGTGGGAAAACTAAACTGCCACTGGGGGTGCAGTTCCAAGCAAGGTGGGGAGGAAGGAGGCAAGAAGCCCATGCCAGAAAAAGCCCAGGGAAGGGCAATATGAAAGGGACCTGAACAGAGAATGCTGACTTAGTAGTTGGTCATAAAGACAAAGACTCGACCCAGAAACGAGCTAGACCCTGGGCGCTGGCCAGAATACAAAGCGGAAGAGCCTCAAGAGAAGGTTCACGAACCTCTCTGGGCAAGGCTCAGTAATTAAACTTTGCACCTGTGTGTTCTTAACCCTTATAATAGAACCTCCTGCCCATGGTAATTTGTGTTGCAATCAAGTCTCCTGACGCAAAACCCAAAGTGAGAAAGAAAAGCAGTTTCACAGAGGACAGTGCTCAAAACTAACAAGGGGAGGGCAGGGATAACTGAAGCCCTTCACTCAGTCATCGTCCCTTCATGTGGAGGGCAGAGTCATGGCATCAGAGACGTGAGTGAATTAAGAATTGAATTGGGGATGCATTCAGTAGGAGGGAAAAGGTCCAGGTTCCCACTGGCATCTTTCTTCCCCAGAGGAGCAAGAAGTCCCTCGGTGATACGAGATATTCAAGCTCTCCGCGCCATTGTTTTTGCTCCTGAAGCATTTGCAAACTCCAAGAAGATATTTATCATGCAAAGAAAACTTTATTTGTAGAAGTGCATTTTTGCCATACAAGATTCCGTAGCAAGTATGGGGTTGGGGAGGTGAGTGGAGGTGGTCAGTAATTGTGAGACAAGTCTACAATTTCACATCAGAAATTCTTCTACAGCCCACACTTAGTAGCCATTAGTTCACTTTTAAATATCTCACAGAGTGAGATACACATGTCCTTGATTTAATAAAAATGAGTAACACCCTTAGCCACCCCTCTAGAATTTAGAGGGTTTGTTTACTGTGCAAAAACTCGTAGTCAGGTGATAAATATAACCCGTGAATTTTTTAAGTCTTGTCTTCACATACAAAAATAAATAAGTTAAATAGCAAAAATAAATAAATATATTAAGTAATAAATACACCCCACGGTGGAAAAGATCTCATCAAAATCTTATAAAACGATGGTCTCCATTCAGAGTGGGAACTCCTGGGGACAACCACAATAAGGAAGCAAATAATCAATAAATAAATAATCTCCACAGTGGCCAGCACTACGTTGTACAGCAGCGAGACGGTGGTTGGGGGTCACGCCTTCGCGGGTACCGAGGACTGGGACTCTTGGCCAGCACTATTGCCAGCGGGGTCGTCACCCTCCTCCTAGGCCAGCTCCTCCATCCACTGCAGGAGAATGTCCAGCTCTCCCAAAGCCTTCACCACCGCTGCCTGAGGCGTAAGCTGAAAGACACACACTTCTGTGCTGAGCATCTCATAAAGGGACAACATGTGCTCCCGGGTTAATGCTCTCCTTTCACTGGTAGGTCTGCTGGGCATTGCGAGCCCAGTATTCTCTTCAAGATGGAGAGCGTGAAAGACGTGATGGAATCTCAAGATCTCACAAGAGGAAGGAAAATCCTGGAGTCCATGACATAGGGAAACTGAAGCCCAGAAGGTGGCAGAGTTTGGAGTATAACCCAAGCGTCTTGAATCACAGAGATCAAAGTAATTAGACTGTTGGGTTTTTTCTTAAAGAAAGATGTGTGTGTGTGTGTGTGTGTGTGTGTGTGTTAGGAGTTGCCTACTGTGCAACTTTAACCGAGCAAATATTTATTGTGTTAAGCACTGGGCTGGCTGAGGATTCAGAGATAAATGGCACAATGCCTACCCACAGGGAATTCAGTCAAGTGAAGGAGACAGAAGCAGACAACTAAAATGTAGTGTGGTGGATGGAGGATGGAGTCTCCACAGGATGACAGAAGAGGCACCTACCTCTGAGAGACATAGTCAGTACCTTCCTGGAGGTGATGCTTAGGGTGAGTCTTAAAGGATGAGTAGGAATTAGTCAGTGAGGAGTGGACTTCAAGCCTTCCTGGCAGATGTGCAAAGGCACCAAGGTGAGGAACAGCATGGCATGGGCGTGTGTGAAATTGTGACTGTTTTTGAGGGTACGTATAAGTGTGTAATGTTGGAAAACTACTGCTTCTTGTTTGTACAGCTGGAAGACACAGATGTCTCTGGAGTGACTTGATGGAATTAAGAGCGTCTTCCAGAGACAACACCCTTCTAGAGCCTGGATGGGTGTCCCCTGGGTTAAAGCAGAGGGATGGTCCACATGACCTCAGAGGGCAATTGTTGAGGGCTACAGGATTTCTACCGGTATGAATATCTATCCCACCCAGTTGTGATCTCAGTTCTAAAAACACACCCATCCCTACCGAGGCCCAAATTGCATATACCTCTTCGAAGTGACTCAGAATCTGGCTGTATTTCTCCACTGCTTCCTCCCCACAAGGGCATGTCATGTGGGCATGCTGAAAAGAATGCCACAGAATGATGGATTTTATTAAAGATTCTGATTATCTGCCCTCACCACTGCCACGAAGTAAGGAGAATTCTACTCTTTCACCTGCGTTCCTGTACCTACTCCATTCTTATGGAAAGTCTTTTCAGACCTCATCATTTTGGATCAGTAAACTACTCATCAGCCAGAAGAGGAGGCCAGCTTTGTAGGCTCACATAGGGAGCTCTTTGTTGGATACCTAGGTCCTATTCAGACCTTGTCTTGATATTCAGCCCCACGGCCTGCTGAGAGGCTGAGGATACACTAATGTACTGTAGGATCCTTCACCTACAGTGGAAAGCGGAATTCATGGCTAACAGATAATTATCATTAACATGAAATAGCATTTTGCAGTTATGTAGACTTTTTGCATAGGGCCTATACCCCAAAGACAGTAAAACTGAGTTCTTATGACCTGTCACATGGTACAATACCGATTATGAGAACGTTTGGTTTCAGTTTTGCTAGCCAGTAAATGGGGATAAGAAAGAGCTTGGTTGCTAAGTCATTGAACTATGTGCGGCGATGGGTCCTTTCACCCAAGACCTTTACTCACGCAGAGCCGGAGGTCCTTCTTGATGGTAAGAAAAGAGTTGGCAAGACTGCTGGTCTTCCGGAGGATATGGTGGTCAGGCGTCTGATAGTTTTTGAAAACCCTGTCCAGGTACAGTCTCAGTACATGGCGGAGGAGGCAGCACTGATCTGCAGGCTACAAAGGAGACTAGTATGTTGGTGGCATCTGGGGTGGTGGAGATGCCTCCAATTTATATTTCCTCCCACAGTTTTATGGACCAAGCACATACCTTGGTGTCTTGCAAAGACTCAGTCTTCCTCAAGATTCTGATGTCAATGATTTCATCTTTGGCTTGCTAAGTGGAAGAAGGCAAGGCAGGAAAGGACAGGTCAGGGACTGCTGCCGGGTGTTAGACATCAAGACCTCTCTCAACTTTTCCTTGCCACAGCCCAGTGGACGTCTCTTGCCAAAACACTTTTCAATTTTGAACTACAACTCTTTCTTGGGAATGCATCCTCCTGGTATGGGGTCCCCAGCCTGTCTCTTTTTGTGTCCCAGAGGACAGAGAAGGACAAGTAGAGAAGGAGAGAGGCAGCCACAGGGGCAGGGAGGGGTTGCCTCCTTCGCTTACCACACTGTCCCGTATCTCAGAAAACCCGTTTCGCATTGCCTGAAGGTTTGTGGTGATCACACAACTTCCCAAATGGAGTGTCTTCAGCCCAGCAGAAGGGGTCCAGAAGAGATAAAACACAGCAGAGAGAAGGCAGATGGGAAGACCAGACGCTTTCATCTTGTGCCAGAATCTGAAGACCACGGGAGCTAGGAATTCAAAGGAAAGAGCATGACTTACTGATTTTCCCAATGTCATGTCTGAAGAAGCCAATTCAGTCCAGGGACATGCTTTCCCCAGGTGTCCCCTTGTGAAACTCAATAGCTTTGTCTGGGTTTGGACGGTCTGGCCCATTCATCTAACTTACTAAGAAAAGCTGCTGAGCTGCTGTCCCGGAAGGAGAGACTTCGGCTGCTCGTTCAGGGTCTGTGAGTTGGTGCTACAGGTCCCGACTCCTTTATTCTGTCCCCATCCCAGCCCCATCGTCATTGCCCAGCAGGTAAGGCCTGGAGCAGCAGGTACTTGCAGTGAGTAGACAGAGGATTACATTTCGGGGAAAATGTTAAAACTTGTTTTGCCCAATTGACGTATACAGTCTTCCCTTCCAGAATGCCAGTGTAGCTCACTCTTCTGGTCCCCTTAAGCCCACAGGGGAACTGTGGAAACTAAGGAAAACAGAACCTTACAGAAGCTGTTGCTGAGCCACTGAAAACACTTGGGGGAAAATTGTCTGGATTTTATGGCTACCCCCAGGGCAGAAGAGCTTAGCTGTTTGGTATTTGGGATCGGGTTGGTTATTTCGGGATAATAGATTTATTTCAGCCCCAAAGGCAAATAGAAAGTCAATGATTTCATAACAATCTTACTGCCAGGGAAAGGCAAGATCTGATGGGCAATCAGCCCAGTTACACCTAGCACTTCTCTCTCCCGAGGTGTCTGTGCTCCACAGCGCCCTCTACAGGAAGACTATAGTCAGGCACACCGGAGAGGGAGGCAAGAGCGGGCTCTTTTCTGGCTCTGCCGAGGTCCCAAAAGAAAGAGAAGAAAGGCAGGAGGGGAACTCATTTCTTCCTGGAATAGACGGCTCCATAGGAGGGCACTTTATAGTGTCTCCTGAGTTTGAAGATAAATTATAATGAGCTGGGATTAGTGTAAGGAGAATGGAGTACTCCTCTCAGGCACCGAATGTAAGTGGGCACTAAAAGTCTTAATCAACAAGACAAATAATATTTCATGCGATATCAAAATTAATGAAAAACATATCCATGATGCACCACATATTTTAAATAACGAGTGAATCTGCCAGTGCCATGCTGAGACATATTGGCTACAAGTTCCCATCAAAATAGGTTGTCCCTATTTGCTCAGGACTGGGCGGTGGGGGAGGGGGGGAAGGTGGTGTCCCAGGACACAAGGATTTTAGTTTCAAAACTGGAAAAGTCACAGGTAAACCTGAATGAGGTAGTCACCCTACGTCTATGTGACTCTGGACAGGTAAACTCACCTTTTTGAGTTTTGTTTTCTTAGCCCCCCAAATGAAACAATCACACTTACCCCAGAAGCTTGTTTTGACATTTAAAGACAATGATGCATGATTTACACACCTAAAATATAGCGAGTGATCAATTAATTTTAAATAGAGAATGCTGTTAGCTGCCTTGAGCATAGAGGGTATATAGTAAATATACTTTAAATTCAACAACTTGATTAGCATTTCTTGAGCACCATCTTTTTAAATGATTATTTTAATTAAAAATTTTTTTTAATCTTTATTCATTTTTGAGAGATAGAGTGTGAGGAGGGGAGGGGCAGAGAGAGAGGGGGACACAGAATCCGAGGCAGGCTCCAGGCTCTGAGCTGTCAGCACAGAGCCTGACGTGGGGCTCAAACTCACGAACCATGAGATCATGATCCGAGCTGAAGTCGGGCTCCCAACTGACTGAATCACCCAGGCACTCCTATTGAGCACCATCTAAAATACTGTGCTAGGTACTGGTGTGTGAAGACAAACATGATAATTCTCTATCCTCAGGATATTTTGTACTGTTGGAAAGGGCTCCTTTAGACGTGGCCCTGAACACACTTGGGTAAATGATTGGAAGAACCAGGCTGACCTCCAGAACTGTGTGAGTAGTGTAGAGAAAGGGAATTTTCTTACCTGAGCTCAGGAAAGGCTGCTGCTTCTGGTCACCTAGGAGTCTGTCTCAAGCCAAGAGGCTTCCAGTTTTATATACAGGTCACAGAAAGGAAGTGAACTCCTGCAGGTGAGGGCTGGAACTCCCTTGGAATTTCTCTGGTGGCATCTCACTTCCTCCCATTCTAAGGCAGATTAATCTCAGGCTGCATTACCTCAACACTTTCCTCCTAAAGATTCCTTCCTAGGAGACTGCTAATTATAGTTTTAGACAAAGTTATAGTTTATCTAGTTATAGTTATAATTTTTAGATAAAGGATATGCCTGGGGGCGCCTGGGTGTCTCAGTCAATTAAGCAACCGACTCTTGATTTCAGCTCAGGTCATGATCTCCCCGTTCACGGGTTCGAGCCCACATCGGGCACTGTGCTCAAGTGCCGAGCCTGCTTCAGATCCTCTGTCTCCTTCTCTCTGCCCCTCCCCTACTTGTGCTCTCTCTCTCAAAATAAATAAATAAATAAATAAATAAACAAATAAATATTTTTTAAAAATTAAAAAAAAAAAAAAGGGATGTGCCTCTTTCTTCCCAGCTGCCTTCCAGAAGGAAGGTAAAATGGTAAGACAGGAAAGATCCTTGAATTACATAACTGGAAGAGAAGTCCAAAAGCTGCTTTTGCTCCTTCATTATTTTTTTTTTTACTTCATATTTTGTAAGATTTTATTTTTAAGTAATCTCCATGCCCAACGTGGTGTTCATGGTGCTCAAACTCACAACCCCAAGATCAAGAGTCTCATGTGTTACCAACTGAGCCAGCCAGGCACCCACCCCCACTTTAAATCCAGTTCTCCTTAACCATGTTTCTCCCCAGCACAGGCACCATGGGCTCACTCCTGCCATTTCTCCTTTGTTTTTGTTATTTCCACCATTTCCCTTCAACAATGGCTGCCCTTCTTTCCCTCCATTCATCATCAAAGAGTGGATCCCAATTCTTTATTTTTGAATTATTCCGGGCCGCGCCAATCCTTTCCTTCTCAGACTTCCAATCACAGATATATCTTTGGCACATGAGAGAGTCTAATATTGCCGCCCTTTTTCTTCATGAATGTTAGCCTTTTCTCCCTAAGGATACTGGAAGATTTTCTTAGGGACTAATCCATCGGGTAGGACAACACCTCCTGGCAAGATTAAATCAAAGCACCTGGGATTAACTATACACAATCTTTGAAAAATATCAAGATAGTAGAGATTATACTATATTTCTTCTCAGCTCTTATCTTAATATCTAAGACTCTGAGATCCTGTACTTGAGTTCAGGGGGTCCATGGTTTACAGGGTAAATTTCCCATATTCTTTCATTTTTCTGGATTTCAGTTTATATATCTGTAAAATGAGAGTAATAGAATAGGCAACGTACAAGATCTTTTCCAATTCTGGCATTCAATGTCACTATGATTCTCTGCTTTTCTACCTTTTGGGTCAGAGCATTCTTTTTAATGTTTTGCAGAATTTCCTTTAAAATGAAGACTCTAACTTTTCGTTGTAATGCTTGATAAATGCTGAAAATATGTGCGAATATCTAATCTAAATATCTCTTGAACTCATGCCTGTTTTTTCATCATTGATGCTAAATAAACTATTTCTCATGATCATCCATAACCGTGATTAAAGTAATGAGAAACACGGTCTGACAAAAATACTTGAAGTCGAAGCCTTCCGATAATATAAGCTATTCCCATGCCAGTCAATTCCTTTCCTTTAAGCAAGAAGAACCCAATAGCTTTGTTTGAAGTCACCTGTAATGATTAATTAAACTTATTCATGTGCAATCCCGATTCTACTTTAATAAATGAATGTCTCCTTTTCCTACATTGGAATACTTTCTTCTCTTTAAATCCATTGACTAGATCCCATTCCGCTCTCTGTACAGACACCAATTCAACTCTCCTCCTCTACAAAACTGTACCTGCCTCACCCTAACCTCTCTCTCCATTCCCATTTCCCAGGGCAAAATTGGTCCCTCACCTGTGGACCTCCACTTTACTTTGCATATACTTCTTTTGTACTTATCACAGTTAATTGCAGTTTTTTGGTTGCATATCTAGATCTCTCACTAGCCTGAGACTCCACGTTCATTTCTGTGGTTCCAAGATGCAACGTCTCCTGGTGGGTGCTCAGTTAATACTTGACTATTGAATGAACATAATGATTAAAATCATTTTTCCAATGGGCACCTGGGTGACTCAGTTGGTTAAGCGTTGGACTTCGGCTCAGATCATGATCTTGCAGTTTGTGAATTCAAGCCCCTCATCAGGGCTCTGTGCTGATGGCGAGGAGCCAGGAGTCTGCTTCAGATTCTGTGTTTCCTTGTCTCTCTCTCTGCCCCTCCCCCTGCCCACACTCTGTCTCTCTCTCTCTCTCTCTCAAGAGTAAATGAACATTAAAAAAATTTTATAAAATCATTTTTTTGGGGGGTGCCTGGGTGGCTCAGTCAGTTAACTGGCCAAGACTCTTGATTTTGGCTCAGGTCATGATCTCACGGTTCATGAGATCGAGCCCTGCCTGGAGCTCTGCGCAGACAGCACAGAGCCTGCTTGGGAGTCTCTCTCCTTCTGCCTCTGTCCCTTCCCCCCACTCTCAAAAATAAATAAATAGACATTAAAAATTTTTTTTTAATATTTTTTTCTTTATGTTGTATCCCAAAGCCACAGGATCTTAGGCTTGGCTGAACCTAAAAATGGAGACATACAAAGCAATCAGTCATCACCAAATGGCCTAAAATCAGAGAGAGATAGGAGGATGGGGAGATGAGGGTAAAAGATAAGCCGGTTTGAAGTCAGAAGTAATATTGGTCATGTTAAGGAATTTGGATTGTACCCAATAGCAGAGAGTTATGCAGGCTTTCAGCAAGGAGCCATGTGATTGGATAGGCACACTAGAAAATCCACCTGAGGCCGAGAAGACAGGGAGGACGAATAGGGTCCGAGGAAGGGCTTTCGAGACAGCGAGAACTAGCACAGCAAAGCTCACCACGTCTTTGAACACCAGCAATAGATTTGCCGGCCGGAGCTGGATTCGTGTAGAGGGGCAGGTGGGAGATCAAGTTGGAAATAGCATCGGGGATCTCATGCCAAGGAAAATGAACGTGGACCCGGAGTCCAGAAAGCTGTGTTCTAGCTCTAGCTTTATCTTCAGCCCACCGTGTGGTCTTGGGGAAACTGCTTCCCTTCTTTGGACCTCAGTTTCCTCATCTGTAAATTCTGAGGAAATTAATTAAGTGACTTAAGGTCTTTTCAATTCTGCCTTTTGATACTCTAATTCTTTACCCCCCCTCCTGCCCCCCACTCCCCCCCCCCCGCAGTAAAGCAATAAGGAGCCCTTTTGAAATGTGAAATGTCTTATGGTGGGGAAAGTGACGTGGTTGTAACTGTACCAACCATGACAGCTTCAAGGGCGGCAGAGTGCCTGGCACGTTGTTAGTGATGGAACAAAGTAGTTGGGGGATGATACGGCTGTGGTGGAGAAATGGGGGGTACATTTCCTGAGCGCATCAAGCCAACATTGGGAGATAGGGTTTCAAAATCGGGAATCAGCATATAATCAGAGCCAGTGTGATTGTAAAGGTAAGCTGGGCAGAGGAGAGAAAAAAGAATCCCTTCTTAGGAAATAAATTCAGCTTCCCAACCAAGCCATTTTGGGGCAGGAAACGACTTTCTAGAAACCAGGACTAAAACCCAGCCGCTCCTTTTTTCCCATGGCAAGTCCTGCGTTCACAGCTCAGGGTTTTTCCTGTCTGCAACAACGTCATAGTTGCTAGCACATGGGCTTCCTGCCAAGTTGCATCACCTTGCACGGAAACGCTGGGTGTTCAGGTTCTGCTGAAGGAAGAACCTTAGCTCCCTGAGTGGGCAAGTAGAGACTCTTCTCACTCCTGGGCCTGCAATGTGGGAACTTTGCGGGCCTGCAGCCCCTGGTACCTCCCCTGCTACCCCCCTGCCGGATGGAGATGGGCGGGGCAGCTGACGGCTCTCTGAAGGATACATTTTCAGTTCCCTGTCCTCAGAGCCTACAAAGTGGGTGACGTCATTTCCTTTTCCTGCGTTTTTCCAACATGCTCTGGTTAACCCACTTGACTCGCTGCCACCCTTGCTCTCGAGATTTCCTATGACATAGCTGGGTCCCCAGTATTGGCTAATTCCTCCCAGCCTCTGCCTGCAAAGCGGGAGTCCCTAGGAGAAGCCTCGCTTTGAGTGGAATCTGGGGGGAAAAAATCCAGACATGGCCTTGAATTAAGTTTCCTCATCTAGGAGACTAAAGACGAACTTCATTCATTGCCTTTTAATTCCCCACGTTGGGGAATCCAGCACTGAGCTGGATGACCCCAAGGTACCCCAGTGAAAAGACATGGTCTCTTGGAACCTCTTGTGGGATTCCAGAGCATTGTAGGGGAACAGAGTCTCTAATGTGGGAGATCCTAACCTGGGAGAAGGTGGATGGGGAAAAAACACCTCTTTTCACAAACCTCTAATTAACATTTAACATTTTCTTTGATTATGAGCATGGGAAACAAATATAAATCACAATAGTATTAGAAGTACCGGTGACTTTGTCACTGGTAGAAATCACAAATATTTTTGTATCACATTACAGTTGTTTCAGACACTTCAAAATAACATTTATACTCATCACTACTTAGGAATGTCCGTAGTTTGGGGGCGCCTCTGTGGCTCAGTCAGATGAGCACCCAATCCTTGATTTCAGCTCAGGTCATGATCTCACAATGGTGAAATTGAGCCCCGTGTTGGGGTCTGCGCTGATAGCATGGAGCCTACTTGGAATTCTGTCTCCCCCCACCCCCTTTCCCCTCCTGTGCTCATGCTCTCTATCTCTAAATAAATAAATAAATAAATAAATAAACAAACAAATAAATAAGAGGGATGTTGGTAGTTTGTAAGCCTGCCTGCTGCTAGATCTTATTAATTAATGCATTAATAAAGAAGCACATTTATTATATATTGCTTATTGTCATTCTATATTTTGATAGCTGTATTTTAATATAATTGATTTCTTTTATAATTCCATGTACTTTATTTTATGCATTTAGAAACATTATCCTGAGTAGGGTCCACAAGCTTTGCTGTGTGCCAGAGGGGTCCAAAGCACACAGAAGGTTGAGATCCCCGGCTCTAATGGCAAGAACAAAGGCACATGGGTATGTCAACCTCACCTTCCCGATTGTGATGTGAAGTGAGAGAAGAAGAAGGCTATTTCTGGAGATGATGGGAGAGACTGCTTGTTGTCAGGAGTTTCTTAGAAAGTTCAGTCTGTGCTCACGATGGGCATTGAGGGTTGTGGGGTAGAGATTACTTCTTGTCTGAGTTGTTTTCTTGGAGACAGTGTGATTCGAGCAAGACTTTTTTTTTTTTTTCCAATGCTTTGAAGAACTGATTTTATGAGCTTTGGGGCTGGAGAAGCTGTGGCAAGAGAAGGACCCTTGCTCCTTACAATGGGAGAGCTAAGACAAAGCTCCTGAAGCAGTGGATGCTTCTGTACCTGAGTGAGGGCACCCCTGTGGGTCTTGGGTGGGGTAAGGGGCAGGTATTGAAGAAGGTTGAAAAGAGTCAATGCCATGAACTGTGAACATCAGTCTGAGGAAGTGCAATCTGAAACCTTCCATTTCTAATAACCGATATCTGGTTTCCTTTGGTGACATCTAGGTCAATGTTGCACACATCAGACTTGCTTACCTATGTATTCCCCTAACATTTGGATTCAAAATGCTTTTTCAGGCTCTGGTTCCCTACAGAGATGAAGCTCTCTGATATCGAATAACTGTTCCACTGGACATCATGTCTAGCTCCCTGGGTATAACCCATTTCCTCAACCCAGTCCCTCCAGAGGTCACTGCCAAGGGGCATTGTCTGCACTCTGCCTCAGGAGCATCTCATCCAGAGTTGCACTACGCTCTTCTTGGGCTAGGTGTGGGGGATTTGGAGGCATTGAGGAAGTGAAGAAGAGGTTGAGCCAGTACTTCTGGAGTTCTTTCTCCCTGCTCACAGGACTGCTGGCCCAACAAAACTGAGAACTCCCTGCCCGAGAGGGAAGGTGCTACTTCTGGCCCTGTCAGAGCAGACAGCACCCCACAGCCTGCACAGTCAAGACCATGATGCTTGCAGATGAGCAGGGACCCGGGTTAGCAAGATACCCAAGGGGCTGGCCGGTCCAGGAAAGTGACGAGAGACACTGACCTTCTGGCTTCAGGATGTGGAGTTAAAGACCATAAGACAACAATCTGGGCAAAATCAAGACCAAAGCCAGGGAGGCCAGACAAAGGGGAAAACTGACTCCTCGCTCTAGGCTAGAAACAGGAACACCAAACAGATGTGTCCTTAGAGGTCAAGGAAACCCAAGAGTGTCCTAAAGCCAAAAAGCAAAGCCATAGGTTTCTTCCAAGAAGGAGCTGCCTAGACATCTGAGATCGGCTTTGCTCCGTATATATGTATTAATTTACTCAAGGAATGTTTATGTCCTTAGTGCGGCTGTTCACGGCGTAGTTGTCCCTGAAGAGAGCAGTCTGGAGAGAGGAGATGGGCCCTAAGGGATCTCTGGCTTGTCAAGACCTGGAAAACCACCCTGGGTCCCAGGGAACACAAATGGAAGTAGGGTGTGGTGGAGAAGAAGGAATAAGAGGAAGACTGCTTTCTGCCCCAAGGGTGGAGCTATGGTTCTGGGGAAGTGAAGCCTAGGCCAGGGCAGAGATAGAACAGCAACAGAACATGACCAATGGCTCTTTTGTTGTTTGTAGCCTTCACTGAATTCCAGGCACTGAATATTTCATAAAATGTTAACTCATTCTGTCCTCAGGCAACCCTTGAGGTAGATATGATTATTCTTTTCATTTTCCAAATTAGGAAACTGAGCCACGGAGTCTACTTAGTGCCTAGGAAAGTGACCAGACAGAGGTATCCAGACTAAGAGCATGCTGGGGCAAACGTACTTCCAGGTAAAAGCTAGATCCTGAACCTTCTCCGGGCACGGTGACTGGATCAAACCTTGTGCCTGCCTGGAGGAGGCTTCTTTTATGACACGCGAACCTACGGATGGTGGTTCCATGGCAGAGGTCTGAGGCTGGCTCTCAGAAACAGAACTGGACGTGTAGGCTCTCTCTAGAATGCTCTAGAGCTCATAACAGCTGTTTAAAAATTTATCCTCCCCCAACTGCTTGGCCAAACGCAATATGCTGGCCCCTGAACCTACCTCCTGGAATGAGTTTGTCTCTGCCACTGATCACGCGTTCATTCCCGGTTGTCTGGGAGATAGCATGTGATTTGTATGTACCAGCGATTGAGCTGGGCATGAATGAGGTGAGGTCTGGGGTCCTCATTGGGGTCCCACATTGGGGTGAGTCTGTGACTGAAGAAAGAGGAGTAAGGGCGAGCCTGCAAGAGGGTATCTGAATAGCAGAGAGATTCAGGAAGACAGCTGGAGCCTGGCCGGCTGCACAGAAACTGCAAGTCATTTCTTGGGGACTCGGCTGACAGCCTCCTGGAGATGCAGACCCAGAGGAAAACACAGCCTCTCCTCTTGTCTCACTTGCCAGTTTAAAAAAAACATGTAAGAAGGAGGCTTTCCCGAAATGACAGTGTTTTCTTCACTTCCTCAGACTGATGTTCACAGTTCATGGCATTGACTCTTTTCAACCTTCTTCAATACCTGCCCCCTTACCCCACCCAAAACCCACAGGGGTGCCCTCACTCAGGTACAGAAGCATCCACTGCCCACAAAGTGCAAAGGCCCTAAAATGAGAACATGCCCAGTGTGTCTGAAGAACGAAGAGGAGGCCAGTGTGGCTGGGTGGGAGTGAACACCAACCAGCACTAGGGACACAGAGGAAACGGAGCTGGGGAGGCAGGGTATACAGACAGTAGGGCTCTCTAGACCATCCTATGGCTCTGGCTTTCGAATGATCACACGCAGTAGATTGTTAAAGGGATCTGTGTCCACCTTCCAAACAACTAAGGACCAAAGAAATTTAGCGACCTGCCCTGGGCAGTTCATGGCAGGAGAAGCCTCGACACCAGATCATGGCTCCTGGTGGGCACTCTTTACACCATGCTGTGTGGCCCCCGCCCTGCTGGGGCTCCTGGGGACCCTTCACCATACTTGGTGCTCTCAGCAACACTTGGAGATTGCTGTCATGGTCCCCCTTTTACAGAAGAGGACACTGAGACTTAGAGACCTTAAGTAGCTTGTTTGGAGTCACACAGGATTGAAACCAGGTCCGTCCGACTGCAGAGATCCTGCTCTGTGCACTCTAGCATGTTCTGCGAGATCTCTTCCTCAGGAAGAAAGGATGCTTCAGCCGGCCAGTTCCACCATAGATGCTGACCCAGGGTAGTGCATATAAAGTGCTTCTTTCAGCACCTGGCATATGGCAGGTGCTCAGTGACGGTTGTTACTGCCATTAGCCATGTGAGGAATGTCCTTCTAGAAGATGGTGCCCGATACCCCCTGCTCTGGGCTGTACTTGCTGAAATACTTTTTCACTGGGACAGTCATCCCTCTGTTGGAAACACCTTCTCTCTAGCACAACATATATACCCATGGAGGGTGAATTGAGGGTCAGAAAAGAGGTATCTAGGCTGGGAGCAGTAAGAAAGAAATGACAGAAAGAAATGGGAAGAGAGAGAGAGAGAGAGAGAGGAGAATGGAGCTCAGAAGAGGAGAGATACCAACATGCTGGTGGTTGGAGCCCCACATCCATCTCCTTGATCATCGGTGGAGGAAGGACAGGTGCTGGATGGAGGCTTCAGAGACCCAGTGTGGAGCCCATCTCTTCACTGACTCACTTTGGGACTCAGTGATTCTTAGCCTTCTCTAGCCTCAGTTTCCCCACCTATGTGCATTCTTTAAGAGCCTTTTCACTTTTTTAAAAGTATTTATTTATTCATTTTGAGAGACAGGGAGAGAGAGAAAGAGAGAGCTAGCAAGGGAGGGGCAGAGAGAGAGGGAGACAGCGAATCTCAAGCAACACAGAGCCAGATGCGGGGCTCGAACTCACGAACTGAGAGATCGTGACCTGAGCCATCACTGAACCCACCGAGCCACCCAGGCGCCCCATAAG
Source organism: Lynx rufus (assembly GCF_022079265.1). Lineage (NCBI taxonomy): Eukaryota > Metazoa > Chordata > Mammalia > Carnivora > Felidae > Lynx > Lynx rufus. The sequence goes on along the minus strand of NW_025814829.1, from coordinate 28,014,849 downwards.
GCTTCTTTCACTTCTAATCTTCACCACTGTGATTCCTTGACTGGCCCTCGACGAATGAGAAGACACTTCCACTAACTGAGAGAGGACGGAGTTTATTCAGGAAAAACCGGTCAGTACAATATGCACTACAAGGTATCGTTCTGTTCCCATCACAGTCATGGGAAAAACAACTGCACAATAAGTTAGGGGGAAGCCGACCCGTCCCCTCCACGGTGGCCCTCGGGACGTTTCGGCAGACCTATTTATCATAAATATGACAGCAGACTATTATTTGGTTACTTTCAGGTGGGATCAGCAGTCCGGGCCCATCCGGTGGGCCTTGCAAGTGCAAGCAGATCATTGAAACCTAGATTTTTCCCTGCAATACCCCAGCCCCAGGGGAGAGAATTCGAAAGCTCAAGGGAGGTCTTTTCAAAATCACCCTCATCTGCATAAAAACGGGGTCTTCCCCCTTCTCCCTCCCCTCAGAAAGCCTGGCAGTGGGGGGGGGGGGGGGCGCTCCTCCCTGGGCCTTCAGGTTCCCAGGTGGGTCCTCAGGCAGCAGAATTTTCTTGATGATTCTTGTCAAGCCAGGCCAGAAAGACGTCCAGTTCTCCCAGAGACTTAATGGCCGCGGATCGGACCTCCAGCTGCAACCAGGCAAATCATCGTCAGAACTTGCCTTTCTAGGCTTTGTAGTCGGCAACGCTTTCCCCATGTTCCAGGCCCCGTGAGGCTTTCCTTTCACTCACCAATTATATTGGCAGAGCGTTCACACCCCAAATTATTTTTCTAGCAGCCAACCCAAATTGTTTCCCCCAAACAAGCGGTTACATCATGTCAGCAACTTATAAATAAAATGAAAAACTCTTCATTCTTTGCCTTCTGTTTTTCTTTTTCCTGTGTTTTTTTTTTTTTTCATAGAAACACACACACACACACACACACACACACACACACACACAGGCCTTACTGGCCAGTTCTTTTGTTTGTTTTCCTTTTCCCATCAGCTTGCTTTACTTCTCCCTGAGGAAGTCTCAACCCCAGCGGTGTTCTCCCGTGGGTAGGCTAACACGTTGTCCCCATCTGACCTATGAAGGCACCAAAGCCCCTAAGGACAAGTGTCCTCCCCAACGTCACACAGACAGCAGAACGGGAACTAGAACTCGGGTCTCCTGACCTATTCGGCCCCTTTCCAGCAGACGGCAAGGAGATGGTAAGATCCAAAAGTATATCCTGTGGAGCCAGGGAGCACGGGATCGAGTCCTACCCACCACTTGGCTGCAGTGGTTACATTCGTCAAATTACTTCACCTGTTTGTGCCTCAGCTCCCTCATTTGTCAAATGTAGATAATGGCTCACAGCACGGTTATGAGCAGCCCATGGGTTAGTACCTGTACTGTATCGGAACAACAGCTGGCTCGTGGTAAGGACAATACAAAGTCTTAGCCATTGTTACAATATTATTCTATGGAGCCTCTCCACGAGGAGGCTGTGAACGGCCTCTCGCCTTCTCGCTCTGACTCAAAGCATTGGCATCATTTGGCAGGGTGGTCGAAATGCAGAATTTCAGGCCTCGTTCCAGACTTCCTAAGCCAGAACCTGTATTTGACTTTGACAAAGTCTCCGGAGGATGCCTGTAAGGAGCACAGTCTGTCCCCTCTATCTCTGTATGAAATGTGCATTCTACGTCTGCGCGTATGGGAGAAGCACTGCTCTTTGTCACCCCCAGAGTGCTGGTGGCAGTCACCTCCCACAGTGCCACCTGGCAGGTAACATGTTCCGTGCACCGCAGCTTACGGTTCGCTGGGGATCTTTGTTCCCTCTGTGGATCACACCCATCGGAGGTAGTGTGTGCTTTCCCTCAAAACTGAACGCAGGTTAGTTCTGATATGTGAGGTCAGAAGAAGATTGTGGAGGCGTGATGGAGAAGGGGGGCCCAGCAAATCAGCAAAGGGGGTAAGACCAACACACTGTGCTGACACACAGGATGGGGAAGACCGGCAATAAACTCTTGTTGAGTCCATGAGCGACGGTGGGGAGTGGGGGCCGAAGGGTTGGCCCCCTCCCTGTCAGGGTGTCACGTTCCACCTCCGCCTTCCGCGTCCTCCCCCTCCCATCCTTACCTGATCGTAGTTGTCGTGGATGATTCTGGTGGCGTTGGTGGCTTCCTCCCTGCAGTGACACTGCCTCTGCTTCTGCTGTGATCGAGAGAAGGAAGGACCCATCAGAGGACCTTGCCACCCAACCCGCTCTTTCCACCTGCTGGGTGACGTTCCTCCTTCTCCCCAAGATGGGTCCGGTAGGTAAACTCAGGTTGGAGCAGCAAGGGGGGGTAGAGTCTGTTTATAGAGTCACCCTGTGTTTGCCAGGGCTTTTGCTCTTTTTCTGGGTTTACAGCTCACCCGACGGGAAGGGCCAGGGAAGTAGGCGCCAAATCTGTCTGGTCACCACTCTGTGAATGCAACACCCCACAGGGGAGGCCCTAAATATTTATCGGATTAGCTAAGGAAGTAATTGATGAAACGAATCTTAATGCAAGTGCGGCAGGGGTCATGACTTCTTCTCACGATTTTAGAATCCGAGGCACAGAAAGGAGAGGTGATTTGCCACAAAGTCACCGCAGGTGATCGTTGGCAGGGACAGCCCTGGAACCCAGGATTTCTCCTGGTCTAAGTTTTCGTTGGTTCGTTTGGGTTTAGTTTTATTTCTGGTGTTTGTTTTTAACAGATCACAATGAATTTATAGGTAACCCTTGGGGATGGACTATAGGAGGGAAAGACGTAGAGGTTAATTGGTATGAAAACCCCAAAGGGTCCCAAACAAAGAAACTACAGAGATAGGGAGATGCTTATGATAAGCCTGGACTCGAGGGCCTGCCTCTCTCACAAGCCAGCCCTGAGACTACTTGAGGAGTACTTTGATATAAGCGGTCACCCCAGGAAGATTATCTGTGAGGAAACCGGGTCTGATGGGGTATCAGCGGGGAGGAAGTCCTGAGGAAGAGATTCTGGACAGCTCTCCCCGTGGATGACAGGGCAGGGGATTTCCTTTGGTCCAAGAGCCATTTCAGAGAGCCGACTGGGCCCAGCATGTCCTGGGGCAGACGGGGGACAGATGTTCCGGGTCCTGATGTGGCAACTCACACATGGCTGCAAAGCCTTCTGCATGTAGAGGAAAAAGTTGGCAATGCTGCTGAGTTTTCTCAAGATTTGGGGGTTCAGCTCCTGATGGTCCTTGAATACCTTGTCCACGTAAAATGCCAGGAGGTTCTTGGTCACACAGCATACATCTAAGGGCTACAGACACAAATTAGCGAAAGCTCCAGAAGCCCTCTTCTCTTACTGCCTTAGGGCCACAGCAACCTTTTTGAGTAGGGGCGTCAAGGAATGAAACAGCTAAAAGTCAAGTTTCTCAAATTCCTATCGGTCTCAGAGCGTCCCACTGCTCTTACCACATCAAAGCTACTTGTGACGAGGGCACTGAGGAGAGATTGCGGTTCACCTCCTCTTTCTGATGGCCAGGAAGTACGGTAACAAGTGATGGAACCCAGCCACAGAATTAGGCACCTGCCTTTTGAGAGGATCCATGCCTGAGCAGCTTTCTGGAAAAGTACTTCCTTATGTTCTGCTTCAGTTTGCTCCTCTGTTCCATCTCCCATCCATCAACATGTATATAAATAGACACACACACACACACACACACACACACACATACATAACTGTCAATAGCTATTGCACACTGGGTGTGCACTGGGCACGCATTCCTACCATTGTAATGACATTGCATTTATCCTGTTCTGCTTCCCCCACCACCCCAATCCGTCCTTTAAAACATTTTTTTTAATGTTTATTCATTTTTGAGAGAGGGAGAGACAGAGCATGAGCCGGGGAGGGGCAGAGAATGAAGGAGACACAGAATCCGAAGCAGGCTCCGGGCTCGGAGCTGTCAGCACAGAGCCGGACACGGGGCTTGAACTCACAAACCATGAGATCATGACCTGAGCCGAAGTCGGATGCTCAACCTACTGAGCCACCCAGATGCCCCCTACCCCACCACAGGTCTGTTCTTTTTAAACTGCAGGGATCATTTGAATGGAGCTTAGATTTGCAAGGATGGAAACTGACAGCTGCAGAAATGCACATCTGGGCAGGTCCGCAGCTGGCAGAGTGCATATCTCTCTAAGGGGGGGGAGGGGGTGACGGTGTTGAATTCCTAGGACACAGCTCAGAGCAGTTGGCCAGGCTGAGTTTTCTTCTAGCAATTTATACCCTGCCCTGCGAGTCAGTGAGCTGCTCTGCAGGAGATTTGTAGCTCAGTCTGAGAAGGGAGGAGTGTGCAGCGGGAACAGTGCATCTATCTTCATTAGCATTAAAGCGACAAAGCTTCCTTGGCCCCGCAAGCAGCTTTTCCTAGACGACAAGCTCTACTTGCAACGCAAAACCCTTCTCCTCCTTCTCTCCTGCTGGTTCCCTCAACCAAAGGGGCAAAAAGTTGCACACCTTTGTTTGACCAGGGAGAGAAGGAGAAAACATGATAAAGACCTGCTTCCCAATCGACCCCTTTCCTTATGCCAACATCAGCTATTTCTAGACCTTGAGAAGAGAAAGAATCTGGAGACAGAGAGAGCTTGGGGGTTCAACCACTGGCTCAACCACCGACTGGTCTTTTTTTTTTGCCCAAGTTATCTATCAATTTGCTCATTTGAAAATGTTCGTTTTGGAATAGGTGGCCTTTTGGGTCCCTTCCAGCTGGGATATCCTGTGAATCTCTTATACGGTTGACTGGAATAGTATTTAGTAAGTGGCTACATCTGTTTACTACAAATAAGTCAGGCCTAATACTTCCTAGAAGAACCATTTCACTCAGAGAAGCCAAAAAAAAAAAAAAAAAAAAAAAAGAGTAACTCATTGCAGCTATCTCTCCTTCTCTGGGAGATAAATATCTGAAAAAAACTGGATCGTTCTAGAATGCTTACTAGGCCTGGAGGAGCTCTTTTTTTTTTTTTTTAATGTTTATTTCTTTATTCTGACAGAGACAGCATGAGCAGGGGAGGGACAGAGAGAGAGGGAGAGAGAAAGAATCCCAAGCAGGTTCTGCACAATCAGCTCAGGACATGGGGCTCGATCCCACGAGACCGTGACCTGAGCCAAAATCAAGAGCTGGACACTTAACCAACTGAGCCACCCAGGCGTCCCTGGAGGAGTTCTTTTTTTTTTTTTTTTTAATTTTTTTTCAACGTTTATTTATTTTTGGGACAGAGAGAGACAGAGCATGAACGGGCGAGGGGCAGAGAGAGAGGGAGACACAGAATCGGAAACAGGCTCCAGGCTCTGAGCCATCAGCCCAGAGCCCGACGCGGGGCTCGAACTCACAGACCGCAAGATCGTGACCTGGCTGAAGTCGGACGCTTAACCGACTGCGCCACCCAGGCGCCCCAGGAGTTCATTTTTAAAGGCACTTCCCAGTGGCTCCTTCTGTAAAGCGAATTCTCACCTCATAAGTCAACTGTTTTGTTAACACACCCTCAAGACCTCTCATCTGGACCGTTGGGCTGATCTCCTTACTGCCTTCCCTGCCTCACATTCTCCATTGTAAAGAACATCACCAGACTGTCTTTCTAAAAGGTCTTGGGGTCATACAGTCTTCAGCTCAAAAACCCACAGTGACTCCCTATTGCCTGCATTATTACAAGGTCGATGCTCAGCCTGACTTTTAAGGTTCTTGGTAAAATGACTCTAGTGTATCTCATCCTCTTCCATTCACCTCATTCACCTGCGTGTCCCTCACGCCACAAACCTGGCTGCCTCACTGTCCCTTGACACACATTCACTGATCTCACACATATTCTCCCTGATCTCCAGACTCCTTTCTCCCTTATCCACTGACCCGCAGCCAACTCATCTTTTAAGTCACTGCTCATTTTCTCACCTCCCCCACAAAACCTTCCAGAATCACCTGAGCCACAGGCAGCCTGTCCCATCTGAGCGTGTGGTACCCCCAATCTCTCTCTAGGTAAGTAATCCTTCTTTGATCCCTCCTACGAGGCTTCCACGTCCCTGAGACGCAAGGATGCCCTAACGTATCAGCTGGCAAGTGAGCAACCGGGAATATTTAGAGTATTAAATACTGGAGATTAGACAAGAGAAAACAGGGTGGGGATTTCTTTCTCAGCCTGGAGCTACAGCTCCATAAAAATAACAATACAGGGAAAAGCAGATTGTGGCCAATACCTTAATTCTGTGCAGGGTCTCTGATGTGGACAGGATGGTGACATTTTGGAAGGTGTCCTTAGCTTGCTATGGAGAGAAACAGAAGAACAGACACGAGCCATGAATATTCCATGTCCCCCCCAAGGCACAAAAAATAACGAAAAAGAACTCATTTTCAAGTGAAGATGTAAGCTGAGACACACCCCCTTGCCCACACCTTCACCCTGAGCCCATACTCACGATGGCTTTTTTGATTTCTTGGAAACTCTCTACTACGTGGCGCATGTCCATGGAAACCAGACATCTTCTCAGACCTCGGGCATGCACTGAGCACAGGAAGAGCACAGCAGCCACGAGCAAGAGGGAAACACGCTGTGCCTTCATATCCTGCAGGAAAGGATGGAAGTCAACTGCCGAGCTGAGAGTGGAAAGCAGTAGAGGCCCTTGACTGAGCTGTCCTTTGGACCTTGCAAGGCAACCAGACGGCAACAGAGAAAACAAGACTCACTACCTCAGCCTTGTGGTGTTCATGGTCATGTGTCTCCTCCTCTGGTTTTCTTGAATCAATTGAATGAGCCCCCACCTTCACCCCAGAAAGCACCCGACAGTGCTCTCTCAAGTCCCAGAGAGTAGATTCGTGTGGATATCACTCCATTATGACTCAACGTGCTCATTTTGTCAACAGTGTTGAAAAGCATTGTTTTTAATAAATTAAATAGGAAAAACAGGGTTGGTAATATGCCCTAGGGATTAGGCAACAGATCTGAGAAACCCTAAAAGCACATTTGGTTTTTTTATGTTTGCTCCCGAAGTAGGCGACACCCTTTTAGTATAAACCCTCGATGTGTATCCGCTTAAAATCAATCGTTTGAAGCCATCTCTGAAGGTGTCACCTTCTTCTGGAGAACAACCCATTGGCCACCATGAAGCGAGAGAGGAGGCCAAGTTGGGGGCTCCCGCTCTGTCACCCACCGAGCCAGGGGCTGTGAGGGACATGTCTGCAGCTAAGCTAGCCCTCGGCAGGGCCAGGCTCGGACATGCCGTCTTTCCTCATCCCATCACCCTCCCTGCCTTCCTCCTTCTCTCCGCCTCTGCCCTTAAACCCCTTTCACGGTGTCACCCAGACGCGCTGAGAAAAGTGCACACGATGTGATCGCCCAGCTTGTGGACTCTCTTTCCCTGACCTTCCTCGGCACCGGCCCAGGGCTTCGTCTTAAAGGGGAGCCTCAGGACGCGGCGTGTGACTAGACCCGCGCTGCGCTCCGTGGAGCTGCGTGTGGGCCGGCGTGAGCGTCGCGTGTGGCAGGGCGGGAGACAGGATGCCAGCCGGGGGGACTGCAGAGCCCTCGCACCCAACTCCTCGCCCTGGCTCCCACTGCCACAGCTAGGAAGCACATGTGCGTGGGTGCGAGCCTCGGCGGCCCCCACGCCCCGCCGCCCCTCCCCAGTCTTCCTTGGGATGCCTGGGCTCCAGAAGGCCAAGAGACAGCAAGTCCTGTTTAGAAAACCATGTGGCCTCCTGTCTTCTCAACTCCACGTTCGGTCATTCCCCATGAGCGCACGGGTGTCGGATGAGGCCTCACCCAGGGGTAGCATCGGCCGAAGGCCTGGATTCCTCTTTTTCCAGCCTCTCTCTGGCAAAACAGGAAAAGAGACCCCCCTCCCCCCCGCCACTGGCCGGCAAGACTGTAGAGCCCCCGCAGCTCTAGCTCCTCTCAAGGCAACTAGGATGCTTCTGGAAAGCCAAGTGGCTAGGAGGAGAGCCCAGTTTTTCTCCTGACAAGGCACCTCTCAGAAGCAGGGGAACGTTGTCCGATCACCCCATGCCTGAACCCCGTTGTGCAGAGGAGAAAGATGCCTCCCTTAGCTTGCCTAGGCCATCCGAGACATCTTGGCAGACTTACATCCCAGGAGTATCTGATGTTTCTCGTACGTGCCCCATGTGCTGGACACTGTGCCAAGCATTTTCCATAATTATCTAATGCTCACAACCACCCTGTGAGGCGGGTTGTCTCCGCCTGCATTCTGTTCAAGAAGAAACTGAGACAGAGGACTGAAGAACGCTGCCCAAGATGGGCATCCAGCGACCAGTGGTGGAGTCAGGACTGGAGGACAAGCCAGCTGTCCTCACCACCAGACCATCCCACTTACAGCACCATCCTGTTGGGGCCTCGGCCGGACATCCCGGCCGATCTGCTCACACCAGACAGACAGGAGCACCTTTCTGATGGGCTCCCACTGAACCTCTTTACATTTAAAGAGCTATTTAATACTGCAAAGTCTTAAAAAAAAAACAACCAAGTGCCCAGCACAGGCTCCTAGAACAAAAGGTAAATATTAGTTTCCTGCCCCTTCCCTTCCTTCCTGCCCTCCTTCTTCCCCACTCTCCATCTTTTCTTATTGAGAACAAGGTACCAGAAGGTTTATCCTCTGCACGGAGTAGCCCTCCCCATCCCCCAAAATACCAGGGCCTAGGACGTCACAGGCCAGACACAATGACAACGGGTCACCTCTCTGCAGCAGTGAGGGACGAGGGCCAGGGCGGTTTGGCTAAAAGTCTCCAGTGAGGGCCCAGGGGAACCTCACCTCTCAGTGGGTGCTCCCAGGCTGCTCTTGTGTCTTCTGTCTCGGTGCTCTTTGCCAGTTGGAAAGGGCCGGTCACTTTTATGCAGGTGGATACGAGGAAATGCTGTCAAGGTTTACTGGGTGGGTCCCCCCCTTGGGAAATTGTTTTTTTTTTTTTTTCTCCCTTGTTTCCTTAGCATCTCATTTCCTTAATTGTTCTCTTTTCTTGCTTCCTTGAGATATAGCTGATTAATCATTATTAAGAAATGCCTCTTTCTTCTGGGTCTTGACAGGCGGCTTCTAGGAAGAATAAACTCCCGATTTCCATGCAAATGAGAATTTCTTGCAATTCTGTGTCCAGGCAGAAAAATCCAAGTTAGGTCACTTTCCTGACTGCTGTGGCATACCACCAACTGTACCCTGCAGGCAAACTCAGGAAAGTTCTCTCCTGATGGCCACACCTTGACAGCAGCTAGTCTCAGGAGACTCTACAGGTGCCCCTGGTCCTGGCTCACTCCATCTGCCAGATGCCTCGTACAGCTGTTGAGCACCTCCTTGTGCTAGACGCTAGCTAAGTGCTCTGCCTGCGTTATTTTGTTTAACTTTATGAGAAACATTTTCCTCCCCTCGGAAATGCAACCATGTATTTGGACATTACCTCTTCCCTCTTTGTCATTTCCCTTGGAGAGCTGCTTCATTTTGATTCGTGCAGGGGGAGAAAATGAAGCTAGGACGTAGAGGGGCTGAGCAGCCAGGGGCAGGGTCAAGAACAGAGCCTAGAGTCCTTGCCCTTGGAAGAGAAGAGCCTCCATCTAAATCACTTTATTTGTACACACTCTACACCATGACTTCTCCAAGGACCAGAGTTTGAAGTGATGGTGAGGGAAAGAAGAGATGTAAAAAGTTCCCTCCCCAAACATGAAATCCCAAACCGAGCAGAACTTGTTTCTACCAAATGAGGCAATTCTAGGATGGGATGCAATGATAAGAGACCCACTGGGCTCCTTGGACAATGGGCTGGAGCGGACCTTGCATGTAGCAGACTGGGGAGTGATGGGCAGATCACTGGCAGAAAAGAAAGAGTCCCTGGCGGAGAAGAAAGAGGGACAGGGAAGCCTGGGGACTTTTTATGGGGTAAGAGCAAGGGAAAGGAGTTCTGGGGGCTAAAAATCCTGTTGTCCAACATCTTGGACTCAATGAAATAATATGTGCTGTAAGGAACAGTGGATTCTTGTGGCCACAGTGTGGCTGTAGATTTAAGTCCTGACTTTCCCTCTTCTCTGTTGGACACCAGACAAGCCAGTTGAGACTTTTCTGAAGCTCAATAAAATAGTTAACATAAACTATGAGGATCTAAATGAGCTAATGGACTCGATCCATGGTAAGTCCTCAATAAATATTATTTATTCTGATGCTGTGTGCCAGGTACCTGGAAAAGGACAAGACACCTTCATTGGGAGTTAATAGGTTTCTCTCTGTTCCTTCCGACAGGGAGAAAGAAGCTCTTCTGAGTCTAGAGCTCTGCCCCCCACACATCCCTGCTTCCCCACAGAAGGGGTGGACAGGAAGGTGCTGCTGTTTTCCCAGCACAGCCTGAGCTGCCTGGTTCATAGCTCACAGATGGTGACCCAGCTCCACCTTCTAGATGATTGCAAAACTGTCCATGCTGGCTCTCACCCTGTATTCATCCCCTTGTGCTCACACTGAATGTCCTGACCCAGCTTACATTTCAGGGCAGAGATGTCATGTCAGGAAACTTGCGAAGGAAGGAAAAATATGTGATATGTTTATAGCTCCCCTCCGGCACACAGCGTTATCATAGCAGCTAGGACCATTGCTCTGCAGGCAGCCCGGCTTAGGCTGAATGTCAGAATGAAGGCAAGCCAGCTCATCTCTGTGCCTCTGTGTATGCATCTGCAAAGTGGTGTTAATTGTGCCTGCTAAATACTCACCATGTGGGCAGGGTGTGGAGATTGAGTGATTAAATATATAAGCCCTTAGCACAGGGTCTGGTCCATAATAGGAGATTAAAAAATGATAACTTTGCCTTTTAATTTTACAGTCCCTTTTTGAGCCCCTAAACTGGGAGTGAAGAGGGACAATAAGAAATTATTTTCCTCCATCCTAAGCCTTGCTGCCTAACAGTTAATATAAAAAGTAAGAATATAGATTGAAATGGAACGGTATCCCTTCCAGGACAGCAGTCAAATTATAGATTTGACCCATAAATCTAGAGCTATGTCTAGCCTTAGAATTGGGTCTTCTAGAATCAGTTGACTCAACCATTGGAATACCAGAGCTCCATTTCCCATTTGGTACATGGGGAAGCAGAAAGCATGTGAAGGAAGGCTTTTGAGCCAGGATGGAGAATGTTCTGAGTTTGACATGTGCTGGGCACAGCTCTCTCATGCCTTCCAATCCCCTGTCCCTACCCACTATCCACTCCAACATCATGAACCATTCATGGTAGTGCAAGGGCGATTTCTTCTCCATAAAAGAGTGCAGTCAGCCCACTCCTCTGAGTGCTAAGTCCTGGAGCTCAGACAAAAAATGAGCCAAGCATTGCACAACTCCAGAGGGCACCATGCCCATTGCCTTTTACGGCAGTGAGGCTCCATGGTGTTGAGTAGTGTGGCCCTACTGAGTGATCTGGACAAAATGGATTAGGTCTGTATGAATAACTTTGTGCATATCGTTGTGAGGACTTTACAACACTAGAAAGAATGATAGAAAAATGATCTGCCAAAGAAAGAAATGTTGATGTTGATGAATAGATATTCCATCTGGGAAGTAAATAAGAACTTAAACACAGAAAGAATATAAATGCTTAAATGTGTTGATGAATACATTTGGATTGTAAGGATACATTTGGGATTTGTATATAGCTTTGAAGATAAAGCAAAAAAAGGATAAATCTCCCAGTTCTTGGGGACTTTAAACCTAAAAATTTTCTCCTTTGGGATAGAGAAAGAAGAGTGAGAAACGATAGCAGAGAGCACCCAGCTCAGCATTCCCATTATAGCCATGAACAAATGGAGGCATGAACCAGCCCTCCTGCCACATGCCAAGGAAGTGTCCCTCTGTTCTCAAACCTCCATCTCTTGACTTCTAGCTCAGTGCCCTTTCTAACCCCACGCTGCCCTCTCATTTTAATAGCAGGTGGAGTGGAATAGAACACAAAGCTATGGGGAACCTCAAGCTTGTTTAGCAGGGGAGGTGATGTAACTCTCCCAAGGCAAGCTGTACAGACTTGCCTTCTCCTAGGAAGTCCATGACCTAAGGAAATTTGAACTGGCTGATCCTGCCTAGTGGGGGAAGGAAGGACAAATTGGGCACCTATGCCACAAACACCTGGCCACGCCTTCTTTTTCACCCGCAGGGCTCTCAGTCAAGTCCTGCTGATCCAGAGCCACCTTATGCCAATGGATTCTATGGGTCAAATGGCATGAAACAACCTCTGTAGAGACTGGAGAGGAGAAACCAAGGATGGGTAATGGAAAGAGTCCAAGCATTGCCTCCCCATTCCTTTCCTGGATCACTGATCTGGTCTCATTCCCAACAACCCATCGTCTCCCAGGCAGCCAGATTTTCTAAAATGCAAACCCAGTCTTGGTGCTGCTCAGTCTAAAACTTCCAGCATGCCTCCCAGGGGCCACCAGGATAAAGGGTAAGCCTCTCTCCATAGAACTTTAGAACTATCACAATCAGGACCTTGTCCACATTTCCAACCTCATCTCTCTTGAGAGCCCCAGACACCTCACTGACTCCTTTCACCTAGAAAGCACTCCCCTTGCTTTTCTGCTTTGCAAATGCTATCCAGCTTTCAAGACTTAACTCTGGGTGACTTCCTGCGTGAAGTCTCTCCCTTATTCCTTTCCCTCTGCCCCCTTCTCTCCTCCACGCTGCCTACCTCCACCGTGGTTGAGTTGATTCCTCTTTCTTTCATATTCCCACTGGATGGATACGAGATGCCGAGTTAACTTCGAATTTCAGATAAACACATTTCGGTGCTTTTCTGTCTGAAATTCACAGTTAACTGGGCTCCTGTATTTTTATTTGCTAAATCTGACAACCTTACACTGAACCCTCAATAGATAGATGGTCAACCCCGGCCAGGGCCAGACCCAGTTTGTATGAGGCCTATAGCTCATACGATCAGGGAGGGAGAGTACTTCTGAAGAAAAGACATTTCAAAATAAAAGTAAAAAACTGAGACAAAAGTGAATCTTTATTTACAATGATAAAAGAGGGGTGCCTGGGTGACTCAGTTGAGCATCCAACTTCGGCTCAGGTCATGATCTTGCAGTTAACGAGTTCAAGCCCTGCATCAGGCTCTGCGCTGACAGCTCAGAGCCTGGATCCTGCTTTGGATTCTGTGTCTCCTGCTTTCCCTGCCCCTCCCCTGCTTGTGCGCTTGCTCTCTCTCTCTCTCTCCCTCAAAAATAAATAAAAATTAAAAATTTTAAAAAAAGAATGACAAAAGAAATAACAAATTACAAATTTTAAAAGCTGACAAGTACCACATACGACGAAATCCAGGAAGATAACTGAACACTTTTATAAATTAACTATGTAACATCTCTTTGTTTGCTTCTTCTCTGGCAATAATATTTTTTTGATGCTTTTATTTATTTTTGAGAGAGAGAAAGCAAGCGGGGAAGGGACAGAGTGAGAGGAGGACAGAGGATCCAAAGCGGGCTCTGCACTGATAGCAGTGAGCCCAATGCAGGACTTGAACTCACGAACTGTGAGATCATGGTCTGAGCCTAAGACTAACCCTCAACCGACTGAACCATCCAGGCGCCCCAACAATGATTTTTTTTTGAGTGTTATTTTCTATGAAGAGAATAAAAAGATAAGTCTGTATTTCCTCTGATATGGTTGTCCAGAATCGGGTTTTTGTTGATGATAGGTGGAATGCCTGACATATGTGACAGGTTTGTACCCTACAAACATGAAAATTCTGATAATTTCTGTTTTACAAGGTTCCCATCAGAAGATAAAAAAGTATGTGATTCATTTCTAATCATATTTATTATTGAATAAGTATTTCTATGTTGACTTGATTTTGATGCAAACCCAATCTTTGGCTTCCAGTCTGATGACCGGAAGAATTTTTAACACGCTTCCTTCTGTCTCCATACATCTCAAACCTCGTTTCTCTTCTACTGCTTGCATACTTCCAGTAACAAGAGTCGACACTGTGGGTGGAAGGACTGTCCCGGGTGTTGTTCTCACACCAGGATGGCTAGCAAAATTTTAACCACACACAGATGTGATTAGAAGCCATGGAAATATATATTGCTAAAAGCCAAATGCATCCCCAAATCAACTGCTCCTTAGCCAGATCTCCCACATACTGTGGCTTCTCTAACATCACCTGCCAGGAGGGGAAGTCAGAATGAACAAGGACACTGATCTTAACTGATTACAGCTAACATACCTTCCTCTCTTGAATTTTCTGAGACCATATGACATGTGAATACATTGCTAAGACTCCTCCAGAGACTTGGAGGGAGCACATGTAAGGGAGAGATCCAAAGCTTAAACTTCCTTAGCTAAGCAGTAAATCCCCACTGACCACAGACTCTAAGATAATACATTTCATTTATTTGTATTTGGAATTTAATTTTAATTTTTAATCAAAGATTTCTGCGTATATAATTTTAGAAGGCATATATGTGATGAAAACTGCAAACAGTTGCCCCAGCTCTCTCTACCCTCTATTCCTATGCCCTGTAGGCAACACCTGTCAACATTTAGCTTCCTCTTCTGCTACACAGCTCCATAATTCTAAAGGACACGCATTTATCAATATTTCATACTCTTCATTTTAGAAATGATCTATCAGCTAACTACAATAGAAGATAAAAATGTAGTTCTTGTACAGCACCCCATATAAATATGCTTGCTTCCCTGTCCCATCCCACCAGTATAAACATATCACAATTGCACTTCTTTTGAGGCAACTTGTCACAAAAGTCTACCCAAGGAGGCACGAGCCATTGGGAGAAGGCAAAGTCCTGCTCTCTGGCCCTTCTGTCTCAATTTGCTCCAGGAAGAACCAGAAGAATAGTATCAGATTCAAATGTTTGATGTGCTTTTCATTGTATTACCTTACATTTCTCATGGTCCAAACCGAGAATTCACAGACTGAAGGAGCTAGATTAACAAGAGTAGCTAACAACTATTAAGCACATTTATCACCCCGGGCACGGTATTAAGCACCTATATTCACTATCCCTTTTGAAGTTCTACCTGTTCCACGAGGTCCATGCTCTGTTTGTGTGTCTGTTGTTTTAGCTGTGGAAGCTGATCCCTGACAAGTGCTTCGCCCAAGGGCAGCTGGGGAGTAGGTGGTGGAGTTGAATGCCATTGAGGCAGCACCCCCACTCTTAACCACTGCATTCTACCAGCCGTGAAGAAGCATCTGGTCCAGGCTTCTCATTTGCAGATGAGGAAACAGCTGAGGCTCAGAGAAGAAAGAAGTGTCTTGTCTGCTGAAAAGTGGTGGATTGGGGACCCATATCTCTGAACTCTCAGTCCAGTGCTCTTTTCCTTCACATGAACTTTATCACTTATCACTTCTGGCTTCTTCCTACAAATACAGAAACTTCCTACAAAGAAGAAGAAAGAAAGAAAGAAAGAAAGAAAGAAAGAAAGAAAGAAAGAAAGAAAGAAAGAAAGGCACCTCTTTCCTCCAAGCAAAGAAAAGCGGAACAGCAAATGGTATACAATATGGCTTGAGAGCACCCTTCCCAACCAACAAATCCAGGCGTGTCAGCAGAAACTGATTCTGTAGAAATCGGATGTGGTTTTTCCCTCATTGGTAAAATGAACCATGTCATCTAAAGAGAGCTGTTCCCACAGGCACTGGGAGCCAGGGAGTTCCTGCGGAGAGCTTCTTCTCAGGAGACCTGAGGGGAGGAGGAGGTTGGTCTGGTGGCTGTTGGCTTACTGCATAGTTATAGTTAACAGGCAACAAAGTTAATGAAGTTAACAAAGTTAACGGGCTGATGGATCTGAAATACTCTGAATATAGGTGGGAGAGCAGGCAGGCACGAAGACCCCAGCCAGTAGCACTCTGTTGTGGTATTATCCCAACTCTTAGGATCCAGTCTATCCAGAAAGCCAGAGGTTTTGCTTAAACTTACTAATCCTAGAGGATTATTCCAGTGGATGGGTTAAACCTCCACCATATTCCAGGTACAGATTCATTCCATTTGGCATGTTGAGTGGGAGCCAGCCATTGGTATCTCTTAGAAGTGAGCTAAGATTTTCATCTGAAGGCTCAAATTTAAAGCATGTTGCAATTCCTCCAGAAATCCTCTTGCCGCCCCCCCCCCCCCACTTCATTCTTTTCTGCTTGGTCTCCTCTCAGCACTGTTTCCTTCATCAGAGGACTGCATTCCAGCTAGCAACTAGATGGTTCTCCTTTGGTAAATCAATCTTTCAGTTAGAGAACATAAGGTCAATTTCTTGCTTGGGTATAAATTCCATAATGTCAGAGATCTTGTCTGTCTTGTTCATTATTTTGCATCCAAAACGTAACACGTAGTAGATACTGCATAAATGTCTATTGAATGAGTGAAGGAATGAATGGCAGATAATGGGAACTTCCAAAAGCATACACGATTGCAGAGTTTTTTCGTGTTTCCCCACAGGCACCTATAAGTTAGGGTGAGTTTAATGCAAAGAGCTTGCCCACTAAGTGGGTTGACCAGTAGGAAAGGGCTCCTGAATTTGTTCCATAGAAACACTTTGGTGCCCCTTAGGTAAAGTCCTAACGTAGAAAAATCATAGAGGTCAGGCCCAAAGGGTTTACATGATTCTCTCCCAGTGTCCATGACAATCAGCCCCTGGGAAGAGGTAGAGCCAAGCAACCTTCGCTATGGAAGAGTTGAATTGTATAGTCCTTTCTCTTTCGGTGTGTGCACCTTTCTTGGAGATTAAACCAAATGTGGTACCGGAAGAAAAAAATTGTGAACATGATATTTTACAGATACTAAAGAATTATCAAACAAGAAGAGAAAAAAATTCCATGTAACCAGTTGTATCCAAGTAAAATTAATCACTTTGTCCAATGCACTTGAAGCACAATAACACTGAAGCACATTGTAAGTGTCAGAGTAACTTGCCATCCCTAAAGCTTGTAGCACCATCAATGGTTAAACACAGAAAAAGTTAATCATGCCCAGACTACAGATCCAAGATGTCTGCTATGTTCCTTTGAGAAATTCATAAAATATATGGAATGAACCCCCCCAATGTACAGAACATACAACCTTTCTGATGTCCACCTATGAACATTCAGAAGTCCATAAACTCTAAGTTTTAAACCTTAAAAGACTTGGCTTGGGTCTAATTTTGACAGTTGTTGGCTCTGTAACTTTGGACAAGTGAACCTCTCTGTGCCTCACTTTCCTCATTGGGAGAAATGGGATTGACCATTCTTGCCCTGTGTTACAAATCATGTGCTGCATACATGTGTAAGGGTTGACAAGGTGCCCAGGGAGGGGCATTCATCTGGAAAGGAAGAATTGCCTTTTCTCTCTACCTATTTATCTAAGAGCAAGCTACAACATGCTCTGTGATGGAAGTCACAGAAACAGAGACACAAGTCCGATACTGGGAGGGAGCCGCCACTTGGCCTCTTGGTTGAGTTCCTTCATGTTAGTCCTAGCTGTAGAGGGGTCTTCCCAAGGTGGGGAACTTGAACCATCCCTCCCTCAGGAAGAAGCAGGTGAATAATTTCTGGCTCCCATGGGTCTAAAGCCCCACCAGGAGTCAAACAATGCTGAATTATGGAATAAGCCCCGAACTTGGACTGACCAACCATCCCACGTTGCCTGGGACTGAGACTTTTCCTGGGACACGGAATTTTCAGTCTGAAAGATGGAAAAGTCCTGGGCAAACCAACACAAACTGCTCACTCTGAGTCAGACTGAGAAAAACGGGCCAGATTTGAGACCTGGCTCTGTGGCTTGCCCGCTGTACAACCGTGGGCTAGTCCCATAAGGCTGGCTTCTGTTAGCCTCAGTGTTCTCATCTAGAACTTGGGGCAAATGAGGACGAGACTACATAATATATAGGGCCACTCCTAGCTGAAGGGGGGAACTCAATAGACATTTTCTAATTTGAAAATGCAAGCAACAGAAGCATAACTCCCTAAGGGGAGCCCATGCTTTGCGCTTCTCCACCAACACTCTTCCCCTTCACCAACGGGAGTCTGTCACCGTTTCACACTCTCCAAAGCATTTTCACATATGGTATTGCTTATATTCCAGATTCTCAGATGTAGGGAAGATGTTCCCATCATCGTTTTCCAGGTGGGAAACTGAGGCTCAGTGACTGGAGGGTCATGCAGCCACGTAGAGTCAGCCCTCCAACATGAGCACCCCAACTCTTAGCCCAGGTGCCTTCCCTCCAGACCACTCTCCTTCCTTCCCCCACAGGCAGCCCCTAGTGCTTCCCCCAGCCTGGGTGCCGGGTCTCTGGAGACTAATACTCTATGGCCACCAAGTGGCAATGTCCTGGTGGGCACCAGGAGACATTTCACTCCTTGCCACACATGTTTATGCTCCTTGCTGAGCACCACAAGATTTAGGGCTGAAAATACTCTTTCCCTCTAAACACAGGGAGATTCTTTTATTTATTTTTTTAAGTTTCTTTACTTATTTTGAGAGAGAGAGAGCATGAGCAGGGGAAGGAGGGAGAGAGAGAGAGAGAGAGAGAGAAAGAGAGAATCCCAAGTAGGCTCCACGATGTCCGTACAAAGTCCAATGTGGGGCTTGAACTCACGAACCATGAGAACATGACCTGAGCCGAGATCAGGAGTTGGACTTTTAACCGACAGAGTCACCCAGGTGCCCCCACAAAGATCCTTTTACAGTCAGATCCTGCTTCAGTCAGATCCTTCTTAAGAAAAGCAGGAGCCTCATCCCCATGGCTTTGTGCTTTGAGAATTCCCTTGTTAGGAAGCAGCTAGTGAGACCTCCAAGGGGCACTGGGGGGCTGAGAGGGTGATGGGCAGGAGTGCAGAAACAGGATCCATTCCCCGAATTACCTACCCACGTGTTTCCTTCAGTTGCTTCTCCGTCTTGTCCCTTCCAGATCTTGTTCAGTGTTAGGTTTGTTTAACAGCATTCTCTCTCTCTCTCTCTCTCTCTCTCTCTCACCCTCTTTTTCTTTTTTGTACCGCCTTTAGGATTTTATTAACATGACTTTTTATTTTATTTTATTTTATTTTATTTTATTTTATTTTAATTTCTTTTAGGGGCGCCTGGGTGGCTCAGTTGGTTAAGTGTCCAACTTCGGCTCAGGTCATGATCTCACAGCTCATGAGTTTGAGCCCCGCGCTGGGCTCTGTGCTGACAGCTCAGAGCCTGGAGCCTGCTTGGGATTCTGTGTCTCCCTCTCCCTCCCTGCCCCTCCCCCTCTGGCTCTGTCTCTCTCAAAAAATAAATAAAAACATTTACAAAATAAATAAAATACAATATTTCTTTTAATGTTTATCCAGTTTTTGAGAGAGAGAGAGAGAGGTTGTGAACAGGGGAGGGGCAGAGAGAGAGGGAGTCACCGAATCTGAAGCAGCCTCCAGGCTCTGAGCTCTCAGCACAGAGCTCCACATGGGGCTCGAACTCACAAATCTCGAGATTCTGACATGAGCTGAGCTGAAGTCAGACGCCTCACTGATTGAGCCACCCCAGTGTCCCTTAACATGAGTTTTTAAAAAAACAAGCGTCCTTACCAGTGTGGGCCGGTGAGGGTGGGGAAAGAGGGGATGGGAGAGGAGGGGGAAGACATTCTGCTCTACTGGAAACAAAGCTCTACGAGCATTTTCTCTTTTTTAACCATTAGAAAAGTAATCCTTGCTCTGCTAGGGAAAAATTGTGGAGACAACAGAGAAAAAGAAGGAAAGAAAAGTGGTTGCTCACAGGCCTTCTATCCAGGAATAACCTCGATGTCTGTTGTTTTTTTTTTTAACTTGGGGTCACCGAGAGAAAAAGGGAGGGTGCACACAGTGACCTATAACCCTGTGCCCCAACCCCCACAAGGGCCCTAACCTGAGCTCACCTTAGTCACTTATGCAGTCATTCAAAAAATACCCACTGGGCCCCTGTCATGTGCCAGGCACTGTGCGAGGTTCTGAGGACACGGTAGCAGACAACACATGCAGCCCTGGCTCCCCACAGGCCTCTCAGTGGTAGAAGAAACAGATGGCTAACCAGTCACTGCCATCACGTTGCCCTTACCACTCAAGAGCTGACCTCTGAGCTAAACACTTTCAATGTATTGTTTTATTTCCTCTTTATAGCCCTGTGAGGAGATACCATTCTCGGCCACATTACACAGATTGAGGGAATTTAGGGGGAAAGAGCTTAAATATTTGGACAAGGGCCATAGAGCTAGTCATGGAAAAGCTGGGGTCTGCACTCACAGCGTCTGACTCTGGCGTGGGGTAAGGATTAGAACAGTGTTGCCCTGGGAGACCCTGTGTGATCAGAGAAGAGCTCCTGAGAAAGTGAGGTTGACCTGAAAACACAAGACAGAAGTACCAAATTCCATTCTTTCCTCCAGATCACCCACCAGACTCTAGCATCCCTCCTCAGGAGTCTCCCTCTATCTTTGCCCCTAGCATGGTTCTTTAAGACCCTACATCTGCCATTCTCACATGCCTTCCTTCTCAGCCCTTCTATCCTGGGGTGTTTCCCCATCAACCCTTCTCAGACCCCCTCTCTGCACTCAAGTTTCTTACCCAGGACCCTGCCCTCTTTCCTGTCAGGGCCATCTTGGAAATTCCCCTTTCCTCCCCTCATCCCCAAAATTTCAAGCTTAGCTCGGAATTCTGGCTTTCCCAACACCAAATATTAATCACATTTCAGGCTAAAACTGCCATGCTCAAGTTTCCCCAAATTCCTGGGAGGGTGGGGCAGGAATGGTATGAGGAGGAATCTGGGACTTTTCAGCACTCGGTCACCCCAGAAAGGCAGGGCAAGAGTCAGGCCTGAGGAAACTTGAAGAACCTGGCACTTCTTCCAAAGTGAGGTGCAGACCAAGCCTTCTCCCCAGGGGTAACTGGCTTTCATTCCAGAGGGTCCACTCCACCCCAATGACCCAAAGAGAAGGTGGGTGCTGATTCCAGGGTGGCAGATACCAGGGACATGTGTCACTGACTCGCACCTGCCTCTCCTCAGCGCTGCCAGGCCTGGGGAAGCTCAGAAACACCCGGCAGGTGGAAATGCCCGCATCCACCTGCTGCAACGGAAGCCAGTAGGAGAAAGAAGCCGACGGCACTGGCACAGGGACTAAGCTTTTGCCAAGAGAAAGACACACCCAGACTGTAAGCCTTGAATACTTCCTCTTCCAGAGGATTCCTCTTTCGGGAATTCTAACCTCAGGGAACTCCCAGAGCCTGAGGAGGAAGAGTAACAGGTGGAAAGGTGCTGAAGTCACTCACTCAAGGTCTCATTCTAAGGAAACGCTTAATGGAGGAGCAGAAAGAATTTTTAACAAGGTCAGCTCTTCCTCTGAAGACCTGCTTACCGCACATGAGGCACTGCTCAAGAATGCTTTATACACTTTAACTCAACTCATCTTGGGTCCAGGAGAACCTGCTTCACTGTGGCCTTTTACAGGTGCTGGGCCCTGCTGCTAATCTGGTATTTTGACACCATTTTCATTTACAGAATCTCTTTTATAGTCACATCCTTCACTGATTCAGCATACTGAGCATTTACCATATCCCACATACTGAGAAGACAAGTTTCTTCTCTTAAAGAGCAGAGAGTCTAGTGGGAGAGACAGGGAAATAAAAGGAATAATCCATTACAGAGGGAGAAGTGCTTTAAAGAAGGGAAACACATGCTGTGGGAATATAATGGAGGGTTACTTAATGCAAACTGAAGTGTGTGGGGATAGGGGGTATCAGAGGAGGCTTCCTGGGGGAGGTGACACCTTGACTGAGTCTTCAAGGATGCATAGAAGTTAGTCAAGGAGAGAGAAGAAAAAACCATGTTAGACCTAGACCTGGAGATGCCTGAGAATGGTAAGTCTGGGAAATACCTGTTGATCAACATGGGTAGAGCTTGGAAGTGGGGTGGGGCGGAGGGTGGCAGTATGAAATGAGGCAAGATTACGAGACCCTCAGAGTTTGTACCAGAGGACCCTCACTGTGCCAGTCCCCAGCTGTCCTTCAAGCCACCCCAGCTGATGCCACATGGAGTGAAAGCACTACTGAGCCCCTTATTGGGCCTATTGCAACTGAGAAACGGAAATTTTAATTGTAATCAATTGTATTGTATGTATGGACATATATGCTTTCTTTTCTCTTGGGAAAATGGTTGGATTATGTTGTAGATGTCTGTTTAGTTTTTAAAGATTTTTGGTGAAGAATATGTTCAAATTTTATGCTCTGTTTTTAAATTGAATTGTTTCTTTTCTGTTGTTTTTTTTTAAGATTTTATTTTTTAGAAATGTTTATTTATTTTGAGAGAGAGAGAGAGCTCAACACCGAGCCCGATGCCGGGTTTCACACCTGTGAAATCATGACCTGAAGCTGATATCAAAAGTGGGACACTTAAGGGACTGAGTCACCCAGGCGCCCCCAGTTTTTCTTTCTTTCTTTTTTTAAATATGAAATTTATCATCAAACTGGTTTCCATACAACACCCAGTGCTCAGCCCAACAGGTGCCCTGCTCAATGCCCATCACCCACTTTCCCCTCCCTCCCACCCCCTCATCAACCCTCAGTTTATTCTCAGTTTTTTAACAGTCTCTTATGGTTTGGTTCCCTCCCTCTCTAACTTTTTTTTTTCCTTCCCCTCCCCCATGGTCTTCTGTTAAGTTTCTCAGGATCCACATACGAGTGAAAATGTATGCTATCTGTCTTTCTCTGTATGGCTTATTTCACTTAGCATCACACTCTCCAGTTCCATCCACGTTGCTACAAAAGGCCATATTTCATTCTTTCGCGTTGCCAAGTAGTATTCCATTGTGTATATAAACCACAATTTCTGCTTTTCTCTTTTAATGTGAACCCTTTATTGCCCTGTGAGGTCATGGCATAAAAAAAAAAAATGGGACACTTCACAGATTTGCATGTTATCCTTGTGCAAGGGCCATGTTGATCTTCTCTGTATTGTTCCAATTTTAGTATATGTGCTTCTGAAGCCAGCACAAATTGTTTGTTTCTTAATGTAAAATTTAGGGGGCACTTTATGTTTTCTGGATACAAGTCTTTTATTAGATCTGAGCTTTGCAAATATTACCTCCCGTTCTGTGGCTGGTCTTTACATTCTCTTATTAGAAGTGACTTCTGAAAAGCAGAAGTTTTTAATTTTGGCAAAGTCCTATTTATCAACTTATTCTTTTTATGGACTGTGCTCTTGGCATCGTATCTATGGGATCTTGGTTAAGCCAAAATCACAAAGACTTTCTGCTATGTTTTCTTCTAGAAGTTTTACAATTTTAAGTTGTATACTTAAATTTATGATCCATTTTTGTGTATGATGTGTAGTAGGGAACAACTTTTATTATTTATTTATTTATTCAAAATGTTTATTTATTTTGGAGAGAGAGAGATAGAGAGTGAGCAGGGGAGGGACAGAAAAAGAGGGAGACAGAGAACCCAAGGAGGCTCTGCACTGACAGTGATGTGGGGCTTGAACTCACCAATCGTGAGATCATGACCTGAGCCGAAATCAAGATTTGGACGCTTAACCAATTGAGCCACCCAGGTGCTCCTCCCCACCCCCTGAAAAAACAATGGATATCTAATTATTACAGCCCCATTTGCTGAAAAGACTATCCCTTCTTCACGAAAAGACTTTACGTCTTTGTCGAAAATCAGTTATCCATATGTATATAGATGTATTTCTAGACTCCTTAGTCTGTCTCACTGATCTGTTTATCTCTACACACTGTCTTGATTACTATAGCTTTATGATATGTCTTGAAGTCAGGTTATGTTAGTCCTCTACATTTATTCTTTTTCAAAGCCGTTTCAGTTACTCTTAGTCCTTTGAATTTTATAAATTTAATTTTAATTTTATTTATTTAAAAAAGTATTTTAAATGCTTATTCATTTTTGAGAAATACAGACAGTACGTGAGTGGGGGAGGGGCAGAGAGAGAAGGAGACACAGAATCTGAAGCAGGCTCTAAGCTCCGAGCTGTGAGCACAGAGCCTGACGCAGGGCTTGAACCCACGAACTGTGAGATCATGACCTGAGCTGAAGAAGAATGCTTAACCGACTGAGCTACCCAAGTGTCCCTGAATTTCATAAATCAGCTTATCAATTTCTATAAAAAGTATCTAGGGGCGCCTGGGTGGCGCAGTCGGTTAAGCGTCCGACTTCAGCCAGGTCACGATCTCGCGGTCCGTGAGTTCGAGCCCCGCGTCGGGCTCTGGGCTGATGGCTCAGAGCCTGGAGCCTGTTTCCGATTCTGTGTCTCCCTCTTTCTCTGCCCCTCCCCTGTTCATGCTCTGTCTCTCTCTGTCCCAAAAATAAATAAACGTTGAAAAAAAAAATTAAAAAAAAAAAAAGTATCTATTGGAATTTTGGTTCCAGTCTATTGGAATTTTGGTTGAATCTATAGATCAATTTGGGGAGAACCGCTATATTAATAACACTGAGTCTTCTGATCCACAAACAAGGTAAATCTTTCCATTTATTTAGGTCTGCTTTCTAGTTTTCACTGTAGCTTTTCATATCTTTTGTCAAATTTAAACTTTGGTATTTCACATTTTTATGCTATTGTAAATTGCAGTTTTCAACTTCAATTTCTGATTGTTCATTCCTGGTATACAGAAACACAATTGATTTTTGTACATTTAGAAACACAATTTTTTTGTGTATTAATCTTGTATTCTGCAGTCTTGCTTGACTCACCTACTAGTTCCATAGCCTTTTTGTAGATTCTATAGAATTGTCTATGTAGGCTATGAATAAAGACAGTTTTACTTTTTCCTTTCCAATCTGGATGCCTTATTTTATTTATGTTTTTGCCTTATTGCAATGGCTAGGATCTCAAATACAATGTTAAAGACATGTGGTGAGAAGGAATATCCTTGTATTGTTTCTGATACTGGGGAGAAAGTATTCAGTCTTTTTTCATTAAGTATAATGTTAGCTGTAGGTTTTTCATAGGTGGCCTTTAGTAAATTGATGAAATTCTCTTCAAATAATCACTTGGTGCTATAAATTTCACCCTAAGTATTGTTTTATTAGCATTCCACAAATTCTGAGATGTGGTATTTTTGTATTCATTCAGTTCAAAACACTTTCTAATCCCTCTTTTGATTTCTTCTTTGATCCAGGGTTTTGTTGTTGTTGTTGTTGTTTTAGAAGTACATGATTTACTTTCCAAATATTGGTGGATTCTTCAGATGTCTTTTTCTTACTGATTTCTAATTTAATTCCATTGTGGTCAGAAAACATATGCATGTGTGTGTGTGTGTGTGTATGTGATCTTCAATTTACTTTTGACTAGTATTAGTACAGTATATCTTTTTCCACATTTTTTTTACACTTAACCTATTTGTGTGTTCCTTGTGGACAGCATATGGTTGGTGTGTGTTTGTTTGTTTGTTTTAATTTTTTTTTTACATTTGTTTATTTTTGAGACAGAGACAAAGCATGAACGGGGGAGGGTCAGAGAGAGAGGGAGACACAGAATCTCAAACAAGCTCCAGGCTCTGAGAAGTCAGCACAGAGCCCAACGTGGGGCTTGAACTCACGGACCGCGAGATAGTGACCTGAGCTGAAGTCGGATGCCCAACCGACTGAGCCACCCAGGCGCCCCTTGTTTGTTTGTTTTAAATCCAATCTGATGAGTACTCCCTTTTAACTGGAGTATTTAGACCATTTACATTTCATGTGATTATTGATATGGTTGGGTATAAGTCTACCCTTCAGCTATTTGTTTTCTATTTGTACCATCTGTTTGTTAATGCTTTCCCCCCTCTTTTTCTGCCTCCTTTTGATTTCATTGAGTTTATTATTATTATTCCATTTTATCATCTTTGTTGACTTATTACATGTAAATCTTTGTTTTCTTATGTTAGTTGTTGCCTAGATTGTAGCATACCTCTTTGAGTTATTACATGCTTCCTTCAGATCATATTATATCACTTCATGTAAACTATAAAACCATACAGTAGCAAACTTTGTTTCTCCCTTCCCAGCCTTTATGTGATTATTGTCATGTTTTACCTGCACTGATGTAATGAACTCTAAAATAACATCTTTGCTATTTTGTAAATAGTTATTGTTTAAAGAGAGTCTTAAAAAATAATCTGATACATTTATTTATGTAGTACCATTTCCATTGCTCTTTATTTCTTTGTGTACATCCAGATTTCCATCTGGAATCGTTTTTCTCCTGCCTAAAAGACTTTAACAGTTCTTCTAATGCAGGTCTTCTGGCAATGAATTCTTCTAACTTTTGCATTTTTGAAAAAAGCTTTATTTTACCTCTGTTTTGAAAAATATTTTCACTGAGTATAGAATTCTAGATTGACGCATATTTTTTTTTTTGCTTTCAGTACTTTAAAGATAATGCTCTGCTGTCTTTTCGCTTGCACTCTTTCCAATGAGTGACCTGCTATCATTTTTATCTTTGTTCCTCTGTACATAATTTGTCTTTTTCTTTTTTTTTTTTTTTTAACCTGGTTCCTTCTAAGCTATGTTTGATTATGGTTTGCCTTGGTGTCAATGTTAAGACTATTTTTCCATAGGATTTATGCTATTCCCATTTTGCTGTCTAATCCCCCAAATCATGTTGATATTCAGGTAGGACTGATGTCACCAAGAAAGCCATGTATATAACAATTAAAAAGGGGGTGTACTTTTAAAAAATGTTTTATTTATTTCTTCAAAGTAAGCTCCATGCCCAATGTGGGGCTTGAACTCACGACCCTGAAACCAAGAGTCACATGCTCCACTGACTGAGCCAGCCAGCCATCCTTAAAAAAGGGGCTATACTTTAACCAGTAGGTAACCAGTTACCTTGGCCAAGTCACCAGTTAACTTGGCCAAGTAGGTATTCTTAACAGTAAAATTTTGATTGCTTCTTCTACTATTACTGTTTTAAAACATGACCCTGCCCCAGATTCTTTGATATTCTTCCCACTGAGAAGAGAGATCTATATCTTTTGTCCTTGGATCTGGGTTCTGTGACCACTTGACTAGTGGATTGCAGCAGAAGAAACACTGTACCAGTTTCTGGGCTCAGACTTTCAGACCCTGTCAGTTTCTTTTTGTTTCTTAAGATGCCTGTTCTTTGATCCCAGCCACTCTGCCATAAGTAGCCCTAAAGTGCCTGGAGAGAGGCCCATATGGAGAGAAGGCTCACAGCCCATCACTTTGGCTGAGCTCCCAGAGAGCCAGCACCAGCCATATGAGTAACACATTTTGAAAGTTGATCTGCCAACCCCAGGCTAGCTGTTATAGCTGGTATGGTGTGGAACAGAAATAAATTGTCTGCACTGAGCCCTGCCCAAACTTCAGATTTGTGAGCAAAATGAAAGCTTATTGTTTTAAGCTTTTATGTTCTTACATGATTTGTTACATAGAAATAGATAAAGAGAACGTCCTCCCTAAAGAGCTGGATTCTAAACCAGTGTCTCAGACAAGTAGCTTCTGCTCCGATCTACTGCGGTTTCCTCTTTTCCAACTTCTAACCTTTTATATGACCTAAGGTGTTCTGCTCTTTTTTCCTTCTGCTCCAGAATAATCCTGTCCTTCTAGAGAACTCACACGATTTGTAGAAAGCACTTGTTCTTCAAATCTGTGTGTGTTTCAAGTGTATTCTAATTACGGCTCTATTAACCGGTTTTTATACAGCTGTTTCCCTCCATTACACTCCACGGGCTCTGCATGTTCATCATCATTGTCTCTTGCTAAGTTTTTTAACCAACGCATTCTACACTGTCTATTTTCTCTGACTAAGCAATGTTCTATTTACTGGCTGTAATATTTACCCACGTTAGCTTTTTAAACTCACATTTAGAGTGGGAGTCTTTATTTAAAACTTGCACCAATTCTGCATCACTGAGTAAGTTAAGGTTCCCTCAGAAGATCAAAACCGTGCCAGCTATTTGGATCTAGAGAGGCTAATATATATTAATACATCCAAAGATCCTGACTTGATAACTGTATCAGTATGTCTCTCCAGAGAAGCAGAACCAAAACCTCTTAATAGATTTATTTCAAGGAACTGACTTACATAATTATGAGGGCTAGCAGATCTGAAGTCTGTAGAGCTGGTCAGCAAGCTGGAAGTTCTCCGGCAAGAGCTAAGGTTGCAGTCGTGAAGCAGAATTTCTTCTGCCTCCAGGAAACCTCAGGCTTTGCTCCTAGAGTCTTTCACCTGAGTGGATGAGGACCACCCACATTATTGAAGGTAATGTCCTTGATCTAAAGGGAACTGATTGTGGATGTCCACCACATCTAGAACATATCCTAACAGCAACACCTGCATTAGTGTTCATCAGATAACTGGGTACTATAGACCAGGACAGTTGACACATAAAACTAACCATCACAGTAAACAAAGGGAAAAAGAGAGTTGTAAAATATCATGGAAGTTGCAACTGCAGGGCTCTGAGGAAGCAAAACAAAGATTAAATTATTAAAACTTAGAAACTTAGAAGATAGGCCATGAGGAACTGAAACTCAGACCTCTGAGTAGGAGGCATCGCTCAGCCAGTATTAGTTGTCTGAGTTCAGAAGAGGGGACTTAGGTCACTGGGACCCAGTTCTTTGTGGAAGGGCAGTGGCTGGCTGTTGTTGGTGTCCCCAAGGAGACACGATGAAGGTGATTCCGTAGGTGTTAGAATAACTGCAAAGCAGATTCAGTTGCCGTTCCAGGGAGAAAACGCTTATGCTATGATGACGAAGTTTTGCTGGGGTTAATACTTATAGGAAACACAAGCAGACAAAAAACCCTCAGCAAATATACAGCAAGGAGCACACTTCTTGTTCCTCCTCCAGCCTTGTAGTCTCCATCTAGTGACCAAATGGCAGAGCCAACTGGAAAAGCAAAATATGGCTTTAGGAGTCCCAGCTCTAGGATCCTTGGTGTTCAAGGTTACCAAGGCTGCCAGCATGAAGAAGCAATCCCAGAAGTTCTGAGACTAGATGCCTGCCCACTTCCCCAGACAAAATCAAGTCATTTTCCCATTTTAAAAAAACAGTTTGAAACCGAGAGGCAATAACATAATAACTGCTGGCTATTCAGCATCCATAACACTACTCTACAAATTTTGAACGTTGACATTACCCCAAAAACCTTTGTTCTCCCCCCGAAAGGCAACTTTTCTGCCTACAAACCAAGACAATGTTGCCTTCTTACCAAATTCAAATCTGTAAAGTCCTGACTACCATTGCACCCCCGTCTCTGAGCAACATTTGTTATTTTTCAAATTCAATTTCATCTGAACATATGTTTTCTAAAAACCCAATTAACTTCCAATAACACTTGAGAAAATAGTAAGGATAATAAGGAGAGAGAACAGTAAAATAATATATACAATTATATATACACACACATACATACGTAATAAGCAAGTAATTGAGCATGAGGCCACAAATGATGTTTACAACTTCCTTCTTTCACTATCCATTTCATATTTCCTTTGTCTTCATCCAGTACCTCAGATAGTTGGTTTTTTGTTGTTTCTTTGTTTTGTTTTTGTTTTTATCGTGGGGTAATCCATCTTGCCTAAAGGGTCTGAATCATCACTGGATATGCCTTTGGCAGGGGTGGGTGGGAAAATTGTCATCTATTAACTTTTACTGTTGACATGAAAATACTAAAGTCACCCCTGAGAACGCCCTGGATTCCAAATATAATCCTCCCCATCGAGACGCAGTCCCTGATTTTTCTTTGTTAATCAATATCAATCACCCCAGCCAGTAGAGTAACTCTCCTCTTCGCCTGTGGGTTTAGTAGCATGAGGAACACAAAATGATCAGGTGGCAGTCTCATTTTCCAAATCAACACAGGATTGATATATGCTCTAGAAGAAGCGTTTGATTTTTGGGAATCAAGACTCCAAACGAACAGAGGTCAGAGTCACAGGGATTGGAAACCAAACGTCTGTGGGCAGGCTCTGAGATCTAGTAGTGAGAAGAGCCAGTCCGCTTCCACCTCTCATTCCCAGACTCATGTAGATAGGCTATGGGACATTCAGAACTACGTATTTATCTATGATCCTAAGTATAATCTACATCTCTTGAGGAAGAACTGTCCTTTCAGGATATAATCTCTCGACTGGTACCATACCTTCAGTAGGCCATTAAATCTTCCTACAAATCAGCTGCTTCTGGGTAGCGGGGGATGTGGTTATACCAGTGAATTCCATGGGCATGAATCCATTGCTGAAATGACTTTCTTGATCAGAAGCAATCTTGCATACAGTATGCCATATTGTGAAATCGCAGATGATGCTGGCAGAAGATTGTTGGGCAGGAAGCGTGTACTCAGAATACATATCTCCTCCAAGGAGGAAAAAATTTTGCTCTCCTCCATGACAGAAGGGAACAGTCAACTCACCCCTGTGGGCTGGTTGGGCTCATTAGGGAATGGTGTCATATCAGGGGCTTTGTGTAACTGGCAGGTTAGGCATTCAGCAGCATTGCTGGTCAGAAAAACCTTGATTAGGGCAAGTTCTTGTTGTTGAGCCTACACATACTCCCATCCCTGCCATTACAGCCACTTTATATACAGATCCATTAAACAGGCACTGGAATAACTGGAGAAAGATGTTAACTGAAGTCCACAAGATAGGTCATATTGTCCCCCTCCAACCAAGGGACTCTTCATCTGTAACTGACTTGGGTCTAGAAATTGGATGAGAGGACACTCAAGTTAAATTTTTGGCCACCAGTCTTTTTATATAGATCAAACAACATTCTGGTAGTCTATCCATCTTTTTCATTCCTAGGTGCACCATGATCAGTTGTCCAACTGAAGATTCCTAGTCTCAAAACAGTTTGATTACCACTATGTTCATGTTGTTTTTTATGGTAAATGTCCCCTTGTCTTTGGTGGCTAAGTTCTGTCATTTGGCCTCTGCAATGTGGGAATCCCTTCATCCCATTGACATCAGCGGGCCCAATTCAGTGTAGGTATCTTCACCACTATATCTGGCTTAGAGAAAACAGCCACCACTGTAGAGTCTTTTATTTAAAAAAATTTTTTTTTAATGTTGTTATTTATTTTTGAGACAGAGAGAGACAGAGCATGAGCAGGGGAAGGGCAGGGAGAAAGGGAGATACAGAATCTGAAGCAGGCTCCAGACTATGAGCTGTCAGCACAGAGCCCGACGCGGGGCTCGAACTCATGGAGTGTGAGATCATGACCTGAGCTGAAGTCGGATGCCCAACGGACTGAGCCACTCAGGCACCCCTAGACTCTTTTAGAGATGCAAGTGCTAATATCAGCAATGCATTTCTCAATGTTTTGTCCTCTGGGCCCTCCGGTTGATGTGCTTGGAGGGTAGGTGTGCAGATCTCATGCGATAAGGTCACTTTATCATTCCTTTCTTCCTGTCCTGAATGCCTTCTTCTACATCATGTCAGGGAAGTTCTAGCATTCCAACCTTATTAAGCACATTCCACCATTGAGTCCAAGGTTCTGTCAGCCAACCAAGAAATTTCTGCCACTTCCAGTTGCAAGAACTAACACATTCAACAGTGTCTGATAAATGCACCCAATAAATATGATCTGATCCAGTTCTATATTCTATCATCCTTGGTCTAGAGCCCATAGAACACACTTCTACATATATTTCCCAGGTTTCTGCCAATTTGTATTATAAAATCTTGTATTTCTTTTAGCAGATAAATTATTTCCTCTGAGTCAGATTTTGTACTATTCCCCCCTAAAGAACGCTATTTGACTCCACTAATAAGTCTAGTGGCAACAAAGAATGGTTGTGATGGGTCTTGAGAAGAAGACCCCTTGAAGGCAACTGCCCCAGGTGAAGTAGCTATAAGGTTTCCAAAAACATGGATGGGATGGTTGATTCCATACCTGGCAATTGCTGAGCTGCAACCCACCAACCACTGATTGATCTGGGAAGATTCCTCTCAATATAGAAAGAAAGGGAAGTATCCTGAAAGTCATTTAAAGGAAATATATCCTTCCACCACCCCCATCCCAGTCCTACAGTTACTATATTTTAAAAAATTGAAGTATAGTTGACACTTACTTTTACTTTAGTTTCAAGTGCACAACATAGTGATTCAACCAGTCTATACATTACACTATGCTCACCACACGTGTAGTGTAGCTCTGCCTGTCCCCATATAATGCTATGATAACACCATTGACTATCTTCCCTATGCTGTATACTTTATCACTGCGACTTATTTATTTCACAACTGAAAGCCTATACCTCCCCCTCCCCTACATCCATTTTACCCATCCTTCCACCCTCCTCCAATCTGGCAGCCATTAGTTTGTTCTCTGAATTTATGGATCTGTTTCTGCTTTTTCTTTGTTTATTCACTTTTTTTGTTTTGTTTTAGATTCCACATATAAATGAAATCATGTTATTTATCTTCCTTTTTCTGACTTATTTTACTTAGCTTAATACCCTCAAGGTCCATCCATGTTGTTGCAAATGGCAAGATCTCATCCTTTTTTATGGCTGAGTAATATTTCATTGTGTGTGTATATATACATACCACAACTTCTTTATCCATTCATCTATCCATGGATACGTGGGTTGCTTCCATATAGCTACTGTATTGGTCTAAAGCAGGTCTCATGTGATGCACCGAGACTCCTATGGTGCCATCTAGTGGCAATTGCTCATTGAACCTTATCTTCTCACACGCTACTTTTAACAGGTGGTAAACAAAGCAAAGATTCATGTTTTCTAGTGATTCTCCTAAAACTAGATACATATTCAGAGGTTGGGAATGGGTAGGTTGCAGAATTTCTCAGAGACAAGGAGACACCCTCCCCGCTACACCCACATTCGCCAGGACCAAGTATAGCTGACATGACAGATCCCAGAGCTTGCCACATATGGGATCACACATAAAGGTTTGGGGGGGGGTCATTCATCATCCCTTCCTTTCAATGAAAGCAGCCTTAAGATATTGAACTAGCTTGAGGTTAAATAGATACAAAATGGCAGTGACGGGTAATCCAGCCCAGATCTTCTGCCAGAAGATGCTACATCTGTTTCTCTTCTCTATTCCTTAAGATGCCCTGGTCTGCAGGCAGCAGCACCCATGGAGCCACCTTGAGGGACGTCTTTATCAACATACATAAAGATTGTGTGACTCTTGATCTCCGGGTCATGAGTTCAAGAACCACATTGGGGGTAGAGTTTACTTTTAAAAAAGCACACATAACGATTGTTTTTCAGGAACAGAGAGCAGCTTTGCTTGCACCCCCTAAACGAGACCTTACTCCTGGGTTCATAAGGAGTCATGGAAGTTTGTCTCCAGAACCTTCTGCCTTCCTTTCCTGTCATCCAGGATCGTCATGCACCCTTTCACTCATGATACCCATGCCCCCTGCCTTTCTTTCTTGGGCAGCACCTCTAACACCTGTAGCCTCTTTGTTACATATTTCTTGCCTCTTCCTTATTGTGCCACAAGGTGTCCTTGTTGTCTACAGCCCAAAGGTCCTAGGGCTGATGCAGGTACACATACAGAACACCAAGAGCCTCCAAGGGAAAAGCTTTGTCCTCGTGGCAGCAATTTCTGGATTGCTCTAAATTTTAACCCATGGTGAGTCCTATGGTAGATGGCAACCTTGTTGTATTCCTCACACCCTTACTTCACTATACTCTATCCATCTCAGTTCTAGACCTCTGCTTATTAGTCTTTCCCTAACTTTCCTCTACATCAACACCAACACACACACACACACACACACACACACGTACGTATGCACACACATACACATGAAATGCCCTCTTACCTCTCTTCCTTCTCCACTGAGTTCTATCCTTCCTTCAAGGTCACAATCACTGTACATGCACAGCTAATTCTGTTTTCAGAGATTCTACCTCACATCATTTTATATGAATTTTTATGGAACTAACTCAGGAACTGAGACAACTATATTCTGGACTTGCACATTTAATCTAGAACTTTAAAATCTACCCCCCCCACTCCATTGTTTTAACATTGCAGGTCACTGCTTAGACCTGGAAATTCAGTGGTGAACAAAATAGGTCCCTGCCTTCATGGGGTTCACACTCTAGGGCAAGACAGATCTAATACAAGTGAACGCAGGTAAATATATAATTACAGGCTGCGATGGTGGTTTGAGATAAGGGGGCCAAGAAAAATAGAAGGAAGTCTATTTATAGATTGGTGAGACCAGAAAACATCTGAGGAAGCAATGTAAATAAACAGACGCAATAAAAGAGAAGGAACCAGACAGAGAAAGAATTGAGAGAAGATAGTTACAAGTGGAGGGAACAGCATGTGTGAAGGCTCTGACAGAGGGAGGAGCGTGGCACCCTCCCAGAAAGAACTGATAGGTAGCTATGGGATTGTAGTGCAGTGAGCAAAGGACAGCGTAGCTGAGAATAATGTGCAGAGGCTGAGTCAGGCAAGGCCTCAAAGGCTATGGTAAGGAGATTGAATTTATTCTACATGCCATACAAAACCATAACTTATTTTAAGCAAGGAAGTAACATGAGCTGGTTTATCAGGAGACCATTGGATGGTATGTAGAGAAAGGCTTAGAAGGCTTCAAAGTGGAAGAGGAAGGCAAGTTAAGAGGCCGTGGCAATGGTCCACAAAAACAATGATGGTAGCAGTAAAAAACATGGTGGAAACGGACCAATTTCAGAGGTAGAATCACAGGAAGTGGTGATGTTTTATGCCTGCTTTTATCCTTATTGTTCTGGGACAGATTTTTAACCAGCTTGCTCAAGGAGAGTCCTGGGAATTGTGTTTTCTGAATACATGTATTACGAGTGACAATTTGGGTGAAAGATTTTTAGGTCACACAACCTCTTTCCTTTGCCATGCAGAAGACTGTGCCTTTGTCTTCCAGGCTGTAGGATTCTGGAGGAGAAATCTGAGGTAAATGTGACTTTTTCTTTTCTTGCTGCATATTTATTTATAGGGTTCAGGTTACCTTTTAGAGATCAGAATTCTGCATGAGTAGGTCTGGGAGTAGTTCTTTTATTAATCCGCCCAACACGATGTTATTTAGCCTAGCCACATCCATTCCCCTTTCTTTTGGTGTCAGCAGCCCCGTCATCCTCCGGGAAACCATCTCTCCCTTACTTGCAGGTCATGTGGACACTGGATAGAGCTGACAGGCATGCATTCCCTGAGTGAGAGCATACGGCCAATGAAACCAATACCGCCATCCTTCTCAGCTGCCCAAGCTGATTCAATGGTGAGTACCTGACCCAAGCCCAGCCAATCAGAGTCTGAGGATTAACCCAAGGTTAATGTCACACAGGTATTAGAAAGGAAGAACTCTTTCCTCCCACCGGGCTTGGAAAGCTGGAAGAATATCAGTATGGAGTGACTGGGTGCCACCCCATGGGAACAACCTACCCAAGAATGAAGCCACCCAAGAGAAAGCCAGAGCTGGAGAAGCGGATTCCTAGTGAAACTTTGAGCTTCATTAGGTGAGCCAATAAAATCCCTCTCCTCTTTTGCTTAAGCCAGTTTGAGCTGGGATCCTGGCACAACCCAAAGGTTCCTGATGAAATACAGCTAGCATATTGAATTTTAAAAACAGGATTTTACTTAAAGCCAATAAATGTCCTATCTATGGCTCCTTCTACAAATAATTTTGTTCATTATTTTAGGAGCTCCTGTTATTTGTGGGTTGGCTTTTTGATATCTGTCTTTCAAAATTATTCTATTCTTTCATTTTCATTTCTTTGTCTTTTGCTTTTGTGTTCTAGGAAATTTATCTTCATCTTATCTGTTACTAATTTACTTCCCTGCAGTGTCCATTTGCATATCATGGCTTCCATTTTAGAGCTTAATTCAATAACCATGTTTTCCAGCCTAATAACATTTTTCTTCCACTTAGATTGTTTCCTTTTTATAATGGCTTGTTTTAGTCACACAGGTGTAATTTTTTTTTTAGCATCTAGCATATGACGTTCTTTGTTTTTTAATTGTTTTTCATGTTTATTTATTTTTGAGAGAGAGAGAGAGACAGAGACAGAGCGTGAGTGGGGGAGGGGCAGAGAGAGAGACAGAGATACAGAATCCAAACAGGCTCCAGGCTCTGAGCTGTCAGCACAGAGCCTGAAGCGGGGCTCAAACCCACGAGTTGTGAGATCATGACCTGAGCCGAAGTTGGACGCTTAACCGACTGAACCACCGAGGTGCCCCTGGCGTTATTTGATAAATAAAAAAAAAGTGAATAGAACTGTCATTTATTTTCTTGATCAATGATTTCCTTTATTATATTATTTAACTCCCCTTAGTCTACTTTGTCTTTATAGCATCTACTACCTGAAATAGAAAATAGACTGTAGATGGATGGATGGATGGATAGACAGATAGATAGATAGATAGATAGATGATAGATAGATAATCTCCCAGGACCTAAAACCATGCTTGGCACAAGTTGGCACTCAAGAACTATTTGTCAGACGTGTAGATGAATGATGTAAGCGCATTCATTTGCTCACAGCATCCCTGAGAAAGTTAACTAGCACAAAAAGATAGGCAACAATCCAGGGTAGCTGAGAGCTGTAAGAAATACATACATGATTAAAATCCAGATAAACTATTCAGATACAGTTATATACTCGAATGTGAGCCAGGTGTGGGCACAGAATATCACTTAGTGCTTTAAATGATCAGAACAGTTTCCACAGAGACACCAAGGATTGAGTGGAATTTGAGGAAGGGATACGATTTGGAAAAGAAAGGGGCTGGTGAAGTTTTCTTCCGAAAAGGATTCCTCTGGGACTCAGGCCAATGCACCCACTGCAGTCAGTGCCCATTCAGTCCTTCAAAGTCACAACTCCCATAAAGTCATGAAATTTCAGGGCCCAAATAGACGCTTTTAGAGTGAAAAATCCCAGCCCATCTTCTTTTCCTTCACTCCCAAATGAAGGTGCAGAAAGCAGCCGAGACTGGTTGAGAGAGGTTTGTTTGCCAGGGTTCTTCTCTCTTGTGTCTCTGATTCTTGGGTTGTTATGACAGGCATCTCTGATCAGGACCACTTTTAGGCACCAAATCCTCTCCTTATTGGGCCCTATACTATCCCTGGAAAGATGCTGACATCAGTAAAAGCTTACTGAGAGTAAAGATGCAGTCTGTGACTCAAATGATGCATACCTGTTGTGATAAATGTGCTTATCATCATTAATTACAATTTGAATGGTGCCTCTAGAATCGTGCAGTGTACAATTGAACAGCTGCCCTGGGCACTCTTGTTATGACTAAAACCTGCCCTAATTCCTTCCATCTCTAGTCACTTTCAGCTTCTCACTACACATATGATTCAAGGCACCCAACCTGGTGGGGACTGTAAGAAGACATAGAAAACAGATGAAAATCAAGAAAAAAACAAGTTGAAATGGTTAACATTGAAGCCAAGGAATGTCTGTGTTGGGAAGGACTTCATTGGCCTCAACTCTCCCAGTGCCGGAGTTCTCTATTGCCATGACTTGGACAGATGTCATCCAACTCGGCTCCGTGAATTCCAGAGTCTTCTGCAAACTCAGCGGGCAGGTGTAAATGACAAGCAACTCATATTTAAATATAATGAAAATAAATGTATGTAATATAGTTAAATTCATAAATCACTTCTGGATTTCATACAGTTAGATAGGTTCCTGTGCTGCTCTACAAGACAGATGAGAGGGGAACCTTTCTGAGCCTCCTGCCATGAAGGGAAGGGAGAGACAAAGATGACTTGGTATTATAGTGCTCAGACTGGTGTGATTTTTCCCTCTTACCCTGGTGGAGTGGCTCCCAAATGCCGATCCCTGGAGCAATGCTGGACTGGCTGCTCCAAAACCCCCAAAGAGCTTGATACAGTTTCCCAGGTCCAACCCCCCGAGAGCCTGAATTTAGCTGATCAGGGGTGAGGCCTGGGCATCTCTATTTTTTTAAAGCTTCAAATTATTTTGAGGTACATCCGGGCTGAAATTCACTTCCTTAGAGAGCTCAGCCTGGATAACCCCATTCCTGGTGATAAAAAACAAAACAAAACCAAAACCAAAAATGTTATGATCCCTAAAACTCATACAAGCAGATAGTTCTTATATCTTCTGGCAGAGTTTTCTGAAATCATGTTTTTTTTTTTTCTTTTACTACTGAAGGCAGTTTGAGTAATGCTTTCCTGCTCTCCCCAACCCAGCCATGCCCCAAAGCATCACCTGTCACACGCCTGTGACTGGGCCTCTCCATCTCAGCTTGCCCTCTTTGTTGCGGGCCAGCCAAGATGCTGACAGGAACAAAACTGACTTGTTTTTGAGAATAAAGATACAAGCGATGGCTGAGATGACGCACACATGTTCACGGAGGGAGACTCTCACATCCGACCTGCCTTCTTCCGTCCACAGAGAGTCACGTTGCTACTCTAACCACATCACTAATTCCGAAAGACGGGGACTCCTACACACAGCCTCCAGGTCAACGCTCCTGGTTGGGGCAGGCATCTGGAAGACATCCAGTCCCAAGTTCCTAGCACCTCAAGTTATCTCAGCACTAACTGCTAAAGCCCACGGCATAACTGCATTGTGGAAAGCAGTATTCTCAATTTGTAGAATCTCTGGGGTGCTTGTTGAAAAATGCCAACCCTCGGGCCCCACAAAAAACCTTCTGAATATCTGAGGTGGGGCCAGGAAACCTGCCTTCTGAACAAGCAAGCCCAGGTAATTCTGAACAAGGCTGATTTTGAACTTCACTCATTCAGGAAGGATGAAGGAAAAAGGAAAGGAAAAGTATGTAGAAAAAGGGAACAACTTCTTCCCTACCCTCCCAGGGCCATTACCATCTCATTGTGAGATCTTGGCCAGACATTCCCCTCCCTTTCGTGTGCATTGTCTTCCTTAGGGAAAGATCTTACCAAAAGATTGGTCTTTTTTTTTTTTTAAGGCTAGCTTGTTAACCTTGCATCGGGGTCCAGTTCTAGCCATTTGGGCAGAGGGGACAGAAAAAGGAGAAAGGAAAGTGGGTAGGAATATACAGGGAGAGAAGGACAGTGTTGGAAGAAAAGCCCAAGCTTGAGACATGCCTATGTAAAAAAAAAAAAAAAAAAAAGAGGAGGAGGAGGAAGAGAGGAGGAAGTGGAGGAGAAGAAAAGATAAGACAAAAGAAATCCATACCCCTATTATGTCACTTAGAATCAAATCATTAAGTGACGATTTATCTATTACATTCTTTTCCAATGAGCCTGGGTTGTAAAAAATCAAGTCAAAAAAAGTCACAGCTCCATCACTTATTGGGTAGGTGACCTTGGGCAGATGACGGAACCTCTCTGAGATTTAATTCCCTTATCTGTAAATTGAAGGTAATCACCTTATAAGGCTGACTGTTTATTTTAATGAGGTGATATATTTAAAGTGCCTAGAGGTGCCTGGGGTGCTCAGTCAGTTAACCATCCAACTCTTGATTTTGGCTCAGGTCATGATCTCATGGTCGTGAGATTGAGCCCCATGTCAGGCTCTGTGCTGGGAGTGGAGCCTGTTTAAGATTCTCTCTCTCTCTCTCTCTCTCTCTCTCTCTCTCTCTCTCTCTTTCCCTCTCTCTCTCTCTCTCTCCCTCTGCCCCTTCCATGCTTGTATTCCTTCTCTTGAAGAAAAGATAATGGAAATAATTAAAAAATTAAAATCAAATACCTAGCACAGGTGTTGGTCCACGATAGGCCGTCAAAACCCCTAGATATTATTAACAATATAACTCTGTAATATACATCTTTCTGCACTTCCCTCCCTTTGTTTCTTTTCACTTACTCCAGGCTCCAACTTGAATTGCTTACTTTTCTCTAAAGCCTTGATAAGCATGGGCTTTAGAGTCTAACAAAACTGGTCTACTCCTGTCGCTATCACCAACTTGAGCTATATGACTTTTGTGGGCCTCCGTCTCTTTGGTGAGGTGAATAGTAGCCACCTCACCAAGTTTCTGTAAAGGCCTAGTGCAACAATGCATGTGAGGGAGCCCAACTCCATGCTTGGCACTTAATATTCTCTCTCCTTCCTTCTCTCCTCCTTCCCTCCAGGCTCCGTATTCATCCATGCTCTCCACCTCAATGCCTTTGCTCATACTATCTCTTCCATCTGGAATGCCCTTTCCCCACTTTCTGCTTGTTGGAATTCTTCCCAAAGCCATATTCATACTACCCGATCCCAACAGACAAGATGCCCAGATAAACCACCCTCTATTAACAAATAGAGCACTCACTGAGGTCAGGCACTGTTGTTAGTGCCTAGGAGTGCAGAGATGATTGAAGTCTAATCCCTGAACTCAAAAAAAAAAATTCAGTTGACTAAACATGAGAACAAAAGTAATATTATGAGGTGAGAGTGGTAATAGAAGTTAAGTCTAAGGTGCTAGGAGAATACAGAAGAAGGGGCTTTGGGGTCAAATGGATCGGGGATGTCTTCACAGAGACAGGACCTTTGGGTTTGATGTGGATGATAAGTGATGTTTGACAGGCACAGAAGAGGAAAAATGTTGTCTAAGACTGTCCTGCAGATATGAACATCTGAGAGAGGCAGGAGGGCCAACATGGCTGAGAAAGGCTCATCTGGAGTAGGAAGAGGATGGACACAGGGCTGGAGAAGTAGGATGGGACCAGGGTATGAACAGTGTTGACTTCAACCTGGGAAAGCTCCCAAGAAGTTGGCTCCCTTCTACCTCTGCTTGGCATCTCAGGGCAGCAGAGAACAGACTTGCAGTCCCATGAGGAACAATATCCCAGGACAAAGCAGTCTCTGGAAATCACTCATCTCTAACCCTCATCATATCATCGGCTAAGAGGACATGGGGAATAAGACTGTAACTCAAAAGATGTATGGGTATACAGATCCCTTTCTGCTGGCCTTTTTTTTTTTTTAACTACAAATGTATTTTTCTTTTGATTTCTTAAATTCAATTGCAAAATCTAGAAAATCCCACTCTACTCACAAGGGAGTGAAAGTTGGAAGATTCGGTGCTTTCTGAGGAAGATTGCAATTTGAGAGTGAAAATGTCATCTCACCATCCAGCCATCTCTCTCCATGAGCCAGAGGTCAATGACCGCAGCACTGGTGCAATGCTTCATCTTGGGACCTTCTAGACTATGTTCCTGACCAGGTATTTTTGTTGGTCTCCAGGCTCTGCCTGGCCCCATGCCTAAAGTAGCAATCATTGCCTTCCAGATGCTGACTCTTGATACTTAACTTATGACCTCCTGGGTTTAGCACACAAGGCCAGGCAAGGTCCCTGGCCAATTTCACCATTATTTTCCCTCATGTTCCTTGTGCTCCAGACACACTGAATGCCTCACCATGTTCTAGACACAGTGGTGGTTTCACAGTGCTTGAAATCTGCTTTGTATGTGCCTATCTGGAAGGCTCTGACCACCATCACTCCCAGCTCCTTTCCCCTGTTCCCAACCCATCAAACACACTCACGTGTATAACTCACATTCTCCCTAGCAAATTTATACTCACCCTTCAAGTTCAGTCATGTGTCACTGATCTCAGTGAAACCACCCTCGGCAACCCCCTTCTCTCCTAGTAGTAAAACGACTCTCTCTTGGAAGTCTTGCAACTCTTCTCTGCCCTGGAATACAGTAACATATCTGAGGACTTCTCGGTGATTCCCAGGGAAGCTGGGCTCCTTGGGGCAGTGCTAGAGACTTACACATCTCTAGCCTAGCACCCAGCGTGAAGGTTAGGTCATAGTGAACACTGTTTGTTGATGGTCTCCACCAGTAACTTGGAACCTCAGTGGGGTAAGGACTCCCTTTGTCTTGTGTAGTGATATAGCCTCTGCACAGCCAAGACAGTGCTTGGTATGTAGGATGCACTCAATTAAAATTAGTTGAATTAATTAACTGGGTAAATTAATTGTATTTAATGAAATTGTGAGTGAGATTAAATGAAAGACTTGAGCAAGTTAAGTTTCCTGAAAATTGATTTATTTGGAGATTATCATAATTTAAACTACTTATTGATCACATGTTCAATTTTTGGTTTGCACGAGCTGTGAGATATACGAAGACAAATGAACAAGAAAGTTATGGATATGTGGGATGGTGGATAAGATTTTTATAACAGCAATATTGACACAAGGTAAGAAGCAATAAGTTCCATGGGAGAGGGGCAGATAAAGTGCTATGGGAACCCAGGGGAGAGGGGACTTCTCCCATAAGATTAGCTAAGGGTTTTCAGGGAGAACAAACCATTTGACTTGGGACACCATTTATGATGTGTCCCCAGTGTGACCCTGGTCCCCTGGATGTGGCTGATTGGAGGGTGGACACCTGACCTGGACTGAGCCATTAGTCTCTCTCCCAGGAACTGGGATTAGAGACTTCAGAGCATTCATCAATTTTTTCTGATCCTTTGAATTAAAGACAAGAGCCTCTGGCACTGTGTAGTTGCAGTCTTTTACAAACCGCTCAGAATGCAGAAAAATCAGGCCTGGGGAGAGAGCAGAATGCAGGAGTGCCGAGGAAAGCAGAAAAGAGTGGCCATGGGGCCTCAGTGAGTGAGAGACTGAGGCCTGGCTTTCTGATGATTCACGTTCCTGGTACCAGCCCCTCAGTGATCTGCAGCATCTCGGTCCATGAATCTTCTGGAACCCTCCAAGATCCTTGCAGTAAATACCCCTTCTCTGCTTCAGCTAGCTGAACTGTATCATTACAGCCAGCAAACCTTGGTGAAGGCTGGGTAGGTGTGAAGAAATGGGCCACGTCCAGGATGGAGGCTAATGAGGAAGGGATATGAAGGCATAATTTATTGGTCTTCATTTCCACTTCACATTCCCTCATTCCCCTGATTCCCCTCAGTCCAGAGCCCCCTCCGTGTCCTCTAAACCTGTCCCACAATCTAGTAGTGAAGAACCTGTGTGCCTCTAGCTAAAACAGCCCTGGCTGTTCGTGGATGTCTAGAAGCCCAGTTCTATAGACCCCTGGAATAAACTGGGTATCTTTGGTCCCAGAGAATGACTCTACCTCCAAGGTCCCTGTAGCAAAAGTGACTCACTTGATGGAACAGATCTAAGAAGCGTTGGCACACA
This sequence comes from Lynx rufus, assembly GCF_022079265.1. NCBI lineage: Eukaryota > Metazoa > Chordata > Mammalia > Carnivora > Felidae > Lynx > Lynx rufus. Next base: position 27,971,889 of record NW_025814829.1, on the reverse strand, counting down.
GGCATGCTTACGTATGTCCACACACGTGGATGGTCAGGAGCTCATGGACTCGTATGTAAATAGTCACTTTGTATGTCTTTGTGGAATCGTATCGGTGCCTGCAAGCTTCTATCTATGGATAGAAATCATAGAGAGTCATCGTTACAAAGAAAGTACACTAAGCTCCTACCTTCTGGTGGCTTTGAGGTCTACTAAAGTGCACACCCGGCAACCTCTTTACAAAAACTTAACCCAGCTACTCTGAGCTGAATCACACCTTCAATCAAGGCTCATACTGTGTGGGAGGGCTCCAGGAGGAGAGGGTTTCACTGGTGTTTCTCAGGGGGTTGTGGGACTCTGACATTTAGCTGATTAGAGGGGAGGGGAGGGGACAGGTTTGATGGGGTCCTGAATCATATATGTTTGGAAGGGAAGCTCTCTAAGAAAAACATATCTAAATGTGTGTGTAGTTACTAATGTAATACTAGGTACGGGGCTTTGGGTAGGGCTGGTGCCAGTGAGAGACTCTGAAGCTTTAGTTTTATAGCTTCATAGGAAATTGACTTGGGGGTGGGGCAATGGGAGCTCAAACCTACACTTCACTTTTCTTTCGTCTGTGCTTGTCATTCCCATACAAATTGAAGTCCCTGGAGGACTGTAGTTCTGCAAAAGTACCACGTTGCTCACAGAGGTGATGTCAGGGCCATAGTGTGGGCTTGCACAAACCTCCTGCAGGCTGGAGAGGGTGAGCCTCAGTTACACTTGTCCACGTGAAGAACAGGAGCTGAGTAGCTTGAGAGGAAGAGAAACGAGCAGTTGCCACCACTCGCATCCAGCAGTTCCTAAAGTCTCTCATCCCGACCCCTTTAGTTCTTCCTCTCACGGATCTTCCTTCTTACTCTCCAGGTCACACAGTCCCTTCCTTTGGGGAGGGGGAAAGACTCACTTTCGTTTTGTACTGCCACTTCAAGCTGGGGTCTAGGGAAGCACCTTAGCTAAGAACTTGAGCTTGGAGTAGGGCCGTTTGGGCTTGAAGCCCAGCTCCACCACTTAGCTGAGTGACCTTGGGCAAGTTATTTCAGCTTTCTCGCTGACTTCCAGTTTCTTCTCCATAAAACCGATAAAATTAGACCCCACACCATAGGGTTATCGTGCAAATAATTCAAGAGAAATATCTAACACAGTCAATACTCATGAGGTTGACTCCCATGCATTCTAACTGACCAGCACTGTAGGCCAACAGCTGTTGGATTTTAATGCGCTGGTCTCCCCACCTTCATGAGAATCATGCCCTCTTGTTGGAGCAATCTCTTCCCTCACCCCTCCCTTTGAGGAACTCAAAGTATTTCTTAGATGTACTGCCTTGGGGCAGTAGACAAGGCAATTGGGATGATTCTCCCCATTTTATAGCCAACTAAGATAAGGCCCAGATTTGGTAAGGGCAGAGCCAAAGCTTAAGAAAGAGCACAGGCATATCTACAAGTGAAACCAAAGCCCCATGGCCCCTTAATACAGGTCTCCGAACTGCAAAGCAGGGTAGGACTGCACCTGTGGAAGCTTTGACTCTGCCTGGTACCTTGTTGGGGACAAAGGAGTAGGCAGCAAGTGATCCATAGGGAAGTCATCTGTCCCCACAACTTACAGCATGTGTGTTTTGCTTCCTCCTTCAATTCCAACACAGCACAACCAAACATAGAAGGTTCTGGTTTCCCTGAGCAGTCAAGAGGTCTGTGGCCCTGATCAGTCCTTAGCTTTGCCACTAGCTAGCTCTGAGATTCAGTTCTTTGTTTCTAAAATCAGAGATTGGGCACGATGACATCCAGGTGCTTACCTTGGTGCTTAGCTTAAACCTCTTCAGAAATTGCTTTATCTTAAAGTCATTTGGAAAAAGTCCCAGAATGTTGCACTTCCTATAAACTACTGCATCTTCTCTGGGTTTTCACTGTGTCGCAGAGAGCCCTAGTCCCTGAAGGGCCATGGCCCCAAGTGGCCAGCTGCTGTCTTCCTTTGGCCATGGAACCACTAGTGTTTGTGAGTGATAAGAAGAGATGGGTCTGGACTTGGCAGCAGGAAGTTGGGCTGGGCCTTGAGCAAGGGGGAAAAAAATCAAGAAACCATGGTACTTTAATTTGGAAAATAATTTTTCAAGTAACTTTTTTAGGCAAATGAGCATAGACATCTGCCCATTCCCATATTGGCAGGAAAAACAGAGTGAGGGGCTCAGAATCAAACTACAGTAGCAGAAATTTAGACATTTGCAAGAATAGCTAAACTGGGTGTGGAATGCTGAAATGGGTGACCACAGGTAAATGCACAACCCCTTTGGTGGCTCTGACTTCCATGTGTTCTGTTTAGGAAAATGTATGACATGACCCCACCCCACCTACCCCACCATGGATTCCCTCCCTGCCTGAGAATTCTAGAATTCTGCATGGGTTGAGCAAGAAAGCACATAGGAGGACTGACTTGGCAAAAGGAACAGGTTTGGCAATGAATGTGTCACAGTGTGACCCCAGACAAGTTACTTAACTTGACCATGAGAAAATCAAGGATGTTCACATCCTGTCCAGCAACAAAACCTCTGCACTGCAGGGGGTGAACCCCGGCCCTTAGAGACTGATTCCAGCATAGGAGTCACAGAAAATTCTTCTTCCTCAAAGTCTTACCCCAGACGCACCCTTGGCACAAAAAGGCTTTGTGACCTGGGTCATCAGGCAATGCTACCAGCCTCTTGCACTAAGCATCCTTGAGTTTATAGCTCTGAGCTGGACAAACGATGAGGATCCAGAAGAAAAAGATGATGGCCTTCAAGTATTCCTAGAATGGACTCTACCCCCAGGGCGCTGCCAGACTCACGGGGATGACAATGAACACATTGAAATAATCCTACAGGAACTCATGGAGAAGAAAAAATACTAAGTGAAAATTAACAGAGCACAAACCACCCACTAGTAAAGGATGAACAATGAGCTGAATTGATCAAAAGAGGCTTCATGGAGAAGGTGCTTTTTAAGATTGGTAGTAGAAGGAATAATGAGAAGGGAGTCACTGATTCAGACACAGCGAATATAAGAGTGGGTGATGGGAAATAACCTGAGGGTAGGCTCTGATCCTGGGGTAGGCAAGCACACAGCTATTTATGTTCAGAGGCCATATGAGCACACAGCAAGTTACTCCCAGGCCCTGGGTCTCTCTCCCCATCCATGGCGAGAGAAACAAGGTAAACTAGGTAGTCTTTCCAGCTCTAGCATTTTACATTTTACAATCCTGAAGTATAGGGAAGAGTACAAGGGTGATTTGGTTTGGGTAAAGTAGAAAGCAGATGGTAAATAGGAGGAGATAGGTCAGGCTGTTGAGGCATCCAATCTGAGCATAATACAGGTGTATCAGCTTGGGCTGAACAAACTCAAAGCCTACACCTGACCAAGTATCATCCAGGATTGGTCCTTGAATAGCAGCCCCAGAGCAGAAGGCAAACTGTGTAAATGACAGAATAAACCCAGATGGATGAAAAGAAAGTAAAATGTGTCAAGAAAATTGTTAGGGTCTCATCCTCAACAACAATCACCTCTAACAGCAGACCACTGCTCACAGACTGTTGCTGGATGAATAATCCCAACCCTGGATGCCAGAGCTGTTACTCTGATTCTCAGATTCTTCAGCTGGCCCATGTGTCTGGATCTAGACTGTCCCCCTATGCCTGAGCTGTTTGCAGAGAGAAAAGAGAGTTCTTCCCTGCGCCCCTCCCCCACCAAGAGAGATGCCTAGTCCAGAACAGGACTGGCAGGATGGGGGTAGGGCTTGGGAAGCCTTGAGAGATCTGAAGAGCATAAGATTTTAAGGGCCCTTCATCCTGCCTGTGAAGGATGTACTCACTGGCCTATGTCTTGAGATTCCCAACGTTCTCCATCCCACAGCACCTTTGCCAATTCAAAGAGGCACCATGGGAAGAAATAGGTATAGAAAATAAAGGGTATGGCAGGATTACAAAGCAAGGGGCTTGGTACAGGTCATGGTCCAGGGAAATCCCCAAACAGAAGTGCCCCAGCTGGTTTCCCCATCACTTTGGGTAACTTTCCATTGCCACACACCCACCCGTACCCCCAGGTCTCTTCTAAAACACTATTGCTCACTTAGTGACCTGTTGGGAATCATACAAAGCAACGAGCCCAGTTTCCTAAACTTGAGAAACTACAGTCTACATGGAAGACAAAACTTACACCCAGTGTCCTAGAAGGGACAATCCAAGAGGGGATACAGTGACCAAGGGCCAAACTGAAATCAACAGGCTCAGAAAGGGGTGTATCAGTGAGAACGAAGCCGTGGGAGGCAGCTTCCCTGGGGAGACACAACTAGGGCACCATCGCGTGGTAATCAGTGAATGTACAGGAGACAGGAAGGAAGGAAGAGTGGTTTAAGAGCAGGGAGCAGAACATTGGGGTATTTGAGGGGACAATCCATAGAGAGAAACCGGAGTGAAATGAACAACCATTTGTTGAGTGCCTACTGTATGCCACTGGCTATACCAGGCACTTTCCATCTTTTATTTCATGTTATCCTCCCCCCAAAAGTGACAGTGTCTTTATTTCCATTTTGCAGTTGGGGGAACTGAAGTGTTTGTATGAATTTAGACTTGACCTGGTGGTCCATGAGAAGTGTCTGCCAGTGACTGGGGACTACCTTGATGGTAATGATGCCGGGGTAAGACTGGCTTGGCTGTGGTCTCCGGGGTGATGGAAAACATTGCCCATCTATCACCTAAAGGGTCCAGAGGGACTATGACCCTGAAGCCCTCTAGATGGCTTTGGGACATTTAGTGATTGACCTCAGACCTGGGGTTTCACCCTCATGACTCAGGTGCACTAAAATTAGCCTCTGCCCCAAGGGCCTTTTACCCACACCTGGTGTCCCACTCTCCTTCCCCTGGTGCTCAGCTTCTCTGTCTTGTGAACAAGCACGCTCCTCCCTGGCCCGGCAATTGGATGAGGTAATTAATCATCACTAACTGTTAATGAGGCCAACGAGGTGTTATCATCACAGCCACCAAATTGCGGCTATGACTAACGGACTGGTGTCAGAGATTCAGAAAGCATTGATAATTATTATAATTATTTTTTCCAGTCTTCATGTTTTTTTCCTATTTTTGAGGTCCCAGGTGTGAGCTGGAGAGTAAAGGGAAGACCCAACCTTTCCCAGAACTGAAAAGGCACACCATTTTGTTCAGCCTCCCACCCAGCCTGTGGCGGGACAGGGGAATGCCTGCTGCCGGCTAGGGTCCTATTTGACTCTCCCAGCAGCACCTTGATGAAGGTCAGCTTCACTGAGCAATCTGGAGGCTGGGGTGAGTCAGGCCAGATGGGGGAATCGGAGGCATTCTACCAGAGCATGGCCGACCAGGCATACAGCTGGGGAATCCCTCAAGGGAACCGTGGACCCGTGCTGACCAAATCCGGCCCGAAGGAAAACCCTGTCTTGCTACATGACTCCTGATTCATGGCTTTCCCCTCCTGGAACTTGGCTCACGTGCTATCCCTGAAGCAGCCATCACCAGCTGCCTCACATTATTTTAAAAATAGCTACCCCCAAACCCCCAATTCCTCAGACAGCAAACTCCACCTGAAATAGAGACACTGAAGTATCAGCAACTATCAAAGTCATCTTCAGGAGGCCTTGTCAGATGCAACCCCAGGACCTCCCCAGCTGATTGTCAGTGGCCTGCTTGGTTGAGTATCCTACAAACACTATCCATAAATGCTTCTAATCCATGCGATTGATCCTGAATGCCATTTGTTCCACGGTTAATAAAATGCAAACCATTCTCTAGGGAGGGACAGAAAAAGGAACAAGGGAACTAACCTTCAGAGGGTACTTTCTTCATTCTGGGTACCATGGGGTGGACTTTAAATACTTCATCTCAGTTCAGGTTCGCACAGCCCTGTGCGATGTAGAATTGTGACTCTGATTGGAAAGAGGCTCAGAGGCTCCTGTTTGGCCAAGGCCACTTAGAAGTTGGCAGAGCTGGAATTAGGACTAAAACGTCTTTGATTCCAAAGCCCCTGGTTGTCCTAATATGCCACTGGCTGCTCCAAATCTCTATTAAGGGACAACAGACGGTGTGGTCTCTGCAGCCACACTGCTCAGGTTCAAACCCTGCTTCTGATACTTACCAGCCGTGTGAGGTTGGATTGGGCACATCCCCTCTCTGACACTCAGTTCCCTCGACTGTAAGATGGGCCAGTGGAGATACCGCATCAATTACACAGCTCCGTAATAGGACTGTTGTAAATATTAAAGGAGTTAATACACACACACCTGATACATTCCAAGGGTTAGCTTTTGTTTTGTTGCTGTTACTTGAAGAATACGTGATGCATATATTAGGCTCTGTCCTGGAAACAGCTCTTTTTCAAATATTTTTACTTTTTATTTTTATTTTTGAGAGAGAGAGGGAGAGAGACCAAGCAGGGGAGGGGCCGAGAGAGAGAGGAAGAGAGAGAGAGAATCCCAAACAGGCTCCACACCGTCAGCGCAAAGCCCGATGCGCGGCTCGAACTCGCAAACCATGAGATCATGATCTGAGCTGAAAATCAAGAGTCGGATGCTGAGGCAACTGAGCCATCCAGGCACCCCTATGAAAACAGCTCTTAAAAAGGGAAGGAACATGCATGTGCTGAACCCCAAAGGGGCAATGAGGGCAATCATGTTTTGTCATTACCCAGTTTTTCCTGGGGTGACCCTGTCTGAGAGCATAAACTACTACTAACAAATACAGCCCTTACCGTGATGGGGAGGGGGCCGAGGCCATGCCCGGGTTGGTACTGGGGAAGGAGAAGATGGCTTGAGGAATTCAGATCTGTCCCCAAGCTCAGGAATACTCAGCCACATTTATTCAGGAAGTGGGTAGGCGGTTGGTATGCTTGTATGTTATTTCCAGGGTGGACCACTTCTGCTCCTCCCTAGGCTTCCCAGTAGCTTAGGACAAGGAGAAGATATCTCAAACCCAGCACTTGAAGTCAGACTATTACTAGGATGGGGTAATTCCAGAGAAGTGAACATCTGCCTGTGACAGGCACTATTCATCTGTCGGCTTGGGAAGGACAAGTGAGACGAGAAATCCAATCAATCGGGAAAGGCCCAGAGCCTGCCCCCACCCTGTCCTCAAATGCATGCATGCGTACTCACACACACACACACACACACACGCACGCGTGCACAGGGGAGGGGAGGCATTAATGCCCTAGTGTACCTAGACACCCTGTCTGCAACATAACCAGTGAAAACTACAGAAGTTTTCTTGAGAGAGTGGGAAATTGCAGTTATGACCTACTTTTTAGTATTCAGTTGACCAGTCACCTTTGAGAAAATGGTGTTTTTCCAGGGAGTGGGGAAGAGAGCACCTGGTAAGGGTAAAGCTGTGGGTGAAGGAAACCACACTGAGGCTTTAGAAGCCAGACAGCTGATGAGAGGGCCCTGGAGGGCTGCGCCTGGGGTACAGGAAGAGACGGGGCTGGGCACAGTAGGCAGAGAACCAAACTCAGATCCTGGGGACCCTCTGGACTCAGCCAGCGGCAAGGCCCCTGGGAATTTTCCCAGCCTTGCCCCAAGTATGAGCAGATTGTGTTCGCTGACTAGCCCTCTCTGTCCGTTCCTACAGCTACATCCCTGGAAACAATCTCCTTCCCAAAGAGGAAGTGAAAGAAGCCACTCTGGGCTTGTGATTGGAACCTGATTATTAGTGGACGTGACAGGCATTGTTCATCCTTCACACGGTGATCAGCAGATGAGACAGTAAATCTGAGCAGTCCCGGGAAAGGCCTACTGTCCACAAATGCCTCACACACACGCGCGCTGCACAAGAGAAGACAACTTAACAAGAAGGAATGAAGAACAACATCAAAGGTCATCGATGAAGTCACCCTAAACGTGCTGGAATTTGTTCTACGAAAAACCCCTATGAACTCCAAGATCTTGCCTTGTGTCCTGCCTGCTCTGCCTTCAGACTCCAGGCACACGCTAAGGAGATTCTGGGGGCGGCAAAACCCCAGCTCCCTACCTGCGCCTCCAACTGCTGCTGCCCCAGCGGGTCTGGCCATGTCGGGAAGGGAAGGGGGAGGGGGAGGCGAGGAGATGAGGTGTCAGAGGCCCGAGATGGGCTTGTAAACCCCCAGACACCTGCCAGAGCCCTAAACCTGCGTCAGCGTCTGCACTATCAAAAGGAAAGAAAGCAAGTGTGCCGCAACAAAATCACAGTAGCCAGAGTGGAAAATATAGCTCTGACACAGGCCGTTGGCTCTGGGGAAAATTCTGCCGATGAACCACATTGAGAGTCAACGTTATTTATCTTCTATGAGTGCCAAGCTTGGGGAAAATTTTCTCCTCGTGTCCCATTTGGGAAGTGGTGGGTATTTTCCTCTTATCGCATGCCCTTAGGAAGGCCACAGACAGGAAAAGGGGCTAGATATCAGCAGTGATGGAGTCTCAGGGGGCTCGGGTTTCCTTCTGGGACACCGAGAGGATGGGGGGAGGACCACGCCCTTATAACATCTTTTTTTTTTTTAATTGAGTTATAATTTCTTATTACATTAGTTTTGGGTGCACTGCCGCCTTTTTACATCTTAAAAGTTCTTGAAGCCACATTGTTCATCTCGGTATGGTGACATGGGCAAAGAAATGAACTAAGTAGCAGGAGACCCAAGTTCTAACTCTGACTCTGCCACTCAGGCAAGTTCTTTAAAGGCTCCGGACTTCAATTTCCTCATTGGTAAAAAGACAGGATTAATACGGAAACTACCTGAGAAATTAAATTCCCAGATCCCTCCCAGTTCCAATACTATCTGGGACTCTGGGTGCTCCCTGAAGCTAGCAGCAGGCTTAGAGCCAAGCAGGATGGAGTTTTTGTTGAAGAAAATTTTCTGACCACCAGGATCATTAGATGTTCCAGACCCTTTCCTGAAAGGCTTCAGGGCAAACTTGGTGCCAGGTTGTGTAGTCGTGTCTGGAAAGCAAGGACTTGAACCAGATGACTGTGACTTCCAGTTAAGAAGTCTTCTGGGTCTCCTATGTAGGAGCTAGACTGGGGGAATGAACTACACGGACAACAGCCCCTTGGATTTGAACTGGACCATTTCTGAGTCCTGAGGCTTCTTGGAATCTGGCGGTGGCCTCCTAGAAGATGCTTTTAGAGGGTGAGTGCGAGGCCGAAGCAATGGGTTGGGAGGAGGGGTGGAGTTCGGAGCGAGTGAGGTATAGAAGGAATGTAGAGGAGTAGTGTAGCAGTTTCCAAGAAGGAAAGTTTAGCGAACAGGTATGGCTACTTTGAGATGAGTCTTGCACTTAGGGGAAGCTATACGGCACAGTCTTTTGAAGGGTCCAAGCTCGGGGGTCCAACGTGGCACATGGTAAGAAGTCGAAGAGTCATCAAGGTAAACCATCCAAGCTAGGTAGTAGTCGAACGTGGTTATCAGCACAGGCCTGTGGGCTCGCAGCCTTGGGCTGGGCAATGGCAGGTCCATGGCATCAGTTATTCATAGAAGAGCTGCAGAGTCACATACACGCACACACACGAGCGCCCCCTCACACTCACGACAGATCCCATTGCCTAAATTTGCCATCTCCGGATTAAGAAGATGAACGACAGATCTGCAGACCAGTGTGTTAAGTCAGATACTTAGCCAGCTGAGCCACCCAGGTGCCTCTGTAGGGTGTTCTTACAAAAGAAAGCAAGCTCCGTGGGATGAGACTGATAAAGAGAGGCTCGGAGAGGAGGCACGCTGAGGGATACGCCGCATGGAGGGGAGCAGGTGGGTACGGCCACTGCAGATCAGTAAAGCCACGAATGACGGAGGCAGAGGAGTTGCGAGAGAGCAGGGCATCTTCTGACAGTAGGCGAGAGAGCCTTCTCTTTGGGGCCAGAGACCTTGTGCAGAAAATCTGCGGGGAAGAAGGCAGCGAAGACCTTTGGGAGTGTGAATGCCCAGCTTGGATGCAGGGATTCTGTTCTGAAGGTTCGTGCAAACGGGAGATGGGTGATGAAACTGGCGCCTCAGGGAGACGAGCCTACGGTCTGGAGAAACCGGAGACGACTTAAAGAAGGCCTTCTGTTGTCTGGCGGGCTGGGGTTGAAGGGAACAATCCACATAAAAAGTTAACTTGGTTAGAAAAGTAATGCCAGTAACCACCAGCTAGGGCTGAAACTGCACGTGGGCTTTCACTTGGCCAGTGGCGGGGCGGGGGAGGAGTAGCATAGGGGGCCAAGGGTGGGGTCGATGTGAAGAAGTCGGCACCCCTCACACCATTTCCGCACCCCCTTGGTCTCGGCTGCAGCGCCCCGGTAGCCTCAACCCCAGCTTTCCTGCTGCTGCGGCCTAGACGGGGCAGCCTCTGGCTCCGTGTGGCCTCTCGTGTACAACCCGGGCCCTCCTCCTCACCCCCGGTTTACTCGAAAGCCCTTTGATTTTACATGAAATGAGACAAAAGCCCCAGCTGTGGTTAGAGTGACCAGAAGCTCCTGGGTCCCGCTCCCCCCAGCCTAGGCCTCCCCCCCACCCCGGGGCCCTGCCTCTTTATTCCCCTGCAACTCCCACCCACGCAGGAAGGGCTCGGCGAGCAGACCAACTCTTCCTCCACTGGTCCCACCCTTTGGGATGTTCAAAGTCATTTCGGGAGGCCCAGAAGGGAAAGCGAAATTGTGGTAGCATCAACAGTCATAGCTGTTCTGATAGTAATAGCCGTGGTAGCTGTTGTACCTGTAGTATAGTGACGGAGCAGTCTGGAAGCAGTGGGTCTTGCCAGGGAAGAGTCACAGAGTCCTCGTTATGTGCCAGGCACCGCGGCAAGCATCTATCCCACATCCTTCTCACAGCCAAGAGGCGGCTATTGCTCTAACGGATACGATCAGTTCTCCTCGGTGGAGGCATATGTGGGGCTCTAGATGACAATGACAGCGCCCCATCAAAGCCAGCCAGCCGGTGACACACCACTGAGGATATCCTATTATCCCTGTCCTGCCTTATCGCAGGCCCGAGCCCCACCCGCACCCCCTTCCCCAACACACAGTAGGACCTTGCAGTTCCCTTGATCGGGTACCTGTTGGTTCACTGCGGGGCAAGGAGCTTATGTATGGCTTACGCACAGGTGTCTGAGTCACTTTTTTGGAAACTGGAATGAGGTCTCCATAGGAACTCATTTTACGAATGCTGATTTGTCATAGCATGTGATGCAACTGGGTTATTCTATATAAACAGCATCAACCTCAGTTCAGGTTTTTGGGAGCTGGGGTCTACAAGATTTACAAAAGATAGTCTCTTCTGTTTTAATTGAGGTAAAATTGACCTACAATGTCCTATTAGTTCATGTTTACTACATTTGTACACACTGAGAAGGGGTCACCACGATACATCTAATTGTCATCTGCAGCCATAAAGGTTAATACAATATGGTTGACGATATGACCCATGCCGTGCATTATATCTCTATGACTTATTTTATAACTGGAAGTTTGTACCTTTTTTTGTTAATTTTTTTTTAACGGTTATGTATTATTGAGAAACAGAGAGAGACAGAGCATGAGCAGGGGAGGGGCAGAGAAGGGGAGACACAAAATCCGAAGCAGGCTCCAGGATCTGAGCTGTCAGCACAGAGCCTGATGCGGGGCTCAAATTCACAAACCGTGAGATCATGACCTGAGCCAAAGTCAGACGCTGAATGGACTGAGTCAGCCAGGTGCCCCAGGAAGTTTGTACCTTTTGACCCCCTTCACCCATTTCACCTGCCTCCCCACCCCCTATCTCTGGCAGCCTCCAGTCTGTTCTCTGTATCTGCAAGCCTGGGTTTGGGGGTTTTCGTTTTTGTCTCGTCGGGCTTTTTGGATTCCACATATAAGTGAGATCGTATGGTGTTTGTCTTTCTCCGATTTATTTCACTTAGCATAATGTCCTCAGAGTCCATCCATGTTGTCACAAATGGCAAGATTTCACTTTTTTAAAGCCTGAATAACACATGTACCACATTTTCTTCGTCCATTCATCAGTGAACGCTGGACACTTAGGTTATTTCCGTATCTTGGCCGTTGTCAATACTGCTGCAATGAACATCGGGTGCAGATATCTTTTCAAATTAGTTTTGTTTTCTTCAGATAAATACCCAGAAACAGAATTTCTGGGTCATATGGCATTTCTATTTTTAGTTTTTTGAGGAACCTCCATCCTGTCCTCCACAGTGGCTGCACCAGTTTGCATTCCCACCAACAGGGCAGGAGAGTTCCCTTTTTTTTCCACGTCTTCATCAACACTTGGTATTTCTTGTCTTTTTGATTGCTAGCTCTTTGACAGGTGGGAAGTGATAGCTCATGGTGGTTTTGATTTGCATTTCCTTGATGATTAGCGATGTGGAACATCTTTTTATGTGCCTCTTGGCCACCTAAGGAGGATTCCTTTCTCTTACTGCACACACGACCAGCCTTAGGCAACATTCAAAATAAGACAAAATTATCTCGGGACACTTCCTATCACACTGGACCCCTCTCTGGGAGGTATCCATCCACTTTCTCCTCGGAGGGGACCCTCTGTTGAAACCCCTGCCTTCTGCCCTGCTTGATCAGGAGCTGCCCAATGACCCGTTCACCTTCCCACCTATCCCAGATCACCACCCAGCCCCGCACAGAACTCAGCCTCTGGGGTGAACACCTAAGGGGTCCCTGCTTTATCTTCCATAGCTTCTCCCCCACCTCTGAATCCGATCCACTCCTTGCCTTTTCTTCTTTTCCCCATGGGACACACCTGAGGGCTTGAAGGACTCTCACTCATTGCTCCAAAGCCTGTGGCAGCCGTCAGCCACCCCACCCCGGGACTGAGTCAGGACTCTGACAGGCTTCGTTGCGCTCTGCCATGGCAATATGGCTCCACACGGCCACCTCCACCAGGAAGACCTATTACCTGAGACTCATGGCACGAGCCAACGACACCAGGAACACCTCCTCCCCAGCACTGGCCTGCCTCGCAGCAGATACCAAGATGACACAGCCATTTTACGGCAAGGTGCAAATAATTTCTTGAGAATGTGAAGGCCCTTCTGAAAGAGACGTGAAGCGATCTCTCAGGCTTTCCAGTAATATTCTTTCTTCCCAGAGACAGTCAATGTGAAAATCCACTTCCTGAGGGTGATCGCCTCCCTCGCACGCCCCCGCCGCCCCCCGGACCATGCTCTTGAGGAAAAGGCAGCATCTTGTCATCTGGTTTCCACTGCGCTCAGCAGACCTGACTCACAATGAAACTGCAGCCTCAGGCACGCTGGGGGCCAGGATTGCGAGAAGGAAATACAGGTGAACACACGCAAACGTCGCCCGAGGAAAAGGTTTTGTTTCTATTACAGAATGATGCTTCCAGGGCGGGGTAGAAACTATGAACCGGAAGAAGGGGCCTGGCATGGAGCTGACTCGTGGGTTTGGCATGTGTGCATCAGAAGCACGTGTGGTGGCTAACTCCTGCCAAGAAGGACGGGGAGGGAGGGAGGAGTACCACAAAATCCTAGGATGCTCGATTTGGAAAGGACCTTAGAGAAACAACTCTGTCAAGCCCCCCAATTATCGATTAAGAAAGCAAGGCCAAGGGGTGGAAAGGAATGGGTCTGGGGTCTCATGGAGGAGGCCCGGGGCTGGCTGCCATTCTCCTATGGGGCGGACATCTGTGTAACGTCCTCAGAATGTTGGGGTGGAGGCCCTGTCCCGTTCTGAGGCGTCAGATCCACAAAGAGAGAGATCCAGCTCTAGCAGCTGTGCATGCCGATGGAAAAGCATCAAAAACCACCGCTCATTCCGTGCTGGGCACGCACGGAGCACTTGCGTCCACACACTGTTGCGTTCAGTCCTTGCAACAGCCGCGTAGGGCCAGTCACCGTCTCCGGTGGTAGATACTACAGCATGAGAAAGTGCAGCAACTTGCCCGAGGTCACACCGATGGTAAGAGGCAGAGGTGGGTGGCAAAGTTAGCTTGACTCTAGGACCCACACACTTAACCAACCACACTCTACTGCAGAGACCAGCTCAAAGGCAGGGCACATCGTGTGGTTTCCAGCAACCGAACACTTGGGCCCAGGGCGTGGGTCTGGCAAATTGGGGAAGATGGGTGTTTTGCTGCCAAAGACCCAGCCTTTGCCGTCAGAGGAGACGTAAGGTCTGCCACATAAGAGAGGCTTGAGTGCACCATCCCTTAGCCAATCAGGGAATCTTCAAACCGATCAGTCAACTATTTGATGCCAATTTACATCCAACCTCCTGCGTGAGAATCCTGACCTGACTCCCAGGAATAGTCTGAGATCACCCAAAAGTCAAGGCACGAACAGATTCTCGTTACCGTTTTTAAAGAACAATATATATTTTTTAAAGTACTGATATAATTGCAAAAGCATTGATACATCAAAAGTATCAGAACCTTGGTGGACTCCCTTAAATATGTTGTATAGTTTAGTGATGTGTCATTTTGAACTTTTTAAGAAGTTTATTCATTTATTTCGAGAGCGAGAGAGAACACAAGTAGGGGAGGCATAGAGAGAGAGGGAGAGAGAGAGAGAGAGAGAGAGAGAGAATCCTAGGCAGGCTCCACACTGTCAGTGCAGAACTTGGTATGGGGCTCGAACCCATGAACTGTGAGATCATGACCTCAGTTGAAATCAAAAGCCAGGGGTGCCTGAGTGGCTCAGTCGGTTAAGCGTCCGACTTCGGCTCAGGTCATGATCTTGCGGTCTGTGGGTTCAAGCCCCGCATCGGGCTCTGTGCTGACAGCTCAGAGCCTGGAGCCTGTTTCAGATTCTCTGTCTCCCTCTTTCTCTGACCCTCCCCTGTTCATGCTCTCTCTCTGTCTCAAAAATAAATAAATGTTTAAAAAAAAAAAAAAGAGAAAGAGAGAGAAATCAAAAGCCAGGACCCTTAACCAACTGAGCCACACAGGCGCCCCTATTTTGAACTCTTTTCGAAGGTTGAAGCATATCAGGGCCTTGGGAGTTCTTAGTCCAGCTCCATAAAAATAGAAATTCTGCTTCCGCTCCTTTTTTTTTTTTAATTTTTAAAAAATGTGTATTTATTTTTGAGAGAGACGGAGAGACAGATCGTGAGCGGGGGAGGGGCAGAGGGAGAGGGAGACACAGAATCCGAAGCAGGCTCCGGGCTCTGAGCTGTCAGCACAGAGCCCAACACGGAGCTGGAACTCAAACTGTGAGATCATGACCTGAGCCGAAGTCGGACGTGTTACCGATTGAGCCACCCAGGTGCCCCAGCTCCCACTCCTTCTACACAGAGTTTCCCACGGTCAGATGGGCAACTAGGAATCAAGCTTTAATTTGAACCCACAGTGTCTGACCCAGTTCCTAAAAGGGTGCGCACCTCGTTGAAGTGATCTGTCAGTTAACCAGATCAGGAAGAGCTCAGCGACTGTGTACGCCCCTTGACTTTGCATGGGGTAAGAAGAAAGTGGAAAGCAAAGCGCATTGTTTTGGGTAGATAAATCCCGGCCATCAGATTGGAAAACATCTGATGGTATTTTCAGTTTGTTCTGAAAACTGAGAAAGCACAAGGCTAACCAAAGAGAAAGCAGAGAGAGCAAGAAAGAGAGAGAAGAACTAAAAGTGGAAGTGGAAAGTAGAACCCCAAATAAGCCACAGTAGAGTCCCTCTGATAGCCCTGTGGCCCCTGACCACGCCCAGCCCCGACAACCTGGGCTTCAGCCTGGGGCCCCTTGGAGAAGGGGATTTACAGTAATAGGTAAGGCACTGCAAATCAGCCCCAAAACTCCCATGGGTTCTGACTTGAAACCACAAACCCCGCGTGTGAGGCACTTCAGCTCCCATGACATACGTTGATGGTCGCAGGAGCTGTGGCGCGGCAGGACCACGCTGGCCATTTGGAAACTCTGAACAAGGAAGGCAGCAGTGAATCGGTGGGCTTCTCCCTCTCCACCGAGGTCCGGTGTCCTGCTGCTATATCCTCCCCTCCCCCACACACCTTTCTCTGAGACCAAACGTTGATCACCCTCCTCCCACTCAACGTCAGCCAGAGATTTTTACTAAACACTTAGGCAAGTGGTTCTCAAAGGAGGGGGAAATCCAAGGACCACTAGGGGGTCCTCCCCTTTCCAACTGTATATCTTTGTGGTGCTGGATTTTCTTCATACACTTCAGGCAATGGATTGCAACAGATTGAATGGAGAAGAGGATGTAAGAATACAAGCTCTTCTATTAAGCCGGATATTTCGAAAAATTTGGAACAAATGTCAGACAGGGTCCCTCTTCTCACCAAAGGTGCTCTGACTTGGAAAATATAGTTATTTCTCATAAAAATGTTATTTATGTTAATGTGTAGTTTTTATTACGACCTGGAAAACTCATAAATAGGTATTTTTAATATCCCAGTTTTAGTTACCAACACAATAAATATTGATGGATAAAATCCACATAAGTAAAAGCTCTTTGGGATCTTCGGTAGTTTTTAGGAATATAAAAGGGTCCTGAATCCCAACAGCTTGGGGACAGCTGACTCAGGGAAACTGGGACCACAGCAGACACCACAGCCCAATTCCACACCCTTCCCCAAAGAGTTTATTACCTGAGGCTTCACGTAAATGACACAGTCACAGCAGAAGTGTCGTGAATCCAGTATGGAGGAAGCATCTGGCTCTTCACACAATACAGTTGTGCATCTAAAGCACACATCAAAATATGTGGAGTGTGATAGAGGATTTAGAGTCAGGGGTATGTTTTGGAGATCAAGACCAGAATAAGCAAGATGAAGGGGCATACTCAATTCTATGCTCTCTTAAATAAGGTTTCTGGAGAGAGATGGTGTTTGAGGGGTTCCTTGGTGGGAGGGCATGCCAACCTATGCCTCCTAATACTATTGCAGTCACGTCTCAGATAAAATACAGTAAGAAACCCTCTTCTGTTTGCAAATATCCTAAGGCTTCAAGTATTTCCCTAGGACTAAACTATCGCAGCAACCCTCGCCCCATCTCTAGGTCCCAAGCACAGAGCTACATACCTGGAGAGCACATAATAGATTCATAGTTGGTTTGTAAGGGGAAACTTATTTCCATGACTTTCAACTTCTCGCCATTACAACTACACACAGTGCTCGCGTCTTAGTGCCCTCTAGTGTTGGTGCTGGCCATGAGAATTCAGAGTGATTTCACGCTCCTCTGAGTCAAGGAATTAGATGCTGATTTGAGAAGAATAATGCAAAGAGAATTGAGGTCAGATTCCACC
Organism: Lynx rufus; assembly: GCF_022079265.1. Classification (NCBI taxonomy): domain Eukaryota; kingdom Metazoa; phylum Chordata; class Mammalia; order Carnivora; family Felidae; genus Lynx; species Lynx rufus. The sequence continues at coordinate 27,954,663 of NW_025814829.1, read as the reverse complement.
CTTGCCATTGACTATTTCAAGTGCCTGGGAAAGTCACTTTCTTCTCGGGGCCTCAGTTTGCCCATCCATAAAATGAGAGGAATGGGTTATATAATGGCTAAGGTCCTTCTTCTGATACTCTGTGACATAGGACGTTTTAAACACTCCAAGAATCATGGGGGACTAGGTTAACAACATCCTGCCTGGATGAGTGTTGAGTAGCAATGAGACTGATTTTTCAAAATGGAAAAGCTAAATGGGAATAAGCATGTAGTTTGTGAGGGTAGCTATCTCCCCAAGGGAATTCATCCTCTACTTTCTGTGAGATGGGAGACAAAGGTAGCCAGTTATAACTACAAAAAGTTTAGGAAGCACATACTCAGCCACTCAACAAATATTTAGCAATAACCTTGGATGTGCCCAGCATTGTGCTAAGTACTAGGCAAACAATGGTGATCAAAAACAGACACGAGTCCTGCCCTGTGGAGGCCAGTCTAATGGCAAGTATGGAGCTCAAGAAATGGCCACAAAGCCACATGTATAATTATAAACTGTCATAAGTACCATAAAGGAAAGGAGCAAGATGTTCTAAGAAGATATACCCAGAAGATCCAGCTGAAAATAAGTTAAAACTCATCTGAGGAAGTAACATCTGAACTGATAACTGAAGGATGAAGGGAAGGGAATGAACAATCCATAAAGGGGAAACTACATGTGCAAAGGCCCTGCAGTAGGAGAGAAAGCATGGACTATTTGAAAACAAAAAAACAAAAAGAGGAAAGCCAATGAGGCGGGAGGGCAGGGGCAGTGGGGAGCGCTGAAAGTCGAGGCAGAAGGAGGGTCAGATGATAAAGGAGTCCTAGACAGCGTGAAGAATACAGGTCTTTGTTTTACTAAGAAAGAGAAAGTGGAAGCCATGGAAGGGTGTAAGCAGAAGGAGAATCACGATCAGATTGCTATTTGCAAATAATCACTCTGCCTACAAGGTGGAGAACAGAGAATCCATTGGAGAATGGATATTGGAATTTGAATTAGGCATTTATTTTAGAGCCCAGGAGAGACGAGATGGTCGTTTGAGTCAGACAGCTGTTGCTGCTGCTGCTGGAAATGGAGAAAAGTGAGCAGATTAGGAAGATGTTTGTGAGGAAAAATCGAGAGCACCTGATAATAGATTGGTCAAAACTTGGCAAGGGAGAGAGAGGAACCAGCAAGTTATTTTTAGGTTTCTGGCTTGTGTGTGGGGTTAGAGGGTCATGTCACTCGCTGCATTAGGGAACACTAGGTGAAGGGGAGGCCAGAGAAGGAAGACGGCTTCAGTCTCATATACAGAATCAACTGTATAAATTGGGGGCCCAGTGCAAAGTGAAAATATGGGGCCACTTGTTCAATAATCGCTAAGCATCTCAAAGCAGTAACAGCTGACTGTTTGGGACCTGTGTCCAGACCATGGGACCCTGTGCAACTACACAGTTGTTCTACACTAGGACTGCTAATAACTACCCTAGTACTCTATTAACTACACCAGTTATTCTAGGTAGTCATACAAACGGATCAGAAACAGCTGTGTCCTCGGGGGGGGGGGGGGGGGCAAAGTCTCCAACACCTGGTGTCCCGGCCCCTGTGCACCAAATTTCTCATGTGAGAAGTTACAGATCACAGTGTCTGTCCCCTAAGGAAAATCCAAATTGCTTGATTTGGCGCCCCAGTTGCACAAAGGGGAACTCCACGTTGGCTGTCCAAAGATCAGCCTTCCGCTGTGGTTTGCAGCGTCTGTGGGCCAGGCTCCTAGGACGGGCACCCGATACAGTTTGCATAACCCTTGCTTGATTTGCCCCAGGGGCCAGCCCTACTCAGGCTCCTTTGAAACTTCTGACCCACCTGGCCCATATTCTGAAGCACCCCAGTCGCAAGGCCAAAGTCAGAGAAGCCCAGCGGAGGACAGTGCCACAGAGCCCTGTCCCCTGCGGCCCCCGCCCAGCACAACTTGGGGTTGTGCTGTCAGCCTTTGTGCTGTTGACCAGGCCTGTTGCGGCATAGCAGCTGAGGAAGCTTCTGTCCGGGATGCTAAGGAAGGTTATTCAAGGGAATACTAGAAATTTCAAGCTGGGGAAAGCATTGTGCATACTAGATGTCCCAGATAAGAAGAAATGAAACTCCCATTATCAGCCTTAAAATAATAACTACTAATGGGTGAGTAGAAGCCAAGCCCCAAGGGGATTCTTCATCAGGATAGTCATTCCCCTGTCCCGGGTGGGCACCATCCCCCCTTCTCTGCCTGTATCACCAACCTGCCTGCTCCCTCCCGAGTGGCTCTGGTTGCCAGGCAAGCTAGTTAAACCCTGAGTCCAGCAAACCTACATTCTTAGCCTTCCATCTGTGGCTCCAATGGAGGCCCACAGGGCTGTTATAAAATTTCGGCAAGACTCAGAGCAACAGTGCCAGGAAGGCTTCCATTTTGCTGAGTGTTAGGGTAGCTGGAAGATGATTCCTTATGAGTTCTCGTGCTCTTAGACGGGACCTCAAAATCTATTTACATAGCACCCAACACGTACACACACACACACACACACACACACACACACACACACTAGCAGTGCTTGCTTGCCTGGACCCCTCTGCAGCTAAAGTGGTGAAACTCACTGAGGGGAGCTTTCTGGAAAGATTGTTAGGATCTTCTGGGCTGACATGCCTTTGGACCTTTGGGCTTTACCCACCTCCCTTCTCCCCAACATCTTGCAACAACAGAGAGGAGAGGAGGAAGGCAAGAAAAAGCAGGTTCTAGATGATGTGGGTGCTGAACCGGCCCCAGACTGCCTGCCTCTGACTTCATGTTAAATGAAACCAAAAAAATAATATCCTTTTCTTTTTTAAGCCACGATTAATCAGATTTTCTTTCATTTGCAGCTGAATACAGAAATTCGGGAATATTCTGGAGGAGGGGTGGAAAAGGGGAGGTATTTCCTCTCCCACAATATTCCTCTGATTCTCCCAGAGAGTCCTCACTGGGAAAAGTCATTTAAATTCAATTTAATAAGCATTTATCAGACCCCTGCTATGCATCTGGACTTAAGGGAAGATTGGACTCAGGCCATTCGCCCTCATGGAGTTCACGGTGATCAGTGGCCTTTGGGTCCTCATGAACTCCACAGAACCAAATGGTGCCCAGACTGACACTTCATCATCCATAGTTGCCCACTCTCTCCCTTCCTCCTCTCCATGGGCTCTTCTCATGTACTAAAACCCAAACTCAAACTCCCATAACATGCAGACTGTTGGCCTTTATGTCTCAGATGTGACTGTGAGTTTGAGACTTGTCCCAGTGGATCCTAACGACTTTTCAAATGAATGGATACCTTCACGGCCTTGAGAAATAGAATGATGCCTACTTTTTGATGTTTATTTATTTATTTAATCGTTCATTTATTTATTTTGAGAGAAAGAGACAAACAGAGCATGAGTGAGAGAGGAGCAGAGGGAGAGGAGGACACAGAATCTGAAGCAGGCTCCGGGCTCCGAGCTGTCAGCACAGAGCCCGGCACGGGGCTTGAGCTCCCAAACTGCGAGATCATGACCTGAGCCAAAGTCTGACGCTCAACCAACTGAGCCACCCAGGTGCCCCAAATGATGCCTATTTTTATTGTTCTTATTGTTTTGTCCACGTAAAAGCAAGGGCTCTTAACTTTTCCCAAAGTATTCATCCCCATTTTCTCCTATCAGCTTGACGTCGACCCTCTATGTTGATAGAAAATATACTGGCATCTCCATTTGTTAATTCAGGAACTGCATCCAAAAACTTGCTATGGTTATCCTCAATCATTTAGATTCTGAAGTTTTGAAATGAGAGAGGACAATGATTTCAAATGAGTAGGGGAAAGATCAACTATTCAGCAAATGGCTTGAAGTAATTGCCTACGCGTTCCAAAAGAAATAAAGAAGTCAGAGCCTAAACCTAACCCTACCTAATGGATTATGGATTAAAGAAATGGATCAAGAGTCAGTGTTTGACTCTTGATTTCGGCTCAGGTCATGATCTCACGGTTCGTGAGTTCGAGCCCCACTTCAGGCTCTGTGCGGACAGCGTGGAGCCTGCTTGGGATTCTCGGTCTCCCTCTCTCTCTGCCCCTCCCATGCTCGTGCTCTCTCTCTCTCTCTCTCAAAATAAGTAAATTAAACTAAAAAAAAAAGAAAGATAGAAATGGCTTTGCCTACCTTCCCCCTGCCATCCTGTGCATTTGTGTGTGTATGCATGTGTGTGTATCTCAAATTATAAGAAGAAAGTGTAAAAGATACTGGACTGCCTCTCTGAGTTGCTTTCCTATCCTTCTGAGTGCCCAGACCGGCCTCCTGCACGTTACTTCCTGCAGCCCTGGTATAGGCTCATCATGTACTCTGCTATGCCCAACACAACACAGAAAAGAGAAAGCTGTATGGCCAGGAGCCTTCTTCCATGGACCAGACCCTGTGCAGGGAGAGGGGCTATGAGAGGGGCCTCATAGCCTTGCCTGGGGTTTGACTCCTCTGACCTGACTCCTCCACCATGCTGAATCTGCACCCAGAACACCCAACTCAGAGAGGCAGTCAGCAATATGGGCTAAAGCAGGCACAGTCCAGAAAACCCGGAAGGGAAGAGTGAAGGAGAAGGGTCGGAGGGGGTGAAAACTCAGCTCCTGACTTCTTCTTTGCTTCCTGGCAGCAAAATTCAGTACTCCAAAGCCCAGTGTAAATCAGGAGCCAAAATTCCTGCATGAGCTCCACCCTTTACTCCCTTCACTATTCTTAGGTTTTTGCACTGACACTCCCCAAAGTGTTGGGAGGAGAGGCCGCAGCCTCCTGATCTTGACGCGCAAGGTACATCCACAGGTTGGGCATGGACCCCCTCGTTTCTTTCCCTTGGACTCACTCCAGACTGGCCTGGCCCCAGTATGTCTGCCCTATTTGCTCTGCCACAGTGACCTCCTCCACCGGAGCAGACTCAGGAGGTGTCCCGGGTGCCATCTGAGGTGTCGCGAGCGCAGATGCGGGAGGGCCAAGGCGTAACAGAAACACTGGAGACACCCTATATCTGAGTCCACTTGTGACGCCCCCAAGCCCCTCCCATGTGTAGCCCAAAGGCTGCTGGCGGGCAGGAGGGCAAGTACTGCTTCTACCTTGGGACAGAAGGGATATAGACATAGGGAAGCCAAGTGACTTTCCCTGGTTTTAAAGAGAGACAGAACCAGGGAGAGCCCAGGCCTCCTGCCCACCCAGGTCAGTGGTCTTCCTCATCACTATCTTCACTGGGGAGGTGGGAAAAGCCCCTGTAGAAGGACAAGATCAAGGCATATCAAAAGACTTTCCAGATATCCGAAGAAGCGATGTCACTACCCCTGTCCTTCCCTTATTAAAGGCAGAGCAACCTTCCTCACTACGTCTGGCTACCCTACCTGCTTACCCTCAAAACCCCACATGTGCAAGTCAAAGATAAGACGGCTAAGACTTCTTTGGAAGGCAGGGGAAAGGAGAGTAGAGACAGGAAAGGGCCTGCTGTCCCAGTCTTCATGGAACCCTGACTTAATTTCCTTGTTGTTTCTACCTTCCCTCCCTCCTCACCCCCCTCGATCTTTCAAGCGAAAGTCTCCAACCACAGAAGCTCACAGCTAAAAGAAACCTTAAGGATTCTTGAATCCAACCTTTTCATTCCACAGTGTAGAGAAGAGTAAGAAGCATGGACTTGGTGTCAGGCAGGGCTGGGTGCAAAGTCTGACTCTCTCACTTAGCCTCCGTGTAACCTTGTGCAGGTTACTTAACGTCTCTGTGCCTCTGTTTGCTCACTACAAAATGGAGATTGATAAGGGTCACAGTGACGGGCAGGTGCCAAGCTATCAGTCAGGGTGGACTACTCTTGCTAACGTCCCCCAAGCATGGGGACCACCGAGGAGGTAGAGACACGGATCTGAGAGTTGAAATGAACTCAGGGCTGGAGAAGGAGCGTGGAGCACACCCCACGACCTTGCTAGTTCTCTGGGAAACTGGCCTCCGCGAGGGGCCTTCTTGGAACATAAAACAAAAGAAACAGAGGGAATTTTGAGGCTATTTAGATCACCCCAGTTCTCACTTGGGGAAACTGAGGCTCCAATTCAGCAAGGAAAAGCCTTGGGTATTCGGCTCAGGTTGGGGAAGGGATCCAATTATTTCTCAATTCCAGTGCATTCTGGAATGGCCAATGTGTTCACGTCACTGTGACCTAGGAGCACGCGAATGGAACCCACAACCATGGGCCTCTCTGCACAGAACAGCTGTTCGCCCCAGGAAATCAACTTCTTTTTTTATTAAGAAAAGCTGGAAAGTTATTTTAAAACAGAGAGAGAGAGAGAGGTAGCTCGTCCTAAAAATAGCTGTAATGCAAAAGCTCATTATTCAACAATCCGTGTTGCTTACGATGCAAAAAAAAAAATTTAACAACTTTAAGTTCAGCGAATGCAAAGTTGGAGAGCTCGAGGGAAGGGAGGGGCTGTTTGCCAGGAAACCTGTGACTGTGGCTTCTTATGAATGGGGAGGCCTCGCCGAACCCACAATATAAAAGGGGGACACAGTAGGTGAAGGTCTGCACACCAGGGGCTCTCTCTTGTGACACCAAACCACAAGGCCAACTCTCAGAAGGCAGAGCTTCGCCATGCCCAGCCCAGCACTTCTGTGTTTCCTGGTCTTCCTGGCCGGGGTAGGAGCCAGCCGACACCAGAGCACCCTGTCTGAGGACAACTGCACCCACTTCTCAGTCAGCCTGCCCCACATGCTCCGAGAGCTCCGAGCTGCCTTCGGCAAGGTGAAGACGTTCTTTGTGAGTATGAATGCCCTCCCGTCCTTCCTTCCTTGCCGGGACCACCTCAGCCAGGCATTGTGCTGGAGCTCCAAGAACCCTCCTTCTCATTCACCTCCATCCCCGGGATCCATTCCCCTCAGACTTCAATTCTTAAGGAGTCCCAGGTCGAGCCCTAGATGGAGTGAGTTAAGCTAAGCCCAGGTGATGCAACAAATGTGCGGGGGGGAAAAGCCACCTCCCAGGCAAATGCACTGGGACTCCTATGCTTAGAGACATGGGAGAAATCACAAAGGGTCTGACTGAAGATGAAGATGTTCCCCAAACCTTGTGGCAGGGAAACATAAATGGCCTCAGCCGAGCGGGCTTCCAGAACCAGGCAAAGCCTGATGGCTTGGGCAAGAGCCGTACAGAGGGGAAACCTGCATGAGATGCATCCCATCTCCAGACAGCTTTCAAAGCTGCCGCTGGATGTCCGCAGCGAGGAGAAAAGAACAGCAAAGAGCACCGAAGGGGGTGTGGGTGGCCCCTTTGAACCCGATCCAGCTCTGCAGAAAGGAGAGCAGGACCGAGTCAAGCTTCGGCCTTGGCTTCGAAACCTGGCCGAATTTTAAAAATAACTTGATCCTGATGTAACTAAGGGACCCGATTTAACTCAGGGTTCCCGCACTGTTGAATGTCCTTGTTTTGAAAATCTCCTTTCCTGCACTAATGAAAACTCAGAAGCTCTATAAATAAGAGGGCATCAGAAAGACATTTATTTCAGTTATTTCCTCAAACCTCGGGCTCACTCTCCTTTTGTTCTTCTTGCAGCAAACCAAGGACGAGCTGCACAGCATATTGTTGACTAGGTCCTTGCTGGAGGACTTTAAGGTGAGGGCCCCGGGGGGCGTGTGGGAGGCGAGCTTGCAGCGTGACTCAGAGAAGGGAGGCCGGGAGCTGGGTCTGCTTCCTTTGCTTTGAAAAGGAGAAGTGGAAAGATCTTAACTCAGCACACAGCCAAAGGGCTGGCCCTGGGGGAGGTGGCTGGTTAAGAAAGGTCCCTGGGGACAGAGCTGTCCCCTCGAGCCGGGGCAGCCGTGCTTCCTCCCAGTCACCGACCGCATGCCCACCCCCCCCCCACCCTTAGGGTTACCTGGGTTGCCAAGCCTTGTCCGAGATGATCCAGTTTTATTTGGAGGAGGTGATGCCCCAGGCTGAGAACGAGGACCCAGACATCAAACAGCACGTGAACTCCCTGGGAGAAAAGCTGAAGACCCTCCGGCTGAGACTGCAGCGCTGTGTGAGTGCGGATCGGTTCTTCCCCTCGGGGCTCGGCAGCCTCTTCCCACTCACACCCGGAGAAGCAGAGACAGCCTGGCGGGAGGACTCTCCGAAGGCGCTAGAGTTCTGTCTCTTGCTCATTTCTTTCTGAGCGGGGAGTGGGGGAGGCTGCTAGGCATTTACATGTTTGCAAACAGCTTTCCTGTTATTTGTGAGTCATTTGTGGGTTATTAACTATTCCCCCCTCTCTTTACGAAAGGGGCCCAGAGCTTCAGTCTGGGCTCCCTTTTCCCTTTGGATCTAGACCCCGAGCCCAGCCAGATGGGCCAGGAAGCAAGAGTCCCTCGGAGAAGAAACTCCCCTTGCTTCTTACTCTCCACCTTTGGAAAGCAGAGCCCTTAAGCGGGGCCCAATTGACAGGAGTTTCCCTGGCATTTTAGAAGGCCCAGGGGACTACTCGCCACCAGGCGAGTGTCTATGAACAATTCCCTAGGATAAAAATTTCTCCAACTGAAGTGATGCCCTCACCTCTGGTTTCCTCTGCTCTCTCACTGATAATTGGGGAACCAGTTGGTCTCTATTTGTAGGACGGGACCATGCGAAGGTTTTGGTCGGCATGACTAAGTCTCTGCATCTCTCTTCCTTGGAGGACTTAGAAATGGTCCTTGGTGGCTGGAACTGAAGAAGAGGGACAGGACAGGGAAGCAGGAAAGGACAGAATGGCTGGCTCAGCACTTGTCAGCACTGTGGTGTTCGAAGAGGAAGCTCCAGGCTCCATCCCCTGGGTTTTCATGCAAGCTTTGCAAACATCTCAGAGAGGCTCCTGGAGAAGCACTTTTCATCTCCCTGGGCTGTTTCCTCTCTGTCTAGTGGGCCAGGGTGACGGAGGGCTCAGTTCTCCCCGGGCGCTGTGGGGGTTAGGTATCCAAGATGAGTCTGACTCCTTCTTCGTGCTTCCAGCTTGTCCCCCAAGTGCTGTGGACACAGGAGCTGGGAGCCCACGGCATTGACACTTTCTCTTTTCCTCCACAGCATCGATTTCTGCCCTGTGAAAACAAGAGCAAGGTGGTGGAGCAGGTGAAGAGTACCTTTAGTAAGGTAAGTGGATGGCGGCAGAAAGGGTTTGGGGAACGTCACCTCTACCCCCTCCCCAAGTCGTCAGGTGCTGAGCAGGCCCCGTCCTTCTCTCAAAGGGGGTGTGGGAACCCCACAGATGGTGTGACCTCCCCAGCCAGTGAGGAGCTGCCGCCTTGGTTATATTTGTTTTCTGTGAAGTGTCTTTGGGGGTTTCTAAATGACTGCTCCCCGCCTTTGCAGGCGGGTTGAGGGTTGAGACAGCCAGCCAGCCTGCGAACGCAGTGAGCTAGATGCTGGGGAGAGTGACAAAGGAAACAGAAAGTAGCTTGTTGGGAATCTAGACTCAAGCCACACGTGCAGGAAGCCAACACGTGAATGTGCACACACAAACACACCCAGGGGTTCAGCCTGGACTCCCCAAAACTCAGAGCAGGAAGTAGCATTCTCACCGACCTGGAGTTGGTCCATACTCGCTTTCCAGGTGCCGTTCACACCTGCCAAAGTGCCTGAGAATGTCAGCTCTCAGATCGAGTGGGGTTTCACGCTTCCAACTGTCGGTGAACTCTTCAACCCCACTGCCCAGAAGCCATGTGGTCTTGTCCTCTTTGTGGGCTGGGGACAGACACTGGGCAGGGTTCTGGCATCAGGGGACATAAACCCCCTGATAATAGGCCAGAGGAGCAGGGCAGGGCCTGCTCCGTCCAATGGTGGGAGAGCATCAACATAAAAGGGCTCCCTTCTCTCTTCTTACTGTCTTGCTGTCGAAGTTGTTCCCCTAACGTCTTTTCTCCAAATTCTGAATAAGCGTCATGTGGGCACATGACCTTTAAAATTGTTGAAAAGGCATCATTTTGTAGACTGTGCCTTATGAAGTGAATGTTCCTCTTGTTACTTGCTAGTCATGTTTTAGGTAAACATGTAGCCTTTCCCAAGGCACTGGGAATAGCCTTGGGCTTCTAGGCTCTGTCCTTCACCTCCCAACGCATGGGAGCAAGGGTAACTCCTGGGTCCCTGAGTCATGCCCATCCAAACCAGGGACTCATTTGCTCACTCAGATGGGGCTTTCACTAAACATTTTCTATCTCCCTACACAGCTCCAAGAGAAAGGTGTCTACAAAGCCATGGGTGAGTTTGACATCTTCATCAACTACATAGAAGCTTACATGACAATGAAGATGAAAATCTGAAACATGGTGGGGAACGAAACATCCAGGATGCAACTCTTCTGGACTCTAGGACATAAATTGGAGATCTACAAAATCCTACTCAGGGATATGGGAGAACCAAACAGCTCCTTGGAGAACCCGGTCATACCTCTCTCTTAGAATATTTATTACTTCTGATACCTCAACTCCCATTTGTATTTATTTACTGAGCTTCTCTGTGAACTATTTAGAAAGAAGCCCAATATTATAATTTTTTTCAATATTTATTTTTTTTCACCTGTGTGTAAGCTGTTTATGTAGGGTGATACCCTATGATATTTGAGTATTTTAAGAGAAATTGTAACTTATATAAGGAAAAAAATGTTTCTTGGGGAGCCTACTGATGCTTCCATTCCAAGCCTGACCCTACTTATAGCTGTTGAGCTATTGTTCCTGACCTCCCTATAATTTCTCTGGGCCTGGGGCTCCTAGAGTATTGTAAAGACTCTTACCCTCTTAGGAGGAGAAACTAGGGAGCCCCTTTGATAATTAATATTCCAGTGGCTCACAGGGATTCCCTTGACCTCATTCCTCAACCTCTTCATTCTTGAAAGCTGTGTCCTGCTTGTTATTTTATAACAACCTAAAGTTGGTTCTAATAGAACTCAGTTTTAACTAGAAGCAATTCAATTCCTCTGGGAATGTTACATTGTTTGTCTGTCTTCATAGCAGATTTTAATTTTTAATAAATAAATGAGTCTTATTAAAATTATGTTATGGCATCATTTGACTTCTGTTTGACTAAAATTATTCCCTCAATGTTTCCAAGATAGAAGAGCGTAGGGAAATGAATTCTGCATTTCAGGTAAAGAAAACCAACTACACTCTCCCAGAGAGGAGGCAAGTTCCAAATCTGATCAGAGGGGGAAAAAAAGTTTCACTTCAAAAGGCAATAGCAAAGACCGCCACAGTTTTCCTACAAACTCAGTCCTTTAAGAAATTATCCTTAAATTCTTAAAGATCATGTTGATTTTCAAGGCTAAGGATAAAGTTCTGTAGATACCAAAATTAGAAAGACTGGCAGAGGACTTTTTTCTGTTTTGTCTTTGTTTTCTGGGGTCTTGTTTTGTTTTGGTTTGGGTTTTTGTTCTGTTTTGTTTTGGCTTCTTCAAGCCCCAAAGGTCTGGGTGAATACTAATTGACCAGGGCTGTTGAGAAAATTAAGATAAAGAGCTAACATGGCTCCTAGGGCTAAGAGATGGTCCCTATACACGTTTGATTGTTGGTATTCACAACTAAAAACCCCTACCAAATCCTCCTTGAGCTGAGATCAGAGGCCCACCCAACCGAGTAGAATATAAGCAGATTAGCCCACTTGATAGAATACCCAAGGATTCAAGCGGCTGCAGTCCCTTCTCTTCCCTCCTTAAGCTACCAGACAAATGTGAGGTTGGCTTTTGACTGCGGTCTATTGGGAGGGGTGTGGTGGCTGGGGAAGCCCTACTCAAGGCCCCGTGACTTGGAGGAGAGGGAGGGAAACAATGGTCTGAGTAAACACTGATCACCCTCATACTCTGCCCAGGCGGCCCTGGTCCGGGGGAGGATAGGGGCCAACTGGCTGTGGTCAGTTTTTCAGTAAGCCCTGACTCACTTTAGTTAAAGTAACCATAGGAAGGAAGTGGGAAGCATCAAAGCTGAAATTCTGAGATGAAAGGTTAAGAATGGAGGCCAGCTGAAGACCAGGAGAGAGGAGTGAGGCTCTCTACAGCAGGGCTCTCTGTACTAAAATGGAGAAACTGAAGTTTAGGCTGTTAGGGCCCTCTGCTAGGCAATGCATACTAACTTAAGGTTGAGGTTCACACCTCATGTGAGGGAAGTGGGCATCTGAAACCAAGAGACAGAATCTCACCTAAAGAAGCCACATGGCTGATAAGATGTTGACAACAGCCACAATTAATTGAGTGCTTTTTTTTGAGCTAGTTGTTGCTAGGTATATATGTATCGGGCATGCTATGGGGTATTATTATTGCTATCTTCTGTAAGAGGAAACAGATGTTCAGAAATGTTGGTGTGCCTTGGCCGCATGGATTATATGGAGAACGGAGAACTGAGAATAGCGTCAAACGCTTTTCCCTTCGTATTAATTATCTATTGATGCCTCCAAAATTTAGCAGCTTAGAGCAGCACACATTTTTTGTCTTTTCCTGTAGGTCGGGAATCTGAGAATGACAACTAGGGGTTTTGGTTCAGGTCTCTAATGCGGTTGCAGTCAAAATAACATCCAAGGCTGCAGTCATCTGAAGCTTGGCTGGGGTTGGACAAAACACATCCAAGATGACGCACTTACATGGCACGAGGACTTAGTTCCTCACTGGCGACTGGCAGGTGGCCTTGGTTCCTTGCTACGTGGTCCTTTCTGTGGGGCTTCTTTGGTGTCTCCACAACACAACACAACACAACAGCTGTCTTCCCCAGAGCCAGTGATCTGAGAGAGAGCAAGGAGGAAGTCATAGTGTCTTTTTGACCTAATCTCAGAAATCTCACACCACACTTCTGGCACATTCTGTTCCTTAGAAGTGAGTTGGCAAGTATAGCCCATATTGAAGGGGAGATAAATTAGATTCCACATTTTGAAGGGAGGCGTCTCAAAGAATTTGTGGACGTCTTTTTAAACTACCACATCTTTCTAAGAATTTAGAAAACATAGCTCTGTGCTCGAATGGCACATCAGGCTCCTGGGTTGGGAGTGGGGGTAAGGGGAAGAGTCGGGTAAGCATCTCACCATGGAGAGGGCATCATCATGGACATAGCCCTCCTCCAGTCCTCTCTCGTGGGCTCAGTCTAATATGTTTACCTCTTTGAGCCTCAGTTTCTCACCTGGAAAACTAGCAGAAACTTTCTTCCCAAGTGTTATCTACCGACTGTTTGTGTTCCCCCAAAATTCCTATATTGAAGCCCCAACCCCCAGTGTGATGATATTTGGAGATGAAGCTTATGGGAGATAATTTTGTTGAAGGAAGGTGGAGCCATCCTCCTATAAGTGCCCTTATAAAAAGAGACACCAAAGACCTTGCTCTCTCCATCTCCCTCTATCTCTCTCCATCTCTCTTTCTTCACATGTGCCCAATAAAAATATCCTATTGAGCACACATAGAAAGATGGCAGTGGCTACAAGCCAGGAGAAGAGGTCTCAGAATGAAACCTACCATGTTGGCACCTTGATCTCGGACTTCCAACCTCCAGAACCGTGAGAAATAATTTTGTTCGTTTGTTTAAGTCGTGCAGTTTACGGTATTGTGTTATGGTAGCCTGAGCTGGCTAATGGACCAGACTTGATATAAGGGTCCAATAGAATGTCAGGTATGAAGGTGCATATGTCTATAGATTGGAAATCTAGAAATGAGAAGATGCGGTTTAGATGATCGGGAATTTTTTTTTTTTTTTTTTTTTTTTTGCAACAAGCCTTTATTCTCTAAAAAGAGCAACCACCTCTTCTCCCATGGCCCTCTTCACCTCCCACTAGAGTTTAGATAGAAATGAAGAATGAGAATCTCAGTCTATGGCCCAAGCTGCTAAGGTGAGGAGGGTGGGACCAGGGAGAGAATCTCCCAAAATTTGTGATGACAATGTGGTTACCCTACCCAGACACTGAAAGAAATCCGACAGATCGAAAGGTTCTGGAAGGAAGGGGTTGATATCAGAGATGTGAAGAAAGAGGAAAGAGAATTGGCTCAATGGCAGAAGCTACTCACTCTATGGCTTGTTGACCCTCAAAATGCTTATTAGAGTGGATCTATTGTGGGACACGGGGACCAGCTTCTCCTGAGGGAGAAGCAGACATAACACTCCAAGAGAATGAGAGCTGTATCCTAAGAACAAACACTCAGAATTAAAAATGAAACGAAGATCTTTAAACTTTCACAGGCTGCAGAACTGGCTACAGAATGAACCAGTCAACTCTACCCTGGAGTGGGTAGTGGGTCCCAGGGGACACAGGTATTCTATTATTTAACCATCCTTTTACTCATCAACTCAACTTGGTGACTTTGGAAATTTTACTTCCCCTCTCTGGGCTTCCATTTCCTCAATGATGAAACAAGGAAGTAAGTCTGAATCAATGATTTTCAGCTGGGACCACTAGAGTCACGCACGTTCCTGAAAGTATTCATGGTGGAGAGACTATGGGAACAATTTCCCAAATTTGAAAAAGTCTAATGAAATTGTACGTTTGCTATCCCCACCTCCTGTAAGTCTGCACAGTTTCATTAAAAAACACTTGTATGTGCTCGGCTGAAGCAAGAGCCCCTCGGTATGGAAAGGCAGGTCACCTCATGCTGGCCAGAAGCTCTATTTTTCTAGTCGTCTATTATATCTTTGATTAATAAAAACAGAAAATAGAATTATTTTTGTAAATTTTTTTAACCAGCCAAAATATTTTAAAATAGAGAGTCTCTGGAGGAAATTAATAACAGCAGTCTTTTGTGGTTAGAAGCTTCAAAACCACTAAATTAGATGAACTCCAAGTGCCCTCTGAGCCCATAGTTCCTAATTCCAGTATCTGATTCCTCCAATCAGCCAGGGATATTCCCACTTGAGCCCTTTTCTGGGACACATTCCTGTCCAGAGAGTCTGCACTGTAATTTTCCAGACAGATTACCAGTCATCTGTGTACTATCAACAGCTCCCATCTTCCAGCAGGGTTGAGCAGCCACAGAGCTCTGAGTTTCCGGAAGCCTCCTTGACATTCTCTCTGGAGAGGATGGAGGAGACAAATACCTACGGGAAAATAACACAGCTTGTTTCTTACTCCACAGCACAGGCATGATGTGCTCAGCCTCTGGAATCTGCCAAACCTCCAAGCTGCGTGACCTTGACACATCGCCTTCTTCAGTATTCTCCTCTGTGACACGGAGAGAATAATCATTCCTTCCAGGTGTTGTTGTCATAAGAAATAGAGGTATGAATACATGTAAAGCACAGAGCAAATACTTAGTAAAACCAGCTTTTCCCTTAGGCATTTGGAAAAATGCTCACCTGAGACCAGATGGTGAGATCACTGCCATCACCATGAGAAACAGCCCAGACACACCCTGTGTGCCCATCACTGAACCTGGACTTTCCTTAAAATGTTTTCTGCCTCCCTACCCACCACTTTTGGATAGGAAGAGAAAACGGACCATCCTGGCACTTGGGAAGGACAGAAAGGAAATGACATTTTCTTGAGTGCCTGAAGAACTACTTGGCTTGATGAAGTGAATATATACATCAGTTATAGCTACTAGAGTTACATTGGTTCAGTGAGCAGAGGCTTACTAGAGGTGCCTAACTGCCATCCAAAGCCATAATAGTTACACATACCATTAAATAAATACTAGGTTAATTACATCGAAAGTTTTTATTGATCACAGCCCTGGCCTTTGTTCATATACGTTCATTATCCATCACGGTTGCTAATCTGTTAGCACCCTAAAAAATGAGACAGTCTACCACCCTGCATCTTCCCTTACCATTATTCAAGGAAAAAAATACATTTTTCCCCCAAAGTCAAGAAGTCATTGTATAACAGAGCCCCTAGTCCATCAAATATGCAACCCAGAATCTCACGCCTATGTGAAAAAGTCTTTCTGGATTATTTAGAAGAAACGGATGTCATGCCCCCAGCTGAACCCTATCATACCTCTACCAGAACTGAATTAGTAACCGTGGCTAGTATGCAGCGTAAGTAACTAATCAGGTCTTCTCGCAGAATATTCTCTACATTCGTATCTAACAAGGATGAGATCAAATCAAAACAGAGGCAGACTGGCTTCTCCCTGGCCTTTGTCCCGAGTCAGAGTTTTTATGAGATGCACATTTATTTACTCAGAACCTATCATACTCTAGGTACTATGTTGGGTGTTGGGGAGAAAATAGTGATCAAAACAGACATCATGCCTACCTTCATGGATTTAGCAGCTAAATCCATATGGTCGGAAAAAGACATCACAAGTTAACTACACAATGTTAGCATAATTGTGAAAACTAGTAGATGAGAAGTGGGAGGTGTCACTAAAGCAACTAACCCAGACTCGGGGGAGGGAGGGCTTCCATGAGAAGGTGACATCCAGCTAGACATGAAGGATGAGTGGGGCTGGTCAAATAAAGAGGGAGGTGCTGAGAACCTTCGAAAGAGCCACATATTTAAAGACCTCTTTGAACAGCAAAGAATGAAGGGAAGGAATGTCTCTGAAGCAAGGGTAGATTTGTACTGATACTCAATATAGCTGGGCCCTGGGCCCTCTTCAGAACCCTCTGGCTTCTCCATCTCCTCTCATATCCTGAGTCTCTGAAGTAGGAAGGGACCTAAACTGTTTAAGGAACTAAAAGATGACACACAACAAGTGAGGCATATTATACATGAGGGAGAGAGATTTAACATGAACTGGAAGAAAAGGACAGACTTTAAGCAAAGAGAAGCCATTAAAGGCTAGTAAGTAGAGAGGAGAATATATATCTTCTGAATGAGACCCTATAGGGTCCGTTGGCTTCCAATTCAGACAAGAGGAAATTCTAGTATGGACTATGGGGGTAATAAATAGGAATTTAGTGAAGTACAAGGGCTCAAGTGTTCGGCAACTACTTAGGTGAGAGTGGTGATGGCAAGTGATGGCCAAAAACCCCTCAGATCTGGTCTGGACAACGGGTAGGGGAGAAGAAAGTTGGGAGGAAAAGAGTACATTCTACCTTGGCCCCATTGAGTTGGAGGTGCCTCTGAGACTTCGAATTCTTCCACAGTGGTCAGCTGGACATAGAGATGTAGTCTGAAGATAAGTCTATGAGTGTCATTGCAATAGAGATGGTAAGTGAAATTGTAGGAGTGGAGAAAATCACCAAGGGAAAGAGTGTGAGAAAAGAGCTCAGAACCAAGACCTGGAGAACCCAGATATTTATAAGTCAGAGCAAGAAAAGCTGACAAAGAAACTTATAAAGAATGGCCTGGGTGATAAAAAGAAATACCAGGAGAAAGTGGCACTCCTGAGCACAAAGAAAGAAAGCATTTTAAGGGAGAGAGAATGGTCAACTGAATCAAATGCTATCGGGAGGACAATTAGGATCAAGACAAAAGAGCTTCTATGGGATATAGCAAGTGGGGGCACTGGTTACTTTATCAAGAACAGTGCAGAAAAGTGGCAGGGGATGGGAGATAGATGGAATCACGCATTAAATGGGAGGTGAAAAAGTGGATCACAGGACACTGGGCCAACACAGGAGAAAAAGTTGAAGATAGATGAATGAGATATAACTGATGAAGACAGTTTCCTCAAAAGGCAGGAGGGGGTAGGGTGCAGGTAGAGGAGTGGATGAAGAGATTAAGAGGAACACCTTCATTGAATAATAACAGGAAGGAAGTAGGGACAGTGGGTACAAAAGCAGGTTGGGTTGAAGATTTGTTGGCAGGAAGTTGAAGTTGTTTCCATCAGATGGCTTTTATTTTCTCTGAGAAGAGTGAATAAGAAGAGAATGAAAGAAGTTTTGAGGAAAGAAAGAAAGATTTGAAATGATGCTTGCAGATATGTGGAAAGCAAATGATTCTAAAGAAATGTGGAAGACATCCAGGCAGTGTTGAGCCCAGTTGAGGTAGGTAATCATGAATTGCAGTCTGCCAGATTGCATACTTTTTCTCAGGATTCTCTTGGCAGCCTGGAGTGAACGCATGATATGCAAAATTGTTTTGACCCATGAATATAACAAAAGGACAAGGGGGAGAGGAAGTTGAGAGTATAAGTAAGAGCCTGACTGGAAAGATGGACCCAGGACTCAAAGTTGAATAATGTGCATACAAGACAGAACTGATGAAAAGAGATAGTGTAGATCAGCCAATGGACTGGAGGCTCTGATGCAGTCAAGGAACAGTTGGGAAGGTAAAAGCGGAATCCCCAAGGAGAGGAGGTGGTGGCCAGACAGGGAAGAGACTGAATCAAGACATTTTGGAGATGGGCAGTTTTGAGGGATAATGAATTCCAGGCTATAGCCATTGGAATAGATGGTTGAGGAAAGGCAGGGGGAAAGGCCATCAGCAATGTGGAGATGATGGAATTGAAAAGCCACATTTTGGAGAAGTCACCCACAAGGACACTGAAATCCACCAGGCTTGTGGCAGTAGAAAGAAGGCCAGTGGAAGGCGATGTAAAAGAAGAGTGGGAGGTAGGTGCTCAAATCATTTGGGAATGAATCGGAGAGGTAGATGTTGGAGCATCCTGGAGCTTCTGGTGGATTCTAATTTTCAAATATGTAGAGTTCTCAGAGTTTCATACACTTGACAAATTAAATTTCCTAAATCTTAGAGCAGTGCAGATCTAGATTTCTTAGAAGATGCCCTAATATATAGATTTCCTGGTATTTCATAATAAATAAAAGAACCTATATATTTGTAAATAGATCTTAGCAGATTGAAGTCATTTTTACGTCAGAAAAACAACAAATGTCTAAGCATTAACCACACACAATCCGAGTCATTCAAATCAAGAACCTTATAATTTTTGCCAAGATGAATCATCACCCAATGACATACCCAACTGGTCACCTCCAGCAAATCTCCAAACAGGTCTTTCCTATGATATGCAGGGTCTTTATCCCCTGAGTCTTTTCTATTTCACGTACAGTTGTCCCCTCTTATCCACGGTTGTGCTTCCTGTGGTTTTGGTTACACGTGGTCAACCGTGGTACAGGAGCAGATGATCCTCCTTCTGACAGATTGCCAGAAGGTCAACAGCAACCGAGAGCTACATCACAATGCCCGTGTCATCCACCTCACTTCCTCTCTTCACATGGGCATTGTGTCATCTCACATCATCACAAGAAGAACAGTACAATGAGATATTTTGAGAGAGACTACATTCACATAACTTCTATCGCGGCATACTGTCATAATTGTTCTGTTATCAGTTATTGTTGTTAATCCTTTACTATTTCTGATTTCTAAATTAAACTTTTTCATAGGTATTATGTATAGGAAGAAAACATAGTCTATATAGGGCTCCGTATGGCCTGCAGTTTCTGGCACCCACTGGGGGTGTGGGAATGTACCCCCTGTGGAGAAGGAGGAACTACTGCCTTACTATTGTGCTCAATCTCTTTCCTACATAGCAGGTAAATAGAAAATCAACAACAAGAAAGTGTTACCACAAGTATGAAATCTGTTGGTGACAGTAGAAGTCCCCAAGAAAACAGCAGTGCAAAAATTTAGCCTTTTCCTCTGATATTTGGCTCAATAATTATAATGGGTAATTCGCCCACCCTCATCTCAGCTGAGGCATCCAAGCATCAAGTATCTGGAGTTGCTGTTGAGGGAGGAGGATGGAGGCAGAAAATCATCTAAATCAGCACCACTCAGTGTGGCTGGAAGACCACTGCTGGTCCATGAAGTGTTTGCTACCCGTCTGTGGCAAGAACAGCACAGAAATGAAGTTTAAAAAACTTTACAGCAGGGCGACTGGATGGCTCAGTTGGTTAAATGTCCAACTTCGGCTCAGGTCATGATCTCCCCTTTTGTGGTTTGAGCCCCACGTTGGGCTCTGTGCTAACAGCTCAGAGCCAGGAGCCTGCTTCGGATTCGGTGTCTCCTTCTCTCTCTCTCTCTCTCTCTCTCTCTCTCTGCCCCTCTCCTGCTCATGCTCTGTCTCTCACTCAAAAATAAATAAATAAACATTAAGAAAATTGAAAAAAAAAACTTTATAGTAATCTGATAGAATATTTTTTTGTTAGATCGAATCATTGAAAACAGGGGCTTGCATTCTGTATATCTTTACATTATTTTTCATTTCATTACTTCCCTAGTAATTCTTTTGATTGTATTTTACTAAAATGTTGAGCCATAATGAATTGAACTTCTTTAAAAATCGGATTCTTTACCAAAGACGGTTTGAGAAACTCAGGTTTAAATCACACTCCCCAGCTTATTCCCAGACTCATGGAACCTCAAATTGGGAGAAAGAGGTAGTGAGATACCAATGGTGGAAATACATAGACTTAGACTAACCTGGTTCCAAGTCCCCACTCTACCACTTAGAGTTGACCCTAAAGAATTTAAAATCCTCCTCAGGAGGTACATATTGCAGCCATGCTTGGCTGCCATTGTCTTCCTGTCTCTGATTTTGTTCAGGTATTGCATGTATGCACTTCAGGGGAGCAGGGCTCCTCCCAAGGTTATTGTTTCCCCCATCCAGTGACCGACTTAGGAATGGGTTTGTGATGTAACCTGGTCAATGGGACATGAGGAGAGCTTGGATGACGGGCTACTGGGAAATATTCTTCTTCTTCTTAAAAGCAAGGAAACTAGGCTTTTTTTCTGCCTCTGGATGTTTTCCACGTTTCAAGCCAGGAATTGCTGAAGCCTTCTCTGAGACCATGAGGGGACTCAGCCTGAGGAGATAAATCAACAAATGGAAAATGGCAAGCAGATTATTCTGTTATCAGAAAGAAGTAAGTCCTTGGTAACTTTGTCAAACACATGAGTTAACCAATCCTAGATGAGAACTATTTCAGAATTTTCTATATATAAGATGATAATTTTCCTACTAAGTCACTGTTGATTGGGTTTCAGGTTACTCGCAGCCAAAAATATGTACAAAAGATATGCGTGAGCCCTTGGGCCATAAACAGTCAAACAACTCTAATCCTGGGGCTTCCCCTCCTCCCTTCCTCCTTCCGGGTAGCTAGCTGAGTCACCTCTGACTCGTCCACTGAACCCCAAATATTTGAGGGAGTTCAGGATGGTCAAGGAGTTCATTTCCCTTCACCACAGCACATGACTCCCTAGTTTCAGCCAATTCTCAGGCCAGCCCCCATGTCATCTTCTTCAATGTTTTCACCCAAGGAAACCAGACCTTTGTAGAGCTGTGTGCACACTGATGCTGTAAGTGAAATGTGTGAGGAACGCTCGCTTATGCCTCTGGCCCACATCTGCTTTCTCCCAGGGCTCTACCTTCTCACCCCCTTCTCCTGAGGTAGACTCTCCTTTGCATCTTCCACTTCCCTTTACAAAGGCCTCCTCTCCATGGGGCGCCTGGGTGGCGCAGTCGGTTAAGCGTCCGACTTCAGCCAGGTCACGATCTTGCGGTCCGTGAGTTCGAGCCCCGCGTCGGGCTCTGGGCTGATGGCTCAGAGCCTGGAGCCTGCTTCCGATTCTGTGTCTCCCTCTCTCTCTGCCCCTCCCCTGTTCATGCTCTGTCTCTCTCTGTCCCAAAAATAAATAAACGTTGAAAAAAAAATTTTTTTTAAAAATAAAAAAAAAAAAAACAAAGGCCTCCTCTCCTACAAATCCTTCCACCGCAGTGGGAGACCAGATAGTTATTTCCATTCATTGAGCAAACCACTGAGCCACACATTTAGACAGTTGATGTTATTCTAGAAGGTTCTATCTTCTCATGAACTTCACATTGTCCCTCACACCTGACTACACCTTTGAGGGCAGGGAGGAGTCTCGCAGTCCTATATCCCTAATAGTATCAAGCACAGAGAAAGCATTATTTAAATGTTTGAGTTCAATTAAAAAGAAGATTTTCCTTATAGTTACCAAATCACAGATATTTTGAGTTAGACACTCAAAGGCTCTCTTATCCACCTGCCATCCACAATCACGCTAACAGACGGACAAGAATTGTGATGCGTATATGTCAATATTTGCAATGAAACAGAACTCATTATGTGGTGTTACACCTGTTTCATTTCTGGACAGCTCTCATGATTGGAAATCTTTTTCGATTTTCTCATCAGGCCCAAATTTGCTTGGCTATAACTTACCTTCAGTTATTTAGTTACACTTTCTGGGATAAAATAGAATAAATATATTTCATTTTCATATGGATAGTCCTTCAAATATCGAAAGCAGCTATTATATCTATTCTCAGTCTTAATTTCTTTAAGTCAGCCATCTTCAGTTACTCCAGTTATTATTCAAAATGTTTGGTTTCCAGTATCTTTTCCATTCCTGCATTTTTTTTCTTGTATGCACTCATTAAGAAAGTCCTTTCTTTTTTAACCCTCACATATTAATTCAATATTGATTGGATTCTTAGTATGTGCCAGGTACACAGCAGAGAATCAGATGTGGAGCTTACAGACCCAGAAAGGAAGACAATTAAACGATGACAGTGAGGAACAAAGGGTGCCTGATCACTGTGTTGCACAACTTCGGGGGCACTCTTCACACACAATATGATACAAATTTCACCCCTTGGAGTTGTGCAACATGGTAAACCGGTAACTGATGGAAGCAAGCAAACTGGACCAGGAAAGTCCTCCCTGGAAGAAAAGAACATTTAACCTGAGACCTAAAATATGAATATCCATCAGTTAGGCAAAGGGGGAAAGGAACAATGTGCTGGGCCGAGGGAACAGCAGGTAAAAAGATGTGGAGGCGAAGGGGGAAGGTATGAGACTAAGAAGAGGGAATAGAGAGAATGAGACTTGAGAAGTAAGCAGAGGTCAGGCCATCCAGTTTCTATTAGGACACGTTAGGGAGGGTGACTCATATCCTAAAGAGAGTGGGAATCCATTGAAGGGTTTTAAGCAGGGAAATAACATGACTGTATTTGCATCGCAGCTGCTATGTGGAAAGTGGATTTGCAGAGGATAAGACCAGAGACTGGAAGACCGAATCAGAACCTGTTACAGTAATGCAGGTAAAAATACAATACAATACAATAATGAAAAATCAGACAGTGACTTGCACAAGGATAGCAGCAGTGGGAATAAAAAGAAAACTACATAGACATATTTGTGAGGTAGGTCATGTGTAGTATCAATTAGATTTGACGACTGTGTGGACGTGGAGGGTGAAGCAAGGAAGAAATCAAAGATATTAGACAAATGGGGAGATGGTGGTGCTATGGACCGAGACTGGAAACTCTGGAGGAGGTCCGGGTTTGCACAAACGAGGAAGATGAACATCCCAGTGTTGGATGTGTTCGGTTGACATACTTGGACATACCTAAGTGGAGGCGTCTAATTAGAGTTCAGATGTATGCACCAGATTTTGGAGTCTTCAGTCTGCAAATGGTAACTGAAATCATGGGAAAGAACACCGACTCACTCAGAGAAAAATATGGAGAATGGGAAAAGACAGCTTAAAGCACTGAGGAATACCATCATTTAATGGGTGACTTGAAGTATCAGCCATGGAGGGCAAGGAGAACCTGTCAGAAAAATGGAAGGAAAAATGGAGCGTGATGCATGGAAGTCCAGGGGAGCAGATGGGGCCGGGTACTGCTGAGAGTCCACTAGCTGTGCCTCCCTGGGCAGGTTAGACCTACTCACCGTCCCTGCCCAGGACCATTCACTATGTCACAGCCTCACCACCACCATGCAGATTCTTTAGCAGCAGCCATAGCACATTGTTGGCCATACCGCATGTTGCATGTTGAATGGTGTCTCCCAAAAAGATATGTTCAAGTCCTAACCCTTCAGTATCTGTGAATGTGATCTTACGTGGCAGTAGTCTTTGCAAATGTAATCAAGATAAGGTTATGCTGGAGTAGCGTAGGCCCTAATCCAATGACAGGTGTCCTTATAACAAAAGGGAAACTTGGATACAAGGCCATAAACACACAGGACAGATGGCCGCGTGAAGACGAAGGCAGAATTGGAACTAGGCTGCCACAAACCAATGAACAGCAAAGACTGCTGACAATAACCAGAAAGTCAAAGAAGCAAGGCCAGTTCTTCCCTAGAGCCTTTCGAAGGAGCACGGCACTGTATTTGCTGTATTTGCCACCTTGATTTTGGATTTCTGGCTTCTGAACTGTGAGAGAATACATTTCCATTGTTTTAAGCACCACCTCCCCCCCCCCCCCCCCGTTTGGGGTAGGGTTTTACAGAAGTTCTAGAAAACTAATACCCTGGGGTCAGCTAAAATTCCAAGTCTTTTTTTTTTTTTTTTAATTTTTTTTTTTCAACGTTTATTTATTTTTGGGACAGAGAGAGACAGAGCATGAACGGGGGAGGGGCAGAGAGAGAGGGAGACACAGAATCGGAAACAGGCTCCAGGCTCCGAGCCATCAGCCCAGAGCCTGACGCGGGGCTCGAACTCACGGACCGCGAGATCGTGACCTGGCTGAAGTCGGACGCTTAACCGACTGCACCACCCAGGCGCCCCCCAAGTCTTTTTTAATTATGACCAAGTTACCTCATCCTTATCCTGTGTTGCACATTGAAGTTTTTAAAATTAAATATATGACTTATGTTTACCTATGTCTGCTTTACTCTTAGATATTTGGGGCAATTGATCTAGCTTTTGATACCCTTGACCTCTATACCTTTGCCCAGAATGACAGAACATTAAATATGGTACATCGAGGCAATAGCACATTAGATATCAATTAAGGTCCTGTTCCTAGCTAGAAATAATAGACAGCTATAGCTTATCTGCACATTGATCACATAAGACTTTCTCAGACGCCTTGATGAAATCCAGACACATCAAGTCTACTGGGAGTCCAAATCTACTAGTCCAGGGACCATATAAAACAAGTAACTTGTCTAGACCAGAATGACCTCAAACCCACTTTCTCCGCTCAAGAGAGGCCCTGTGCAAAAACATCAGTTAATTTTGATGAGTGAACTTGAATTTCTCTACCCTAGCAATCTACCCCCCTGACTATGCTACTTGTTCTGTTATTAGTCCGCCTTCAGGTTCAAGGCAATACTTTGAGGGTCCTCTAAAATCTGACTCTGCACCCACATGGAGAGACTCTTCCTGACTCAGTCGTCTCCCCAAGCGCAATCTGGGCCAATGGCTTCTGGAGCCTTGAAGGCAGGACCTAAACAGTTAACTTTTACTGGATCCTGGCAATGATTACTTCCTCTTCTACTTGCTCACACATCGTTGGTTTCACAGTCTGCCATCCTTTCCACTCCTAAGGTAAAAGGAAGCAGTGGGGAGCCGTTCACGGAAGAACTGAGAGTGAAAAATGGAGAAAGGAAAGATACACGCATATCAGGGTCAGCACATGTCACTGAGGCTGACACTTGTTAAGTAGGAGAGCAAAAGCAACTCCATGTTACTGCCAGAACCCAGAGCTTTGGGTGAAATCGTGAATGTCTAGAAAGGAGGGAGGGTGGGGAAGTTGCTGACATACATCTCCCTTGGACTCCGGTGACCCCATGACTGGAATATGTTTATTTGATGGCTGATTTTGCTGTACTGGGCTCTTTCTTTCCTCCCCTTCTCCTTTTGTTTCATAACACACGATAACACTTTCCTCCCTCCCTTCTTTTTTCCGTGGGAAAATACTAAGAATGAATAAAGTCATATTAATACTATGAAACAAGTAATCTATCATTCTAGAATCACAACATCTTTATTCTTGTATTCTGAATCAGATGGCCTTGCTATCTATAATCTCTTTGCAGGAAAAGAGTTGGCCTCTTCTCTTGAGGCAGAAAGGAAAATAACCAGTCTTCTTTTTTTTTTTTTTCTTCTTAGATTTCCCCAAAGCGACTTAGGATATTGGAATTAATTAGACAGAATTCTTAGAGTCTGCTTTATCATGGGCACATTAGTTAAGATAACACTAGCTGCTGTAACAGATCAACCCTGAAATCTCAGTGACTTAATAGAAGTTTATTTCTCACTCATGGAGAGAATGCGTCTGGAGAGGGTAGCAGCGAGGTACAGGCAAGAATTCTGCTTCACCTTCACTCATGCTGATGGAGGTTCTGCGTTATAGTCACTCCTGAGACAGGATGGATTCCCCTCCCAACAAAATGTGGTTCAGATGCCAAGACTGGTGATGCCACACACACACACACACACACACACACACACACACACACACATTCCAGGAGGGTATGGAAAGGTTTATTACTCACATAATGAGGCTTTCTTGGAGGGAGGAGGGCTGGTTCCAACAATGGCTTGAGCAAAAGCAGGGAGGGGCTACTGGTGTGGGGTTCATGGTCGTTACGTGATGGGACTTGAGTAAGGATTCCCGGGTGCAGGCTGAGACTTGTGTGGTTTGAACTTCCGGTGAGTGCCACAGGAGGGGGGCTCAAACTTCCCTTTCAGTTTTGAGGGGCAGAAAGGGAAAAGGGGAGTAGCGGGCTTGAGAGCTGTGAGCAGACATCAAAAATGGAGTCAAACTCTTAATTACACTTTGGGGCCCTCGGCTCCTGGATACAGCCAGAAGACAAGGGACAAAGATGTACGGGAGGTTTTAATAGGTCAGGCCTGAGAATGGTGGCCCTTTCTCTTCGGCCACATTCCACAGATTAGAACCAAGTCACAAAGGAGCAACAAATATGGAAGGTGCAAAAACCTTTAGTGAATAGCTTGCCTTTTCTGCCAAGCACCAATGGATCCAGATTTGTGGGGCCCAAAGCTTGAATAATTTAGAGGTTGTCTTTAAGAAAAAATAAATTAGACGGGGTGCCTGGCTGGCTCAATCAGTTAAGCGTCCGACTCTGGGTTTCGGCTCAGGTCACGATCTCACGGTTTGTGGGTTCGAGCCCTGCGTCGGGTTCTGCACTGACGGCAGGGAGCCTACTTGGAATTCTCTCTCTCTCCCTCTCTCTGCCCCTCTTCTGCTTGTGCTTTCTCTCTCTCTCTCAAAATAGATAAATGAACATTTTTTAAAAAGAAAAAATACACTAGAGGTTCGAGATGTCAAATTAAAAAGTAGTTTTTGCAAGTCAGGACACAGAAGCTGGGCTTCACCCGCTTCATTAGGTAAAGGTCTCTCGTTGCAAGTCATGGGGCAATTCTCAGAAGGCCATCACTGGCCACTCCCCAGGGTCACCCAGCGGGGAGCCAAAGGGAAGGGGCGTGGTTTCTGGTACGTGCTTGTTATACAGAGTTACAGAGCTACAGAGGGAGTAAACTCAGGGCTGGTGACTCCAGCTACAGAGTTCATAGACTAGTCCAGAGCCTTTGAAAACAGTGCCAATGTGCTGTGAGAACTGGGGAAGAGAATATCGTTACAAATTTGCTATTAGCAGAAACAGCTAAAATGTTACCTCTTTGTGACCTTAAGAAATTACATCCCCTTGGGTTCTGCTCTATATGTAGCTCTTCAGGGGTTTGGGGGCAGGGGTACTTTTTAAGCAAAAGGTTTGTTAGGGGTGAAGCACCAAAAATATGATTTGGTGTTCCATGATTCAGCAAATTTGAGAAACACCAGTATCCCTTTGCAGAGCTCCCGCCTAGAGATTTCTGTGTTTCAGAGATGCCCCCCTAATGTCCATGACTCAGCCTGCTTTCTGACTTGCCTGGGTGAGGGCATGGGATGGAAACCGGAGAAGAGCTAGGACCCCATAAAAATCATGACATACCACTTCCGCTGTAGGCTCCAGGAGCAAGGGACACGTCCCCATGCCTGTGATAAGGCTGTGCCCCTGGACGGCACTCAGAACAGGTCCTTGCCAACACATGCGTGCAAGTGCCTAGACAGCGGCAGCCCTTTACAAGTCTGGGTTTCGGCTCTACTCAGATCCCTGGGGTAGGATCTCCTGCCGACACACATTCTACACTCCTCTCCTTACTTTCTCATTTTTCTTTTCTTCTTTCTTTGACTTTCTCATGTATTTTTCTCCAGCTATAGTATACTGCACTGGATGCAATTTTGGAAGCTTCTACTTGGGGGAGAGTGGCTAAAAATAAAACACTAAAAACACAAACAAGTCATAAAGCGAAATAACCAACATTTGTTTAAAGGCTGTCATCGCCAAGTCTAGACAGAAGCCGGGTCGTTAAAAGGATTTCTCAGGGCATGTTTTAGTCCCCAGCTTCATCCATCCACTCAGCCAGCATTTCCTGAGCTCGCTGTTCGGGTCGACTCCCCAACAGGGACTGGGGATCGTGCCTCCATGAGTCCACCCTACTCCAAGGGCGCAGGGCTCTCAGCTTGTCCCCTCCGGGCTGCGCAAGGTTATGGGCAATTTGTCTGCAGCAGCCTCTGCTCAAGCCTGCTGGGGACACCGGGTTGAGGAATGAGAAGCGGGTTGGAATGGTTAGTGCGGTTACTGCCACAGGACCCACTGAGGGCAGAACAAGAGGAAATGGGTTGAAACAGCAGCAGCAGGGATCTGGGTTTGACAGAGGAAAGGCTTCCCCTTTATCAGGGAAGGAGACGCTGTCTCAGGTGACGGGGGAGTCCCAAGCATCAAGGTGCCCGGCTCTGCCCTCCAGGAGGCCTTGCCTGGGTCTCAGAGCTCTGGGGACCAGTCCTGCCCCGAGCACGTGCTGCGGCGGTGGCCACGCCCTCTGGAACTTACTCATACACAGCCTGCTGCCACCGTGCACGGAACCGCCAAGTCAGGCAGGCAGAGGCTGGGTCTCCTGTGTCTTCCTTCTCTGCGAGGAGTACTGGATGCTGCTAGGTTCCCACCAACATCTCACAAGCATCTGAGGGCCTACTGTGTGCCAGGCACCGGCGATGAGTCCGCGAATAAAGCAGACTCAGATCTCTGCGCCCGTGGAGCTTAGGTTCCGTTGGCGATAAATAAGTTCCACAGGTTTCTAGAAGGGGATCAGATCTTTGGGGGGGAAACCTGAAGTAGGGTAGCATTTGGTGTGTACATTCTATTTCAATTAAAACGATTTTTTTTTTTAAATTTTTTTTTTCAATGTTTATTTATTTTTGGGACAGAGAGAGACAGAGCATGAACGGGGGAGGGGCAGAGAGAGAGGGAGACACAGAATCGGAAGCAGGCTCCAGGCTCCGAGCCATCAGCCCGGAGCCTGACGCGGGGCTCGAACTCCCGGACCGCGAGATCGTGACCTGGCTGAAGTCGGACGCTTAACCGACTGCGCCACCCAGGCGCCCCAAACGATTTTAAATGTAAGGCCACAGAGGGGAGTGGAGAGTAAGAGTGAGGGGTGGGGTGTAGGAGGAAAGACTGTAGTTTTAAATAGAGCAGTCAGGCTAGAGGCATCATAGAAAAAGTGATACACAGAACATAAAGGAAATGAATTGTGCAGATATCTGAAGGAGGAGTGTTCCATCTTGGGGGCGTGGGGACAGGGGGGGAATGGCCTATGTGGTGCTGCCCTTCCAGGTCCCTGAATGCTGTAGGCCCCTAAATTTGGCCTCAGTTGCTTTCACTGCCTCCTCTTTGCCTCTGGGAAGTGTCCCAACAGGCTACGTTAGGGTCCTATATCACAAGAGATTGTTTACGAGGTACTTAAGCTGACCTCAGTTTACAAATCTATAAAATGGGAATAATAATACCACTAACCGTATAGGGTTGTTGGAGGTCAGAATTCAGAAGAAAAGAGGGATGTCTGGGTGGCTCAGTCGGTGAAGTGTCCAACTTCAGCTTAGGTCATGATCTCATGGTTCCTGAGTTCGAGCCCCTCAGGCTCTGTGCTGACAACTTGGAGCCTGGAGCCTGCTTTGGATTCTGTGTCTCTTCTCTCTCTCTCTGTCCCTCCCCTGCCCACACTCGTCTCTCTCTCTCGCTCTCTCTCTCTCTCTCCCTCTCCCTCTCTCAAAAATAAACACTTAAAAAAAAAAAAAAAAGGGAAAGAGAAGAGACAGTCCATAAAGGGGACCAGAGGTCTCTGAACAGGACTGAGCAGTGTCTTCACCAGGTTCACATTCGCTATGTGCCGGGAACTGGGCTAAGGGTTTCCACTGATTAGCTGGTTAACTGTCACAGAAGCGCCGTGATGGAGATGCTCTCCTGCCACCATTTGCTAATGGGGGTGGAGGCTCACAGAAGCCGGTGGCCTCAGCCCGCACGCGGAAGGGGCGCAACGTGGTCTGGGCCTACAGGAGTCCAGGGCTCCAGCCTACCCCACCCGGCAAGCCTGACCCACATCACTGCAACTGGGTCTTTTCTGCAAGAGTGAGCAGGGAGGACCGGGTTCAGAAACCCAGACTAGAGATAACGGCTCTCACGTTTCCTCCCAATCAGCCCTGATCTCTGTGGCCTCCTGTGAGGGGGTATGACCCAGTGGTTTTCTTCGCCAAATTCTTATGAGAATAATACCGCTGAAATCGGGGGCCTGATTAATTTTGGCAACTGTGGGAGGGGAGAGAAGGTACACATTCTTAGAACCGGGGCGAGGCTGGGCTGGCGGGCCCCACTTTCGGCACATTCTAGATGCCATGGGCTTGGGAGTTTCGAGAGAAACCCTGTGAGTCACCCTCACTTCCCATGGCCCCTGTTTCACTTGAAGGCACACTGCCTTCCCATCATCACCCCCCGGCCCCCAACTCTGCCAGCCACTAACGCCCTCCAGTGACACACCCAGCTGCTCCCCGTCCCAGCGTGAGTGGGGGTCCTCTCTGCTAGGTCACAGAGCCACAAACCCACTGGCCCAAACATCCCTGCAGCGGCCGATACAGCGGCCTCCTGGGTCAACCCAAAGCCACGCAGTGTAGGTCACCTTTACTCTCCTCTAGTTGAAATCAATCCACTCACACCAATGATACAATAACAGGACTCCGACCTGCGATAGAGGGTAGCAATGATTGCTAACTATGTGCCAGGCATCATTTCCATGAGGTAAGCGATATCATGGTGTTAGTCTGGGTCCTCTGAGAAGGAATTGCCAGAATGAGATTGAACTTGCAAGGGGTTTGCTTAGAAGAAATGTATTCATGAGACAAAAACATGGGGGGAGCCTGGTCAAGCTGGGAGAGCCATCAGACGATGGCTGACCCCAAGGAGGAGCAAAAGAGAGAAAGTTGGAGGTGCGGTCTAAAGAAGTTTCCCCAGAGTTGCCAGAGAATCCTCAAACCAAAACCAGCCATCACTAGAGTCCCGGTTTCCCCAGGAACTGGGGTACCTTGGCCTCCCTGCTGGGCCCAGTCATGGCTGGGGCAGATGGAGGGAAACACGGCCTGAGCGTAGATGCAACAGTGGATTTCAGAGCACAGCAGCTGGGGCCCTTCGGTTGGTTATGCTGTAATTGGAGGACTATGAGGCCCATCCTCATAATGAGTACGTAATTGTTGTCCTATTAAGAACTTTTGTGGAGTGCCACAATTATTATCCCCATTGTACTGGTTGATAAACTGAGGCTCCATAAAGTCAAGTCACCTGAACACACTTTGAACCCAGTTTAGTTAACTCCGAAGCTCTCTCCCGCACAGTGTGCATCTGAGCTATTGACCACCGCATTCCAAACCTGATTCCTCAGACTCCATAATCAGTGGAGGGCTGGGCACACCATGAGTGTCCCATAAAGGTTTCTGGGGGTAATATGGTCGAGCTCTTGCCTAGTAAGAAAAACTGCTTGCAAGTCTCCTGCGTCTGCCCCAACACCTAGAACTCTGAGCCTGAGTCACCTTCTTCAGCATGTGCCTTTGTCCCCAACCAGAGAGAGCCCTCTCCGGGAAGCTCCCATGGCACTCGGGGCCTCGCTTATGGTACCTGCCAGTCTGCCTTGTGTCAAAGTCATTTGCACACCGCCATCTCCATGGTGTTCCCACCAGGGGCTTCCCAGTCTGGGGAGCCGATCAAGTAACGTGCTCAAGACCAAACACCAGCTGAGTAAGGCTGAACCTCAGATTTGTTTTTGAGCCATTCTGCCTGTACACCCAAAATAGATGCAAATATCTGTAACTGGGCGAGCAGAGCCACTGATGTGGGGAGAGGCTGAAGGAATCCCCCTTGCCCCTCCGCATCTGATTCTTCCAGTCGCCCACAGTGCAGCCGAGGGTATATATCTATGTTTTGGGAAGTGCTTCAAATACCCTCTTAATCTCAGCTGATTTATTCTATCCCCAGATTGCCCCACTGCTGACAGCAAAGTCATTCATGGCCCTATCATTCAGCAAGCGACATGCAAAATGCATTGATTCATAAATTGACAGTGTCTTTTTGGGAATGCCTACCAAAACATAAAATGTACGTATCCTTTGACCTAACTTGCACTTCTAGGAATTTATCCTACAGAAACCCTCACACACGTGCACAGAGATGTTGTACAAGATGTTTGCAACATTAATACTAATAGTTTAAAAAAAAAGGCAACAAATGAAACGTCTGCCCACCATCAGCAGATAGTTAAATAAATTGTGGCTCATCTCTACTATGGCATGCTCTATAGGTGTTGTAAGGGTTCTGGGGCCCCTGGCTGGCTCAGTTGGTAGAGCACACGACCCTTGATCTTGAGACTGTGAGTTTTAGCTCCACGTTGGGTGTAGAGATTACTAAAAAAGTAAAGAAAAAAAACTTTAAAATATTGGGGGAAAAAAAAAGAATTCGATGGTTCTGAGTTCAGCCTCACTACGGTAGGCTAAGTTTAAAAAGCAAGTTGCATGTTAATTAACAGGGATGAAAAAGCTCTGGAGACGGGATGTACAACAATGTGAATATACTTAATGCTATTTAACTCGACACTTAAAAAGCGGTGGAGATGGGGTATTTTATGGTACGGGTATTTCACAATTTTTTTAAAAAAAGCAAGTTGTAGAACATACCTAATGATTCCATGTGCACTTGTGATAGCCCTCAAAGAAATTCCTCATCTGTGTTTATAAGGATATATATGTATGTAGATAGATTAATAGAAATTTTGGTAAGGCTGGAAAAAATCAAAATCAAACCGAGCTGTTGAATGAAGTTATTTCTGGAGAGGGAGCTGGCGTGGTTGGGTGGGGAGAGAGGTTGTAGCCAACTTTCACATTTCACTCCGAATGCATACACAATTACACGTGCATGTAATTTTTTTGCTGTTCGGATTACTAAAATTACTTGTGTTGATTGTTCTGTGGATGCATTCATCCACCCGACAGATCCCGAGCACCTATGTGGGGTCAGCTGCCGTTTTCAGAACTCGGAATAAGCAGGTCAGGCTGATTTCTCATCCTTTACTCTTCCTTGCAGACCGGCTCAGAGAATGGCCTGTCCCCTCCTGCCTTCAGCCCCGGTGGGGCGGCTGTGGGTGCAGCCAGTAGGGTCAGAGTCTCACTATGAATGAGGACCATTACTTAGAAGAGGTTTCTGACCTGAAAAGGGAGATAGCTGAGTGCCAGAAAACCATAGGCCCTTCTGGGTCTTACTGCAAAAAACCAGGTCTCCCTGTACCACAGGCTGTAGGCACAGCTAACCGAGGTCTGGGGCTCAGACTTAGAGGAGATCGTGGTTTCTTTGAAAAGCAAACCTCTGACTGGTGTATTTGGAACCACAGGTCTCCAAATCAGAGGGGGAGGGCTGGGAGAACTCGGCTTATTCTGAAACTTGAGGCCTCATAGCCCCTGGAGGCTGGAGTTCTTTGAGGAACAAGATCCCCCAGCTGCCTGGACTGAGGAAGGACTGCGAGTACGTTTCACTTGCTCACAGACACCAGCGGCCTCAGCTCTCCACCGGCTTGGACTTGGGCCAGAGCCACCCAACCCCAGGGACTCATTTGCATAACCTCTGTAGATAACTGTGCATCTCGGGGCCCCAGAAACGCCGCTCTCCCAGGATCCGAAAGGTTAAGACCGGTATTTGGTCACACTGAGCCAGAGGGACTGAAACAGAACCCAGGGGGAGGACAAGGCTCCTGGAGGGGGAGAGTGAAGGGGGAAAGCCAGTCCCAGCATTTCCCTTGCAAATCCTGGCAGAGGTGTCGCGAGGAGTAGGAAACTTCACTGTCCCACGGAGCAAGAAAGTTATGCAAACAAATGCATTTGCATGGCAGCCCAGGCCCCTAAAAACGACTTACCACACACAGGTTCTGACAGCCCAGCCCCACTCACCCCTCCCCACCTGAGATCCTGCAGGCTTCACAGCCAAGACTTCCTGGCCAGAGGCTCTGGGTAGTCGTTTTCCCCCAGAGCAACAAATATGCGCCCCCCCCCCCGCCACCGCCACAGGATGGTTGTACATTCTGAGGTAACCCTAGGTTTGAGATGTTGGTGTGTGAAAAACAAAAAGTGTGGAAGCTTAGGTACATTAAAATTGGAGCTCTGGCTTTTCAGTGACAGAGGGGAGCAAGGAAACCCTCAACAACCACTGCTCCCAGTTTCCCAAGAGGGACCCCCAATTACAAGTCACATTAGCCTGTTTTTATAACAACTTGTAAAATGGGTAACTAAAAATGATCTAAGTTTAAGGCTTCTTTAAAAGCTAATGGAGAACAGAGGGGGAAATCCCAGTGGGGCTCTGTTCCCAAATTCTGGTTTGGGGGAAGGAACCACAGTAAATGAGAGGAATCCAAGTTGGAGGGGTGCGGAAGAGAAAAGGGGCAGAAAAACGCCGAGGGTGGGGGGGAATCAGACTTCCCCGCAGACAGACTGGTGGGGGTCAAAGGTCAAGCTGCAGTGGTGCACAGACAGCAGCTCAGACCAAAAGACGGAAGGAAGGGGTGAACCTAGACTCAGAGAAGGAAAGATGTGGCTCTTGCCGAGACCAGAGTGGAAATCTGATGGGAAAATCTACCCCTGTGCTCTTCCCTCGTGGTTTATGGTCAAACCTGTCCTCCCACAGCGAGCTCCAAGGGCATTTCAGAGGAGGCGCGCCAGGGTCTCTCCCAGAAAAGCTCCACAACCACCTGTCCATGAGGGCTGGACACACATCTAACGCATCTATATCTCCCCGAAGTCCTGAGCACTGGGCCTGGCATGTAGCAGGTTCTCCAGAGGGGCTGAGTCGGAGGGTGGCGCCTTAACTTTGCGAGCAAGGGGAGTCTTCTCCAAGAGTGGTTGAGCTGAGGAGGCCAAAAGTACAGGCCACCCCCTTGTCCACCCACGGATAGAGCCCCTACTTCTCAAAGTCCTGGCAAGGCCACATGCGATCGTTACGCGCCTCAGTGGGGGTAGGTGATACTGTCCCCAGGATAGGCAGAGGTGAGGGCTTTGCCTGGAGGACAAGGATTCGGGGTGTGCTTCACCTGACCTCACTCATCCCTCCAGTGCCAAAACTTTTCGGGGTGCTGAAAGGCTGTCCTGGGGCCACCTGGGCTCGGATGATAACCGCCCTCACTGTCTGGGACAGTTTTGAATGGATAGATTCAGACCCCAAAGTCTGTGTCCAGGCCAGTGGATGCAGAGAAAGGACAAAACAAGGCCTCCCAAGGTTGCATACTGAGTAGGACCTGGGTCCTACACGTGGTTTTTCCCAAAGCACAGTGCATAAGAGTGTGTGCCTGGGTATTTAGCGATTCAGGGCGTTGGGTGCTCTCTTCACACTGGTCTGAGTGCAGGGAGGGGAAAGGTAGATGAATTTGCCAGAAGGCTCCCCCAGAGCCGGAGCTTGGTACTCCTTCTGAAGAGTAGCTACTTCCAAACTTGGCCAGTACCCCCCCTCCCGTCCCTGGGGTGGCTGAGCCCCTAACTGTGGGCTTCAAGAGTCAAAGGCAGGAAGGGGCTGTATTCCTGGGGCCCAGGGCACAGAGGCTGCCCCCCAAGTTTGCTCCTACACCCACTGGGGCCCAGCTGGGGAGTGCCCAGCAGGTTTGTTTACATTTACCTGCGGGAGGGCGGGCACTTTCCCCAGCCTCACCAACCCCATCCTCCTCCCCTGAATAACTGAATTTCCTTCACACCCTGAGCTGGCACTACCCACTCGTCACTCACAGCCCTCCACAGCGCTTCCTGTCTCCAACCAAGTCAAAGGAAAACCCCAAATTTACTGTTATTGTTTACCAAACCAACTGCCTCCTCAGCCCAAGGCACACACATCTTCAAGCTGAGGGCGGGATAGACCCAGCCTAGACCAGTGACCCTGCTCCAAACCTAGGGCTCCCTGTGTCCTCTGGACGGTGGGATTCATAAAGGCCACCTAGTGCCTTACGAAGCATTAAAATCCATTAAATTCCTCACAGTAGCCCCAGGACACAGGCACGTCACCCCCATTTCATACAAAAGGAAACAATTCCACTCAGTGGAAGGGAATCCAGTCTCGCTCTTGGCTCCCCCGCCCCACTTTCTTATCAAGAAACTTGGGGGAGGGGGGCAGTATTTGGTTTTATTTGTTCAAGGAACTCTAAACTTGGAAGCTGGAGTCACAGGTGAGATTCGCCACTGCTTAGTTGTGAAGTCTCGGGAGAGTCATTTTACTCTGTGAGGCTACGTTTCCTCAGGTAAATTGGAGACTAGTCCTTAGACCCTCTTTACATCTTACAGCACTTAAGGGCATTCAGGAATCACACCGCTCTGTCTTTTGCACCCCAGAAGGCCAGCATTTGTCATCAGGTCAAAGTTCCCTTTCCCATCCCACCTGGGAGTTTAGCAGGAGAGTCACAGAGCCACCCGTGTGTGGGTCAGGGGCATGGGGAGGAGTGCAAAGGCATGGGCAGGCCCCATGCATGAAGCCGGGCCCCTCGGGGCCCTTCACCCCAGCCGTCCTCCCTGAACACCAACTCCATGCTGAATGGTCTCTGGCCACAAGCGTCCTGAGCCGGGCTGACCCAGACAGAAGAGGCAGCAAACATGAGTGTCAACGTGTGGGGACAAGAGGATGAGAAAGCTGTGGGACAGGCCTCTGTGGCAAAGCAGGTGCCTTGCAGATGCCACATCCTGATCCTTGGACCTAAGAACCCTGCAGATAGAATTAAGGTTAAGAGCCTTGTGATGGGGAGATTATCCGGGATGATCTGGGTAGGCTCAGTCTCATCACACAGGTCACTAAGAGTGGAGGTCAAAGCGGGGACAACAGAAGCATCGGAGGGATGTGATGTTGCTGGCTTTGAAGAAGGGAGAAAAAAGTCACTAGCCAAGGAATGCAGAAGCCTTTTGAAGCTGGAAAAGGCAAGGCAACGGAATCTTCTAGAGCCTCCAGAAAGGAATACCGCTGTGCTGAGACCTTAATTCTAGCCCAGTGAGACCCTATCAGACCAGTGACCTGTAAGATATTACATCTGTGCCATTTTAAGCCATGGAATGCATCAAGGACTCAACAGAAAAGGGATACGGCCTCCAAAGACAATGGAGCTCTGACCATGCCCTTCTGCCCTCTCACCCTGGTTCCCCTCCTATCTGGCCTCGGCTCCTCTTCCCCCAAGTTCTCGTCACTTCTGACACTTGTGTCAGCGCAGAGAACACAACTGGATTTCTCTGAACACAAAAGCTCATGATGGTTCACCTGAGTGGTGGTTTCTAGAACACTGAGTGGGGTCTCAAGCTAGGAACTAGCCTCAACAATCCATTCAGGGGGTATAAAGTGGAGGTCGGGGGTCAACAGGGGCTGCCCTGCCTGAGCCCACCAGCCTGAGCAGTGGAGCTGTGATCCTGCTAATGACTGAGGGGATAAGCAGGCCCCTCCTCCAGCCACAGTCAGGTGTGAGGATGGAAACCCCCCCCCCCCAG
This sequence comes from Lynx rufus, assembly GCF_022079265.1. Taxonomy (NCBI): domain Eukaryota; kingdom Metazoa; phylum Chordata; class Mammalia; order Carnivora; family Felidae; genus Lynx; species Lynx rufus. Next base: position 27,917,182 of record NW_025814829.1, on the reverse strand, counting down.
GCCTTTGGATCCGGAGTTCTAGTCCAAACCAGTTAGCCGTGTGAGCTCCAGTACATTTTTGCGCCCTCAGTCAGTTCCCTCATCGTGAAGCAGGGGTAACCACCCTGCCCTGCGTTTCTCCCCAGTCAGCTCTGAGGACCATGCGAGAAGATGGGAAGTTAACTACTCGGGTGCACTGTTTTTCCTCTCTTTTCCTGAGAGAGCAATGGGGTCAGGAGACCAGTTTCTACCTTAGGCCCTACTGCAAGCCAACCCATGGTGTGACCCCAAACATCCCACCTCTGGGCCTTGCTAGTTTCATCCGTGAACTGGCGGGAATTGGGTCCTGTGAACACAGAGGGCTCTTCCAGGTCCATGTAGAGTATTTTGGTTTAAGCCTAATCCCTATCGCCCCCTGCTGGAACTTTCAGGAACTACACCAACCTGCTCCCCTGGTCTCTCCCAGGGTTTGAAACAAGTTCCTCCCATCCCAGGCCAGCACCTGGCTGTGGCTAAACAGGTCAAAGAATCAAGTACTGAGAAACAGCTTCACTCCTGATTCAGTATTTCGCAAAAGAGCATGGGCCCCCCACCCCTTCTTGTCACCCCATGCTGCTATAAAGGACAGCAGCATTCATGCCCCTACACCAGACACATCCTGGCCAGACCCTGGACGGGACAGGCGCTGGCTCCCACTCACCCCGGAGGCCCTCCCGTCCTCTCCCCTGCCAGGACACCCAGACTCTGCCCTCCCAACATACAGAACCATCTCCATCTGTGGGAAGAAGAGAAATGGGGGGAGGGGGGTAGAAGGGCTGAGTCCCGTGAAGGAAGAGCAAGGAAACCTTTCAACTATTAAATCTGTTTAGTAAAGACAGTTTCGCTCATACAAAACATCAATAGTTTACAACAATCTGAGTGCTGGACACACCACCAGAGACAGGGAGGCGCTGCAGGCCCTCCGAGAAGGGCCTTCCCCTGTGCCCAGAGAAGAGCCGGGGGGCTCCTCCACCACCTTGCCCCTGAGGGAGACGAAAGCTGAAGGATTACAGCCCCGAAGACCATGGCACAGAGGACGTCTCCCCAGGTTGCTCATTAACACTGGGGGAGGGCCCTCCCCACCCTCCCCACCCTCCCCTCACTGGCCTGGATACGTGAAGCTGAGCTGTTTGGGGTAGGGAAAGTGGCCAGTGGGGACGGGGGGGGGGGGGCAGAGCCGGGACATCTTTGGTGTGAAGGATCCCCCCCCCCAACACACAACAGCACTTGAGTGGTGTTGCCTTTGCCCGCATGGGGTGGCTCGCCAATGCCTCCAGAGCCCAGGAGAGAGACAGCAGAACGCAGAAGCTGTGCATCACTTCTAGACTGCCCAGGCTCACCCACGTGGGCAGAGGGGAGGCCTGTTAAGAAGTGGCTAAAAATGTAGGAAAACTAAACAAGAGTGGGTTAAGAATGGCAGGAAGGAGAAGTGGAGAGGCCACTTGGAAGCTAAGCGCCTCAGAGGACGAGGACCAGCACTAACTAGGGAGCAGGGGGTGAGGACGGGGGGTGGTCCAGTCTTCCTGATTGTTGTGCCAGTGCCTAAGTCACTCCTCTCTGCCTCCCAGAACCGGCTAACGGGCGGGCCACGGAGGGCCTGGCCCAGAATCTGGATAGGCTTCTCAGGCACTTTGGCAGACCCGACATGGGCACGGCAGGCCCAGGGAGGGTGAAGGCTCTTGAGCCACAGCAGGGCCCCTCCCTCTGCAGCCCTGCCTGCCCCTGGCCCCTCAAATGCAGTCCCAGACACAGATCCGGGCACACATACACATGCGCGCGCGCACACACACACACACAAACACTCACACTCACACTCGCCTCTGTGCGTCTGGCACACGTCTGAGGGCTCCAGCGGAGGTGGGTGGCATCCCAGCCCCGGCCCTGCATGGCTTCGAGCTCCCAGAATGCCTCGGCCAGCAGGGACCTCAGGCTGTAGTGGGGAAGGAGAGGGCAGTGGGACCACACAGCGACACGCCCTAGAACAGTTTCCACAAATACCCTTTAACAAACCCCAAACCCTTGCACGTCCAGAGGAAGGGGTTTGGGGAACAGGAGGGCAGAGTGGGGCAAGGAACAATAAAAGAAGTTTCATAAAAATTCTAAGTCAAATTACTGACAGAATTGCAAAATGAGCACGGGTTCAAGAGCATCTTGCTCCCTTCTCTCTCCACGCCACCCCCAACCTCCCGGCCTCCCCGTCTCTGAGGTGGCCGTTCGTTTGGAACCAAAGGCAGGATTCAGCCTCTGATGGGGCTCCGGACTCCATGCCGCCGAGGAGGAGGGGAGGCGGAAACGGGACAGTTCTGTGTCTCTTCGTTTAAAAAATATATCCAGGTCGAGAGTTATTGCTTGCCCTGCCGTGCAGTGGGATGGGCTCAGAGGCTCAGTGAGCGAGGGCCGCGGCCTCCAGGGCCCGAGCTTTCTTCCGCCTCTTCAGAAGGAGAGGATTGGACGCATCTTCAATCTTTTTTATCTTGATCTGCTCGTAGTCGACGCGCATTGTGGCCAAGGCACTGGTCATCTCCTCCTGGGGAGGGGAGGGTTTCACCGAGGGGGAGACACGGGAGACAAGAGACACGAGGGCAGGGGGAGGGCGACGGGAGGTGGGAGCAGAGAGGACAGGCTGCTTAGTTAGTGGGTCCAGGGCCGACAGCGGCCTGGACCCCAGCGTGGGTCACCGGAGCCTGGGCACGGCATCCTGCTGCTCTCCCTGAGCCCTCCAACGACCCCGCAGGAAGGCAAGAAGAGGACCAGGAGTCCCGTGAGCTCCAGCCTGTTAATAGCTGCGTGACCCTGAGTAGTAGCCTTTGGGGTCCCTTTAGTGAGCGGGGGGCTTAGCGGGAATAAACGCAGAGTCCCCGGCCCACAGCCTGGCCGGGGAAGTGGCTCAGAGTCACTGCTCTTGTTCTAACACAGATCCCCGGGGTGAGCGAGCGCAGACCCAAACTGCCCCCACCCACGCCTGGGCACCCCTGGCGAGCCGCCTCCCCCCAGCCCCTCGCAGCCAGGACTTCCCTCACCTTGACATCCTCCCACCGCTCCTTGTCCTCCTTCAGGACCCGGCTGGTGTGCAGTGGGGTCTGAGGGACCTTTGTGGATTGCTGATGGGGAGAAAAGGAGTTTAAGCGACAGCCTGGGATGGGGCACAGTGGTGGCTGAACCCTCACCCTGAGGGACGGTTCCCATGGACCCAGGTCTCTCCGGCCTCTACCAGGCTTACCATGATCCAGGGGTGGTTCATAAACTCCGTGATGGTCATCCTCTGCGTGGGCTCCGTTTTCAGCAGGTTCCGGATAAGCATCTTCACTGGGGGGTGGGGCGGGGGACAGAGACAGATCAGGGGCCACTCTCCCTCTTCTGCCTCTTCCCAAAGTTTGCAAGGTGAACCCAGATTCGGGGGTGGGGGTGTTGCATGGAGGCAGACTGCCCAAGGAGCTGCTGAGGGCATGACGCCTGCACCACCTGATAGGTTACGCGTGGCCCCACAGCCCTGGCCCCGCGCCAGGCCCTTCACACGACAGGACGCACCCAGCGGGCACAAGCACAGGTACAGACCCGTTGCCACACCACCCCCACGAGCGGGACACCTACGTGCACACACGCGCACGTGCCGGCCTGGGGTCTTTACCTTCCTCTGACACTTCGGACCATTCTGGGTTGGGAAATTCATACTGGCCCATTCGGATGCGAGTCTTCATGCCCGGAGAGATGGCAAGACCATGGTTGGAGTAGAAGGGGGGATACCCACACAGCCTAAACCATGACGCAGGAAGAGAGGGATAGCGCTGGTATTACGTAGGGGGCCTTGCACCAGGAACAGGCTGAGAAACGGGCTTCTTCTTGTCAAGGTCACAGAGAAATTGGAACTCATTGATTCAGGCACAATGTATGAAGTCAAGACCAGGGCCCAGAAATCCAGCATGCGGAGTATCTAAAGCACAGTTTCCTGCCCATTTATCAGTTTATAGCCACCGCTTGGCTACCAGAATCCAATAAGCATTGAGAGAAGGAGACGTGCCGGGGATTCCCAGGGAAACCCCATCCAGAAGGGGACGCTGACCTTCGCTCCTTCCTCTTGTCCCAGAGAGGTACAGGCTTCCTTCCACCCCGCTGCCCCAGCCCAGCACCGCCCCCCCCACCTCTCCCTGGCACACTCACAGGATGTACATGATGACACCCAAGGACCACATGTCACAGGACTTGTCATACTTCTCTGGACCCAGCACTTCCGGAGCTGCAAACCAAAGGTCCCTGTGGGTGGGTCTGGCCCTGGGAGCACTGTGCTATCTCCCATTTCTCTGTGGAACATGTTCTCCCTCCCAGCCCTTCAGCCCCTCATGATGGTCCTGGAGCTGGGGGTGGGAGGGGGGGGAGCAGCCATCACCCAGTGCTGGGATTGGGGGTGGGGAACAGACCCTCCTCCAAGAGGAGCCCTGGGGCTAGAGTCTCGAGACCGAAACAATTCCTGAACTGAACAGCCTTGTCAACCCATGCTGTCCATTTAATTCGACAAACACGTTCGGAGTGTTTATTCTGTGCCAGTCAGCTGGGGCCCCAGAACCAAATCTGTGTCCCAGACTCCACTGGGAATCTGATGGCAAGGACCGACCTTCTTGGGGAAATTACACGTGGGCACAAAATCCTGCCTATACTCTCAGAAAATTTCCCATAATGCCTCAACCCCAGCTTCACTCTGATGAGCCCTACTTATGGTCAGGTCACATCAGAACCAGCTCCAGAAAGGGTCAGAGGACATGATTCTCCCAGGACCGGTGGCACCGAGAGCTGGAGGGAGGGTGTGAGAGCAGCCCTGGGGACAGATGGGCGCCCCAGGCCTCCTTGGGACTTACCCACATAGTACGGCGTATAACAAGGAGTGGTCAAAGAATTGTGGCTGGTGGTTTCCTTGGCAAAGCCAAAATCGGTGAGTTTCAGAATGGCATTGGGCCTTTTGGAGGTGTATAGGAGGTTCTCAGGCTACAGAGAGAGAGACAGAGAGAGACAGAGAAACGGCAACTCTGCTGAGCCTCTGAGGGGCTATGAGAATCAGAAGCGTGACGTTCCTGTCTTCCCTCCTCCATTCAACAGTCATCAACAATCAGGCGGGCATACATGACCAGGGGTCTGCCTTCTGAGAACTTACAGCGTGCTTGGAGACAGGAGACTAACACAGACAACCACGAGCAAACATCACAGGGACACAGAAACCAAAGGTGAGGACCACAGGGCTGGGCACAGCCACAGGCGGCTTTGCTCCTGGGTTTGGGGGTGTGCCCAGAGCGGGCAGGCACCGTGGGGCAGAGAATGGCACCCCGCCCTACTGTGCCCTCAGGAGCCAGGCAGCAAGGCTGCAGGACACTCCTGGGAAGGACAAACCTTCCCAGGGTCACCGCGGTCCCACGGCTGCGGCCCTCCGCGACACTCAGTCAGGGGGAGGGGCGGCAATAAACGGCTGGTACCTTGACATCCCGATGGGCAATGTTGATTGAGTGCAGATACTGGATGGCCTCACCGATGCTCTTCATGATTTCTGACGCTTCTGTAGCCGTGAGAGGTGGGAGAGAGAAAGAAGGTCACAAGATGCATTGTCGGGTTTGAAACCCCACCCCCCAGTGCAGCCCCAGACTCCCTACGTCCACCACCCACCCTAGAAACCAAGAAATGGGGAGCGGTCACGTTTCAGCTGCGGATGCCAGCCTCGGCAACAAGCTGGAGGAGGCCGTGGGCCTCGGCATCCCTCCTAGAGAGCAGGCGCTGCAGAGGCCCCCTTCCCACACCCCTGCCTGCCAAGGCCCGTCCCCACAACAGACCCTTTCTACCTCTTTCTGTGAACGCTTGGTCTCCTCGGTCCTGGATTCGGCTAAAGAGCTCTCCGCCATCCAGACTGAAACAAAGCCACAGTCAGATCCGACGGGTACAAATTCCCGCCACCCCTCCCCACCGCCCGCCAAAAGAAATGAAGCATTTATGTCTGAAGCTGTGGGTCCAGGCCTGGGCAGTGCCCGGAGGGAGAGGGGCCTGAGTGGGAGGCGGGGACAGGCTGGGCAAGGGGCAGAACGGGCACGGGTGCGTACCATTCCATGACAATGAGCAGGCACTTCCTTCCCGCGTACAGGTTCTCGTAGACATCGACGATCCGCACGATGTGTGGGCACTGGGAAGCCCTCCAGTGCAGCTCGACCTCCCGGCGGGCCTTGGGGCAGTCCTGAAGCATCTGCAAGCCAAACGGCCACCTGTGTCACTGCACTGTCTCTGCAGGAGGACAGCTGGCTGTCGCCCCGGGTAGGCCTATTCCAAGGCCGTGGCCCAGGTGCCCACGGACATCCACGCTGGTTCGCCAGAACTCCCCACCACTCCCATCTGGTCCCCCGCCAGCTCCTGTGGCATTTTCTCTGGCCCCTCCCCCTAAATCCTGACTTGGAGCTCTGCAGCTCCCTTATCTGCTCTGAAAGAAACCTTAAGATGACCTCCATGGGGCCTTGACAACTACACCGAAATCAGCCCATGGACCATTTTATCCAGGTGGGCCCTTCCTAGCCATGGGCATGGAGTCTTTTCTAGAAGGCAGGCAGCAGTCGGGCACTGGGAGACAGGGGTTAGTAAAGGAGGCATGAGGAGAAAGACAGGCTGAAAGAAAATGAATACAATCATAGAAAGGGGCCTGGAGAAGGGAGGGACTCCAGAATCAGTAAGAAAAGGGACCCCCAAGATCCCTCAAAACCCAGCACACCAAATCCAGAGCAAGGTGCTTTCTACCTCTGTGACATACTTCGTTCGACCAACCGATGGCCTAGGGAGTCAGCCTGATGCGGTTCGAATGCCCCTTCTTACATGTTTGCAACCTTGAGCACATTCCTTACTTAACTCATGAGCCTCCTTCCTGTGCCTTCTTCCCCGGACCAGGTGGCCAGGGACACTAATGGAACCTGGGGGGCTGAATCTTGATTAATCCAAGCCAGTCTCACTAATTCCTAGTCCTTTACTAGTGACTAGTTTTGGAACAAGCCTAAGAGCCAACGCCGGCCAAGATGAGATTTGTAAAAAATCCGCTAGAGGCCTCTTAAAGGGAGCACAAGGAACCCATGCCGTCTTTCCTGCTCGTGGTACCTGGAACGGGGACAGCCACCTTAGTGCCATACAGGAGGCCGCCTTAGAGGACAAGTCCATGCCCTGAGGAAGCAACCGGGAGAGGAGGCAACGACCTGGATCCTTGCTGACACCAAGAACCCGCCCTCAGAACTTGTTTGTGGTAAGATCAGAATCTTTCCTTACTATTTAAACGGCTTTTAAGGAGAGTTCTTTTATTGCGCGGAGCCAAAGGCACCCTGATCTATTCCTTCGCAAAATGGGGATAGAGTTGCGAGGATTGAACCACCCCGCAAAGCGCCTAGCAGAGTGCCTGGTCTATGCCCGATAACCAGAGCCATGGCTTTCATTCCAGAACGTCCGCTATGCGCACAGCACAGATGCCAAAGTGATTAAGACAAAGACCCGGAGAGACTTACCATCTCTGTGGGAAGTCAAGATTAGCCCTACACAGTAATTTAAGGGCGGTGGAGGCTGAGAAGGAAATGGCGAGGCAGAAGGGAGGGCATCCAGGCCAGGAAAACAGTGGGGATCGGGGCACTGACTGGGAGGCAGTGGAGTTGGAGTCGATGGGTGATGCAGCCCAAAAACTCAGAGACCTGCTGCAAAGTGCACAAAGCTTGGAAAGAAAGATCAGAGGGTCCGGATGAAGCCAGATCACGGAGGGCGGTGAAAGGCAAACACAGGAATTTCCAACAATAAAACTAGAATTCATCATGCTACGGTCTGCGATATCCTAGGCCTTTTCTAACTGCACAACTGCCTTTTTTTTTTTAATATAATTTATTGTCAAGTATACAGTGTGAACGGTGTGCTCTTGGTTTCGGCGGTAGATTCCCGTGATTCGTCACTTACATACAACAACACCCAGTGCTCGTGTCAACAAGATGCAACTGCCATTTTATGGGACGAGGAAATTGAGGCTCAGACAAATAGCGTGTCCAGGGCTAAGTTCCTAGGGAAAGGCAGAGCCAGGGTTGGAATCTAAGCATGGTGGGTTCTAAAGCCCAAGCCTTTTCTGTGACACGAGTCTTTAAAAGGAGAGCTGGAGGCTGAGACTTGTCAGTTCCAGACAGGCAAGTGCAGACTGACCTTGCAGAGGCAATCCCCAGACAGGTGCCCAGATAGTTCAGTCTCCTAAGGAGCAAGCAGGAGGCAAGTTTCCTGTGGGGTCACACTGCCACCTCGTGGCCATCTGGGGATACTGCACATGTTCTGAGTTCCGCCACCTTCAACTTTAATTCATTTGGATGGACCAGGAAAAAAGCTTACTTTCCTTCCCATGCTCTAAGGAAAGCAGGAGGAGGTACTGACCAATTTCATTTGCATGTAATTCAACTCAGTCAGCACTTACTGGGTCCCACATTGTGTTGAACGTCAAGACGTAACAGAAGAGTCCCAATCTGAAAGAATTCAAGCTGGGGCGGGAGGAATCAGGGTACTAGGGGACATAGACACAGAAAATACTTATGACCCAGTGAGCTAATGTGCTATATGGGTGATAAGTTCAAATGGTTCAGAAGCAAAAGTTCTCAGAACAGCCAAATAGGAAAGACCTCTCTCGCCCCCTACAGGTGCCTAGATGACTACGAGACCCAGAGAGGAAGAAGCAAAGTTGACAGATTTACTCAGAGGCAACTCGAGGTCATGGATTTACAATCAGGAGGGTCTTGCGTGCGGGTCTGGAATTTGTCAATTTCTGGTTGCATTCCCTGGGAGAGGTCATTACGTTCCTAAGCCTGTTCTGCATCTGTGAAGTGAGGGGGTAACACTTGGCTGGCCCCCTTCCTCACAGAGCCATTGTAAGCATCTCATGAAATAGTCTCGCTAAGAGTGCTTTGTTATCAGGAAGGCACTCATCACTGTAAACAGCGGCGTAACTGCCACAGCACAGGGACTCTCTCCATCGCCTCTGAGTTGGGGCTGGAGCCCGCTGACGTCACCAGCAAGACCGTAGGCCGGGCTGGCGTTTGCAGCCCAGTGACCACAACCTGGAAACCAGCTCCGGGCTCTGACCAACCAGAGCTGTGCCAGGCGGGGACACCACCAATGCCCAAAACCCAAGTGCGTGTTCCCTGGCCCTCCCACGAACTCAGAGCTGGCGCTCCAACCTGAGACGGGTTAGACCGCGTGGCAGAAGAGCATGTGGGGTCAGGAGGCCTGGGTTCACATCCCGCCTCCAGGCCCACACACAACGCTTCTCCTGGTAGACGAGCCAGACGGACCCACTACAACACGCTGGCCTCAGGAGCCACGCGCACCTCACTTCCCAGCTCTGTGCTTCCTCGCGCGGTCCGCTAAGCCAACCTCCCTCTCTGCAAGGGGTTTCCTCATCTGTAAAGCGGGATTAGATGCAGCGAAACAAACAAACCGGAAAGAGTCGTATGTTTAAGTTCTACAAGAAACATAATAAGAATTTCCCATGGAGACTGGTGCCTGGCGTCCAGGTACGTGTTTATCAGAAATCGCTGGAGGGATACGAAAACCAACAAGCATCGAAGGCAAGACCTTCGACTGGGTAGGGGGGAGGGCGGGCTGATGTCGTGGGGGAAGAGCCTGAAGAGCCAAAGAGGCTTTGCAGACAGCTGTGGGGTGTGGACAGCCAGCAGGGAGGACATGAAAAGCGAGCTAAGTAAAGAACAGTGGTGGGGGTGGTGGCAGATGGGGCGGGGCGGGGGGGGGGGGGTGCATGAGCCCCTAGCCAGAGAAGAGTCAGAGAGAGAAACAGGATTCCCGTGGTGCTGCCAGGGGCCACCAACAGGTTCAACCAGAAGCCGACAGAGTCACCCAGGAAAGGCTCACTCCTCTGGCACGACAAAGACAGTGGAGGCCAAAGGGCCCAGGTCTCCAGCTCTCAGGGCTCCAGACCAGATTGGAGGAAGGAAGGAAGGAAGGAAGGAAGGAAGGAAGGAAGGAAGGAAGGAAGGGTCTTCTCACCAAGAAGCCACAACACACAAAGCCTGCAAGGGTTTATGAAATATTTTAAGCCACACTAAGTGTGGAGCAGATGCTGTGACTTGTCCCCGCCCTCCACTCCGCACGCCGCGTCTGAAATTCTCTCGCACTGTGGAAAAGGCTAATGATCGCGTGTGCAATAGACAAGGCCACCCACCAAGTGTGGCGAGGGCCAGGGACAAGGCCACAGAGCCCACCGCCTGGGGAGGAACCTCCAGGATGACAGTGGCAACGAGGGAGACGTGGCAGCTTTCCCCAAACCCTGTTCCGAGCCTCAATTTGCCGGAAGCTCTGGGACGAGGAATGGGGCCCCTGTTGCTGGTTGCTTATGGTCCCCCTTATCTCCCCAGTCACCAAATCTTCCACTGTGGGGCCACAGGAAAAGGCTCAGGAGTGGTCAGCATCCTAAACCTGGCTGAGGCAGAGAAATGGGAAGTAACAGAGCCCAGGGCCTGAAGCATGGTTCACCAGCAAAGCAGGTACGAGGACTGGAGGGGAAGGAACGAGCCGCAGGCCCCAAGGGATCATCCCCTTCACAGGCTCCAACATCTGCCAGGTGCGTGACCTTGCGGAAGTTTTTAATCCCTTTGGACTTAAAAGGGGGTAATAACAGGACTCGCCTGTATTAAATGAGGTAACGTATGTAAGTTACTAAGAGCAGTGCAGGGCACACAGTGAGCAGCGCATTCGTGTTTGCTATTATCATTCTGCCCCCACTTCCCACCCAGGTCGTTTCAGGGTCCCACCGGGGTGGGCAGCTGGGATCCCGCTCACGCCCACCTGGTTTATGGCGTTATTAATAGCTCCAGGCACCGGGCGGAGGGGGACCCAGAACACTGGAAGGGAGGCGGTCTTTGGCATCCCAGCTCTGAGCTCTTCCTCTCCCTCCCTACGCCACCCAGACCAACCGGACAGCTGGGGGCGGGTGCACCCGTAATGAGAGGAGGAAGACATCCCTTCCCAAGACTGACCAGGAGCCAAGAGTCTGAGTCAGGCACTGCGTGTGTCCGCAAGTGTGTGGGGTGTCGTTAAAACCAGACCTCCTCCGTCACTCGCAGCAGGAGGTCAAGGGAAAAGGCCCCCGTGTGCCGTGCACCCGCCCTCCTCCTGGACTACAGGGCGGTGCTGAGCTGGCGCTCTGAGGCACAGAGGGAAAGAGGAGGTCGCTCTGAGGCACAGAGGGAAAGAGGAGGTCGTGGGCAGGAGGGCTGCTGCCGTGAGTCCAAGAGAGCACTCCAGTGGAGAGCGGGATCCCCAGGGAGCAGGGGGAAGGGAGCCCCTGTCCTCCGGGGTGCTCTGTGCTAAGCGGGTGCTAAGGACTCCAAACGTGGAACCCTCGTACCCAACTGGGAGGGCGCATCCCACTTTACTAATGAGAGAACTCAGGCTCAGAGAAGCCAAGCAATCCATTTAAGGTCTCCCAGCAGTTGCCTGTGGCAGGGCTGGGATGCGGTGCCTGTTCTCACTGCTCCTGAAGCCCCTTTTCCACCGCCCCGTGGTAGGGCAAAGGCACAAAATCTGCCATGACTGTCCACATATCAACGCCAAAAGTGGGGGCCCGAACGTACGAACCCTTTGATCCTGAAATCCCACTTAGAGAATTTTACCCAAAGCTACTATCCTAGAGGGGCCTTAAGGTATGTCCCGGGTCAGTGACATCAACCAGAAACAGCTAATGAAGGCCCAGCGATAAGCAGTCAAAGTTGCTTTTGTTTAGAAGTGTGTTTACCTATACAATCTATAATCGTTACTGCAATGTTGGAACTGAATGTTTCGTCAGTAAGGGAGTCCTGTGTGTTAGATTCTCAGTCACCATCAGTCACTGTCAATGGGGGCACTCTACTTTTTTTCTTTGAAGCACAAATCCCAATCTTCGTTTCCTCAAATTTGCTCATCAGAAAGTATCTGACAGTAAGTGAAAAAAGCAAGTTACAAAGCCTAATTAGGTACAGTACAGCTCTATACATTTATTCACATCTGTGGGGGGAGGGTGTAAAAGGAAGGGCATTCATACTCAGTAAAACGCTAATGGTAATTCTACCTGAAAAGGAGGATTACAGTAACTTAACTTTCTTGTATCTTTCTCTTCCAGGTGACTTACGATGAGCATCTGTACTTTTTAAGAGGCAAAGAAAGACGCTTAGCTCTCCAAATGTATTCCAGAGGCCGTCGTCCCACCCCCAGGTCTCCCCACATCCACGGAAGGGGGAAGGCAGCTCACGCCAGCAGGTGCAGGCTGCCACGGGCAGGTGCCCACACCCCTCTCCCCGACAGGAGGGGCAGACACTGAGAACTGCAGCTCAACCCGCCCCAGTGTCCTCTGTCCCCTCTGGCTCCTGACCTGGCCGTCCAGCTCCCCAGCCAGCGGGCGTCTGCGTCAGCTCAAAGCTCTTTACGCCTCTCCTCTCAGCCTGAAGCCTGCGGAACTGGCCCCCGCAGCCCTGTGCTAGCGGAAGAGGGAGATGTGGGAGGTCACGAGGCCACAGGACTGGGACACACTGTCCTCACAGCCCTCATCCCTGGACCTGGAACCAGGGAGGAGACGCAGAGCGCAGAGCGGGAGCTCACCCCCCCCCACCCCCCCAGGATGCCATCACGCAGCAAGCATCTGCAGCACCCAGTTCACACAGCCCGCCGTTTGGGAGAGTGCTGGGATGTAACAGAGAACACAGCAAATCACGCCTGTGCCCCATGCAGCCTCCATTGGGATGCAGGAGGCACACGGTGCAAAAAGTCTAAAAAGGTTTATTACATCCTGTGACTTGTGCTACAAAAGAACGAAACAGGGGGCTAGGGTGCTGTCAGAAATCAGCAGTGGTAGTGGGGAGACTCTCTCTCGCCCCCCCCCCCCCAATGACAGAGAGATCCTTATATCCTGGACACATGGTCACTTGTCTCTTCACATCTAGTCCAGCTCAGGAACCTAAGAGATGATGAACAGGTAAGTCTTGGTTGAAATGACCTTTCTCTAAATCCCTGGCAGCGTGGGGGTGGGGAGTATGCCCTCTTCTAGAACTTCTGCAATGAGGAGCTAGTGATGACCTTCCCCTAGAAAATGACCTAAGGAGAAATCAAATAGAGTTTTTAAGTCTTAGAAGGTTACTGACATAAAAGATACACAGAAGTATTGCATCTGGGTCCCTCGTTGGCACACACAGTCCCAAATATTTGGCTGTGAGGTCAAAGTGGTTCTCTGTTTGTTACTTTCATTATTGTGATAGGGAAAAATCCTCACCCAAAACAAAGCCAGAACTTATAACGGGGAATCCAGTACTAAAAGCCTTGAAAGAACCACACTACACTGCCCACACCAGCTAGACCTTCCCTGTGCTTCCTGCCCTCTCTCTCCAGGACCTTCCTGGGGGAGCCACAAAGGACCAAGGTTCAACAAAAAGGCAAGAAACTTAAAAGTCACACTATAAATGACAATTAAAAAAATATCTATTTGCAACACATGACAGATAAAGGCTAACTTAACTCCGACAAACCAATTGTAGAAGATTAACGGTCCGATATAAAAATGGGCAAAGAAGACGACCAGGCAGTTCAAAGAAAGGGAACACAGATGGCCAAATGAGAGATTCTCCATGCAACTCGTGAAAAGAGAAATGCTTACAAAAACAAGACAGTAATGTCACCAGAATGGCAAATATGTTTTAATGTTTGACCAAAACCAAAACAAAACTCCTGGGTTTATGCCAAGATTTGGGAGGAAAGGGTACACCCTCATACACCCCGTAGGGACGTAAACTAGTATAGAGGAACTTGGCCCGAATCTATCAAAATTGTACATGTTCAAACCTTGAACGGAGTAATTGCCCAGCTAGGAAATCATCCCACAAATATGTTCCTAACGCATTTTAATGGCCCCCAAACTGGTAACGACCTATGTCTGACACTTCAGAGCTGGTCAGATAGATGGCAGGCACCTACACACCAGAGAACTTGGTGCACAGGCTGTGAGAGACGCGGGGCCGCATACACCATGTTTATGGGAGGGCAGACCAAGAACAGGATGGCACTTTGGCTTTACTGTTACCATCCTGGTTTGTTTAATGGACTTTCATTGGCATTACTTAAGCAACTTTTAAAGTATATTCATGAACACAAGAAGCCAACACACCAAAAAAGGTTAATTAATGGGTCACTGTAAACGGTGGTAATAAAGGTAGTGCTTTCTTCTTTTGTGGGCTTTTCAAACGTCCAAAAAATATACTGAACAGAATAGAAAATATAATAATACCATTTGGGTGGTCTGTTGTTGTTTTGTTTTTTAAGGCGCAGGGGAGAAGGTACACAGGCCTGCAGATGCTCACAATTTTTTTGGAGGTATTTATCCCAAATAACGTTAAGAGGGTTGACTACCAGGAGAAGGTTCTACCGAAAAACTTGTGTTTTTTTGTTTGTTTTGTTTTCCCCTTTATTTTTTTATTTTTTATTTTTTTACTTTATTTATTGAGAGAGAGAAAGAGAACGGGGGGGGGGGAGGGGGAGGGGGAGAGGGAGAGGGAGAGGCAGAGGGAGAGGGAGAGAGAGAAAATCCCAAGCAGGCTCCACGCCAATGCCGCACTGGAACTCAAGAAACGTGAGATCATGACCTGAGCCGAAGTCGGAAGCTAAACCCACTGAGCCACCCAGGTGCCCTACGTTTCTACTTTATATCTTTCTGTAATATTTGGATCTCACCATCTACATGCATTTCTTTTTAAAAATCAAGCCGAGAGGTTTAGATTCTAAGGTGCACTATGCCTCAGTTCTTACTTGACCCCTGCCCTCAGACTGACCCAGCTCTGTGTGACCCAAAGCAAGTCAACCTTCCAACTATCGAGGCAGGGGACCAGACGCAGGAGATCCCACACTGGCCGCAGGAGGAAGGACCCGGCGTAGTTCAAAGTACGAGGGCTACCCGGCTGATGTAAAGGCCTGATGTCTCCCTGAAGAGCATTAACCCAAATATGAAAAAGAGCAGCTTGAGGCCCCAGACCACCGCTGCTAACCACCTGTGACTCCTGTGGAAATGAGCACCGCACAAGGTCAAGCACGCTGGAGTCTCAGGCAGGAAACTGACGGACTGGGGGACACAGATATTTGTGTTTCTTCCAGCAGATGCTCATGATCGAAAGAGGAATGTTCGTGTACACCACACCAACCACGTGTCAGGTGTACTTTATATTTAGAAAACACGTTATAATGAAACCTCCGAACAGCCCTCTGGAATAGTCAATTGCTGAGTCCATGCGGAGGTGTGGCAACAGGTCCTGGGGAAGCAACTTGCCAAGGACGCATGGCTAGTAACTGCCGGAGCCAAGATGCAGACCCGGTTCAGACACTAAGTTCCAGGGTCTTATCTTCACGACAAGCGACGCTTTGACAAGCAAACCCTGAGCTGCTGCTATTAGTTTACTGTTGCCCTGGCTCCCTACGCAGCCCTGTTCACAGGTCTGCCCCATTTATCTCTGCACCTGCCCGGCCCAGCGCACAGCTTAGTGCAGAAGAGACACAATGTACACTTTGCTGATAAATTAAAAGGCGGGCTGTATAACAGAATGGCTTACATCAGGATACAAAGCATCTTTCCCTGCACACGAGGCAGACAGTGGTGGGAAGGAAACACACTAAACGCGCCCAGCTGGATTGAAGCCAAAATCAGAGTGGCAGGAAGAAGAAAATGCCACATTCTTTGCAGCGTCTAGGTACAACTTTTAAAAAACCCACAGAGATAGACAAAGTATCAAAAGAAATTAAGACGGAAGGAGGTCAGAGACACTGTTTCTGGCCTATGCAGCCCCCATCAACTTGACCCTGTGCAACTGACGAAGCAAATTCAAATTCTTAATTAGCAGCCATAAGTGCCAGGTCATGGTCAACTCTCCTGTGAAGTGGAATGAGATTCATGGTGCATACACTTTCATCAACAGATCTAATGGGAGGTGGAGAGAGTTGAGAGACAGAAAATGGAAGACAAGAAGGGTCCTACAGATCACCAGGGCAACACACACACATACACACACACACACACACACCCTACCCCTGAAACAATTCCTCATGCCCAAGACTGAAAGTCAGCAGAGTGAGGAGAGAAGGCAAGGGAACCAGAGGTTAAGTAACGCCCGTGGTAACCTACGAGAGAATAAACTGGTAGAAGGTATGAATCACTCTTCCCTGCTGTTAGCAAAAATGGCCCAGATGCAAGACAGAGCTCGCATCACCCAACGTGAACACGAGGGCATCGGACAGAGAGAAATGCAAGGTGTTTTGTTTTGTTTTCTTTTCTTTTTGTCTGCTAAGAGCATGGCACTTGATAAATTCTTGCCGTGCCTTTCTTAAGAGTTCACCTGTCACACAGCCGGAGGTGCAAGGAAGGGAAATGCTCCTTCAGATTCTGACCAGGAAGCAACATCTAGTAAATTATGTAGGAACAACAAAACATCTTAGCACAAACAATAGCAACAAGAATACCACATTGGGAGGAAGTAACCTTGTTATTTTAGAGTTCAAAGGAGGGAAGAAAAAACTCAGGCACAAAAACAATTGTTTAGCCTAGACTTGCAGAAAACCGATATTTAGATGTTGCCTCAACGGAGCAGTATGAGCTCAGATCCCACAGGGGAATGCATTTCGAAACATAAGGTCTGGTCCCTCTGAAGTAGATTCTGAGCACGTAAAACATAATAACCCCCGAGAAAGAAACGAGGGGGAAGCAGCCACCGATGGTTAAGTCCACAGCACAGGGAGCCCCGATGAGCTCGGGTACTGAAGACAGGACAGACCCCAAGAGAGTGGCGTGGGCTCTTAGAGCGAGCAGCGCTTGTGAAAACGCAAGAATGACTGCAGGCTGTCTTAATCCTACGTGCAAAGCTGTCAGAAAAACCAGGGAGGGGGAAGAGGGCCCCTCATGGGGCTGAGGCTCTAAGCCACAAAAATGACGGCCGATGCGGGAATGTTCATCTCCAGTATGGTCCATCGTGTTTTGTTTGTTTGTTTTTAATCGCAGAGAAAGTTCTTCAGATTCGAACAGGCCAAACCTTGACACACACTGAAGGGAAGCTTTGAAGGGAAGCTGAACTAAGAGCCAACCTATAAGCACCCAAGGATGATGGAGTGACAAGACGCCAATCACGGGACACAGAAACAATCTGAGGTGTGCCTCCAGAACCAGCTGGTGATCACGGAGGGCTCCGGGGAGGAGGAGACGGGGGCGCCCTGCTCTCCCACAGCTTTCCTTCTCTCAGCACCCGCCATGCTCCAGGCACCATGCTGAACGCTTCGGGATTTAGGGAGTTCACAGACCAGTCAAGGGAAAAAGAAACGACACGTAAACAGAATGGTCATTAAGAGGGGCCGCCGAACGTCACATCGGTCTCTGGCCAACGGATTCTGAAGTGCGACCGCAGCCCAGCCTGGGTTCCCTGAGAGGCTGTGACACATCTCATCTCAATACCTTTTCTAGCAGAGTCACTAAATTATAGACCAAGGAGTGCCAGATGCAGGGGGCCTTCACTTCTGGAGAGTACACGGACAGTCCCTTGCCGGACCTTTGACATGACAAAGAAACAAAGGGTGAGAGGACAGAGCGCTGCCACAAGTGACCAATGACGAAGTGCTATTTAATGGATCTGCGGCCGGCTGAATGTGCAGCCAGCTGAACTCGGCGCCCCCTCTGACCTGCTCCTCGGCCTCAGTAAATGACAATGACATCCAGCCCCCAGATATAAACCTTGAAGTAGTTGTCCCACCTACTCACCCACCCACACATCCAGTCTGATCTTGTCTTTGGAAAGCTCTCCAAACAAATCCACGTTCTCTCTTCCAGTCTTGCGGCCACTTGCTTGGTTCCCTTTTCTCTTGCGTGCCTTCTAACTGGAGTCTAGATGCTAGCCTTAATCTGTTCCCGGCACATCCCACGTCAACCTCTGAAAGGCAAGCAGGAGCAGGGCACTGTCTTCCTTAGACATGTTCACTGGCTTACGGGACAAAACCCCAGTTCCTTAGCCTGGTCTTTCCTGGCTCCTCGCTGCAGTATCTCTGTCCGCCGCCCGCCCCCCCCCCCCAACACATTCTTTCTGCTTGGGTGCCACGACACTTGACAGTCCTCCGGGCCTCCAAGTCTGCATCCTTCGAGCACCAAGGCAGTGCTGACCTCCTGTGAGAAGCTTCCCTGACGTCCTCCAGGCACGGCCAGCCCCTCTCCTCTCTGCTCTCAGAGACTCTTGGTAAGCTCCTACTTCCACACTCACCGGCGTCAGTTACAAGACCATTCCTTGCCCTGCCGTGTAGACCTTGTGCCTCTTAAAGGCTGGGACTGTATCTCATCCACCATTTTTTCGAAGCTTAGTTGACACGAAGCGTTACCTTAGATCTTGTTCACTTTTGCTTGCGAACCCGAGGCCCAGTACATGGCATTATGGCTGTACTTAATACACGCTTGCTTGTTGCCTAAACACAAAGCACACCTCCAGCGACAAACTGAGAAATGCCATCTGTGGCTTTGCCTGCTATTTTACCAACAAGCTGGTTGAAGACAGAGTACACGGCAAGCTCATCAAACTTGCAGGTGACCGACAAGTGGAGGTGTGCCTGGTAACACATTTCTAAACGATTACAGTAGGTGAACATACGGGCCCGAGCAAAGTCCCAAGTCAGGGGTTCAAAAAAAAGGCATCTACTATAGCATGGGATAAGAGGGACCTTTCTCAAGTCAGATCCATATAACACGAGGAGTGACAGCAAAGGCTCTGAAGCCAGGCTACCTGAGGGGTCGCAGTTCCTGCATTAGCTAGTTTCCTCACCTTCTTCGGTGTCCTTGAGTATCGTACAGACACAATAACTGTATCTACCCCATAGGGTTGTTGCTCAGTTAATAGGAAAAATAATGCATTTGCCACTAGAATTGTGTCTCGCTCAATAAACTCTAATATTTTTTGCTATTGGGCTGCTGCTGTGTTGTTAAAAGCTACTTCTAAGAGAAGAGAATCTGTAAAGCACTGTAGTTAAAAGCACAAGGACCTGGAACTGGACAGTCCTAAGTTCAAATGCCAGCTCTGAGCTTAGTAGCTGCCTGAACCTGGGCAGTTATTTCACATTCTTTTTGTTTGTTTTTAAAGATTTTATTTTTACGTAATCTCTACCCCCAGTGTGGGGCCCAAACTCACAACCCTGAGATCAAGAGTCGCACGCTCTGCGGACTTGAGCCAGCCAGGCGTCCCAGTTATCTCCGATGTCTTCATCCACTCAACGGGGCTAGTGATGAATCTGCCAGAGATACCCACTTCAGCATTATATCCCATGGAGAAAAAGCAACTGGAGAGAAGCTAAACTCCATTAACAGAAAACGGGTCAAACAAATTATTGTACATCTACAACGACACATAAAATAATATACAGTTATCACAAAGAATGACGTAGATCCAGATATACCAAGATCAGAAGTTCTCCAAAAAAGAGATTTCCCATGAGAAAAGCAAGCTGCATATTGACACTTGTAGTCTGATCCTATTTTTGTTTTGAAATGTTTTGAAAAAAACGAAAGAGAAAAAGCAAAAGAAATGTTGTGTGTGTGTGTATTTACCCACACCTCTCTAAATATAGACAGCCTTTGCTTTGCACAGTAAGACAGAACCACACAAATGATCGTGCGATCTTAATCATCAATGGAAAAAATTAAGATTGTTCCATGACCTTTAGAAATTTGTGTCAAAACATTGAGAACTCTCTTACTGTCAGTTCTAAATGAAGGGAGAAATGGAAAATCTAGTAAAACTTGTGTTCAGTACACTGTAATACAGATTAGAATAGAGTATGTCAGTTCTCTGGGAAAAACTTATCCAGAGTAGTTGGGACACTGCTTGCTTTCTAGAGGGGGCACCGTTTCCGTGCCTTTGCAAACTGGCACACTCCTTTCAAAGTTTGGGTCGGTTTTCAACATGTTATCCGCTGTGCTTTCAGTGTCACAGAATACCTCCACGAATGCCTTCAATGTGGAGTTTCTTCCCCAGCGCCACTTCCTCCGGAACTTCTTCCTCCTTTTCGTCACAATCACTCATGTCAATGAGCTTGCCTTCCAAGGTTCCTCTGGCTTCACCTGCAGAGTCGTGACCCGTGGCCATGTCGACATCCCTATAATCAACTACTGATTCTGTGACTCCATTTAATCCAGCTCCAATTTCATTTCCGGGATTACCACTTTTCAATTCTTTGTGGAAATGTCATCTTTGTTGGCCAATTCCCTCTTTGGATTATCCATGTTTGTAAAGTGTCACATGAGTTCATTGCTAGGGGACAAGGAGGCAACACAACGGCCCACTTCCCTATCTGTGTGTGAGCCCGACAACAGATGGGCAATAAGCGACCGCCGCTGACAGACTCAGAAAGAAGGGATGTGATCATAAAAAACATCTGTTCTGTACATAGTGATTTGTGGACTGAAGAGCTCGTAGCAAAGTCTGTGCTCTATGCAACTACTCAGTTAATACACCGCGGCAAGTGGTGTTACTCAACTAGTAGTAGTAGCTTAGTAGTAACTGAGATCCACGTGCACTAGATCTGCAAAAAGCAAGGACTGTCCTGCACAAAGGACACAGTACGGGAATATACATCCTAGAGAATAACACCGGTGACCCTTTGGGAAGAGCTGTGTTATTTAAACTTTTTTCAGTGACCAAGTTCTATGCCTTAAGAATGGTTCTCAACCTAAGAGGACTTTCCCCCTCAGGGGACACCTGAAAATAACTGGAGACATTTTTGATTGTCACAGCTTATGGGGCATGGAGAGGACCGCAAGTGGATAGAAGCCGGGGATGCTGCGAATCCGCGTGAGGCACAGGACAATCCCCAACAAAATGTTAACAGTGCCAAAGCTGACAAACACGGTTTGAAGCCAAGTCGTTTGTTAAGTTCTTTTTAACGGCAACTTTCTCATAAGGTGGCGGCAAAGAGTAAAGGGGATGATGGCATATGGAAGGTGTGCAACAAATGCTATTAATACCTGCGGCTCCAGGTGACTTAAAACGGGCGGTCTTAATACCATCTGAGATTTGCGGGAATTTTTACAAACGTTAACTCATCTCCTCCTGTGCCACGATGGGGCTGCTAAGAAGTAAACGTTGCCTTCAACCCATGGGTGGACCGAGTACCCAGGTCAAGACAGGAGTCCAGATCCAGCCACACTCTGTACCTCACAGAACACGTCTAGAATCCAGGACTCACCTCTGGGCAACACACTTGAAGGGGGGCATTAAGCTTTCAGAGGATGATGACTGCAACGTAAAGGGTCTGAGAATCACGTCACCCGAGAGATGGCTCAGTCAACTGGAACAATCCGCCTGAAGAAGAGAAACCCTGGAGGAGCAGCTGAGGGATGAGATGTGACAGCAGTCCTGAAATTCTATAGGGCTGTCACACAGAAGAGGCTAAATTAGACTTGTCCTATGTGGTTCCCCAAGGTAGAAATTAATAAGCAGCTGTCTCCTAAAAGCAGGGACCTGTTAGGAAACAAGTTCCCCATCCTTGGAAACATTCAAGCAGAGACTCGAATGTCAGGTGGGCTCTCAGGGGATTCCTACACCGGCAAGAGAATAATCTAGATGAGCAATAAGGCACTTTCTGCTACTCACAATCTCAGGTGCAGAATACAATGAGAGAGCAGGGCAGAGTCCAGAACAGGAAGGAACAGCCAGCCTCTGTTGACCCAGCCATCCCACTCCTAGGTATTGACCCAAGAGAAATGAAAACATTATGTCCACAAAAAGACTTGTGCAAGAACGTTCATGGAAGATTTATTCATCACAGCCCCAAACTGGAAACACTCCAAATGTCCATCAACGGGAAAATGGATAGGCAAATTATAGGCTGTCCATACAATGGAGTACCACTCAGCTATAAAAAGGAACAAATGACCTACACAGGTAACCATGTGGATGAACCTTACAATAAAAAGTTCATACTGATGATTCCATTCATATGATGTCCCACAACAGGCAAAACTAACCTATGGTGAAGAAACACCAGAATTGTGAAGGAGCATGAGGAAACTTACTTAGGTAATAAAAATGTTCTGGGGCACATGGGCGGTCAATCGGTTAAGCGTCGGACTCTTGCTCCGGCTCAGGTCATGATTTCATGGTTCATGGGATCAAGCCCTGTGTTGGGCTCTGCGCTGACAGGGCATAGCCTGCTTGGGATTCTCTCTCTCTCCCCCCCTCTCTCTGCCCTCCCCTGCTCCCCGCCCCCCCTCTCTCAAAATAAATAAATAAACTTAAAACAATGTTTGTTCTGTGTCTTGAAACAGGTTTGGAATTCACAGATGGAAGCGTTTACCAAAACACATCAAAGCATACACCTAAAATTTGAGCATTGCACAGTTACATACATTTTACCACCAAAACACAAAAAAATAAATGCATGAACAAACACCGAACTCTAATGCCTATGTATGCAGAAATGCTTAGTGGGGGAAATGTACTGATTTCCGCGACTTGCTAACGAAACACATCCCTGAAATAGGGCTGACAAATGGGTGGAGAGATGGAAAGACTGCAAAGACCGGAGAAAGCACGCAGAGTGAAATTTAATGGTACGATCTAGGTGGCTGGGTACACGGGTGTTCACTGTGAAGTTCTTTCAAGCTTGTTGCGTATCTAAAGTGCTTCATAATAAAAAGTGGGGGAGGAGGGAAGGAATTACAGCCAGTAGGAATCACAAGGGAAAAAGAGGTGGCTGGGGGGTCATGGGAGGAAAGCAGCAAGGGAAAGTAGAGGAACTGTTCTGGCCAGGACAGGGGCCTCTTGGGGCAGCATTGCAAAAGGCCCGGCTGACCTGGGGACAGGAGATCATAGCTAAGATGGGACACATGTGAGGTTCGCACTCAGACCTTTCCTGTCGTAAGTCCTTGTCCCTGTGAGACCAGTTCCATCACTATCTGGCTCTCTGGTCCCAGACAGGTCCTTGCCCCGCTCTGACCTTGGTCCCTCTCCCTGGACACTCAAGGGACTAGTTTAGAAGACGCTTAATGTGTTTTCCAGCTCTGACAGTCTACGATTCATTGCATCTGTACAAACCATGTTTCTAGGCAGGAGCCAAAAGATGCAGAGGTACGACGGTGGTGTCAGACATTCCAGCCAGTCTCCTACAGGCAAAAGGCAAGGAGCTCACAATCCCCCAGAGAAAGGGACAAGCTCTTAACCCGATGCATGTGGACTATCCACTTTGTAGGGTAGCCACAGCAAACACTGAATACAGGAGTGGGAGCACCCTGCCCCCCAACACACAGCAGGTCTCTGGGACACAGAACACTGTGGGAGCCCGAGAGAAATAAGGAGATACATTTGCTACAGGACAAAAATTCAATAATATTTTGCAAAGTTCAATTTCAATAATTTTAAGAGTATCTACTCTATTGTCCTCCCTCCCCTACTCTCAGTGGCATGGATAATTTAAATCTGATTGCACACAAGACTGTCAGATCTTCTGTGCCACGTTTTCTCTACTCTGTGGCTCTCTACCCCAAGGACACAACCTAGAGTTTGCCAAGCGATAGAAGGATGTGCCAGAAAGCTGGCTGACCTGGTTCTAGTCCCACGTCTACAATTGCTGCTGAGTGCCTACCTACAGACAAGTCACTTTCACTGTCTCCTCTCCTGTAAAATCTAACATATAACCAGCCTACGTGAGGTCTAAGGTTTCTATAACTCCGTCTTCTTTGACACGATTCTCTCCTCCTAGACAGGTAATATAACCTCAAAATGTGTTTAATTTTTATATATTCTGGAGCGCTTCTGTGTATAAGGTCACCTTTAAATCCGTAATCCAGGTGGAGTCGACATAACCTTCATTTTAGGCACATGGAAACCAGGGAGCAGAGGGTTTGAGGTATTTGCCAACGTTCCCCTGCTGGTGGGTGACAGAGGGAGGGCTACCGCCCAGGGCCCCCTGGGAGTCCCTCCCAGATTTCAGTACCTATAACCAGCCCCCAACCCCCTCCCCCTGCTCCTTTCCCTGCTTTGCCCACTCTGGTTTCCCATTGCTTCTGGCCTCAGATCTTAAAGGGGAGGGTGTGTTTCTCAACCCAAAGACCGTTACCTCACAAACCAAAAAACAATTCTGGCGGGACTTCCTTCCCGCCTTTCTCCTTGGGGTGAGGGGTGGGGGTAGGGGAGGAACAGGAGAGTAGACTGCTAAGAGGTCAAGACTCAGAAATGGGAGCCCGCAGCCTGGAGGAAGTCTCTGGAGTGCTTGGGGGTAGGGGAAATCCCGCTCCTCCCTGGAATAACTGTGGCAAATCACCTAGGGGAAGTCTGGGATCCTCATTATGCAGGACAACAGGACACCCTGTCTAGGTCCAGATGTGCCACCACAGTGGCCAGTGAGGCCATGACAGGAAGTGGAGACCCAACAGGGCCCGGACCTATGGGGAAGAGGAGGGCGAGGCATGTGGTGCCATCGTCTCCCCCAACTCCATGCCCGCTATGCACCAGACCACCGCCCCAACGTCTGCCCAGGTGAAGACCGGCCGACACGAGAAGGGAGAACAGGGAGAGATCACAGGAATGGGGGCTCAGACACTGCTCCGCCTTCTAGCCTTGAGGGGACAGCAGGCAAAAGGGTTGGACCCTCACGGCCAGGACATCTAAAGATTCTTCTGGACACGCAGTAAAGCCCCACCGTGGGGTAAGAAAGAATTTCCATAATGACCAGTTTGTCTAGAAGTGGCCTGAATGCATTCCCAGCAGTGGTGAGGCATCCCCAGCTGATGGAGGAAGGAGGGAGTCATCCCCCTGCTCCTCTCCTACTACCCAGTCCTCCACCACCCTTACCCAACACCCACCTCCAGTGAGCTCAGAGGTTCCTGGCAAAGGCTCCCTCCCCGGGGACCGCAGCAAGTCCACGGGGGTCAGAGCTGCTGGTCCCTCCGGAGACACTGGAGCCTGGGAGTCTGCAAACAAACCCCAGTTGGCAGCAGAAGCTAATACTCCTGTTTCCCAAACCAAAGCCTGGCCCACCCGGACTTCCTGTTCAGGGGGAGCGGAGGGACAGCATCTGCCTTTTCTCTAACAAGGGCAACGATCGATCGGAGGGATTGGATTTGCTCCTCCCCCTTCTGGATGAATGACTCCAGGGAGCTCTGTGGCTGTGACTGAGAAGAGAAGGCGAAGGCCAGATTAGAGGGGAGGTAAGGGACACCTCACCCTCGTTGCTGAGGACCTAACTCCTCCCCCGCTGGGAAGGTCAAAAGAGGAAAAGCATCATAAAAGTATATTAATACCTACATCCGTACAAACAGATTGGGAAATCCTGAGCCCGCCTTAATTACACAGAGGCCTACCCACATCGGACATGTACGATCCCCAGGAAGAGTGACTGATTCCTACACACATTCCCATTTTTTTCCCAGTTGCCCATTTCCTTAGAAATCCTTTGCCTCCTGGCAAAGCTGTGCAGGAGGGGTACTGAGGCCTGCCGCCGGCTCAGGAAGTGCCTGCACCTGGTTTTGTTCCAGGGGGAGAATCCAGGAAGGCCTCCCAGACCTTTCTCAAGGGGCCGGCCCTCGGGGAGGCCAGGCACTCATACCTATCTCCTGTCACCAACGGCCTAAAAGCAACTCTAGCCGGGACCCTCCAACTGTAAAACACCACAAACTTTGCTAAGTCCACTTCACAATTTTGAATTCTTCCTCACATTTAAACCAAAATGGCTTCATCTCAGCCTCCCCTGGGTAATGGAGAGCCGAGTGCCTTTCCGCTCTGGTCCACCCTCCAGATGCCTTGTGGTTACTAGCAAAGGGGAGGAAATACCCTGCCCACCTGCTTCTTCCCAGCTACCGCCTCAAGGTTCAACACAACCTCCCCCACCGGACGAGGAGAATGCAGCGACAAGGGAGCTAGGCCTTGCTCCCCTCCACTTCCAGGATTAGCGAGCAGCTGCCTCTGGACGGCCAGCCCCTCCCTTCCATACAGAGGGGCTCTCAGCAGCCTGGGCCTCAAGCTGGGGTGTCTGCTCACTGCTTGTTCACCCCCCATGCTGCAAACTGCCGCTTCCCAGGCATGACAGATGTAGCTGCTATTCAGTATGTTCAAGCCAGGACAAAAGCCTTCTCCAGAAGCACAAAGCCAGCAGGGATGCAGACAGGGCCAACTTCAATAGAAGCCACCTGCCGGGTGGGGGCCCTTCTCTGCCACACCCCCCAGCACACACGCATGCGCACGCATGTGTACACACACACACACGCACACCTTTTTAAAGCCTCTCAAACCCGTGCTGAGTCAGAGTCAGGTGAATTTTTCTCGAATCACTGGACCGTTCTCCCAGAGCAGGGAGACTGTGCACAGCCATTTCTCAGTATTCTACCAGGATATTAATAAGTGGTGAGTAAAAAAGGGATCCTATACATGTCAGAAGCACTAGGTTTTACAAAGTCGAGTGCATTCTTTTGCTACAGAACTTCTCAGAGCCTTTAAAATGTTAATGTGCACTGCAGTGTTTCCCAGGTTTCTCTGGTCACAGAGCATCTCAGGATGGGCACTCCAGCAGCACGTTCCAAGACTGTCTGGTGCTTGGAGAAACATGGGCGGCTCTTTCCTCCACGTTCACCTGGCCCCCTGTCCACAGCTCTTCTACACGTGGAGTATCGAAGACGTACTTGGCTCACATGGTCTCCCCTCGATAAACTTCCAGAGAACGGCTGGGTGGGCAGATGAAGGAGCACGCACATGCCTGTGGTACCTTCACCGTTCTGTTCAACTAGTGGGGAAGTTTCTGCAAGGGCCATTAGAATGTCATCGAAGAGACGGATTCTCTGCACACGCCCAAGCCAACACTGGCTGTGAACCATCTGTGTTTATGTCACCAGGGACAAGGGTTCAACCCCAGGTGAGCCAGTGGGTTTCGTTCTCCTCCTAAACTACCCCAACTGTTTTGCAGTTGTCCACACAGGGAACTGGGTCACTGCACTCAACGTACGACCACAGACCACACACCATAAGGGTCACACATGGTGTGGGCGTATCAATACCACAGACACCAAAGATAGGTAACATGAGCGTCAGACAGGACACAGATCGTCAACATTTCCCAGTAAGCCCAGTATTTTTACATTCAAACTGTATATCTCAGATCATCTCTTGGATTCGACAGTAGTCTCTCCCTACTCACCCCCCTAAAAAAATATTTGTCTAATTTTGGCCACGTACCTGGGGTGAACTTATGGAAGAGACCCTTCAGGAGGCCCCTGCTTCACTCACAACCATGCACTCTGAAAAGGCATCTTCCACCGGGCTCTGCAACTGGGCACAGAGGCAGGTGCCCTGGTGACAGGTCGCAGGGTACCCTCAATCCCCCCTCACCCCACCCGCATGCGCGCACGCGCACATGCACACACACACACACACACAGGAAACCTCTGCCTCTTGAGCAGCTGCCCTTGTTCTGAAGCCACGGACTGTTCCTGGTATGCATGTTTCTTAGAACAGTGGAGATGGCGATTGTGGTTAGTATCTGGGCAACAGCAGGAGGCTGGGGGATTCCTCATGCCCTGGTTCTGACCTAGGAAGGGAGGAGGCCCCAATGTCGGCTCTCCATTCTCAGCCCTCGAAGCATCAGAAGAAAACACGAGGAGACACCTCGAGGCAGTATTGAACGGTCCCTACTCGCCACTAAAAACAAAAGTGTGCTTTTTATCACCTTAGAAAAAGCCCTCAGTTTATTCCTAATTCCTACCCTATCTTTCCGAATTTCTCTTCTTGCCCACCTGGCAAAATTAGTCTGATCTATGGAAGCTGGGAGTGGAAAGGCAAGCTGACAGGCTTTCCTAGTGAAGCAGCCCCAGGCCCCACACCAAGAGCAGAGACAGAAGCTTCCCTTTCTAGCACCCCAGCCAGGTGGCTTCCCCCCCGGACCCCTGCGGGGCTAGAGAGAACAGCACCCCAGCCAGGCCGCTTGCCCCCCGGACCCCGTGGGGTTAGAGAGAACCCCTTGGCTCCACTCATCGTTCCATTTATCTTAACCGGGCAGGCTTCTGCTTGGATGTCGCTGCTTCTGAAGCTGACACTTTAATTCTTGATTTTAAAAACTTTATTGTTTAAATACCAGTTTTGCCTCTGAGGCAGCCAAGGCTCCAAGCCCTGCTTGTTAATTATCAGCTGCTAAACAGTACTTTTCTCAAGAGAGCTGATGGGGCCCGAGGCCACTGCGGAGAGAAAGCTGGCACCGGGGAAGGGAGTGCGGAAGGGGCTGCAGCTCCCCGCGGCGGACTCCTCAGAATCCAAAAGACAAAACAGCCAAGAGACTGGCCCACTTCTGTGGGCACACACAACACCTCAGCTAGGTACCTGGCACTGTGCTTTGTACTGGAGGACTCCAAATAAATGAGACACAGTCCTTGTCCTCAAGGAGCTCAGAGTCTAGCAGGGAAGGAAACAAGAGTCACTGTAATTCAAATTCACAGCAGACCTACAGCTAGTATGAACTACCACTAGCATAGGGAAGGGAATTCTGCCTGGAGTTGGGGGTGGGGGTGGGGGTGGGGGTGGGGGTGGGGGTGGGCAGTTTGCAGGTAAAATCTAAGCCTCAAAGGCTAGCTATAACTCCACCAGGATACAAAAGGATGAACATTAGGAAGGCCCAACAGAAGATCTGGGAGCATAAGAATGCACTCAGACTGGAAGCAGTCATCTCTGAAAGGGTGAGTGTCTGTGTGCGAGGGGTGGGGGTGGGAGGGAAGGCGAAAGCCAGCTTGTTCGAATACCATGTCAGGAGTGGGAGCGTTACGCTGGGGGCCAGGGAGGGTGGTGCTACTGAAGGTCTCCAAGCAGAAGTAATGTTTGTGGTCCTATCTGACCAGGAATGGATGGATGGCTGAGTCTCTTGGTGCCTCTGAAGAAAACCAGATCAGTGCCCTCAAGAAGCAGAGTTGACCATGGGGAGTCGGGGCCTCTTTCCCATGAATCAGTGTGCAGAGGGGTGGAGGACATGCATGGTCCGCAGCAGCTGGACAGCCTCTGGGACTCCCCGTTGACAGGGTCCCCTGAGACGTGGACCTTTCCCCAATCTCTCAGGAAGGCCCGGTAATCGGAGGGATCAGGGAATGACGTCACATCTTTGCATCTCTCCAGGGCCCTTGGCAGGTCAAGTACTCTGAAAATGTGCCGTGACATTGGGTCACAGGCTGTGTTCAAATATCTGCATTAGCCTGCATACAAAAGATGGAACTGATGCATTCTCTGAGGCTCCAGAAAAGGCCACTAGCACCGAGGAATATTACAAGTCCCAGGAACAAAATTTTGAACTTTAACAACAGCAAATTTTTTTTAATGGTAAGGTTATTTTTTTTTAAACCAAGGAGTTTATTTATTTTTATTATTTTTTGAAATATTCATTTTTGAGAGAGCGCACGCAAGAGTGGGCGGGGGGGGGGCACGGGCAGGCAGAGAGAGAAGGACAGAGCATCTAAAGCGGGCTCTGCACTGACAGCAGGGAGCCTGACATGGGGCTTGAACCCACGAACTGTGAGATCATGACCCTAGCCAAAGTCGGATGCTCAACCGACTGAGCCACTCCGGTGCCCCAATGGTAAGGTTTACCTGAAAAGGGGTAAGCTCCCCCATCACCAGAGCAATTGAAGCGTAAAGTCAATCAATCAGTGGTGGCCAAACCCAGATAATCATCAGATGAAAACACACATTCCTGAATACCTCTCCTCTGCAGAGTCCCACACTCAGTAAGATACAAAGAGTGGAGCCAGGAATCTCTATTTTTGTTTTTTTAACTTTCTTCTTTTTTAGTATTTATTTTTGAGAGAGAGAGCACACGTGCGTGTGTGCAAGCAGGGGAGGGGCAGAGAGAGAGAGGAAGACACAGAATCTGAAGCAGGCTCCAGGCTCTAAGCTGTCAGCACAGAGCCTGACGCAGGGCTCGAACCCACAAACCGCAAGATCGTGACCTGAGCTGAAGTCGGTCTCTCAACCGACTGAGCCACCCAGGTGCCCCCTTTAGAAAAATAAATAAATAAATAACTTTTCTTTTTTTTAATGCTTATTAATTTTTGAAGAATCTCTATATTTCAATGTTATCTATGGGTGATTCTGACAACTGACTTAGAGAGCCACTGGGCTAGATGGCCATTTGCTGGTATATAGTCTTTTCTTTTTTTTTTTTAATTTTTTTTTTTAATGTTTATTTATTTTTGAGACAGAGAGAGACAGAGCATGAACGGGGGAGGGTCAGAGAGAGAGGGAGACACAGAATCTGAAACAGGCTTCAGGCTCTGGGCAGTCAGCACAGAGCCTGACGCGGGGCTCGAACTCACGGACTGCGAGATCATGACCTGAGCCGAAGTCGGACGCTCAACCGACTGAGCCACCCAGGTGCCCCGCTGGTATATAGTCTTAAACAAGACAAAGTAAATACTACGTAAGGTCCTTTCTAAATGATTACCTTCTTTTTACCCTCTCACCTGGGCCTTCAAACCTCTCCTTGTGCTCTTCCATAAATCCCCTTTCCAGCTCAGATAAATCTTCACCAGGGTGTAGAATGATTACCTCAGAGTCCAGCATCGTCTAAGAGAATGTTCTGTGATGATAGAATGTTCTCTATCTGCACTGCCCAATACAGTGGCCACAAGCTATATGAGACTACCAAGGACTTGAAAGGTGGCTAGTGCTATAGGGGAACTAATTTATAATTTTATGTATTCAATTGAAATAGCCACAGATGACCAGGGGCTACTCTATTGGCCGCAGCAGCTTCCTGCGAAAGATGGCTTATGTACTCACTGTGGGATCCAGGTAAACAAGCCACCTCCCTCGACCACCGCCTCTCAGAGCTCATTTCCAGCCTGAAGTGAGCTACCTGATGACAGAGAGGTTAAATTCGAAGAAAATAGCAGGAAAGGAGGAGCTCTGTGTCAGCTGTACCAAAGACAACAGGTACAGAGAACAAAGAGCCCAAACTAAAACTCTCACCCCAAGGGCTCTGCCCTTCCCTGCCCGAGAAAGCAACACCACCAGCAGCCCCAGAGGTACCAGCAGCCACCATCCCAGCCCAGGCAGTGAGGTGTCTCCCGGCTTCCTCGGAGCAGGCAGACCTCATTCTCAGGGATGACCTAGAACACTCCTTGGCCGACTAGAGCCGGACTCTCAAATTTTGTACCGGAACTTTTTGGCTGTATTGGGGTGCAGAAATCCAAGAGAGAGAAAATGAATCTCACAAAACAAAAAGCAAAACCTTAAATCCACTACTTTTCCAGACCTCCGAATTTTTCATCAGGCAAAAGAGATCATCTGCACACTCTCAAACATAACTGGACCCCTGCCCAGGTACGGTAAAAGGCCAAGTTCAAACCTGACGGAGGACTCCAGATTAACACGTGTGGTCTTCCAGCCTTGATTCCTGCCTTCCACATTTTAGGCCCTTTTTGCCCAGCATCTGCCTGCACACATGCTCTGAATCTACCACAAAGTGTGGTTACCTGAGCTGAGAAGTGCTGCCTCAACCTTCTGGAATACCAAAGGAACAGACTTGATGCGACAGCAGGCGAGGCCAGGTGGGTATCAGGAACCACCTGTCGTATTTCAACAGCTCCCCGTCAAGGAGAGGCCACTGAGCAAGCCTCTGGGTAGCCAGCCTGACGCAGGGACGTGGTCTCTCAGCCAAGAGGAACACCACAGTGGGGGGGGGCGGGGGGGACAGGGGAGAAAGATGGAAGAAAAGATCAAATACGAAAAGCACTGTGGGGGTGGGGCAATGGCTTCCATCGAAGACTGGATACTGTTTGTGAAGTTTACTGGAAGATGGTTTTCCCCCTTCTAGAAAAAGAAAAAAAGAGAGAGAGAAAGAAAGAAAAGAAAGGAAAAGAAAAAGAAAATGATGTTGCAACTTCCTTCATCACCGCACGCACTCGGGAAAAAACCCCAGGCCTTGCTTCACTTTCCCATCTGTGCTAACGGTCAGCTCCATCCCGAGCCCTGACTTCTGGGCTCCTGAGAGGCAGGAAGCAAAGATGGCCAGAGCTTGGGGGACAGACAGCCTCCCCATCACCTGCAGGCCGCCTGCCTGCTCCTCCACCGGGAGGCTGAACACAGGATGGAGGCGATTCTTCAGAGCGAGACAGAAGTCCCGTTAGGGCCCAAAGGAGGATAAAAATAAGCTCTGCCCCAGGCTCAGGCCGGCCCCCTCTTTTTTATTCCCCCTTTCCTCCCTGATTCTCTCGGATGGTCAGCCAGCCACACCCATACCGAGCATTTCCTCTTACCAGAAAGATCCCTGGGAGGAGGTCATCTCTTTCCCTCTCAGCCAAACAGAAGACAGGAGTACCCAATGTAGTTCTTCACCATTTCCCCTTAGAATCCCCCCCACTGGCCAAACTTTCATCTGTACCCTCCCCTGGGTGTGTCACAAATATGATTCCATGATGTGTCCTCTGCCCATGCCAGGCAAAAGTGAGCCCTTCCACCCGGAGGGGCCCATCCCGTGTCTCTGTATCCTCTGCCCTGACTCCACCCGCGTCCCCACCACCATCTCCCGGAACCTCTTTCTTCGTGTGTAAACCCAGAAATCAGGCCACCTGGCCTGCCTCCGTCAGAGAAGTACTACCTTTACCAGAGATTACCAAATGGGAATGTGTGTGAAAGGGCACAATCCAGACTGCTGTGTGTGTGGGGGGGGGGGTGGTGGTGGTGGTGGTATTCATCCCTTTTATATACACACAGGTGTTCACTCCTGTTCTGAACTGTAAGTTCCCAAAGGCAAGGCCCACACCTTACCATGGTGGCGATCTGCACGAAATAAGCATTCCATAAATATTTGATGATACAACACAAATCGCTAGGTCAACTGAGTACTAGATTATAAGGGAGTCACGGAGGAACAATTCGGCAATATTGCAAACGCCAAAGGAGCCCAGGTTTCAGCGTAAGACACTCCCACCATTAACGGCCTCAGGGCTTTGCAACCTGCTGTTCCTTCTGCCCCCTGACCCCGCCCCTCCCATCCCAGTATTCCCACTGTGCAGGCAACACCACCTTCCCAGGAAAGCCTTCCCTGAGCCACACACATTCTCAGCATTCCAGGGCCTCCTCCCTCCTTCATTTTTGCCACTGTATCTATCACCATCTGTCAAACTGTATCATTTAATTGATTACGTTTTGTCTGTCTCCCCTTACTAGGATGCAGGCTCTGTGCAGGTTGTTTTTGTTTTTGTTTTTCTGTTTTGTACACTTCATGTATCCCCAGAGCCTAAAACAATATTTAGCACTCAGGAGGTACTCAACAAATGGTTGCTAATGAATGCATTGCTCCGAACATGTCTGATCACATTTCCCCTTCTGTAAAATGTTAAGTATTCTGTGAATACTTTTACTTGGCAGTATTAATATAGGGAATTAACAAGAATATAAGTAAGACACCTAACACAATGCTTGCCACATAGTATCTGCTCAAGAAAGACTTGTTATTAATCTGGGAAACCTTCACAGGGTTGCTAAACCTTCAACAGTGAGCTGAATGGGGCAGAAAGTTGAGGACTGTTATATGTTTCAAAGTCGATCTGCTGTTCCGCTCTATCCGTAGGGAGGCTGCAAAGTCATCCTTAGCACTGCTAATTAATTTTCTTGAGTAGTAAGTTGCTTTGGATCTCAGAGGGATAGAAGGCACCCTAAGGCAAATCCTGCTTAGAAAGGCAGGAGTCTAGTCCAAGCTGCTAGAAAGAATCAGCCCTCATTGTTCCAAATTCTTCTCATCTCATATAGCAGAGGTATTAAAGGGGTCTAAACCCAAGGGGATGACCCTGACTAGTCTCCCAGTCGAGGCTAATCCTGCCATCTGGGCCTCCTGATGGCCAGTCAGGGAAGACAGGAGGCAGGCATGGAGGAGAATAAATGTTTACAAACATCGGTTGAACGGCTGAATGAATAAAAATACTACAGCCCAGAGAAGGGTGAAAGAGCGCTGGCCTGCAGAAAGTGAGGGCGGAGAGGATGGCCCCTGCGGTCTGGAACCTGGGCTGCCCCACGTCCTCCAGCACAGGGCAGTATTCCCAGCGGTGGGGTCACAGAAGCAGCACTACAGAAAGCCCTTCATTCGAAGCAGGCGTCCTCTGAGATCAACTCTGAGCCCTCTGATTCACAAACGAGGAAACTGAATGAGGCCCAGACAGGTTCTCGGACCTGCTGAGGACCACACAAGCCAGGTCTCTCAGATACCAGTCCCCTTCTGTTCCTCCTACAACGGTGCGGCATGGAGTCAAGTGGCCCCACGAGAGTCAAACCTCTGACCTCAGACCTGGCAGCCTAGTATTCAACGCTGGTGTTCTCGCCTCACCCAGGAGCAAAGCCAGCAGTACGATCACCTTGGACTACATCTGTGTGTCTCTGCTTTGTCTGGAGCTAACTAGAAGATGCCAAGAGCCAGAGGAGAGCTGGCTACTTCCACATCTGTCCCTCCCTTAGTGAAAATTCTGAGAGGCAGAAGGGTCATCTCCGTAGTGGAACCGGAAAAGGAGGGGCGCTGGAGCAGGGACGAGAAAGACAAGAGGCATCAATGGGAAACTGTGGTCAGGGCCCTTACGAGAACGAGAAATCCGTTAGCAGAAACAGAAGGTGCCAGCTTGAGTCAGCAGATCCGAATGTGTGGAGAAAAGAGATGCCCAGAAGACTGTTCTGCTATGAATGGCTTTTTGGCAGACAGGAGGGAGAGCAGGGACAGACACTTGGGGGGCTTCACTATACCCCTGGCTAGTCTCAGAGAGCCCAGCCCAATACTGTTCCACGCCCGCGGCCGTCCCCCTCCACCCTGAGGATCACCATTCGTACCTTATATCGATGCAGATAGCATCCACCATTACTCAGTTATCGCACCTTTCTTAGGCAGCTGGGTATAACTCATGATGTCAAAATACTCCATGAAATTTTTCTAAATGAGGGCATAGAGTCATGTGGAAGTAAGAGAATATAAAGAGAATGAAGATGTGAGTCTTCAGGAACTTGCAGTCCAATCTTTAGAAAGCTCCCTGAACATGGAGACACTGTCTTCAACTGAAATAGAAGGGAGGAGTGTCTTGGCAAGTTTGGCGGGGGAGGGTCGGGGAGACCCACTTCTAGGGTGAAGGCTTTCATGAGGGTGGCAGCATTTGTACAGGGTGGAGTAGGTAGATACAGACAGGGGTGGGGCAGGGAGGCAAAGAAGATACGGATGAACAGATGGCACACATACCACGGGCAAAGGTGACAGTGGAGGGGGAGGGGAAGGGTCCTATTAAGGAAAGAGCAAATGTAAGCCCCTAGAGCTGAAACATAGCAGTCATTCAGAAAACAAAAACAAAAACAAAAACACAACCAAAAACCAGATTGGGGTCAGATCAAGGAAGGATCTGAAAATCTCCTGTGCTCCCCAGGCAAAGGGGACCCACTGAAGGGTTGAAACTACGAAGCTACATGACCAGGGCTGGCAAAGTAGTCCCGCGTGTGGTCCAAGGGACAGAGGGGCAAGACCCTCATTCCCCGCCTGAGGTTCTCAGAGTCAGCTAAATGTTTCGGCTGCCCCCCTCGCCACCCCCCTACTCTCCATCCCTTCTTTCTCTAATTACACACCTCTAACTCAATTTTATGTTCTTTTTAAAAATCTAAGGCAAGGTAACAAAAACAAGTCCACGAAATCAGAAGGGTCAAGGGTGCTCTCACCCCTCGTCCTCCTCCCTAGGAGCACAGGGGACTAGTGCCCTGCGAGGGGAGGGGGACATGAAGGTAGGAAACCCCTGAGAATCCCACGTGGGCTCTAGTGGAAAGAAAGGATGTGACGCTTGGGAGGTCGGCAGTCAGAGGGAATAACAAAGTTTCCGGGTTTCTGTAAACATGAGCATTTACAAAGCAAGCTACCAGGTACACTCACTCTGTCCCCGTGGCCTTCTGCTTTTCAGAGACCTGGGTGCCTGGAAACACAGAGGCACCACGAAGGCCACAAGATGTCCCCTGCCACCCTCCCCAGCACAACAGAGTAGACAGGGTCCTCCGAGTTCCAAGGCCCCTGTGGCCTCCGCACCGGTCCACCTGCATTCCTAGGATGCTGTGCGTTCCACACTTGTGGCCTCCAATGCCCAGGGCTCCCCCTCTACTCCCCTGCCCCCACGGTGCTCTGGGCTCTACAGAAGTCGGGCCTGTCGGGCAACCTGCAGATTCTTCACTTAGAGAGGCTCCCCTTCCCCAGCTCCTGTGAAGCCTGGCCTTTGGAATCTACAAGCCTTCCTCTAAGAATTACAGAAGCCAGAGAAGGAGGCCCGGGACAGAGAAGAGGGAGGGTATGGTGACTCCAAGGACAGGGGCTCCTTCTGTCAGAGTTAAAAATAAACTCTTAGCCATTTACACCCAACTCCTCCCTCCAGAAGCCAATGGGCCTTGGCAGATAAATCTCTCCCTGCAGAGGAAATGAGGCCCTGCAGGGACAGACGGGAGGAAGCAGTCCATGGAGACCTGGTCCAGTATGTAACTCTAGCTCAAGCCAGAGGGCCCCCCAGACCTGCCTCAGCTTCTATTACTCTTCCCCCAACACACCTTCTCCCAAACAAATCCCAATCCCAGAAAAAAGACACAGAATCCCTCTGTGCATGGTTAGTATCAACACCTGCCCAAGGATTAGAAAAATCAGTAAGAAGAGAGTGCCAAAGTCAAGCTAAAAGATATAGTCTGCCCAGTATCTACCAGTTAAGCAGGTACCCCAGCTCCCTGAGCCCCTTTCCTCACATCCTGTAGGTCTCCGGGATCCCCAGGCAGTAGGGCAAGAGGTCACCTCAATGGACCTCAGTGGACACAGATCAGCACCACCCCTGCCCTCACGGGAGGCAGAAGAGACCCGTGCTCTCTGTGACATCCTGCAGGTGGCGAAGCTGGGAGGGCCAGAGGGGCCATGGCCTGACTCAGGAGGGAGGCCCCGAGAGCCAGGGCCCAGTTATCCTTGGAAGCCAACAGGATGAGGTCACACTTCTGAATGTGGTAACCTGAAGCCCCACGCTGCAGGGGTGGAGAATATAGCTCAGCAGCAGGGCAGGAGTCCCAGGGCAGGGAGCGAGCTCAGTCACAGGGCAGTCGGGGTGAGGGCCTGGGGCAGCCTCAGGCAGAGCTCTCCCGCTGGCTGGCCTCCGTGTACCTTCTGCGGGGAGGCCTGCTTGCCGGTGCAGCCTGGAGGAAGCCGGAGCAGGAGGCAAGCACAGGGGAAAGTCTAATTGACCCGGGGAACTTCTGCAACCTCCTCCCAGCCCTTCCCCTCACGGGGAAGAAGCACGGTGGCTCCCCAGAGCCTTTGTACGCACTGCCCCTTCTCCCGTAGCCCGAGCTTGGGAGGTGGTGGGGGGCAACTCACGTTTCCGAGCGCTGGGAGCAAACCGAGCCTGGTGCTGCTCCGGGTATCGTATCTCACTCCCAGCGCTCAGAACCGTGAGTTGCCCCCCACCACCTCCCAAGCTCGGGCTACAAGAGAAGGGGGCAAATGGGGAGACCACAAGTGACAAGAGAGAGTGGGCTCGGCGGTGTGGCAGGCAGCCCTGGGGCAGACAGCAGGGCCAGGCTGTGTGTGGGGGACTGCAGCAGCGGCAGGTTTATTTTTAGCTGTTGGGACGGAGGGGCTGAGTAACAGGTCGAGGCCCTGGGCGGGAGGCCAGGTTGCAAGTGTCCATCCAGTGTGTGGGCTGGGAGCCTAGAGATAACATGGATCGTCACAATGGCAGCAACATGACTGACTCAGTCACCTGCCACAGAAGGGTCGGGGGCAAGGCACCCCATAAGAGCATGACGGTCGGTGGAGGAGCCCGCAGGGACCTGTCAGTAGGTCCCCTTCACCTTTGCTTTGGGTTCAGAAGAAGAATCAGTGGAGAGAAGCCAAGCAGAGAGAAGGCATCAGCCATACAGCTCCCTTTGTCACCCGCAACTTGTCTGAGACAGAAAAGGCTTCGAGTGGTGGCCACATAGCTTCCGCCTTCGGTCACCACTCCTCACCTTCCAGATGAGTGCTGGATGGACACGGGCCATGGAGATGCCTGGAAACGTCCCTCAAGAGTAAGATGCCCTTTCATATGACCCTTTGGGACGGCTCATGTTCCTAGCAGAATAAACACACAGCTTGGCCAGTCTTGGAGGGAACATGAGTTACTGATGGGGGTTGACCTTGGGGCCACGTCCCAGCCTCTCCCACCTGCCAGCTAGCACACAGCGATGTTTACTGGATCAGGAAATAAAGCCCCCCAAAGGGCACTGCCAGAGGCTCATCCCCCTTTCCACTGTGTCTCTTCTTCCTGGATCCAGCCACATATGATGGCCTAGAGCACAGGACTCCATGGTCCGAAGCTCCAGGACTGAAACGACTGTTTTAGCATTTAGTGAGCAGGAAGAAGAAGAAAGAGAACAGACCTCACCAGGCATCCCTCTCTCCTCCTGCTTCCTTAGACTTCTGATTTCCAGTCTTACCCAGCCCTAGGGGGTTGCTGAGTGGTACCTGGATGCAAATCCTAATTTCCTCGTCAGCTTTAGGAATCAGTCCCCAACTCTCATCCCAGGACAGTCCCCAGCCCACACCGTATCTTTGGGTGAATCACAAGAAGGCACCCATGTGGATGGACCCAGCCACAAGCCAACGCGAAGCCTGACTAGCGAATGGTAGGTTAGACTGCAGCCCTCACTTCCTCAGCTGGTGCCCCTGTGCAGGGCCCAGCCCGCACACCGATCACAGCGGCCACGTCTAGCCCCACACCTCAAGTGGGGAAGAAGTTGCAGACAGGGAACACAAAGAATTCCGCATCTCTGCCTGGAGACACCGCTACACTAAGATTCTTCTAACTTCAAGGCAAGAACAGATTCACATCCCACTGAGTTATCTGGCCCCATCCTCTCTGCCGAGGCGCTAGGTGCAACACTTTCCACGTCTTCACACAAAAGAAGTGACGGTTGGTCAGGGAGGACTGTTAATTAACTGGGCACAGGCTACCCTGGAGCCATCAAGGCCACACCAGGAGCATCCACTCTGGCTCAGACGCTGCTGATGGTCAGACACGGGGCTGGTCAGCAAGCCATCCGGCCAGCTCTTGGCCTCTTGCCCCCGGCACAGCCTTCCGCTACCCACCAATGCCAGTGCTCAGGAGCAATGGGTAGCCTGACCTCTGCCATGGGCACCCAAACCTGGAAAATTTAACTGACCTACTGCAGGACACATGCCCAGTTAGCAGGGCATATAGCCTGGACCCCATGTTTGGCTTTCCCATCCGACACATAACAAATAATAACAGGCTCTTCTCTAAAAATATGCATCTGTGGGGCGCCTGGGTGGCGCAGTCGGTTAAGCGTCCGACTTCAGCCAGGTCACGATCTCGCGGTCCGTGAGTTCGAGCCCCGCGTCGGGCTCTGGGCTGATGGCTCGGAGCCTGGAGCCTGTTTCCGATTCTGTGTCTCCCTCTCTCTCTGCCCCTCCCCCGTTCATGCTCTGTCTCTCTCTGTCCCAAAAATAAATAAAAACGTTGAAAAAAAAAAATTTTTAAAAAAAAAAATATGCATCTGTATACATCTTAAAATATAAAATATCAGTATTCCTCTCAAGACCAGAGAGGGTACAAAGTCTGATGTGGGTCACATACCTGGTGTACATCAAGCCGCCCAGTGGCGTGGCCCCTTCTCTTTACCAATGTCCCCATTTATGAGGTGACCTACGTAGGAAGACCTAGTGCCAAGAACTCAGTTGTGTGCTGCCAGGTCTATACTCCCAGCGCTACTCCCTCTAGCAACCAAAAAACCAAAGAAACCCAGACTCAGAGCAGGTCCTGGGGAACTGTGTCCCTGATGCTGATGCCAGGTAAGGCCTTGGACAGACCACTGAACCCCTCCTGACGGGCCTAGCCTCCCGCTCTGGTGGGATGGAAGGAGTCAAGAAAGATGCCAGGGAGTGTCAGCAGTAAGGTGCAATGATGTGTGGGTCTCTGTACCACCGGGCCTTAAACCATTACCAAGAGCACCTGCAGCCCCTTGGAACACAGCAGACACCAACCCTGCCCGCCCACCTCCCTCGTGGACCCTGAAGCACCGCTGCAGACCAGGGAAGAGAGGAGAAAAGAGACCCCACATGACTTTGAAGGGCCTGCAGCAGAAGAGAGGACCTCAAACCAGAGGTCCTCAGAACACGCAAGGGCCTCTTGGGAATCATGGAAGGGACTCAAATGCAGACGCCAGTGCCCTGTCCTTCCCCGCTTGTGGCTGACATTCCTCCTGGCAAGGCTGCCAAACATCCCTGGGATTTGCGGGTGACAGGGGCTTTGGCCCCTCCTCCAACCCCAGGATCTGGGCAGGGATCAAGTCTGCAGTCCTGAATCTTGGCTCCTCCAGGTCTCTCCCTGGACCCCTGCACCTGCTTCTTAAGGGAATCATCAATGGATGATGGGCCAACTCCTCTGGGCCCAAGCAGTCAAAACATCTTAATCATGAGTACCAGTGCCTTCGTCCTCCTGAAAAGGAGCCCCTTCAAGTCCCAGGCACCCACTGATATCTGGTCTCAAGGCCTGGGGGCTGCTCTTCCTTCCACTTCCATCAGCTACTGACCCCAGATCTTAGCTGGAGATTATTTTCAACTCCATCAAAGCCCGGAATTTACAAGTGGAAAAGGACCATGAGCTGACC
Source organism: Lynx rufus (assembly GCF_022079265.1). Lineage (NCBI taxonomy): Eukaryota > Metazoa > Chordata > Mammalia > Carnivora > Felidae > Lynx > Lynx rufus. The sequence goes on along the minus strand of NW_025814829.1, from coordinate 27,876,494 downwards.
CAACTTTGATCCTGCCTCAGTGGACACCAAGAGCCCTGGTGCAGTAAACAGGGACCAAGGCCCCAAGACGGGAAGGGCATCTCTGAAACCAGAAACTAGAACCTCCTAGCCCAAACCTCAGTGATCTGTCACCCTGCTTTACAACAGCCTGTTCGTTTACTTCACGCCCCTCAAGTACTTTGAAACCGGCTTTTAACACAAAACTAGGTCAGAGTCAATTCTGAGCCACTAGCCCTATATGCTCCCTGCCAACCTGATCTCCCCTCAGAGCCAGGGTCACCATCCCCTCCGACAGATCTACTCATACCTCAGAGGCCCAGCAATGAGCCATCCATGGCTCCTTGGGTCCTCCCAGATTTCCCTTCTAAAGCTCTTCTGTTCCCAATCACATGATTTAACCTCCAGACCAGCAAAGGCTAGTAGAACCTTCTAAAAGGATGAATATATTCTTCTGCACTATTCACTTCAGCAGCCATTAACCACGTGCAGGCTACTGAACATTTGCAATGTGGCTAGCAACTGATTTTTAATTTGATTTAGCTTAATTAATTTTAACTTCAATAGCCATGCATGGGTATTGGCTGCCATACTGGAGCGTGCAAACCAAGTTTGTTAATTTTGCCTTCTCCAAATCAGTTTCTTGGCCCCCTAAATTTTAAGGCACTTTATAGGTCTGTCTCCTCCACACAAGTAAGCATACGATAGGATGCTCAGCAAACTGTTAACTACCTGTAACCTCAATGGATATGAAAGAGGCTGATTTATTAGTCAAAGAAACTTTCCTCACCGTGTGATTCCATCCAGAGAACCCCATCTTGGGACACTGCCCCCTCACGCAGCCACACTACCTATCTTGCTCCCCGCTCCCCGGGAGGTATACAGGATGATGTGAGCTGGAGAGGACGATGCCTGTACTTTGGGGCTGTGGGAGATCTGGTGGTTCCCTCTAACAGTGTTCAGACCAACCATGGGCAGTTCCGATGATCTCCCCCTAAGAACAACAAAGGAAGCCACACCGCAGTGACACGAGGTGACCTGGGGAAGGAGGACCACCGGAGAAAGGAAAGGAGAAGACATCACAGGACCTTGTTTTCTCTAATCCACGCAATGGAAAGATAAACAGAGATAAGGGAGGACAACATTCTATATTTTGTAAAGCAATAATGTGCTTCACCTAATCAGAGTCACACAGCAGAGAGGGACAACAGTGCCAGCTTTAATTAAATTTGTTCAGCTAATACCCAAGAGTCACCATGACACGGAGAAGCAGGAAGCAGCTGAGGAACCCCACGGGGAATACAACCAACCATTACACAAGTGGATTGGGACCAGGCGTCCGTATCAAAGAAATAGTCAATAGAATTCCCATGTTCTTATACAAAAAATAATACGTTACATTTATATCAAACACGCCCTAAAAAGGGAGGGGGTGGTATACAAAAATTATTTTTAAAAAGCTTGTTAACCATATTTAGAACTCATGGAGCTGCTGAGTTGGTTCGTAAGCTGCCCTTCCAACTTTGGGGGTTATTGCTGGGGAGGTAATACATACCCACCCGGCACCCCCTCGCCATCAGTCAAGGGGGTAAGAGAGTAGCTCCCTAGGCTGGAGCCACAGCCAATCCCAGGTCCGAGTCTGCTGACGTCACTGCAGTTACAAAGTGGGAAGAGGCCTGAGACAGGGAGTCAGGCATCCTGGGTTCTAATCCTGCCTCTGCCAAGCGCGTGGCTATACTACCTCAAGCAAGTCTTTGCTCTGGGCCTTGGTTTTCGCAAATCTGCACAACGAGGGGGGTAGATGCGATGACCTCTGAAGTCCCTTCCGACTCTGACGAAGTATGGGTATGACTCAGAACTTAGCAACAGCAGCCAGGAGAGATGGTGAGGTAAGGTCACAGCACGCACTAAAAGCACTGAAATGTTAGCTCTCTGAGGTGCAGGGAGAGAAGCAGCAAGGTGGCTTGGGGCTTTTTTTTTTTTTTTTTTTTTTGGAAAGCACTGATTTCACTTAAGAGGGTTAGGAGGTCACCAGACCACAGAGCGAGCAGGGCATCTGGGCATCTGCCACCTCCCATTAACTCTCAGAGCTGAGAAACAGCAGAGGTCAGAACCCCCATCCGAGGCCCTGCTCCAGCCCCGCAGCTTCTGCCCCGAATCCCCAGGAATGGCCTAACGCTGTGCGGAGAGTGGAGATCTGATCCCTTTTTCCTCAGGCACCTACCGATGGGGCAATCCGTCCTAGCCCGCAGCATCTACCTCCCCTTGCTTCATAGTCAAAACGCTCCTGGTTTTGAAAATCATTTCACCACTCGGCACCGAAGGCTAATTTCACCAAGATTCAAGATCTAGAAATCTCTTTGGTGTGTGTCTCAGACAGGATTCACTGGGCCAGATTCCCCCTACAAGCTGTAATTATGTCTTAGCCAATATTTGGACATGGAAGTGCTGTTGACACTATCAGTCTCTGAATGTCTCATACCTTCTTTCTTCCTCTATTATTAAGTTTTTACACAAAGATGTGTGGGAATCTGCAATTTAACAGTTGAGCCAACTTACAAGATCTGGGAGCAGACTGCCTGTCAAAACAGACTGACTTCAATCTGCACCCACTTCCCACCCGAGAGGGATAAATTATGAGTGTTATTTAAAATGCTGCGGGATTTTTCCTTTCAAAACTAAAGCGGGGGGGACATATCCAAATCTCTCTCCTATTAATTACAATCGCAGAAATCTGAATTACAAAAGAAATCTGCATTGCCACCCTAAAACATTTTAGAGTGGAGTTTTATGTGTCATTAAATAGAATAAAAAGAGGTTGAGAGCTTTTGTTCTCAAGTCTTTATGCAATATTCCAACTATCCAGGGGAATGAATGAACAGCCTTCGTCCCCAAACTGCTGATGGGTGAGGGCAGATGGCCTCTCGGAGGGATAGAAAACTCTCTCAGAAAGGGCGTCTGTCGCTTCCTCACCCGTACAAGTTAACTGTGGTCAAACAGCACTCACTCAATTCCATTCCCCAAGGTCAGTGACACATTTAAACCACAGCTCCTACTCCCTGTCCCCAGTTGATTGTATGGGGAAAGGGGTCTAAGTCACAACAGCTAAAAGCCCACAGCAACAGCTCAGAGTAGAAACCAAAGAAATCTGACAGTGTTGGGACTAGCTGAAAGCTCTCCCCCAAGAGGATGAAAGCAGCAGGAAAATGATTTTAGAGGCCTGAAAATCTGGAAATTGCACATGGAATGCAAAGTGCCAGCCTTTTATTACATCGAATTATATATTCCAACAGTTCCACCCATCACACCTATCTGAGTTGTATTAATAGCTGAAATACAGCTAGCTGAGGAGGGGAGGCATGAGGGGGAAGAGAAAAATATAACACAGGAAGTATTTTTCTCCTCCTCCAATCATTAAGACACCCCAGGGGAAATAGGCGTAATGTGTCACCTTTAGAGATGTGGTTTGATCTGAAACCTGTCTGAGGGGGGAAAACCTTTTTAAGTGACCCTGAACACCGGCTCACGCTGCACTGGGGACCCACCCACCTTATCAGGCCTCCAAGTCCGTTCTGTTTAACTTCTGAACTAGGTATTCTCACCTAACTCCTCATTCCCCAACCCCTCCCCCCCGAAACCACCACACCCCCCCCTTAAAAAAAAAAAAAAGAAAAAAGAGGTTGGGTTTCCCCGGCTCAAGGAAAACGCTCAGTCGTACTGTCCACCAATCGCCCACGTCCAGGGCTCAAGTGGCCATCCCTGATTTGCGGAATCAGCACCGGGCCAAGCCGTGGTTTAGACACCCGGTTCACAATGATCAATGGAGCTATGGAAACAGCAGACATCGCGCCGGAGCCTGCTGGCCTCCCATCTGGAGCCTCACAGACACTGAAGGTAGGAGGGGGCCTGCTCTCGGATCAAAACAGTCCCTCCCCCGCGCCCGGGGGGCGGTGTCCCCGCGGAATCTCCAGGCTGGCACCTCCCGGGCCGGCGCGCCCCAAGGCGGCATGGCCGCACTCGGGAGGCCCAGGGAAGTGAAATCACACATTCCGGCTCCCAAATAAGGAGCGAGGCTAAATAAACCTCTGAGATCCGACTTCTCCAAACTAACCGACCAACCAGCTCAATGAGTAATGGGCCTTTTGTGCCCGCAGAAAGAAAGAGAGGAGGGAGGAGAGGATGGGGAACCACAAGCCTCGAAAATCACTTCCTCGAGCCAGGGTGAAATTAGCAGAAGTGGTCCCGAAGCCAACCGTTGCGACTCGGCTGGATCCCGCTCAAACCCCAAAATGGCAGAGTGCTCACGAGTCCTCTCGGGTCCCGCCACTCACACCCGGAGGTGACCGGAAACTCGGTCTGGGCGGCGTGGTCGGCGCGGACCTGACCTTCCCCGCGGCGCGCCCGCCCGCGGCCGCGCACTTGGCTCCCCTCGGGCGCCCGGGACCCACAACCCCGCCGCGGCCGGGACGGACGGTCGCCGGGTTCGGGCAGGGTCCGCGCGATCGCGCCGGGCGACCGTGCGCTTTGGCGCTCGGAGCGCTGGGGGTCGTCCCCGGGACACCCCCCCCCACCCCCGCCTCCGCCCGTGCCCGTCCTCCCCTCCCCCGGCCCCCGAACCTACTTTTAGGGCGAATTTCTCCTGGGTCCTCTTGTTGAGGATCTGCAAAACTTTCCCGTTGATACCCAGTCCGAGGACCTGGGTGGTGACCTTGTAGTCGTCGATGATGGCGTTCTTCTTGATCTGCAGGCTCGACTTGACGTGGAACTGGGGAAACTGCTGCGGGGGCTGCGGCGGCGGCTGGGTCGGGGGGTGAGGCTGGGCCGGGGCGGGGGGCTGCGGCGGCGGCGGCGGCGGCGGGTTGGGAAACAGCACCGGTGGGGTCTGGCCTTGAGAGTTGGACAGCATGGTGCCCGGAGACGCGGGAGCAGAGGCGGGAGGGCCCGCGGCCGCCCCCTCCTCCGACTCCGGACGGGGTCCCCGCCACCCCCCGCCCGGCGGCGAAGTTTGCTCCGGGCTGGAGCCGGCTTCCCCGCCCCGGCCCGGCTCCAGGCTCGGCGGGTCGCGGGGCTCCGTGGGTCCCGCCGCGCGCCGCTGGCGCCTACCAGCCCTGCTCCCTCCCTCCCGCCCTCCCCCCCCGGGGGCCTGGCGCTCAGGGGACCGCGGGACGGCGGGGGGCCCGGCCCGGGGGGAAGCGGCCGCGCGACAATGTACCCAGCCCGGGGGCCGGCGGCCGCGTCACAGCCTCGTCTGCGTCCGGGGCCGGTCCTTAAAGGGGAGGGCCAGAGGGGCCGGGCTTCGGGAGGCGGGGCGGGGCCAAGGAGGCGTGGGCGCGGGGGCGGGGCTGGCCTTAAAGGGGAGGACGCGAGCCTTCCCGAGTGCGGACGGAGGGTGGCTCGCCCGGGCAGTGGCCTGGGGGCGGGGTCGCTAAAGGGGAGTGGGGGCCGAGACACCCCGGTTCGTGATTGATCAGGGGCAAGCCAAGAGAAGAAGGAGGCGTATGAAGGTAGGCGCATAATTCAGATAGAAAACCCACTTTTCTCCAGTCGTCTGGCTCTTTTAGACGGCAGCAGCCAATCGGAAGAAGGGGTGTATTTTGAAGGAGAGAGATGACCGACTAGTAAGTGTAAGCGGCGTGAGCATGAATTACAGGGAATTACAGAGGCCCTTCCTCCTAGAAATAGGTGTGAGGCAAATATTAAACATGTTCTTAGCTGGACCATTTTCCTCTGAGTTTTGCATTTCTTTTCTCATGAATTTGTCAGCGAAAGATTTAATCATTGTGTAACTTTGAACAATGTAGCAATTATAACTTTGAACTGTTTCTCATGTAAATTAGCTAAGAAAGGAAACTGCGGGGGGGGGGGGGAGGGGAAGGATTGACTGACCTTCAGACTTCCTGTGTGACCCTGGGCAAGCCTTTGCACCTCTCCCTCAGTGGGAGGAAAAGCAATACCTTTCTGCAACGCTGTGGAATTAGATAAGACGGTGAAACAAAAGGAAGGTCTGGATCAGACTAGGGTCTGATTTCTAGCGTGGAAAAGTTAGTCCCTGGGTTACGCCTATTAGGAGAAGTGGGTATTTTTAAGAAGCTGAGGTCTAGTCCAGATTAGCGCCATATCTCTGCGGAAGATACCAAGGATCTAGCTGGGCCCATAGTAGCCCAGATCAGGGGGAGGCGACTGGGGAGGCCCTAACTATAAGCTGCTGGAGGGCCTCTATACTCATTCTGATGGGTGTGGGGGATGATCATCTAATACATCCCTGCTGGCCTCCTCCCTGTTCTAAGAACAGTTGAGAAAAAAGACCAGACAGGTGAACACAAAACCTCAGCTTGATTACCGGTAATGCAAAAGTAAGAATGGGTACGCCTGGGTGGCTCAGTCCATTAAGCAACTAACTCTTGATTTCGGCTCAGGTCATGCTCTCACAGTCGGGGGGAATCAAACCTACTGGGCTGAAAGCCCGGACCCTGCTTGGGGTTCTCTCTCTCTCTCTCTCTCTCTCTCTCTCAAAAAAACTAAATAAAATAAAATGTTAAAAATGGGGCTTGAGCTATAGCCACACATGGCCCCTAATATGTCCCTCCGATACTCCAGAGCCCCCTTGTCCAAGGACACCCAGCATAGGGAGAAAACCATGGGATATCCTGAGGACAGGAGCCCTTGGGACTGAGCCCAGGCAGGGAAGGATTAAGAGGTAGAGCAAAAGGCAGGAGTCTCCCTTCCAAGGAGGGCAGCAGGATTCACTCCCTGGGGCCAGTTCCCCTAACATAAATATTGGCTCTTTTGAAGCAGAGTTCATTTAGTGCACAACTTGACTGTATACAAGAAGCCATGCTCAGCCTTGCAGTTGGTAGATGGTGTTAATCGGTGGAGAAGACAGACCCGTGCAAGCGAACAGCTTGGCCAAAGTGGCACAGACACAGGTCTGGGAGCTGGAGGGATTCACCTGTGGCTGCAGTAGCCGAGGATGCCTGTGGTGAGACAGTTCTCCCACCCCCCTGACTCTTAAAAGACAAAGAGACTGTCTAAGGCCACAGAGATTGGAAAACACCTTGACCTCTCCAGTTTAGTAGTATGGCTATCGCCTCCCCGAGGCACACACCGGAGATACCAGAGGACTGAGACAAGAAAGGATGCAGAGAGAGGGAGGTGGAAAGCCCCAGCTACTCCGTCTTTTTCTCTGTTGATTGAAGGTCCTCGGTCTGGGGCTGCTCCGCCCTCTGAGTTGTTCTTTTTCTGTCCACAGAGGGTGTCACTAGGGGTGTTCTACTGCTTGGCATGGAGCTTTCACAGCTTCTCCCCACACCACTAGAAGGAAGATAAGGGTCTTTTTTTGCCTTTGCAGAGATGGAAAGGCACAGCAGAAAGAAAAGAATTCAGAGACAAGTGACCTGAGTTCAAGTCTGCCCTCGGGTTGAGTTACCCTGAGCAAGCCATTTATCCTCTCTTTGTGTCTGAGCAAATGAGAAAAATAATAACATGGACTTCAGGGCTGAGTGAGAATTTAATGAGATTGTGTTTATGAACACAATGAGAATTTAATGAGATAGTGTTTATGATCATTTCTTCATAAACTAGAAATAATCAGGAAATTCTTCTCCTTCTCCTTCTCCTCCTTCTCCTTCTCCTTCTCCTTCTTCTTCTTTTATTAAAGCATTGCTGTGCTCTGTGCCCACTGCCTGGAGATCTGTCCCTGATACCAAAGCTGCCTTCCTAACTAGCTGGGGCTCTGGGGAGATGCTGAAGCCCAGTGACCTAGGAATAACAAGACAACTGAAACCCCAGCTGGGGATTCCTCCTGGAGTTACATGGGCCACTTAGGCCTCGGGGCACACAAGGACAACAAGGACGTGTATGTGTGCGTGTGCACAGAGATCGCATAAACTGCACACAGTACCCGGAAAACACGCACCTACGTAAACACAAACATATCGGCATGGTGTGCGTGGCATGTAACACAGAATAAATGCCTAACAGATGCGTAATAACCGGGAGTGAGCTCGCGTAAAGGAAGAAGCACTAGGCAAGAGATCTAGTCTAAAGTTCCTTTGCTGACCAACTAGCCATACAACCTCACTGAAGTCCCTTGCCCTCTCAGTTCCTTCTTTCTCATCTGTGAAATAGCGATAAAACATTTGTCCTGCCTGCCTCACAAAACTACTGTAAGAATAAAATAAATGATTTTCCCTTAGGACGCACAAGTCCAAAGTCCTATTTTTATAATTCCAAGCCCTCAGCCACGTGTAATGAACTTCTTAAGCAGTTTTTATGGATGTGTAGAAGCACTTCAAAAGTTAAAGCTCTATGCAGATAGAAAGCACTATTTTTGTCTATTATTGACATACAGACATATGCCATGTGATATTGTACAATTTAAAGACCTCATTGAGGGGCGCCTGGGTGGCGCAGTCGGTTAAGCGTCCGACTTCAGCCAGGTCACGATCTCGCGGTCCGGGAGTTCAAGCCCCGCGTCAGGCTCTGGGCTGATGGCTCGGAGGCTGGAGCCTGTTTCCGATTCTGTGTCTCCCTCTCTCTCTGCCCCTCCCCCATTCATGCTGTGTCTCTCTCTGTCCCCCAAAAAATAAATAAACATTAAAGACCTCATTGCATAGAGTCAGATTAATTATAATCCTTGATTCACAACACAGCCCCAACATTGGATCATTGGTCCAGGTATCTCCGCTTTTATTTGGTTATTCATTATTTTTAACAACGCAAGAGTCTCCTGTGAATCTCCTGCCCAAAATAAAAACGAGGGCTTTGACAATGAAATAACTAGGTGGTTTCTCCATCCCCATACCACCCCACCTCTGTTTCCACCGTCAAAGAGAACCATTATCTAGAATCCCGTGTTCACCATTCCCTTGTTTTCCTCAGTTTTCTCTTGCTTTCCATAATTTTATTTCATAAGGTATAAGTGTCTGACCTTCATAAAAGAAAAAAACTAATAGTGTCTTAAAAGGGAGGTGGATAAGAATGACATTATTAACAAGATGAGGTTAAAATAAACATCTGGTGATGGGTTTCAAAGTATTCTCCACATTCTCATGGGGATGATGATGATGATGGTGATGGTAGTGGTGATAATTGGGTGCTTACTCTGTGCATCATCTTACTTACATCTCATAAAGATCTGTGGCAGATTGCTAGGTATTTGAGCCAATACCCATTTCCCCCTCTTTAATAGTAAAGACCTTCCAATGTTTGGCTAAGCACATGACTGCCTGGACTAAAAATTACATTTCCCGGCCTCCATTACAGCTGGTTGTGTTCATGAGATTAAGTTCTAGCCAATGACTTGTAAATGGAAGGGGTTGAAAGGTAGAGGTAGTCCTTCTCCTTCTCCTCCTCTTTTCTCTTCCCCAATGGCTGGAGTGAAAATTTAATGGCTGGAGCTTGAGGAGCCATCTTGGATCACGAAATAGAGGCCATAGGTTGAGGATGACAGAACGAAAGGATAAAAGCAGCATATGTCCTGGGAAGCAAGCATCCATCATATCAACCCTGACACACTTACCCAGACTTTTATATAAAAGAGTAATAAATGTCCTTCTTGTTATAGTAACTGATATACCAGGTTTTCTATCACTCCCAAACTTAACTCTTACTTATCCTACCTATTATATAGCCTTATGGGGTATGTACTGTTATCCTCATTTATTTATTTTTTAGGAAAGGAAACTGAGTCCTAGAGAAATTAATAACTTTCCTAGGGTGACAGAGTTAGCAAAGGACAGAACCCAGTTCTTTGTGACCCAAAGTCCATGATCATGGCCCCCAGTCTAAACCCTGAGCAGACATATACCCACAAATCCTTCTTGATGTCAGAAAGATAGTATATGCCATTTCTGGGCAGGAATGGCCCAAAGAGCTATGGGCTATAGTTTCCATTTTCAGATATACTTTAAATCTCCCACATTTCAATTTCCTTCAACCTTCTAGTATAGGTCTATGTTAATTTGCATAGCTCGGTTATATTGTGGGATAAATATGACTCCACAGTGAACTCTCTTCTCCAAGCTTCCCCTACCCGGCCTTCACACCATCAGAGAGTAAACATCTCCTATTTTATTATGCTGTGACATTATGACTGGATGACAGAGGGTAAGGATCTATGGAGGTGAATTTCTTGAAAATTTTCAGATAGCATGCTCTTGATGAGATAGAATCATCCACTGGCTGCTGGATACGCATAGGCGCACAGATAAAGTAGACTTTGTATCTAATGCTAGCATGGCAAAAAGCAGAACATTGAAGAAAGGGAGCGTGATTCACAGGAAAAGATCTGTCCACTGAAAACTCACCGTTGGGAAGGAAAATGATTTTGGGACCAGGGAGAGATAAGCAGTCTTCATGTCATAGGCTAGTAATTCTTTGGTAAAATGAGGGTCTTCAATCTTCAAGGATAACAGATACAGAAGAACCATTAGTTACAAAAATTTCTGAAATCTCTGAAAGTGCTAAGAGCTGGTCCACAGCAAGAAATTCTACCCAAAGCAAATGCTGCTGACAATGCCCTACTTGAGGGCTTCCCAGAGGGGAAGAAATGCTCTGCTCCCCCACCCCCCGATGCCTTTGTCTGTACCCCAACCTTTGAGGGTTTAATGCCATAGCAGGGAGCAGCTGGACTAGAGGGGAAGAATGGGAATGGAAAGAGAAAGAAGGAAGTACCCAGAGGGGAATGGAAACTTAGCCTCTGCCCATCAACAAACATAACATGTCTAAAGGGACCACAAATGAGGCTAATCAGGACTACAAGATGCCTAATTATAAATTCTGCAGGTTAGTATGGGAAATGGAGGGGAAAGAGGTAAATATTCTACCACATTCAAAATGGTACAAGGCTGTGGTCCCTGTCCCTGTAGTCAGTCTTGCCCCTTCAAACTACCCTGTATTGAGCATGTCAGTTACAACTCAGATGAGCATTCAGCCTGGAGAGTGAACTGGGGAAGGGAGAAAGGAAAAGGGGACATCCAGGGACACAACCAGAGTGTGTCAACCCAGGAGGTCATTTCATCTTTTCCTGGTAATCTTGTGTCCCCAGGTTTTTGGTTTTTTGGGTTTTTTTTTTGCTCCCTCCATCACTTAAGAAAAGTATACAGAGAGGCGCCTGGATGGCTCAGTTGCTTGAGTGTCTGACTCTTGATTTTGGCTCAGGTTAAGATTTCACCGTTCGTGGGATTGAGCCCTGTGTCAGGCTCCACACTTGCAGCTTGGAGCCTGCTTTAGATTCTCTCTCTCTCTCTTTCTCTGTCTCTTTCTCTGTCTCTTTCTCTCTCTCAAAAATAAATAAGTAAACATTAAAAAAAAACAAGAAAAGTAAAGTGGGAAGGTAGGAAAGGGGGAGAAGAGGTGTGCTAGCGTGTGTGTGGAATGTCTAGTGGTTTCCTAAGGGTATGATGATATTAGCTTCACACGAGAAGGTAATTTTCAGGCAGTAGAGCATGGGGGAATCAAATTCTGAGTTCAACTCCCATCTCCACCACTTACCACTTGCCATATTAACTACACCTCAGAACGCACTTTTTATAATGAAGGGGGTGATAATTCCCTAACTTAAATACACATGAAACATTATGAACTGTTACCCACACATAGTAACTGACCTCTATAAACGTGAGCCGTGATACTGCAGTAGATATTCTCGTGCCAATTATCTCCTTCCATCCTCTCAACAAGGCTGTGAGTAGTAGTATTTCTGCCATTTGGATCACGGAAACCACCGAGGCCCAGAAAGGTTAAATACCCGGCCGAAGTCATCACGCTGGAGTGGGAAGAGCCAGACTTCAGACTCATGCTGTTCCCACATATGTCAAAGTCTGTGGTCCTAAATGCTCTTGTAAGTGGTCCAGCTACCTGACACCTGCCAGGCCTCTCTGGGGATGCCATCTCAGCCCGTGTGCATGGTTCAGGAGAAGGAAACACACTCTGCGGCCTGCAGTTTATTCTGATTCCAAAGATTCTCCCTCTAGGAGAGGTAAAGGCATTGAGTAAAGTCAATGAAGCATTAATGAGTTTGGGATCCTAGCACGTATAAGCTTTTGAGGGAGGACCTAAACATGTGAGGTATATGTAGTACATATACTATGTTTTGTTTTGGTTTTGCTCATTTCATGACAGAGGTAGGAGCTAATTTTTTCCCCACCTATCTTCTTAGGCTATGAAAGCTGTAGTACTGTGGAGACGAAAAGGACATATGGCAATCACCTCATTTGTCTCCTTCCTCCGAAGACCACAACTATAGCACCATATAGGTAGGTAGGTGTGTGACCCTAAAAACCTCACACTCTCAGGACTTCCGGTGCCTCGTTATAACACGAGGGTAAGTTTTTCCTTTTGTGTGACCCGTGTAGCACATGTTGCAGGCAAGTCCCTGTCACTCCTGGATGCTCACTCGCTGATGCTGGCAAGGGTCTCCCCACGGTGCTGGAAAGATAGCTAGAGCCCCGCCCCCCCTCCAGTGGAGCGGCAGGTGCAGAGGAAACTTGGATGTGCTGAAAGAGGTGAGTTGGAATGTGGCCCAGCCTGAGACCTACCTGCAGATGCCCCCCCCACACACACCATCAACTTTGTGCCCGTCTCGTATCAATAAAGATGGACTGGGTGGCACCGATTAGTGCCAAGTACTGTGCTGGGCATGGGGATGCCCTGATGCCCCTGACAGGCCTTGGGTGCCTGGAGAAGAAGTTTTTTATGTATATATATATATGTGTGTGTGTATGTATATATATACATATATATACACATATGTGTGTATGTATATATATACATATATATACACATATGTGTGAATGTATATATACATATATATACACATATGTGTGTATGTATATATATACATATATATACACATATATATGTGTATATGTATGTGTGTATGTATGTATGTGTGTGTACGTATATATATGTGTATATATATATGTACACATATACAAATATATATACAAGAATAGTATTTGTTTTGTGACTGGCTTATATACATGTATATATATATATACACATATATGAATATATACACACATACGAATATATATACAAATATAGTATTTGTTCTTTTGTGACTGGCTTATACACATGTATATATATATATATATATATATACACACACGCACACATATATGAACATATACACATATACAAATATACATACAAATATAGTATTTGTTCTTTTGTGACTGGCTTATTTCCCCAAACATAATGTCTTTGAGATTCAGCCATGTTGTAGCATGTGTCGAATGTCCTTCTTTGTTTAAGGCTCTGTGTATGCATACACCATTGTATGTATGAACCACCTTTTGTTTATCCGCCCCTCCCTCAGTGGACACCTGTTTGCTTCCACACTTCGGCTGCTGCGAGCACCATGTACAAATGCCTGTTGGAGCCCCTGCGTTCCATGCTTTGGGGTCTATCCCCAGAAGCAGGATTGCTAGATCATATGATGATTCTGTTTCATTCTTTTTAAGAACCGCCTCCTGTGCTGTTTCCATAGCAGCTGCATCTTTTACATCCCCACCAGCTGTGCCAAGAGTTCTTGTGTCTCTCCATTTAACCAACACCCATTACTTTCTAGCATTGGTTTGGTTGGTTTCAGTTTTGGTAATAGCCGCCCTACCAGGTGGCCCTTGAGAGGGTTTAAGTATGGTGCTCCTGAACTCATAAACAAGACAGATTCATCCGGAAAGTCCTCCCCGAGGAGGTGACATCTGACTTAGGCATCTAAAGACGGGCAAGAGTTCTCATGGAAGGGGAGGAGAAAGAGGTAGCACTGAATGATGGAATGGAGAGAAAGGTGACATTGTGTGGCTCGTAGAAGCAACAGGTGGTCGGCATGGGCTGGAATATAAGATGTGTGTGGGAAAGTGTCAAGATGTGAGGTGGGAGGCAGATATAAAGATTAGAAGTTCTACTAAAGCTTTGGACTTGGGCAATAGGGAGCCGTCGGTAACATATGCGCAAGTGCTATGCAAATTTCAACACATTACATGAAGGTAAGGATTGAGAATAAAAAGGAGAGAAAGTTTTTTTTTTTTTAATTTTTAGCGATTATTTATTTTTGAGAAACAGACAGAGCATGAGCAGGAGAGGGGCAGAGAGAGAGGGAGACACAGGATCTGAAGCAGGCTCCAGGCTCTGAGCTGTCAGCACAGAGCCTGACGTGGGGCTCGAACCCACGGACCATGAGATCATGACCAGAGCCGAAGTCAGACATTTAGCCGACTGAGCCACGCTGGTGCCCCAAGGAGAGAAATGTTTTTAAAGAAACAAGTTTTAAGACTAATACACAATGCCTGGAAAACTGAGGTGGCTTCTGGCACGTTCAGAGAAGACACTGGGTCCCCAGGGTGCTGGCACTGGCCCACCCCCTCCCTGTGGACCCCCAGGGACCAAGGTAACACAAATGGCCTGCCCGGCTGACCTCTCTGGGTGGAGCCGGGCTCCTGCGGTCCTTTAGATGGGAGACTCCTGGCCTTCCAGACCCGGAGGGATCACAGGAGCACAGCAGGTACGTCCTTTCTCCTCCTGGACCAATGTGCTCAGCAATGCCTCTCCTTCCAGTGCAACATTGCAAATCATTCAGACGCTCGGAAAATCCCAGACCTGAGCAGCCACCCGCCTCTAACGGCCCTTCTAAGCCTGAAGTCTAAGCTGGATGTCTCACCGTCAAGGGGACAAGGGTCAAGGGACACTTCTCTATAACTTAACATACAGATTTACCAACTCACAGAGGTCTTTTTTTTGATTTTGGAAACTTCAATACATTCACATGGAACAAAATGCAAACGCCCAAAAAGATATCTAATAAACTGCCCCCTCCCGTCCTAAGCCCTCAGCTACCAGTTCTCTGCCCCCCCCCTTTCTTGTGGAGCCCTTTCTAGAGGTCTTTGAGCCAGTCCAACCTTCCACCCAGGAACTAGAACTAGCAGGGACCCTATCTGGCCTCCATTCCTGAGACATCAGATCCTAAACTCCCAAGTCACGCTGTTCAGATGGAAGCTCTGGACCAGCCACCCAAAGTCAGAAGGCCCAGGCAGCTCATGGGCCGGCCCAGCCTCCACTGCAGCCTTCACTCTTGAGTTCCTGGGATCAAGCCATCCTCCTGGGATTGTGAGGCTTCTTCTGGCAACAGTGAGGGAAGCATACGATTCCTCGTGCAGGGTGCGGGGGGGACGGGGAGGCACCCAAGGGTGGGAGTTAGGTACAGGAGTAGGGAAGAGGGTGAGACAAATGCGGACACAGGAGACACGGGGCAGATGTTCCCTGATTGTGAGACTGAGCCAGGATGCCAGATCCAGAGTCTGCAGGGCCACTCGGTGTGAAGGACCCCGTAGCTCAGAGTACGGCTGCAAGGGTAGCAAAGAGGGACATGTGGGCAGCCTTCCCCTCAACCTTCCCTAGACAGGTCAAGGCCAAGCAGAGGTGTTCCTTCAAGTCACACGGCTGCCTTGATCGGCCACAGGGCTCCCGCCCGCGTCACTCCCCAGGAATCTGGTTCTTGTTTACCACGAGGAAGTGTGGTTATTACAGAGCCTGGTGGCCCTCCTCCAGCTTCTCCAGAGTGTGTGTGGAGGAGCCCAGGGCCTGGGAAGGGGGAGCCGCTGAGCAGAAAGACCAGCACCCTCCCTGGGGCCCTGCCCCTCCCAGGGCTCCCTCACCAGGACAAGTCAGAGAAGAGCCTATCAGGACGCTGGGGCCTTTTTTGGCTGAGACATCTGGGACCTATCATCTGCAGAGTTGGGGAGGGAAAGAGCAGGGGAGCAGCAGCCGCAAATGAAGGCAGTCAAGGAACAGGGTCAAGGAACAGGGTCAAGGAACCAAGAAGAATGGGAGTCAGTGCGACACCACCTATTTTCTGTTAAGAAGAGAAACCCTGCAGAGAGAGCGAAGCCCCCGGAGATCTATGTTTTGCAAACTTTCCATCCCTAGCGACTCACCCAATGCTTGTCACAGAATGTGACACTTACATTCTCCTGGATGGATGGAATGGAGGGTGGCACACGAGACAAAATCATGACAATGGCCCCCATATGGTTTAGTGTCTTCCTGATGGGGTTTCTAAGTGCTTTCCATGTGTTAATCCAATCAATTTCCACAACAACTTTATAGGGTAGGTGTTACTAATATCCTTCCAGGGGTCCGGATGAGGAAACTGAGGCCCAGTGAATCTTAGTGACTTACGGGAAGTACTGGAATGGGGGTTTGAACACAGGAAGCCAGGACTCAACAGTGTCTTCCTAGGCACCACGGTCTCCTGGACAGGGAGCAGGGCCAGCCGGAAGGGGACGATCCGGAGGCAGACAACTGTCGTCACAACTTGGGGTATAGAGCTCTATGCTGGAGTTTTCTTCTTCTGTCAGTTACCGTGTTGTGGCCTCAGCGCCATCCCAACCCCTGGGTAGGCTTCACTGGGACCTTATTAAATCGTAAGGAGACTGCGGTGGTTATATGTTTCCCAAAGCAAAGTTCCAACACTCTGTTACTCTGGCTCAAGATGTTGGTACAAAAGCCATAAAAAGACATGGGCCCCGGGACTAGCACAAGAGCCCGGCACCCTGCTCGCTCTTTCTCTGTCTTTGCTACCTCTCCTTGATGCATTTTCCTCATCTGTTCCCTCTGTAGTTTTCAGAACGTTGTCCAAATGAGAAGGCATTTCTGAAACACCAGCTTGGTTCATTGTCTCCCCACACAGCTGTCTCCTCTTTTCTCCACGGGAAGTTGCGCTAACAAGGTAGTATGAAAATCAGGTCATTTTCACTATTTTTCAGAGTTTCCAGAGGCCACGGTGCTGCAAATGGAAATGTCAACGTGGGATAATTACATTGGCCCTGATGCCCTGTTTTCTGACTACCGTTCGTCCACAATCGATTACTGAAAAAGACAAAGGCTGTGAATAATCATCCAAGCAGATGAAGTGTCAGGTGACCAGGCCAGAAGAGAAAACAGGGCTCCCCTGAAAGGTGAGGGAAGAAAGGCCTCTGGCCCAGGAAATATGTCTGCCGTGGGGACAAACCAAGCGACAGAGAAAGGTGTAGGGCTCAGACCTGGCCTCGGCAGGCAAGGTATGTACCGATGCACCAGTTACTCACTGGGCTGGTCCTCTTAACATCTTCTGAGAGCCATGGGAAGCTCTCTCTAGGAAATGGGGAAGGAAGTCGTAAGAAAGGCCCCTGAGGATATCACATGAAGGAGGAAGCATGGGCATTAGAATGAGGGTAAAAGATCACAAGTCCTGGAAACTAGTTATTCAGAGACAGTCCTTGTAACACACCCACACACCCACACCCACACCCACACACACACCCACACACACACAGGGTTGACAGAGTCTGTGGCCCACAGTTTTCTTTGGCTGGCTTCTTCTCTGCCTTTAAGTCTGGCGGAGGAGATGGGGCTAGGCATTTATCGCTGGATGTTTTAGTCAGTTTCACTTCCTGTTTCTCATGCTGAAAGCATAATAATCATCATAATGATAATAATAATTCTAAGGACTTGCCTCTGCCTCCTATTTATCTAGGGCCTGTCAGAAGTGTGCACATAGGTGGGAGAGGGAGACTACAGCTTATCTACTCCATCAATCAACAGCCGGGAGTGGAGGCAGGCATGGAGGTGAGGGTGGGGGTTAGTAATTAGCAGCAGAAATTATTAAACTCATTTTTTTTTTCAAGAGGAGGGATCTAAATGGGTTGTTAGCTTCCCAAATGGTTATTCTTACCATAGAGACATTTATAAATCTCTTCTTCCAAGGTCCTCTGGAAATAAATCCTCCCCAAAACTTTCCATTCTCCAATCTGCCCCAGCTAAGGAAATCCTTGTGAATTGAGGCCCAGAGAGTTTAGGCTGACCTCCTAGAGTCACACAGCAAGCAGACCGGCAGGAAAGATAGGACCAGGCCAGGATTCTTCTGCATCCATTAAGAGCTATAACCAAGAAGGGAATTTCCAAGTCTACAGGGAACTTGCAAAGTTTTTAGGAAAAACCACAACTATTTTAGCTAAGGAAAAAATGTGCAGTCCCTGCTGACTTGAAACCCTAGGACAATAAGAGAGAGTTCCCTCTTACCAAGAACATGTTGGGAACATCTAAGATTAGGGGGGGAGGAGGAACATCTTTCAGACTTTGGTTGGGAAAAGCGTTCATGGAATAGAGGTGTTGGGCCAGGGTTTTAATTTTTTACCACCAGTCAAGAGCTGTACTCTAAAGGACAAAGGTTGTACACTTTATAGGCTCTCGGGACTCAGATGGAAGTGGAGGGAAGTGCGGGAAGGAGCCATTATCTTGATGACAGCAGGGACATAATCTCACCTTAGATCCAGGGAGGGAGGAAGCAGGGAGCTCAAGATTTGTTTTTAGGGGCACTTGGGTGGCTCAGTCAGTTAAGCAGTTAAATGTCCGACTCAGGTCATGATTTCACAGTTTGGTTAGTGAGTTCGAGCCCTGCGTTGAGCCCTGCGTTGGGCTCAACGATGACAACACAGAGCCTACTTGGGATTCTCTCTCTCTGCTCCTCCCCCATTTATGCTCTCTCTCTCTCCCTCTCTGTCAAAATAAATAAACATAAAAGAGCGTTGTCAGGAAGGTGACAGGATGCGATGGTGCACATTTATTTATTATGATATTTATTGTTGTTGGATTCCTCCCCTCCCCCCCCCCCCCCGCCAAAGATCAATCATCAGCCTGGAGCTGGATGGCGAGTGATAGGTTAAAACTGAAAATGAAATTTTAAAAATCTTCTTTAATGCTTATTTTTGAAAGAGGGAGAGAGAGGGAGGGAGAGTGTGTGCCCGAGCCCGCGAGCCCAAGTGGGGAAGGGGAAGAGAGAGAGGGAAAGAGAGGATCCGAAAATGGCTCCGAGCTGTCTTCGCAAAGCCAACGATGTGGGGCTCCAGCCCACGAACCGTGAGATCATGACCTGAACCCAAGTCAGACACTCAACCAGCTGAGCCACCCAGGTGCCCCTAAAACTGAAAATGAAATTTAACTGTGACCCTGTGAATGAATAACCTCAAGCTGTCAGCTGTTGAGTCGGTGCAGAGAGGGGCTAATCACGCCATCAAACACTTAAATAGCAAATCACTACGTGCCAGACGCTGTTCTGAACTCTTCCCGTGTTTTTGCTGGTTGCAATACTCACAACAATGCTGTACAGTAGGCTCCGGCTGCTAGGACGTTCTTCTTCACGTCCACGGCCACCCTGGCTGTCTCGGCATCGCAGAGCTTGTCGAAGGACTGCGTTGTTTGGCCTCTAACCTCTGCTTCTCTTCCCAGCACCAACTACCATAGGCTCAGGCTCCTAATTTGCAGGACCCAGTGCAAGATGAAAATGCAGAGTTCCTCGTTCAGAGCTTATTAAGAATTTCAAAGAGCGGTAGCAGAACATTAAAACCAAGCACAGGGTCCTCTAAACACGGGCCCCTGTGTGACTGCATGGGTCACACGCCCATAGAACTGGCCCTGCATAGACCTGTACGAATCCTTGTGCGGAACACCGGGGCTGGCGTCTCTTCTGCCCTGGTGTGTGTCCAACTCCTGAACAAGAAAAGGGAAAAGGGAAAAACACATCCTACCCCCAAGTGCCTTGAATGTCTGTGTCTGGCGTTGTTGAAGAAGGTTTTCTATAGCGAAATGACAGTTTGGTTTTCACCCTTGATTTAGAGGATTTTTAAAGACCTCTCTCAATGCTGTACGAGTTGATTTGTCTTTCTATCCATTCCTCTCCTCACATCCCACATCTAACAGGTTGGCAGTTTTTGCTGATTCTATCTCAGCGAGGCGTCCTGTATCCTGCCCTCTTTTCCATCTCCCTGGCTACTGGCCTAGTTTTTGCTTACCTAGAATATTCTAGTAACCGCTAACTAGATCTATTTCCTTCAACCCCCATTGTTTCCAACCCTGTGCTTGTTACACTCGGTCTTTATTAGTTATATGTTAGGACTTTCTCTCCCCTGGACTGTACTTTTCTCCAGGGTGGGTACTCAATTCCCAGACACCTGTACCTTCCTCAGGAGCCCTGAGAAGAGTGTTCCACCTTCTGGGTGTTTCTCTCCTGCCTCCTTTGTTTGCACATCTCTGGATTTCTATCAGGCCCCATGGTCTGGAATACAGCTCTGCCTCTCGAATCCTCAGTCAAGAGAGCACTGCTCTTTTGCCTAAATTCCAGAGGAAAGCATGACATCCAAAGCCCTATCTTCTATGACAATAAAAATGTGGCCAATTAGAACTGTTAGAAAGATCTGCCCCCCAGGATGCCTGGGTGACTCAGTCGGTTAAGCGTCTGACTCTTGATTTTCGCTCAGGCGATGATCTTGCAGTGCATGGGATCAAGCCCCACATTGGGCTCTGCGTTGACAGCTCTGAGCCTGGAGCCTGCTTTGGATTCTGTGTCTCCCTCTCTCTCTGTGTTACCATCCTCCTGCTTTGCTGTCCTTGGCTGACTGTACCCGCCCACCAGCTCAGCTCACCCCTTTACTCTTGCAAGGATGCTGCAGCAGCTCTAAGGTTCACACCCCCAAGTGACAGCCTTCAGCAGAGCAACGAAAGAGGCAGGGGTAAAACATATACAAATATTACAAGCATACAAATAAATTTTAAAGGTTCCCCCCCCCGCTTCCTGTGACTATGTTACTCATCAAGGGAAAACATACTTCCCAGAGAACCTCAGCAGGTTTCCCGTTATATCTTATTGGCCTGAAATCGGTCACATGTCCATCTTAAACCAATCACTGGACAAAAGGAACTGGAATTCTCAGGGTAGGAAGAAGCCTACCACCCAGGAAGAGAGGGCTGGTTTCTGCACGGGTAACTGACAGCAAGTGCCCCGACTCCCACTCTGCGGACTCCTCCCCCGATCCTGTACCATGTGGAGGCACCCCCAGCCCTCAGCCCTGCCTCTGCCTACACTTGCCCCATTTCTCCCCTTCCCTTTCCCAGCAGACTCACTGCAGGAGCCATGCAGCTGCGTTGCCTGTGTCCAGTTCATCTCGTGTCTCCTCAGCTCCACCGCAGTCAGGCTGTTGTCTCTGCCACCTTCCTCCTCCTTCTCACCCGAGTTCACTTCCTCAGTTTGATCTCTCTGCTGGCTTTGAACGCGTGGAGCCATCCCTTCTTCCTCAGCCTCCCTCTACCTTGATTCTCAGGACTTCACACTGAATTCGACTTCTACCTCCCTGTCCACTGCTCAGTTGCCTTCAATGGCTCCTCACTCCTACCTGTCCCTAAGGTGTTTGTGCTGTCTTGGGCTCCTTCTTTGACCGTTTTCCAATCATTCCCTGCTACTTCTCAGGTTTCAACTATTAGCTAACTCTGTACCCAGGACCCCCAAATCTACAGATCCAGCCCAAATATTTTCTTGAATCCATACCCATTGTGGACTTCCATTACTAGGCGTTCCCAGACACCTTAAATCATCAGCTACAAAATGGATTTCATCGTCTGCACACGTGCACACATACGTGCACACACGCAGAGCTTCATTCTGCTGCTCAGAGAAGGGACCACGATCTGTTGGGTTGTCAAAGGCTGAGTCTGATAGTCCTCACTCCTCTCATCCCTGACACTCAATGACCATTTCCTGCTCGTCCCCCCTCCTCTCTACCAGTTTTCTTCCTCTCTGCTACTATGCCACTTCCCTGCCTCAGGCACTCGCCATCTTTTATGTGGATGATGGCACCAGCTTCCTAACTGGCTTCTGGTTTTCTCTTTCCAGTCCATTCTCCCAGCGTTGCCCCAATAATTTTTAACAATATAAATCTGGGGGTGCCTGGGTGGCTCAGTCGGTTGAGCATCTGATTTCAGCTGAGGTCGTGATCTCACGATTCGTGATTCATGAGATCGAGCTCTGCATGGGGCTCTCTGCCAGCGTGGAGCCCGCCTTGGATCCTCTGTCCCCTCTCTCTCTGCCCCTCCCCGCTCATGCTCTCTCTCTCTCTCTCTCTCAAAAATAAATACACATTACAAAAAAGTAAAAAATAAAAATATAAATATGAATATGTTATTCTAGAGCTTCAAAAATCTTTCAATAGATCCCCAGAGCCTAGAGAAATGGACTACGTTCCCTAGTACAGCCTTGGGCCCAAAGTCACCAGTGCTGTTTTTAGAACTTTAGTCTGCAAGTTTTGTGTAAATTCAGCTGAAGAGAGGACACACAGTGACAGAAATCAGTGAAGAGACTATTCTCAAATAATGTTTTGAAATCTCTATTATCAGATTTACAGATTTTGTAAGCCCATGCTGCTCCCAGAATCCTTGAATAAACACAATGCCCAATGAGTATTGATTTAAAATTGAAGTGTATTACTTTCCTTTGGGTTTGAAGTGTTCCAACTACTTACCAGAAAAGATAGAGTCCTGCAGCCCACTGATTTTAGCCAGATCACTTGATTTCTACAAATTACTTACTCTGTGGCCTCATATTAGTATCTGGAGGTGAGAATAAAGGTACAAAGTAATTGGGATGAAGGGGTGGATGAAGGAAACATCTTTGAGAATGAATGATAGGACCTGGTTACTACTAAAACCTGGGTGCTGGAGTGCCTGGGTGGCTCAGTCAGTTAAGTGTCTGACGCTTGATGTTGGCTCAGGTCATGATCTCAAGGTCGTGAGATTGAGCCCCACATTGGGCTCCACGCTCGGTGTGGAGACTGCCTAAGATTCTTTCTCTCTCCTTCTCTCCCTCCCCCTCCCCCCATTCTCTCTCTCTCTCTTTCAGAAAAAAAAAAAAATCAATAAATAAAAACAAACGAGGAGCTCCTGGTGGCTCAGTCGGTTAAGCATCCGACTCTGGATTTTGGGTCAGGTTCATGAGTTCGAGCCCCACATCAGCAGGCTGACAGCACAGAACCTGCTTGGGATTCTCTCTTATACTCTCTCGCTGCACCTCCCCCATTCTCTCTCTCTCTCTCTCAAAATAAATAAATAAACTTAAAAAAAAATAAATAAAATAATAAAATAAAATAAATAAAATAAAAATAAAATAAATAATAAATAAATAAAATAAAAAATAAAATAAAATAAAATAATAAAAAATAAAATAAAATAAATAAAATAATAAAATAAAATAAATAAAATAAAATAAATACTGGGTATCCATAGTAAGTTCTGTCCTCTGTCTCAGGGGAATGTAACCAAGTTCTTGGATTTGAAAACAGTTAAAAACAGGATAATTTAGTGTAGGGTATGAGAGGAGTTGCCTATATGGGTGATTGTATGGGGAGGGAGGGGAGGAGAGAAAGAGAACACATAACATTAATAAATCACAACCACATCCAATAAAATAGAAATTGGGAGGCTCAATTTCAGATAAAGACAAACAATACTCCCCTTTCACATTTTCTTACTAATAGAACCCTAGCTTTAAAAGGCAAAGGTAATGGGGAAGCTTCTGTTTCTTAGGATCTGACACAAAAGGAGCCAATAAGAAATGGAAATGGAGTCAAAGAAGAGGAAGTCGTTTCCCGAGATGCATCTGTGAGAGTGTCTGGCAGGTGGAAGGGAGGGAACGAGCATCATTGAACTTCTACTACTCTCTGTCTCTGCTACAGCACCTCATATGCACTGCCTCGCTCAAGCCTCGTACCATGAGGTAAGAATGACTATTTCCATTCGTGGTGTAACAGAGGAAAACCTAGCCACAGACTTAGCAAGAGACAAAGGGACAAAGATCTTTCTGACCTCAAAGGACATGCATTGTCATCCCCCTACGACCATGAGTAGCCAGCTAGGAAGTCTCCTTTCTCAGGATAGTGTCTATCTTTCCAGATTCATCCATTCATTAAACAGTCTTAACTGAGGCATGGAGGTAGGCTATGGGGTAGTTGTGGTTCTGCTTTGTGGAAGGGCCAGGCAGAGGATCCCTAGAGGTCCCTTCTCGCTACAAAACTCAACAACTGTGGTGCAGCCCTCTTCTCTGCTGTTATCAGTACCTGAGTCATTCCTACCAGGAAAGGGCCAGAACACAGTGACCACTACAGGTCTGATCAGGTTAGGGACAGCAGCAGAAGAGAAAGCCACTAGGAGGTCTGAGGGTCCAACTGGACCCCAGCAGGCTCTCATAGGTACTTGTGTTAAATTCAGGCCCCAGTACAGAGTTTTAGTTTGAGATGATGAAAAAGTTCTGAAGCTTGCAGAGTGGTGATGGTTGCACAACAGTGTGAAAGTACTTTAATGTTCCGTGAACTAGAGATGTTTGTACATTTTGTATCGTATACATCTTACCACGGTAAAAAAAAAAAAGTTTTGTATCCTACACTTTGTATCCTATACATCTTACCACAATAAAAAAAAAAGTTTAAAGGTAACCCTTAGTAACATAAATTCTTAGAAAAAACTTTTTTTTTGTTAATATTTGATTTTTAAGTAATTTCTACACCCGATGCGGGGCTCGAACTTGCAACACCGAGATCAAGAGCTACATGTTCCACTGAATGAGCCCGTCAGACGCCTCTTGAAAACAATTTTGAAACACATTGTGCAACATTGGTCCTGACCGTACACCTATCCAAAGCATTGACCATTCAGGCGACCATTCGCACTACTGGGTTTATTTTAGTTTTTAAGCTATCAGTAGAAGGAAGGAAAGAAGGAAAGAAACTGTAGCAAAAATGCCATTAGTTTCCCTGTGGAAACAGTCACAACACTAGTCATATTGTTTCCAAACAATTGTCCCGATTTGTTTGCCACCAACAGCACCCAGCATCTGATACATAAAGCATCACAGTGCACATAAAAGGAATGTTCAGTAAGGTACCTAAAAATAAACATAAATCATAAAGACTGTGAAGTGACGATAACAACAGCAAAATAGGCTCAGGACCAAGTCTTTCCATCCCGAGTGCCACAATCATCAGGTCACTCTGACCTTCCCTGGCAGGCAGCCCTGGACGACTGGAAAAGGTGACGTTCCTACCAGGACCAAGGAGCCCAGCAGCCTCGAGGGTCTGAGCCATGGGGAGGTGTCTCGGGTCCAGGCATGAGTGACAGTGACAGTAGCTCCTGACAAGGAAGACCACGCCGGCGATGGGACTACCTGGGTTCCAGGACCAGGAAGTGCCCCCCTTCTCCCACTCCTTGTCACACGGCACCGTGGCAGGCAGTGGCCTTCCCGGGAGGCAGGCAGTGCCTCTATCGTCTCCACATTACAGACGGAAAGAGCTAGGCTTGAATAAAGATATGCAGACAGGTGGTTTCTTTTCCTCCATGGAGCCAAAAGGAAAAGTGACTCACTCAGTGTTCTCAGTGCTTTTTCCACTGTAAAGTATCACTTCAGAAAATGGAAAGACGCTCCTGGCTAGGGACTGTAACTGCAGTCAAGAGAAAGAGAGGGAAGCTAGAGGGACTCAAGCCTGGATTCACAGGCTTTTTTTTTTTTTTTTTTTTTGAGCTTTGGAGGAGAAATTGCTATGGACTCAAGTGGGAGATGAAGTTGACCCCGTGTAACTTTATACCCATGTTCGCCACCAGAGGGGGCAGTTGCTCCACATCGGTGGTCTCTCTGCTTGGCTGAGAAGGTACTTACTAAGGTGAGAGACCCCTGAGGTCCTAAGGGTCATTTTAGCTCTCCACTGCCCAAGTGTGGCCTGCATTTACTTAGCAAACATCACCCAATTTTAGATGAGGGAGGCATGCAGGGATCATCTTGTCCCAGGCAGCTGGCCGTTTCCCTCCACTCTTAAGGAACTCCAGAAATAGACTCCAGCATCTCTCTTGGCGGCTGTTACAAGGCTGTCAGGGTTGGCTGCTGGCTACCCACAGCCTGTGAGACAGGAGCCAGGTAAGGGTAGGTAACCCTCCCATCCCCCGCCCCGACTCTGGGTGATGGTACTTTAGTCTCTGCAAAAGGAGCGGTGGTTCCTCCCTCCTGCCCAGGAGACCCAGGCACCTGCTCCCATCCTTCTGGCCACCTCACACACCATGCCTGAGAGCGACACTTAGACCCTTGGCCTGTGAGCCCAAAGCCTGGAGCCCCGTCGTCTGCCTCTTGAGCTCCTTGTTCTAAGAAGCACCCTTTGTGGGGGTGAATTTGGGCTCATGAGAAACCCCATTTAGAATCTACTCCCACCCCTCCTTGCCCCCAATGCATCTGTCTTTGCTTCATTCCATCTGGTGTCCTCAGAGGAATGGCTAATTAAATTGAAAAGAGCTGGCCTATTTTTGGTGTTTTTCAGCTAAGACCTAGAGGAATAGCCACAAAGTTTGGAAAGAACCCCAGGGAGACTGAAAAGCCCTGGAGTTGGCTGGTTATTCTAAGATTGGCAGGTCCTGAATCCCATAGGCTGTCTGCTCCAGTTAAGGTTCCATCCCAGTCTCTGGGTCAGCAGATTTGGGGATGGGGTAAAAACTGGAGGAAGGGGAAATATTCTCCTGAGTGTTCTTGTCCACTCATCCTAGAAGAAGAGACAAGCTCGTTTATTGGGCTTTGGGGTTTTTGTTTGTTTGTTTGTTTGTTTGTTTTGTTGCCAAGTCAGAACAGCCACTGCACCAGTTTGGGGGAACAACGCTTATTTTCTGGAGAAAGATGGCAGGAGTTGGGGTGAGGGGGTGAGATGTGGAGGGGAGGCAGGGGTGGAGCAGAGGTACAGGTCCCTATCTTAGGTTCCTTTCCTTGCATCTGAACAAATACGGTTTCCTCCCAGAAAATTACTTTCTGGCCAAAAAGAAAACTCATCATGTTACTCCCCTATGTGAAAACTCCCTTCGGCTTTTTATTTGTCTGCTTGACTGATAAACTCCAGAACTGGACCTACAATGTTCCCTTTAAGTCAACCCAAACCTTTCTCACCAGATTCAGTTCCTGTCATCCTGTGTTCTAGACAACGTGAGTATTTCACCATCCTTTTTCACCTCTTGCTGTTCCCACACATTTCAAGTCCTCTGCCAGGAATTCCCTTCTCTGCCTAGCAGATTTTACTCATTGATGGACTTTTTGTCCAGTATTACCTCTCTGAAGCCCTTTTTTTTTTTTTTAACACTTCTAGGAATTAGTCACTGTCTTGCTGTGAGTTCTAGAACTTTGATAATAGCTCCATCATACCTCTGACCAAACACATTATAGTGATTTTTTTTTTTTAAACCATGTCTCTGTTCTATGTAAAATATTTGCTCCTTGAGCAGGGAGTGTGTTTTATCCATTCGTATAGCCCGAGTCTCCAGCATGGGGCCAAGTGAATTTTTATTGAATTGCTTGATCATCGATCAGGACATCACTCTTGGAGGTGGAAGAAATCTGTCCTCTAGAGAGCCTAGTGGGGAAGACAGTTGAGAAAGTTCAGGCAGGCATTTCAGAAATTGATCCTTCCCAGGTGAAGTGAGAAGTCACGTGTGGAGTCCGGTGGGTGTCTTTGTCCGTGGCTGTTGTGTAAAATCTTAGGGGTGGAAAATCTGAAACTTGTCCTTGGGTGGATCCAGTTCCTGAGTAAGCGGCAACAGCTCTTCGTTCACCTGTCCCCAAGCCCCATCTCACATTCCCACTTCCTCCAAGAAGCCTTCCCTAAACATTCCTGCTCCTGGTTCCCCAGCTGGGCTGCTAGATTCTTGAAGTTTTGTCCTCACTGGACGGCACAATCCTGGTGCATGTTTTGTGCCCCCAAATTGTTCATCGGTGCCGATGAAATTGCCTGCTTGGGATCACAGAGACTGTGTTGTAATACTCTGCCCCTGCCCCTCTGGATCTGCTACCCCTCATTCTCCACGGCGCTCTGTGCCACCCCAGAAGTTTGGCCTTTTAGGATTGCGCCAGCCAGACTCTTCTCCTCTGGCTTGCGGTCAGGTTTGGCCAGTGGGAGGTGTGGGACTAAGAGGAGATGGCAGGCCTTTCAGCCACTTGCTTCCTCCCTGCTGGCCAGAGGTTGGCAGTGTTTGTCTTCCTCAAAGGCCCTCTGTGGAGTGGCCGCCTCCTCCTCCTCTTTGACAGTCACGCTCTCCGAGATTGCACCAACCAGCCCTTTCCCTGGGCCATTGTGGCTATCTCCTGGGAACCTCACTGTCCCCTGATAGTTTCCTGTCACCCTTCCCCAGTTTTGTAAACGGCCTCTTCATCAGACTCTCCCCAGTGTTCCTCTTTGAGTGGGGATTAGACATGGTGGCCTCTTAACCCTCTGGTCTAGCTCCAGGCCTGTAGGGTTCTCCAGATGACTGCTTAACACTGGCCCAAGCAGGGCCCTAAATTATTGGTAACTTTCCAGGAACTTACATGCTTCTGCATATGCCCTACTCCCCTCTGATTTCTTAAATTTTCCAGCCAGAGAAAATGAACATTTGTCTCCAACCTTAGCAGTAATATTCAGGGAGTTTGGGGTTCCCTAATAGCCCCTGAAATCACAAATAATCCTGCTCCTTCCCGATATGTTCAGTGTTTTTCTGAACTAGTTAGATCTACAAACATGGAATGGCTTTTTGTTTCTTTTGTTTGGAGGGGGGGGGGGGTCCCAATTTCTCCCCTGAACAGTCAGCCATCAGGTTAACAATCTTCAGCACTGTTGAATGTGCCCCTGCCTTCCCTCCACCCCCCACTGCCATTCCCCAAGTTCAGGCTCCTTGAGTTCAGGCTTCTCAGGGCCTAGGGCTCCTGGGGTCTGGGCCTCCCCATTCGATGACACCGTGTCGTCCTGCAGGGAGCAAGTTTTCTGACTCCTCATGATCCCGAGACCACTATCCGCACACCCTCTGCAATGAACAGGTACACTTGGGGCCACAGGCTTTCAGACATAATACACAGGGCATTTGTCTTACCAGGAGGATTGGAGCAAAATGGGCCTCCTGGCTCAAGGTCCCCCAACCACTTAGGGGCTCAGAGCTGAACAAAGAGGGCTTTAGCTTGCTGAATCGCTTCACCTAGTTCCGAGACCTCAGTAAAAACTCTTCTCCTGGGAGCCTCTCCGGGTGCTGTCCTAGATTGCCTAGGGGGCCCTCAGAGCCAGATCCGCAACCAGCTGCCTAAAGGGAAACTGAGGCCTAGAGAGGAGAAACAGCCACTGCCCTGAGCGACAGGAGAGGGTGGGTGGGGGAAGGGAGAGGGGACAGGTGTGCGGTTGAAGGTCATCAAATGCTGATGTTCTCAGCGGAGAGGGTTGGAGATGGGGACAGGAGTGCATGCAGGGGGACAAAGCAACGGGAAAGAAAAGATGTCGGGGGTGTATGTGTGTGTGCGTGCACACGCGTGTGCCCACTACAAAAGGCTTTGGCCAAATTAAGACTTGTGGAACTTTTGCCAACCTCTCTCCCGTCAACTCCTCTGCCTACACTGCCCTCCTGCGGGTTATCACCCTCTCCCAGTGCCAGGACTGGGGGCTGATGGTTTTGCCTGGGGTAAAGTCCCACGGACTGGCTGCCCTCCCCCCGGCCTGAATTGCCCCTTCCCACTCTCCTCCGGTCTACCCCAGGCCCCATAAAGAAGAGCTGACACCCTCGCCCACATAGCTCCTCCTGCCAGATTGAGACACTTGAGCTGGGAGATTACCGGAGCCCTCTTTTTAACCAGTCTCGGCTCATGTGACTGGCTTTGGTCCAGGCAGACAGATGCGGGCCAGCCCTCCAGGCAGGGCACACAGCACTATTTATTTCCTACCGGGTCCTCTTTGGGCAGAGCAGGCAGGGTGGGGCTTTCTCATTGTATTTAAGCCTCAGCTGGCGCCACGGAATTGCCCTAGCCTCAGCCTTTGCCCCTTTCCCAACCCTGTAGGTAAAAATACCCCCCTCCCCCCGTTTTGGCACCTTTGGGGAGCTGGGTGGGGGTGGGGGAAGAGAGTTGCTGAGAATGCACTGTAAACACCGCATGGGGTGGGGGGTGGGGGTGGGGTTGAACGGGGCAGGGTGTTTTTGTTTTTGTTTTTGTTTTTAATAGCAGCAGGGGAGAGTCTGGCTCCAAACCAAGACTCTGCTACCAACCTAAGGGACAAGGAAGGGCGTTTGGTGTCTCCAGTTTGGGCCTCAGTCTGTCGCTTTTCCCATTAGGAAGAGCCTGGGCACCATTCATTCATGACGTCTCAGGAGGAGGCATTGTAGATAGTGGGTGGTCCGTGGGGGACACGATCCTGGCTGGTGAGGGATGGGGCAGCCACCACGAACATCCTGTGCTGACCTCCGCCCCCACGCTTTATTTTGTTCACTCCTAGGGCACCTAGGGCATCATCGCACGCATCTCCTTGAACGTCAATTCTTTCCCCGAGCTTTACCTTTCCCCAAATTTTGAGACCAAGGACTTGTGTCTAATTCATGTTTGAATTGCCCAGCACAGCGCCTAGCGCACAGAAGACACGAGAGAATGGAGAAGGGGGGCTGCCGGTGGGGGGGGGGGCTTGGCGCCCCTGGGGGAGCCCCTGGAGAGCACGTAGCTGTGTGGGGAGGGGGGACACTCCCAGGGCTGGGATGGGGACACTGCCAGCGCTCTCTCCCTGGTTTCTAACTTCACCAACCTTGACTCCACGGCCTGAGAAATCCCAGCCTTGCCCCCTTCTCCAGCCCCAGCGGCACCCAGGCTTTCCCAGCTAATGCTGCACCTCTCTCCTTGGGAGGTAGTAGAATTTAGGGCCAGGAGTAAAGAAAGAACGGGGGGGGATTACTCGCTCTTTGAAATGCAGCTGCCTGGGGCCAGGTTCGGTTTGAGATGGGTAGGAGGGGTGGCGTGTGTGACCCTGCAGTTGGGAGACAGTTGTCCCTGCAGGAAGGCCGGCCACGGAAGTGCCTGACCCCTGTTATTTCAGCAGGATTGAGGGGAAGCACCTGTGGTCCTTCCCTCCGCTTGGCCCCGACAGGAGTCAGAAGCCTTCTCTGCCTCACTCCTGCTGCTGTGCCTGGCCTGTCTCTCTAACACCTTGAAGCAGAAGGTGATTTGGGGTTCCAAGGAAAAGAAAGGGGCTCTTTTTTGTTCTTCTTAATGTTTATTCATTTTTGAGAGAGAGAGAAAAAACAAAACGAATGAGCAGGGAGGGGCAGAGAGAGAGGGAGACACAGAATCCAAAGCAGCCTCCAGGCTCTGAGCTGTCTGCGTAGATAGAGCCCAATGCAGAGCTCGAACCCGCCAGCCATGAGATCATGACCTGAGCTGAAGTCGGACACAACTGACTGAGCCACCCCAGGGCCCCTAGAAAGGGGCTCTTGAATGAAGCTTTCCTGGCAGGGACTGGAACCAGGACAACGTGGGACAGCTGCTCAAAAACCACAGAGCAGGATCTCAGGGAGGATGTTTCGGAATCTATCCCAAGCACTCGCCTGGGTCTCAGGCACTGGGTTTGATGATGGGACAGAAATAAACAATGTCGATTTAGCAACCGGAGAAAACAGCAACGCTAGCCAGCAAGTTGTTGAAGGAGATAGGCAGGGAGAGAAGGGTGGTGGGGAAGTCTGGTGTCTGCTCCTTCCTTCTCCTCTGTGCTTTCTCTCCATAGTGAATTTGGGATAGAGTTGATGTTTGAGGAGAGAGTACCAGGAGTCGAACCCCTGACCTGAAATCATGCCGGAGAAACCCCAAGGGTGACCCCAATCTCATCTTCAAGGTTGGAAATGGAGGGGAGTGAGAGCCAAGCAGCTTTTGGGATAGCACATCTTTCTCCTCCTTCAGCTCAAACACAAGCCTTACATAAGAACATTCTCTTCTGAATCTATCTCCCCTTCCTGCCCCATTCACTTACAGATTTACACAAATTTAAAACCAGAGCAGAGTGGAGGTAACTTAGGAGTTTTCTCTAAACCCATTGCCTGGCTTTTGTTAAACAACAGAACATACGAACGTGTGGTCTGCAGAGCTGTGGATGCTCCCGTCTCTGACAAATGCCACTAGGGTGCCCCCAACCCGCCCCGGCCCCGCCCCGGCCCCCCCCTCCCCCCACCAGCCATAGCTCAATAAGTCACTGTTGAAAGAATAAATGTACTAATAAAGGCCTGTATGGACGTGCATTAGAAAGGCAGAGATGTGTGGGCTAGGGCTCCACCCTGGGAATGATTAAGGATTCTCTGCAGTGGATCGGATTGGGTATCCTGGGTCTGCTCCTGCATTGGGAGCCTGTCAGCAGCCAGATGCACAGGCAGGGCTGGGCAGCGTTTGTAAAACAAGGTCAAATTGTACCCAGGCTCATGCTATAGAAAAAGCAAGACCAGACCTGAGCATTGTCACGGTCTAGCTGCGGTCACTTCAGGTCTCTGCCTCTGGACTGAAATTACCTCCTGGGTAATGAGAAGCGATGGACGGCACACCTATTGTTCTCATCGCCATTTCATTGCCTCCTCTAAGCTCTAAGTTCTGATAGTTTCGGCCTTACAATGGTCCAAAAAGCCACGGGACCGTCCTGGCTTGGTGTCTACTAGATTATGAGGAAATCTGAACGGCATGGGGAAGGCTGATATTCTTTTCTAATTCTGCCTGGCCTCTGGTTTCTCTTAAGGCACAGCTGCTTTCACGCGAGTACAGGAGGGTCCTTTCCTAGCTTTAGGCCAGGCTCTCATAAGGCAAAAAGCCTGTTCAAGAATCCAGGGGATGATTCAAGGGCGGCAGAGGGCGGTCTGTGAGTTCAGCGTCCACTTAGTTCCTGTTGCCAGGGCAAGAGTGGCGCGGGGCCAGCTCAGAAGCAGGCAGGAGCTGAGTTGCCCAAGGGCCCCTAAGAACTCGTTTCCCTTTCCTTCCATGTGCTCAGTTCTCTTAGGTTTTAAGTTGTTATGTGGTACAAGTCCTCGGCCTAAGAAACACACTGAAACTTCCCAAATAAACTGTATTCCTTGAAGCTGCTTGTTAGGATTCATCCTGAAGTTACGCTTGGGCCCCTGGAGGCTACATGTAAGAAATCCTGATGGGAGAGCTGACGGTTAGGGCCCCCTGGGAAAATGGCCATCCCTACATGACTTCTCATTTCCCTTTTCCACAAAGCCAGGGTACGTCCTGGATTCTGAGGAACTATCAGAATAAGCAGAATCTCTTTAAGGCCGTCTCTCATCCTACCCCTCGTCCATTTATTTCCTTTTTCTAGCATTTTCTTTCTCTCTCATTGTCAGCACTGATAACCCATAGCGACTGGTTCACAGTCGCCACACTGGTGGTGAGTACAGCAGGCAGGGCCAGCTGCGGACGTTCTCAGACTTGGTTTTGAAACAATCATGAGGTGCTGAAAAATTCTCAAAGCATTCCATCTTTATGTTTTGATAAACACCCCCCACCCCCAAACAAAATAAAACAAAACAGAAAAACCCACTGAGTCATCCTTGCCAAACTATACTTTCCAGAGGAAGCGTGTCAGCAGATTCAAATGAACAATGATAGAATCCCGTGATACCAAGATGATTCAAACCTGATGCTTTAGAGGCTGACATCCTGAGCTGAAATAGTCAGGGGTCACCATCTGGCCTGATTTGGGGGCAGTCCTTTCTTTTTAGTTTATCTGTGCGGTGGCAGAGGAGGTGAGACTCTTTCTAGTCAACAGGCAGGCAGGCTTCTCCTGTTATAGAAAACTTGTGAGAGAGTCTAGGCACGACTTGGTGGTTGGTGAGCTATATTAAGAATCATATTCTCTCCTTCAAAGTCTAGACGATGTATTTGTAGCTCTGGCTTATCTCAGGGGTTATAGATCTCAGGGGCCAGAGCTTTCAGTCCCTACATGGATGGGTTCACTGGGACTCTTAAAAACCTGCCTCACTGAAATTAGCAGGCATAATTGGACAGACACTTGGAAAAGATTACCCCCTAATCACATGATGGCTGCAGGCCAGGTTTGGAAGTAAGCTCTTTTAAATTCCTAGGCCGTAGGAAGTACAGGTTGAAGACGAAAGCGGGACATGCTGGACTGAGGATGTTAAAAATATTTTTTAAAACGGGGAGGCTGATGCCTGGCAGAGGACAACTCTTCCCTGATGTGCTATTCCCTCGTCTTGTCTCACTCCTTGTTTGGAAAACTCCAGGTTGTTCATATCATGGACGACTGCGGCTGCTCTCTGTGTGGTGAGCTATGGTGCTCTACAGACCGGTCACCTCCGACACGACTGAAGACCCGAAGGGACACGTGCTCTGGCGGCTCCCACCTGCTTCAGAGAAGGACCGAGCCTTGATTCTCAGAGGAGCAAAAGCGTACGCAGGCAGTCCGGAACAATCATGGCCACTTTTCCACTTCCGTGTTGGTGACATCAGGTAACAGATACATGGGACATAATTAAAAATAAACGAGAAAAAGGTTTCCATGGTTCACGAAAGCAGTAGGAGTATTGTGAGGAAAGCTTAGAAGCATTTATCTGCTGCTACCCAAAATTTAGCATTTGACTGTAATTATGCCTCCTTAGGAATTAAGCAAAGCAGAAAATGTTTCAACACGACCAGCTGCTGCAGATCCAAACTGTTTCACGGGTGAACTTTTTATTTCATCTTTTCTGTTGCTTTTTGATCGTGCAATAAACCCCACTCGTAACAGATTAAAGGTCATAAAAATTATAATGACATTAGCCAGCTAACCCATTTTTCCCAAACCCTCTTAAAACACCTAGGACCAAAGCATGCTACTATAGTCATAAACCAGAGTCGTCTGGGGAAGAGGCAGGCCCCACCCTCTCCTCTTTCAGAGTCCCTGTGGGTCAGAAGCCGAATCTTTATGCCATAGTTAAGGTTATGGCTGCGTTTTTCATACGTATTACCAAGGTGTCAGATACTGGGCCAGAAGGAGGTGCCCTCGCATAACCCTTCTCCGGTTACCCCTGCTCAAAGAGGA
This sequence comes from Lynx rufus, assembly GCF_022079265.1. Lineage (NCBI taxonomy): Eukaryota > Metazoa > Chordata > Mammalia > Carnivora > Felidae > Lynx > Lynx rufus. Next base: position 27,841,827 of record NW_025814829.1, on the reverse strand, counting down.
GAGATTGGAGAGTGGAGATCGTGTGGGTTAACTTAAAAGACAAGAGGTGAGCACATTCCTGGCACACAGAGGGAGATGGACCTCTGTCACCTGCGCATGACGGATAGCATTACAACTGGCTCATTTAGAGCATTAGGAAGACGTGGGCCTGCCCATTTGAAGCTTCCGTTCCAACAAAGGAGAGCTCATGATGGCATATGATGAAGGCACAGATCACTCACCGTGAGGGCAGAAGGTAGGACAGAGTCTAATACGATGAGCAGTTGAATTTCCCATGTTGAAAGAAAAAAAAAAAGACTTCAGGAAATGAAATAGAACAGAAATTCCTACCCTACTCTTTCCACGGCATCAATAGCAATTTGGAAACGGAGTTGAGTTTTGCCAATTTAAAACTCAGTAGAAGTCAACCGACTTGGCCTGTTTAATGGAAATGACCAGAAGAGCGAACATGGCTGAAGAGCCATCCAGTAACCGTCAGTCAGACAGCCTGAATCTCTGCACTAACTCTGATCCAGTTTAGTCACTCACTGCTGTGGGCAGGGATCCAAGAAAAAAATTTCACAGGGGCCGAAAGAAGGGGGCCCAGGGTAACAGCCTCTAAAAATGACAACTTGCCCCGAAGCTTGAAACCGACTCAAACCTCCCCAGATCCATCTGGCACAACCAGCACATCTGACAGCAGCCCACGGTCTCCAAACGTGAATCGGCTGCAGAGGACTGGCACGCCAGCCTGAATGACTCTGCTCCGCGTCACTCGCTAGATTGCCAAACTTAGGCACGAGCGCATCCATCCACCTTCCCAGAGCCTTCTAGAATCTGTCTCCGGTGTCACGGGTTGCCTACCGCCTGTCACTTGGCCTGCTTTCAGGAACCCGAACATCCACTCAGTGCACAGAAACAGATCACACGTCCACCTCAGCCACAGGCTCGTCTCTCCCGTCACGGATGGCGCGGGCTGACCCGGGAGACCTGGCACTGAAACACCAACACCGAAATCCAGGGGCAGCCCGTGTGTTTGGGGTGGCAGTCCTCGAGACACTGTTTGCTTAGAAGAGCAGGCCTTCCACGCTGATAACAACGGGCATAACCACCTCAACCCGTGCTGGGCCGAGATAACGCAGGGGACCCTTACGCAACTGCTCCGTCAGGTGGCGAGTGCAGCGGGAGCTGGAGGGGCCTAATGGAGGCGCATGTTCCATTGCCTTCTGTAAACCAGGAGGGAAGGAAGCCATTCAAGTTTTACACAGTGCACCAGGAGCACCGGCACGTCCCCTTTCTAGGAGGCGGAGGCCTCAGTCTGAACTCGGCCGGCGGGGGGGGGGGGGGGGGGGGGAGTGCTAAGGGCACGCTCTGGACATTGCTTCATTCTGTTTGCACAGCCTGTGCTGTGGCAATCAGAGTGCTTTTGGATAAGGCAAACGTTCCTTAAATGATATGCCCTTGGCATGTTTTTCCTTCTGGTTACTGTGTTGCCCAGCGAGCTTGTGATCTCCTTCTGATCTCACGGCGCTTGCAGGAGACTAAGTTCTACAGTAAAAATGGAACTGGGTCACCCTGAGAATGGTGTGAAGAAAGCAACGGTCTACTTTACAGAGCACACTTGGGGGCAGAGTTCAGGCGCACCCCTGGAGGAGAGTGGCAGGAGAGGGCAACAAAACAGTAGCACTCAGGTATTTAGGCACTGTGCCTTCTCCAGCCTTCCGAGAGACATTTGGCTAGCAGTTAGCTTTACTGCCAGCCCTCACTGTTTAAATCTTAGCAGAGAAAAAGAAAGGATGTTGAAGTGAAGGGAAAGGAAACGGGTTACCCCCAAGTTTCTGGATTTTCTTGTAACCGAAGTGCGCTTAGAATCTAGGGAGCAGTCTTCAGTTTAAGCAACTAAAAAGTAGGGTAAACTGTGGCACACTGAGGTGGCAGAGAGCGGGGAGAGAGGAGGGGAAGCAGCAAACTATAGTGATTTTATAAGGAAGAAAGTCCAGGGAAATGCAGCAAGCAGGCTGGTCTCCAGGGTTCCCAGAAATTAGAGAACTGTAGTCTGCATGCTGTTTCTGCCTTTTTTTTTTTTTTTTTTTTATTTTGAGAGACAGACAGACAGAAAAGTAAGTGTGGGGGAGGGGCAGAGGGAGGGGGAGAGAGAATCCCAAGCAGACTCTGCACTATCAGTGTAGAGCCCAATGCAGGGCTTGAACTCACAAACTGTGAGATCATGACCTGAGCTGAAGTCATGCTTAACTGATAGAGCCACTCAGGCGCCCCTGCTTCTACGCTTCTAACATTAATCTGGGGCAAAGAAGCTGCTTTATGTTGCTGGGAGCCAGGGGTGGAGTGGGGCGGTAAAGTGATACACAGGACTCAGTTTTCAAGCCAGCACTTGGTAAAGTGGTAAGATGATTTGACTAGGAAACAAATCAGAAGCAAAATAATCACAGAAATAATAACAACATAAAATAAAATCGCCACAAATCACAGGATTGAAAGAGATATGACTCATTTGAGAAGCAATGACACCTCTTCAAGTGACTAACAGCTTCTGGAGCCTTCCCTTACGCCATATTCTGCTGAGCCCTTTCACCTGGAATGGGCCCACAGGGTGGCCTGCTGGGACAGGAGGGGCTTTGGCTCTCATCCAGAACCACAGCCGTGTCCCAAACCATCCCTCTGGAATAGATGCTGAGGGAGACTAGACACGGTGAGGAATGATCAGGATATACTTCCTGCGATACCTTCTACCTGGAGAGAAAGGGATTTCAACCAGCAGGATACGCAAGGTGACGTACGTCTGACGACAGTAACGAAGATACACTGATCTATAAAAAGTCATTTAATGTACATTCCAGGATGGCCAACACAGGCTGGTTAGGTCATTAGCCCTTGAAGAGTTCTGTTACAGACATATAAAAATGTTTTGCCGTGTTAAAAAAAGAAATCTAGTCTAACAAAAACATATCCACCAACGGGCTCGTGTTTTTTTTTTTTTTTTTTTTTTTTTTTTTTTTTTCCGCCACGTTCAGGTTTGCAAGAGAATTAAAAATACATACATACGCATCTCTGAGCACAGCACTGTCCATTAGCTAATGAGTTTGGGCAATACACTGCACAGAGGTATACCACCGTTGGATTCTGACATCAAGTTAGCTTTAAGCTTATTGGCTATTCCGACAACTGGAGGCAGCTTGGAACCCAGTCCCTGGAAAGCATTTGCAGGATTTACCACCCGTTTACCCGACACTTTTTCAATGGTCAGAGGTCTGGGCACAGACTTACTAATCCAAGGATGTCTCAGTGCTTGAGCCGGGGTCAAACGGGCAGAGGGGTCCCAGTGGAGACACCTTTTCAAAAACTCTATAAACAAGCAGTCATCACACCCCTTCAGTGCTGTCACCCAGTCCTTGCTGCCTGGCGGACCCCGCTTTTTACCCCTACGTGAGCGACCCCCCACAAGCACGACTCTCCCGTCTGCCTGAGTAGTCACAGAACAGTAGCGAGGTAGGCCCTTGGAGTTAATAAAGTACTTGGCACGTTTGGACTGCTCCAGAAGTTTTGGTGGTGGCATCCCTAGCAGCTCCATCATACAGGCCAGCTGGTCCCCCTCATCCTCTCCCGGGAAGAGAGGCTGTCCTGTTAAAAGTTCTGCGAGGATGCAGCCAAAACTCCATATGTCTATAGGCGTGCTGTAGCGGCTTCCTAAGATGATCTCCGGAGCTCTGTAGAACCGAGACTGGATATAGGTGTAAAGCTTCTGGTATTCGAAGCAGCTGGACCCAAAGTCAATGACCTTGGTTGCACTGCGCCCGTGGTGTTTCAGGAGAATGTTTTCTGGCTTCAGGTCACAGTGAATGATCTTATTTTTGTGGAGAGCGTCCAAGGATTGCAAGATGGATTGAGCAAACTTGCGAACTAACTGGACGCTAAACCCCTGAAACTTGTTTTTTTTAATTAGCTCATAAAGGTCTATGCTCAGCAATTCGAAGGCCATGCAGACATGATTCCGGAATGTGAAACTTTCCAGCATGTGGATGACGTTCATGCTCCCAGTTTTGTCCTGCTTTTTGAGATGCTCCAAAATCCGGATCTCCTCAGCTGCCTGCCGATGGAAGCGCTTTTCATTGCGCACCATTTTTAGGGCCACATACTGTCGGAGTTTGTGATCGTAGACCCGGGCGACTTGCCCAAAACTCCCCTTGCCGATAATTTTCAGCACCTCATATCGATAAGCTAGATGGTCACGAGGTACATGAATATAGGCCCCATCTGCATCATCGTACCCCCCGTTATTGGGACCACCGATCACTCCATGTCTCTTTTTGGCATTTGGACCCACGAAGTAAATTTCTGGATAGTTGACGATCTCCAGCTTCTCGTAAGCAGTGAGGTGGTGTTTATACTGCTTCAGCGCTTGCTCTGGAGTCAGTGGCACCACTTTGGATGCTTTGGCTGAACTGCTGGGTTTTACCGCATTCGAGCTATCTGAACTCTTACCCTGAGAAACGGTAGGAGAGCATTTCTCAGAGTCGCTGATGCCATCCGACTGGAGAGTATCGGATCTTCGGTTGCCAAATTCCTGAAACAGCTGTTCCACCTTCACCTCACCTCCATTCAGAAAGCGCTGAGTGTGGTCTCTTGCTACCTGCTCGGCAGTGGTCTATGGAAAAGAAAAATGAATGTAATAGAAAAGTCACTGAAAACAGTGGAAGGATGAAAGAACCCTCCCCCTGACTGAACAACAACAAAACTGTCCAGTCACATACGTTACAAAGACCCAAAAGTGAGGTAAGACAAGCAGGAGTCTCTAGAGACTTGGGTTATATTGATCTCGGACCCCCCGGAATACTATGACCACCTCAACCCCCTACACATGCCTTGGTTTGTTAGAGAGAGATGGTCTTCTTACCAAGCCCTACACATGCTAGGTTCCTTCCGGTAGGTATGTCTTTCTACTGAGAATCTTCTCACCCCATCCACTCAAATCCTACACTCTTTCAAGGCCCAATTCAAGCCCTCTCTCTTCTATCTAGAACTACTCCAAGCCCATACTAACGAATCCTGACTGTAGCTTTTCCAACCCGTACCACATAATCTGGCACTTGATTACATGCACACTGTCTCATATTGTTTACTAATTGTTTCAAGTATCTTCCCAGATCTTAATGGCATATATAGAATCAAAATATGCACGTTATAGTGTTCTATTAAAAAAAAAAACAAAAAAACAAAAAGGCGTTCTATAAATAAAACACCACTGAAGGACAGAGGCAGGATTTGAGCCCAGGTCTTCTGTCAGTCCAGCACGCTTCTCATGAACACAACTTGGTACCAGTTTCTCCCAGTGCCTGCAGTCCTCTCCAACTAGGGCTGAACGAGGACTGTGGCTTGGAATCAAGCGAGGCCTCGTTATTTACTCCCAGGTTCCCCCCAAAATGATTGAATCCTTCTAGCTCAGCGCACTGAATCACAAGAGTTCTAAGCCAAAGAGGGCTCCTGAGATCATCTGGGCCAGTTCTTTAAGTATCTGATGAGTAACGGTGAGAATCCAAGGTCCTGGGGGGTAAGGTGGGGGAGGTTCTTGTAAAGCTCTCTCAAAGAGATCAAGAGTCTCTCTCTCTCTCTCACTTACACCTACACCCACTCTTCCTCAGCAAGAGCCTAAGTGATAATGGCATACTACTTTTTTTTACTTGCATTTGCTTAACATTCTCCTTCAAGGAACAGTAACTCACAGAAGACAGCTCTACTTACTCCTTCAAGAGGAAACACAATTTCTTTGAAATTAGATGGAGGAAAGGAAAAGCAAGAAAGATAAATACTTTAAACAATTACACGCGTGTGCGCACACACACACACACACACAAAGAAAAATTAAGAGGGTGCTAGAAGGAAAGAAGAGATGGAAAGATCATGATCCAAAGTGGCCAAATCTTTAAAAACAAGAATTTTAATCTAACTCCAGAAAACAGCACACGGCCTATTACCTAAACAACAATATAAAAGATATAAATAGCAGCAAAAAACAAAAGATGAAAACATTTGAGTGTTGCCAAACTTCACATACAGCTATAGTTATGCAAGCAGGACATTAGTTCCTGCCTGCTCCTTTCAGGTCATTTAATCAATTTAAACATTTGTGAAGTCCCACAGTTACAAAAACAGGATATTACATGATTACACACAAAGTGAAGTTGGCAATACAACTGTAGCCACACTTTGGCATGTGGGGTTTCAGTAAAGAGACGACCTATGGACCCAGAAAAATCTCTCCGATACCAAAATGGAGAACTATCGCTGGCCCAGAAAATACAACAGGCCTGCAGACAGAACCCAAACACCTTGCTAAGATGGAAATATACTACAACGTTTTTCTTAGCAGTAATTAAGTCAAATAACTATTCCTCATTTTAGGTGGTTTTTCTTTTAATGTTTATTTACTTGCGAGAGAGAGGGATAGGGAGAGACAGAGGGAGGAGGGGCAGAGAGAGAGGGAGACAGAATCCGAAGCAGGTTCCAGGCTCTGAGCTGTCAGCACAGAGCCTGATGCGGGGTTCAAACTCAGGAACCGCGAGATCCGTGACCTGAGCTGAAGTCTGATGCTTACCTGACTGAGCCACCCATGTGCCCCACTATTGGTGATTTTAAGGATAAAAAAAAACAGAAGAGGGTCCCATTTATCCATCCATCCATGTGACATTCACAGGAACCCTTACTGTTCACTATTACAAGTGCGGAAAGAAACAGGTGTTCTCAAGGAACTCCAATCTGTGAGGAGATAGACTGGCTGGACTAGGGAGTTACAATTGTTTGGTTTTAGGTAGATTTGCGTAACAAAAATGAATCTTTGCGTGCATCTCAGCTAGTTTTCCTTAAAATTTTTAATACCTAACTTCAATGCATCTAAAGATTTACCACTAGTGCTTTGGGGACACATGCTGAAGAAAAGCGATGTCAAAAGGCTTGGGTTAGAGTCCTGGCTATACTGCTTAAAAGCTGTAGGTCCCGGGGCGCCTGGGTGGCTCAGTCGGTTAAGCGTCCGACTTCAGCTCAGGTCACGATCTCGCGGTCCATGAGTTCGAGCCCCGCGTCGGGCTCTGGGCTGATGGCTCAGAGCCTGGAGCCTGCTTCCGATTCTGTGTCTCCCTCTCTCTCTCTGCCCCTCCCCCGTTCATGCTCTGTCTCTCTCTGTCTCAAAAATAAATAAAACGTTTAAAAAAAAAATTAAAAAAAAAAAAAAAAGCTGTAGGTCCCTAAGCAAGTTGTTAAACTTTAGCTCAGTTTCTTAGCCTCGGTTTCTTTATTTATAAAATGTGGGTCATAATACCTACATGCAGGATGCAAAGTGTAAATCAAACTATAATGAATAATATATGTGAAAGACCCTTACAAACTATAAAACATTTTACAAACACTGGTAATAAGTAGACAAAATTCTCAACATATTAAGGTTTAAACTCTTATACGCCCTCCCTTTTTCCCCTTTCAGTTTATCTCTTCTCTCTCTGGTACCTCCTTCCACATCTCCAGTCTCCCTCCACAGACATCTGGCACTAAATATCTCTCCTGCAGCATGGTGGCACCCACATTAGGCCTTCTTTTAGGAGGTGTGGAAACAACTCACCCATTTTCTCCCTGATACAAAACGTGCTTTTGACTTGCCATACAATTTAAGGTAATTTAATTTACCTCTCCAAGATATTTGAACTTTAACAGCAGATCAATGCCTTAACCCAAAGGAATGACTCTCTAGGAACCGTAGTCATCAGTAACAAGCTGGTAGGAAAGGTATTTGGGGTCCAGGGTCCATCCCTGGGTATTTCACCTACCCTGCCTACAGGTAAGGCTGTATGGGTTCCGGAGTCTTCATTTCTGTCTGTGATAAAGAGGGGGTCTCGGGCACAGAACATGAATTTGAATGGATATGTTACAGAAATTTCATTTCCACAGAGCTATTACAGGAAGATTAAGGATGCCATGGTTTTTCCTTAAAGTGAGCCTAAATCTCTCTCCCTGAAAACCACATCTTATTTTGCCCTCTGGAAAGACACAGAAGTGTCCAGATTTCATGTAAAAGTCCTTCAGATACTAAAAAGGGGCTGTCCTGCCCCCCCCCCCACTTTTCCCTGGGCCCATCATGCCCATTATATCCTCTGCCTCATGCTTACTGCCTTATTCATATTCTCAGCACGGGCTGTTCTCTTAGAGTGTGGCTCCCAGAACAGAACAAGGTACCTCAGGTACAGTCCACTATGGGTTATCAAGGTTTGAATCTCCAGTGAATCTGAAGAATTCCAGGAAGGAATTTTTCCACACAAGGATGGGGTATCTTCTCAGGTCCCTTTCCTTTCCTGTAAATAACTCAAATACTGGCCTGAATCAATTATGTATCAAGACTGTTGTGCTATAAATAAAATCTTCCTTCCATTGTTCTAGCAGAGTCTAGAGTTTGCACACATGTTAAAGCAGAATAGTTATAAATAAAATACTATATGTTTCTAGTCCGTAGTTGTAATCACAGTAACTCAACAATATGTATGATCAATTCTACCAATTATTTTCTTAATTATGTGATTACATCCAGAGAGACCGATTAATCATGTTTTATTTAACAATGCTTCACATACACTGCTAATTTGGAGGACTCTTGACATTTCAAATAGAAGCTGACATTCTCAATTGTGTGAGTCAAGTCTCGAAGATCTTGTTGAGAAATTCCGAAAAAAGGAATATCCTTCTCATCCAGATATGAAACTCTACTCTTTCCCTAGCTCTTGACCCTAAATCTGCAACACAAAGCTTAAGCCAATAAATGCCAAGCGGACGATTTATAGTTTAGAGTGAGAATGCAAGAACATCTTGGATAAACAAAGCTTAAAGGCTTTGTGACAAAAAGCAATAGGGTCTAGGGATGGAATCATGTCTTAATGAACTATTATAAATGTCAACAAGAGGTCAAAGAGCACTGCTTTCAGCAAAGTTTGCAAAGACACCATTAGGTTAGAATCTAAAACCCCATGTTTCTCAAAAACTGTTACTCTGTATGCTATACAGTAAGAAATTCATTTTAATCTTGAAACATACAGTTTAACTGACCTACTGGGAGGTGATTAGCACTGGCTAACTCTAAACTGAAGTACAAATGAACTTTAAATCATATGTTAATGTACCAGCCCAACTGCAAAAAGTTTCCTACAGAGATATGCTAATTGGCAGCCAGTAACCAAAAAGCCCATGGTCAACCAGAGGAGTATATGGTTCTGGAACTCTGAGAGGTTTTCACATATTAAAGAAATGAGCTTGTTGAAAATGGAAAGGAAACTTATTGTACTCCAGGGAACAGGTTAAAAATAGGGAGACCAGCCTTCCAAATATATTTAGCCAATACTTTGTAATATTATTAGCCTTGGAACTAGTGAAAAGATTGATTTTAATAGCAAAAGCTAACAGAAAGTTGGAAAGGGCTATGAAAAATTCAAGTAATTTTTTTTTTTAGACTATAGAAACTGGGGCGTCTGGGTAGCTCAGTCAGTTAATTGGGACCTTGATTTCGGCTCAGGTCATGATCTCACAGTTCGTGGTACTGAGCCCTGCCATGGGCTCTGCGCTGACAGAACGGAACTTGCTTGGGATCCTCTCTGTCTCTATCTGTGTCTTTCTCTCTCTCTCTATCTGTGTCTCTCTCTCTGACCCTCCCCAGCTAGAGCGCATGTGCATGTGCACTCTCTCTCTCAAAATAAATAAATAGACATATGATAAAAAATATACTAGAATACAGAAACAATTTTAGGTCTTAAATGCAGAAATCTGAAGGAGAAATATTACAAATAAGTCTATTCAGTTATTCAATTTGGTCATCAGGGGACATATGCAGCAAATTTTAAAGTCACAGAATGGCTTCTCCCTGTCATGGAGTTCCTCCAAACCCCGTTCTCCCTACTATCCTGTGTATGCTGATGGAATATGAATTAATTTTTTTATTACCTTAAGTAAAACAGTGTCAAAAGCTAAATGTCTGCAAGCTCCAGAATGATTAAATGCATCAGAAACCAAGCTGTACTGTTCAAGTTTTATTTATGATCTATAAAGTGATTCTCTTTAGCATACTAATAAGCTAGGACTGCATTTCTATCTTGCAGGGAAAAAAAAAAAAACTTGCAGATCTATGAATTCAGGGGTATTATCTGTTCCTCGTTTTTGTTAAAATGAACCTTTATAATACACTATGTCATCCCATAAAACAACAACAACAACAACAACAACAAAACATTCCCTAGATAAAAGTAGCATTATTTTTTTCCTAGTGCCATATAATTTATCCCAGTGATTGAAAGGAATACATGGGGCTCCAAATCAAAATCATCTGTAAAGCTAAACTTGGACCACAGAAATTGTTATTCCAAAGTCAAGAGACACCAAAAGGAAACAAAAGAGTCTGAGTTGCCAGTGAGATGTAATTGGACCTTGGGCATTAAGTAGCGCTTCCTTCTTTCCCAGACATCTAGACAGCAAAGAACAATTTCGTTTACTTACATTTAGTCTTCTGGGTAGAGGTGGTTCGGAAGGATTGCAGAGTACATTCGAACAGGGTGGGCATTTGGTTTCATCTATCATCATGAAGGTATCATAGACACCATCCCCCAATCTAGTTGAAAGGATTACAGATAAAATCTGTCAGTATCTGAAGTATATAAACTTGTATTTCCAAAACATTTTGTGTCTTTACTTCTTCACATCTGCCACAAATAACTAATACAAAAAAAGTCTACACTGCATTTTGGCATCGAATACAAACAACTAGGGTATTTGGCAAAAGAATAGAGAAAACCCAACTTTTCTTCTTTTTCTTTTTTAAAAAAGGATAGCATTTTGGGTTTGTATTTTGACAGAGTTAAGACAACTCTTACTGTGTAAATGTTGTTAACAATAGGGACTATCGGGTTGCCTGGCTGGCTCATCAGGAGAACATGCAACTCTTGATCTTGGGGTTGTGAGTTCGAGCCCCACATTGGATGTAGAGATTGCTTAAAAATAAAATCTTTAAAGAAAAATTTAAAAAGTAAGAATAGGGACTATGAGAAGGATCTCATTTAACTTACTACATGAAAATAAAGGCTCGTTTAAATCCGAAGCCTAAAAGGTAACCGGAGCAGGAAAAGAGAGAGAGAAAAAAAAAAAAAAAAAAAGGCAGAGGTAACTGTATTTTAAAAGTCAGAGCCTTGGATTCTAATCTCTGCTTTATCACTGGCTGTACTACCTTCTTTTCTGAGCCTGTTTTCCACATGTTATAATGGGAAGAATAGTTCCAGTCTGCACATTTCTCTGTCTTACAGGCAAGAAATAAAAAGCCTTCTTAGAATGTCTTCTTTTTATGATTTATTCACTTACCTACTTAACATCTACCTAACTCGTAGAAATGTCCAGTGAATACTACAGCAAATACTAGAGATTCTCTAAATTATACAAGGTACTGAATTTCACTTCTTTATCCACTCCATTTTCTACTGGATGGTGGAAGCTAAATGCTAAATGATTAAGGACCATTTCTCTGTTCCTTCACGCTGTGCCTCTGCCACAAAAGAGGGAGAGGATTTATTTAAACCACAAGATGGTCCTAGATAATGCATTTCATCTGCCACCGCGAACATGAATTTCCCAGTCATACACATCAGCCTTTCATCGTATCATTTTTACATAATATACTACAAATACAATGATGATCACGAGGTTGCAGGGGAAGAATTTTTAAAAATCTTTTAAAATATGCTGAAATATTTGTTTTCTTAATTGCAATATTTAAAGTTGCCTTTCAAAACTTTTATAAAATTAGTTCTAGAGTTTTCTTAATTGGTGTGTTATAGAAATACAAAGAAAATTAAAAACACAACTACAGATATTTTTGAAAGATTCTTTATAAACACAAACTCACATTCTGATAGAATTTTATGTATCTTTAATGGACACTGCTTCTCTGACAGCCAAAAATTCTGGATGTGACTCTTTGCCAACATCATGAATATAATAAATAAAATGGGACAGGCGTCCACAACTACAGAGAAAAAGACAACCCTGAAGACCTGCAAGTATTCTTATAAACAGGCAGAGGAAATTACCCAAAGGAAGTCTGCATGCAAATGAGCGGGGTGTCCGTAGTCTCCTTTTAGGTGTAAAATACAATGCAAGGTGGAGATCTCTCAAAATAGGATCCCCAGAAAGCCCTACTCAGCGCAACCCTTCACCTGCATATCCCAAGTCAGACCGCACCCCTCACGGCAAACCCCAAGAGTTCAGCCCTGGGTTATTTGCTCTGAGCAACAGGGCTTCTTGGAAAGGTATTTGCTCTCTGCCTCCCCCGGTTTGTTAAAAAGCCCCACAAAAAGTCCCAGCTTCTTAGAGTTCCTTACATATCCCCGATCTACGGCTTCTTCTCCTAGCTCCGCTCCAGCTTCTCCTCCTTCGCTCACGGGGGGCCGGGGGGTGGGGGAGGGCAGTTGATGCAGACTAGGAGGGTGGGCCGGTCCCCGGGAGGAGATCAGAAAGAACCCTTCCCTCGTCCCTGCTACCGGGGGTTCACTCCATCAGGCCTTCCCCGCCCCCCACTTCCCCCCACCCCCGGCCTCGCCAGCCTGCGCCAGCCACCCACTCGGGGGCCCCCAGCCCGTTACCCTGCGCCGCCGTTACCTCCGCTGCTGGGGCGGGAGTCCGGCTCCGGGCGGCCCCGCATCCTTCCGCCCGGGCCCGCGAGCCGTGCCTCCCATCCGCTAGCTCGGGAGCCCCCGGGGGAGGGGCGACGGTTGGAGGGTCCGACGCGCAGGGTCCACCTGCGCCGGGGCGGCTGCCTCCGGGACCGCGACGCTTCCCGGGGGACTCTCGTCCAGACACTGCAGCTCCGCGCGCCTTTGCTTGCGACTGGCCGGGCAGGGAGTGGGGAGAGGAGCGCCAGGGGCGGGAGGAGCGCCAGGGGCGGGAGGGGGAGCGGGGTGGTCGCCTAGCAACAGAGGCACGCCCCGGGAAACGCCTCTGCGAAGTTACGCGATGACGCCAGGGGCGGGGCCCGAGGCCTCTCCCCACCGTGCGGCGCTGGCCTCCGCCACTGGCGCCGGCTCCGGGAGGTTCGGGGCGGGGCGTCCATCGCTTGCGCTGCCTGTGCTCTCTGGCAGCGAGTGAGGCTTGGGGTCGCTGCCCCCGGAGGGAGAAAGGCCCGGGGGAGGATTTGTGGAAGTAGCAGTTAGCCCCCGATTTCCGCCTCAGAAATACGGGCGCGCCCCTCAACCGTCTGCTGTCCTTCAGCACGTTGTAGCCTGAACTTCTAAAACCTCCCGTGAATATGAATTAGAACAAAAGTGAATGAAAAGTCTAATTTCCTAGGCTTTCCCAAGGAGGGGCTTCTCCCCCCCCCCCACCGAGGGGTAATGAAAGCAATAATAAAAACGTAAGAAGCAATAATAAACCCATTTAGTGACACTGCACCAGCGCTTACGAACATTGTTTTATTTAATCTCCGTGATCATACTATGTGGCATCCGCCTTTTACAGATAGAAGTAGGATCCAGAATTTAAGCTGACATTTGCCAGACTGCCCTGTCACGGGATGCTACGGATGGTAGGGCGCAAAGAGCCTTTTTATTGATGAGAAAACTGAGGCCAGAGGAGCCGTTCTTTCCCAGGATCTTGTAGCTGGAATTCCCAGCCTTCCTCGGGCTGCACCAGGCCCCTTGGAAGACGCTTCCTGTTTTTCTCTCCAGGGGATATTTGGGGGCTCTTTAATTCTTTTTCTGAAAAGTGAAGAAACCTCAGTAACCCCAATATTAAGTGGATTTCGATCATTGGGACGAAAAGTGAGAGGGAAGGAGATTAAAATAGAAGAACGCCTAGTGTCTCCTTGAGCGTGGTATCTAATCGGATTTCCCTTAAACCTACAAAGCACGAGGCCGACAGACGCTCCAGGAGAGAAACAAACGTTCCCAAAATGTCGAACAGGGGCGCCCCCTGGTGGGGCTTGGGGGCTCATTGTCCCATACCAGCATAGCATAGTCCATAAATCTGAAAATTTCCATCCAAGGCTCATTTCCGTGTGACTAAAAGTCATATTCCCTGTTCTCTTGCCTCCAAGCAAAAATGTCCTTAAGGACCCAAAGGCTTTTCACTTTGTAAATTAAGGATGTGTCAGTTTGGGGAACTTGATTCTTTGTGACCAAAGTTGCTTTAGCCTCTCTCTGATATAAATAAATAAAACTTCTTGCACGATGATTCTTAAAGTTATTCTAATTTTATAAGTAAGCTTTTGTGGGTTTTGCCCCTCCAGGCCACACCCCCAGCAATCCTGCTTTCCTATGAGTTTGTGTTAGGGCTCCTGTGGAAGCTTTTGTTTGAAGAGAGAGGGCTCCACAGCAACAAAAAGTTGGACTAGATTGTTGATGAGGTCCTTCCAGCTCTAAGATTGCAAAATCCTATTAAATAATCCCTGTTCTTAGTACTTATGTGGACACCCTAGACCACTTCACTGCTCTGAACATCTGACTGGGACTTGCTCCCACCAGTTTTTTTGCTTCATTCTGAATCACTGCTTTGAGAGGACCACATCTCCAGTTTCAGACATACCTCTGTGAGCCACCCTGAAGCCTTCCTGCTCCCCTTTCTGCTCCTGAGGTGGGAAACAGAAGCGTCTTTTATCTTTAGCCATTTGTTCTCACGGTCAAGGAGAGGAGGATTCCTTGGAGGTGTTGGAGCTTCACGGATCTCTGAGCTTAGTGGTTTAAATACTTTCCAATATTTCTTCAGAGTCCCCGTTTCATAACAATCTGGCTGGGTGAAACAGTGGGCTGGGTTCAAGTCCAGTCATAGATCCAGCAGGAGCTTCCACACCCCCTCTGAGCTGGTATCTTGTGCCCTCTAGTTCATGAGCAGCTTTCAGACGATTCATGTCCTTTCTTCTCCTTTCAAAGCCCCACTCAAAAGTAGTTCAACATCGCTATTATCTTTCTCCACATAGTTAAAGCCAGATTTAAAACGTTAACATGGATTAGCCAAATATAGAAGATGCCTGCCTGACCTTTGAAACCAGTTCTAATAAATCTGCAAAATCAGAAAACTGTAACGAACAGACAAAAAAAGGGAGCTATTCCGGGAACTTCAGAAATCAATGGAACATTCGGAATGTGATCACAGCAGTTTCAAATGCAGAGAGTAAGAAAATTTCCCTGTGGCCACCTTCACCCTCAATTGTGTGATGAGATAGCTGTCGGTTAAATTTAAAATCGTTTCATTGCTATGAATTATTCTTTACAGCATGATATGACAATACAAAATATGACACATGAATCACAAAATTGGAATGCATTCTTAAAAATCTTTTGGAAAGAAATTCTCCCTTTCCTCCTAATTGACCTCAAATTTACCTAAGCTCCAGAAACATGTACCTGCTATTTTTTCAGAAATACAGAAATCTAGAGGCGCCTGCGTGGCTCAGTCGGTTGAGCGTCCAACTTCGGCTCAGGTCATGATCTCGCGGTCCGTGAGTTAGAGCCCCGCGTCGGGCTCTGTGCTGACAGCTCAGAGCCTGGAGCCTGCTTCATGGTTCTATGTCTCCCTTTCTCTCTGCCCCTTCCCCACTTATACTGTCTCTCTCTCAAAAATAAATAAACATTAAAAAAATTAAAAAAAAAAAAAAGAAATACAGAAATCTAGCTCATTGAAACACTAAAACTATGCCTTATTTTTCTGGAACCCCACCAGTCTGCCTAACCAGACCCTGGAAAGTCAGTTCAATTTTTTCCAACTCTGCATTCAGGGTGAATAAGTGCATTTGTGGAGGTTAGAGCTTTGAATTAGGCAAATGCCTTGTACCTTTAACTATCTCTTCCCACTACACAGTCTCCCCCGATACCTGCCCTTTAACAGGTCTCTGGCTACCCTGTCCTTCAAGGCCTATGCAAGCACAGCAGACCTCGTAAACCACACTTGAGCACTAGAGGCCCCACAGGCCTGTAGAGAAATGACCCATCCCCAATCAGTGGCATTGCCTTAAGAGTAAGAGAAAGCCCACTCCCAAGGCCTCTCATGGACCTGTTGCTTATTGGGGTCCCCAGCTGCTGCTGAAATCAAGCCTCCCAAGTGTGTGTTACTGGAAGATACTCTGGCCAAGCTGCCCATCCCTGACTTAGCAAGGCAGTCCATATTCCTCCAGCTTTGCCTTGAGCAGGAATATGCACATTGTGTAGGTTAAGGCTTGAAATTAGGTAATGTAGGTATTCCCAATAACTTGCTCTTGTGACCCAGCCTTGCCTGACATGGCCCTTTTCCCTATCCCTCACTACCCTGACCTGTGCCACCAGCGCATATGTGGACCACACCCGTTAGCAGGCCTTTAGCTTATGGTGGACTATGGAACTCAGGCCAGATGCAAACCACTGAATAGCCTCCAGGATGGAGGGAGGCCACCACTTGAAAATTGTTCTGAGGCAGTAGCTTTAAGCTGGCAACAGTCTGTCCCCTTGTGGACTCACTCTGCTGGAGTCCTGGGCATCTACAGTAATCTGTAATAGGTCAACTTATAAGATATCAGAAAGCTTATTGTATATAAGTTCGTCTTTTTTTTTTTTAATTTTTTTTTCAACGTTTATTTATTTTTGGGACAGAGAGAGACAGAGCATGAACGGGGGAGGGGCAGAGAGAGAGGGAGACACAGAATCGGAAACAGGCTCCAGGCTCTGAGCCATGAGCCCAGAGCCTGACGCGGGGCTCGAACTCACGGACCTCGAGATCGTGACCTGGCTGAAGTCGGACGCTTAACCGACTGCCCCACCCAGGCGCCCTATAAGTTCGTCTTAAACTCACCTTTCATGAATAGTGGAGATAAAAGGCTTATGTAGTTCCCTATTAGGGTTATCAGTAATTACTAACCGCCCTATCTCACTTCTGTGACCTCGCCTGCTTGCTAAACAAATACCTTAGGATGCAAAATGCTCCCCCACCCTCTCTACCAAGATCTGGCCTAGGCCAGACCAACATGTAAAAAGTCACGTACTCACTGCCCTACAGCATCTCAGGTGTCTAACTATGATTGGTCATTTTAAATCCTCTTAGGACAAAGACCTTCAAAATTTATAGGTTCCCGCCAAAACTAACGTCTTTGTGTCACAATATAATTGGCTACCATGAAACGCTGTAGATTGTAATTGGTTAACCAAATAATGATGTATTCTGACTTGCTAAAATCCATATAAGCCCACTGCTGCCTTTGTTCGGGGCCGTTCTCTGCGCTTTTCTCCTTAACATCAGAAGGTCAGGTTTGGCCCGGCCGTGAATAAAATCTTGCCTCGCTTCTATTTGGCGTCTGGTGGTTTTTTTCGATATCACCCTGTTTCAATCAAAGATCCCATGTGTCCCCATTTGGACTAGCTGCCTGATGTGGTGCCTGCTGACAGGGTGTAAACTAAGCATGTGCAGGCGTACAGGGACCTGGAACAGGGCAAGTGTCCTGAGAGGCCTGATCATGACAGTGAAGTCTTGTGATTACAAAGCATCTGCCAAGTTCCAAGCCCTAACCTATACATAGGCGCCTATTCCCCCTGAAAGCAGACCTGGAGGAATTGGACTGTCCTGCATACAATGGATATGGTGAGCTGGCTGGAATATCCTCCAAAAAGAGATACTTAGAAGCCTTCATTGCTGCAGAAGGCCAGAACACTAGCAGAAAGTAAGTCTACCTGAAGCCCATTCCAGGGGCCACTTCAGAGCAATCTTCCGTGTGGGGCTGCCTCCACATTTGAACCTTGAAGGTTGTTGGGGATGGGCGCTAGCTACACAGGCCTGGAGAGCGCTGCCTGCATGATGGCGGCTGATGGAATGCATATGGTGCATGCACAGGACGCGCAGGTCAGTGTTGCCAGGGACCTGGCCCAGGGCAAGTGTTGGGAAAAACTGGATGCGGGGAGCGAGCTCTAGGGGGTACAAAAAACATCAGCCCAATTCAAGGCGTACCTTCCATTGTGGAATATTCACCCTGTAAGGGTAGGGCTAACCTGTATCTTTAAGAAATAACAGCTTTGTTTTAACACTATAGGTTAAGAGATTAACAGCTTTATCCTATCAATCAAGGGATGGATTAGCGCTTGATTGGATTGGGGCAAGGGCCTGTTTCAACTGTTTCCACCTGGGAGCTATTCCTTTGTTCTGTTCCCAGGTGATAATAAGACAATGTGGTCAGCTATAAAACCTCTGTATCCCGGCTGTTGGAGACTGCACTCTGGTCAAGAGTGTCGGTCCCGATCGATCGGTTTGCCTTACCTCTCATTGCAATAAACTTTGTTGTGACTGTCACTGGTGCCCGTAGCATTCTGTTTCAGGAGTCGTGTGGATGCAACAACCCCAAGGCAGAGCTGGAGGTTTTCGACTCCCTTGACAGGGTGGGGACAGGTGGCAGGCAGGACAGGGTATTCTTTATTAGGAGACACCTGGGAGTCATTGTCTCTAGGGAAGTCCAGAACCCTATTAGACACCAGGTCCACATGAGGACTGACTGTTGCCATTAGCAGCTGCCACTTCAGAGCAATTATAGGAAGGCTCCCCCGACATCGCCAGGGGCTATACTACTAGGCTAGTAACTCTGCTGGTAGCTGGGGCCTGGCCAGAGTTCCATAGGCTTGAGGGCCAGGCCTGCTCAATTCTGACTTAGGGATGTGTACCGCACATGTGCAGGCAGCGCAGGTCAAGGTGGAGAAGCACCTGACCAGGGTAAGTGTTTGGAGAGGACTGGTTACTGGAGCAGGCTATTGGGATTACAAGGCATCTGCCTGATTCAAGCCCTAATCTACACAATTGCACATGTCCCTGCTCAAGGCAGAGCTGGGGTATCTGGATGGCCTTTCCAGGGCACGATCATGCAGGCCAGTCAGGGTCTTTTCCAAGAAAAGACACCTGGGAGCCCAGTAAGTCTACATGGGGACTGATGGTTGCTCTTTTTAGGGGTTAACTCAGACCAGTTTTAGGGAGGGTGGGCTCCCTCTATCCTTGAGGCTATGCAGATAAAGAGGGGCCCTAGCTCCACAGGCTCTGTAGGCCCCAGCTGCCCAAAGGGATATGAACTGTGTATGCGCAGCTTGAGCAGATAAGGGTAGCCAGGGGCCTGAACAGGGCAAGTGTGGGAGGGGCTGGGTCACAAAAACAGGTTATTGGAAGTACCTGGCTGGCATCTGCCTCGTTCCAAGCCTTAACGTGCATAAAGGCACATATTCCTGCTGAAGGCCGAGTTGGAGGAATCTGGACTACTTTGCTAGATCGGGCCAATCGCAGACACCTGGGAGCCTTGATTGCTGGAGAAGCCCAGGACTTTGTTAGGCAGCCAGTCCATGGGGACTGTGGCCAGTTTAAAGTGCCACCTTAGAAAGATTTTTCAGGTAGTGGATTCCCTCTAGCCTAGAGAAGATTACCGTGGTTGCCCCCCCCCCCCCGCCTAGTTTCCAGAGGCCTGGAGGGCCCTGGTAGCCAAAGGACTGTTGCTAGGGCAAGAGCTAGGTATGCACCAGCAGCAATGGTCAGAGTAGTCAGACACCCGAAGCAGGGCAACGCAGGGTGAGGTGGGTCACAGGAGGCGGCGACACAGGGGTGCCTCACCTCCGCCTAATTCTAAGCCTTGACCTATGCAAATGTTCATATTCCCACTGCAGGCAGAGTTGGGGTAGATGGATGGGGCAGGCTGGCCGGCTGGGGTACCCTCCAATAAGAGACACCTGTGAGCCTTAATTACTGGGACATCCTGACCCGGTCAGGCATCCAGTCCAAAAGTGGCAGACTGTCACCAGTATCAAAGCTGCCACCTCAGAGGGATTTTCGAGGTGTGGGGTCCCATTACCCTGAGGCCATTCAGCTTGTTGGGTTCATGCTGGAGTTCTGGAGGCCGGGAGTGCCCCCTGCAGCCCCTGGGGAAGCTGTCTGGGTGAAGACCCGAGTGTGTGTGGCTTGGCACAGGTCAAGATAGCTAGATACCTGCACCAGGGCAATGTTGGGGGATGCTAGGTCACAGGGAGGAGGCTTTGGGGGTATAAGGTGTCAGCCTAAAGTACCAAGGCTTTATTTTCCCCATTGTGAACCTTTCCCCCAAAGGCAGAGCTAGAGGCTTTTCAACTGCCTTGGCAGATGGGGCCAGCAGTATAGGCTTTCCCCCATTTGGAGACACATGGGGGTCCTGGTTTCTGGAGAAGGCAGTAAGTTCATAGGGGGACTGGCCCTTGCCCACTTGTGGCTTTCAGCTCAGGGTGATTTTTCAGAAGGTGGGCTCCCTCCACAATGTTGGCTATGCAAGTGCCTGGCTGGAGTTTCACCAGACTGGAAGGCTAGGTCTGCCCAAGGTCAACATTTGGGATGAGTACTGCTCATGTGTGGGCTGCACAGGTCAGGGTGGCCTGGGACCTGGAACCATTGGGTGTACCCAGCATCTGCTTAATTTCAAGCCTTAAACTCTGGGCCTGGCCAGAGTTCCGTGGGCTTGGAGGGCCTGCTGGGTCTTCAGATACGAACTGTGCACACACAGGCAGGGCACGTCAGAAGAACCAACGATCTGATCAGGGCAAGTGTTGGGAGAGGGCTCTGGGGTTACAGGACGTTTGCAGAATTCCAAGACCTAGCCCACACAAATGCACATATTCCTATAGAAGGCCTAACTGGAGTCATCTGGGCTGCCTTGCTGGGGCTGGATTGTGTGGGCTGGCTAGGGTAGCCTCAGATATGAGCTTTGATGGCTGCAGAAGCCTGGAATCCCAAGAATGGGTGAGTACCTAGGGGAACTGGCTGTGACCAGTTAAAAGCTGCCACTTTAGAAAGATTTTCATGGGGGAGGTGCCTGGGTGGTTCAGTTGGTTAAGGGTCCTGCTTTGCCTCAGGTCATGATCTCATGGTTCGTGAGTTGGAGCCCCTTCTGCGCTGACAGCACAGAGCCTGCTTCAGACTCTCTGTCTTCCTCTCTCTGCCCTTCTTCCTCCCTACCTCCATGCTCACTCTCTCTCAATAAACATTAAAAAAAAAAAAAAAAAAAAGGAAAGATTTTCACCGGAAGGAGCTCTACAGGCCTAGAGTGCCCCCTGCAGGCCAAGGCCAGCTGATACAAGGCAGGCTGCGCATGTGCGAACGGCGCAGGTCAGGAGAGCCAGGCACCTGCAGCAGGACAGTATCAGGAGAGGCCTGATGACTGGAGAGGGCTGTTGGGAGTATCTGGTGTTTGCCTAATTTCAAGCCTTAACCTACACAAGTGTGCACGCTCCCCCTGAAGGCAGAGCTGGAAGAATCTGGACTGATTCAGGGTTGGATTGTGCAAGCTGGTCGGAGTATCCTGCAATAAGAAACACCTGGAAGTTTGTTGCTGAAGCCTTGGACCCCAGCAAACAGTAAGTGCATGTGGGCACTGGCTGTCACCCATTCGGCATCCCCCTCGGACCCATGTCCGGAGGGTGGGCACCCTCCATTTCGAGGCTATGCAGGTAGTTCAAGATGGGCGCTAGCTTTGTAGGTAGCTTTGTAGCCCAGGTGTGACTGATGGGGTTCGAATTGCGCATGCCCATGGGATGCCCATGGCAGGGTTGCCAAGGACCTGAAACAGGGCAAGCGTCTGGAGAGGCTGGGTCACCAGAGCAGTTTTTGGAACTACCTGGAGTCTGCCAAATTCCAAGCCTTAGCCTGCACAAAGGTGTCAATTCATGCTGAAGGCAGAGCTGGAGGAATCCAGACTGCCTTGCCAGAGTGAGGCAGGCTCAATGCTGGAGTACCTTCCTGTTAGAGACACCTGGAGGCCCTGATTGCTGGAGAAGCCCGGGACCCCACCAGGCAGCCAGTCCAAATGGTCTGTGGTCAGGTTATAGCTGCTGCCTCAGGTTGATTATCTGGGGGTGGGCTCTCTCCACCCTGCAGTCTAGCAGGTGGGTGGGGAACAGCCCGGGCTCCACAGGCCTGGAGGGCACCATCTGCCGAGGGTCAGCTGAAGGGTGCTTGGACTGCCCGTGCGAGGGCCATGCGGGTCAACATAGCCAGGGATCTGAATAAGGGCAAGCTTCCGGAGAGTCTGAGTCAAACAGCAGGCTGTTGGGGATATGTGGCATCTGCCTAATTTCAAGGCTTAACCCACACAAATGTGCATATTTCTGCTGAAAGCAATGTTGGGGTAAGATGCAAGGGGCTGGCTAGCGGGGGTATCCTCCAATAAGAGACACCTGGGAGCACTAAAGCCTGAAATGCCAGCAGTCAGTCTGCAGGGGCAGACTGTTGCCCGTTTTAGCAGCTGCCTCCGATCAATTTTGGGGGAATGGACTCCTATACTTGAAGCTATGCAGGTGATTGGGAATGGGCCCTAGCTCTATAGGGACGGATGGCCCTGCTCACCCACAGGTGGCTTTCGGGGTGTGCACTGTGCATATGTGGGCCGTGCAGGTCAGGGTAGCCAAGAGTTTGTACTTGGAAAGACAGAGCGAGTGTGTGGAGACGCCACATCACAGGTTGGGGCTATTAAGGGTATCTAGCATCTGCCTAATTCCCAGGCTCAACCTATACAAAGATGTATGTTCCTGCTGAGGCCGTTTGGAAAAATCTGGACTGCCCTGCCAGCATGGGGCCAGGTGGGATGGCCAGACTACCCTCAGATAAGAGACACCTGGGGGGGAGGCTTTGATTCCTGGAGAAGACCAGGAATTCATTAGTAAGCCAGTCTAAATGGGGACTGGCAGTTACCAGGTTAGGCAGAAACCTCAGAAAGATTTTCAGGGGGTGGGCTCTCTCCACATTGGAAGCTAGCCATAGTTCAGGCCTGGTTTGAGTTCCAAGGGCTTGTAGGCGGGGTCTGCCTAGGGTTGGCTTATAGGGTGTGTATTACACATGTGTGGGACTCCCAGACCAGGGTAGCCAAGACCCAGAACTGAGCAAGCATCTGGAGAAGCTGGGTCACTGGAGCAGGCTCTTGGGGTTACAAGGTATCTACCTTGTTCCAAGCTCTAATTTATACAAATGATTATATTCACACAGAAGGCAAAGTTGGAGCAAGATGGAAGGGATGGTCTGGCTGAGTGGGGTACCCTCCGGCAAGAGACATTTGGGAGGCTTGATTACTGCTAAAGTCCAAAAGGGTAGCATACATGGGAACTGACTACTGCCAGTTTAAAGCTGCTGCCTCAAAGATTTTTGAGGTGGGGAGGGTGGGCCCCCTCCACACTGAGGCCATTCAGGTGGTTGGGTTCAGGTTGGAGTTCCGCAGGCCTGAGTGCCCCCCTGCAGCCCAGGACGGGCTGACAGGTGCAGTCTGCGCATGCGCAGTGTCTGCCGCTCAGTGTGTCCGGGGACCTGTTAAGCGACGTCAGGCAAGGCTGAGCCTCAGGAGGGAGCTATTAATGTTAAAAAGTGATGGCAGTGGGTTAAGTGTCCGACTCTTGGTTTCGGCTCAGGTCACGATCTCCCGGTTCGTGAGTTGGAGCCCCACATCAGGCTCTGCACTGACAGTTTTCTCTCCAAAGGCAGAGCTGGAGGTTTTCCAACCGCTTTGCCAGGAGGGGCTGGGCCGGCAGGAGTCAGGATATCCTTCGTTAGATACATGGGGGGTCCTGGTTCAGTTCACATGGTGACTAGTTATGGCCCATTTGCAGCTTTCAGCTCAGAGCAGTTTTCAGAAGGTGGGCTCCCTTCATGCTGGTGGCTGTGCCGGTGATTGGCGTCCGGCCAAAATTTCACAAGCTTGGTGGACTGGCTTAGGGGTGTGAACTGCGCATGCGCAGGCTTCACGGTTCAGGGCAGCTGGGAACCTGGAACACGACAGGTGACCTGTGAGGCTGGCTCATACGTGGAGGCTATTGAAGGCACCTGGTGTTTGCCTGATTCCAAACCTTAGGCTATGCAAATGTACATATTCCCCGTGAAAGTAGAGCTGGAAAAATCTGGACTGCCCTGCCAGGGCAGAGCAGGTGAAATAGCTAAGGTACTCTCCAGTAAGTGACAGCTCAAAGCCGTGATTGCTAGAGACTCCATTAGGCAACCAGTCCAAACAGGGACAGTCTTTTACCGGTTTAAAGCTGACAGGGTGGGTACTACTATACGTGTGTGAGCTGTGCAGGCCCGGGTAGACATGGACAAAGTTGGGTAAGTCTGGGTCACAGGAGGAGGCTTTTGGGTATAACTGGCATATTCCTAATTCCAAGCCCTAACCTACACATAATCCATATTCCCCCTGAAGGCAGAGCTGGAGGAATCTGGAATGCCTGATCAGGGTTGGATGGGGCAGACCGGCTGAGGTAGCTTCCGATAAGAGATCCCTGGGATCCTTGATTGCTGCAGAAATCTAGGACCCCAGCAAACAGTAAGTACACATGAGGACTGTCACCTATTCCTATGGCTGCCTCAGAACAATTTTGGGGGGTGTTTTCCTTCCACCCTTGAGGCAATGCAGGAAGTTGGGTGTGAGCCCTAGCTCCACGGGCCTGGGGGGACCTGAGTAGCCAAGGGTGGCTGACAGGGGACAGACTGTTGATGCTTGGAAGCCCAGGTCAGAGTAGCCAGGGACCTAGAACAGGGAAGTGTCAGCAAGGCTGGGTAATAGGAACAGCAATTGGGGGCGCCTAGCGTCTAATTCCCATCTTGAATCTACACAAATGCACATATTCCCCATGAAGGCTGTTTTGGGGAGGCAAATAACACTCAGAAACTGATTTGGTCTTTGCCAACAATGTATTTAACAATGGTTCGCTCTGCGAATTTCACAAGCCAATAGCATACAAGAGAACGTCTTTTCATTAGATAATACAGAAATAACATACTCCAAACCAGTGTTAGATTAATCACCCTATTGTTCCAGGTAAGGAGAGATGAAAGGAGTAAAATCCAAATATGGCTCAGGTGTTATCTTTACAGGAATTGGTACCCAGGAGAGACAGCTTAGCAAACTGTAGCTGACGTCCAGCTGCCGGTGCTAAAGTAAAAGTTCCATGTTGCTAGGGTACCTTGCCAGGGAATGAGGACTAGGTGTTGGTGGGCAATATGATTTTTGTAGGGACACTATATGGCTTTTACCACTGCCTGTAAAAGAGTCATGCTTATGGAGGCAGGAGCTATGCAGGCAGGAGCTAAGTGCCCCAAGGTCTCCAAGAGTCCATTTAGTTAGTTATTTAGAGAGCATGAGAGAGAGCGTGCCCATGTGGGAGAGGGGCAGAGAGGGAAAGAGAGAGAGAGAGAGAGAATGTCTGAGAGAATCTCAAGCAGGCTCTAAGCCCAGCCCAGCGCAGAGCAGAGCCAGACATGGGGCTCGATCTCACAACCATGACATTATGACCTGAGCTGAAATCAAGAGTTGGTCGTTTAACCGACTGAGCCACCCAGGCACCCCTCGAGAGTCCTTTTAGATCAGTGAAGTATTATTGCCTTGCCCAAACCAAACCCTCTCAGGTAGTCCTCACGATCCCTCAGCAAATATAGTTTAATGTTCCCTTGTCATTGTTGCTTCTTCATATCTTTTCCATGGTAAGGCCCCTGGGGGCCCCTCAGCGGCTGAGCTACTAAGTTCTCATGAGTACAACTTCATTGTTCTATCAAAGCAACTTCACTTCTAAGCACAACCTTATTTTTGTCGTTGTTGTAAACCAGTGGATTTGAAATCCTTCCAAACCAATACACAACAGTCTACCCCGTGACTCAAATCACTCACACACTAATACTAAGTGTCTAATCTCCTGTACAAATCTAAATGAACAAAACTATCAATCCATCCCGTGATTCTACATGACTTACAATATTAATCACAGTCACAAGTGGAGAGTATTATTCTTTGACACCATAGTTTCATGAGCAGTTTAAACAACTGTATTCCTAATATTTTTAATATAAGGATAACAAAGCACTCTTTAACGTGTTACCATATTTAATCTCCAACAACTAAAAGGTAAGCTTCTTGAACCACTCAGTTTATTGTCCTTGAGAAATGTGTTTCCAAGTGAAGATCATCTTTATAACGCTGCAGGGGTACAGGCTTGCACAGGACTATCAAGCACATGTTCCACTGCCATAACCCTAGCAGTTTTTAAAATTTTAACCCTAGATAATAATTTTATTTTAACCCCAGCTGTCATTATTTTAGGGAATGTATGTGTTGGTTTTACTTAGGTTTTCTCATGTATGATTTACATTTATTAATTTGAGGAAATTCGATGTGAAACGTTTTTCTGATTACTTTCATAGCTCTTTATCTTTTATTGACCACGAATAATATTTTTTTTGTTCTCTTGACACATTCATTACCTGTTGTATGTTTACATATCACGTCATGTTGTAGTTTCCCCTTGACCCCATTAGGTTCGGGTGAGCTTTGGCTTAGAGCACGCTATCCTGGTCCAATTTCCCATGTTAAATATAAGTGGTGGGGGAGGCATCAAAGCCATAGTCATAGGTACCTATATGGTACTTATGCCATAGGTATATCCAGAAGTCCAGCAATAATAAAGGTATTTTGGTTCTATTCCAATAATGTATCCTTAGGAACACATTTTCGTTCTATTATAAGGGGTCTTCCTGTGGCCTTCACTCTCCCTTTTGATATTGAGAAACAGCAAATGTAGGGAACCCAATGTCATGTTTCCTTCTTTAAATGCCAATATTCTAATTTGACAGCTGCCCAAGGAATTAGAGCCATTAGGATGTGTGATATCTACTTTCCTTCTGGTTGGGCTGTTATCTCAGGCAGCCAGTACTGTCTTGAGATTATAACTGTCCGAAGACGACTACATATATCAACCATTCCTAACTATAACATTGACAATTAACAGTTAGAGAAACATGTTTTATGTTGTTTTTTAGTATTATGGTTAGTGTTTTCTCCAGCTGCTTTATGTCAAATTTCCATTGCTTTATTTTGTGTGAAATTTATTTGTCGTACGTTGCAAATGTTTCCATCTACGTACCCAATAACGACAAAGGTGCCATTGCATGCGTGTTAACTTGAGATTGATTTCAAAAATTGAAAATTTAATGTGGTTTGATGGATTTGGAATTGAGAAAAAGTGACTGCCACTGTTGCTTCAGTTAAACCTGCCAGTCCAACAAGGAACTAAATGGGTTTCCTTCCTTTTAGTGAATCTGTTGTTGGCATCCATTGCACATTGAGCATAAATGAAGATGAATAAAACTGAACACAATTAGGGTATCTGTACCTGGCTCGAAACCCCTACATGTTAAATTTCAAGGTATAGGCTATTATTGTAGGGTGTGACTGGGAGAGGTTTTATTAACATAGATTCCTATATTCTTGGAGTAGAAATCCATAGTGTGAGAAAGAATCCATAGTGTGAGAAAGAAATCCATAGTGCGATGATATATGTTACATGCTAAGTTTTCTGTTTCTTATATGTCCCTGCTTTTGTTTTTAATGTTTATTTTTGAGAGAGAGAGAAAGAGAGCGCGAGTGGGGGAGGGGCAGAGAGAAAGAGACAGACTCTGAAGCAGACTCCAGGCTCCCAGCTGTCAGCACAGAGCCAGACGTGGGGCTCAAACCCGTGAACTGTGAGATCATGACCAGAGCCCAAGTCAGATGCTTGACTGACTGAGCCACCCAGGTGCCCCGCTTTTAAAGTCTGGACATAATATCCACAGATCTATTGTTCACATTGTTCATTCATATCTATTGTTTTCTAACAGGTGAATATGGGTTAAACGGTATAAGTTGTGAGTGTAATGATTAATTTTTGGCCTATTTATACTTAAGGATATAATTACCCATTCTGTGTATTCAGTAGCTGCTCTTCTACAATAAAGTGCTAGCACACAAATCAAGAACTAAATCCAGGTTATTTTCAGAGTCTCTGTGATGTGTCCAATGCTGCCTCAATTCAATAAGATAAAAGTAAAAAATTCAGTACCCGGTTGCCTTAGTATGTATGCTGGGTTATAATACCAAAAGCCAGTTAGTAGTTCAGGCCAGTCTTCATCCTCCAAGTCAATGTCTAATAGAGTTGTTGTTCAGAATCCTTGATGGTTCTTGTGGAGATTAAAATGGAGGTCGCCACTGCTTCATCAGCTTCCCTAAGTATTTGGTGTCTCTACTGATTGAAGCTTTCCCGGTGAGTAGATAGTGCTGACAGCGAAGGATGGGGTGCAGAGGCTGGGTTGGTTGATGCCGGTGATGTTGATGAGTCCTCCGCTGCCATAAGGTGACTAGACTAGTGATCTCTGGAGAATGCGGAGGATGTCACAGACAGTGGAGTTGTGCCGGACCAGAAAGTGGCATTCCAGTTCAGAACACTGGCACAGCTCCTATGCTGGAGCCATCAGAGGAGTATCCATAGCCGTAATGACTATGGTATCCAACAGGGAGCGATAGGCAACGGAGTATGGGCAGCAGGCAGCATGCTGCACTGACCCGTTAGTAATCTTGGTAGGGTTCAAGATGCATCGTGGATTCATGCCTGCAAAATAAAGAGAGTTTCCTTGGCATTTTTAATTCCTTCTCGTTGTTCTTGCCACCCAAGGATATCTACCATTATGACGTCCGTTATTGCCTATATTCCCTCTAGCATAGTCGCCCTCCATCCTGCGAGGCTAAATATCAGGCGTCTGGTGTCAATACAATAAAGATGGTGTTCTCATGCCTGCCATTTTCAGAGTCATCATATTATTTTCTTTAATGTGATGTAATGTAGTTTTTTCTTCAGTCATCCAGTAGGTTGTATTGATGGCAGGTACCATAATTTTCCTAGTACTATATATATACCATTATGTTTTTTTAAAATGTTTTCCTTCTAGTTTAGATTCTGGAGTTTGTCAGTGGTCTCATCTGTAGAGGTGCTTGCAATATTAATGCGATAGGAGTTTTTCCATTCTTTCTATATTTATGGTTTAGAGATCTTGCCACCTCCCAGACTGGTTTCGTCCAAGCTTTTATATCAGGCTTATCAGTCAGCTTCTGCTTGAGTAAGCCATTACACCTTTCATTTGACCCAGACATGGTTGGGCTTGTAGGTGTAAGTCCTTTGTATCTTACTATGCTTTGTTCTTAGCCCATTCTTGTACTTGCTTTCCTTTGCAGTGGGGCCCCTGATTTAATTGGGATACCATAGCAAGCAATCCTGATTTCTAATGCTCTGATGGTAGATTTCTGATCATTTTTCCTGCAAGGATAGAGTAATCCTATTCCTGACCATGTGTCTACAAAGTGCATGCATAATTTGTTCTCTGGTACAGATAAGGGTTCTATACAATCATTTGTATAATCTGGAAGGGTCTGTCTGCTTCTTTGACCTTACAGAGTATTCATTAGTGACCTTCACACTGTAAACTTTCAGCAATTCCCACATTTCTTAATTTGAAAGTGGAGGTATTTGGTAGATATATACATATTTATTTTCCTAATCAGGTCCTAGTGCTTTGTGTCCCAGCATGATTTGTTTGGTGATATGTGCCCATGCAATGACCCGATCACTTGGCATATTTGTGTGCTCAAGTTTTATGTTCCATTGTTCTGCTTGTTTATATATGGTTGTGTTTTGAATTGGTTTCCTCCTTAGTCGTGAATCACTGTATTTTTGTTAAATTTGGGGAATTTGGACCTCTTAGTTTTCCTAGTGAGTTTGTCTATCTGGTCATTAAGTTTTGGTACTTGAGCCTTGTCTTTCTGATATGCCGAGACACGTGTGATGAACATGAAGACGTCAGCCAGTGCTATTTTCTGCCATATCCTTACTCCATATGTTCATATTTCCTATTTTCCAGTCATTTCCCCACCACGTTCCTGACCAAAGAGCTACTCCAACAGCTATTTCCCATGGGTCTGAGAAAGATATAGGTCATTCTGATTTTCTTTAACAGATTGTTCATCAGTTAGTTTTATGGCCATTAATTCAGCATATTGTGCTGATTTTCTCAAGCCTGAATCTGTCAGGGTTAGACCATCATGAGTCCTCAAGGCCGCTGGCTGCCAGCATTCTCCAGATGGTGTCATGGAGGCTGATCCGTGTATGAACCAGGCATTACTGGGTGCCAGGGACCAGGGCAGTCCCCATTGCCCAACTGCTGGAGCTTGGATAGGCTTGCCCTCAGGAATTATGGCAAGTCCACTATTGGCATAGTGGAGATTTTCTCAGTTCACACAAAGCTGACCCGCAATCTGTTTGTCCTGCTTGGAAATATACCATTTCCATGTTAGGACTTTATGGTCAGGAGTAGCTTCTCTCTGTTTGTCAGGGGTCTGCTTTACCCATTCCAGAATAGGCTGTTGTAGCTTACGTGTAATTAGTTTACTTTCTGTCAGTGGTTCTGAATTTTGTAGGGCTCATAGAGTACCTGGGTGAGCCCTTAATTGGTTGGTGCCTGTTGTTGGACCACAGGAACTTCTTAGTCCAAAATACAGTTGGGTAATATTTGGGGGTCCTGTGGTGTTTTAGTCCATAGTGGTGTTTTAGTCCAAACCCTTGTGAGTATAGGCACTCTGGTTTATATCCAGAGCCCTCATGAGATGGTATTATAAGTTCTGACAGCAGTTTTGAAATAAAGACTGCCTCATGGGTCTCCATCTAAATTCCCTACTCTTCCTATTTATTTCATAAATGTGTTTTAATATTCTCATATGTGATATGTGCTGTTTCCAATATCCAAACAGTCATTATCAGTTTCTGAGTTGCTGCTTTTGTGGTAAGAATGGAATGCAATCTAGCTTGTCTGTGACTGGTTCTGGTATTTTCCAGGGCTCAATCTCACAACTGTGAGATCATGATCTGAGCCAAAATCAAGAGTTGGTTGCTTAACCAACTGAGCCACTCAGGCACCCCTGTTTTTATTTTATTTTTTAATTGAACTATAGTTGAAACACTACATTAGTTTCAGGTGTACAACACAATAATTTGACAACTCTATGTGTCATGTCCTGCTCACCACAACTGTAGCTACCATCTGTCACCATACAATGCTATTACCATGCCACTGACTATATTCTCTATGCTGCACCCTTTATCCCCTTTTATCCTCATGACTGATTCATTTCATAACTAGTAGCCTTTACCTCCTACTTCCCTTCATCCGTTTTGTGCATTCCTCCACCTCCTCCCCTCTGGAAACCATCAGTTTGTTCTCTGTATTTATGAGTCTATTTCTGCTTTTGTTTGTTTTTTAGAGTGGACATATCAGTGAAATCATACAGTATTTTTCTATCTGACTTCTTTCACTTAGTATAATATTCTCTAGGTCCATTCATGTTGTCAAAAATGGTTAAGATCTTGCTCTTTTTTGTGGCTAAGTATATTCATTATCTAGCTATCTATGATATATCTATCTACCTATCTATATCTATATATACCTTTGCTTAATATGCTCAATACCTACATTTATTCTCCTGGCAAGAATCTTGCCCTTACCTTGTTTACAACAATGCCAGCAGCATGCTGGGTAACATTGTAGACTCTTCTAGTTTTGCCACAGTCACATTTGTGGGGCATTCGTTTTGAATAGTGCCCATTCCCTTTATATCTACAATATCACATTTCTTATAGATTTGCATGTATGTGGCCAAAGGCACAACTCTATGTTTTCTAAAAGGCCTAAAGAACATACAGCGGGTGCCTCTCCTTTTTCCTTTTGTGTTGGTCATTTTGGCAAATTACTGGAAGATGGCCAAAAGGAAGCCAAATTAGTGTTTTTGTTTTTGTTTTTTTGGTAGATACCCAATAGCAGAACTATTGGATCATATGGTATTTCTATTTTTAATATTTAAGGAACCTCTATACTGTTTTCTCCAGTGGTTGAACCAATTTATATTCCCAGCAACAGCGCACAAGTGTTCCTTTTTCTCCATATCCTCTTAAACAGTTTTTGTTTCTTTTTGATTTTAGCCATTCTAACAGGTAAAAAGTGATATTGTGGTTCATTTGTATTTCCCTGATGGTGAGTGGTGTCACCTATATGTCTTCTTTGGATAAATAGCTATTCATATCTTCTGCCCATTTTTAACCGGATTATTTGACCTTTGGTGTTGAGTTGTATAAATTCTTTATGTTTTTGGATAT
This sequence comes from Lynx rufus, assembly GCF_022079265.1. Classification (NCBI taxonomy): domain Eukaryota; kingdom Metazoa; phylum Chordata; class Mammalia; order Carnivora; family Felidae; genus Lynx; species Lynx rufus. The sequence goes on along the minus strand of NW_025814829.1, from coordinate 27,809,842 downwards.
AAATCCCTTATCAAATATATTGTTTGCAAATGTCTTCTCCCATTCGATAGGTTGTCTTTCTGTTTTCTTGATGGTTTCTTGGCTGTGCAAAACCTTTTTGTTTTGATGTAGTCCCAATAGTTTATTTTTACTTTTGTGTCCCTTGCCTCAAGAGACACGTCTAGAACCATGTTGCTATGACTAATGTCAGAAAAATTACTGCCCGTGTTCTTTTCTAGGATTTTTATGGTTTCAGTTTTTATGTTTAGGTGTTTAATCAATTTTGAGTGTATTTTGGCGTATGGTGTAGGAGAGTGGTCCAGTTCATTCTTCTGCATGAAGCTGTCCCATTTTCCCAGCACCATTTATTGAAGAGACTGTCTTTTCCCCTTTGTATATTCTTGCCTCCCTTGTTGTAGATTGACCATATAAATGTGGGTTTATATGTACTATTGATCTGTGTTCTATTTTAGTGTCAGCACCATAACATTTTGATTACTACAGCTTTGTAGTATGTCTTGAAATCGTGACACCTCCAGCTTTGTTCTTCTTTCTCAGGATTGCTTTGGCTATTCGGGGTCTTCTGTGGTTCCCTACCTATTTTAGGATTATTTGTTCTATTTTGTGAAAAATGATGTTGGTATTCTAATAGGAATTGCATCTCCAGAATAAATTCCACTTGATCATGGTGAATGATCTTTACAGTGTGTTGTTGTATGCAGTTTGTTAATATTTTGTTGAGGATTTTTGCATCTGTGTTTATGAGGGATACTGGCCTGTAATTCTCTCTTTTGGTGGTGTCTTTGTCTGGTTTTGGTATCAGGGTAATGCTGGCCTGATAGCATGTATTTGGAAACTTTCCTTCCTTTTCTATTTTTTGCAGTAGTTTGAGAATAAGTATTAACTGTTCTTTAAATGTCTGGTGGAACTCCCCTGTGAATCTATCTGGTCCTGGACTTTTTGAGTAGTTTTTTTGATTATCAGTTCAATTTCATTACTTGTAATTGGTCTGTTCAGATTTTCTGTTTCTCCTTGGTTCAGTTTTGGAAGATTGTGTTTCTAGGAATTTATTCTAGCTTGTCTAGTTATATATATATATATATATATATATATATATATATATATATTTTGTAGTATTCCCTTATAATCCTTTTGTATTTCTGTGCTGTCAGTTGTTACATCTCCTCTCTCATTTCTGATTCTATTTAAGTTTGTCCTTTCTCTTTTTTCCTTGTTGAGTCTGGCTAAGGGTTTGTCAATTGTGTTTATCTTTTCAAGAACCAGCTCTTGGTTTCATTGATTTCTCTCTCTCTCTCTCTCTCTCTCTTTTTTTAGTCTCTATGTCATTTATTTCTTCTCTGATACTTATTATTTCCTTTCTTCTACTCACCTTGGGCTTTGTTGTTCTTTTTTTATTTCCTTTAGGTGTAAGGTTAGATTGTTAGAGGTTTTCCTTGTTTCTTGAGGTAGACCCGTATTGCTATATGCTTCCTCTAAGAACTGCTTTTGCTGTGTCCCAGAGATGTTGGACCATTGTGTTTCGATTTTTATTTTTCTCCATGTATTTTTAAATTTCTTCTTTGATTGTTTCATTGACCCATTGGTTGTTTAGTATCATGTTGTTCACATGTTTGTGTTTTTCCACGTTTTTTTCTTGTGATTTATTTCTATTTTCATACTGTTGTGGTTGTAAAAAGTGCATGATATGTATGATTCCAATCTTCTTCAATTTTTTGAGGCTTGTTTTATGGGCTAATATGTGATCTATTCTGGAGAATGATTTTCATGCACTCTAAAAGAATGTGTATTCTGTTGTGTATATATCTGTTATGTCCATCTGATCTAATGTGTCATTCAAAGACCTTGTTTCCTCATTGATTATCTGGATGATCTATCCATTAATCTAAGTAGGGGTGTTAAGGTCCCCTACTATTATTGTATTAACATCAATTTCTCTCTTTATATCCATTAACATTTGCTTTATGTATTTAGGTGCGTTAGTGTTGTGTGCATGGATATTTACAATTTTTACATCCTCTTGTTTGGTTTATCCTTTTATCATTATGGAGTACTCTTTTATATCTGTCATTACAGTCTTTGTTTTAAAGACTATTTTTCTGATGTAAGTATTGCCACCTGGGTTTTTTTTTCTCTTCCATTTGCATGGCGAATGTTTTTCCATTTCTTCATTTTCCATCTGTATGTGTCCTTAGATCTGAGGTGAATATCTTTTAGGAAGCATATAGTGGGTTGTTTTTTTGTTTTTTGTTTTTTTAAATCCATTCCACTATCTTGTGTCTTTTAATTGGGGCATTTAGGCCATTTATATTTAAGGTAAATATTGTAGATATGTACTTATTACCATATAAAAATTTTGTTTTCTGGTTGTTTTTGCACCTCTTTGTTTCTTCTTCTCTTGTTCTCTTTGTGATCCATGAGAATCTGTAATGTTTTGTTTGGCATTCTTTCACTTTATTTTTCATATATCTGTCATAGGTTCTGGGTTGTGCTTACCATGAGGTTCATATATAACATCCTAAGTAAATAGCTCTCCATATTAATTTGATGGTCATTTAAGTTCAAACATGTTCTGAAAAAAATAAAACAGAAAAAAATCTTTTTTTCCTCTTTTAATTCCCTTCTCCATGTTTTATGTTTATGTTGTCATATTTTTATACATATTTTTCTAATGTCTGTATGACCTATTTCTTTTCCACTTAATGAAGTCTCTTTAAGTCCCTTTAATATTTCTTATAAGGCTGGTTTAGTGATGATGAGCTCCTTTATCTTTTCTTTGGTAAACTCTTCATCTATCCTTTTTAAATCTTGAGGATAACCTCACCGGGTAGAGTATTCTTGGTTGTAGGTTTTTTTTTTTTTTTTCCTTACAGCACTTTGAATATATTATGCCATTTCCTTCTGGCTTTCCATGTTTGTGCTAAAAAATCAGCTGATAGTCTTAGAGATTTTACCCTGTAGGTAACTTCTTTTTTTCTCTCTCTTGCTGTATTTAAGTTTCTCTCTTTATCTTTAACTTTGACATTTTAATTACGTGCTGTGTGTGGTGTGGACATCCTTTGGTTCATCTTGTTTGAGACTCTGTGATTCTTGAAATTGGATGTCAAGATTTCAGTTATTCTTCAAAAAATTTTTTTAAAGTTTATATTGAGAGAGAGGGAGCACATGCACAAGCAGGGAAGGGGAAAAGAGAGAGGAAGAGAGTGAGAGTGAGAGAGAGCAAGAGAGAGAGAATCCCAAGTGGGCTCTGCACTGTCAGTGCAGAGCACAAAGTGGGGCTCAAATTAATGAACCATGAGATCATGACCTGGGCTGAAATCAAGAGTCAGATGTTTAGCCGACTGACCTTCCCAGGGACCACTCTTCAAATTTTCTGCACCTTTCTCTCTCTTCTTCTAGGACCCCTATAATGTGAATGTTTGTTCACTTGATATTGTCCAAGAGATCTCTTAATCTATCCTTATTGTTTAAAATCTTTTCCCTCTTTGTTGCTGTCTTTCAGATCACTGATACATTCTTTTAAATCCTCCAATCTACTGTCAATTCCCTGAAGTGTGTTTTTGATTTCAGTTATTCCATTCTTTAGCTCTGATTGGTTCTTTTAAATATTTTCTAACTCTTTACTGAAGGTCTCATTGAGTACTTCCATTCTTTTTTCTTGCAAAGTGCATATCTTTATAATCATTACTTTAAAGTCTTTATCAGCCATATTGCTTATCTCTGTTTTACTTATTTTTCTGAGTTTTTTTTTTTTTTCCTTTTGGAGCATATTCTTCTGTCTCCCTATTTTGCTTGACTTTATGTGTTTTTTTTTTTTCCTGTGTATTAGACAAAACAACAACTCCTAAAGTTGATGGAGTGGTCTTGTGTATGGTGACCCCTGTGCAGATTGTGTGTGCTTGGTGACTTTTGCTGGCTGGCTGGAGCTGTGTCTGTAGTGCTAGTTACTCTTTTAAACCATGGCTTTTTACAGAGGTAATAAAGAGGAAAAAATAATTACATAAAAAAAGTGAAAAATAGAGAAGAAAAAGAGGAAGAAAAGAAAGAACAAAAAAGAAAAAAAAATACAGAAAAAGACAAATTTTAAAGAGTAAAAAAATAAAATAGTAAAAATTAAACCCAAAACCACAGCTTATTTATTTATTTTTTGCCTCACTGTGAGCTGGACCTGTTCAGGTATGGCTTTTTTTTTTTTTAAATATGAAATTTATTGTTCAAATTGGTTTCTATACAACACCCAGTGCTCATCCCAACAGGTGCCCTCCTGAATACCCATCACCCACCCTTCCCTCCCTCTCACCCCCCATCAACCCTCAGTTTGTTCTCAGTTTTTAAGAGTCTCTTATGTTTTGGCTCCCTCCCTCTCTAACTTTTTTTTCCCCCTTCCCCTCCCCCATGGTCTGCTGTTAAGTTTCTCAGGATCCACATAAGAGTGAAAAGATATGGTATCTGTCTTTCTCTGTATGACTTATTTCACTTAGCATAACACTCTCCAGTTCCATCCATGTTGCTACAAAAGGCTAGATTTCATTCTTTCTCATTGCCACGTAGTACTCCATTGTGTATATAAACCGCATTTTTTTTTATCCATTCATCCGTTGATGGACATTTAGGCTCTTTCCATAATTTGGCTATTGTTGAGAGTGCTGCTACAGACATTGGGGTACACGTGCCCCTATGCATCAGCACTCCTGTATCCCTTTGGTAAATTCCTAGCAGTGCTATTGCTGGGTCATAGGGTAGGTCTATTTTTAATTTTTTGAGGAACCTCCACACTGTTTTCCAGAGCAGCTGCACCAGTTTGCATTCCCACCAAAAGTGCAAGGGGGTTCCTATTTCTCCACAATCTTGCCAGCATCTATAGTCTCCTGATTTGTTCATTTTAGCCACTCTGACTGGCGTGAGGTGGTGTCCGAGTGTGGTTTTGATGTGTATTTCCCTGATGAGGAGCGACATTGAGCATCTTTTCATGTGCCTGTTGGCCATCTGGATGTTTTCTTTAGAGAAGTGTCTATTCATGTTTTCTGCCCATTTCTTCACTGGGTTATTTGTTTTTCAGGTGTGGAGTTTGGTGAGCTCTTTATAGATTTTGGATACTAGCCCTTTGTCCAATATGTCATTTGCAAATATCTTTTCCCATTCCATTTGTTGCCTTTTAGTTTTGTTGATTGCGTCCTTTGCTGTGCAGAAGCTTTTTATCTTCATGAGGTCCCAATAGTTCACGTTTGCTTTTAATTCCCTTGCCTTTGGGTATGTGTCAAGTAAGAAATTGCTACGACTGAGGTCAAAGAGTCCTTTTCCTGCTTTCTCCTCTAGGGTTTTGGTGGTTTCCTGTCTCAATTCAGGTCCTTTATCCATTTTGAGTTTATTTTTGTGAATGGTGTAAGAAAGTGGTCTAGTTTCATCCTTCTGCATGTTGCTGTCCAGTTCTCCCAGCATCATTTGTTAAAGAGACTGTCTTTTTTCCATT